>NC_068927.1:32497500-33747500 GCF_023091745.1 Budorcas taxicolor | reverse complement strand
CATGATAAGGACAATATTTGTTTCTGTATCTTGATATGTACATAAGCAAGTATCTATGTCTATAGCTGTATCTATAGATTTAGACAGATGAGAAAAATAAATATATACACATATACACACACATATGTGCACATGAATATATATCTACATGTACCTGCAATGCATACACACAGACACACACATACACATCTCCAATTTTAATGCCTGGCCAAAGTTTGATTTTCAAAAATGCTTCCTTCTCTATTATGCTAGTTGGGTACCCCCATAATCAAGAATAGGAAAATACAATTGGGGGACAAGATAGGATATTTGAAACTGGATCTGTCCCAGAAAACCTAGGGTGTTTAGTTGCCATAATGATATGGCGAAACCTGATTTCCACTCATGAAATCTCTTTGAAAGGCATCAAAAACCATTTATTGATTTTTCTAAAAGGAGAATTGAGTTAAAAAAAAATGTGCCAATTGAAAATGAAGTCAGGTCATGCAATTTCAGTTACAAATTTGGGCACTGGGCCTGCCATACCCTCTCACTGGACTCAGCTATTCTGATTATAAAAAATAATAAAAATAAACACAAATAAAACAAAGCAAAACACCCACAATTGAGAAGTTCCTTAAGTCAAGGACAAGCGAAAGGCTAAAGAGCAGCATTAAGGTCACATAAGAGAGGGTCATTGCAGGACCTCATGTTGAACTCTGCTGAGATAGACAGCCTCATGCTAGGGTTAACCTTATGTGCATTCCTGTATGTCCCATAGCTTTAGCCTACAGAACCTAGAACCTAGGAAGAGAAAGGTAATGAAAGCCACAAAGCCCAGTCAGGACTGTTTAAAGATTTTAGTGGCCAGAACTGAGAATAAAACTCTATGAGGAGAACAAATTGGTGGAGAAGTAGGTAGACGTGGAGTGGTACATCTCTCGCCATGGATACATCAGGAATACACCTTCAGACACAGAAGTGCATGCAGAACACCAGCTGAAAGTGGATAGGAGTACCTGACCAGCAGAAAAGAATATATAGACCCATGCAAAACTCGGTGGGATGAAGGAACTAGGGGAAAATCAGGAGTGTTAGTAGGACTGGACCTGCCCTTGGTGGGTGGGGGAGCTGAAGCAGGAATCCAATCCCCACATAGAGGCAACTGTCTGAGTCAGAGGAGAAACATTTAAGGCTGAGAGTGAAACAACTGAGCTGTGGAAGCCTAAATGGAATGAGAATCATACAGTCCTTGCCATAGCCATACATACCCCAGACAGGGCTGTGGATCCCCTGAAAGGTGCAGTGGGGGAACTGGGGTTTAGGGATTGTGGAGAAGTCCCCTGGCGAGGGCTACTATTGACTGCAGAGAGACAGATCCTAGGGATGTGAGGGAGGAGATTGTAGTGGGAAATTCCTGTGGAGAAAAGCCAGGCAGCCATGGAAGCAAGGTGATACAGCTGAGTTCCGTGCAGGGGGTGGATCCATCACCACAACCTCTCTCTCCCCGAACACCAGCATTGACAGCTGAACGATAGAGAGTCTGGCCCATCAAAGGCCTGAAGCACTGAACTACAGAGTAGGGCCCCACCCAGGGTGCCCCTTTGAGTGCATGAGGCACCGATCTACAGATCAGGACCCCAGTCAGGGGGCCCCTCTATATGCCTGATGCGCTGAACAACAGAGAAAGATCCCAGGCAAGGGAGCCCCCAAAGTGCCTGAATGGGTGGAGATATGGAGAAAGACTGGCCAATGAGGCCTTCTGATTGCCATCTACAAGAAGCTCAAAAAAAGACTCTGATAGGGCCATAACTCCTGTATGGAGGCAATCTGTGTCCCTGCACACTTGGCACCACCAGTGTCCCTGCAAGCCAAGCAACTGTGCCACCTTCACATTCAACTCTCACTGGGGCTGAGCTGCCACAGGCAAAAACTGTCTTGCACCTATGTGTGCAGGATCGCTTTGGTAGTGTCTGACTCATCATGACCCTGTAGAATGTGGCCTGCCAGGCTTCTCTGTCAGGGAGGGGGGTTCTTCAAGCAAGAATACTGGAGTATATTGGCCAATATTGTTTGCCATACCCTTCTAGAGCACTGTATTTCCTGCTTCCCTAGCCACCCACTCCCCTGAGTACCTGGTGCTGCTAGAACCCCAGCGACCCAAGCAGCTGTACCACCTCCAACCCTGGCCCTCATAGGGGTAAACCCAAGTCCTCCAGGGCAGCCTCAGCAACAAACCCCAGTGGATGACCCACATACAGAGGTGGAACCACAATTGAAACCACAATTGAAACCCAGGGGCAGTGTGGCTAAGAAAGAAGACCTCAAACCCTCCCACCAGGTGTACAAGCTGCACATTAAATCCACATGATCAACTAGGCAGACTCTGTGTCTGTGGAATATATAAAAGGTTACTGAGAGCTCCCCCAAAAGAAAATGCACTAGTTCTGTAGATAGGTGTAGACATTGGAGGAAAGAACACAGAGGAGCAGGACCAGATTGGAATCTGAGTGGCCCCAACAGCAGGTTCAGAGATCAACACAGTGTTGGAGGGCACCTTAAGGAGGTGAGATGGACTGTGACTCCCAGCGAGGGAAAAGACTGACAGCAGACACTCATGAAAAACATTTATTACCCTTATGTTTTGACATGTTCTGTAGATTCTTTTGGATTTTCTTTTTCTTTTTTTTCCTCCATACACCGCCACCACGCCCCCATTGTAGTTGTCGATTTTATTGGTGCTATGAAATCTAATTAAGCTTTTGAGCTTTTTCTTTCCTAAGTCACATTTTTTCACTGTTGTTATAAACCTCTGCCTCTACGTTGGGCTTTTACAGTTCTGGGGAGTTTTCCTTTTTTTTTTTTTCTTCTTTTCTCTTTTTTAAACTAATTTTTAAAACCTATTATTATTTTTTTCTACATTTATTCCTTTGTTTGGTTTTCCTACTTTTCTTTTCCCCTTGTGGTTAATCTTTAATGGATATGAATCCTCTTCATCTACCTCTATTTAACTTTACATATCTATTCTTTCTTTCCTTCCTTTCCTCTCAACATATTTGTTAGTTTTGTTTTCATTGCTTTATTCCCCACTTGGCACCTTACTTTAGTCTTGTGTTCCAGTTTGTGCTTTAGTTATTTTTGTTCTTAACTGGTAACTATAATTTTTTATTTCCTTTGTTCACTGGGTCAGTCTACTGTACTTTATTTTTATTGGACTGTTTTCACTTTGCTCATGGGTATATATGTATATGTGTATATTCCATTATTTTAATTATTATTTGCCTGATGTAACCGCCATTTGTCTGGGGTTCATCTTTGGCTTCTCATTTTTGTATATTTGCTTTAATCTCACTTAATACCATAACAAACCACTTGTGGAATCTTTGTTCCTGACCAGAGATCAAGCTCTGAGCCTTTGGAGTGGGAGCACTGACTCCAAGACCCTAGACTACCAGAGAACTAACCTTAGGGGGTATCAAATAGTGAGAGCATACACAAAGGAAACCACTAGAATAAAAGATCCACCATCTCCCAACCACCACCAGCACCCTGTGCAGGACGCCTCATCTAAACAACAAACAAAACAAAAATACAAACCCAATCATCAGCAGACAGGATTACAAGTCCACTTAGTCTTGCACATTAGAGGAAAAACAAGCAAACAAACAAACAAAAGCTCAGCACAAATCTCACCCTATTCAAAGCTTACGCAAGCCACTGGACCAACGTTAGGAGGGCAGAAACCAAAAGGAAGAAAGAATTCATCCTGGAACCCTGGGAAAAGGAGACCTCAAACACAATAAGTTAAAAAAGAAAAAAAGAAAGAAAAGGTAGAGAAATACTACACAAATGAAGGAACAAACTAGAAACATAGAAGTCCAAATAAATGAAGAAGAAACAGGCAACCTACCTGAAAAAGAATTCAGAATAATAATAGTAAAGATGATTAAAAATCTTGAAAACTAAATGGAGAAAATGCAAGAATCAATTAACAAAGACCTAGAAGAATTAAAGAATAAACATGCAGAGACAAACAACACAACTACTGAAATTAAAAATACTCTAGAAGGAATTAATTTCCTTCTCCAGAGGATCTTCCCAACCCAGGGATCGAACCTGGGTCTCCTGCATTGTAGGCAGATGCTTTACTATCAGAGACACCAGAGAAGTCCCAGAAGGAATCAATAGCAGAATATGTGTGGCAGAAAAACGAATCAGTGAGCTGGAAGATTAAATGGTGGAAATAACTTCTGAAGAGTAGAATAAAGTAAAAAAAATGAAAAGAACTTAGGATAGTCTCAGAGACTTCTGGGACAATATCAAACATACCAACATTTGAATTATAGAGGTCCCAGAAAAGAAGAGAAAACGAAAGGGCCTGAGAAAATTTTTGAAGAGATTATAGCTGAAAATTTCCCCAACATGGAAAGGAAATAGTCAGTCAAATCCAAGAGGCACAAAGAGTCCCATACAGGATAAACCCAAGGAAAACCACACCAAGACATATCAAACTAACAACCAGACCAAGACTAATCAAACTAACAAAGACTAAACACAAAGAAAGAATATTAAAAGCAGTAAGGGAGAAGCAAAAAGTAACATACAAGAGAAACCCCATATGCTTTGCAGCGATCTTTCAGCAGAAACTCTGCAGGACAGAAGGGAATGGAAGGATATAGTTTAAGTACTGAAAGGGGAAAATCTACAACCACAATTACTGTACCCAGCAAGGATCTCATTCAAAACTGATGGAGAAATCAAAACGTTTTCAGACAAGCAAAAGTTAAGAGAATTCAGTACCACCAGTACCATCAGCTTTACAACAAGTATAAAGGGATTCATATAGTCAGGAAATACAAGAGAAGAAACAAAATCTACAAAATCAACCCCAAACAATAAGAAAATGGCAATAGGAACATACATTTCAATGATTACTTTAAATGTAAATGGACTAAATGCTGCAACCAAAAGACAAAGACTGGCTGAATGGATACAAAAACAAGACCCATATACATGCTGTCTACAAGACACTCACTTCAGACCTTCAAGACACATATAGACTGAAAGTGAGAGGATGGAAAAATATATTCCATGCAAATGAGAAGGAAAAGAAAGTTGGAGTAGCAATCCTCATATCAGACAAAATAGACCTTAAAATAAAGAATAGGCTTTACAAGAGATAAGGAAAGACACTACATAATGATCAAGGGATCAATCCAACAGGAAGACATAACAATTGTAAATATCTATGCACCCAATGTAGGAGCACCTCAATACATAAGACAAACACTAACAGACATAAAAGAAGAAACTGTAACACAATAATAGTAGGAGACTTTAATACCCCACCCATACCAATGGACAGGTCATCAAAACAGAAAATTAATAGGGAAACACAAGTCTTAAATGATACATCAGATGGGATGGAGCTCATTGATATCTTCAGGACATTCCATCAAAATGCAGAAGAATACACCTTCTCAAGTGCACATGGAACATTCTTCAGAATAGACCACATCTTGGGTCACAAATCAAACCTCAATAAATTTAAGAAAACTGAAATTGTATCAAGCTTCTTCCCCAACCACAATGCTCTGAGACTAGATATCAATTACAAGGGAAAAAAAAAACTGTAAGAAACACAAACACATGGAGATTAAACAATACACATCTAAATAACCAACAGGTTACTGGAGAAATCAAAAGTAAAATCAAAAAATTTCTAGAACAAATGACAATGAAAACATGACATCTCAAAACCTAAGGGATGCAGCAAAAGCAGTCCTAAGAGGTAAGTTTATAGCAATACAATCCTTCCTCAAGAAACAAGAATAACATTGAATGGACAACCTGGAGAATGCAATGGCACCCCACTCAAGTACTCTTGCCTGGAAAATCCCATGGATGGAGGAGCCTGGTGGACTGAAGTCCATGGGGTCACTGAGAGTTGGACATGACTCAAGAGACTTCACTTTCACTTTTCACTTTCATGCATTGGAGAAGGAAATGGCAACCCACTTCAGTGTTCTTTCCTGGAGAATCCCAGGGACGGCAGAGCTTGGTAGGCTGCTGTCTATGGGGTTGCACAGAGTCAGACATAACTGAAGCAACGCAGCAGCAGCAGCAGCAGCAGCAGACAACCTAACTTTACACCTGAAACTGGAAGAAGAAGAAAAAACCCCCAAAATTAGTAGAAGGAAAGAAATCATAAAGATCTGAGCAGAAATAAAGGAAAAATAAATGAAGGAAACAATAATAAAGAATAACAAAACAAAAAGTTGGTTCTTTGAGAAAATGAATAAAATAGACAAACTTTGTCCAGACTCATCAAGAAAAAAGGGAGAAGAATCAAATCAACAATATTAGAAATGAAAAAGGAGAGGTTCCAACAGACAATGCAAAAATACAAAGGATTATAAGAGACTATTATGAACAACTACATGGCAATAAAATGGACAACCTGGAAGAAATGGACAGACAAAGACAACACACAAAAAAGAAAACTACAGGCCAATATCACTGATGAACATAGATGCAAAAATCCTCAACAAAATTTTAGCAAACAGAATTCAGCAACACATGAAAAAGCTCATACACCATGATCAAGTTGGGTTTGTTCCAGGAAAGCAAGAATTCTTTAACATATGGGAAACAATCAACGTGATACCCCATATTAACAAATTGAAAGATAAAAACCATATGATCATCTCAACAGATGCAGAAAAAGCCTTTGACAAAATTCAGCACTCATTTATGATTAAAATTCTTCCCAAAAAAATGGGCATAGAAGGAACCTACCTCAACATCAGTTCAGTTCAGTTCAGTTCAGTCGCTCAGTCGTGTCCGACTCTTTGCGACCCCATGAATCGCAGCATGTCAGGCCTCCCTGTCCATCATCTTGGAATGTGAAGTCAAGTGGGCCTTAGAAAGCATCACTATGAACAAAGCTAGTGGAGGTGATGGAATTCCAGTTGAGCTGTTTCAAATCCTGAAAGATGATGCTGTGACAGTGCTACACTCAATATGCCAGCAAGTTTGGAAAACTCAGCAGTGGCCACAGGACTGGAAAATGTCAGTTTTCATTTCCAATTCCAAAGTAAGGCAATGCAAAATAATGCTCAAACTACCACACAATTGCATTCATCTCACATGCTAGTAAAGTAATGCTCAAAATTCTCCAAGCCAGGCTTCAGCAATACGTGAATGGTGAACTCCCTGATGTTCAAGCTGGTTTTTGAAAAGGCAGAGGAACAGGAGATCAAATTGCCAACATCCGCTGGATCATGGAAAAAGCAAGAGAGTTCCAGAAAAACATCTATTTCTGCTTTGTTGACTATGCCAAAGCCTTTGACTGTGTGGATCACAATAAGCTGTGGAAAATTCTGAAAGAGATGGGAATATCAGACCACCTAACCTGCCTCTTGAGAAATCTGTATGCAGGTCAGGAAGCAACAGTTAGAACTGGACGTGGAACAGACAGGTTCCAAATAGGAAAAGGAGTACGTCAAGGCTGTATATTGTCACCCTGTTTATTTAACCTCAACATAGTAAAGGCCATATATAAGCCTACAGCAAACATTATTCTCAATGATGAAAAACTGAAAGCATTCCCCCTAAGATCAGGAACAAGACATGAGTGCCCACTTTTGCCACTATTATTCAAAATAATTCTGGAAGTCCTAGCTACAGCAATCAGAGAAGAAAAAGAAATAAAAGAAATCCAGATCAGAAAAGAAGTAAAGCTCTCATTGTTTGCAGATGACGTGATACTGTACATAGAGAACCCTAAAGATAGTATCAGAAAATTACTAGAGCTAATCAGTGACTTTAGCAAAGTTACCGGATACAACATCAATACACAGAAATCACTTGCATTTCTATATACTAACAATAAAAAATCAGAAAGAGCAATTAAAGAATCAATCCCATTCACCACTGCAAGAAAAATAATTAAATATCTAGGAATAAACTTACCTAAGGCGACAAAAGAACTGTACACAGAAAATCATAAAACACTGACGAAAGAAATCAAAGATGACATAAACAGATGGGGAGATATTCCATGTTCCTGTGTAGGAAGAATCAATATTGTGAAAATGACTATACTATCAAATGCAATCTACAGACTTAATGTGCTCCCTACTAAATTACCAATGCCATTTTTCACAGAACTAAAACACAAAATTTCACAATGCATATGGAAATACAAAAGACTCCGAATAGCAAAAGCAGTCTTGAGAAAGAAGAATGTAGCTGGAGGAATCAACCTTCCTGACTTCAGGTTATACTACAAAGCTACAGTCATCAAGACAGGATGGTACTGGCACAAAAACAGAAATATAGACCAATGGAACAAGATACAGAGCCCAGAAATAAACCCATGCACCTATCGGTACCTTATTTTTGACAAAGGAGGCAAGAATATGCAATGGGGTAAAGACAGCCTTTTCAATAAATGGTGCTGGGAAAACTGGACAGCTACATGTAAAAGAATGAAATTAGAACAATTCCTAAAACCATGCATAAAGATAAACTCAAAATGGATTAAAGACCTAAATTTAAGACCAGAAACTATAAAACTCTTAGAGGAAAACATAGGCAGAAACCTTGATGACATAAATCAAAGCAAGATCCTCTATGACCCACCTCCTAGAGTAACAGAAATAAAAACACAAATAAACCAGTGGGACCTGATTAAACTTAAAATCTTTTGTACACCAAAGGAAACTATAAGCAAGGTGAAAAGACAACCCTCAGAATGGGAGAAAATAATAGCGAATGAAATAACTGACAAAGGATTAATTTCCATAATATACAACTAGTTCATACAACTCAATGCCAGAAAAACAAACAACCCAATCAAAAAGAAATAGACCTAAACAAACATTTCTCCAAAGAAGACATACGGATGGCTAACAAACACGTGAAAAGATGCTCAGCATCGCTCATTATTAGAGAAAAGCAAATCAAAACCATAATGAAATGTCACCTCATACTGGTCAGAATGGCCCTCATCAAAAAGTCTACGAACAATAAATGCTGGAGAGGGTGTGGAGAAAAGGGAATGCTCTTCACTGTTGGTGGGAACGTAAATTGATACAGCCACTATGGATGACAGTATGGAGATTCTTTAAAAACTAGGAATAAAATGACCATATGACCCAGCAATCCCACTCCTAGGCCTATACCCTGAGGAAACAAAAATTGAAAAAGACACATGCATCTCATT
This sequence comes from Budorcas taxicolor, assembly GCF_023091745.1. Lineage (NCBI taxonomy): Eukaryota > Metazoa > Chordata > Mammalia > Artiodactyla > Bovidae > Budorcas > Budorcas taxicolor. The sequence goes on along the minus strand of NC_068927.1, from coordinate 33,738,292 downwards.
GTTCACTGCAGCACTATTTACAACAACCTGAACATGGAAGCAACCTAGATCCCCACTGACAGATGAATGCATAAAGTTGTGGTACATATACACAATAGAATACTACTCAGTCATAAAAATGAATGTATTTGAGTCAGTTCTGATGAGATGGATGAACCTGGAACCTATTATACAGAGTGAAGTGAGTCAGAAAAAGAAAGATAAATATCATATTCTAACGCAGATATACGGAATCTAGAAAAATGGTACCGAAGAATTTATTTACAGGGCAGCAGTAGAGAAACAGACATAGAGAATAGACATATGGACATGGGGAGAGGAGAGGAGAGGGTGAGATGTGTGGAAAGAGTAACATGGACACTTACATTAAAATAGATATCCAACGGGAATTTGTTGTATGTCTCAGGAAACTCAAACAGGGGCTCTGTTTCAACCTAGAGGGGTGGGATGGGGAGGAAGATGGGAGGTAGGTTCAAAAGGGAGAGGATATATGTATAACTATGGCTGATTTAGGTTGAGGTTTGACAGAAAACAACAAACTTCTGTAAAGCAATTATCCTTCAACAACAACAACAACAACAAAAATTAAAACAAACCCTATGAGCAGTCTTAGAGCAACATGCAGGGAAATCTGTTCATTCTACTTTTAAAGCATTTGCCTAAGAAGTGGGGAAAAACAAACAAACAAACAAAAAACACTATTGCTGTTAATATTTAAGATTCCAAGAGACAATCATTCCATCTTGAAATTTTTTCTCTTATGTATCTTTCTAGATTCTCAAGGATTTTGCACAAAGGATGCCACCATTTTGGAGATGACTATCACAGTGCTTCTGTGGGCAGGGAGGCATAGAGTATCATGGGGCAGTCTATACTTTGCAGGCACAAACATCTGACATGGACTACATTACTAAACCTCTCTAACACAGCTTTTATTATCTAAAATGGGTAACAGCATCCACCTCTTACAGGTTAGGTAAGAATAAACCAAAATGATAATGCACTTGAAGAGGTTAGCACAGTGCCTGACAGCTTATTTTTAGTTTATTTCACAAAGAGTTACAGAGATTGATCTTTCTATCCTGTTTGCTATTTTAATAGTTGCCATTGGCACAGGCCATGGGTGGTACCATGCCTCGCCTTACTTTCTTCTGTACTACTTGAAAGTATTTGCACACAGAGAATTGTAAACCTAAATGTTTCAGTCCACAGAGATGATACAAATATGGGACTGCCTTGTATTTCAAGAAAGCTATTGTCCTCTAGAGACAGGAAGATGGGCAAAATTACCTGTAAAATTCTTTACAGCCTGGAGGATCTAACTTCCTAGCCATTTATATTTTCTCAAAGGATGTTTACTTATATTCTGCATAAGGCTCTCTTGATTGAATGGTGAACTATATCAGCAGTTGGTACCAAAAATGGGAGTGTCTTCCCAGAAAACAACAGCAAAAGCAAAAATATTTTCTATTCTAATTTTTACTCTTGAATTCGTGCAGAGGTAACCTCTTAAACAAAGTAAGCTGAATATTCATCATTTGGAGAGCATCTGAATTGACCTGAATTTCCCCTCCCTAAATATTTATCCCACCTATTAGTCCTTGGTTTGTTTTTACAAACATATATTCACATGTGTTTGTATCTCTCCTACACACTTTGGTTAAAATAAAGTTCTCCAAATGAAGACAAATAGTAAATATTTTTTTGAAAACATCTCAATGGAGACTCATATTATAGCATATATAGGGAAAAAACTGCACTCCAATAAGAGAATTACAGAAGACAGCAGGGAGAATTTGAAAGGAAAATGTGAACGTCAAGGACTGACTTTTATCAATTCTTTAATAAATTTGACTATTCATCTATAATTTAAATCATTAATTAATTAAAAGGATCCATTACTTACCATGTTATATGTTAGCTATCAATTAGATATAGATGTTGGGGATATAATCTGTGAACAACTTGGTCCCTGAATTCAAGGAATCCTGAGTTCCAAGCAGGAGATGTGTTTGCAGTTAAGCAGTTGTTTTCATAATTTATGATGGATGCTTTAAGAGATTCCTGCAGTATGTATAGGAGAGGGACCAAAAAACTGAGTGATGATCCCCTTGTTGTGATTGGGAAGGTAGAGAATAGGTGGTATTTCAGTTGAATCTTAAAGGATATATAGCTGTTCATTAGAAGGATCTTTCTGCACTGAGTTGAAGCTAGATGGAATTTCATTAAAGAGTTACATTATCAGAACATTAGAATGTTCCTTCATTGATTTTCACATTGCAGTTATCTTTTTATTATTCTGATATGTTTGGAAATAAATAAGAATATGACCCTAGAAATGGAATGCACAATATTGTCAAAACTAAAATACAATCACTAACATCATACAGAAGCTTATTGCTAGCTGCTGCAATGCATTAAATGTTCTACATACATCTTCTCATTTAATTTGGACCAAGACAATATGAAAAGAGCAAAGCATTCCCACTTTATAGATGAGGAAAGCAAGGTGCAGGCAGGATAAGCAAATTTCCTAAAGGCATATTGCAAGAAATGAAGACTCTTAGGATCCACTCTAGGTCTCCTGAATAAGAATTCATTCACATTTAGCTAAGATCAGAAGTGATTCTTACACATAATAATGTTTACAAACATATATTTAGTGTGGCCTTACCACTATAAATCCTGTACATGATTGTTCATCTCAGGAAATGGTTTCACCTTACAGTTTCCCTTGCTTAATTGCTAATGAATCTGTCTTCCTTTCATGCAGTAATAGTATGCCATCCCTATAAAGAATGTCCCTCTTTTTGAAACAATGCAGAATGTACTCTTGCTCTTTTCATGTGTCAACTTATCACATATGTGGGCCCATATCTGAATATATAGTAACTCTCTTATTTTTTGCTCTCATCTAATCATTTCAATTTCTTTAACTATTACATAAATGATGTCATGTCTATACCTCATTCTTCTGGTGTCTCATTTATGAGCTGACAGTAGCCTGACACTGTCCCTCTTAAAAACAAGTCCTATGGAATGAACCAACTATTGCTGATATTTTCTTTGTGTGAGAGAATACAGTTAGACAATTACCCTCCACAATCTGAATATTCTGAGGCTATCGTTAATTGAATAACACCAAACATCTCATTGAGCCAGTGGTCACCTTAAATGACAGCTGCTGTTCCCAGACACCAAAACAGGTCATTTCCCTGGCCTGTTTTTATGGGTCAGATTTGGAGAAGTGGGCCACATACATGCTCATCACACTCTGTCCTAAAATCTTATATCAGAAATCCCCTTCGCTCTTGAAAAGTGTTCAGTAATTTTCTTCTCTAGGACCTTCAGACATTCTGAACATTCAACAAGTAATCAGGGACTGTAATTGTGGATCATTTAGGCAGGACTAAATGTATCTATAAAAGCTGGAGAAACTTACCCTTCATTTATACTTAAAATGAAAAAAAAAAGCAACAGTTCAATGAGTATCTAGACCCTGGGGAAGCAAAGATGAGTAAGTGTCCTTGCTTTACAAGAGGTCACAGACTAGAGAAAGAGAGAAATGTAAGTAAAAGCGTAATCATAATGGAAAGTATGAGCACAGTTGTATAAGAAACAGAGAGGAATAAATGATTAATAGCCTCAGGGAGGAGAGGAGAATTTCACAGAGAGATGGCATTTGAGCTGTCTTATAAGGATGATTTTACTAGTCAAAGAAGATAAAGAAGTCTCTCCAGGTAGAGAACTAAGTTGTGAACAGTCAGAGAAGAGAATCTTGAAACAGAGTATTCGGATGATGATAAGAGTTTAGTAAACTGGATTCAGGAGGTGCGAGGGGAAATGCAGGAGATATCTAACACCAACTTCTATTTTAAGAAGATCTTATATAATGAACCATAAAGTGAGAACTTAATCTTTTGAGCACTGGGGAGTCATGCAAGATTCTTCTTAAACAGAGGCTACTGTAATCTGTGATTAGAAGTTAAATTCTGATGTTAAGTTGGACAACAGATTTCAAGGGAAGGGAAAGTGAAAGTTGAAAGATCTCTTAGAAGCTTGGTACCAAAGTCTAGACTAAAGTTGTTGAAAGTCCTGTCAGACCAGTGTTGGTAAATGTATCACCCAGATGTAAAGGACCAAAGCACATTAACAGTAATAAAAGCACTGCCAGCACAGCTGTTTGATTCCTAAACAAAACAAACGCTTGAAGCTCTTAGAAACTGCAAGGGAATTAATTTCAGTTCCTCAGTGGTAAAGGGAACAATCCTCAAGCACATTTTCTACTGAGTGTTTTCCTGGATGAACAAAGTAGAAAGCCTGAGTACACAGTTAATGAAATGAATAAATATTCTACCCATTCAGAAGAAATCTGTACAGTAAATCCAGGAAAGTAGAAAAATAGCTTTGAGATGATCAATGAAAGAAAAGTCATATCATATCCAGAAAGAAATAAAAGTATGTAAACCAAGAAATCACTTAAACAGTAGGGAGTGAGAGTTGAGGAACATAACAATCTTACTGGGGTTTTGAGGATGCTAAGGCAATTCAAAGCATTTTACCTTTTTAAAAAGTGTGTCCCCAACTCAGTCTTGTTTAATCTAAATATCACCTGCAACAGATTGCTGCTTTTGTCCACATTTAACTGGGTAAGAAAAATTTAGGTTCTAAGAGATTGAATAGCTGATTTATTAATTTTTTTCATTTATTTTTAAAATAAATTTATTTTAATTGGAGGCTAATTACTTTACAATATTGTATTGGTTTTGCCATACATCAACATGAATCCGCCACAGGTATACATGTGTTCCCCATCCTGAACCCCCCTCCCTCCTCCCTCCCCATACCATCCCTCTGGGTCATCTCAGTGCACCAGCCCCAAGCATCCAGTATCCTGCATCGAACTTAGACTGGTGATTCATTTCTTATATGATATTATACATGTTTCAATGTCATTCTCCCAAATCCTCCCACCCTCTCCCTCTCCCACAGAGTCAAAAAGACTGTTCTATACATCTGTGTCTCTTTTGCTGTCTTGCATACATGGTTATTGTTACCATCTTTCTAAATTCCATACATATATGCGTTAGTATACTGTATTGGTGTTTTTCTTTCTGGCTTACTTCACTCTGTATAATAGGCTTCAGTTTCATCCACCTCATTAGAACTATTCAAATGTATTCTTTTTAACTGCTGAGTAATACTCCATTGTGTATATGTACCACAGCTTTCTTATCCATTCATCGGCTAATGGACATCTAGGTTGCTTCCATGTCCTGGCTATTATAAACAGTGCTGTGATGAGCATTGGGGTACACGTGTCTCTTTCAATTCTGGTTTCCTTCGTGTGTATGCCCAGCAGTGGGATTGCTGGGTCATAAAGCATTTCTATTTCCAGTTTTTTAAGGAATATCCACACTGTTCTTAATAGTGGCTGTACTAGTTTGCATTCCCACCAACAGTGTAAGAGGGTTCCCTTTTCTCCACACCCTCTCCAGCATTTATTGCTTGTAGACTTTTGGATCTCAGCCTTTCTGACTGGCGTGAAATGGTACCTCATTGTGGTTTTGATTTGCATTTCTCTGATGATAAGTGATGTTGAGCATCTTTTCATGTGCTTGTTAGCCATCTGTATGTCTTCTTTGGAGAAATGTCTACTTAGCTGATTTAATACTCAAACCCCCTTGTGGTACAGCAAAGAATGAAACTGAGGCTTCTCTTAGGCTAAATCACAGAAGTTGTCATTTTTTAGGTTGAATTGTTTAAATATCTGGAATTTGGTATGGTTCAACCCAATGGATCCCAAGTACAGTGCTCTAAAATTTTAAATCAACAACATGCTAATTTTATACTGGTTCCATGGTTGCAAAAGCAAATTAATTCAAAATGTCAAGTGAAACGTCAAGCAAAATGGTTCTGTATCTCCATTCAGATGGGCACCAAACTGGTCCATGTTTGTCAGTGAAATGGATATTAAAGGAAAAGCTGTTTTAACATCATCCTTTCTCTTACCTTCCACAGCATCACCATAAATATTCCTTTCACTCATAGACTGCCTTCTTTAGAATAATATAGATCATAAGATAATGCATTAAAGATATATTAGATAATAATAGAATTATATATATAACATAAATGTTACCTTAGACCCAAACATGAATACAAGTGTTTTTTTTGTTCCAGCTTAAAACTGGAACAAAAATTTTTTCTTAATTAAAATATATCATTTCAGGAACTATATTTTTGCCTCCAGGTTTCTGGAAAGAAAAATAAGAGAAAGATGTTTAGCAATGCAACTGTAAAGATGAGTCTGTGCCCTGGGAATCATGATAGTTAGTAGAAAAAAAAATGAGGTAAGGTGCCTTGCAGGAGGAGCCAATCAAGAACCCTTTGAATCATGTACTTTTGGTTACAAGGTGAAGGCCACAGGTTTTCAAGGACCTTTGCTTCATTATTTGCTTTTAATTGAAAGCATGTATCTGCAATGAGTACAAAGGATTCTCATTATCTGAACTTCTATCTCAGACCTTAAGGAAGTTTGTCCCTCTACTGACCTTTTTGCTGGTTTGTTTCATCAGCACACTTTCCAGTGGCTGCATATAGAGACCAAAGCTACCCACGAGGGCACAGAGTCTTTGTAAAAGACTTAAATATACCTACCCAAGTTCCTATCAGGTCTTTGCTCTTACAGCCCCAACCAGAAGCAACTGGAAAACCTTTCCATCTTGGAACAACTCCAAACATCTAGAGGTATGTATTTTTTAAATGCAGAATGAGAATATGTTTCTAATAACTGATAGTTCCATTCGTGCCCAGAAATCACAAATACATTTTCTCTTCCTCTTTCTCATGGCACCAGATGTCCTACTTTGGTATTACCCCCTACAGCCTAAAATCTTTCTCTCTGTCATCTGCTCTTTAATGTAATATAATGTGGAATTCCCTCAAAAATCCGATTATTTCTCTGTGATATCCCATGTGACTTTTAAATCTAATACCCAAAAGTACTTCTCACCCGACCTAAAGTGAAAACAGCATTGTGTCACTCTCCTGCTTAAAACCTGAAGATGTTTTGTGTATACTTCAGGATAAAAGTTAAGCTCTAGATTCCATCACAAAAATGCCCATGGTGTGATCTCAGCCAGCTTGACTCACTCAAGTCATGCCATGCTATTGGAATCCTGCAGACAAACCTTGTTTTCTTTCCTCTCTAGTTCTCTGCACAGGCTGTGTTCCTCTTTCCATAAGGAGAAGCCCTAGTAGACTCAGATCCACTCAAAAGACAATTTTGAGTGAGGATAAGTTAGTACTGCTCCAGTGTTTCAGACAAGCTGTGTCTCTCTCTACATTTAGCAATTATTTTACAGCCATACAATTTTTTTTCCTCCCATAGATGGACAGCTGGACCATGACTTCTTTGAGGCCAGGAACTGTGCCTTCATTTCACATTCTTTTCTTTCATTACCATTCCTGAAAGAGTAAATACCTAAGTTGAATGAACAGCTTAAATTAACACAATACTAGCAGTTGAGAACTCACCGGGTATATGTACATAAAGCAGACTTTAATGGACTGACGACTACTATGTAGTAAACACTTAGATCTTAACATTGTTCCCTTGCTAATCCATTGTGCCCTTGCTGGGCACAGTCTATTGGCCCAGTTCACCTATCAAGTTGGATATGGGTAACTGTCTTGAAAGGAATCTCTCCATTCATCCAAAAGGTTACTCTTAATAGTAGTTTGTGCAGAGAGAGGATTTGGCATGGCTCAGTGACTGCAGAATTAAGCTGTTTTCATCTTTGAGCCCACACACATTCCTAGTCCTTACTACCATGAAAAAATGGAAAACCATGCCTAAAACTGACAGAAGTAAAGCTATATTAAGGACAAGCAAATTAAATTTTGCTTTCTCCTACTCTTTATTTTTACCTGACAATGTCAGGCTGATCTTCACAATTAAGACTTTTTAATTTCTAAATGTTCTTCTTGAACACCTAGCCCATAGAGATAAAGAGATTTAGGGTCAGCAGAGAAATGGTCATTTTAAGTAAGACTAGGGTAGCTATCAGAGAGAGGTGGCAATTGGAATATGGAATAGCCAAGGCAGGGGAAAAGTGCTTAAATCAACTTTTGGAAATGGAGCAACTAAAAAAATGTTTATCCCTATCCAGGAGGACAGCAGAAGTCAGCACAGAAAAGTAAAAAGACAAAAATATCTGGCTAGAACATTTTTTAGTCCCATTCCCCTCCCCAAATAATAACTCTCCTGGAAATTTTGAAATCCTTTGTAAAGTGGTTCATTTTTAACTAGTTCAAACCAACTGCTGTTGGAGTGCTTTAAAAAGGTAAGGATGCTGATAATCTTAACTGGTCTTGGATGAGACTTGGGTGTGGATACTTTTGAAAGCTCCTAGTTGATTCTAAGCATTTTTCCAGCACTGAGAAATTACGACTCTAGTCTTAATCCAGATCTGCCTTCTGTGGTATTTTAAATGCAAGCATTTAAGTGATTCTTGCTTTTATTAAACGGCTAATTAATATGAGATTGACACATGAGCCTGTCTATTGGTACTGGCTCTGCTCTTAATTTCTGCTTAAAGCCACCAGGTAGCATCAGGTAATAACAGCAATAGTAATACTAATTAATACTTATTGAGGTACTTTTCTAAGTACTTTATAGATGATAATCCATTTAGTCCTTGAAATAAACTTATGAATTACCTGCTATTATATAACCCATTTCATTTTACAGAAGAGGAAAGAGAGGCTCGGAAAAGTTGAGTCACCTGCCTAGGACTGCAGAGTAAGTAAAATAAATGGTTATGCTTTGTGGAAACCAGTGATTCATGCTGAAGCTTGTTCAGAATGATTTGATAAACATTCACCATAGTAGGAAATGTAAGGTTTAGGGGCATGAGTTCTGGTGCCAACAACACCTGATTCTACTGCATAGTGGCTGTGCAACCTTATACAAAACACCTAAACTCTTTGACCGTCAGTTTTCCTATTTGTTTAAATAGGGATTGCAATAGTTTCAACTTCACAGTGAGCATACCAAGGCCCAGAAAAGCTTAATAGCAGGGACTCACAGAGTCAAGTGGCCGAAGAATTAAGATCTAGATACCTTGACTTACAGATTCATTTTCATTTTAGCTTGATGCTTCTTATTTGGGAGCCAGATTTGAAGAACTTTGGATACTTAGGTAAGTAACTGACATTCTCTAATCATGTGAGGTATGACTCAGTACAGACAACATATCAGTTCTCTGTAGGGACTCAGCCCAGGAGTTTAAGATAGTTAATAGATTAACTAAAAACTCTATGAAAATTCTTGTTGATTAGTGCATTTTATTTTATTTATTTTTCTGAAAGCACAGAGTCTGCCAGATCTGTCAATCTCTAGATCCCAACATGCAGATTATGAGGCCAAGAATTCCCCTAAGGTTAGAGAGATATTTCCTCAAGTTTCATGTGATGTACCATGATATAAGAGGAGGAGGCATCACCAAAATCACAAGGAAACTCTGCATTCTTGCCTTACTGCTTTCTGAGTGCTTTCTGTATTGTACTTCTGTGGTCTCCATGTTCTTTAAAGTAATGAGCCACAGACAGACAAGGAGGCTTATGAAAGAGGGCATGTAGTTTATCTGTAACCCTACCTAGCACTCCATTCACCTGCAGGTAGGCAAAAGTTGAAACTGCAGTTTTTGGGCAAACTAATTTAATGTACAAGCAAAAACCAGTTATATTTTTAAGCATGAGATATTTCACATTGGTCTGATTGAGGTAATCTGGCATTTGATACTTCAACATGCTAGCTGATACTTCAATGTGATTGGATTTATTAAAAATAAATTGAAATTCTATTTTCTAATGTTATTACAGAAAATGCTGTTCTTCTTCATTGAAGCAATCCGTCATTGATTTTCTAACTATGTTTTCTATATATGAAATTCAATATTTGAAAATTAAAAAATATTTACCTTACAAAGAATTCACAAATCTATTAATAGCTAATGCAACTGGCTCTTATCATATTACAGGTACAGTTGCATATGTTACTTCAATTGTTATAGAAAATTCCATGAGATACTATAACCGTCATCATCTCCATTTTCAGATAAACAAATTAAGCACGAGAAACAGAGTATGTTTTCTCTGGTAAAACAAGTACAATTTTCTCTTAATAATTAGGCTTCTGCTGGCTTTCATAATTGTCTTGCTGTCAGTATAAAATATGACCAATTTATGCATTATTTTTATTTCAGATAGAGATGGTCAATAGAATTGGAATGGTTTCATTAAGCTATCTGAGATGACAAATATCCTAGGGATGCTTAGAAGTGACTTGAATGAAGATTTAACTGGAAAGGACCGACTTCTTTAGAATTGACCATTTAGGAAGTGATGAGATGCTAATTCTAGTACCCACATTAGGACACCTCTGTTTAGATCTTACTGAAAGGCAATAACATAGATTACTGCCATGTAAGCCTCACTTGCCAATCTTTATTTTTTCCTATTTTAAATAAAGGTAATGATTCCTGTCTTTATACCACCAGGGTTTTGATGAACACCAGTTGAAATATTTACTGTTTCTTCAAAATATTTGTGTGTGTGTATATGTGTGAGGCTCTGGAATTTCAGGAGGGGTATGGTGATGAGTGCCCTGACCACAACTCCCCTGCTCCTATGAGCACAGCTCTTCTGTTTCTCTTACATTTTGATGTTTGAACACTTGAAGAAAAGGGCACTTCCTATAAAGAATAAATGTGTTTAACAATTTAGATTATGCATGCAAAAATATACATTATGGTATACAAGTAAGGTATTTTTATTACTCCACTAGTCTTATATTTTAAAAGGGAGAGGGTGCTGTTATTTACAGGGAAGGAGGGAAGTGGATGAAAAAGCACTTAAAGATTAGGGAGGCCAGTGCTCGACTTATGTTTTAGGTAGGGTTTCTTTGGCTAACAGAATCAACAGGATAAATGTTTATTTCTTTATTTATAAAGAATTGACTCATGATTATAGAGGCTCAGATGTCAGTACTTCTATTTAGAAACATGTTATTACCACAAAGTCAAGAAGTTGGGGATCCAGGGGAACCCATGTTTTAAGTTACAGTTCAAAGACCAGCAGATACTCAGAAAGGGCTGATAATTTACTTTGAGTCCAAAGATAAGAAATAATCACTTCAGTGATTGTTCCAGCTCAAAGGAAGTCAGGCAGGATAAGTTACCTATTATTCATATGGGAGACTCAGACTTTTCATTCTATTCAGATGCTCCACAGACTGGATAAGGTCCACCCACATTGGGGAGCATGATTCATTTTACTCAGTGAATGGGTTTACACCTTACCCTCAAGAGAAACACCCTCATAGACACACTCAGAATTATGCTCTACCACATAGCTGTGCAATCCATGGCTCAGTCAAGTTGGAACATAAAATTAATTATCAAAGCTTCCTACTCCACTGCATACTGGAGTGACTGGATAAACCATTTAAACTGTTTAACAATCAACAAAATGGGCATGAGAAACCATTCAACATAAGGTTATTTGAGGATTAATTATGCCACTGTCTATGAAGTATCTTTTACTATATGAATTATATCTGTTTTTTATTCTGCAGCCTTTCATATTTATGAACAATTTTTTGCCACATGTGTATAATGAAAGATAATAAATATGAAATAATTAGGAATATTAGAAGAAGACTTATAGTCTGGTTAGATTGTTCTGTAAGAGAGTTTTGCTTCTTGTGTTTATGTTTTCTGGGGACCAACCATGAGAAAGGCTGAAATATTCTGACACACACACACACAAAAACAAACAAATGAACACAGGAAGTTTACTGACGGCAATAGGTGTTAGAGTTAAGCTTTTCATTGAACGATGCATAACACTTATGTATCAGTCTAACATTTGTCAGACTTACATTTTGTTTTTAAAACGAAAGTAAAGTACATTAAATCATAACTTCTGACTACCTACGCTGTCAATTTGTTGAATATATATGTTGTATTCAAGTCATAGTTTGTCCACAGTTACACTTGATTTAGGAAACTTTATTAGTTATGTATTACTACTTAACAGATTGCTACATGCTTGCAGCTTCAACTATCACACATTTATTGGTTCATATCAGGAATCTGATTGTTGTTTCCTCTGTATGGCTACAATGAAGGTGTAGTCAAGAACTAGCTCTTCATCTGAGGGCTAAACTGTGGATGAGTTCATTTCCAAGCTCATTTAGGTTGCTGGCAGAATTGTTCTCCTTATGAGTGAAGGAATGAGGAACTTAGCTCCTTGCTGGTTTGTTCTTATGGGTCACTGAGATCCTAAAGACCTCCTGTAGCTCCCAGATAAATGGTTTTCCTACAGACCGCTCATGATACGTCTGTTCACTTCTTCCCTACCATCAGGAGAGTGGGAGAAACTAGTGTAGGTCTCCATAAAGGATTGGGTCTTACATGTAATGCAATTACAGGTGATATCCCATAACCTTTGACATATACTGTAACCTTATCAACGGAGTGACATTCCCTCACCTTTGCCATATTCTATTGGTTTGGAACAAGTTACCAGTCCTCTTCACACTCAAGGAGAAGGAGTTATACAATTCCTTCTGGTGTGAATACCAAAACAGGAACATAACTGGAGGTTAATTTAAGGTCTTCTCATGACAGAGACTTGAAGAAGAAATATTAGCAGCTATTAGAAAAATGTGAGATGGACATTTTATTTTAATTCATCATTTGTTAAGAAATGTAACTTCCTGAATGTAATTCAGTAACTTCGGCAAGGTTCTTATTTCTCTTTATAAAAGGTTGGAAGAGGCTTTATTTTCCATGGTGACACAGGATAATTTTTAATTACCACTCCAAAATATAAATGTGTGTGTGTGTGTGTGTGTGTGTGTGTGTGTGTGTGTGCATACACATAAACATGAGTACTCAATTTGGGCTAACCTTAAAACATACAGTAAAGTATTTGGGAGATTCTTAGAGATATTCAATTTTCCCAATTCCTTAGTGCATTTTGGCACAGATTTTGACTCCAAGGACAACACGTTTATTTCAAGGAAAATCCAACTTTGTGTAGGAAAAGAAAGCACTCATTCCTTCTCTCAAAGAACCTCAGCAATACTTTCTAATAATTTTAGTATTTTTAGATGCAGCTGACAAATATTTCCATCCTAAAATACTGTTGTTTTTGAGAGATGATGTTCATTCAATGATAACAGCAATAATTTTATTTTGGGGGGTAATATGTACAAATTTTTACTCCATCTCTAATTTTACAAGTGGTTTTAATTTTACATAATGAGCTTTTTATTTGAAATTATGAGAAAGCAATTATTTTCAAATAATTACATTGTGAGACATAAGATAGTTAAAAGAAGGGAGAACATGTTCACAACTCACACAAATATATATAAAAAAGAGAAATGCTTAGTACTGATGACCAGTTTCCATGTTGACTCCAAGGTAAGCAATATTCATATGGGTTCACAATCATGCTCACAGGCCCATGTTCAGCACAATTTTTGAGATACCCTGGTGGTAGGTGAGTAATGCTTATAGATCAGTTCATCTGAAACATAAAACACAAGTGAAATAATACAAACTGAGAAAATTAGAAGGAATTATCAAGGACAAACCAGTCTAAAGTGAAAATAATAAAATTTCACTTGAAAATACTAAGTACTTCAAAGTATATTTCTCAACTTCTTTTTCAGAAGCCCCAGATCCTTCTGTTCACAAGCACCTGGAAACCCTGAACCAGAATGTGATCATGTAGTCATAGTCTCCCAGCACTGACATTTACAGAACCCTATTTATTTCCCCTCTCCTTAAATGACGTTAGCGTGTTGTTACTGCCTGAAATATAAGTGGGACACATTCAGAAACAGCAATGCATTTCGTATATGCAATACTCTGAACTACTCACTTACTAACCAGGAAGGATTGTTGAGGAGAAAGTTGAACTAGACAATCAAGAAAATTAACAAAGAGCATCATCAGTTGTGGATATCACCTGTATACAAATATGATAAAATCATACTTTGAGGAGCCAGTGTCAACACTGTGCTGACATTGGATTTGGATTGCAAAGTCATTAGGAACAAATGTTTGGTCCCTCAAGGGTATTTTTGAACCTAGCTATTTTTGCACACTTCCCCTCCGCCTCCTCACACACAGGTACACTCACATATGCATAAAGAGTCTGAGGCATCTCCACTGAAGATATATGCATGGTATAGATACAGCTTTCCTACATTCCTACATGGTCCACATTTATTAGCCATAAGGAAGCACTGCTGTTGCTGCTGCTAAGTCGCTTCAGTTGTGTCCGACTCTGTGTGAGACCCCATAGACAGCAGCCCACCAAGCTCCCCCGTCCCTGGGATTCTCCAGGCAAGAACACTGGAGTGGATGCCATTTCCTTCTCCAGTGTTATATTCTTCATTTGGAATAACTGTGGAATTAATTATTACATAAAAATATACCCCAGGAATCTAAACTATCCAACATTAAGATCTAAGTTTGTTTGAAACCAATCATTTTGGCAGAAAATAAGTTTGAAAAATATATGTCCTCCCTGGCCCTGTCTTAAATATATAAAACTGTATATTTAAGTAAAAACAAGTAAGTTACTGCAACTTTTTTATAGATATCACTTATAGAGTGGCCAGTTGCTTGGTCTGTAAATAAATGACCCCTAATTATATCATTGAAGCTTTTGAACTGCGGTGTTAGACAAGACTCTTGAGAGTCCCTTGGACTGCAAGGAGATCCAACCAGTCCATCCTAAAGGAGATCAGCCCTGGGCATTCCTTGGAAGGAATGATGCTAAAGCTGAAATTCCAGTATTTGGCCACCTCATGCAGAGTTGACTCATTGGAAAAGACTCTGATGCTGGCAGAGATTGGGGGCAGGAGGAGAAGGGGACGACAGAGGATGATACAGCTGGATAGCATTACTGACTCGATGGACGTGAGTTTGAGTGAACTTCGGGAGATGGTGATGGACAGGGAGGCCTGGGGTGCTGTGATTCATGGGGTCACAAAGAGTCAGCCACGACAGAGCGACTGAACTGAACTGAATTATATTATTAATTCATATAATTTTTTAAATTATATCCTTATTGTTAGTTGGAAAACTTTCACGTTTTTTCTCATGAATTTCAGAGTGTCTTTTATCCATCTTCTAATTGACTGTTTCGTGAACTTCCAGATATTCAAGCTGGTTTTAGAAAAGGCAGAGGAACCAGAAATCAAATTGCCAACATCTGCTGGATCATCGAAAAAGCAAGAAAGTTCCAGAAAAACATCTATTTCTGCTTTATTGACTATGCCAAAGCCTTTGACTGTGTGGATCACAGTAAATTGTGGAAAATTCTGAAAGAGATGCAAATGCCAGACCACATGACCTGCCTCTTGAGAAACCTATACGTAGGTCAGGAAGCAACAGTTAGAACTAGACATGGAACAACAGACTGGTTCCAAATAGGAAAAGGAGTACATTAAGGCTGTATAGTACATCAATCTTCTAGCTCTAGGGCAACAACTAACCTACTCTTAGTTTTTGTGTAGTTGCTTAATATAGGCATTTGATATAAATGAAGTGACTGAATAAGTGGGACTTTCTGTGTGTGTATGTCACCCTGCTTATTTAACTTCTATGCAGAGTACATCATGAGAAACACTGGGCTGGAAGAAGCACAAGCTGGAATCAAGATTGCTGGGAGAAATATCAGTAACCTCAGATATGCAGATGACACCACCCTTATGGCAGAAAGTGAAGAGGAACTAAAAAGCCTCTTGATGAAAGTGAAAGAGGAGAGTGAAAAAGTTGGCTTAAAGCTCAACATTCAGAAAACGAAGATCATGGCATCTGGTCCCATCACTTCATGGGAAATAGATGGGGAAACAGTGGAAACAGTGTCAGACTTTATTTTTGGGGGCTCCAAACTCACTTCAGATGGTGACTGCAGCCATGAAATTAAAAGATACTTACTCCTTGAGAGGAAAGTTATGACCAACCTAGACAGCATATTCAAAAGCAGAGACATTACTTTGCTAACTAAGGTCCATCTAGTCAAGGCTATGGTTTTCCCAGTGGTCATGTATGGATGTGAGAATTAGACTGTGAAGAAAGCTGAGCACTGAAGAATTGATGCTTTTGAACTGTGGTGTTGGAGAAGACTCTTGAGAGTCCCTTGGACTGCAAGGAGATCCAACCAGTCCATTCTGAAGAAGACCAGTCCTGGGTGTCCATTGGAAGGACTGATGCTGAAGCTGAAACTCCAATACTTTGGCCACCTCATGTGAAGAGTTGACTCATTGGAAAAGACCCTGATGCTGGGTGGGATTGGGGGCAGGAGGAGAAGGGGACAACAAAGGATGAGATGGCTGGATGGCATCAGCAACTTGATGGATGTGAGTCTGAGTGAACTCCGAGAGTTGGTGATGGACAGGGAGGCCTGGCATGCTGCAATTCATTGGGCGGCAAAGAGTCGGACACGACTGAGTGACTGAACTGAACTGAACTGAATACTTCTTTGGTAGGAAAACCAACCGATTGACTTTGGTTAGAGAATAAGACCAAATAAAAGAAAATAGGGTCTAGAAAGTACATTTAATGTGTAAACTTAATTTATGTATGTTTTAGCATTGGTAAAAATATCCATTTTTCATCTGTATAATTTTAGAATAAGTGATTAATGACTACATGAAAAGTCACATATATCTCTTCAAAGAATATGAGTTCCTTGTGATATACAAAGCATGCACTATAGAATTCACAACTTTAAACAATTCAACATTTTTTAGTATAATCACAGAATTGTGCAATCAGTACCAACCATCACACACACCATCACCAGAATCATTTTTAAGACATTTTATCATCTCAAAAAAATATTCCTATCCCCATTGTTATTCACTTCACATTTACTCTCAATCTTCTAGCTCTAGGCAACCACTAACCTACTCTCAGTTTTTGTGTAGTTCCTTAATATACGCATTTGATATAAATGAAGTGACTGAATAAGTGGGACTTTCTGTGTGTGTATGTCTTCTTTCACTTAGTGTATTCCCAAGGTTTCACAGTGAATCAGTACTTTATTTCTTTTCTCTCTTGAATAATATCCTATTGTATGGAATGCTGTATTGTGCTTATTCATTAGGTAAAAGGCATCCTACACCACTTTGTGTGACATATTAGACTAAGGGTAAGATCCCTGTTATTAGTTCTTTTGGAAAGATGGTCTGAGAAAGAGTTAAGACAACCTCGGCAGGCAGTTAGATTTGTATCATAAAATCAGGAGATGATGAAAGGTTATTCTGCTGTGTGGGTTGGGTGAGAAAGAAAAGGTGGTTCTGCTGGGAAAGAAAAGTAGAGCAGATTTTCAGGAGGAGCAGAAGAAACATACGCAGGGAGATTACAATTATCCTTCTGGTATGTTATTTCAAATCCTTCTGGAAATCCTTATTTTACCTGAAAAATACATGGATCCTTCCAATAGATTTTCACTCTTTAAGGTTAACTCAGTATGGTAGGCAGATGAATGACTTCCGAAGTTTTCTAAGTTGTAGTCCCTGAAACCTATGACTATGTTACCTGATATTACAAAATAGATTTTGTAGGTGTGATTAAAGGTATGGATCTTGAGATGGGGAGATTATACTGGTTTATCTGAAACTGTCATATCTAATTGTATGAGTCATTAAAAACAAAGAATCTTTTAGAACCCTGAAAAACATTTGGTTAAAGAGAGTTGCAGTTATAGATGAAGAAGCAGGGATGAAATGTTTAGACTCCACTTGCCACTATAGGCTTTAAAGATGGAGGAAGGGGGTATGAGCCAAGAACTGTAGGCAGTTTCTACAGTCTGTAAAAAGTAAACAGCAGGTTTTCCTAAAGCCTATAGAATCACATCCCTAATTACATTTTGATTTTAGCCCATGGAGATGTGTGTCAGATTTCTTATATCCAGAGCTATAAGAAAGCAAATTTGGACCAAGTGACTATAGTAGTGGTAGTTTGCTAAGCAGCAATAAAAAACTAATATTATTGGCTTCCATTTATTTCTTCTGTGTGAAAAAACATCAGAAGGAACCCATTTAATGTAAATTCTAGCACCCAAAATATCCTCTCTGCAATGTAATTGAAAGGTAATTTTCTAGTCCAGGAAGTAATTCTTACAATAAAGAGAATGCATGCTTTGGAAGGCAATTCATTGGTCAGTGCTGATGTAGCATGCAGATTTCCTAAAATGGCTCACCAGAGATGCTCCAGGGATATTATCAAAACTTGGGAATGTTATGAGCTATCAGTTCTACAGTTGTGTTACATTATATGTCACAGTGGAGATTACCTGGCTGGGCCTGACAGGTCCTTAAAATCAGATAGTTTTATGTGCATGATGGCAGGAGAGAGCAAATAAATTTGAAATTTGAAATGGATGTGATAGATTGTTCCTGGTTTGAGGTGAAAAGAGATAGGAATGGTCATTAGTAGAACTGAGAGGCCCTGACTTGAGATGCAGCAAGGGAGTGTTAACTTTCCACCAACAGTCACAACAAACTAGATTCTTTCCTCAAGCCTAAGAGCCCAACTTGGCAAACTTCTTGACTTTAGCCTTGTGAGACATGGATCAGAGAACTCAGCTGAGATCACCTGGACTTCTGACCTAAGAAATATGATACTATATGTGTGTTGCTTTAATTCACAAAGTTTCTGGCAATTTGTGATGCAGTCATAAAAAACTAAGGGTTAGATGGTCCTTAAAAACCAACACCTACCCAGACTTCCCACTTTTGATTCTTGCTCTCCTGCTTGTTAATTACAGAGTCATTAAGGCTGTATATAAATGTTCAATTCCCTCTTCATATGAGCACCATGTTATGATGGCATGTCCCTCCACACTCTGAAATTAGGTGTAATTTGTGGCTTATCTTGGACACTTCACTGTGAGTAGAAGTGATATGTATCTATGTTAGGCAATGTTTGGCCATATCCCTCCCCTTTGGTGCTGATCACAGAAGGACGTGTTGAGACTGTGCTTCCGTTATTCTGAGTCCTTGAGTGAACATGGTAAGTAGACTTTCCCCACCTTTCTCTGCTGACAAGATAGTTGGCCTATAACATCAGCAAAATAGATTATTTTTTATTTCCTTTCTAAATCTGTTGATATTTGAAGATTGCTGTTACCGAACAATGCCTTTTCTTGCTGAAACACCACTTAAATGACCTTGGGCAAGACAGTTAATTATCATCACCTACTCCTTTGTGGTTTCATCTCCTCCTCCTCCTCCTTCCTCACCTCTTTACCATCAGCATCAGCATCAATAAGATAATGATGCTCATAGAAATTACTTTTGTGAGCACTTACTATGTACTTAGTTTAAAAGTCCTTAAAAGATTCCATATGTATTTAGCACAATAGTAAACATCATAGGTTTTGATGCTAGTTTGCCCTAATCAACAACTTTGATATTTTGACTAGAAGCTCTTTCTTCTATGCTCAGTTTCTCCATTGGCCAAATCAAGATAATAGCACTTGCTTCATAGGGTTGTGTGAGGACAAATATAAATTAACACATGTGAAGTGATTAGAACATTGCCTGATATATCTCTTCAATAAGAAGTCACTATTTATATGGTCTGATATAATTTTCACTCCAGCCCTATAAGGTAGTTATTATTACTTCCATTTTGCAGGCATGTACACTAAAACAAAAAATTTAATAACTTTGCCCAAGTTTATATCATTCTATCTGATTTCAAAGTCTATACTCACAACCACTTCTCCTTAGTTCTAGATGCCTCTGTGCTTAAGATTTAATCAACTCCTTCTTCCTCTAGAGGACTTACACTTTGACTAAGTTGCATCTTTATGTCACAATTCAATATTCTAAGTTCCTTAATTTATTACCTGACCAGCCTAAGAACAACTGCCTCCCTAGTCTGTCAACTATTAATATAATCTGAGTTCTCTGCAAACATAATTATTACGTATACCAACAGATGGGCTATGGACTGTGTGTTTTTAATAGCAATACAGAAAGAGAGTTTAAAACTACTGTTCTTCTCTCCAGAAAGGGTGACTGATATATAGATTTGTTAGAATAATTTAAAGGGCTTCCCAGGTGATGCCAGTGGTAAAGAACTGGCCTGCCAACACTGGAGACATAAGAGATGTGAGGTTGATCCCTGGATCAGGAAGATCCCCTAGAGAAGAGAATGGCAACCCACTCCAATATTCTTGCCTGGAGAATCCCATGGAGAGAGGGGCCTTGTGGGCTACAATCCAAAGGGTAGCAGAATCAGACATGACTGAATGAACTTAGCACACACAGAATAATTTAAAAAGTGTGAAGAAGTGGTATCAGGGACCTAAGCTCTGTCATTCACTGGCTGTGTGACTGTGGACAATCCAATTTACTTTTTGGGAACTCAGTGTCATTATTCATCAAAAGAGGGGATTCAATTAGTGGGATATGCTTCAGATCCTTGGAGACAATAAGTCATGCGATTACTGAAAGCTTCACTTTAGCTCATGTGTGGAGGTGGCTCATGAGAATCTAATTGGGAAAGATGCTCAATTTTGTGCTGTGCTGGAATCAATGCACCAGAAGGAAGAGGGCATGTAAACAAGGGCCGATTGTACTTATTTTTCCTAACAAAATATACTAAAGTGTGAGAATTCAGAGGCTTGAGCTCTGTTGGCAATCAATAAAACATGAATGTGTCTTTCTGAATGCATTTTCCTCATGCCCCTTCAGCTTCCCTGTAATGAGGAGATAATGAGCTATAGACATAGCCAGGGGTGCCTGGGAGCTTCTTCTAACATCCACTTTGTTAGAAGAACTTTTGCAGCTGAAAGGCAAAACATTTTCACGGGATATTCTGCCAGCTGTGTCACACCTTGAGCTTAATGTCATGATATTTTCTCAAGAATTTGAGGGTACCTACAGGGGTCCCTCTAATGGGCACTACTCAGTTATTTCTGGGGAAAATGAGTTTTGTTGTCACTTCATTGATTATCTTTTTTTTTTTTTTTAAATCAGACCTTGGGAAAATATTTACTGGAGAAGCATAGGACTCAACTTTATAAACTAAAGCCCCTGAGGTCATGATTTTATCTCAGGTATATTCCTGGTGTTGTTTATTTTTCCTGCCTCTTTTACTGGCATTTGCAACAGTTTTCCTGCCCTTTTCCTTAGTATTTCCAACAACCACTGTATCTTGGGCATCTTATATACCCAGATCTGGTTGAGAAATATCTTCAGCCTATTCTAAAACAAACCTATAAGTCTATATTGGGATACAATTTCACCCCTCTTCTCAAAACTAATCAACAATGGCTGTCCGTGGAAAAAAAATAATGACGAGAAGAATGTCAAAGTAGCCACAGAATCTCAGGAGGAATTCGGACTATAGTTAGGGGTAATTTCCAAGAAGAAGCTCTATTGTGTTCAATATTTGCTATTGCTGTTCTTGAAGGAATTTTCCTGAGTACAACAGGGAGAGGGGATGGGTGACTGGTGTGGGATGTAAAAATAACGCACAGGAGGAAAAATAAGAGTTGAAGATGCTAAATGACATATTTGTCATGGTCTCCTGCAGAGGCAGATGGAAGCCCCATTCAAACTTTAGTTTTGTAGGTCAAGACTGAGGACATCTCTCTCTCATACACAGGAAAATTTTACTATTTATATAATTGAGATCTCTGGGAGAGTAGGACAGGATTCTCAAACAGGAAAAGAAAATCAGTTTGGAAAGGAAAAGGAACTAGTTGGGCTTTTACTTTGTTAGGGGGTGATGCTAATGAGAGTTCCCAGAGGACAAGTGTTTGAATTCTACACTGGACTGCAAAGGGGAAGCACCCAGTCTTTCTTATCAGCTCGTCCAGGAGCAGAGCATAAGGGAAAACAAAGAGGGGGGAGTCTAAAAACTGCAAACAGTCAAACATCAAAAAATGAAGTCAGATTCTTTATAACCACATTCCTACTTCAAGGGACACAACTTTATTGGGATAAAAAAAATAGTCTCAGAGATAGTTAGCATGGGTTTAAATCTTAGCTTAACCACTCATAAGCCTGTGACCTAATGAAAGAGGTTTAAGGTTTAATTGCTTCAAAGCTGATTTTGTTCCTTTGTGAAATGGGGACAGCATTAGGACCCATCCATCAGAGGGCAAAAGATTGGTTCAGAGGTTGCACACAAGGTTTTAGTATCAGAATATAATAAGTGTAGAAAGCAAAGAGGAAGTAAAGAGCTTCTTGATGAGGGTGAAGGAAGAGAGTCAAAGAGCTGGGTTAAGACTAAATATTAAAAAAAAAAAAATCTAAGATCATGGCATCCAGCCCCACTACTGCATGGCAAATAGAAGGGGAAAAGATGGAAATAGTGACAGATTTACTCTTCTTGGACTCCAAAATCACTGTGGACAGGGACTGCAGCCATGAGATCAGAAGACGATTGCTTCTTGGCAGGAAAGTGATGACAAAAATGCAGAGGCATTACTCTGCTGACAAAAATCCATACAGTCAAGGCTATGGTCTTCCCAGTGGCCACAGTTGTGGCCAAAGAAGGCAAAATGCCAAAGAATTGATGCCTTTGAACGGTGGTGCTGGAGAAGATTCCTGAAAGTTCCCTGGACAGCAGGGAGATCAAACCAGGCAATCTTAAGGGAGATCAACTCTGAATATTCACTGGAAGGACTGATGCTGAAGCTGAAGCTTTAGCATTTTGGTTATCTGATGCATACAGATGACTCATTGGAAGAGTCCCTGTTGCTGGGCAAGATAAAGGGCAGAAGAAGAGGGCATCACAGGATGAGATGGGTAGACGGCATCATCAATGCAATGAACACGAACTTGGGCAAACTCCGGAAGATGGTAAGGGACAGGGAGGCCAGGCGTGCTGTAGTCCATGGGGTCGGGATGACTGGACAACTGAACAACAACAACAAATAGTAAGTACAACACTGCCATTGCATCCATGTTATACATTCTACTACTAGTTTTGCTACAATCACTAGTCCCATTTCTATTTTTCCTGATTTTTCTCCAAAGAATAAGTTTCTCGATCTACCTCTCTCTGTGTATTTATCTTTAAATCTACCATTAGAGTTGTTAAAAATGGTTTATTTAAAGGTCTGGGCTGGATGTTCTTGTCCTCAGAGGCTATGCTGATCTCAGTACTCTCCATTCTGGGGGACTCTGAATTGCTGACACCCACGTTCTTATGGTATGTTCCGTCATAAAAAGCAGGGCACCTTGCTGTATATACTTATTAAGGGTAGTTCCTTAGTTGCCTAGAATATTTCACTATTTGGATTTGAACAAAACGAACTCTGTTTTCTTACAGAACACACGACTCACATTTTATGATATTTTAGCAGATGGATGAACGTGGTTTTCCAACTGCAAATCAAGAAGCTTGCCTAAACATAAATACTTTCTTACTCAGATTCAATACTCATGTCTTGGTTCAGACTTAGTTTTAATCATTTAACCTTATTCATTTTCTTTTTGGGCTTCCCTAGAGGCTCAGTGGTAAAGAATTGGTTTGCTAATGCAAGAGACGCAGGTTCAATATCTGGGTTGGAAAGATTCTGTGGAAGAGGAAATGCAACCTACTGCAGTTTTCTTGCCTGGAAAATTCCATGGATAGAGGCGGCTGGTGGCTATAGTCTATGGGGTCACAAAGAGTCAAACATGATTGAGCACAGCAAACACACACACACACATACACACCCGCCACACATTTTATTTTAATTGTATGTAACAACCATCCTTTTTCACAAATATGTTCTCAAAGACACAAAGTGAGAATTTTATTCAGGAAACTTTCTCCTATCTTGACTTTCCTAATGTATTTTATCTACATCTCTTTCAAGATAAGGGTCCATCCTATCTTGTGCTGTGTTTGTGTGTATGCTTGATCACTCTAGCTTTCCACATGATCAGCATCATCATTTGGTTGTCTATTTGACACGTAGCTTTCAGCCATTCCCTTGGAGACTCTGATACACTGGGGTTTGGGTTGGTGCTGGGGAAACAATATTTAGACAACTATTCAAGGATATTTATGAAATACTGGTCTATTTTTTTCTGTGGATTTTAATTGCATACAATGTGTGTCTTCACCACTAGAATAACCAGCATACTTTGTGCATTGGGATTTCCTGGAGTAAAAGAAGAATAACCACAACAACAATAGCTAGGACTCATTACATACTTACTATATATTCCATTCTTTAGGCACATTACTAAACCTCATAATAATATACTATATCAGAATGTAGATCTCCAGTTTAGAGATCTGGGAACTGAAGCTCCAGGTAGGGGTTGTAATTATCTCAGTATACACAGTTATAAAGTAGCCAAATACATCTTTATATCTAGGTGCATCTGACAGTGAAGCCCCTGTGACTTGTGAAGTGGATTGGACATATTTCTCCAGCTACTGCCGCTTGCCCTAGTTAACATTCTCCTTGAATGACCTACAAGGTCCTTAACTTCTCACTGGCATAAATGTCTCTGATGCTCCCAGTTTAAAAACTGCAATACACACATAAATAATTCAAGCAAACAACTTGATATAGTGGAGTGCATTAGGGCTAAAATAACCCTCCCCTTTTTGACTAGTTTAGAAAACCATCATCATTTTCTAGAAATACTCTCTGGGCTTCATGTGGTACATGGTACATTGAATTTGTTAGCATTTTGCCAGCTCTGCCATTCAAAAGGAAAAAAAAAAAAAAAAAAAACCGCTCTGGAATTGCTGCAAAATCAGCGTAAATGCAGATTTAATTGGCTTTGCCTCACAAATAACCTTCTTCATGCCAGCTTTATTTCAATGGCTGGAGAAGAGCCTATCTTTTTCATCAATATACTGGCTGTTTCTGTTAACAACATTCATAGTCAAAATCTGAGAGGTATTTACTGGTAGGCTAAGGGCTGGGTGGTTTGTCTTTAAACAGAGGTATTTTTCTCCCCATCTACCGGAGGTTTATCTTGATAGATAGATGGGTGGATAGATTGATAAATCAATCTGTTTTTATCTCCAACATCATGTGTCAACTCCTCCTTCCTTGATCATTCCCTCTACTTACATAAGGTGTCATCTCTGAAGTCTTCAAGCATCCTAGATTTTTCCAGCCTCTAGTTTTCACTCCCACTATTGCCTATTTCAGGATGCCCCTTTGCCCTCATCTATTTATGGGTGACTTCTTCCCATCCTTCATACCTCTGCTAAATTTCACCTACTTGAATAGGCCATTCACTCCTGGAACACTCTCTGAGATGGTCTACTCTCCATTGTTTTGAATCTCTACTTGTTTCATTCATAGAAGGGGTTGGTAAAGTTTTTTTCTGTGTAAAACCAAATAGTAAATAAAAAAGGACACTGGCAAGATTCAGCTGCCCAGTATAATCTCCTGACCCCCTGCTTCATGGTATCAATTACAAGTTTCAGTTGAAACATTTATTTTGTTTTATGTTTGTTTATGATCAGCATGCCCATTATGGACTTCCCTGGTGGCTCAGACAATAAAGACTCCACCTGCAATGTGGAAGACCTTGGTTTGATCTCTGGGTTGAGAAAATCCCCGCAAGGAGGGCATGGCAACCCACTCTAGTATTCTTGCCTGGAGAATCCCATGGACAGGGAAGCCTGATGGGCTACAGTCCAAAGGGTTGCAAACAGTTGGACACGACTGAGCAACTGAACACAACAACACATGCCTGTTATAATAAAAGCTTCATGAGGACAGGAGACATAGTGGACTTGTTTATTATTGTATTAATACTGAACACAGTAGATGCTCAATAAATATCTCTTGAAAGAAATAATTAATTAATTAAAAGTCAAGTTTGGTTTAAATATTTAGCCTTAATATTTCTCTATAGCCTGCAAGATTAACCCTAATCTATTACAACACATATTCCCATAGATTCTTGACCCAGTGAAATTTTTAGTGCTAACATTCACTACCATCTTTACTGTCATAAGACAAGAGTTGCAGTTCACTCATCCATTTACTCTTTCATTTAGTGTCATGCACAATAAATAAGGTGGCTCATGGTAAAGAATCCACCTGTCGATGCAGGAGACACAGGTTTGATCCCTGGGTCAGGAAGATCCCCTAGAGAAGGGAATAGCAACCCACAGTAGTATTTTTGCTGGAAAATTCCAAGGACAGTGGAGCCTGGTGGGCTATAGTCCATGGGGTCACAAAAAAGTCAGAAACCACTTTGCAACTAAACAACAGCAACAACAAAGTGAAATGATATTCAAAATCTTGCACTTTGGGGTCAATCAAAAGTGGAGACGTGACCAAGGTGGAAAACTTATTAAAGATAAAATTATATAGTGATGCTTTTCAATGAATTAGTGAATCTGACCTGGTGCCTTGTTCTCTGGTACAGAAACAGTCATGCTGATTTTATTTCAAATACATTATATTATAGGACTTTCTGCATAGGATTAAAAGTTTCACTGATTTATTTGATGTACCTGTTTGAAGACTTAAGTACTAAACACACAAAACTATAAAATTTTACAAGTCAAAATGACCCTTTAGAAAAGGCATAAAGCTATGTTTATTTATACTTATATATTGACTTCAAAACATTTCTCTTGTAAAACTGTCACTGCTATACAAAATCACCCTGGAACCATCTGAATAATCTCAGTATAATATGAAATAATATGCAAATGAAATGGTAGAGTTTCAGAGACAGCATGAGCTGTTTTTTTGTTTTTGTTTTTGTTTTTAAGTAAATGATAGAAGGACTGCAGATATGAGAGAGAGCCTACTGAAATGGAAAGTTTTCATGTACACTCAGTGATTTTGTAGAAAAAAAAAAGACAAGTACTTTAAAGCAAGTGGCAGAGTTGAAATTCTGCTAACTTTTCCTTATCTATTTTCACTTTTCCCAGAACATATGTTTCACAATAGTTTTATTAGCAAGTGGAGAAGACGCTACTGTCCAAAATATGTGGTGTGATTAGCGTTATTGAGTGGCATGTTTTGTGTTACTCATGTTTATTTTATGCCTTTCCAAACCATCTGCTTCCTTGCGTTATGTCTTACTAAGATAATGAGAAACAGTGACTGTAGAGGTGTACAGTGCTACTACAATTCTAACATTTTCTGACATTTTGGGTTTAGGTTTCTCTTTTTCTGAGAGTCCTAAGGAAAACTGAATTATGTAGTCACTTCTTGGGAAACAAAGCCTAGACATAATTCACTCA
This sequence comes from Budorcas taxicolor, assembly GCF_023091745.1. Classification (NCBI taxonomy): domain Eukaryota; kingdom Metazoa; phylum Chordata; class Mammalia; order Artiodactyla; family Bovidae; genus Budorcas; species Budorcas taxicolor. The sequence continues at coordinate 33,711,005 of NC_068927.1, read as the reverse complement.
TTCATTTGACTCAAATCTGAGTATTTATTCAGTGTCAGGTAGTAGACAAGGACCTGCGGTTACTGAGATGACAGTCTAGTCAGGGAGATAGGGAGGCAAACATTGTAGTGTGAGAAGGACTATGATAGCGTTAACAGTATCATGGCATCAGGAAGAGAAAGTGAAAACATTTATTCCAAGTATACACTGGAATCTTGAACATTTAATTACCAATATAAAAAGAAAAAAGCTACCAGAGAGTATTACAGACCAAAGCACCTACATTGGCCATGGTATCCATAAAACTGTGAGAAAGATTGTTGTTGATAAATTTTAGTTACTTTGGTTTCACTGGAATGCAGGGTATGCATATGATATCAAGAGAGGATCATACTTTGCAACTTGATAATAATCTCTGGTACCTATTGAATCCTTAGTACTTAACAACTATTGTACACTTTTTTTTTTAATTTAATCTTTCCAACAAATCATTTGATTGAAACAATTTTCCCTTTTTCTTATATTACACATTAGAAGGATGAGTTTCAGAGAATTTAACTGGCATATTGACTCAGTCAGTGCCCCCACAGACAGTCAAACTGGGTAATTCTAGAGTGTTTAATACTGATACTACTTATAAAGCTGTAGACATGGTTTAAAGCAAAAAGAAGAGACATTACTTTGCCACCAAAGGTCCATCTAGTCAAGGCTATGGTTTTTCCAGTAGTCATGTATTGATGTGAGATTCAGACTATAAGGAAAGCTGAGCGCTGAAGAATTGATGCTTTTGAAGTGTGGTGTTGGAGAAGACTCTTGGGAGTCCCTTGGGCTGCAAGGAGATCCAATCAGTCCATCCTAAAGGAAATCAGTCTTGAACACTCATTGGAAGGACTGATGCTCAAGCTGAAACTCCAATACTTTGGCCACCTATGGGAAGACCTGACTCATTTGAAAAGACCCTGATGCTGGGAAAGATTGAGGGCAGGAGGAGAAGGGGATGACAGAGAATGAGATGGTTGGATGGCATCACGGACTCAAGGGATATGAGTTTGAGTAATCTCCAGGAGTTGTTGATGGACAGGGAGGCCTGGTGTGTTGCAGTCCATGGGGTTGCAAAGAGTCCGACCCAACTGAGCAACTGAACTGAACTGAGACATGGTTTAAACCAATGGATCTTGAAGTACTGCCCCTAGATTTTTATTATTTGCATCAGATGAGAATCTGTCAGGAATGTAAATTCTCAGGTTCTATCCTAGAGCAAGTGAATCCAAAACTCTGGGGATGAGGCCACACAATCTTAAGTCTCACAAGCCCTACTGGTGATGCTGATTCATCCTGAAGTTCAGAACCTCAGATCTAGAGAAGTTAAAATGGACAGCGCAGTGCTATGGGGCTGGTAACACAAGGGAAGATGCATCACCCTCATTCCTAGAAGAAGAGAAGGTAGTTGTCAGAAGCACAGATACTCTTAAGCCTTTTTGAAATAACTTTTGCTTACAAATATTACTAGTTGTGATTTCCATGACATAGTTTACTTTTTTTTTCTTTCCTCATTTCTGACAATAAATGTAAGGTTTCATGGATTCAGTAAAGAGATTCGAGTTTGAAGTTAAATTTAGCATGTTACTAGCTATGTAATCTTAAAAAATCTCCTTATCCCCAAGCCTAAATTGTTGTTATTTTTCGTCCATTAATATTAAAATAGAGCTTAATAGTAGCTTACTGCATAGATTTTCTTTGGTAAAACTTACAAGATTTAACATTTAGAAAAAAGTTTAGAATTTCCTGTATAAAATACATGTAATATGTCACTTGCTACTAATATTAATTCTTTATTGCCACTGTTGCTATTATCATTATTCTTTTTCCCTCTGTTTTTCTAAGGATCTTCTACTTGTGGTATTTCACTTGAAATCAGTTTTAGCTTTTCATTTTACAGACAGAGCCCAATTATTTTTACTAGTATCTTTTCTGTGGTAACCCTTAATTCATTATCTTCAGCCCCACTTATCTTATCTTCTAAACTTTTTTGTATAACAATCCATTAGACAGCTCACACTGCTTATAAAATATGCAGCAAAAAAAAATCTATAATCAATCAAGTAACCAACAATAAATAGTAAGAAGAATCCCCATTCACTTACCTGCCACCTGTGACACCAATCTGGGAGGCTTTTCACACTCCTTCTGCCTACAACTAAGTAATCTATAGATTTTAACAAATAAGTCCCACAGATTTTAATAAATTAGCCTCTTCTGCTATCTTTATTCCTGTAGCCAGAATGTTTTGTTTTGTTTTAATCTCTGCTGAGTTAGCACAGAAGATTTAAACACCACTTTCTTCCTCTTCCTCAGAAATACTGCCCAGTCCTACTGGTCTCCATCCTTCACTCTAGTTAAGTGTACTTTTTTCGCAATCCAAAACAAAATTCAGACAACCAATACTTAAATAGATAAGAATATAACTGCACTACCTAAAACTCATTTAGGGTCCATATTACTTGTAGGATACATTCTCTACTGCTTAGTGTGACTTCGAGGGTCTTTCTCTGACCCCAGCCTACTCATATAAGAGGTTGTATGGGGTAATGGTCAAGAGAAGGCTTCCAGAGTCATATTGCCAGCATTTAAAACATGCCTTCACCTCTTCTTGCTTGTCATCTTGGGAAACTTCTGTTTATCTCTCCTGATCTACATCTCATCCTTTACTTGCTCTGTGCTAGGAGGCTGATATGTCTGGACCTCATCAGTTACTTTCTGTGTCCTCTGGTATCACTTGGACTTAGCCAATAAAGGCCACCATCAGGAACTCTGTAAAATAGCAAGAGAGGATTCACTTCCTGTTGTGTGGCCAAAGGTTGATAGTGCCTGTCTACTGAAAGCTATGGCCCTTGTAATATAGACCTCCCCAAACTGCCTTTGCTGGGTTCTGTTAATTATTTTCTTTTCTTTAGAGCCTAAGGGTTACAGCATCTTCCCCTAGGTTACCAGACTCTATTCACTTTGAGTTTTTCTTCAGATCTGATTTTTTCTTTTTCTCTGGGAAATAAATGGGTTTCTGATTTAGAACAATGCCCATTAAACTGTTTTGCTTTTGCCATACTTTTCAAGAACCATATTCTTTACCTTGAACCATAGTTCCTGAAGTTCATCATTTGTTGTGACCCTTGCTATGAGGCTGACTCCCTGATACAATGACAGTCAGGTCAATTAAGCTGTTTAATAGCTGTGATACTGATCCCTCACCTTCTTGGCCTTGCACTTGTCACCTCCCTCTAGGATAACTGAGCAATGGTTTGGTTTCAAAGTCTCCACTATTACATTGTCTAAAGTTGTAATGTTAACCTGCTGCTGCTGCTGCTAAGTCACTTCAGTCGGTCTGACTCTGTGCGACCCCAAAGATGGCAGCCCACCAGGCTCCCCCGTCCCTGGGATTCTCCAGGCAAGAACACTGGAGTGGGTTGCCATTTCCTTCTCCAATGCATGAAAGTGAAAAGTGAAAGTGAAATTGCTCAGTCATGTCCGACTCCTAGTGACCCCATGGACTGCAGCCTACCTGGCTCCTCCATCCATGGGATTTGCCAGGCAAGAGTACTGGAGTGGGTTGCCACTGCCTTCTCCAGATGTTAACCTAGTCAAGTTCTAACCGTGAGAAACTTCATCTCTGGATGATCTTTTTTTAAATCATTCATTAGAATTTTGTTATTTTTAAAGATTATATTGACTATGTGTATACACACACACATACACACACATACACATATGCACATGTTTTTCCTTTGAGCTCTCCTTAAGGAAGGTAGGATTTTTTTTTTTTTTTTTGGCATTTCCTTCTCTTTTTCCTCTCTTCCAATAAACATCTTAGTCAACTTCCCAAGGGAATTTTGGAATCATGAGCGTCACCTCACTTCACCTTAAGCAAAAACCTATTCTGTTTTCTACAGATGTATTCCCAAGCCCTTTTTATTCACTTTATATCATTTAATCTCAAAGAAATCCCTGTGAGATTGCCATCACTAGTATCCCTGTTATACAAATGATAAAAGTGACACTCAGAAATGTTATGAAATTTGCCCATGGGCCCAGAATCAGCTAATGACAGAGGCAGAATTCTAAGCTTTCTCTGTTAAAGACCAGAAGTATGAGATATTTTAATATAGTACTTCTGTTTAAAAGAATACAAGCTACAATATTTCAAACCAATATGCAGCTTTACATGTTTAAGTCCAAAATCATCTGGCTCAAGTCTGTTATAAAGAGTAAACACTCCTTGTATTTAAAACACTGAATTCCTTCTTCAGTTATGGGATGTTCAGGGTTCATAGAGAATAATCCAATGTGTCATTTGTTTCAAATTGGATATGAAGTCTTGGTGTTATATTTTATTCCTAATTCCAATTTCTTTTGGTCAGTTCTGCACTTTGCCCTGAGTTAGGCACCATCAGAAAAATGTGTTTGGCACTCTCCCTCTAAGAGAAAACAGCTAAATGGGGAATATGTTTATGGTGTGGAGCCTCATCTTGGACATGTCTGGCTCATTCCATAGGTCTGGGATTCTATTTAAGTCTCCATGACTAAGGTGATGGTTCTTCTTTATTGTAGAGATCTATCCAGAATTCTCTCTAATACATGCTTGTGGCCCTCAAGCATTTTGCCTATCTTTAAAAAATTCTCACTACAGAAATGAATGTTTCCTGTTATGATTGAGTCCCTCCTCCAAAGAGGTTGATACTTAGAACTATGGAATTTCACCATTTAACCAACTTTGCAGATGATTTCATGTCACAGTTGGTTCAGTAATCATATAATCTGGGAATGGAGGAAAGGAATAATTTTCAACAACATTCTACCTTTCCCAGAAAAAAAGAGATGTGTACCAGATCCAAAGTGAATCCATCTAACCAACCATTAACTTCTCATCCTCTTCATCATCTTGTGTGTCAGTTGTCTTATTTTCCTGTTATACAGGCATCTGCTCTTCATTTTTATGTCTGAACTTATAACTTGTATGCATATTCTATTTTAAAAACACCAGAAACCACAAAAAAAGTATTTCCTTTTAACCCTGAATCCTATTAGCTTCTGCCTCATCTTTTCACTTTGTTTACTACCAATTTCTTGAAAGTACTGGTTGAAGCACAAGCTGGAATTAAGATTGCCAGGAGAAATATCAATAACATCAGATATGCACATGACACCACCCTTATGGCAGAAAGTGAAGAACTAAAGAGCCTCTTGATGAAAGTGAAAGAGGAAAGTGAAAAAGTTGGCTTAAAACTCAGCATTCAGAAAACTAAGATCATGGCATCTGGTCCCATCACTTCATGGCAAATAGATGGGGAAACAGTGGAAACAGTGACAGACTTTATTTTTTGGGCTTCAAAATCACTGCAGATGGTGATTGCAGCCAGGAAATTAAAAGATGCTTGCTCCTTGAAAGAAAAGTTATGACCAACATAGACAGCATATTAAAAAGCAGTAACATTACTTTGCCAACAAAGGTCCATCTAGCCAAAGCTATGGTTTTTCCAGTAGTCATGTATGGATGTGAGAGTTGGACTATAAAGAAAGCTGAGCACCAAAGAATTGATGCTTTTGAACTATGGTGTTGGAGAAGACTCTTGAGAGTTCCTTGGACTGCAAGGAGATCCAACCAGTCCATCCTAAAGGAAATCAGTCCTGAATATTCAATGCAAGGACTGATGCTGAAGCTGAAACTCCAATACTTTGGCCACCTGATGGGAAGAGCTGACTCATTTGAAAAAAACCTTGATGCTGGGAAAGTTTGAAGGTGGGAGGAGAAGAGGATGACAGAAGATGAGATCATTGGATGGCATCAATGGCTCTATGGACATGAGTTTGAGTAAACACCCGGAGTTTCTGATGGACACGGAGGCCTGACCTGTTGCAGTCCATGGAGTCGCAAAGAGTTGGACACGACTGAGAGACTGAACTGAACTGAATTGAACTGAACTGTTTGGTTGAAAACTTGGTGTTTCTGCTTCCTTTTCATGTCAATCATCTCAATACCCTCCTGGCTCCCCTCTGAAGATATCCCTCAGTGCAGACACTTCTCATCTAGAGCTCTTTGAATTTACTGTTTTCAACAACACTAACCCTGGGACACACTGCCTTAGATAGGGCAATTAGAGTGCCATATTCTTCTGGATTGAGTGGGACACATTTGGAGCAGTCTGGACTATGTGATAATATTTTGAGTCCTCTCTTTTGCATTGCAACATATTTCTATCAACAAAAACTCCTGCTGAGAGAAATAGGAAAATTTGAGCTACATGGATTTCAGCTACTTACGTTCTACCATCCTCGTTAACTTTCTGTATCTTATATTTGAATCATTTCATGTATTTTTTCCTAGAGTACAAACTATCTTCTTAACATCAGCAGTAACATTACATCTTAACTTCAGTAAATAGAGCCCTAAAGAAATCCAAAACATTGAAAATAAACATCTTGCTGAAAATGTCCAAGATAAATAATGATATTGTTCTTTTTTAAATAACAAAAACAATTGGCTTCCAAAGCAAAATAAAACAGGCCTAAGAGGAGATGGTTAATCTGCCTGCCAGTGAAGGAGACATGAGAGATACAGGTTCAATCCCAGGGTCAGGAAGATCCACAGGACTAGAGAATGGCTATCCACTCTATTCTTGCCTGGAGGATTCCACAGATAGAGAAGCCTGACAGACTACATTCCATGGGGTTGTAGAGGAGGACGCAACTAAGTGACTAACACTTTCACTTCCAGATGAGGTGAAGGAAGTGAGAAAGTGGATATCATATAAACCCTTATGACCAGCATTCGGTTTCAGTATTCACCAGGATTTCAAACTTCTACTCTTAATAATATTTCCCCCAGTCCTATTTTCTTACTCCCATTAAATATATATATTGCAGGCCTTTCTGCTGTAGCAACAACACTCACTAGGGGAAAGTAAGACAATGAACAAATAAATACCTAGTTCAGTTCAGTCACTCAGTCGTGTCCGACTCTTTGCGATCCCATGAATCGCAGCATGCCAGGCCTCCCTGTCCATCACCAACTCCCAGAGTTCACTCAGACTCGTGTTCATCGTGTTAGTGATGCCATCCAGCCATCTCATCCTCAGTCGTCCCCTTCTTCTCCCTCTCCCAATCCCTCCCAGCATCAAAGTCTTTTCTAATGAGTCAACTCTTAGCATGAGGTAGCCAAAGTACTGGAGTTTCAGCTTTAGCATCATTCCTTCCAAAGAAATCCCAGGGTTGATCTCCTTTAGAATTAACTAATATAAATTGAAAGTTTTACTCTTCTAAACATTAAAGCAAAGTGACTTATGGCAGCATCTTCCTGGGTGGGTTTGAGGAGTGAGTCTGAGGTGGCCATTTGAGGAATATTTGTATGAGGAAATGCCCTGGGTGGATGTGGTGCTCACTTTATAAGAACAGTAAGAACACAGAATAAAAATAGTTGGGAGGTTGAGGCATTTGTGGCTATATTTTTTACATAGCAGCTCTGATGTTAAAACTAAGCATAATGTTATGAAAATCACTTACTTTTCTTGCAATAATTTATTTTCATTTATTTTCCCTCTTGGCTCTAAGAAGGTACCTACTTTTTATTTTTTAAGCTGCTCTGAGGAATCTTGCACCCCAGACCCCAAAAAGGTGGTATTGCTGAAATGCCTTAGAGTTGCCCCTCTCGTGTTGGGAGGGGGAAAAAAAAATCAGTATTCCAACCTCAAAGGCCTATGAGAGTAAAAGCTTTACTATGATTCATCAGCCAGGCCTTAGATTAAAATGTGGGCCTGTTTCACCATTTCATTCTTATCTTTGAAAAGACATGGAGAGGGCTGTAAAAGTTAGTATCCAAATGAAATCCTGAGTTAAAATTGTGGAGAGTTACCTGGTACAGTAATTAATCTGAAATCATTACTTATCATTCATCTGGTTCCCTGAGAATGCATTCAGGGAGTGCTATTAGTACCATTAAATATTTCTCACAAATTCCATTGGCTAAATCTGAACACTTCATTTTAATAGAGTCACTGACAATTGAAATGTTTCCATAGGAAACAGTCCCGTGATCCACATACTAAGTCTTATAAAGAACAGGTTAAGGGAATTTGCAATTTTGAATCACAAAGAGATTAAATCTCTTATCAACACTGGAAGATGGAAGATCGACAAAAAGAGAAGGAAGTTGTCCAGGGATGTGGTGCTAGTGATGGCAAATCTAGAAACAAATTACAGAGTCATAAAAAGGCACACTTAAAATCACTGAATGATAACCAACTCTCTGCAATGTGACAGGCTGACTCTAAGTCTCTGTCCCCAGCGGATGATCCCAAGACAGTGGTGTCAAAGACTAACTCCCACTCCAATAGCATAATTGCAGATGCCAGTGAACCTTGGCTAGGGGCAAACCTGCCCATGATACCTGTAATATTCTCCCTTTGATGGTCCAAGAGACTAGATTCACTCAATAATATAAAAGGCCAAAAATCACTTCTATCAAAAGGGTTTATTCATTCATTCAGAAATAGAATGGCCTATGCCAAAAGAAAATGGTTTTCCTTATTTGGGTAGTATTCTTCATAGATGGATTTAAATTGACTTTCTTTTTTTTTTAATTTAAATTTATTTATTTTAATTGGAGGCTAATTACTTTACAATATTGTATTGGTTTTGCCATACATCAACATGAATCTGCCACGGGTGTACACGTGTTCCCCATCCTGAACCCCCCTCCCACTTCCCTCCCCATACCATTCCTCCGGGTCATTCCAGTGTACCAGCTCCAAGCACCCTGTACCCTGCATCGAACCTGGACTGGCGATTCGTTTCATATATGATATTATACATGTTTCAATGCCATTCTCTCAAATCCTCCCATCCTCTCCCTCTCCCACAGAGTCCAGAAGACTGTTCTCTGTCTCTTTTGCTGTCTCGCATACAGGGTTATCATTACCATCTTTCTAAATTCCATATATATGCATTAGTATACTGTATTGGTGTTTTTCTTTCTGGCTTACTTCACTCTGTATAATAGACTCCAGTTTCATCCACCTCATTAGAACTGATTCAAATGCATTCTTTTTAATGGCTGAGTAATACTCCATTGTGGACTTTCATAATGTAAACTGAGACTAACAAGGAGTCTAATTCCAGTTATTCTCATTAAAGAGAATTATCAAAAGTCACAGTTTGGCAGAAAGTTGTTTATTCAGTGAAGAAGTTGATGAGGTAAAGAATGGCATGACCCAGGAGGCAGGTGAATGTGCAAATTATCTATGCTTTGGCCTTGTTAGAAAAACCTCCATTCACTTTACAACTATCTTTTCACAGTATATCCCAGACACCGTGATGTGTTGGGTACTAGTCTGTGCACCTAATACAGGGATAATAGTGTCCCTTCTTTCAGGGACTTACCACACCTGAGGGAGAACCCTGCATGCAGACATAAAATTTCCACTGAAAGAAACTGCTGAAATTTTAAGTGTAGAATGAGCAGTACCTTGCCCTCACCGTATCTCAGTTTTTCCATTTGTAAACAGAGTATTGGTACTTTAAGAAGGCTTTCCCGTTCTGAAATGATTATGACTAGTACTTGATCATCAGCTACCTGGAGCTACCACCTGAACCCTCACTGTTAGGTGGGCTTCCCAAGGTAATAGTAGAATCCCACCACAGCCTCCAGGCACATGCTAGAATAATGAATCTCTACCAGTGTCATAAACTTTCTGTCTGTTCACAATGGTAAACATCTCACCACAACAGTTGACTTATGCCTGCTTTTTTAACAACTGCAACAGATGGTTGACACTTGAACAGAATATATAATTAGCTTTGCAATCTAACACTTCATTCTTATTTGTTCTTTCTCAAAGGAGAGAAGCTGTGCCTTATGCCACTGGGTCTAATCTGTTAGTTTAATCAGAAGCAACACTAGGAAAGCTCTCAAGAGAGATGAGCTGTGGGAGGATTCCTAATCCCAGCCTTTCGAGGACATTAAAAAAAGCTGGGAGAGGGTGGAGAGAGAAAGCTTAGTACTTTTTTTTAAAACTGACTCCTCATTCTCATTTGTGTTCCAGATGAGGAAAATTTTTATACATGTTTTTCTCTCATTTCTTCCACTTTACCTTCCTTAGCCTCAATTGCTTCATCTGGGTTTGCAATGCCTAATTCAGGGGCTGCTCTGATAAGTAAACGGAATAACTCCTGGGAAGACTTAGCATAGAGTTTGGCACGTAGTGGACACTGCACAAATATCGTCATAGATGAATTTAGGTGAAACTAATGGGTCCTCACTTCCTATTTGTTTTGACCCTGTTAATATGATTCAAGACCTTGCACCTGCCGATAGAATCAGTGACCTTTCTCAAATGCATGTTTCAGGAAGACTCCTCCATGAACATTTCCTTCCTCTTTCATGGAATCTCTTCTGCAAACACTGCTTCTCTGCACTCTTAACCAAGGCAGCTCCTAGGCTGGCATAGGTCCCTGGAAGTCCAGAAATCAATATACTTTTCTTTACTCAACCATTCTTATTCTCCATGTGAATGTATTCCAAATTCCATTCCCTTTCCTGTTTCAAGAAATCATAAATCTAATACGGCACTCCCTCCAAAGTTTAAATTTATATAATAGAGCTACTGTCACCTTACTTGTTACATGTGTGATATATTCGTGGGGATTTTGATATTCACCTATCTCAATCTTGTCAGTGAATTATGCTATTTAAAGAACAGAACAAAGTCTAAAGATTGAAAGGCATGGGTTGTTAAAAAAAAAAAAAAAAGATGGAATTTGTTGTATCAGAAGAAATTTCCACTTCACCCAAAATATCCTAAAGTGTTCAGATGATCCTTGACCAGAGACAATGCCATAATTATTCCAAAAAAGATTACATGCCATCAGAGTCTACAATAAACTTTGGTGATCCAATGAACTTTGGTAACTTAAGAAGGGAATGGAACCTTAAAGTCTTTAGAGAAAGGGCAACAGAGTACAATTTAGAATAATTTACAAAACCTAAAGAAAAGAAATTAGGTAACATAAAATATATAGAAAGCTAATGGGAGGGGTCTTAAAAATTCAATCACCATAGAAGAGAAATGCATTTTTCCTGAGTTCTATGCTTAGTAATCTAGATAATTCACATACTAGAAATGTGATAACCTATGTAATGTTCTTAGCATAGGGGGTTGCATGTAGTGAATGTTTACTAGAGGCTGAATACTATTATCTCCATCAATTTCAGAAACATTTCTGTTTTGCAGAGGAAGAAAATTGGTATCTGAATATTTGGGCAGCCAGGCAAACTTCACAAAGAGAATGTGGTGAAATCTGGATTCTAAGTGAATCTTCCGGACATTAAATTTTTTATCCCTTTTTTCCTGCGGTGCTATATGACTTGCCATTTGAGCCAAGAAAGAGGATTTTTCTTTCGAATAATGTCCTAATACTCATCCACATCCTATCTTAGCAGATACAAACATAATTCTATCACAGGTAGGGGACACTTTAAATCTGCTTCCAAGTGGTACTTAAGCTCACTGTGAGAATTTTACTGCACTTCAAATGTATTCACTCATTCAACAAATATATAATGAACACCCTACTGGTGTGTCAGGAACCATTCTAGGTATGGGTAGTACCATGGGAGAGAAAATATTTACTATATATGGAATGAGCTGGACTATCTATTGCTGTTTAAAACTTGTGACTCAGAGTAACAGTTCCTTTACTAGTCATTGGTTATACTCATTTTTGGTATAATACAGACTGTAAAAGATCCCATGCATACTGAAATCCAATGATAACAAAAACAAAATTCCTGCATTTGTTTATTAAAATATATATAATCATGAATGAAAATTATGCAAAGTCTAAGACGTAAATACAAAAACTTCCACAGCCCCAGCATCCTAAAGCAAACACTTTTAATGTGTTTGACATATTAATATGTTTAATATAGTTCTAAATAAGTAAACACCCTCCTACACACATACTTAGGATTTATAAATCATTCTATACATTGTTTATGGTTTGTTTTAAAGTAAGATTTAACATGCAATATAGCAGCACGGGCAAGTCTATGTGCCTGAGTTTCCAATAACTAGATCAAGGACATTTGAAGCACAACATCCAGAACACTCCTGCCCATCCCAGTCAACACCCTCTCCAGAGAAATTGGTATTCTGATGTATCACCATATATATTAATTCTGCCTGTTCTTGAACTTCATAAAATTTGAATTAGATGGGTTGTACCTTCTTGACTGGTTTGTTCCAACGATATTTTATGCTTTACTTTTAATTTAGCATTACATAATAAATGATTTCCTTCAGCAAATTTCATTCAACAGAGATTTACAGGGTGTTAACCAGCTGCTCTGCCCTGATGCAGACAACATACAGAAATATTCACTATACCCATTATTATTCAACAATATATTGAGGTTCCAACAAGTGAGAAAAGAAGGAACATTTTTAAAAAAAGATAAAAAACACTTGAAAGGAAGAGATTAGAATAATTTAAAATAGAATACTAGAATTAGTGCAATATTTGATAATGTTGATAAAGATAAGATACATTTGCAATAGTCTTTTTCTGTTGTAATAGTGCACTTTTAAAAGCACAATAAATTTATTAATTTTAAAGATATTATTTGGTACTTACATCCATGTGTTTGCCCTCTGTGAAACATAGGGATAAATAAGTTAACAACAGAAATAAATCCCTTGACCTCATTAAACATGTATTCTAGAAAGGATAAATAAAATATAATCAATAAACACAATCAATAAGTAAAATTGTAGTATAGGTTATAACTTGAAAAGTATGTCAGAAGTGGGAAATTAAGCAAGGTGGGGGGAAATTGTCAGTACAAAGGGGATGCAGTTCTAATAGTGATCATATTCCCAAATTACCTTATTGTATCAGTATAACACTGGATGGGGAAAAAAAAGGGTTACGGAAAAAGAAATGAGGATCCATTCTTGGCTTTAAATATGCATCATAATTAAATGTATAATAGAGATGCTACTTTAATTCAGAGGAAAGAGGTATGTTATTTGTAATCAGTTCTGATGAGATGGATAAAACTGGAGCCGATTATACAGAGTGAAGTAAGCCAGAAAGAAAAACACCAAAACAGTATACTAACACATATATATGGAATTTAGAAAGATGGCAATGATGACTCTGTGTGCAAGACAGCAAAAAAGACACAGATGTGTATAGCAGACTTTTGGACTCAGAGGGAGAGGGAGAGGGTGGGATGATTTGGGAGAATGGCATTGAAACATGTATACTATCATGTAAGAATCAAATCACCAGTCTATGTCCAATGCAGGATACAGCATGCTTGGGGCTGGTGCACGGGGATGACCCAGAGGGATGTTGTGGGGAGGGAGGTGGGAGGAGTGTTCATGTTTGGGATCGCATGTACACCCGTGGTGGATTCATGTCAATGTATGGCAAAACCAATACAGTATTGTAAAGTAAAATAAAGTAAAAAATAAAAATAAAAAAAAAATTTACAGCTTGAACCCTTTAAATAAATAAACAAATAAATAAAAATAAAGCTGAAAGAACCACCATCCATCTAGTGGATCCTCTATTCATTCACTTTTATTAAGTGGACCAGTCTGCTATATTATGCAGGAAAATAAATACCATTTAGGACAGAGACCAAACCTAAATGTAAAAATAGTGATAATATAATACTAAAATAATGTAAGAGATCTCTCATTAAAAACTAAAAAGTGAATACATCCTTCATTCCTACCTATTTATTGAATCTTATTTATATTCAGTGTTTGAGTTCATCAATGTACAAAACACAGAGTTCCATGTTTAATAAATAGCAGACAATTAATAATAAGCAAAATAAATAATTATATCATTGATTTTGTAGAAATAACACATGCTATAGAAAAAAGGAATAAAGAACATACAGCAATGAAAGAGAGGTTGTGTATGATGAAGCCAGAGTGGGTGAATGGACAGTAGGTTGGATTATAATACTAAATAATGCCTACCATAAGGTAGGACTGAAAATGTGGCATTGGAGAGAAGACTTGAGGAAGGTGAACTACCTATTCAGGCTGGTTCCTTGGGCAAAAGAAGCCTAGACAAAGTTGAAAGTTGTTTGTTATAAAGGTTCCAGTGTGAGAGTGTGTCTTTGACATTTAAGGAAAAGCAAGGTAGGTATGTGGGTATAAGAAAGTGAGTAGTGGGATGAGGGAGAAGGATTAAGAGATAGAACTGAATCAGGTCATGTAAAGCACTGTAGCTCCTTTTAAGAACCATGTATAAAAACTAGAAATAAAGCCCTATTTGACAAGATAGAAATAAGATATCATTGATTTGCATATTATTTAAAAAGGAATAGATGAAACAATAGATTAGGAAAAAAGTATCTGCAGTACCTAATATTCACTACGGGCTTCTCAAGTGGGGCCAGTGGAAAAGAACCCACCTGCAATGCAGAACACATGAGACTGGGCTTTGATCCCTGGGTGGGGATCATCCCCTGGAGGAGGGCATGGCAACCCACCCCACTATTCTTACCTGGAGAATCCCATGGACAGAGGAGCCTAGTGGGCTATAGTCCAAGGAGTTCCAAAGAGTCAGACACACCTGAAAGGACTTAGCATGCATGCAAGATTTACTGTATTTATGTGAAGGTGAAAGTTGCTCAGTCATGTTCAACTCTTTGCAACTCCATGGATTCCTCCGGGCCAGAATATTGGAGTGGGTAACCTTTCCCTTCTCCAGGGGATCTTCCCAACCCAGGGATCAAACCCAGGTCCCCCTCATTGCAGGTGGTTTCTTTACCAGCTGAGCCACAACTGAAGCCTGAGAATACTGGAGTGGGTAGCCTGTCCCTTCTCCAGCAGATCTTGCCAACCCAGGAATTGAACTGGGGTCTCCTGCATTGCAGGCGGATTCTTTATCAACTGAACTTGAGAGAATATATCCATAATATAGACTAAATTGAAAAATGCAACGAGAGTATTGAAGACAATTCACAGAACAAAAAGTAGAAGAGTTCAACATGTAAATGAAAAGTTAACTATCTTTTTAGTAGTTAAGTCACTGAAAGTTAAAATAGTGACTTATGGATATATGTCTGTAAGCCTGAAATAAATTAATATCAATAAAAAACTATAATCCTAATCACTGGCTAAGATTAATAAATATACCCTGTAATGGACATATAAATTAATGCATTATAAAGCAGTGTATCAACATCTAGTAAGATTAATACCATTTATGGAAACTATAATTTTAAGTATTTGCTTTTGCACCTTCAAAACTCTTTACTCTTAGTGGCTGGGATAACCACAATGGTGTGTTCATTCACCTAGAGCCAGATATCCTGGAGTGTGAAGTCAAGTGGGCCTTAGGAAGCATTAATATGAACAAAGCTAGTGGAGGTGATGGAATACCAGCTGAGTTATTTAAAATCCTAAAAGATGATGCTGCTAAAGTAATGCACTCAATATGCCAGCAATTCTGGAAAACTCAGCAATGACTACAGGACTAGAAAGGACAATTTTCATTCCAATCCCAATGAGTGGTTATGGCAAAGAATGTTCAAACTACCACACGATTGCACACTCGTTTTACATGCTAGCAAGATCATGCCCAAAATCCTTCAAACTAGGCTTCAGCAGTACATGAACCAAGAACTTTCAGATGTACAACCTGTATTTAGAAAAGGCAGAGGAAACAGAGATTAAAATGACAACATCCATTGGATCATAGAAAACCAAGAGAATTAAAAAAAAAATCTTTCTGCTTCTTTGACTATGCTAAAGCCTTTGACTTGTGTGGATCACAACAAACTGTAGAAAGTACGTAAAGAGATGGGAATACCAGACCACCTTACCTGTCTTTTGAGACACCTATATGCAGGACAAGAAGCAACAGTTAGAAATGGACATGGAACAGCAGACTTGGTCAAAACTCAGACAGGAGTACATCAAGGCTGTATACTGTCATCCAACTTATTTAACTTATATGCAGGGAACATTACTCAAAATGCTGGCCTGGATGAATCACAAGGTGGAATCAAGACTGCCAGGAGAGATATCAATAATTTCAGATATGCCATTGATACCACTTTAATGGAAGAAAGTGAAGATGAATTAAAGAGCCTCTTGATGAGGGTGAACAAGAGTGAAAAAGCTGGCTTAAAACTCAACATTCAAAAAACACAGATCATGGAATCTGATCCCATCACTTCATGGCAAATAGACGGGGAGAAAGTAGAAACAGTAACAGATTTTATTTTCTTGTTCTTCAAAATCACTGTGGACAGTAAATGCAGCCTTGAAATTAAAAGACACTTGATCCTTGGAAGGAAAGGTATGGCAAATCTATATAGTGTATTAAAAAGCAGAGACATCACTTTGTCAACAACGGTCCATATAGTCAAAGCTGTTTTTTTCCACTAGTCATGTATGGATGTGAGAGCTGGACCATTAGGATGACTGTTGCTGCTTCTGCTGCTAAGTCGCTTCAGTTGTGTCTGACTCTGGGATTCTCCAGGGAAGAATGCTGGAGTGGGTTGCCATTTCCTTCTCCAATGCATGAAGGTGAAAAGTGAAAGTGAAGTCACTCAGTTGTGTCCGACTCTTCACGACCCATGGACTGCAGCCTACCAGGCTCCTCCTTCCGTGGGAGTTTCCAGGCAAGATTACTGGAGTGGGTTGCCATTGCCTTCTCCGTAGGAAGACTGAGGGCTGAAAAATTGATGTTTTTGAATTGTGGTGCTGGAGAAGACACTTAAGGGTCCCTTGGACAGTATGGAGATCAAACCAGTCAATCCACAAGGAAATCAACCCTGAATATTCATTGGAAGGCCTGATGCTGGAGCTGAAGCTCCAACACTTTGGCCACCTGATGTGAAGAGCCGACTCACTGGAAAAGACCCTGATGCTGGGAAAGACTGAGGACAAAAGGAGAACAAGACAACAGAGGATGTCATGGTTGGATGGCATCACTGACTCAATGGTCATGAGTTTTAGGAAACTCAAGGAGACAGTGAAGGATAGGGAAGCCTGGTGTGTGGCAGTTTATAGGGTTGCAGGGAATCAGACATGACTGAGCAACTGTACAACAGCAAAGTCATTTTATCATAATCAGTTCAAATATTTATATAAAATTTAACTCTACAACGTGATAGTGTATAAATGTATGTGTGTGTGTGCACAAAAGAGAGCATAAACGCACACATACTCATATAGGTGTTTTTGAATAGGCTGAACACTGGAAGAAAGATGCCCAGTGATTTTAGTTTTGTCTCCAGAACCCTGGTTTAGTCATGTACTTATCTGTTTTTGTTTATACATAATTGTAGATGTATAAATTTTGGCATAAAAATTTAAGCTAAAAAAACAGGCTTTTTAAACTTCCAATATTCTTTTTCTTGTTGTGGAAACAAAGGCCCAAAGAAATATCCAACTTTACATAGTCTGTGAATAACAAAGCCAACACAGCTTTTTTTCTTTTTTTTAAAAAAGCATTTCAATTTTCATTTTGGGAAAAGAGTCTGAGAAGTTTGAATTAGATGTGTTCACATAATATAAAGCCTGCTTTTTTTCTCTGAGCCCACTCTAGATTTTTTTCACTGTAGTCCAGAGACTTCCAAACTTTTTAAAGCTATGTTTGAAATAAATTAACATGGAAAAGTTCTCTGTACTGAGAACAGATTTGTTCTCGATTATTGTTTTATAATATTTCCAATTATAGGAATATCAGAGAGAAACATCTAGACAAGTGGCCATGGGGTGGAAATGAGGAATTACTGGAAAATGCATGTAGTTCTGTGGGCAAGGGATGAAGGATTCTGGAGGCACTGATGACAAAATATTCACATCAGAAAAGAGCAAAAAAAGAGGATTTTGTCCCAAGATTTTCTAAAAAAAATGACAAATACAAATATCAACAAAGGTCTGTAGATGTTTTAAATTTTATTCCAAGTGGGAAAAAGCTTTCCAATTTTGTTCAATACTTTCTTTAGGCAATAAAGCTTACATTTAATTACAACCTCACATTTACTCATCCTGATCTGTCTAGATTTATATAAAGAAAATAACAAGACCAAGAGAAGTAACTTGCCTAAGGTCACACAGTTAGTTATCAGCACTTTTAGAACTAGACTTGTATATTTCAATCCACTCATTCTCGCATTTCTTCCCTGACAGAATAACCTGGGGTGAGATACTGAAGTGAAGCGGCTCATTTGTGTTTGACTCTGTGCGACCCCACGGACTGCAGCCTACCAGGCTCCTCTGTCCGTGGGATTTTCTAGGCAATAGTACTGGAGTGGATTGCCATTTCCTTCTCCAGACGATCTTCCCAACCCAGGGATCGAACCCGGGTCTCCCGCATTGTAGACAGACGCTTTACTGTCTGAGCCACCAGGGAAGTCTGAGATACTGAATGACTGCAAAAAACAGAGAATCCACAGTTCCAGAGAAATAAAGGTAAAACAAAAGCATTGATAAAGACATATACCTACTATAACTGAGTAGAACCTATCTTCAGTTTTTTATTTCTGAACACAGATAAAAGTTACATGCTATATACACCACCTCTGACGTAGCTTCTTAAGGGTGGAAGACAGATGATTCATCTACTACTATTCTGTATGTTTTTTTAATTTAATAATACTTATATTTGTTCAGTGAGCTTTGAACACCTTGAAATAATGAAATATATCTTTAATCTTTGGTCCTTGGATCAAGATTAATATAATGACAAAGCAGGTGTGGATGAACGAATGGATGTGTTTCCAACTTATAAGTGGAAAAATACTTCTACCTGTAGACATGTGACCTCAGGAAGTTGTTGGTGATTCCAAAATCTTTAATCACTAAAATCACTTATTATCATATATGGGTGTGTATGTGTGTATGCACACTTTACATTCTGGTATGACTTCAGAATAAATTTATCTTCATGAGCCATTGATAATCTTTGATATAAAATATAATTTGGGATTTCTTTGGTATGTCTGTGTAGTGTATATATTGATAGTTCTTTGAGATTTTATCATCTGAATAGATGTTCAGAATAGAAATATAGAACTGTCTTGTCACTACTAAGAAACTTCTGTGCTCCCTCTTTATAGCCACACTCACTCCTTTTTACCTAACCCATTATAATTATTGAACTGTTCCCCATTGCTGTAATTTATGGCATTTCAAGAAAGTTACATTAACGTAATCATGCAACATGTAACCCTTTAAGACTGTAATTTTTTACTCTTGAAATCCATCAAACTTGTTGGATTTATCTGTAGTTGGTTCCTTTTTATTGCTGAGCAGCATTCCCTTGCATGGATGTACCAAGTGTGTTTAGCCAGATGCCTAACACTTTTATTTGATTTTCCCGTTATCTATTATTACCACCTAATGCTTATATCTCTCACAGATGACATAGTTAATTTTTTTTTTCATCCCCAGGATTCTTTGTGTAAGTGCTTCCAATCAGCTTCTATTCTATCTTAGCTATTTTACTAAATCTTAAGTCCTTACTGTGCCAGCAAAGAATGACTAGATACCTAACTTGGCCCTCTAGCATTCTCCAACCCTGCACCAGCAATAGTTCTTTCCCAGTAGTAAGGACATAATATTTATAGACTCCTGGCAAGAGTTTGGAACTGTACAGGTTCATAGTAAGTAATTTTGGTAAATGTTCCTAATTCATTCTAACTCCTCTTGCACACATTCATCTTTTACCCAGGGTTTTTTTGGCAACATACTTTTAGATATCATAAAGAATTTCTTCACATCTAAACCACGAAAAACTCAGAGAGTCTGAAAGTGTGTACTTTGTGGGGAAATATTTTTTAAAGGAAAATCAGTGATATTTGAAACAGCTATTGCAAGAATTGAATTTAACAAATCAATAAACACAGTCACACTGATGGCAGTGCGAAAGGCGAGGATAGCCTTTACTTACTCTAAGTAGTGGGGTGGGCATTATTTCAGTACAATAATGATTCAACCACACAAAAGGAATATCCATGATGCTAAGTAAGGAACATTTTGTGTTTTCTTTTCTTTTCCCACTCTCACCCTGAGATTAGGGCAAAGAATGGAAAAAAGTAAGGAGAATCTTACTTGGTAAGAGCAAAGTGCTTTCTCTGTTAGGAGTACAAACAGACATCCCCAGGACTCTCGTGTATATTCTGGAAGGAATGCCTGCTTCAGAAATGGCAAGCTTAACCTCCTCAAAGTTTCATTTTCCTGAATTATCAAGGCTCAATCTTGTTCTTTTGTTACTGAATACATCTATAGAACTCAGCCTTTTGCACTGACCGTGATACTGAGGGTAGAGGCAGCAAACAAGTGGGTGAGGAGGGGGCCAATGTATTTCATCATTCTTATAATCAGTTTATTTCAGGGGCTTCTTCAGGGACTGCCTGATCCCTTCACAATAGTTCTGCTTCTGATCAAGGGGGGGAAAAATGTGATCTCATAGTCTCCTTGTGGCTCTCCTTCATGGAAGCAATTCTCTTGTACTGAAACCAAAACAAATTCTAACGCATGGGTGAAAAGTAAGCATTCTTGGCTTGTTTTCAATTTCCTCATCCCCAGCCACAACTGGAAAATTGTTAAGCAGTCTTTCTCATTATTTTCTTTTCTGTTTTTACTATTTCAGTTTCCTTTATATGAATCATTTTTCATTGCAGGAGAAAAAGTGAGGGAGGGAAAGGTAACAATGCCAGGGAATATAATGTTGGTCTCTGTTGAGTGCTCTAACTCAGATGGCTAGTTGCAAGCACTTCTAGGCTGGATTTCTGGCTGGAAAGGGATTTTAAAAATTAGAGAAACTGGAAATAGCTCTCATGATGATGACTAGGATTAACTAGAAGCCTGCAAGAATGTTGGGGAGATTTCCAGAAAGATTTTGCCCAAGAAACTTCTCACTTGTGATTTCCAATTTTTTTAAGTTTAAGATTAAAATAGATATTTCATAATCTCTAATATCTGTGAAACACTTTATATTCCATAAGAGGATAGGAGAGACACAAAATCGTGGAATTTTCTAACTCTTGGTGCATGTAGTCAGTAGAATTTTGACTTACAAAGAATTGGATTTTGTAGATAGGCCTTACTATATTTTCTCAGTGTATTATGCATCAGTTGTTGATTTTTAGAAAAGCCCTATTAGTGTTCTGATATGGGACACTATAATGCTATCTTTCTTACAAGGTTGTTGTGGTATTATGATGCACACAGTATATCTAGCCCAGTGCTTGGCACATGGGGCTCAACAAAATGTAATGTCTTATTGGAAAAGCTTAGATCTAGTGCAGACCTTAAAAACAGTCTACTTGAGTCTCCTCCATTTACAAGCAAGAAATCAAAACCTAGAAACATGAATTTACTAACACAGAAAGTTAGTATTAGAGACCTTCTGACTTTGTGGTTGCTATATGTAGAATATTTTTAACTCACATTTATAACTTCTATGTGTACATTTTTAAATATTTACAGTACATGGATACTCTATAATGAACAGTTTTAGTGTAAATTTGGCACATATCTAATAACACAAAACATAAACACAGGTAAAGGATGATGACTACTCAAATGAGAATAAAACATTCTTCTAAGATCCAAATCAAAGACTGAATTCAATATGAGGTTACAACATGAGCTCGCTTATTTTTATTATACTCAGCCTATATCTGACTTTGTTATCCAATACATGTTATGCTGGGACTGTTATGTAACATCCCTGAATTCAGCTGCTGTTCCAGCAGATGACATTGAAACTCCTTCAATTACCCTTAATATAACACAACAAATGAATTTCACTTCCTTAGAATTTCTGTCAATGATTGAAAAGTTATTTAGCGTATGTCTAGAAAGAAAAGCTGCAAAAAAGGCCAGAAAAATGATTATTTAACTTATTAAGTATATTCTTAAACTTACTTCAAAATAATTCAACTGACAGTTCCTACTGAGTGATAAGACACTTATGGCCCATTCCCTTTGACCTCCAGAATGACTGATGGAAAGGTCAATGTTGGCTATACACATACACAGAGGTTGAGGTAAAAATAAATGTTTATTCATGTCTAATATGTGATTTAACTTTTTAAAATGCATCAATTACATGATACATAGGATATATACCTATATCTTTTCTAAATCATACCACTTAAAATAAAATTTTAGACTCATAAATAGCTTTCACAACAACTTAAGTGGACTGTAGGCCATGAGATTATTTTTTTACCTTTTTAACAAAAGTTTAAGTTTATAGTACAATATCAACTATATGTACATCGTTCTAAAGCCAGTGTCTAGAACATTTTCATCTTGCAGGACTAAAAATGTACATACACTGAACAGCAACTCCCCATTTTTCCATCCCTCTACTCCCCAGCAACCGCCATTCTACTTTTCTCTTCTAAGAATTTGACTACTTTAGATACTTTATATAAAGGGAACCGTGCAGTATCTGAAAGAATTGCGATCAGGGTCTCGGGGAGATACTTGCAATTCTCATGTTCATGGCAGCACTATTATAAGCAAGAGATGGAAAAAACCCAAATGTCCATCAGTGGACTAGTGAACAGAAACATGGCATATACACACAATGGAATTTTATCCCGCCTTAAAAAAGAATGAAATCCTGTCCTATGTTCTAACATGGGCAAACCTCAAAGAAATTATGCTAAGTGAAACAGTTGTTACAGAACAACAAACTAAAAATGGTTGAAAGTGCAAGTTGCTCAGTCGTGGCCAACTCTCTGCGACCCCATGGACTATACAGTCCATGGAATTCTCCAGGCCAGAATACTGGAGTGGGTAGCCATTCTCTTCTCTAGGAGATCTTCCCAACCCGGGTCTCCTGTATTGCAGCTGGATTCTTTACTGTCTGAGCCACCAGGGAAGGTTTTTCACATGCCATATTTTAGCATTATGATCTATGTTTTCTTATGAAATGAGTATTTTTTAAAAGATAAACCAATGGTACACTCATTTGGACAGGGAAATTTAGAGACATTGTCATTAATTAAACAGGAGTTTACTTAGACTAATTATCTAAATGCTTCTCATGAAAGATTTGAAATTAACTTCTTACAGAAAATGTAGAAATGATCAGGAAGAAACATTCAATGTTTTATTAGTGTTTCATAATCTAAACAAGAACTTTTCCCTCTTTGGGTCTTACTTTCTTACTGACAAAAAAGAAAAAGAAAATCGTGTTAAGTGATTTATGTACATTATTTTGTACAATCTTCCTGATAACCCTATCAGATGAGGATGTGTATTCTTGTTTTACAGATGCAGGTACTGAGATGTCTACAGCCATGGAACAAAGAAAGGACCTGAGCCCAAAGGATTGACTGATCTATCTATCTACCCATCTACCTATCTTTATGCCTATTTCTGTATCTATAAAATAATTTAAGAAAATATAAAATCCAAATCTTATGTTCATACTGGTGAATCTATGTCAAATAAGAGAAAGAGTTCATTACAAGTAAAATTCAACCTCAGGATCATGTGTGAGAAAATAAAAATAAAAGGAGGAGGGAAATAAGAAAGCTGAAATAATTTGTTGCTCTAGTAGGCTAGTATTTCCATGAACAATACTAACAATAATAATAACAAACATGTTTATAGGCTTGTATAGCTCCATGGAAGAGATTAAAAAAATAAAAGCAGGAGTAGAACTGAGTGTACATATGAGGTACATGTTAACACTTAAATCATACTTCACTAGAATAAATCAGTTCTAAGTAATTCCTCAGAACAACGTATCTTAGGAAAAATACAGATGCCTCGGCAGTAAGTTATTTGCACTATGGCTTAGTTAATGACTGTTGGAAGAAGACAGAATCTGACCATGTAAAGAGAGACATCACAGTCTGTTATCTTTGCCATCAAAAAATTTGTCTACTAAGGCTAAAAAAAATAAGTATATGTGTATAAACATATGTGAGGAATATTCAGAGAACATAAATAATTCAGCATGAAGATGTATTTGTTCAAAGTCCATCCTTTTTTACGAAGCCTACCTATTATTTGAGTTTTTTCCCTCCTTCCTGAACTCTGTTCCTCAGAACTCACTGTGTGTCTCAAGTAGTCTGGATCCTTTCTCTCCAGTTTGGCTGGAGATTTTGTAATAGATATATGCTTCTCAAACATCACCATAGGTAGGCAAATTAAGTCCTAGACTTAAAGCATTGTACAAGCCAGATTCTGAATTATGGAAGGAGACTTTTTTTTTTTTTGGAAACGCTTTCTTTACTTCTCTGCAGTTTCTGAAAATCTTAAGTAATTTGGCATCTTGTCATATCTTGAAGGTCAGACTGACAGCAATGGACATGCTCAATTTCTTTCTGATTTCCCAAGGAGATTCATTGATGTACTATATTTTTAGTAGGTGATTATGTCCCTCATATTAATAACGGAACATAGGCCATCTGCAATTCTAGTTATTATTCTGTCTTAGAAAAATGAAGGGATTTATTTAACTAGTATTGAAGAACTAATTTGAAATTGACTAGCAATTCATTTTTCCTGATTACACATTAGATTACAGATCATTGGATTTGAAATCAGCCTGGATCCTTAATTCACAGGTGGAGAAAAAACTGCTATGAAATTACCTATAACTAGTATAAAATATAAAAAGATATATTTCTCAATTAAAATTAAGGAGACATTATTTCCTGAGTTTCTATTGAGTGAATTAATGTTAGATTCTAGCCCCGTCAAGCAGAGGCACAACTGTAAATATTCATGAGAATGCAGGGGGAATAGTACACATTTTAGAATCAGAAGAATAGAAGTTCAAATCCCAGCACTGTCTTTTAGTTACAGCCAGACCTTGGAAGACTTATGTATTTAACTTCATTTATTCTCAGTTTCCTCATTTATAAAAATGAACAAAATAATTTTAGACTTACAGGGGACTTTTCACCTTTATAGCTATCAATCACTTCTTATCCGTCTCCTCTCTGCTAATGTCCCCAGGGATGAGTGTGTATATGTGTGTGTGTGTGTACAACTATCCTAAGGATTTGTAACATCATGTACATAGGTTTGATATAAAAATATAAAGAATTATGTTTGTAATACCCTTATACCTGATGAATGATATGCTGAAGAACAGAGAAGGATACAGAGAAATGAAGTTTATTATTTTTTTAATAAGAAAGTGGAAAACTTATAAACAGGGCATGATTGGTGGTACTGTTCTATAGGTAAATTTAATTTATTTATTATACAAGGGATAAATTATTTGGTTTCTGGGAAATGTACATTCTAAGAGTTTTGTTATATAGCTATGTATGGAATATATTCTGCTTTATAGATACTATACAAACAAACAAAATTTTTGGATTGAAGCATGATAAATTGGGAAATAGAGAAGAGATAGTTTTGGCATTATTGCTAACACAAAAGAGAAGTAATACACTGAAGCCTTGGATGAGTCTGTACAGGAAGAAAATTAAATCTTAAGTAGAAAATGGGCATTAAACAATCTCCTTACCTTCTGGTTCTCTGCAGGACTTGTAGCCAACAAAGATATTCCAATTATGTGTGAGTGTCTTTGGACTCATGAATCCTGCTTGCTGGTATCGCTATGGATGGAAAATCTGAGGTAAGAGATGTTGATCTTCTCTTTTAGGAAACCTCTAGATTTTGGTGGAGGTTGACTGAGGAGATCCTAGACCTTCAGTAGGTATCCTTGCACCTGGCCAGGACTAGAGAGGACTCAGCCTTGCTCTTAGTACCTGGGTGTGAGTCTGTGTGTGTGTGTTTAGTCATGTTCAACTCTGTGACCTCATAGACTGTAGCCTGCGAGGCTCTTCTGTCCACAGAAAATTTCAGACAAGAATATTGGAGGAGGTTGCCATTTCCTTTTCCAGGGGATCTTCCCAATCCAGGAATAAAACCTGTGTCTCTTGCATTTCCTGCATTGGCAGACAGATTCTTTACCACTGAGCCACTAAGGAAGCCTCCACATTACCCTTGATCTTAGCAAAAGGGCCAAGAGTCTACTGCACTCTAAGTGACATATTAAGAGTTCTTCTTCTTGTATTTAGTTCTGCTGACAAGTGGGTTGGGCTTCATCAAAGATCTATTCAGTGAGAAAGAAGAAGACAGAGAAGTATTTTGGATGGACTAAAAAAAAATGCAATCAAACAAACAAAACAAACAAACAAACAAAAAAAAAACAAAACAAGAATTTGTGATGAGTCTGCCATCCCTCTGCCTACTAGAGATTTATTGTATCTGCCTTTTAGAGTCAATTATCTATCAAGTACCTTTTACCGCCTAGCTGGGACCACCATTACTTGTTTATTTAAAGTCTTCAGTAAGTGGCCAATTTCCCCTCATCACTTGAGTTATCTTATGTAATAAACGCTGAGGCCAATATGCCTGGCCCGCCTCTTTCTGGGTTTTTCTTTTTTTATTTCATTTTTACTAAAAGAAAAGATTGGAACTTTCCCTGACTCTATGTTACTTAATACCAATTAGCATGTCAGCAATACTTTCTCTTTAAAAATACTGCATTTTAATTCATTCCTGGAGGCTGTGCTAGCTGAGAGAAAATATTTGCAATAGCACTATAATATCTGATCCAAAAGGGTTATTCTTGGTTGCTACTATTCATATAGTTTTCAATCAGGACTATTATCCTCTGGTAAAAACAATCTCATTAGTATAGGCATTAATCCAGATTGTGTTAACTATTGACTGTTCTAGAAATTTATCTCACATGAACTCATTTCTGTACACTGGAGAACTGAATAATTCCTATTCAGTTATGACATTTTTCATTGCTCCAAACAGGTATATTTAAATACAATTATAGTTCATCTCTTTACTTAGATATTCACTATATTTTAGCTGCTCTAAATTTTGGTCATTTTCTTGCAATAATAAATAACAGAGGAAGAAAAATAAAGAATAGTTATAGATGAAACATAAAAGTAATGCTAATGCTGGTAACTGCCAACAGTTGCTAAACATCTACTATGTGTTAAGCATTTGGTTAAACATGTGATGCTCAATAGCTAATTTAATCATCATATGGCATATTAGAAATTGCAATTTTATTCCCAAGTTTCTATTGAGGAAATAAATACCTGGAAGGTTAGGTGTTAACAGCAAAATAATACACAAGTTTGCAATATATAGAAGTGAGTGAGCTTAGACATCATACTAGAATCTGTTCTATGTCATGTCCTAGCATCTGCTTTTACCTTTGTCCTGGATTCTGAATTTTCTCTGGGTCTGTCTATCACTCAGTCGAGATTTCAATCCTGGGCAGAAGTAACAACTTGCTGCATACAGTGGTCAGTTTCCTCCCGTGGCCCCTTTAGGGCTTGCATAATAAAGAGTGTTCTAATAAATGCTAACTGTGTTATAGTTAGTTCCTAAAAGATTATCTATTTTAAGTGATTTTTGTTCAAATATACATTACTTTTTTACTTAGACACACAGTATGAGATTAAAATACCTGTAAGTTAATGGTTTTAATAACATTGAAGAAAGTTCTGCTTATTTTTGCTATGGGAGAACAAAGTTACAGAAAAGTTTTATGTTTACAATTCTGTTGATGATGTTACTAGTTTTTTTAAAGTACTATAATTAAAATCTCTGGTGTCTGCCATCAAATAGTAATGTTATTGGGTATTTTGAGTAACTGAGAATAAATCTCTACACCATAATGCGTTTTATGAAAGTGACATTTTCTTCTTTAAGTTTTTAAGCAAACAGTGCTCTCTTGGAATCTGCTTCTTTTATGCCTTGTGCTATTGCACCATGTACAGTAAAATTTTGGACAATACAGTGTTAAAATCAATTAATAATGGGCATTTTAATCTCAGCTAGAGTGTGTGTGTATAAAACTCAAAACTTTTGTATCAAGACAGTATTCTGGGAGTTGATGATAAGGATGATACCTTAATCATATCTGTGCCAACAAAGTACTGAAAATATGTGTCCTCCTAAGTGAAAGTTATTGGCAGCATATACTGCTATTTTGTCTCAAGAGCTTAAATATTTGTATCAAGTTTTTGTTTGTGGACAACAAAAGACTCAAGAGGAAATTAAGTTTAGTGAAGGATATTAGCTTGTTCCTATGGAAGCAAGGATTGATGCTAAAGCTGCAATACTTTGGCCACCTGATGCAAAGAGCCAACTCACTGGAAAAGATCGTGATGCTGTGGAAGACTGAAGGCAGGAGGAGAAGGGGATGACAGAGGATGAGATGGCTGGATGGCATTACTGACTCAATGGACTCGAGTTTGAGCAAACTCTGGGAGAAGCCTGGCATTCTACAGTACATGGGGTTGTAAAGAGTTGGACACAACTGAGCAACTGAAAAACAAGGGAAGCAAGAGAACCAAAGAGTTTGGTCTACAGCCACTGTAGAGTTCACCACTATTTCTGCACCTACTCCTTACCTCAAGAAATGAAAGCTGCTGCCATCACTTTAAAATGAATTCTAAACTGTCTCCATGTTTCATATTCCTAACTCAAGGTCCCAAGTTCTAGACAAAAACACTGACTTGCTACAGAGAGGGCAGGTCATCTGGTCATGGTCTATCTACCATGAGAGTGTTGGACTTGTTGGCTTCTGAGATCAGAGCAGCAGAAGTACAAATAGATGGCAACTGTTTCCTGGGAAATGATTACATAGGCTTAGTTTTTAATGATCAGTGACAGAGTATTTTCCATTGAAATAAGTTAATTGGAAGGAGGGTGGAGGAAGGCAACAATATAAGGACAGAAAACCTATGTTCAAACATATTCTTTGCTACTAATTAACTTTGGGATCAAAATCATGACAACTCTTCATTAAAAATGATAAAGGTCAAACTACAGAACACTTTTTAAGTAGCAGAGATTATGTCAAATTTTCGTTAGCAAACTAAATGGACGGGGCAGATTTATCACAATAGTTTTGAAGTCTCTTTTCACTTGTATTCCTAGCCCCTACAAGATGGAAGGAAAGCAAAATCACACTTTTATATTAACTGAGGGCCTCCTTTCTGCAAGTTTGACACCTGAGGTCTTAAAAAAAATTTCTGAGAAAACTGAAATCAGAACCAAATTCTATGATATAGCTGTTACAGCCAATTTCCCCCAGCCACACTCTTCAGAAAAGCTAATGAATCTAATAAAATCTTATATGTCTTGCCAAAGAAACAATACATGAGTTGAAAGTTGAAAAAATTCTTTTAAAAATGATCAGTTGCATGCCACAGAATCTCTAGTAAACATCCCAGAGGTGGGTATGAATAAAGTTAAATGCATATATTGGATTTGTTTATTCTAATAGCACTTTGGTTGCTTAAAGGTTTTCAGAGTTACAAAACAGTTTCTTCTATCTTAACATAATCGCAGTAGCAGTGATTACATCAATAGTCAACATTAACTTGTCTTTGCTGTATCAACTTCATAACCATTTTCTTCATAATGATATGAGGAAGAATGAATGATATCCCCAAAATATCTATGCCTTTAAACTAACCCAAAATATACAGGTCCCTAATGCCCTACTGATAACAATCATGGGCAAGCCTGGTATCTTGCCACTCTAGGAACAGAAACAAGCAATAAGAACAGTTTCCAGGGGAATGACTATTTTGTTGTTGTCCCTGTTTCTACTCCACTTAACTGAACCACTTGCAACTAGTTTCATTTACTTTTTCCACTTCTGCCATTTTGGACATTGTCCTTGTCTTGATTTCCATGGGTTAGTCGTGAAAGTCTCTAAGACTCATATTTACATTATTTTCCTTTTACCATTTTCTGCTCTGATAAGCAGATTCCAGAAAAATATAACTTCTAATCCCAGCTAAACAACCCTGACATCATTCCTGGGGTCCAGATGGGTGGATATTATTATCCTTTCTGGAGAAATGCAGTAACAGAAATTTAGTGGGTTAAAGTCACTTGCTCCAGCATAGCTTTTCTGCTATTTTTATATAAAAATCTGCTTTTAAAAAATCCCCAAATGAATATAAATGTAGGAAAAAATTCACAGCTTCTATGACCCATAATCTTAAGTTTTACTATGCATTTTTTAAAATAAATGAAAAAAATAAAGCAAAATAAAAATAAATTATAGAAAACCTGAAGAGTTAATTTAAATAGCATGAATTCTTTGAAATTTTACTCATGATCTTTGTCATTCTATATGATTTCCTTTTTTCTGGATTAGTGTCATAATCTACTAACTGATCAGGCTATCTGTTGCATCTTCCCATCCAATTAATGCTTTCCACTTTCTAAAATAAGAAGGTACACATATTTTACCTCATACACAAACACACACACATACTTAAAATGATGAAATTAATCCCAGTAGTGTAGTGAAAACTCTAAAAAGGGTCCTTCATGATTATTTCTCTTTCTACCTACATTTTAACTACCATTAATCATTACTAGTATTTTGACACTGTATGTATATGTGTATGTATGTGCATGTACTCATTTCATTTTCTTTATATATATCATTACCACTGCAGGGAATGTCCCCAAAAAACCAAACTAAATTAAGCAAAGCAACTTATCTGACTTTATCATATAATGTTGAACACTTCTTGATTTTAATCATTATCTTGGATGGAAAATATTTGTTTTAGAGATTAAGGCCACAAATCAGGGTCTGTTATAGAGTAAGCACCATTCACTAAGTGTTATTTTATACTTAATGGTTGTAATTTTATGCCTAGATATAATTTTATACCTAATGGTTCATATGTGACTGAAGAAAGGATATAGAAATATGTCTTATCTCTTGATGTATTGGACTTTTAAAGCATGAGTTTTGGGTCTACTATCCTTAAATAGTTGTACTGATCTTCACAAACCTTTAACAAATTGAATTTTAAATTTGTGGAAGGAGGATAAAAGAAAATGTAGGAGATTTGACAAGAAAAGATTTGACAAACTCTAGAATGAAGAAACTTCTTATTTCTGAATTTGTAAGATTAAGGGAGTGCTATTTATGAAGTACAGTTTTCTATAAAAATAGCCTCATATTGATTTTGATGACTTTTCTTTTTTATCCCCCATCTGGTGAATGTTATTGTTGAGTTAGAGCTTGGTGCCACAATACAGACAGAAACTGCAGTTCAGTGGGTGAGCCAGACCTCTTCTGAATCAAGAATCCTCTATTGTAAATCTCCAAATAACAAACATTCATCAAAGGTTTAGTGACATATTTTTTTCCAGTTTTACCTGTGCATTTCCTACAAGGAAATAGTGGGTGAAACCTATTGTGGTATTTATCAGACAATATGATGCACTTTCATGTTGTGAGAATATTTATACTACGTTTAAGTTGTGCCATCCTAGTACATACCAGATTTATAGCATACATTTTATTTAGAAGTAGAATATTCTTTTAAAAACTAAATATGTCTCTTTCAACTCTGGTTTCCTCAGTGTGTATGCCCAGCAGTGGGATTGCTGGGTCATAAGGCAGTTCTGTTTCCAGTTTTTTAAGGAATCTCCACATTGTTCTCCATAGTGGCTGTACTAGTTTGCATTCCCACCAAGAGTGTAAGAGGGTTCCCTTTTCTCCACACCCTCTCCAGCATTTATTGCTTGTAGACTTTTGGATCGCAGCCCTGACTGGCGTGAAATGGTACCTCATTGTGGTTTTGATTTGCACAACCTAGATGTCCATCAGCAGATGAATTGATAATAAAGCTGTGGTACATATACACAATGGAGTATTCTGCTAAACCACTTCAGTCGTGTTCGACTCTGTGCGACCCCATAGAGCGCCTCTTACCAGGCTCCCCTGTCCCTGGGATTCTCCAGGCAAGAACACTGGAGTGGGTTGCCATTTCCTTCTCCAATGAAAGAAAGTGAAAAGTGAAAGTGAAGTCACTCAGTCGTGTCTGACCCTCAGCGATCCCATGGACTGCAGCCTTGCAGGCTCCTCCGTCCATGGGATTTTCTAGGCAAGAGTACTGGAGTGGGTTGCCATTGCCTTCTCCGTAATGGAGTATTACTCAGATATTAAAATAATACATTTGAATCAGTTCTAACGAGGTGGATGAAACTGGAGCCTATTATACAGAGTGAAGTAAGCCAGAGAGAAAAACACCAATACAGTATACTAACACATATATATGGAATTTAGAAAGATGGTAACGATAACCCTGTATGTGAGACAGCAAAAGAGACACAGATGTATAGAACAGTCTTTTGGACTCTGTGGGAGAGGGAGAGGGTGGGATGATTTGGGAGAATGGCATTGAAACATGTGTAGTATCATATATGAAACGAATCACCAGTCTAGGTTCGATGCATGATCCTGGATGCTTGGGGCTGGTGCACTGGGACGACCTAGAGGGATGGTATAGGGAGGGAGGAGGGAGGGGAGTTCAGGATGGGGAACACGTGTATACCTGTGGTGGATTCATGTTGATGTATGGCAAAACTAATACAATATTGTAAAGTAATTAACCTCCAATAAAAATAAATAAATTTATATTTAAAAAATAAAATAAAAACTAAATATGTTTGGAGAAATATCAACATATTTTGGGGTAGTGATATGCTAGAAGTATTTTTTTCCTATTTTAATGGAAACAGAATATAAAACAATATTAGAAAATACTTGAATTTTGAGATTATTTAAATTTTAGGGAAAAAACATTTTTCTTTCCTCTACTGGATATAGACGTAAAACCTGGACAAAAATAGAATTTATTTGAAGACTCTAAAATCTAAAAAGAAGCAAGCAGATTGGGGAAGAAGAGAAGAATTAAAAGCAAACAACGAGAGTATCTTTTTTCTTCCCCTCTCTGATGTCTCTCAGCCTGTGGTCAAAGCAGTCCCAAATCAGAAAGTGAGCCTTAGACAAGGCAGAGAAGGATGAAAAGGAAGCCCTCCAGTTCTCATGTGAAGATCAGAAAGGCATCTCCTAGCAATCATAGAGAATGGAAGAAATCTTCCGTTTGCTATAATTTTTATTTTTTATATATATTTATTTTTCTGCCCAAGACAGTGCACAGGTACCTAAAGCTCTCCAGAAGAGGAACTCTAGATTTCAAGAGGTGGGATGAACCTCCTGATATATATTTCTTACCTACTTCTTAACTCTTGCCAGTTGTTCCTAAATGCAGGTGCATTTGCAGGAAGGATATGGCAAAATAAGACTGAAGGACACAAAAGAGAACCCTTGGGAACCATGAAGCATAGAGAATATTGTGAAGAGGAAAGGATTTAGGACAAGGAATAGCATATAATTGTTTATGAACTCCTGGCATCACCCATGAGCTGTTCTTGCATGGCCTTAATCTATAAAGCATTCATTAGATTTTTAAAATCTGCCCTACAGGATAGACCACTAGCTAGCTTTCAGTCTGGACACCAGGTAATGGACAAAGGGAACCATTTCAAATGCCTCTACAAAACCTCTGAAAATGAAACAGACATTTTAAATACTGCTTCAAGTTTTAAAATGATAATAGATCTAGTCAAATTAAATAGTTTGTGGTATTTCAGGAAATGGTGTATCACATGCAAATTATTAAGTCTGTGTGTAGATTGTTTGTTTATTCTTTTAAAATTCTACAATGTCTATGGGGTCCATCCTGATATCCTTTCTTTCATTTTTAATATTTTTACAGTTTTACTGAGGTATAATTGATATATAAGAAATTGCATATATATAATATATATATTTTGATATGTTCAAATGTATGCATAAACTCATATTAATTCCATCCCACAACCAAGGTGATAAATATATCCAACATCTCCAAAATATTCCTTGTGTCCCTTTGGTTATTTCGTTTTTATTTTGTTTTGTGGTAAGAATACTCAAAGTGAAATCTACCCTCTTAAGTTTTTAAGTGCATGGCACTGTATTACTATAGGCACATTGTTGTACAGCAGATCTCTAGAACTGATTCACTTTGCATAACTGAAGTTTTACATGCAATGAATGACAACTTTCCGTTTTCTTCTTCCTCCATGCCCTGGGAACCCCCATCCTATTTTCTGCTTATATAAGTTTGACTGCTTTATACACCTCATGTAATGGAAATCATGGACTACTTGTCCTTGTATGACTAACTTATTTTGCTAAATATATTATCTTTTAGGTCATCCATGTCATCATAAATGGTAGAATATCCTTTTTTTAAGGCTGAATAGCATTCCCTTATGTGTGGGTGTGGGTGTATACACACACACACATACACATATCACACACACACACACACAGACACACCACATATTCTTTATCTATTCATTGGTCAATAGGCATCTAGGTTGCTTCCACATCATGTTTAGTGTGAATAAAGCTGAAATACACGTGGCACTGCAGATAATACTTCAAGATCTTGATTTAAATTCCCATCCAAATCAAAATAGTAATTTTTACAGCAATAGAATATAATTCTAAAATTGATATTGAACAACAGAAGACCCAGAATAGCTAAAAGTGATCTTAAGAAAGAACAAAGCTGAAACATCACACTTCCTGATTTCACATATAAATATGATATATATATTAATATATATCTGTTAAATAAAACTATATGATACTAGCTTAAAAACATAAATATAGACCAATAGAACAGAATATAAAAGCCAGGACTATGCACACTGACCTTTGGCAAGGGTACCAAGAATAACCTACTGTAGGGAAAGAATAGTCTCTACAACATTTGATGTTTAGAGAACTAGATTTTCACATGTAAAAGGATGAAACTGAATCCTTAATTCCATGATAAAAATTAGCTCAATACTGATTACAGACTTAAAGTCTAAAAATTTTAAATGTCTAAAAGAAAAATATGAGATTCATGGCATTGATCTTGACAATGATTTCATGAATATGACACCAAAAGTGTAGGAAACAAAAACAAAACCAGGAAAGTGTGACTGTGTTTGTGCTCAGTCACTGAGTTATGTCTGACTCTTTGCAACCCCATGGACTGCAGCCTGCCAGGATCCTCTGTCCATGGAATTTTCCAAGCAAGAATACCGGACCAGATTGCCATTTCCTACTCCAGAGGATCTTTACGACCCAGAGATCGAACCCACACCTCTTCTTTCTCCTGCCCTGTCAGGCAGATTCTTTATTACTGTGCCACCTGGAAGCCCGTGACAAGTGAGGCTACACCAATTTTAAAAGCTTCTGAACAGCAATGGAAACAATCAACAGAGTGAGAAAGCAATGTACAAAATGAGGGAAAACAAATATTTGCAAACCACATATTGACAATAGTTAATTTCCAAAATATTTAAGGGACTTTCACAATTCAAGCAAACATACACACAAACACACAAACACACAAACGTGCACACGTGCACATGCAAATAACCCAATTTTAAAAAATTGGCAAAGTGCTTGAATAGATATTTCTCTAAAGACATACAAAAGGCCAACAAGTATATTAACAGGTGCTCAAAAATCACTGATCATCAGACAAAACAAATCAAAACCATGAAATATGACCTCATAGCAGTTAGAATGTCTATTATTGAAAAATAAAATAGCAAATGTTGGGGAGGATAGAGAGAAATTGAAAACCCTATACACTGTTGATGCGAATGCAAAATGGTGCTGCTGCCATGGAGAACAGTGCGGAAGTTCCTAAAAAATGAAAAGTAGAACCACCATAATCTAGCAGTCTGACTCTTGGGTATAGTTCAAAAAAATTTAGAATCGTGCCTAATATTTATAATTTATTTCTTCTCTCTTTTATATCAGTCTGATAGATATTTATAAAATTCTTTTTTTAAAAAATAATCAAATCTTACTGTCATTAATTCTATTTTCAATTTTATTTCACTGATTTTTTATTTTATACTTATTAACTCTTCTATTTGCTTTGGATTCACTTTTTTTTTTTTCTCTAATGTTTTAAGTGTTGGAAACCTATATTATTGATTAGATATATTTTTTCCCCTAAAATAAAACTAAATGCTCTCAATTTTCCTCCAAGCCCTATTCTCTTACACTCACAAATTTGACTTGTTAATTTTTTTTTTTAGTTTAAAATATTTTTTTTGAGCAAACTAGTTCCTTTCGGGTTTCTGGAATGAGAGCTTCAGTTTTTCTCTGGCTGTTGGCTGAATACATCTCCCATTTTCTTGCCATGTCTGCTTTTCCATAGAAAAACTCACAGTGTGGCAACTGGCTCCCATTAGGATGAGCAAATAAGAAAGCAAGGGCAGTTGAGGAAGATAGAAGCCAAATTCTTTTTATAACCTAGTCTTAGAAGTCATATCCCCTTGTTTTTGTGGTGTTTTTTTTTCTTTAAGAGCAAGTCATAAGCTCTAGCCTAGACTTAAGGGGAAAGGATCACATAAAGGTATGAATATCAGGAGGCAGGCATTATTGGAAGACAATATTAGAAGTAGCTGTTGAAAACAGAAACAAAAACAGACAACCAACCAACCAAACCGAACATAGAAAAGGCACTG
Source organism: Budorcas taxicolor (assembly GCF_023091745.1). NCBI lineage: Eukaryota > Metazoa > Chordata > Mammalia > Artiodactyla > Bovidae > Budorcas > Budorcas taxicolor. The sequence goes on along the minus strand of NC_068927.1, from coordinate 33,674,556 downwards.
GAAAATGAGACAATGAGGTCCCAGTCACTGGTGGTAATCTAAGCAGGCAGACTGACCCTTCTGTCAACATGTTATCAAAGGCGGTATCTGTGTTATGCTGCACTGGAGTAAAGCCTCATAGGAATATTTAACTCTTAGATTGCTGTTTCCCTTTTTAGCCAGAGTAGAGGCCATTTCCCCAGTCTAAGCAACAAGAGAAATACTGCACTTTCTTGCTTTCTGACTTTAGTTCAGGAGTTGGCTTAGCCCCACTTTCTTCCATTTGATAGAAAAATTATTGCCTTCCAGACTATTTTTACCTACTTCCAAACACTGGTTCTGAGTCAGAGAAAACAAAACTATACCCCTGAGACACAAGGAATAGGACACAGCTACTGAAATTCAAATAACTTCTCTAACCAACGTGCGAACAGAGCCAAAAAGCTTCTGCAGAGTCAGTGAAACTGCTCTCCAAAGCCACGTAACTGGAAGATTCCAAATGAACTTAAGAATAACTCCTCCTTAATATTTCCTTCTAGCAGATTTTGGACAAATGCTATTGCATGGAGACAACTCTTGGGACTTCTGTGGATTTTCTGTAAATGCAATCTCATTTTCAAAGTTTATCTTGTATCTACATTTAACAAAAAAACACACACATAATAGAATATTCCACCTCCCAAGTACTCACTTCATGCCATATATTTGTCTTTATATTTGCCACATGCTATCTAGAGCCAGGCATCCTGGAATGTGAAGTCAAGTGGGCCTTAGAAATCATCACTACAAACAAAGCTAGTGGAGGTGATGGAATTCCAGTTGAGCTATTTCAAATCCCAAACGATGATGCTGTCAAAATGCTGCACTCAATATGCCAACAAATTTGGAAAACTCAGCAGTGGCCACAGGACTGGAAAAGGTCAGTTTTCATTCTAATCCCAAAGAAAGGCAATGCCAAAGAATGCTCAAACTACCACACAATTGCACTCATCTCACATGCTAGTAAAGTAATGCTCAAAATTCTCCAAGCCAGGCTTCAGCAATATGTGAACCATGAACTTCCTGATGTTCAAGCTGGTTTTAGAAAAGGCAGAGGAACCAGAGATCAAATTGCCAACATCCGCTGATTCATGGAAAAAGCAAGAGAGTTCCAGAAAAACATCTATTTCTGCTTTATTGACTATGCCAAAGCCTTTGACTGTGTGGATCACAAAAAAACTGTGGAAAATTCTGAAAGAGATGGGAATACCACACCATCTGACCTGCCTCTTGAGAAATCTGTATGCAGGTCAAGAAGCAACAGTTAGAACTGGACATGGAACAACAGACTGGTTCCAAATAGGAAAAGGAGTACTTCAAGGCTGTATATTGTCACCCTGCTTATTTACCTTCTATGCAGAGTACATCATGAGAAATGCTGGACTGGAAGAAACACAAGCTGGAATCAAGATTGCCAGGAGAAATATCAATAACCTCAGATATGTAGATGACACCACCCTTATGGCAGAAAGTGAAGAGGAACTAAAAAGCCTCTTGATGAAAGTGAAAGAGGAGAGGGAAAAAGTTGGCTTAAAGCTCAACATTCAGAAAACGAAGATCATGGCATCCGGTCACATCACTTCATGGGAAATAGATGGGGAAACAGTGGAAACAGTGTCAGAGTTTATTTTGGGGGTGCTTCAAAATCACTGCAGATGATGATTGCAGCCATGAAATTAAAAGACGCTTACTCCTTGGGGGAAAAGTTATGAGCAACCTAGATAGCATATTCAAAAGCAGAGACATTACTTTGCCGACTAAGGTCCATCTGGTCAAGGCTATGGTTTTTCCAGTAGTCATGTATGGATGGGAGAGTTGGACTGTCAAGAAGGTTCAGTGCCGAAGAATTGATGCTTTTGAACTGTGGTGTTGGAGAAGACTCTTGAGAGTCCCTTGGACTGTGAGGAGATCCAGCCAGTCCATCCTGAAGGAGATCAACCCTGGGATTTCTTTGGAAGGACTGATGCTAAAGCTGAAACTCCAGTACTTTGGCCACCTCATGTGAAGAGTTGACTCATTGGAAAAGACTCTGATGCTGGGAGGGATTAGGTGCAGGAGGAGAAGGGGACGACAGAGGATGAGATGGCTGGATGGCATCACGGACTCAATGGACGTAAGTCTGAGTGAACTCCAAGAGTTAGTGATGGACAGGGAGGCCTGGGGTGCTGCGATTCACGGGGTTGCAAAGAGTCAGACATGACTGAGCGACTGAACTGAACTGAACTGAACTGATACTACTATTCTATACTCACTGCATGCTAAGTCACTTCAGTCATATCCAACCCTATGCGACCCTATGGAGTAAAGACTACCAGGGTTCTCTGTCCATGGGATTCTCCAGGCATGAATACTGGAGTGGGTTGCCATGCCCTTCTCCAGCCTATACTTACCACCATTCTGTAATTCCTGTTTCAGAGATGAGAGTCTGATGTTGCATAAAGTTCCCCTGTGTGTTAGAGCAGAGCTGTGCCATGTTTCTCATTCCAGGTCTGTCTAATGCTAAAGTTTGGATTTTCCAAGAGACTTAAAATACACATTCTTAACAATAGATCATACCAGTAGGTAATTCACTCTTTTTAATAGATTTTATTGATGCCTATTATTTTCCAGGTATCATGTTATGAAATGGGGATACAAACCGGAATAGATTTCAATATAATTGTTTGAAATTTCACAGTGTAATGGAAAGAGTCAACTTATTTAAAGTATTACAACGCATTGTATTAAAAGCTAATAAACTGTGTTCAAAGTATTATAGGAGTATTAAAAGTTGGAAGAAGCTTTATAGGCATGGCCAGTTTTGTTTACAAAACCTCTCCCACCAAACTTTTTCTTTTCAAATTCTGAAGTAATAAAGATATGGACAAACATCCTTCCAGAGGGGCTGGAATAATTTTCCTGTATTTTAAGAAGTAATTAGTTTCTGATACACCATTTTATTAAATGAATGAATAAATGAATAAACAAGACTTTTATGGTTATGGCTCCAGCAGTTACATGAGAGGTAAGTCCTGAAGTGGTATAAGTTAATTACAATTATGCTTATACCAAGCTTACCTAAATAAACAACTCTAACATTTTTAAAAGATGTCTGATTAATATCTAAACACAAGCAGCTCTTAACATGCTAATTAGATGTCAATTGTTCTGCAAAAAATAAATACAAACATTTGTAATGGTGATTGAAGCTGAACTTTCTATGATTATTTATTAATTCTAGTTTTCAAACATGTTAATTGCTGTATATAAGGCAAATTCCAATTCAAGATTCAAGAGGTCCCATTAACCCATCTTTAGTCACTGATTATGTATTTTCTATAAGATGGGCTAGTCTGAATATTTTTACTGCTTACTGCTGAATATGTTTAATATCTTATTTCTGGAACAGGTAACTGAGTGGATGGCCACCAATAGAATAAAGAGATTTGAAGGAAGTAAAATAAAAGATACTGGGCAAAGGTATTTTAAATCTACTTTCAATGAAGCACTCGTTATAGAAGAATGGTAGTTTGTGCATTCTTTCATAGCCTCAAGGTAAAACTGATCTTCAATGATCATCTTTCTAGTTCTACCTAACTGGAATCAGCCAATTTGCTTTTCTGAACTTTCACAGGAGATTGCTTAGAATTCAGACACTGCTTGTCAGATCCCACTGCTTGTCAGATCCTGAGTCCTCCCTTGATTTCAGGAACTTAAATTATTCATATTCTTGAGCTGATTAAAAAAAAAAAACAGGGGGAGAGATACTTGGCTTATGTATGTATTTCATAAGTATGTATGTACTTTAAGTATGTATTTCAGTATTACATAGGGGAAAGTAATAAGTTATTTTAAAAAGCGGGGTTATTTTTTTCTAACTTTCTTAAATAATGCATAAAACTTAACTATTAATGTAACTTTGATTACATTATCAACCATCCAAACATTTAAAGATCTTCTAAATGGATTATGAGCCCCATCTACTGTTTTTCAGATACAGTTATAAGATTATTAACCCTTTTTTCACCACCATGTATTTTATTTGTCCAAGTCTGAATTTCCAGCAAAAACATTATTCTGGCTTTACTCCTTGCTTTGCTTACTTTTTCAAAGAGCAATATGGTTAGAAGCTTGAAATGGGATCACATAAAAGAAAACTTGTCTCAACTATATATTGTTGTTGTTGGTCAGTCGCCCAATTATTCACGTCTGACTCTTTGTGACTCCCCTGAATTACAGCACACCAGGCCTCCCTTGTTCGTCACCTCCTCCAAAAGTTTGCCCAAGTTCATGTTCATTGCATTAGAGATGCCATCCAACCATCTCACCCTCTGAAGCTATATATTATCTGTCTAAAATTAGACAAGTTAAAATAATGTCTTAAACAAAGTATACTCATCCATAAAGTGGAGATGACAACAGCCTTCCTTCATAGGATTATACTTATAGGATTAGGTGGTGGTGTTAAAGCACTTAATCCAAAATTTAGTAAATAATAATAATTAGGGCTTCCCTGGTGGTTCAGGGGTTAAAGCATCTGCCTCCAATGCGGGAGACCTGGGTTTGATCCCTGGGTTGGGAAGATCCCCTGGAGAAGGAAATGGCAACCCACTCCAGTATTCTTGCCTGGAGAATACCATGGACGGAGGAGCCTGGTAGGCTACAGTCCACGGGGTGGCAAACAGTCAGACATGACTGAGCAACTTCACTTTCACTTTCAGTAAAGGTAAACACTTAATTAGCCTTTGCCACATTTCATACACTGTACTAATTGCTTGCCTTGTATTAAAGAAAAATGTACTCCACATAAGAATCTCTTTTTAAACATGAAGAAACTTTAAGCTTATAGAAGTTAACTGACTTGCCCAAAGTAATAATGATAATAACTGGCAGAACTGGAGTTCAAATGCAAAGACTGTGGCTCCAGATTCTGGTTTTCATCTTGATATATGCTACTGATACCAATAGAGTCACCTCTAGATATCACAGTCATTAATTCTTTATATTTTTCCTTCAAACATTTCCAACTGCATTCTTCCTGTTATAATTCATTATATAGTTCATTTTATAAACATATTTCTTAATAAAAAAATCAACTTTTGGACTATGGCTACATCTTAACTGCATTTTTTCTGTGGTCCCTGAACAGAGTCCTATATATAATGGTTTATTGATAAATATTGCAAATAAATGACTATATACATAATATAGCTGGTAGTATACAATTTATAAATCTATAAATTTGTATCACATAGTAATTTGTTGAGCATAGCCCATGTATGAAAACTATGTCATATGTCATGCGTTGAACTATGAAAAATCCTACACGTACATTGATCAAATGAATTATCTCTGAGTTATGATACTATAAGCACCAGGAAGAGCTGGATTGTGTCAAGTGGAATGGCAAAGGCATCTTTCATCCAAGGTAATATTTATGACTCGTACCATGTAATCCTGGAAAAGAGGCTTACAGAGGTTATGTTACTGTCTAATGTGTGTTAAAGGACACAGCCATAATTTGAACTCAGGTCTCTGCATATTTTTGTATGTTTCACATGGAAAACTATGCTACCAAATTTCAAACCTCAGATGAGCCTCACATTAAACTTTGAGTTTGAAATAGTCCTGTGTGTATCTGTGTGTGTGTTACTCACTCAGTCAGGTCCAACTCTTTGCTATCCCATGGACAGTAGCCGGGAAATAGTGCTAGAAGAACATTTAATTTACCTAGTTATATCAAACAAAATACTCTAGTCCACTTAAAGTTATTTTATTTTGGATTGGGGTTTGCTTTTATAATGTGTATTTTGTTTCTTTGCTATACATGAAAGGTACACAGCCATGGAATCCAAGGAAGAGTTCTTTTTAACATATTGTTGATAACTTAAACATAAGCAGTACACACATAGGCGCCTACAGAGAGCATCTCTACAAGGAACAAATAATTCTGCTAGATAAATGCACTAAGAGACAGCTAATGATTTCATTGTTTCTGGCTCTCTCTTCTTTTTTTGTATCCTTTATTTCTTCCCTTGGTTAAGTAAATTGGCCTACTTGCTCAACACAGACATGGCCACATTCAGCGTCTGGCAGCATAATTCCTTTAGCCTTTTCTTAAGTTCTTACAATTACTTAGCAAGATGCTTTGTAATTAATTCACTTCCTCTCTCCTTCTACTTGACCTTTTCTTTCCCAAGAGTTAATACACATTTACTACTTAGTAAGTGGACTCATAATTCACCCCTATACCTAAACCCACCTGCAAATAGAGCACTTCTTTCCCTAGATAAAATCACTTCAAATATTATTTTGCACAAAGTTAAATCATGTGGTTCAGGGAACTGACTGCCTTTAAACTTTTTCAGAGTTTCCTAAATAGATTTAAACATATCTTTTGTCAACTATCTTTTAAAAGTGAAACAGGCATGTTTTTCCGTTTGTGCCCTTTTACATTAGATACTGTGTTAAGCATCTTACTCATGCAATGCCAACTCACCTTTGAAAATACTGTGAAATTCTGACAATTGTGCCCTTTTTTATACAGATGAAAGAGAAGTTATGTCACCAACCTAGTAGAGCAGGCACTGTAGGAACCTCACCCATATTTACACGACATGGTTCCAGTAGATGCTTATGTGATCCCAATGCAACTCCCCACCTTTGAGCTTTTGCTCATCTGTTCATTGGTTAGACCAGAAGTGCCAGGGAGTTAATAGTCTCAGGAATATGATTCAGACAATAATAGATGGACGTTGGAAGCATAAATCTAGCTTCTTTGCCCTTCTGGTGGAGAACAGTAAAGCATGATCCTCACTGTCTCTTGGTTTCCCCATGAAAATGAAATGAGTTACATTTGCACATAACTCTAATCTATTGTATAATGCATGCTTAGTTGAATCTTTATGCTTCCCAGTGTCTTTTGCTCACTCCCCTACTGGTACTTCCTGGAATCTCCTTTTCTCAAATCCTCTCTCAGTGTCTGCTTTCAGTAGAGTCCAGACTAAAACAGCACTAAAAGGCAAAACCCAGATATACATCCAGGTCTGCCTGCCTGCCTGCCTTAACAACTTCTGTGGTTCTCCAGGGAACATTTAGTGATGTGTTCTGGTAATTCTTCCCCTGGCACAGAACTGGCACTGACAATGTTCTGATGTGGTGCCGCCTTAGAAAGTCCTGATTGTTGACAGTATTTAATTTTCCTTTTTAAATTTGATTCTGCCAGATTCTTGTCCTTGGCAATTAAAAATAAAAATTCTTCCAATAAGCATAAAGGTCTTCCTTTGAAGCTGTAAAAGGTACATGTATCTGGTTCCCAATTTCTTGTTTCCTTAGGTAACCTCTGTGAAGAGGCACTCAGATAAGTGCCCATGCAGCCTTAGTTGTTCTCTGCTGTGCACTGAAATCTGTAACATAAGAGGAAATGGTCCTGCTGGCCCATTCAAATAAGCACTGAGCCAGCAGCAATGAAACTTTGCTAATATTGCTATGGGAACATTCACTGGGAGCCAGTGTTGCTTTTGAACTCTATAAGTTTGATGGCACAATATAGATATATGGGCATGCAGAGATAGAAATAAAGCAACAGAGAGAGAAATAGGGTGCTGTTTTGTTTTTATTTTTCTTTCAGTCATTCAGAACTGAGGAGCTGTTCTCACAGGTTTCAGGTCATAATTTAAAATATCTTCAGAATTCATTAAAAATAGATAATTTGAAGATCAACAGATAATAAAAATATATCTGAAGAATATGTTTATCCTATCTGTATGTTTCTCAACAGCTAATGTATATGAGCCATAGTGGTAAACGTGGGACAGACAATATAAAAATGAGTGAAAAAGAGAGAACAAAAATGTAGAGTGAGTTTGAGTCTCCAGATGGAGCATGGGAGAATGCTTCCCTATTTGCTTGGGAACAGGCTGTGGAAGAAGAAAGAAATATGATGTGTGGAGCCCACATAAGAGAGGATAAGCCTGTGCAGGGCAATGTGAGACTCTTGGCCTCACTTCCAAAGAGATTTGAGAGCGGAAGTACAGAGTAATGATTGATAGGATGGATTTTAATACAGTGAAGTTCATATTCAAATTTTGGTGGTGTCATTTATATATAATCTATATAGCCTTAATAAAATTTGCTATCCTCTCTGTGTTCACTTATTTGAAAGTAGAAACAATATACTGATCTCACAAATGAAATGTACTTTAAAAAAAAGTAATTTAAAAAACCTCTTCTCAATCTTTTTGTTTCCAGTAGAGAATCAGACTCATCCATTACTCAAGCTATGATGAAAATGATTAATCCTAATAATAATAGTTAATAATTTTAATTCATAATATACTTGCATTTAGACTAAAGAAAATATTCTGTGTGAAAATAACACAGAATTAATCAGAGAGGTAATAATATTACAATTTTACAGAGCATATGCTCAAAGATCTCAAAAGTGTTAAAATGTTCTCAACAGATTCATACCAACTAGTAAATTAGAAAATAAACTGGTAGGTATAAGAGCTGATGCGTGAAATTTTTAGTTTGTAATGACTCTAAGAAAAAAAAAAAAACTAAGAAAAGTCAAAACTAAATAAGGTATACTTGGCTTGCTTCATTCAAGGGATGACCAATAAGTTTGGTATGGCTTTACTTTGAAGGACATTTGGTCGTGGCCAAAATATCCAGACGTTTGGTCCATAAGATACCTGATCAATAAAAAATTCAGTTCACACCAAAAGGTAGTTGAAATTGGGCCCTATCCAAAAAGTACATGAGCACATTTGGTCCATGCCAAGTAGTTTTGGATAGGACAAACAACCAAGGACCTTTTGGTATGGAACATATGTCTCTATGGATCTTTTTGGACAGGACAAAATGTCTGCTAAAACTAGCAAGTTCCACTGGAGAGGGATGGGCTACCCACTCCAGTATTCTTGGGCTTCCCTTATGGCTCAGCTGGTAAAGAATCTGCCTGCAGTGAGTAAGAACTTGGTTCAATTCCTGGGTTGGGAAGATTCCCTGGAGAAGGGAAAGGCTACCCAGTCCAGTATTGTGGCCTAGAGAACTCCATGGACTGTATAGTCCATGGGGTCACCAAAGAGCCAGATAGGACTGAGTGACTTTCACTTTCACTTTCAAACACAGCTCCAGGCAAGAATACTGGAGTGAGTTGTTTTGCCCTCCTTGAGGGAATCTTCCCAAACGAGGAATCGAACCCGTGTCTCCTCACTGCAGGCAGAAGGCAGATTCTTTACTGCTGAGTCACTGAGGATGCCCATACATCAATTATATATATATATATATATATATATATATATATATATATATATATATAAAATAAACTAAATATTTGAACTTAATATATAATAGAATATATTCATAGAGAAAATCTTTTGAATTTTAAAAGATAAGTTCTATAATGAATAGTGTTGTAATAAATTTCTAAGTACAGAAAATTGTATCCATTGTAATATTCTTTTGGCTGAAAAAAATCATAGGTAACTGTACCTTTAAATATTTACCAATGTTTATTAGCAATTATATAATGCATTATTTCATTATTCATGTCTTTAGTTAATCATCCTTTTTTTTTCCATTTAAATTTAAATTTCATGGGAGACAGTGTACAGTAGATTAGTCCTTGGTCTTGATGTTACTTGTGCTCATGAGGGTAAAAGGAAAATATTTTTAGAAAAAAAAAAAAAGTACCTCTCTGGCCCTGTATTTAAAGGATTACAACTTGAAAATACTTCAATATAGGAGAGAGAGAGATATTGTAATGATTAAACTGCATGTTTCTTCCAACATAAGATTTAGGAAAAAGGAGTTAAATTTTAAGGGACAGATTTCAATTCATAATATTAAAAACAACACCCTTTAGGCATGTGTGTATGCATGTGGGTGCAGGTACACCAGAAAATGGAATAGGCTGCATCAGATGCTATGAGTTCAGTGAGACAGTTTTAAGCATAGAACGATCACTCACTGGATTAGTCTGCTATAAACAGGCTTTTAAAGTCCATCCAGTGTAGCATGACATGACAACCATCACAAACTCATCCAGTTCATAAGCTCTGGCTCCAGGAAATGTAATAGTATACCAGTATATGATGCTAGAAAGAAAAGTCCATTCATACAGACAAGTCAACACCTATTTATTAGGCGCTGACTGTACACCTGGCACTGAGGCATCAGAGATGAAGAAAGTTCCCTCTTCTCTGTAATGAGATGATAATCAATGAGATCACTATATGGGAGAGGAGTGATGATTAAGAAACCAAGAAGAAATAAATTTGAGTCTCAGTCCATCATTTATTAATATGTGATCTTGACCATTTTTTTTGGTTCTCAAATCTTCAGGTTTGCCAAAAGAAAGAATGAAAAAACATTCACAGAGGCTATGCAACCAAGCAGATGCATAGACAGCTCTGTGTCTAAATTTGCATTTCTGATAAAGTTCCAGGCTGAGTGTTGAAATAGCACCATTTAGAGAGAAATAGTGCATTCTATGCTTCATTAGTCAGACAATCTAAACTCATTACATATTAGCTAAAAAGAAACAAGTATTTCCATAGGACCTCCAATTGTGCATACCACATGGATTTACTATGCATTAGCTCACCAGCCAGAAGTACAGTGTGTCTAAGGCTGACAGAGAAAATAGCAGATTATTTATCTTAAAGTTTACTTGTGGAAATATACATGCACTGAGCTAGGTTTTTCTGACTATGTAGTTTATTCGACAAACATATAAACAAACAAAGGTCCTAAAATAAGTGTAATTTAATCAGAAATAACATAAAATGTTAACAGATTACATTCAATTTCTGTCTATTACTTAATTATAGAATGCTAGGAAAATTACTTGACCTCTCCTATAATTAGCTTCTTTATCTTAAAATTGGGGATCATTCCCCTTCCCCATTGAATTATTATAAATATTAAATGAGATAATCAAAAGCACTTTATGAACTATAAAGATATATATATATATACACATATAATTATATATATACTACACATGTATATATGTGTGTACATATATATTATATATACATATTTATTAGCATCACCATAGTATCTGGCCCATAATAGGCACTCATAAATTTTGAATGAATGAATAAATGTACTGTAGATTGTAATCATACCATCATTCAATTCTTACATCCAACAAGCAATTTTGAGTTTGGAATACAGGCAGAGGAGTATTTAATCTACTGATTGCTTTCTTATTCCAGAGGAATTAGTCATTTCTATGTCATTAGGCTAGAGAGTCAACTTGGAAACACATTAAGGATAAAAATACTTTAGTAGACAAAACAGCATATTAAAGTTAATTTTTATTTGAAAAACGAAGGCATTTTTAAGTTTAGTAACTAAAAGTCATAGAATAGTAGTATTGAGGGACAAATCTTGCTACCACCTTCTTTAGATAAAGAAGCAAGGGAAGGGAAGTTTATGTGTCCTACCTGAGTTTTACATGGATGGAGAGAATGTCTTGGACATAAAGACAAAGATGATATTATTAAGTTAAAGATTGTGTCAAATGCAAGGTAAAATATCTCAGGAATACCATCTCTAGCTGTTCTGATAAACAGAAATGGAAAACTCTTGTGTAAACAAGAACATTGTACATTTGAGATGGTAGAGAACCCACTCTCTATTTTATTTTAAATATAAACCATATATGTTCCTGGAAAAAATAGTTTTGGTGAGAAGTATATAGAATCTGTAAACTTGCTGAATTCTAATTATGTATCAAACATATTATTAAATATTTTGCATATACTATGTCATTTAGTTTCCCTTATAGTCCGATGATGTAAGAATTATCATTGCCATTTTACCAAAAAAGGAAATGATTTAAGAAAATGAAAATCTGACATTTAAAAAATAATATGTCTACAATTATATTGTTCAAAATACAGTACTGGGATTTGAACCAGGAATGTCTGACTCTTAACCCTACTGATCTTTTATTTTTATTGAGAAGACTATATACCTCCCAGCAGGTACTTGTAATCAGTGGCCTCTGACCCAGAAAGGAATTTAAATGTAGGACTTTGTTGTTGTTTTCAAAGAGGGTTTATGCTGATACAAGTCCTGGAGGAAGGAGAGACTTGAACACATGACACATTATCAAGGAAACTTCATTGGTATGCAAATGTCACAGGGTCCAGGGACATAAAATCACTTGTTTGTGGACATAATTATTTTCTTGATCAGTTTACACAGCAAGGAGGAGATATCAGATACTCCAGAACCTTATAAAGGCAAATCATAGAGTGAACAGGAAGTTTTCAGAGCTTAATTTGAATGTTCAGGGATTTAATGCATTCTCCACCCTGAGAAATTGGACACTGTTAATTTGAATTGTCTTCTGAAATTCTAGAGAAAACTGCTTTGAGACGTTTAACTTCAAAACTTCTATGGAGCCTCAAGGCAGCCTTCAACTCAAAGTTAAAAAAGAATAAGGTTCTTACTCTAAGAGGTTCAGGCAGGCATGGAAGTATCTTTTAAAACCTAAGGAGCATATGTATACAATGACTTAGATACTAGATGTCAGGTACCATTCACTTGAAGTAGCCACAACATGTGCAGCAAAACCTACGAGACAATCTGAGTAACTTCATTTAGGTTTACTTTCCTCTTGGCTATAGGCAGTGGGTATCTAATTGAGAAATTCTGTCCCTAGTGCATTGACTACAATGACCTTCTGGACATGTTTTGTTGGTTCATTTTAAATATTTTTCTCTAGAGATAAATCAAGAGATTTTGTTCAGTTCACAATGTTAACACTAATACCCACTGTGATTCTGATGGTACCATCCCATACCAGGGAATTTTTAAAAACATTATGTAACCACCTGTAATTACAAAATCTCTTTCTGTTCTCTGTGTAGACCTTTGAACTTCTCTTTAACAACCTGATACTCTTCTCTCCCCCAAGTATACCATGTCTCACACCATTGATTTTACAGTGGCATTTTTTAAAGTCGGTATTTAAGATCAGTTCTGTTCAGTTTAGTCACTCAATCGTGTCTGACTCTTTGGGACCCCATGAACTGCATCATGCCAGGCCTCCCTGTCCATCACCAACTCCTGGAGTGCACTAAAACTCATGTTCATTGAGTCAGTCATGCCATCCAACTATCTCATCCTCTGTCGTCCCCTTCTTCTCCCATCTTCAATCTTTCCCAGCATCAGAGTCTTTTCAAATGAGTCAGCTTTTCACATCAGGTGGCTAAAGTATTGGAGTTTCAGCTTCAACATCAGTCCTTCCAATGAATACTCAGAACTAATCTCCTTTAGGATAGACTGGTTGGATCTCCTTGCAGTCCAAGGGACTCTCAAGAGTCTTCTCCAACACCACAGTTTAAAAGCATCAGTGCTTCAGTTCTCAGCATTCTTTATAGTCCAACTCTCACATTCATACATGACTACTGGAAAAAACACAGCCTTGACTAGACGGACCTTTGTTGGAAAAGTAAGGTCTCTGCTTTTTAATATGCTATCTAGGTTGGTCATAACTTTTCTTCCAAGGAGTAAGCATCTTTTAATTTCATGGCTGCAGTCACCATCTGCAGTGATTTTGGAGGAAAAAAAAAAAAAAAATCTGTCACTGTTTCCACTGTTTCCCCATCTATTTCCCATGAAGTGATGGGACCAGATGCCATGATCTTCGTTTTCTGAATGTTGAGCTTTAAGCCAACTTTTTCACTCTCCTCTTTCACTTTCTTCAAGAGGCTCTTTAGTTTTTCTTTGCTTTCTGCCATAGGGTGGTGTCATCTGCATATCTGAGGTTATTGATATTTCTCCTGGCAATCTGGATTCCAGCTTGTGTTTCTTCCAGTCCAGCATTTCTTATGATGTACTCTGCATATAAATTAAATAAGCAGGGTGACAATATACAGCCTTGATGTACTCCTTTTCCTATTTGGAACCAGTTTGTTGTTCCATGTCCAGCTCTAACTGTTGTTTCCTGATCTGCATACAGGTTTCTCAAGAGGCAGGTCAAGTGGTCTGATATTCCCATCACTCTCAGAATTTTCAACAGTTTATTGTGATCCACACAGTCAAAGGCTTTGGTACAGTCAATAAAGCAGAAATAGATGTTTTTTTCTGGAAATCTCTTGCTTTTTTGATGATCCAGTTGATGTTGGCAATTTGATCTCTGGTTCCTCTACCTTTTCTAAAATCAGCTTGATCATCTGGAATTTCATGGGTCACATACTGCTGAAGCCTGGCTTGGAGAATTTTGAGCATTAGTTTACTAGTGTGTGAGATGAGTGCAATTGTGTGGTAGCCTGAGCATTCTCTGGCATTGCCTTTCTTTGGGACCGGATGAAATCTGATCTTTTCTAATCCTGTGGCCTCTGCTGAGTTTTCTAAACTTGCTGGCATATTGAGTGCAGCACTTCACAGCATCATCGTTTGGGATTTGAAATAGCTCAACTGGGATTCCATCACCTCCACTAGCTTTGTTCATAGTGATGCTTCCTAAGGCCCACTTGACTTCACATTCCAGGATGTCTGGCTCTAGGTGAGTGATCACACCATTGTGATTATCTGGGTGATGAAGATCTTTTTTGTACAGTTCTTCTGTGTATTCTTGCCACCTCTTCTTAATATCTTCTGCTTCTGTTAGTTCCATATCTTTTCTGTTTGTTATTGAACCCATCTTTGCATGAAATGTTCCCTTGGTGTCTCTAATTTTCTTGAAGAGATCTCTGGTCTTTCCCATTCTATTGTTTTCCTCTATTTCTTTGCACTGATCACTGAGGAAGGCTTTCTTATCTCTTCTTGTTATTCTTTGGAACTCTGCATTCAGATGGGTATATCTTTCCTTTTCTCCTTTGCCTTTTGCTTCTATTCTTTTCACAGCTATTTTAAGGACTTCTCAGACAGCCAGTTTGCTTTTTTGCACTTTTTTTCCTTGGGAATGGTCTTGACCTTGTCTCCTGCACATGAACCTCTGTCCATAGTTCATCAGGCACTCTATCAGATCTAGTCCTTTAAATCTGTTTATCACTTCCACTGTATAATCCTAAGGGATTTGATTTAGGTCATATCTGAATGGTCTAATGGTTTTCCCTACTTTCTTCAATTTAAGAAATTGAATTTAGCAATAAGGAGTTCATGATCTGAGTCACAGTCACCTCCTAATCTTGTTTTTGCTGACTGTATAGAGCTTCTCCATCTTTGGCTGCAAGGAATATAATTAGTTTGATATCAGTGTTGACCATCTGGTGATGTCCATGTGTAGAGTCTTCTCTTGTGCTGTTGGAAGAGGCTGTTTGCTATCACCAGTATTTAAGTTGCTGATAAGTCACTTCAGTCATGTCCGACTCTGTGCAACCCCACAGATGGCAG
Organism: Budorcas taxicolor; assembly: GCF_023091745.1. Classification (NCBI taxonomy): domain Eukaryota; kingdom Metazoa; phylum Chordata; class Mammalia; order Artiodactyla; family Bovidae; genus Budorcas; species Budorcas taxicolor. The sequence continues at coordinate 33,659,196 of NC_068927.1, read as the reverse complement.
GGCACCAGGCTCCCCCATCCCTGGGATTCTCCAGGCAAGAACACTGGAGTGGGCTGCCATCTCTTTCTCCAATGCATGAAAGTAAAAAGTGAAAGTGAAGTCACTCATTCGTGTCGTGACCTCAATTTCTCATCTCCCCTGAGGCAACTAATTTAAGCTTACATTTCAATTACAATGCTTAAAGTTTTTCCAAGAACATGAACTATTGGTTGCCTCTATTAGCCACTGTACACATACAGAAAGGTCTGGAATACAGTCTTCTTTATTCCTGTGTTTTTGCAATATAACACCAGTAGCCTCCCAAAACTTCTTCTCTATAACTGTTGTTTTGCACTCTGTTTCTCTAAACACTAGTGTTGTTGTTGTTTAGACCCTAAGTCATATCTGACTCTGCAAAGCCATGGACTGCAGCCCACTGGGCTCCTTTGTTCATGGAATTTCCCACGCAAGAATACTGGAGTGGGTTGCCATTTCCTTCTCCAGGGAATCTTTGTGGCCCAGGGATTAAATATGCATCTTATGCATTGTCTGGCGATTCCTTACCACTGAGCCTTGTGGGGAACCCAAAATCTAGTATAGTCTCTGAATTTTTAAGACATGAGACAAGAACTTTAATTCTAGCATTATTTTTCAAGAGGCCTATTTCCCCACTTTTTAGTGATTGATTCTATAGTATTATGATTTTATTCTCATCATCTTCCTCAGCTACTATATCTTTAGACATCTTGCTCAACTATTTCACATCCATCTCAGTGAATATTAAGAAAAAAGTTACAAAGCAAAGGAAAATCCTCTCTTGTGGGCAGCATAAAATTAGAAAAGTTTGGCAGATAGCACAGTTTTAATATATTTATAGAATGTGTTTCATAGTGCTCACTGCACAATTGTGCATACAAAATCTCAAAGCGCAGAGCAAATATATCAGCAATAATTTCATGGAAGCAAGCTCTGACTAATATGTGCAGAGTCTTACATTACTTTATCAAACTGTCTCTTTGTAATTAGTCTGTCTGCAATGCCTGGTATATAAATTAAGCATCTAATTTATCTTGACTGGCCTCCAGATCACTTGATCAGTCCATTCTGCCTCTGTGGCACTTTAGTGAATGCCAAGTGCAGAGAAAGACCCTCAGGAAGCATAAGTGTGTAAAAGCTGAAACTCCCTGAGAAGTCAGAGGCAATTTTCAAATTTACTCATCACTGACATCCGAGTGGAATGTATGCCATTCCTTCCAATGACAGTGATCTTCGTAAGGGGCATTATTGATGTCCCTGTCCCTGGTGGCAGGTTACTTTGTATCATGGCTGGTAAATAATAAATAACTACAACTCAAGATGTAAAGTCAGATTTATGAAATTAAAAGTAAATTAAACTTTTCTCCAATTCAACACCATTTCTCATAAGCCACTTATCAATACCACAGCAATCTGTACAACTGTAAGAGACAAGTTACAGCTATTCAATCCTGATAAAAACAAAATAACTCCTATAGTCATAATCATTCCTCAAGAGCATTTAATTTGTTGGTTCTTGCATTATTCCTATCAAAACAAAATCTTGCAGTTTTATTGGAATACATAAATCTCTTTGATTTAAGGGTACTTTATCTCTCTTTTCCTCAGATGAATTTGAAATGGTACAGAGTTAAATTTTTATGGAGTGATTTCTAGGGGGAAAGGCTGACATAATTTTCACTATGGGACATTCTGCTGACAACTCAGAAAGTTTGAAGCCATATGTTTAGCTCACTAGATGTTTTTTGTCAGAGTGTTCTTTCTTCTTTAGTTGTGAATTCACACCCTGTATGGATATGTCCTTCCTTCTCTATATGCTAATATACATTCACTGAGGATGTGTGGCCTCTTTTTCTATGTGAATGGATATACAATAGAGGAGCCAGAGGCCTGAATTCATGAAGGAAGGCTCTTCTGATAAGTATCTTGTCACTTTCTACTGCTGAGGATTTAGCTTTTAAAAGCATCCCATTGATAGTCTATGTTTGGAAGTGAATTTATCAGAAAGTCTGTTTCTTCTCTAACTTTCCTAGAGGATGCTGACATGGATCTGGGGCTCCATGGCTCAGCCAAACAAAGAGGAGTTGACCAGACATTATATCTCAACTCTGGCATTACTGATTTATATTTAACATGGCAATCCAACATCTTTTTTTTTTTTAATATAAAGAACAAAAGATACACTGGCTCTAAATATATTCTGATTAGGTATCCACTTGGTGGAGGCTTGGGACTCTAAGACTGATACCTTTTTTTTTTTTAATGGAAGTGTGCTCATATTCACACAAATGTTCTGACCTTCAAAAAAAAAAAAAAGTTTCTCAGTGTTAGAGGATCTGCCAGCAATGCAGAAGTTGCAGGAGACGCATGTTTGATCCTGGCATAGGGAAGATCCTCTGGAGGAGGGCATGGCAACCCTTCATTAGTCTTGCCTGGACAATCTCATGGACAGAGGAGCCTGGCAGGCTATTGGCCATAGGGTCACAAACAGTTGGATATGACTGAAGCCACTGAGCACGCATATATACATTAAATCCCCCACATACAAATGAGTACCATTCTAAGAGCACATTTGTAAGTCTGATTTGTTCGTAAGTCCAACAAAGTTAGCCCAGGTACCCAGCTAACACAATTGGCTATAAAGTACTATAGTGTACCATTTAAACTAGTAAATAATAGGTTGAAAATAGTTTTCACACAAATAATACATAAATAAACACAAAAATAAAGAGAATATTTTTAATCTTACAGTACAATACCTTGAAAAGTACAGTAGCAAAGTACATCAGCTGGCATACAGGTGCTGGCATCAAGTGAACGGCAAAAAGAGTTAATGCCTGGAGGAGAGAGAGGAGGTGGGTGATTGTAGAGCTAAGGATTGTTAGCAATAAGAGACAGGGCAACTTGATGCTGATGGAATGCATGTATGCATCTTTGAAAGTTCACAACTTGAAGGTGTATATGTAGAGGACTTACTGTATAGAAGTATAGTATATGTGGAGGGTAGGAGCGAAAGAGATTTGAAATTATGTAGAGGTGAGTTATGGTCACATATGTTTACTATGTTTACTATTGCCATGTAAACATAAGATGGTCACTTCTTTTCTAAGATAGATGCATCAGTAAAGAATGGCTATCATCAATTTATTGAAATGCCAAATTTTCCTTCACATTATTTGAGTCATAGAAGACTGAGTTAGAGGATCACTAAGTCTAGTGACCAAATGTGAACACTGATACCTATAATACCAAGTGACCTTCCGAAGGTCACAGAGCAAATTTACAGTAAAAGGAAGACTGAACCATAGAATTCTTGGTTCTTTCATTTTAACTTTGCTTTCTTTGTTTATGTATCTGTGTGTCAGGCACTAGGTCAGGGCTTGAAATTCAAGAAAGGTAAGTGAAGACAGATACAATCTCTTTTCTAGTGGTCCTAGTCTATTATGGGAGCCAAACATTAATCAAATAATTACATAAATTTAAAAAAGTTAAATTTTACAGAATGAGAATGCAGAAACATATAGAGCCATAAGGTCAAGAGTGGAATTTTTTTTCAGGCATATAAAAAGAAAAGAATGTATGCATGCATGATGAAACAACTAGTTTTTTGACATAGGTTTTCTCGTAAGCACTACTGAAGTTACATCTCAGAGGCAAGTCCTTTCAAGGCGCTGTGATTCTCCCAAGGTTACACAGATGCAATGTTTTCAGTGATCCTGTTTGCATATATTCTCGACTACCAGTTCAGATTAAAATGGTTTGCTCTGCCTTTCCTATTATACCATGATCCCATTAGTGGCAGGTAATTGGATCTTGCCCATTATTTGATCTACACATTTACCTGGATCATATTTTTTTATTTAGGCAGGAAGAAAAGAAAAAGCAGAGTAGGATAGGAAGAAGAGAAACCTGTTGAAGGCAGATACTTCTTGAGTTTCACAACACATTCCTTAGCTTATCTAGTTCCACCACAGCTATGAGGGACAGCATTTTAAAACTCCCAGTATCTCATCTCAAGAGACTCAATGGAGACTTTTATGTTTTCTTCAATGTCAGACAACTGCTTGTCTAATGGCACAGGCACAGCCTGACAGTGTGTGAAGAGGGAAACTTACCTAACATCTCTAGAGGTAACCCATAACCAGTAAGCTACAGGAGTTATTGGATAATTGCCTCATATTCTGATCCTCTAAAGAAGTGATTAGGTGGGACATTTTACATGGTTTCATACAGGGTCAATAATAGGATAAGGTCGCATTTTTCATGATGATAAACTGTTCAAGGATGCATTCTTTAATCACTTTCTTCCTTCAACTGATCATTCTCAGTCTCTCTATTCCCTCCTTTCTGAGATAACATTGGGGAAAAAAAAATGCTTGCATCCAAGTCTATGTCTCAGGCACTGAGGAGGCAAGAAGAGAAAAGAAGCAAATGAGGTAAAGTTTCAAGGTGAGAAAAGAGTAACTAATATAAGGTTGGGTAGAAAGTATGACCAAGTTTAATGTTTAGAAAATAAGCATTTGGTGGATGCTAATAATATTAAAGAAAGCTGGTTCAATTGGATTGTTAAGGCACTGTAACATAAAAAACCATGGATTAAGATACAAGGATTTATGTATAATTGTAACTAACTACTGTTAGTTCTCAATCTTGACTGAATCAAAATAGTGTTGTTGTTTAGTTACTAAGTTGTGTCCAACTCTTTTGCTACCCCACGGACTGTAGCCCTCAAGCTCCTCTGTCCATGAGATTTCCCGGGCAAAAATACTGGAGTGGGTTGCCATTTCCTTCTCCAGGGGATTTTCCCAACTCAAGGACTGAACCCATGTCTCTTGCATTGCAGGCGGATTCTTTACTACTGAGCGACCTGGGAATCAAGATATTACAAAGGCTTAACAGTTTTCAGTACTCCAAAACTTCAAATAAGAATTTCTCCAAAGTTGGATAGCTAGCACATAGATGTTAAAATATTTGTAACAGAGTTAAAAACCACTTGAGCCTTAGGACTATACACTGGAAATGAGAAATAGATTTAAGACACTAGATCTGATAGACAGAGTGCCTGATGAACTATGGACGGAAGTTCATGACATTGTACAGGAGACAGGAATCAAGACCATCCCCATGGAAATGAAATGCAAAAAAGCAAACTGGCTGTTTGAGAAGGTCTTACAAATAGCTGTGAAAAGAAGGGAAGCAAAAAGCAAAGAAAAAAGGAAATATATACCTCTTTGAATGAAGAATTTCAAAGAATATCAAGGAGAGATAAGAAAGCCTTCCTCAGCAATCAGTGCAAAGAAATAGAGGAAAACAATAGAATGGGAAAGACCAGAGATCTCTTCAAGAAAATTAAAGATACCAAGGGAACATTTCATGCAAAGATGGGCTCAATAAAGGACAGAAATGGTAGGGGCCTAACAGAAGCAGAAGATATTAAGAAGAGGTGGCAAGAATACACAGAAGAACTGTACAAAAAAGATCTTCACGACCAAGATAATCACGATGGTGTGATCACTCACCTAGAGCCAGACATCCTGGAATGTGAAGTCAAGTGGGCCTTAGGAAGCATCACTACGAACAAAGCTAGTGGAAGTGATGGAATTCAAGTTGAGCTATTTCAAAACCTGAAAGATGACACTGTGAAAGTGCTACACTCAATATGCCAGCAAGTTTGGAAAACTCAGTAGTGGCCACAGGACTGGAAAAGGTCAGTTTTCATTCCAATCCCAAAGAAAGGCAATGCCAAAGAATGCTCAAACTACTGCACAATTGCACTCATCTCACATGCTAGTAAAGTAATGCTTAAAATTCTGCAAGCCAGGCTTCAGCAATACATGAACTGTAAATTTCCAGATGTTCAAGCTGGTTTTAGAAAAGGCAGAGGAACCAGAGATCAAATTTACAACATCCACTGGATCGTCAAAAAAGCAAGAGAGTTCCAGGAAAACATCTGTTTTTGCTTTATTGACTATGCCAAAGCCTTTGACTGTGTGGATCACAATAAACTGTGCAAAATTCTGAAAGAGATGGAATACCAGACCACCTGACCTGCCTCTTGAGAAACCTGTATGTACGTCAGGAAGCAACAGTTAGAACTGGGCATTGAAAAACAGACTGGTTCCCAGTAGGAAAAGTAGTACGTTTAGGCTGTATATTATCACCCTGCTTATTTAACTTATATGCACAGTACATCATGAGAAATGCTGAGCTGGAGGAAGCACAAGCTGGAATCAAGATTGCCAGGACAATTATCAATAACCTCAAGATATGCAGATGACACCACCCTTATGACAGAGAGTGAAGAAGAACTAAAGAGTCTCTTGATGAAAGTGAAAGAGGAGAGTGAAAAATTTGGCTTAAAGCTCAACATTCAGAAAATGAAGATCATGGCATCTGGTCCCATCACTTCATGGGAAGTAGATGGGGAAACAGTGGAAACAGTGTCAGACTTTATTTTTTTGGGCTCCAAAATCACTGCATATGGTGACTGCAGCCATGAAATTAAAAGACGCTTACTCCTTGGAAGGAAAGTTATGACCAACCTAGATAGCATAATCAAAAGCAGAGACATTACTTTGCAAATAAAGGTCCATCTAGTCAAGTCTATGGTTTTTCCAGTGGTCATGTATGGATGTGAGAGTTGGACTACAAAGAAAGCTGAGCACCAAAGAATTGATGCTTTGAACTGTGGTGTTGGAGAAGACTCCCGAGAGTCCATTGGGCTGCACGGAGATCCAACCAGTCCATCCTAAAGGAGATCAGTCCTGTGTGTTCATTGGAAGGGTTGATGTTGAAGCTGAAACTCCACGATTTTGGCCACCTGATGTGAATATTTGAGTCATTTGAAAAGGCCCTGATGCTGGGGAAGGTTGAGGGCAGGAGGAGAAGGGGATGACACAGGGTGAGATGGTTGGATGGCATCACCAACACAATGGACATGGGTTTGGATGGACTCTGGGTGTTGGTGATGGACAGGGAGGCCTGGTGTGCTGCAGTTCATGGGGTCGCAAAGAGTCGGACACGACTGAGCTGAACTGAACTGAACTGAGTAGCTGTTTAAACAAAAATGCTGCAGAGAGAAGTGTACTAGAGTTTCACAAAGCAGCATCAAGGATAGATCTTAATACCATATTAATCAGCAAAAAGCTTTTAAATGCTGTTAATGTAAATTTAAAATATATTCACACAATTTTAACAAATATACATTTAAAATTTTAGAATCATTGTCAATAGAAGAAGAGAGATATGTGAGGAGAGAGATGAAAACTGATCAAACCAGATGGGGGACTTGCACAAATAATAACCAGTATGATCAACTCATCCTGTTTTATCAATGCTCCCTTCCCAAAAATATTTGCTGAAAACTGGAAGGGTATATTTATCATAGATAATGTTAGTTCTAGTATGTGTTTCAAAGTATACTTACACTGACACATGCATATTTAGAAGAGGGGGATTGAAAGCCCAGTGAATTACTCTGGCTAAATGACAACTGCAAATAATTAATAATCAGTATTGACTAAAACCTTTTTATCTCCTGGCTATGTAAGGCAATCACTTATGCTGATGATTAGTCCATGTTCCCCTGTTAAATAACCTAGCGGGAGCAAGAGCTAACGCAGAGCCAAGACTAAACAAAAAAGGCAGTAAGATAAATTAAGTGACTGAATCCCAGTTTTCATGCTAATAAACTGGGCAAATATCTGAGACGGCAATGATGCAAGAGGAGAGACACAATAGAATATATTATTCTGCATGGGAGGTTTCTAAGAGGAGACAGGGGCTGTCTAGCATATAGAATTCAATCATATAATGCATATTCCTGTGTGCTCGATCTTAGTATCTACTCAAGGTTTACAATCCCTTTCTTCTTTACCCAAGTTCAGGGAGTTAGAGACTGTCAGGTTTGAGTGGGAATTTGTTCAGTACCTGACAACTTACTTGACTTCCTATCTGCTCTATGGATGGGCTTTCCCAGGTGGTGCTAGTCGTAAATAACCCTCCTGCCAATGCAGGAGACATAAGAGATGTGGGTTCAATGCCTGGGTCGGGAAGATCTCCTGGAGGAGTGCATAACAACCCACTTCAGTGTTCCTGCATGGTGATCCCATGGACAGAGGAGCCTGGAGGACAACAGTCCATAGGGCCGCACAGAGTCAGACACGGCTGAAGAGACTTAACATGCATGCACTACTCTATCAATAACTGTTTTTTAACAACATAACATTTTTCCTGGTGAATATATTTCCTCACAAACATAATTGCTAAAGTGAAATTCTCATGAAAGTCTCAGCTAGTTATGAGTAACCATCGAATGAAAAAAAAACGTTAAAGATGGCTATACATTTTCAAAAATAGCTTTTCCACACATGAAATTATATGTGTAAACAGTTAAATAAGCAGATAATTCCTCTCAGTTCATTTGACTACTGTCTTTTTTGGCTTTGGATAACAGTTTAGGTGTGGCATTTTAAAACAGAAAGGAATACATGAAGTTTGAATATTAGTTAATTTATTTGGACCCACACAATTTCAGCTTTTGTGCTGGAGATAGTCACATGCAGAACACATTCTTACAACTTATCATACCCCAATTTTAGAATATTTTCAATCACTTAAAAAAATGGTTTCAGCCTACGCAACTGCTAAAGACAGCAGCAGGGCAGGTCCTGGTGCTAGATGGCTGAGATCGCCTCCTGAACCACCTGGCGGCCGTCGTGGTTCTTCCAGATCAGTGAGAAGGCTGTGTTTGTGTGCTGTGAGGGCATCAACATTTTGGCAGTTTCTACAGAAATAAGTTGAAGTATCTGGCCTTCCTCCACAAGTAATGAACACTAACACCTCTCGTGGCCCCTACCACTTCTGAGTCCCAGCCGTGGGGGACATGTTGCTCCACAAGACCAAGCAAGGCCAGGATGCCCTGGACCACCTCAAGATGTTTGCTAGGATCCCGCCACCCTATGACAAGAAAAAGCAAATGATGGTTGCTGCTGACCTCAAGGTTTTGTGTCTAAAGCCTACACAGAAGTTTGCCTACCTACGCTGCCCAGCTCATGAGGTTGGTTGGAAGTACCAGGTGGTAACAGTCATCCTGGAGGAGAAGAGAAAGGAGAAGGCCACAATCCATTATCAGAAAAAGCAGCTTATGAGGCTATGGAAGCAGGCTGAAAAGAATATAGAGAAGAAAACTGACAAATTCACAGAGGTTCTCAAGACCCACAGTTTTCTAGTCTGACCCCAATAAAATTGATCATTTATTCCTCAAATATATATATATATAAAATGGATTTAGAGGAATGTCCATTATTGTGCTCTCATACATTTGAAACTTTTTTAGTATCCAGATACTCCATTAAGATTCCAAACAATGATTTGGTACTTTTCCCAACCTCAGAACAGTATTGAGCACTAATATGAAATTACTGGGCATCAAATTTTAATAAATAAAAACATAAAAATTTCTACAAATGAAGTCATTTTTCTACCAATCAAATTCCTAAGAAATATTGAATATGGTCACATGCTACCTTTATCTTAAGGTTTCTCTAAAAATAACCTATTTGATAGTTGCACTTTTGCTTTAAACTAGACTGATATATAATATATTATATGGCTCAATTAAGGAGGAATGGTTGTTTGGGCATATTTTACTTCAAGTTTCATTCTGTTAATAGTTCCGTTGTATTAGAGTCTACTGCACACACTATCCTAGTACCAAGACAAAGATGAGATGAACATTGTCAATTTCTTAAGAACTCTGAAGCATACAAGTATAATACAGTATTAAAAATTGTGCATTATAGTCCACAGAAAGTTACTTCTTCCTTCAGCAGTAATACTGAGCAGGAGAAAAAGTACCACTTCAGTTGCAATTCAACCAGATTTCCATGCGTACCTTAACATTAAGCAGACCCATGTGTGGATTCTGCAGAGAAAGCAAAAAAGAAGTGACTGTGAAATATGCTGATTTGACTGCAAAGTAGTTTCACATGCACAACAGCTTACTGTTGGTTAAGACTTTAGACTTGTAGCTCCTCCACAACTACTTATCTTGTGGCTCATCTACCAGGGAAGAAGTATCTCAGACTGTGAAATTTAGCCAGGCTCTGGTTCACAGAGGCAGCTTAACCTTCTTATGACTCAGAGTTCTTGTCTGTGAAAAATGCCTGTGATGATCCTCAGAATTAAATAAGACAGACAATCAGAAAAACCTAGAAGAGAGCTCTTCATGTGAGCCTTCAACAAATGTTAGCAATTATTTTTCAATACAGTATTTAAAATAAATAAGAGTCTAGAATTTGCAGATAAATTTGGAGTGCACTGGAGATAGGTTTGCAAATTTCTTCAATGCCAAGCAAATAATAATAAAGTCTCCTCTATTACAATCTCTTTTTAATTTCAATCCTTATATAGTATGTGCTAACCCTGATAAAATAAAAAGAAACCTAAATTAATTTTGAGGTTGTTATACTGTAGCAAATGAGCAAAGAAGCTATATTTGTCCTAAATTGACAGTGATTACACCTATTTCTCTGAGTTTGTAAACTGATACATAATATTTGTAGTTTAGATTAGAATATATCATTATTAGATATTCCAGGATATGGGACTTACCTGGTGGTCTAGTGGTTAAGACTTTGTACTACCACTTCAAACAGGAAGAGTTCCATCCCTGGTCAAAAACTAAGATCCCACATACCGTGTTGTATCCAAATTAAAAGGAAAAACAAAAACAAAACCAACAGTGCACAGCAGTACATATTCCAGGATAGTTCCCTATTTAGATGGGCAAATTAATATTGTGTTTTATTTTGAATATAAAAGCATTTAATTATTTAGGTAGGAAACATTTGACTAATGTCTGTGAGGGATGCCAAATAAATATATCAATTTTAGAAGCAACTGGTTTTTATTTTGAAAGAATTTCTGTTACTATTTGAGCTGCCCTTTTGATAGAAACTCAATGTTATCTCTTGTATTAGTGGTAGTTGCCTAATATTTCATCTTACCTTTTTAAAGTACAAGATTCTAGAATATATAGATCTTGACTTATTTAATCTTTATATATCCAGGATCAGAATAAACTATACCCATGTCTCAGTACTTCTTTGGTGAATGAAAGAATGAGAGCTAATGTCAGATACACCACGATGCTCTCCCAGCACTCTGCTCAGCACTTTACACTTTGTATATCAGAGAAAGTGTTGGAAAATTAATGGATATCAGTATGTCAGAGAGATAACATAAGAGGCTTTCATTAGAAACTGTGACACAATTTTTACTAAAGTGCTAATATCACAGAATCAGTAACATGAAAATATGCTATGAAAAAAAAAATTATGAACTGTTAGACAGACTCTCAGTATTCTAATGAAATATACATTTATAATCTTGGCAAAGGACAAAATGTCTTCATACAGTAGCCCTAGAGTATATAATCCAACTAGGGTGAAAATGAAGACTTATATGTCAATATGTTGAAACAAATGTTATGACCAATCAGCTAAACTAAAGCTTGTAGTCAGTAGTAAAACTTTCATAGAGCTTCCATACATTTATTAATATAATGGAAGCCATGACACAGATATTTCCTGAATGAATTAACAAATTAAATAATAAATAATTGTTTCATGAATACATGATTATTAGGTTATCTAGGTCAGTAACTGAGAGAGAATTCCAAAACCCCAAAGTACTCAGAAAAGTTTAGTTGCTTGTTTAAGCTCTTAAAAAAAAAACAAAAAAAAATCAAGATTCATAGCCTGAATTTAAGGCTGAAGATCCTTCTACCTGATACTCCTGAATCTTGTAAGAGTTGTTCATTGCCCAAGAGAACTTAGAATCATTGGCCATAAAACTATTTCCTTAGTGTTAAAATCATACTAAGGTTTTGAATAATGGTATCGCCCTAGTGATCATGAAGCAACATTCTCCTTGGAGTCAGTCAGGTGTTACCATTAGCAAAAATCAGTGGCAAGGCACTATTCCCCTGGAGTGGCATTTACTGCAATCATTTTATGCTTTAACAAGACAACTTGCATTTTATAACTTTGTAATCTCCCACTCCCCTCATTTTTTCCCTGACTTTGGAAATGTCTTTAAATTTATTGCAAAACAAAAATTGTTCCAGGGAGAAATAGCTATTGTTATTTTTTTTAAAAAAAAAGCTACAGAGAGAGGGGAAAGAGAGATTATACCTTATCATTTTTATTGCAGAATGGATAAAGGCATTTTCAAAGAACTTTAAAAGGAAGAGATGTGGAGTCTGGCTCAAGAGAGTAGAGCAGAAAGACCAAGTTTACCTCCTTTAGTGGACACACCAAAACTACAACTCCACTCTCTTGAGAGTGACCTGAAGATTAGAAGAACACATTTGCTAGAACTAAAGATATAATGAATAATAACCACATTGCGATGAATAGGAGGGGTGAAGATGTGGTCTAGTCAGACCCACACGCCCTGTGTGACAAACCCTAAGGAGGCACAGCACATAGTAGTGCAGCCACTATGGAAAACAGTAGGGAGGTGCTCAAATAATAATAGCATGATTGATATTTTCCAAAAGAAAACAAAAACAATAACCTGAAAAAATATATACAGCCCTCTGTTATCACAGCATTATTCACAATAGCCAAGATATTATAGTAAAACAACCTAAGTGTCCATCAATAGATGAACTGATAAAAAAGATGTGGTATATTTATAATGGCATGTTCAGTTCAGTTCAGTCACTCAGTCATGTCCGACTCTTTGCGACCCTGTGAATTGCAGCACACCAGGCCTCCCTGTCCATCGCCAACTCCCAGAGTTCACTCAGATTCACGCTCATCGAGTCAGTGACGCCATCCAGCCATCTCATCCTCTATTGTCCCCTTCTCCTCCTGCCCCCAATCCCTCCCAGCATCAAAGTCTTTTCCAATGAGTCAACTCTTCACATGAGGTGGCCAAAGTACTGGAGTTTCAGCTTTAGCATCAGTCCTTCCAACGGACACCCAGGACTGGTCTCCTTCAGAATGGACTGGTTGGATCTCCTTGCAGCCCAATGGACTCTCAAGAGTCTTCTCCAACACCACAGTTCAAAAGCATCAATTCTTTGGCACTCAGCCTTCTTCAGAGTCCAACTCTCACATCCATACATGACTACTGGAAAAACCATAGCCTTGACCAGATGGACCTTAGTCAGCAAAGTAATGTCTCTGCTATTGAATATATTATCTAGGTTGGTCATAACTTTTTTTCCAAGGAGTAAGCGTCTTTTAATTTCATGGCTGCAGTCACCATCTGCAGTGATTTTGGAGCCCCCCAAAATAAAGTCTGACACTGTTTCCACTCTTTCCCCATCTATTTCCCATGAAGTGATGGGACCAGATGCCATGATCTTCATTTTCTGAATGTTGAGCTTTAAGCCAACTTTTTCACTCTCCTCTTTCACTTTCATCAAGAGGCTCTTTAGTTCTTCTTCACTTTCTGCCATAAGGGTGGTGTCATCTGCATATCTGAGGTTATTGATATTTCTCCTGGCAATCTTGATTCCAGCTTGTGTTTCTTCCAGTCCAGCGTTTCTCATGATGTACTCTGCATATAAGTTAAATAAGCAGGGTGACAATATACAGCCTTGACGTACTCCTTTTCCTATTTGGAACCAGTTTGTTGTTCCATGTCCAGTTCTAACCGTTGCTTCCTGACCTGCATACAGATTTCTCAAGAGGCAGGTCAGGTGGTCTGGTATTCCAATCTCTCTCAGAATTTTGCACAGTTTATTGTGATCCACACAGTCAAAGGCTTTGGCATAGTCAATAAAGCAGATATATATGTTTTTCTGGAACTCTCTTGCATTTTTCATGATCCAGAGGATGTTGGCAATTTGATCTCTGGTTCCTCTGCCTTTTCTAAAACCAGCTTGAACATCAGGAAGTTCACGGTTCACGTATTGCTGAAGCCTGGCTTGGAGAAATTTGAGCATTACTTTACTAGCATGTGAGATGAGTGCAATTGTGTGGTAGTTTGAGCATTCTTTGGCATTTCCTTTCTTTGGGATTGGAATGAAAACTGACCTTTTCCAGTCCTGTGGCCACTGCTGAGTTTTCCAAATTTGCTGGCATATTGAGTGCAGCACTTCCACAGCATCATCTTTCAGGATTTGAAACAGTTCAACTGGAATTCCATCACCTCCACTAGCTTTGTTCGTAGTGATGCTTTACTCAACCATAAAAATGAATGAAAGATGGCCAACTGTAACAAGATGGATGGACCTAGTATTATGGGATTGGTATTATGCTAGGTGAAATTAGACAAAAAAGACAAAGGCTTCATGATTTCACTTACATGCAAAGTCTAAAAAAAGGAAAGAACAAACAAAACAAAGCAAAAACAGACTCAGTGATGGAGATGTAGTGAGGTTGGGTAAAATAGATGAAGGGGATTAAGATCAAGGTACAATTTTGTTTTCTTTAAAATATAAATTTATTTATTTTAATTGGAGGCTAATTACTTTACAATACTGTATTGGTTTTGCCATACATCAACATGAATCCTCCATGGTGTACATGTGTTCCCCATCCTGAACTCCCCTCCCACCTCCCTCCCCATCCCATCCCTCTGGGTCATCCCAGTGCACCAGCCCCAAGCATCCTGTATCCTGCATTGAGCCTAGACTGGCAATTTGTTTCACATATGATATTATACATATTTCAATGCCATTCTCCCAAATCATCCCACCCTTGCCCTCTCCCACAGGGTCCAAAAGACTGTTCTATACATCTGTGTCTCTTTTGATGTCTCACATACAGGGTTATCATTACTATCTTTCTAAATTCCATATATATGCATTAGTATACTGTAATGGTATTTTTCTTTCTGGCTTACTTCACTCTGTATAATCGGCTCCAGTTTCATCCACCTCATTAGAACGGATTCAAATGTATTCTTTTTAATGGCTGAGTAATACTCCATTGTGTATATGTATCACAGCTTTCTTATCCATTCGTCTGCTGATGGACATCTAGGTTGTTTCCATGTCCTGGCTATTATAAACAGTGCTGCGATGAACATTGGGGTACATGTGTCTCTTTCACTTCTGGTTTCCTCGGTGTGTATGCCCAGCAGTGGGATTGCTGGGTCATAAGGCAGTTCTATTTCCAGTTTTTTAAGGAATCTCCACACTGTTCTCCACAGTGGCTGTACTAGTTAGCATTCCCACCAACAGTGTAAGAGGGTTCCCTTTCTCCACACCCTCTCCAGCATTTATTGCTTGTAGACTTTTGGATCACAGCCATTCTGACTGGTGTAAAATGGTACCTCATTTGCACTTCTCTGATAATGAGTGATGTTGAGCATCTTTTCATGTCTTTGTCTTCTGTATGTCTTCTTTGGAGAAATGTCTGTTTAGTTCGTTGGCCCATGTTTTGATTGGGTCATTTATTTTTCTGGAATTGAGCTGCAGGAGTTGCTTGTATATTTTTGAGATTAATTCTTTGTCAGTTGCTTCATTTGCTATTATTTTCTCCCATTCTGAAGGCTATCTTTTCAGCTTGCTTATAGTTTCCTGTGTTGTGCAGAAGCTTTTAATTTTAATTAGGTCCCCTTTGTTTATTTTTGCTTTTATTTCCAATATTCTGGGAGGTGGGTCATAGAGGATCCTGCTGTGGTTTATGTGGGAGAGTGTTTTATGTTCTCCTCTAGAAGTTTTATAATTTCTGGTCTTATGTTTAGATTTTTAATCCATTTTGAGTTTACTTTTGTGTATGGTGTTAGAAAGTGTTCTAGTTTCATTCTTTTATAAGCGGTTGACCAGTTTCCCCAGCACCACTTGTTAAAGAGATTGTCTTTTCTCCATTGTATTTTCTTGCCTTCTTTGTCAAAGATAAGGTGTCCGTAGGTGTGTGGATTTATCTCTGGGATTTCTATTTTGTTCTGTTGATCTGTATTTCTTTCTTTGTACCAGCACCATACTGTCTTGATGACTGTGGCTTTGTAGTAGAGCCCGAAGTCAGGCAGGTTGATTCCTCCAGTTCCATTCCATTCTTCTTTTTCAAGATTACTTTGGCTATTCGAGGTCTTTTATATTTCCATACAAATTGTGAAATTATTTGTTTTAGCTCTGTGAAAAATATCATTGGTAGCATGATAGGAGTTGTATGAATCTATAGATTGCTTTGGGTAGTATACTCATTTTCACTACATTGATTCTTCCATGAACACGGTATATTTCTGCATCTATTAGTGTCCTCTGATTTCTTTCACCAGTGTTTTATAGTTTTCTATATATAGGTGTTTTGTTTCTTTAGGTAGATATATTCCTAAGTATTTTATTCTTTTCGCTGCAATGGTGAATGGAATTGTTTCCTTAATTTCTTTTTCTCTTTTCTCATTATTAGTGTATAGGAATGCAAGGGATTTCTGTGTGTTTATTTTATATCCTGCAACTTTACTAAATTCATTGAGTAGCTCTAGTAATTTTCTGCTGGAGTCTTTAGGGTTTTCTACGTAGAGGATCATGTCATCTGCAAACAGTGAGAGTTTTACTTCTTCTTTTCCAATTTGAATTCCTTTTATTTCTTTTTCTGCTCTGATTGCTGTGGCCAAAACTTCCAAAACTATGTTGAATAGTAGTGGTGAAAGTGGGCACCCTTATCTTGTTCCTGACTTTAAGGGAAATGCTTTCAATTTTTCACCATTGAGGATAATATTTACTGTGGGTTTGTCATATATAGCTTTTATTATGTTGAGGTATGTTCCTTCAATTCCTGCTCTCTGGAGAGTTTTTATCATAAATGGATGTTGAATTTTGTCAATGACTTTCTCTGCATCTATTGAGATAATCATATGGCTTTTATTTTCCAATTTGTTAATGTGGTGTATTACATTGATTGATTTGCAGATATTGAAGAATCCTTGAATCCCTGGGATAAAGCCCACTTGGTCATGATGTATGATCTTTTTAATGTGTTGTTGGATTCTGATTGCTAGAATTATGTTAAGGTTTTTTGCATCTATGTTCATCAGTGATATTGGCCTATAGTTTTCAAATTCTTAGAAAAGTACAACTTTCCAAAACTGAGCCAGGAAGAAATAGAAAATCTTAACAGACACATCACAAGCATGGAAATTGAAACTGTAATCAGAAATTTTCCAGCAAACAAAAGCCCAGGTCCAGATGGCTTCACAGATGAATTCTACCAAAAATTTAGAGAAGAGCTAACACCTATCCTACTCAAACTCTTCCAGAAAATTGCAGAGGAAGGTAAACTTCCAAACTCATTCTATGAGACCACCATCACCCTAATACCAAAACCTGACAAAGATGCCACGAAAAAAGAAAACTACAAGTTTCAAGTTATAACATAAGTCATGGGGATATAACTTACAGCATAGAAAATAAATAATATTGTCATAATTTTGTATGATGACAGATGGTTACTAGAATTACCATGGTATAAATCTGTAATGTATATAAATGTTGAATTACCATGTAATACAACTGAAACATATAATATTGTATGCCAACTGTACTTCAATAAAAAAAGAAAAAGGAAAAATATAGAGATGTATAATATTTACTTATAAGGAGTTTTCAGAACTTGGATTAAAAAAAATACTCCTTTTGTGCTAGAGAAGAGTAATTAAACCATAACGTTGAAAATTTCTCTTGCCCTCTTCGTCGTTCTTAAAGAACTAAGGATATGTATTCATGCCAGGGCAGATTAAAAGCTTTATAAACCACAGGATACATAGTTTTTTAGTCTTTTTCTCTATTTGTACATAAACTGAATATGCATGCATGCCAAGTCACTTCAGTCATGTCTGACTCTTTGTGATCCCCTGGACTGAAGCCCACCAGGTTCCTCTGTCCATGGCATTTTCCAGGCAAGTATAGTGGAGTGGGTTGCTATGCCCTCCTCCAGGGGATCTTCCCTACCCAGGGATCAAACCTGCATTTCTTAGAAGAAACCTGCATTTCATCAGCAAGCATGCAGGTTCTTTACCACTAGTGCCACCTAGGAAAGTGAATATAAATCTGTATAAACTCAGTTAAGAAAACACACAGATAATGATTAAGAGCATACTGAAACTGTTACCTCATAATCTTGACATCAGCTTACTTCCAGACGATCCCCAAAACTTTATCTAAGGGTTGTGGATGGTTAAATTATTTAATGAAATAATTTTTTATATATTTGGGAAATAAGTTGACTGCAAGGTAAGAATAATGTGTTAATTCATAATGTATTATAGTGCAAAGGCTAACTAATTTCCATATGACTGTCTTGCTAATAATTATGATTAGTGTTCTGAACTTCACAGGTGTCACTAATCACATGCTTATCCATCTAGTATGTGATAATATCTCTGATCATTTTACATAAATACACATGTATTAGCTTTGGCTATGTAATTTAAATAGGAATAGTACCTACATTTATTCATTTTTCTGCCTTTGTTGCACATAATGGCTTCTATTTGATCCTTATATGAGTTTCTTATATAAGTAAATCTTCACCCATGGAGACAAGGCCTTTTAAGAGTCAAACTTGCTAATGGCTAAAATGTCTCTGCCAATAAAAAAACTTATTTAGAGTTCATCTAAATCAATGAGTCAAGTCACTGTGACTTTTCTAAATGACAATTTTATTTAGACTTGTAGAAAAAAATTAGAATGCATAACTTCAGTCACATAAAACTGGCAACAAGATCTGCTATATTCATGATAACTGCCTTTTCTTTTACCATAGCTCCTAATTTTTGCTTTGTATCTCATAAACTATGCATCAAATATATTTATGTTATAGAATTCTGAAAGCTATTAAATAATAGCAGCTAATGTTTATGATTATGTGGCAAATTACACTTCTAAGAAGTTGTGCATGGATCCCTTTTGAATCTCACAATAAAGCTGTGAGGTGGCTATCACAATTAACACTTTGTGCACATGAAGTAACTGGGGCTAAAGGAGGTTTAGTAAAGCAGTAAATGATGGTTCAATGACACAAAACCCCCATGTTTGGGTGGTGATATGATGAAGGACCTGCAAAATACAGTAACTAATAAATAAAACCTCAATATGTGAGTAGATGATTGATTATATTCTTATTATATAAATAATATTCTCTCATTTATATAAATTCATCAGTTTATACCAATATGAACTAAATATTAATGTCTAATATTATTCAGAGGACTAGATTTTACTCAACATGTATGTACACAATATATATATATGTATTTTTGCTTTAATTAGCCTAGTATTTCCAGTGAAGGAGATGCTAATCCCATACCACTAAAAATAGTAAGAAATATAGTAGAAAACTGATTATGAAATTAAAAGCATCTGCTGAATAAATAATATAAATTATCCTGAAGAGTTCAGGATAGAAAAGACTTTGATTTGGGGGTGAATGGGAGCCATAAAATATTCAACTTTAAAAAATTTCTTTGGTGCTAGTGAGACTCCTTGCTTTTGCAAAATTACATCTTATTTCAATGGATATAAGTTATTGAGTAGCTGTTTCTCTCTTATAAGAATGTTTTTTCAAAAGTATTTTTAGGAAATCTGAGTTAGGCAAAAACAACTATGATGTCTGGAAAACAAAGAGCTGGTGGTATAGTGATGAGCATAGCTGCCTTCCATAGAGTTGTTTTATAAGTGGATGGGCAATTATTAAATTTTTTTATTGTAAAAGGAAAGGGAAAGTAGATACTATATCAACAAATCACTATATGTTACATAAAATATATAACGTTCTTTATATATACAGATATATATGTCATGCTTCTTTGCCAAGCACAGAGCAGCACCAAAAGTTGCATTATATTTAACAATTAAAATATATTTCATTCATTTAAAAATTAAAATAAACAAAAAGATAGTGGATGACCATTTAAACGCAGGATACTAAATTCCATGCTCTTCCTAGATACCAGAGAAAATGGAAGGTTTTCAATAGAAGAGCTATCAGTTCAGTTCAGTTCAGTCGCTCAATCGTGTCCAACTCTTTGTGACCCCATGAATTGCAGCATGCCAGGCCTCCCTGTCCATCACCAACTCCCGGAGTTCACTCAGACTCATGTCCATTGCGTCAGTCATGCCAACCAGCCATCTCATCCTCTGTCATCCCCTTTTCCTCCTGCCACCAAACCCTCCCAGCATCAGAGTCTTTTCCAATGAGTCAACTCTTCGCATGAGGTGTCCAAAGTACTGGAGTTTCAGCTTTAGCATCATTCCTTCCAAAGAAATCCCAGGGCTGATCTCCTTCAGAATGGACTGGTTGGATCTCCTTGCAGTCCAAGGGACTCTCAAGAGTCTTCTCCAACACCACAGTTCAAAAGCATCAATTCTTCAGCGCTCAGCTTTCTTCACAGTCCAACTCTCACATCCATACATGACCACTGGAAAAACCATAGCCTGACCAGACGGACCTTTGCTGGCAAAGTAATGTCTCTGCTTTAGAATATGCTATCTAGGCTGCTCATAACTTTTCTTCCAGGCAATAGATGTCTTTAATTTCATGGCTGCAATCACCATCTGCAGTGATTTTGGAGCCCCCCAAAAATAAAAGTTAGCCACTGTTTCCACTGTTTCCCTATCTATTTCCCATGAAGTGATGGGACCAGATGCCATGATCTTCGTTTTCTGAATGTTGAGCTTTAAGCCAACTTTTTCACTCTCCTCTTTCACTTTCATCAAGAGGCTTTTTAGTTCCTCTTCACTTTCTGCCATAAGGGTGGTATCATCTGCATATCTGAGGTTATTGATATTTCTCCTGGCAATCTTGATTCCAGCTTGTGTTTCTTCCAGTCCAGCGTTTCTCATGATGTACTCTGCATATAAGTTAAATAAGCAGGGTGACAATATACAGCCTTGACATCCTCCTTTTCCTATTTGGAACCAGTTTGTTGTTCCATGTCCAGTTCTAACCGTTGCTTCCTGACCTGCATATAGGTTTCTCAAGAGGCAGGTCAGGTGGCTGGTATTCCAATCTCTCTCAGAATTTTGCACAGTTTATTGTGATCCACACAGTCAAGGATTTGGCATAGTCAATGAAGCAGAAATAGATGTTTTTCTGGAACTCTCTTGCATTTTGCATGATCCAGAGGATGTTGGCAATTTGATCTCTGGTTCCTCTGCCTTTTCTAAAGCCAGCTTGAACATCTGGAAGTGCACAATTCACATATTGCTGAAGCCTGGCTTGGAGAAATTTGAGCATTACTTTAGTAGCATGGGAGACGAGTGCAATTGTGCGGTAGTTGGAGCATTCTTTGGCATTGCCTTACTTTGAGATTGGAATGAAAACTGACCTTTTCCAGTCCTGTGGCCACTGCTGAGTTTTCCAAATTTGCTGGCATATTGAGTGCAGCACTTTCACAGCATCATCTTTCAGGATTTGAAATAGCTCAACTGGAATTCTGTCACCTCCACTAGTTTTGTTTGTAGTGATGCTTATTAAGGCTCACTTGACTTCACATTCCAGGATGTCTGGCTCTAGGTGAGTGATTGCACCATCGTGATTATCTTGGTCATGAAGATCTTTTTTGTACAGTTCTTCTGTGTATTCTTGCCACCTCTTTATATCTTCTGCTTCTGTTAGGTCCATACCATTTCTGTCCTTTATTGAGCCCATCTTTGCATGAAATGTTCCCTTGGTATCTCAAATTTTCTTGAAGAGATCTCTAGTCTTTCCCATTCTGTTGTTTTCCTCTAATATTAAATGCTTAACTCACCGCTGACACTGAATATCTACAGCTATTCAGTATATCAGGCTTTAATTGGATAATAATTAAAACAATTTATATTATCACCAATATTTTCAATGAATTCCTTGAGAAGTCTAATCACAGTAGTTGCATAGAGATGGAGGAATTTTAGACATTCCCATTGAGCAAGCCTCATCTACATTAACTTTTATTCAATCAACACCTACTTTGCAATGACTGGCTATCTTCCTTCTTTCCCATTCCAAGATGAGGTATATACAATGGAATATTGCTCAGCCATAAAAAATGAAGTAATGCCATTTGCAGCAACATAGATGGACACAGATATTTTCATATTAAATGTAGTAAGTCAGAGAAAGACAAATATTAAATGAGATTGCTTAAATGTGGAACCTTAAAAAAAAGATACAAATAAAGTTGTATAAAAAACAGAAATAGATCCACAAACACAGAAAAGAAACTTATGATTAACAAAGATGAAATTGGAGGAGGAATAAATCAGAAGCTTGAGAGTAACATATAAAGTAATAGATGAAGAAGCATTTAATAAATCAGGAGTTTGAGAGTAATTGCTATATGAAAAATAGATAACCAAGAAGGACTTACTACATAGCACAAAGAAGTATACTCAATATTTCATAATAACCTATAAGGGAAACAATCTGGAAAATAACTGATACATATATATGTATAACTGAATCACTCTGCTGTACACATAAAACTACCCCAACTTTGTACATCAACTATACATCAACAAAAAAGTATACTGCTTCAGAAGTTACAAAATAAAGTTGACCTCTCTGTGAAATGCAATTAAACAGATGTCCTCTGTTATGACTTTAATTTCTCCATAGAATTTAACATTACTGACAACCTCTTCTTTGAAACTCTCATAGACATTGCCCTGAAGATGGTCATCTTAAATTGGATTATTTATAGTGTAAAGGATATCTGATATGATTGTTTTAAAAATGCCATATCAATGGTGTTCTTATCCCTTCTCTACTTCATTTGTTCTGACTTTAAGAAGTTAATATCTTTCAGGCTTGGTTTTCTCTTTGGAAAATGTGAACAACAGTGGTGCTTAGATTATAAGGTTGTTGCAAAGAATAAACAAAACACTGTATATTAAATGTTCTATACATAGAGTGGTTTATAGTCTTTTGCATATAGTAACCTTTTTTTTTTTTTTTTTTTAGTAAAAAGGGATAGATTGAAAAAAAGAACTTTAAATCCCTTGACACTGAGATGGAATGAGATGGAAGGTAGGTAGTTAAGTTCTCTGTGAGGTAACATGCTTATACAATGTCTGGTACATTATAGGCCCACAGAAAAGTTATACATTTACACAAGAAATAAGGTCTGAGGCAATCTTTCTGGACTTGTTGACTCTGTATGAGCAGAGATGAGAGGTGTAGCATTTGGGTGGCAAATCACTGTTTTTATGGAGTCTTTCCTATATTCTGTTGAACATAAAGATTAAGTCTCAGAAAGCACTTCTACTTTAAGCCTCCAACTGAGTTTGATATAATGAGGTGCAATTTTTAAAAATTTTATGTTCATATTTCATTCATCAATTTGCTTTTCAGCAGGTGTGCTGTGATTTGATTGTAATTTAAAGGTACAAGAAGACTTCTTTTATGAGTGAAAAGATTCATAATTCTTAACTGCTATTATCACAGTAAATCATTCTAAATGAAACCTGGAAATATTTATTGATAAAAATAGATATAATCATAAAGATTTTGTAATGTTATACTGAATAGATGCCTACTTGAGAATATTTACCTAGTCTGATTTATCTGTCCCATCTTTCTCATTCTCTGTCACTGTCTTAATTCAAATGCTTATTATTTCTCACTTACTGAATGGCAACTAACCCTCACTTCTTATCATCTCCTTTTTTCACCATACATGACGTTACTTTTCCTTAAGCATAGTGCCAATCAACTCAGTCTTTGTGTTGAAAATATAACTTGTCTACTGTTTCAAATACTCACTTTGCCATTCTAGACATCCCAAATTATAACCAATAGTTCTGCTGCTGCTGCTGCTAAGTAGCTTCAGTCGTGTCCGTCTCTGTGCGACCCCATGGACGGCAGCCCACCAGGCTCCCCCGTCCCTGGGATTCTCCAGGCAAGAACACTGGAGTGGGTTGCCAGTTCCTTCTCCAATGCATGAAAGTGAGAAGTGAAAGTGAAGTTGCTCAGTCGTGTCCTACTCTTCGCAATCCCATGGACTGCAGCCTACCAGGCTCCTCCATCCATGGGATTTTCCAGGCAAGAGTACTGGAGTGGGGTGCCATAGTTCTACCATCTCGTTTTTTCACTGAACTCCAATACAGCCTCTAATCTAGATCCATTCTGCCCAATACAGTGGCCACTGGCCACTCATGTGGTTATAAAGCATTTTGCACGTGTCTCATCTGAGTTGAGATGTGGTATGATTACAAAGTACACACACCATTTTTGTAACTTGGTACAAAAATATTTAATATGTCTATATCATTTTACATTGATTGCATGTTAAAGTGTTAATATTTTTAATCTATTAGGCTAGAAAAAAATATCATTAACATTTAATTTCACCTGTTTTTCATTTTTTAATGGGGCTACTGGAAATCTAAAATTGTTTATGCAGGTCATATTCCATTTAATTTGGACAGAGTCTTCAGAGAAGAAGAATTAAAGAATGTAAATCAGATATGTCATTTTTGTTCCTACTTTGAGTCTTATATAGTTTCTCTATGCATTGAATAAATATTTGTTAAGTGCCTACCAGTTATCAGACATGTTTCTCAAAACTGAAAATACTGACGTGGTCAATATTGAAAGGGTCTGCCTCTCCTAGAGCTTAACTTTCATGGAACATATGGAAAATACAACAAGAAAACAAACACAATTTCAAAGTGTGATAAATGGCAAAGTGTGAATGGATGATATACATGAGGTACTACCTGGAGATTATATTATTTTATAGCTTCACCAAAGAACTCTGTATAAATAGGTGACATTTGAATGGAGATGAGAAGAATGAGAGAGTGCCAGTATATTCCTAATTTGCATTCACAGATAATATGAAAACTAACATTTGTTTTTCATGTATGTGTGTATACCATCAAGTAAGGTTTTACTCCAAGATTGAGGCTTTGTGTTTGATATTATGAGAGGGGAAGTCTGATCTGGAATTTTTTCTATATAACAAAAAAAGAACCAAGGTAATCAGAACAAACCTAAAAATGAAATTAGGTCTGTAGATCTTTAATACACCATTCCCTGATTATCTAATATGTGGATGGAAATTTTAAGATTGCATTTTTTTATTCACCTGGAATTTAGCCAATTATTTTTCTTTTAAATCAGTTTACATCTGGGCATCAGGTTAAATCTTGAAACATCTGTGAAGGCAGGTGTTCAGCTTCTGCTTTCCAAAGGATGCACAAATCAACAAAGGATCCAGACCAACAGATGGTGTAAATTATAAGAAATTCTAGAAGTAGCATGTGCAGGTAAAGTTGGTGTACTCACATCTGTAACAGGCAATCGCAGATATGCCCCTGAGTGACTTTTCCATTACTCTGACAATTGTCAGATTCTTCTCAAAGGCAAATTCCAATGACATTGGTTTTTCATGACATGGAGAATTATTGCTGCCATCCAAAAAGGAACTCCTGTATTGAATTGTGGGACAGAACTTTCTGGGCAATTAGTTCTACTTTCCCCAAAGAATGAAAGGTGAGTCACACAACATTTTGAAATATTATCACATTTTTTATATATTATGGAGTTCATTCATGACACTTACAAGGATTTGGTTTACATTGTTTTGCTAATCTGAATGTATTTCATTTATAAAATAAAAAATAATTATTATTTCTCCTTTAGTGCAACTTACTAGTCATATTAGGATAAACATTTTAGAGTGTTACTACAATCAATACACTTCATTAATATAGCAAATCTTAAGTGTCTCTGTGTGTCAGACTCTATGCTAGATAATAGAGATTCAATTTTATGAGAGGCATGCCCTTGAAGAAATTGGAAGAGGGGAGTCTACAGTATCAAAAGCATAACAAATTGATTAAAATATGAAGCAGGAACATTCTTAAAAAAAATACCATGAGTAAAGTTTTATGGAAATATAGAGAGAACATTTACTCATTTTGCCTGGGACAGTTAGAGAAAACTTTATGAGGGAGGAGGTAACAAATGAGTTTACTCTGATACATTACTAAGAGTTTACTAAGAAAGACACATAAGGGCATCCCAAGACAGCACTGATAGATTGCTAGCTCTTAAGATTTTCTAAAATCAAAACACAACAACAATGATGAATATATCCACATGGGTTGTTTTGTGAGAATGCTTGGCAAGTTGTTCGATGTATAGTGATGGGAAACTTAAATAAAAGAGCAAACGAGGCCAAGTTGTTAAAGCTGGTTTAGTATTTACTGCAAGTTAATGCTCCCCAGACACTTTTAGTAGCTATAGTCCTTTGAAACCTAGGTAAATATGGAATTCCTATTTACCTTCCAAAAGGAAAATTGTGGAAGTTGTGAAGTCGTGTCCGACCCTTTGAGACCCCATGGACTGTAGCCCTCCAGGCTCCTCTCTGTCCATGGTATGTTCCATGCAAGAACACTGGAATAGGTTGCCATTCCCCTCTCCAGGGGATCAGTTGTAAGACATGCTATTAATTGCTCAATATTGATAATGGCATGAGGGTCATATGTTATGATGCCCAAATATTATTCAGTTAAGGATGATTTCACCAAGATTTGATAAACAGTGATATATTAGCCCCAGCCTTCTTCAAATTATGCACCCCTTTCTTTCCCTTAAAGTTTAAAGAACAAAAGGAACAGAGTATATTTTCAATTGTCCTTATCTAGGAACCTGGTGTCAGCTTCTTATTGTCTGAATTCTTTATGAATCTGCTATGTAAATAAGCCAACAGTGGCCTCTGTGTGTTGGTCCCAGCCTACTTGTTTATTTCTTCACTGCAGATTGAGACCCATTAGTTCAAAAGCCTGCAGGTAAAAAACTCAATTTTTTACACACCAAATATTTAAAAACCAACCCAAATAAGCAAATTTTTAACTATTTAGAGTCTGCTTGTTTTGCATCCCTCACCTAGCATTGTTAGCTACCAATAAGATAGCCTTGTAATTAGAAGACACCAAATCATCCCTACCCTTAGAGCTGTCTGGCA
Organism: Budorcas taxicolor; assembly: GCF_023091745.1. Lineage (NCBI taxonomy): Eukaryota > Metazoa > Chordata > Mammalia > Artiodactyla > Bovidae > Budorcas > Budorcas taxicolor. The sequence continues at coordinate 33,632,259 of NC_068927.1, read as the reverse complement.
CAGACTCCTTGCCTTGCAGCTCAGCAATATCATCTTGACATATAAATCCTATCTCCCATTTCCCTCTTCTCCAGGAGTTCCATTATCGATTCCCCATTCTGGTGTCCTCGTCATAGGCTTCTAGATAGTCTTATGCTCTAAGGGACTTTCTTTCTCATTCAATTGTACCCAAGCATCACTCAATAAAGCTTGTTAGATTTTACTGTCTCTTCCAGTCCTATCATTTTACTTGACCAGCCCCTAAATCCCTAGAATATCCTGCATAATCTAAGATTCTAACCCACCACGAGTACCAGTGAGTTCAGCATTGAACTTGGGAAGAGCCCAAGTTCTTTCAATGTTACTTCTCAGTAGAATGAGATTTTTATGAAAGGACTGTGGAAGGTAACGGTGGTATTATAAGGGAACTGAGAAAGTAACAAAAGGGACAGTTTACTACAAAATTTATCTAAGAATGGCTGCTGTTGTTGAATTTTGACATTTTCTTCCCCTTTTATTTATCTTTTAATATTAATCTTAACATTAATATTGTTAATCAGCACTATAATATACAGGTATGTATAAATATTTGTTTACTCAACAATGAGTAAGTAAGACAGACTGGAGAAGGAGTTAGACCTTAAGGCTGACTGCATCTGTGGACATAAAGAAAGGTGAAGAGGACTATAGCTGGAACCAATAGAATAATAGTTCTGGTATCAAACCAAGATGAAACAGGCAAAAACTTTTTCACTTCCAAATCTTATTTACTAGCAGAAGTCCTTCTGAGTCAATCCTAAAGGAAGGTCACCTCAGAAGAGTAATTTAATTCAATAACTTAAATCTGGGATTGATCCTAGGCTAACGATCTAAAGAATATTTGATTTCTTTTAAACACCATCACAAAAACAGCTTACTATTGCCTCAGATAGTAAAGAATTCATCTGCAATGCAGCAGACCTGGGTTTGATCCCCTGAAGGAGGGCACGGCAACACATTCCAGTATTCTTGCTTGGAAAACTGCATGGACAGAGGAGCCTGTCAGGCTACAATCCATGGGGTCTCAAAGAGTCAGATACGACTGGGCAACTAAGCACAGCACAGCACACCTGGATGCCTGAAGAGTTTGAAGGAAACTGTCAGTAACTGACAAATGGAAGGAACGCAAGTGGGGCTTTCTAGCTTTCTCTACATTGGTACACTGAGCTGACAAATCACAATACGGGGATCCAAATTAATACAGTATTTCTAAATTCCCAGTTGAGTTATGTGTAGGGAAAGCAAAGGCATTTTCCTTGACACAGGTGACTCTCAAAGGTCCTGATAAATCTACAAGGTTGATCATCACTATTTTTTTTTGTTTTTGAAACTTTTGCATTTACATCACTAATCATTTTTAACAATGGGGATTTCTTTCTTTCACAAGATGTTTCACAGGTGACAAACAGAGTTATATAATAATGGGATTCAAACTTTTTGGCCTTCTAAATTCAAACACTGTTTTCAGAAGAATCACAAGGTACCAATTCCTGCCAGTATCTTCCATTACAAAGGGGCCTCTTGCTCCTGATTGCATAAATTGAAGAAATCCACTCAAAAGTTTAAGATACAGTGGCCCAATTGGGAAAAAAAAAAAAAAAGCTGACATCAGTTTGGACTGTTTCCTTGACTCTTTCCCTGTTTGCACTTCTCTTTTTCTCTTGCTTCTTAGCTCTTGTCAATTCTTCCTCCATAAAATATAGCTAACCATCTCTCCACATGTTATTCTGGATGTCAGTTTCCCTCTAGTTGTGAGACAATCCTCTGGTTGTTTTATATCCTGTTCTATGGTGAAAATCACTCTCTCAAGCCTTTAATAAAAGCAGATCTGTAACATAAAAAAGTAACATATAGAAATATGTTGAAAGGAAAGAGAAAAGGAAGAATAAAGGGAAGGGAAGAGGGACGATGCCTCGAGGTGGGCATATAATTTGAAAATATTGTGAGCAACTGCACCACTTTATTGATTTAGGGTTAGTTTATGTATACATATATATATATATTTATGTTTATAAAATATAAATGTTGATGTTTATATAGTCACAGGGGAGGTTGGGCAGAATCTGTACATTTTGTCTCACATGTGATTTAATGGACAATACTCCCTGTTGAATTGTAGTCAGTTACAGTATCCCCCTTTGCTGAGATGCTAGAGAATTCTGTTGGAATACTGGGCTGAACAGGAAAGTGGCTTTGATATAGGCTGGGAAAAAAGGCTGCATTTTGATAATAATGGAACTGAAAGCTCTCTTGCTCCTTCTCAGGACATACAGACAGACACACATGCATGTATGTGCATAAATATACCACAAACTCTTTACTTCCTCTACGCAAACCTTCACTAGCAAGTCTAATATTTTTCGACTCATCTGTCATAAGTATGGAAGATTAAGAAACTAAAGGGTAGAAGTTTCTTCCCTGAGCTTTTAGAAAGGGCAGCCAGAGGATAGAGGATAAAGAAAGAGCCTCTCTAAGGATCACCCACCATATTTTAAACTTGAGTGAAGAGGCTCCAAAATGAACAAGTGTCTGGTTAATAAAGTGGGGGTAGGCATTGGAGCTTGAAATTATGGGTCACTTTTGATTAAACACTGCTCACAGAAAATAAACCCTGGCTTTCAGTCATACAGTCTCTGCTATAATATGCAAGAACTTAAATGCCAGCACTTATTAACTCTACCCTGAGCAATAGCTGAAAACCACCTTGGGGATGATCCATTAAAAAGGAAAGACCTACAATTCTCCTCAAAAAATAATTAATGCTCAACCAATGGACAAGATAGTTGAGAGAATTTATTTTAGTATTTTTCTGTGTTTGGAAGAGGCAGCACAGTTTAGTGGAAAGCACCAAATTTAGAATTCAAATATGATCTAAACACAATAATATATTAATTGTGATTTGGCGCAATGAGTCAACCTCTCTGAGTCTCCACTTCCTCATTCTAAATTGTGGGCATTAAAACTCAAAGCTCCAAGGATTGCTGAGTATTAAATATGATAATTTATGTAAAAGAATAAGTCTCCGGCCTGGAATGCTTTCAATGCTAAGTACAACTTGTTCTTTGTAGTAATCTGAGCTTCCAATGTGCAATGAGTACTCAGTAAATGGTAGCTATTATGATTATTTTTTAGTTATTTATGACCACACTTGCTTTGTTAATTTTTTCAATACTGCTCTTCTCTATTCAGAAACAGGCAATGGGTTGAGAATAGTTTATAAACGTTATTATAAAGCCTCAAGAATGAATTGCTTTTACTCTTGATTTATATTACTTTTTACATATTTTTATTGATTTTTATATTTAAATTCTTCTTTCAATATGTTTTAACCATAATTCTTGTTTATGAGACGGAAGACCCCAGCATCTGGTAATAAGTTGCTTATTAAAAGGTGACATGATTTTTTACTAGAAAATCAAAATCAGTAAATCATATTTTTTGTCCTTAGCAGAGGTTAAATGAACAAATCATCTACAAAATCAGAATTTTACCTCATTATGAAGCTTATTTTTTCAGCACTAAATTTTTTTTTTTTTTTTTTTGAGCTTCCAAGTACATGTTAGAAAATTTTATTGATCTAAACCTAGAGCTGACAAGATGTCCAATCAGGATATGGGGGGTAATGACTAATGCAGTATCTTCTACAAATAACTGAGGGCTACTAGGCACAGGTAGAAAGTCTTGCCAGGAGCTGTCAAATTTATGTTTTAGGGCTGGGACCTAAAACAAACCCTGGTGTGGAACAGAGAACATCATTGTCAAGGAGAGGGGGGCTGTTTTATATTCACTCTCTGTAGCACTTCAATTAGTTTAATCATTCATTCATAAGCTTTTTTTTTTTCTGAGTGTCTGCTCTGTTCCAGACATTATCTTAGGTGTTGTAGATAGAAGTCTTTGGTGACTTCCCTCATGGAGTTTACACATGTATGAATAAACTGAATTACAAACTGCAGTAAGACCACTGGAAGGAAAAAGAGATGGGGCAGGCTCAGTGAGCTCACTGAGGAAACAGTATGACACAGAGCATACAGTAGGTGCTTAATGCACGTATGTTTTATTCAAGTAGCAGCAGGGATAGTAGTTACAGTAGTAGTACTGACTGGGTAGTAATGGAAGTGGAAATATTAGCCACTTTGGGTTACATAATATATGTGCTTTATTTGTATTTATAATTTAGCATTTTCAAACAACACTATGTATTATCTCACTACTGATAACCAAGGCTCAGAGAGGAAAATTAGCTTCCCTAAAGCCACATATAATAAGCAGTAGACCTGGAATTCAAACACAGAAACCAGGGTCTCTAGGAAACAAAACCAATGAACATTATCCTATATTGTACATTTCAAAAGGAATAAATCCACTGAGTAGACCAAGGCATCAAAAATTACCCAAATGGTAAAATTAGAGATAAAAGTAGTAAAAATGCCCAGAAGCAGGCATCATAAAAGAGAACACTCTGGGTGACTGCTGATACACATCTTCCATAGCAAGTGCTTTCTCTCACTCCTCATACCTCCTTTCTTTTCTTTAAAACAGAGTTTTATTCTGATACTTCTATATTCCTTCCAATCACACCTTGAATGCTCCTTTTTCAGAGACAACTATATCTGAAGTGCATACCTGCCAGCACTCATATGTTCTTCACTTGCTTTAGTCTTGAAAGTATATAAAGGAATATGTGAACAGTCACATTCCTTTGTTCTTCAGTTCACTTCAGTTCAGTTACTAAGTTGTGTTGGACTCTTTACAATCCCATAGACTGCAGTATGCCAGGCTTCCCTGTCCATCACCAAATCCCTGAAGCTTGCTCAAACTCATGTCCATTGAGTTGGTGATGCCATCCAACCATCTCATCCTCTCTTGTCCCTTCTCCTCCCACCTTCAATCTTTCCCAGCCTCAGGGTATTTTCAGATGAGTCAATTCTACCCATCAGGTGGCCAAAGTATTGGAGTTTCAGCTTCTGCATCAATCCTTCCAATGAATATTCAGGACTGATTTCCTTTAGAATGATTGGTTTGATCACCAATCAAACCAAAGGACTCTCAACAGCCTTCTCCAACACTGCAGTTCAAACGCATCAATTCTTTGGAGCTCAGCTTTCTTTATAGTCTAACTCTCACGTCCATACAATGACTACTGGAAAAACCATAGCTTTGACTAGACAGACCTTTGTTGGCAAAGTAATGTCTCTGCTTTTTAATACGCAGTCTAGTTTGGTCATAGTTCTTCTTCCAAGGAGTAAGCATCTTTTAATTTCATGGTTGCAGTTGCTATCTGCAGTGATTTTGGAGCCCAAGGAAATAAAGTCTGTCATTGTTTGCATTGCTTGATGCCATGATCTTCATTTTTTGAATGCTGAGTTTTAAGCCAGCTTTTTCACTCTCCTCTTTCATCAAGATTCTCTTTAGTTTCTCTTCGCTTTCTGCCATAATGGTGGTGTTATCTGCATATTTGAGGTTATTGATATTTCACATAGCAATCTTGATTCCAGCTTATGCTTCATCCAGCCCAGCAATCTGCATGATGTACTCTGCATATAAGTTAAATAAGCAGGGTGACAATATATAGCCTTGATGTACTCCTTTCCCAATTTGGAACCAGTCCATTGTACTATGTCTGGTTCTAACCTGCATACAGAGTTCTTAGGAGGCAGGGGAGGTGGTCTGATATTCCCATCTCTTTAAGAATTTTTCACAGTTTCTTGTGATCCACACAGTCAAAGGCTCACCATTCAACTATTTAGAGTGACTGTATATATTTTGATTGTGACCTTGGGGATTGCCCATGATAGATTATCAGTCTTCACTGAAGCATGCCAGGCATTTTAACCAATAACCTCTGTTTAATCACTCTTCATCATCTCAAGAGTAATGCGGATCTCAGGTAATTATGGGCTGATTACTATCACATAGTAAGAAGGATTCTGAGGCTCTCTATTCAGGCTCCAGGAAAAAGAAAACTTGATTAAATGGCGATGTATGCTACAGTCAAGATAAAAGGGATGGTGAGAGGGTGAACCACATACTTAACATCCCTATTTTTAACAGAGTAGTTCATGCATTAATTATGAGATGGGCAACTCAGAGTTCTAACAGGTTATTTCTTTGCTTTCTCTCCTACCTCACCCTACCAAACAATATATGTCCAATTACATCCTAGAGCATTTAGATCTCTAAACAAATCACTTAAAAATAAGTATTCTAGTTGAAATGACCTTATTTTATAGATGGATGAACTATTTTATGAAAGTTAAAGCACAGCAACTATTTGTATGAAGAATGTACTCAAAACTACGGTTGATGTATTGTTTGTTAACAGATTATTTTGCAATGACAAAGGATACTAGGTGAAAAAATTCTCTTTTCAGTGGTTTTAAAAACAAAGCTTCTGACTAATGAAATATCTTACAATTTCTAACTGGATTGGATGTCCCTAGTCCATCTCAGGTGAATAATATCATTTAAATATTTTTGGTGATTTTCCTTCCTTTAACAGGCTTTTAGACTTAATGTTTCTGACTTGCTTCAGGACAACAGCTTTTAATTGCTCTAAATTATCAGTGATATCTGTAGCATTTTCACTGAACATGGATTGATTTCAATTAACTTTCTCACGCTTTTGCATAAAAGCAGTCTTTTTCAATTTGCCTAATTGGATCACACAACCTCTTGGAGCTGAGGAATGACAGTCATTAAAAGGTTGGAAACAGAGGACACAACCAAGGTTGTTTATTTCCTAATATCTCCATTTGGAATTTTCAGTTGTACTTGATCAAATAAAACGATTGGCTAAGAATGTGGGTTAGAGAATTGAAATAGACTATCCCCCAGTGGAGGCCTTTGGATTCCCTATGATTAAATTTTACCTGCATAGGTATAACCCAATAAAATTTTTTTAAAGCCTTTACCACAATCAAAACACTATCTTTTTCCTTTTATCATCTCTTATGTATATGGTACAAGTGATAAACTCAATACCTGTGACCATGTACACTCCAGATTGTGATTAGAAATATTCTGGTACTTTTATGCAAAATGATTCCATTGTGTGAGAGGTTTGAGGTAAGCAGTCAGTGGAGAGCAACTGTGAAAACAGAGGCAATAATAAAAGGCAAGAGACCCTGAATCTTGGAGGTCACAGATACTGAGACAATAGAATTCAAGGTGAGACAAGGGAGATGGTACAGAACCTAAAGAGAAAATGAAATAAAGATGAAAAGAAGCAAATGGAAAAAGGGTGAAGGAAGCTAATTTTTACTGGCATATTTAATAAATCCAAGACAACCAACTTTAAAATACTAACAAGTTAAGAAAATTAACTTAGATGACTAGTAAAAACATTGTTGTTGTTTAGTAGCTAAGTCGTGTCCAACTCATAATGACCCTATGATAGCCCCCTAGGCTCCTCTGTTCATGGAATTTTCCAAGCAAGAATACTAGAGTGCCATTTCCTTCTCTAGGGGATCTTCTGGACCCAGAGATTGAACCCAAGTCCCTGGCATTGCAGATGGTTTCTCTACCTCTGTGCCACCTGGGAAGCCCAGTTACAACATTAGTGTGGGAAAAAAATCGATTTCTTAAACAGAAAACCAATAAAATAATACAGTAGTGATAAAGATATCCTATTTAACTTCCCAGGAAAATATAATACTATGAGTAAACTTTAAAAGATGTGCAAAATCTATACAACTGTAAAAGCCATACTTGGATATATTAAAAGACAATCATAACTTGAGGGTAAAATTCAATATTAAAAAAATATTCTCCTTAAATTGATCTAAAAATTTAAGAAGGCTGTAGAATCAGTAAGACATGGGACTTAGAAATAAATTAGCTGATTCTAAGTGATAAACATGTAAGAATAGAAAGAAAACTTAGAAAAAATAATATGGGAAGAACTCATATAGTCAGGTAATAAGAGATTTAAAAGCTACTATACATGTATATATATGTATCCACATATATGCTAATTGGCTATATTATATTTAATATGTATTTAATTATATATGGTATGATATACTGCTAAGTCACTTCAGTCGTGTCCGACTCTGTGTGACCCCATAGATGACCATAGATCCCGCCGTCCCTGGGATTATCCAGGCAAGAACACTGGAGTGGGTTGCCATTTCCTTCTCCAATGCAAGAAAGTGAAAAGTGAAAGTGAAGTTGCTCAGTCGTGTCTGACCCTCAGCAACCCCATGGACTGCAGCCTTCCAGGCTACTCCGTCCATGGGATTTTCCAGGCCTGGAAAATGGAGTGGGTTGCCATTGCCTTCTCCGTGGTATGATATATACATATAATAAATTAGGCAATTTATACACATCCATTCTTACACCAAATTCCAGATTGATCATGGATTTATGTTTAATTAAAATTAAAAATAGTAGTAGAATAATTATAAATTATGTTCCATAATTGTAAATGGTGAAGGCTTTCCTAAATAAGAAACAAATCCATAAAGTCATTTAAGAAAGATTAATAACGACTACATTAAAAAAAAAAAATCAACATTTCTGTTTGGAAGGACAAACATGCCAACAGAACATAAAGCTGAAAAATTCAATAGAAAGTTAAGAAAGTATCCCATTTTTGTTGTTGCTAATATGTGATGAGACACACAGTCTAAATCAAAATTAAAGGAAAAAAATAAAAAAAAAGAAGGTATCATTTTACCTTATTTATTAAGACAATCCTCTTTGGTGAAGATACAATAATCATCAATGTTAATTTAGATGGACTCAGTAATTTTTTAAATAAAAAATAAAAAAATAATTTATTCTAACATTTTATTACAATAATGTCATGTTTTCTAATGTTTTTTTTTTTACATCTGGGGCCTTACTAACCATGGGAGATTGCCCTCCTACTGTTAACCAGATACCAGAAATAGTAAAGAATTTACCTTTGAGCACATCTCATCTTTATATACAAACTAACCAATCCAGTGCCGATACCTCAGACCACACTTGGGCTCTTAAAGTTACTCCACAGCAATATTCCCTAGCCCAATGGCTCCAGGGTCAGGTACCAATCAACTGGTAGCCTTATGCCTCAGAACCCATTGAAATTCAAGCTAGCCAGTCATAAACTCTCTTAACTTGCCTTGCTTCACCTTTCCATGGAAACTGCAATAAAAGCTCTTACCCACATTTTCTCCCACTCCTGCCCCTGATGACTCTAATGCTTTCTCATGTGGCCTAGCGTTCAGTAATTTCACTTATAGAAATTAACCTATCTATACATTGTAATGTACAGAAATGTCTTAATAACCTCATGCAATTTTTTTTTTTCAATTTCTGTATTTTTGTAAAGAGTCTGTGTATTAGTTTGCTATGGCTGTCATAGCAAAATACCATAGACTAAGGACCATACATAAGATAAAATTATTTTCTCACAGTTCTAAAGGCTGGAATCCAAGATCAAGATTCCACGAGTTTGGTTTTTTCTGAGACTTCTCTCCTTGGCTTGCAGGTGACCACCTTCCTACTATGTCCGCAGGTGGTCTTTCTTCTGTGTGTGATCCTAGTGTCTCTGTGTCCATATTTTCCCCCTTTTAAAAATATTTTAAGTCAGAATCACAAAGATTGTAAAAAGGTTTCACATCTTAAAAATCACTGTAATATAGCAGGTTTACAATCGTATATTAATTTTAGTGTTTAATATAGTAATATTTTTAAGATTTTATACCATAAAATAGTATTATAAAATATTGATTAGATTTTGTGTGCTGTCCATTTCTGTGACTTACATAATTTATAACTGCTGTTTTTTACCTCTTAATCCCCTTCACCTATTTCCCTGTTCTTCCCATCCTTTTCCCATCTGGTAACCACTAGTTTGCTTTTTGTATCAAAAATCAAAAATAAGACAAAGATGCCTACTCTTAACACTTCTATTTAACATTGTATGTTAAGTCCTAGTCATAACAGTCAGATAAAATAGATAAATAAAAGGCATCCAGGATGGAAGGGAAGAAGCCAAACTGGCACTATTTAGAGGTGACATGATACTATACATAGAAAAACTCTAAAAACTCTACCAAAAAAATACTTGAATAAATGATTCCAATAATGTTTGTGAGATACAAAATAAATATACAGAAATATGTTTCATTTCTATGCACTAATAAGAGACAATCAGAAAGGAAAATCAAGAAAATAGTCTCATTTAAAATCAAATAGAAAATAATAAAATACCTAGGGAAATATTTAACCAAAAAGGATAAAGATTTGCATGTATGGAAGAATCCTTACATCTCTGGGATAAAGCCCACTAGATCGTGATGTATGATCTTTTTAATGTGCTCTTGGATTCTGTTTGCTATAATTTTTTTGAGTATTTTTATATCTATGTTCATTAGTGATATTGACCTGTAATTTTCTTTTTTTATGGTATCTTTTCCTGATTTTCTGCTCATTATTAGAGAAATACAAATCAAAACTACAATGAAGTATCATCTCACATTGGTCAGAATGGTCACCATCAAAATGTTTAAAAACAATAAATGCTGGAGAAGGTGTGGAGAAAAGCAAACCCTCTTGTACTATTGGTGGGAATGCAAATTGATACAGCCTTTATGGAGAACAGTATGGAGATTTCTTTAAAAATTAGAAATAAAACTACCATATGACTCAGCAATACCATTACAAGGCATATACCCTGAGAAAACCAGAAATGCAAAAGACACCTGTGCCCTAATGTTCACTGAAGCACTAATTACAATAGCTAGAACATGGAAGCAACCTAAATGTCCACTGATAGATGAATGGATAAAGAAGTTTTGGTACATATAATGGAATATTACTCAGCTATAAAAGGAATACATTTGATTATGTTCTAATGAGGTGGATGAACCTAGAGCCTATTATAGAGTGAAGTCAGTCAGAAAGATAAACATAAATATAGTATCAGTTCAGTTCAGTTCAGTCTCTCAGTCGTGTCCAACTCTTTGCCACCCCATGAATCGCAGCACACCAGGCCTCCCTGTCCATCACCAACTCCCGGAGTTCACTCAGATTCATGTCCATAGAGTTGGTGATGCCATCCAGTGCCCTTTTCTCCTGCCCCCAATCACTCCCAGCATCAGAATCTTTTCCAATGAGTCAACCCTTCGCATGAAGTGGCCAAAGTACTGGAGTTTCAGCTTTAGCATCATTCCTTCCAAAGAACACCCTGGGCTGATCTCCTTTAGAATGGACTGGTTGGATCTCCTTGCAGTCCAAGGGACTCTCAAGAGTCTTCTTCAACACCACAGTTCAAAAGCATCAATTCTTCAGTGCTCAGCTTTCTTCACAGTCCAAGTCTTGCATCCGTACATGACCACTGGAAAAACCATAGCCTTGACTAGACAGATCTTTGTTGGCAAAGTCATGTCTCTGCTTTTGAATATGCTATAGAAGTTGGTCATAACTTTTCTTCCAGGGAGTAGGCGTCTTTAATTTCATGGCTGCAGTTACCATCTGCAGTGATTTTGGAGCCCAAAAAAATAAAGTCTGACACTGTTTCCACTCTTTCCCCATCTATTTCCCATGAAGTGATGGGACCAGATGCCATGATCTTCATTTTCTGAATGTTGAGCTTTAAGCCAACTTTTTCACTCTCCTCTTTCACTTTCATCAAGAGGCTCTTTAGTTCCTCTTCACTTTCTGCCATAAGGGTGGTGTCATTGCATATCTGAGGTTATTGATATTTCTCCTGGCAATCTTGATTCCAGCTTGTGTTTCTTCCAGTCCAGCGTTTCTCGTGATGTACTCTGCATATAAGTTAAATAAGCAGGGTGACAATATACAGCCTTGATGTACTCCTTTTCCTATTTGGAACCAGGCTATTGTTCCATGTCCAGTTCTATACATGGAATCTAGAAAGACAGTACTGATGAACCTATCGACAGAGCAACAGTAGAGATGCAAACATAAAGAACAGACTTTTGGACACAGTGGGAAAGAGAAAGTGGGATGATTTGAGAAAGCAAAATTGAAACATATCGATTACTCTATGTAAGGTAGATAGGCAGTGGGAATTTGTTGTATGATGCAGGGAACCCATTCTGGTGCTCTGCGACAATGTAGAGGGGTGGGATACGGAGGGAGGTTTAAAAACGAAGGGACATATGTATATCTATGGCTGATTTATGTTGATGTATGGCAGAAATTACTACAATATTGTAAAGTAATTATCCTCTAATTAAAAATAAAATAAAATTTATAATAAAGGAGAAAGTACCGTACTGTGAAAAGTAAAAGAGATTTCTAAAACAAACTGAAGATGATCCAAATAAATGGAAAGATATTCTATGTTCATGGATTGAAAAAATTAATATGATTAAAATGTCCATATTACCCAAAGCAATCTAGAGAGACAATGCAATTCATGGTATTTTTCACAGAAACTAGAACAAATAATTCAAATTTCCTCTTCTTAAAAGTACACCAGTCAGGTTGGATTAGGGCTCAACCTAATGGTCTCATTTTAACTTTATTGCCTCTTTAAAGTTTCTACTGTCTTTAGACTGTAACATTCTGAGGTAATTGCATGAAATTCATGTTAACGTGAATATGGGGAGGGCACAATTCAGCCTATAACAAACTGTAAGCAACCCAAATACCCATCAGTAGGCTACTATTTAAATAAATCATAGTGCATCTCTACAATAAATAATATATGGTTAATCTAGGCATGCTTACTTGAAACACTTCCTAAGAGACACTAAATAAGGAAAAGAAGGGGTTAAAAAGTAAAATATGCTAACATTTTAAAAAGAGACAGAGCCCCCCCACACACACACACAATTATATTTTTATCTTATCACAGGAAGGATAGATAAAGGACTGATGATGGTATTTACTTGTAGAGAGGACACAACTTAGTGCCTTAGGCATGATGGGGGAGACTATTTGGTATTGCTTATTATTTTTTAAAGTGTAAGCATTTTTTCAAGAGCAAAAATAATTAAGAAGGAATGATTCTAAGACTTGTAGTCTGTGTAAAAATTGATTGTGATACCGTTAAGTAAGAAAATGAATGCAGAAATTTAAAAAAAAAATGTGTGGAAGTCAGCAGCCATGACACTCATGCTCTTCTTTCTAAAGACCTTTGCAATGATATTGTTATACCATCATCCTCCTGGTATTTCAAGTAATTAAATCTTCAGTAAGGTCATGCCCATGTAATACTGAATTCCACAGTAACGTCAGTCCTATTATATTGAGCCGCCAATGTGTTACACCGGTTGTGAGACCATATTCCGCTAGACTACACTACAGATACATTAAAATATGAGTAGAATATTAAATTGACCATTCCTCTTGTTATAGAACATGTCCTCTGTCTCCATTACAATGCAGTGTGGCTTTCTTTGGGGGCCTGAAAAATTTCTTGGTTTTGTTAGTAAGTTTCTCCTGTCTCTTTGATGTCAGTAGATATTTAATTTAATTATCAGGGCTGAATGCACTTGGTGCAGCTGAGTGATTGCTAACAACTCCGTGGAACTGGAATAGTCCACAAACAAATTAGTTCTCCAGATGTGGAGACTTATAAATAGCTACATGAGCTATCTGTGGGTATAAAGGGAAAACAAGCACTGTTAGTAATAAATGAATATTTTCTGAAATGGTGGAAACAGTATTTGGATGCAGCTACTGCTACTGCTAAGTCACTTCAGTCGTGTCTGACTCTGTGCGACCCCATAGACGGCAGACTACCAGGCTCCCCGTCCCTGGGATTCTCCAGGCAAGAACACTGGAGTGGGTTGCCATTTCCTTCTCCAATGCATGAAAGTGAAAAGTGAAAGTGAAGTCGCTCAGTCGTGTCTGACTCTTAGCGACCCCATGGACTGCAGCCTACCAGGCTCCTCCGTCCACAGGATTTTCCAGGCAAGAGTACTAGAGTGGGGTGCCATTTCAGACAGTAGTTCAATTTTAAGTTTTGCATTTAGAGGAATATTCCTCATTTTTTTTCTATTTTTAACCTCTTGTCTAATCACTCATTAATTCAGTAATTTTGCTTCATTCAATCTGTTAACCATGGCATGTGTCCATTTTCCAACCCACTGCCAGTGTCCTCGTTCAAGTATTCTTTACCATCTTCCCTTTCCCAGAAGCATCCACTGAAATTTTGCCACTAGATAAAAATTTATAATAAATACAACTAATAAGGTCATCTCTTTGCTCAAAATTACTTTGAGGCTTCTTGTTGGCTAAAGGGAAAAAAATAAAATTCTCAGCTCCTCTGACAGCTATAACAGATGCTTCATCAGTTCAGTCGCTCAGTCGTGTCCAACTCTTTATGACCCCATGGACTGCAGCATGCCAGGCTTCCCTGTCCATCACCAAATCCCAGAGCTTACTCAAATTTATGTCCATCGAGTCAGTGATACCATCCAAACATTTCATCCTCTGTCATCCCCTTCTCCTCCTGCCTTCAAGCTTTTTCAGCATCAGGGTATTTTCCAGTGAGTAAGCTCTTCGCATCAGGTGGCCAAAGTATTGGAGCTTCAGCTTCAGCATCAGTCCTTCCAATGAATATTTAGGATTGATTCCCCTCAGGACTGACTGGTTGGATCCCCTTGCAGTCCAAGGGACTCTCATGAGTCTTCTCCAACACCACAGTTCAAAAGCATCAATTCTTCAGTGCTCAGCTTTCCTTATAGTTCAACTCTCACATCCATACATGACTAGTGGAAAAAACATAGCTTTGACTAGATGGACCTTTGTTGTCATGCTTCATGATCTAGTTCATAGTTTTCACTCCATTAGCATCTGCTGCATTGTCTCCTTTATAACTTACACCCCAGAAATTCTGAAAAGTTTAGGTCTAATAGAAAAGGAGGAAAGAGATGAGATGTGGAAGTAAGGTCACGTTGGTCTTTCTTGGATGCTGCCACCCTCCAAATAGAGTAGACCCTTGACTTGGAGCCGTAAGTGGGAGAGAGATGAAGATAAACAACCAGGAAATGAAAGTGTGAGAAGAAAACTTAGAGGTGAACAATTTATGCCTGGTATGCAGAGTTTCACTAACTTCTTACTTAACTTCTAATTGCCTCCCTACCTTCTCTTCAGGATATTCCATAGGAGCTTCTGTGTTTAAAAATAATGAATTTGTTAACAATTTCATTTTCAAAAGAAAGCAGAGCAGATTGAGTCAGTGGCAGAAGAGCTTTAGTACTGACTATACCACTGACTGAATATCCTCCTTGAGAAGGTTAAAACTTATTTACCTCATATGAAAAAATGGTGTGTGTGTGTGACTAGATTAGATATGATAATTATTAATGATAGTAATATTACCTAATATTTGCTGCTTCAACATGATAAAGACTGAACTAAGAGTTTTAAATTGTTTACTTAAAATAATTCTTAGCACAACCCTTTGAGTCGGCTGCTGTTTTAATATGCTCATTTTATAGATGAAGAAATTTAAGTGGTAGTATTGGAATTTCAGCTAACAGATTTTAATTTTGGAGCCTATATCTTTCTTTAAGATCCACCCTGTGAACACTAATCATATATTTTTGTGTTTTTACAAAAATTGTTCAATTATATTAGTCACATAAATATCAGACTTTTCACTGTTGGTGTTTTGATTTTTAATTTGTTCTTATTTTAACAACAGTGCCTCTGCTTGTATCTTTCTGTGCTTCTGACTTCTCAGAAGTGTCAATGGATAATGAGATGACTGATGACAAATCTATTAAATTCTTTTTTGGTGTGTTCATAAATTTTGCTAATGTCTAGTTTTTAGTTAGACATTGACATTACTGATAATACTAATTACATAATCAAATAACAGAAGAAGCATTTTAACTCAAGAATATTTTTGCCAATAGAATGCAAAACTGCTTTTCAAAACTTTAAACATTTTCAAGGATTTTACATATGTAATAGAGAATGATTTGCCCTCCATGAAGGGCAGACAAGGTATTTAACATGAAGGCAAAGAGGCAGCAGAACTTAGAGTCTTGATTAAAAATCTTTCAAAAGGATGGATTTTATCCAGTACTACGTCTGGTTCAGGAAATTCAGATACACCTTTACAGGAATTAATTATTAAAAAAACAATTTTAATCAGATGAAACTGATCCATTTTGAATATCTGAAACAAACTTGGTTGGTATTCAGGAGACACAAAATAAAATGGTGAGGGTTCACAGAAACTAAGCCCTCTGAGGAACTGTCAAAAGGAAGAATGGGTTTCTAACCTTCCAGTAGAGGGACTGAAGTAGACACTGGAAAACACCAGAGACAGAAAACGCCATGGATCTTGGTGCGCTGAGTGATGTTCAGAGTAGGGTGTTTCAAGTTTGGCATTACTGACGTTTGGGATGACAGAATTCTTTGTTGCAGAGTACTGCCCTGTGTATTTTACGATGTTCAGCATCAACCCTGTCTCTGCCAACTAGATGTTAATAGCACCCCACCTCTGATCGATCCTTACTGTGACAACTCATTGTCAAATTTCCTTACAGGGAAAAATCTCTCAAAATGCCTGTAAACTTAGAGACTCTGAGTTTGTGATTCCTCTTTAATTTCGAAGCAACCTGTATCAATACATCAAATTTGGTATGATATACAGGATTTATATCAAACTAATAATGGTGTTCCTCTACTACCCTCTCTTCTTCTGTGTTTTTAAAAATATTCCATGATAAAAACTGGCATTGACTTTTAATCCGTTTATAAAACTGTCTCAACAATTGTGTAATTATTGATTCAGAACAGAATGCACTTTGTGTAATCCTTAACAAAGTAACACTAATATAATTAGCAATAAAAAATGGAATGTGGGTAAAAAAAGATTGAGTACTAATTATCTTATTTGCATAAAAGGGATTCAATCCATACTGCCTCAAACACGTAGGGAAACTAATAATTCTAACCTTTCAATGATTTTAATAATGTATTTAAAAAATTTTTAAGGGTCTGTTAATAAATTATATTCCCTAATGTAAAAAAAAATATTAAACTTAGTGATTAATTTAGATTTTCTTCAGGTTCTTTTTTTCTCTTAAATTCAAGTAGAATAAATGAAGTGCAGTTATTTAAAATATCAATAAGAGTAGAAACAGTCTGTTTACAAATGTATATCTAGTCATCTTTGCATCCATCAGTATGTGCATCCATGAGTCTAGTCTTTATCTTCCTTTTGTCCTTCCAATCATCCAACTATTGTATATTTTTCTGTCCATCCATCCAATCATCTTCCTATTTATATATATGGACAGACAGATGTCTGTTTAACGACTAATTTCTTCTGCCACCATTGCTATTATCTAATTTGAATACTAGTCACTTCTGGGTTGGTGGGTTGGTGTTATCCCTTGCTTTTGTCTTTCTGCTTTTATGTTACTTGAAATGTTAAACAAATATAAATGGTTTTAATAATATTAAAATGATAATGCTTTAATTGGGAAAAAAGATCAAAAAGAAGAATAGTAGTTGATATAGGCTGCTGAGAATCTGGATTACAAGATTTACCTTTGTCAAATTTGGAAAAATAATATTTCTTGAAATGAGAGATACAGGTGTTGTTCCTAAGTAGAATTAAAATACCTAAAGGAAACAGGAACTTTGAACATTTTGTGGGTCTTTCACAATATTCAAACAAGTTGGGGATTTGCATAATGCCCACTTAAATACATACAACTTCTATTTTCTCTCTGTCTGTGCCTCTAAATCCCACAGTTCATATCACCCATGACTCCCTTGTAGTCTCCCATTCCTTACAGTCTGGACTCTGTAACATGACACACTCATCTCCTCTTGCCTCACTTATGTTTGGTTTTCTAGATTCACTTTTATTTCCTGCTTTCTGTTTGCCTGTTTCATTTTTTTTTTAAGTAGAAAATGCCAGGATTATTGCTTTGCCAGGCAAAGCGAGACACACTGGGCTCCTGCCTCGAAAAAGATCTAGACTTTCAAAGATAACAGCCTGATCTCAGTCCTTTAAGGGTGGACATTTTGCACTTAGGGGTTACAAATGACTGAGTAAGAGACTCTAGGAGTACATCTAAGGATACATAATTTATGTAGTTTTTATGCACATTGTGCTTCACAGCCAATATGTTTTGAGGTAGCCTTTGTGTCCAGCACTGATTTTACATGTCCCTTCTTCTGGAGATCATGTCTTTTTTGGCTATACCATGCTGGCTTGTGGAATTTTAGTTTCTTTACCAGGGACTGAAACTGGACCCTTGGTAGTGACAGCATGGAGTCCTAACCACTGGAATGCCAGGGAATTCATTAGAGATTATCTGTACATCTAGCATTGGTTTGTATCAGTTAAACTCTGGATGTGTGGGGAAATGTGGGAGAGAGTCCTCTAAGAATCTCCTTATCTAATCACTTAACGCAACGGGATTTTTTCTTTTTTAAGGAGTTGACACTGACACTTAATTCACACGCTTTTTAAGGTCGCTCTTTTATCTTAGGCTCATTAACAGGGAGACCTCAAGGTATGTGGCATGAGATGGCTTCCTTCCTTCATTTCAGTGCAGATCCAAGTTTATCTTTATTTCCACTTTCTTTGGATGTTAATTTGGTTTTATTTGGATGGAAGCAGTGTAGTCCAGCTCTCCTGCTCCCACCTTTTGCAAAGCTCATTCAGACTGTGTGCCAAGAAAAATAAACAAATAACTGTGTGGTTTACATTTTATAGAAATAGGAATGTCAGATCAACATGACATCAGAAAAGTTTTTGAAATTGTGTGTCCTTCCTATTCAAATGGAGGATTATTTTAGTAAAAACTTAGATGCTATGTCATAGATAGGCAAACACTGTATTAAAGTAGTAAATATATCATTAAGGGCCCTTCTTTTAAGGAAACTTACTTGTTAGAGAAACTTACTTTTGAAAATGGAGTACTTAGGGAATAGGCCAGAGAAAAAGACAGAAATATATATATATATATATATATAGATATAAATAGGAAAAAAAATCTTGCTTACATTTTTTTTAAGAAAATTGTGGGATTCATTGCCTGCAACAGACAGGACAAAGAGGAGGAGAGGAGTTTGAGAAGAAAAGAAACAAATGACTATGTTGTAAGTCTGGAGTCAACAAAGATGACCAGTGAAAATTTTTCAAGACAAAGTGGTCTCAAATTATTTGAAATTGGTATGTCTGATATTTTATTTTTGTTAACATGTTTAGTCTTGTAACAAGACTGTAATGTTTTCAAACTTCAAGAAAAGGTCCCTACACCCAAAAACCCAATGGAAGAAGTATTTGGGTTAATGAATAGAGAGTCCTGAAGGTCACTGCAACTTTGAAAATGGGATAGCAGGTATAGAAAAACCAATAAATTATTTAATTCAGCTGAAGAAAGAAACTGGAGGCAGGAGTCTGAATGTAAAATTCAATCAATCCATAAATGGTCAGATGGGGACAGAGACTTGAATCTTCCTCTGAATGTGAGATGGCAGCTCAGTCTTATTTTAGTTGGCTATCAAAGGACTGTTTGACGAAAGTGATATATAAGTTGTATGGTGCATCATTATTGACATTTTATAAATGTAAATGAAAGGAAAACTGGATCAACATACTGTACCAGCAACATCACTGAATGACAATTAGAAAATATGGATTTTAATTGAGATTCTAGCACCAGTTTTCTCAATGAAGTTATTTGTCATCTTTGATCTCCAGATGTAAATGGGGGCATATGATTAGGTGTTCATTCAAGGTTTTTGAATATTTAAAGAGGTTCTGAAATGTGTTAATTTTGACACAATCAACCCATCATTCACAGAATTCTTCTCCATCTCAGCATCATCTCTGTAAAGAATTTTCTATTTTATTTGTAGCAGTAATTTTCATTATAATAGAGCTGTTACAAATCATGAATTGTGAAGAAATAAAATAAATCATTTTCTATATTTTTCTCTTACAGTAGCAATGGGTCAGGCTATGAGACCCATTATAAGAATATAATATTTTATGCTGCATTATCTTATAGCTATCATGTCTATGTGGAGGGTGAGTGAGTTTCATGAACTAAAGCCAACCTCTGAGTATGGGAGCTGAACAGCATTTCTCTAGTTTAAAGACATCTTCTCACTAGGCCACTTGTGTGGATGTTCCACTTACCTCCTTTGCTGCTAGTAACATGGAGCTTTCTATATGGTAGCTCAGCAAATTCTGCTCATTTAAAAAAATCAGTCTCCTGGCTGGGTTTACCTTTCCTTCAAAGACTGTAATTTGATTGTTTTTATGCTGTGAATTGATAGATGGAATATTCAGAAGGGTACTGGCATTCTGAGTACAAGTGGAAGACTTTAATGGTCTAGCCTTTGTCTGAAGTGAGAAAACTATTAATTAGCTTGCTCTCTTTTCCATCATAGGTTTCTTTCCCTAAAAATGATGAACAGATGCCATAACTGTATCTAGGCTAGGTCTGTAAGGCACCACTGAATGTTAAAAGGCAATGTTAAGTGATGGTCAAGGAAAGAAACCAAGAATTTGGTATTAAATAAAAGTAGGTTTATCTGTGCTTAGATGCAAGAGATGTGGGTTCGGCCCGTGGGTCTGGAAGATGCCTTGGAGGAGGGCATGGCAACCCACTCCAGTATTCTTGTCTGCAGAATCCCATGGACAGAGGAGTCTGGTAGTCTATGGATCATGGGGTTGCAAAGCTTGGACATGACTGAAGAGACAGAGCACACACAGACAGAAAAGTAGGTTAAGTCTGGTTCTGCAACACTGTGTGACCTTGGTCAAATACTTGGCCCCTTTAAACCCACTTTTTGGAGCAGCAAATCACATACATCTGACACCTGATTCACAATGTAGTTTTGAAGATCAGATCAGACAAAATATGTACACTGTTTTAAAACAGTACCTGCAATAGTCTGTAGTTCAGTTCAGTTCAGTCTCTCAGTCGTGTCTGACTCTTTGTGACCCCATGAATTGCAGCACGCCAGGCCTCCCTGTCCGTCACCAACTCCTGGAGTTCACTCAGACTCACGTCCATTGAGTCAGTGATGTCATCCAGCCATCTCATCCTCTGTCATCCCCTTCTCCTCCTGCCCCTAATCCCTCCCAGCATCAGTCTTTTCCAATGAGTCAACTCTTCGCATGAGGTGGCCAAAGTACTGGAGTTTCAGCTTTAGCATCATTCTTTCCAAAGAAATCCCAGGACCGATCTCCTTCAGAATGGACTGGTTGGATCTCCTTGCAGTCCAAGGGACCCTCAAGAGTCTTCTCCAACACCGCACTTCAAAAGCATCAATTCTTCGGCACTCAGCCTTCTTCACAGTCCAACTCTCACATCCACACACGACCACTGGAAAAACCATAGCCTTGACTAGATGGATCTTTGTTGGCAAAGTAATGTCTCTGCTTTTCAATATGCTATCTAGGTTGGTCATAACTTTTCTTCCAAGGAGTAAGCGTCTTTTAATTTCATGGCTGCAATAGTGTTACCTGCCAATTAATACTGTTTATCATTATTTTTTTCTGTCTTATGTGGATTGCACCATCCTATACAAGTGAATTATGGGAGGGCGTTAACACTTTGAGTATTTAAACACTCTTCTTATCCGGTATTTTCCCTTGGAAACAGACATCCATTTCCCGTCTCCTAGTCAGCTATTAATAGCTGCCCCAATCTGAGTTACGAACTTTTTGCTTAGACTCAACTACATGCTTGATGTTAAATACCAGGTTGTTAGAGTATTCCTCTTGCAGATCTTACAGAGAGAAGCATGTATTCACATGCACAATTCTAGTACATATCATTTACTACAAAGTGTAGATATTTCCAAACGCATCTTCTCTGATCTATCCAAATTCGTCAGTATTCACTGTTATCATCGAAATGTCTGTCCTTAATTAAATAGTTCATAAGCCTAAATACTGTTATTAAAACTTCTCAAGTCTTTTAAAAAACTATTTTTAAAATAAAATAAAAGGGGATAAGTCCTCTCAGGTATTATTTCTCTATTGCATAAATTATATGTTTTTGTTAATTACATTTATTTCATTTTAATGCAACTACACATTTTCCAAAGTTGTCTAACTTTGATGTTCTTGAAGATCATAGCCAATGCTCTATTAATCTGAATCACCTATGCTAGTGTCTGGCTTACCATAGGTGCTGAATAAATGATAGCTTAATATATCAGAGTTGAAATAAACCTAGCTATAAAACTCAACTCAAAACCTCTCATTTTAGAGTTTTAATCGAATCCACTACTTTTTTCTAGCCCTTTCATGTATTTTACAGTGTGAACAAAGAAGACACTGCAGATGCATTTTGTCTGAAGAAGAAATCAACATGACTGTGTGTAATCAGTCACGTCCAAAAAATTCCATGGGTGTGACTCATCATGGCTGGTAAAAACACCCTTGTAACTGTTATCCCTGGTGGCTCAGAGGTTAAAGCATCTGCCTCCAATGAGGGAGACCTGGGTTCGATCCCTGGGTCGGAAAGATCCCCTGGAGAACGAAATGGCAATCCACTCCAGTATTCTTGCCTGGAGAATCCCCTGGACGGAGGAGCCTGGTAGGCTACAGTCCACAGGGTTGCAAAGAGTTGGACATGACTGAGCAACTTCACCTTCCACCTTCCATAGGAAGTGAGATAAAATTATTGATACTTGAGAAGAAAGTTATCTTAAACTTTGCCTTTTCCAATATCTCACATGCTAATAGCATCAAGATCAAGTACTACTGGGTCAGAATATATTTGTATGGGGCTCAAGAATTTGCATTTTGAAAATTTCCCTTAGTGATTCTTATGCAAAATAAGTTAGAGAATTATCTGTCTTATTCAACAAACTCAAGATACAAATAAAGCCATGAATAAGACCCAGGGAAGAGAAGATAAGTAGGTAAGATTATCTCGCCTAGTCTATCCCCAGCACCATTCAAATAAAATTTGGCCCGTAGGTATCATAAAACTGTTCCATCTTCTTATGTCAATTGCCTGTTGTGAGCTGATCTTTCAGGTCACATGAACTGTACCCCAAATGTCAGGAAACATTTCTCAGTTTTGCTGTCCTAGGATGTCAAGCAAACAACAGAATTCGGCATTATAAAAGTAGCAGTCACTGTCTAGCCTTAGAATCAATGTCTTTAAGGAAAAAATATACACACACACTTTGAATGTTAGGAATAAAACATAAAATTTGTTATTGGACACTGTCCTATCTTTATCAGTCATACCAATCTGTTCATAAATCTTTAGATAATTGGCTCTGCTGTGTCCTAACTCCAAGAGACCTGACTCTCAGCAGAGATGCTGTATATCATGTGACCTCCCTGAAGATATTTCTCTGAGTTTTGCTCTTCCATTTTCTCTAAAACTTTCCATCCTAAAAATAATTATAAGAGCTGATGGGTAGAAATGTAGACTTGACCTCTTCCTTATAACATCATTTTGAAAGGGACTGTTTCTTTGATTGTTAGATTTAAACTGCTAAACACAAAACCGATGACTTCCAAATTTACATTTCAGATCCAGACTCTTCTCAGACCTGTCTCCAAGAAATCTAAACCTGGGAACACAAAGACATCATCTTCCCTCCAAGACTATTTTGTCAGTCACTTTTCAGAAACAACTTGTGTGATTTGCCATCTTTTTCTTTTTCTCCTTTTCCCCTCCTTCATTCCTTTCTCCCTATATTTTTCTCTTTCTTCACTTTCTTTATTATTTCTTTCAGAGGTCCCTATAACTTTAGGAATGAAGTTTAAACTTTTTGCTTTCATTTCTATTAAGGGGAAATTCATAAACTATAAAATCAGCCATTTTAAAGCAAGCAATTTAGTGGCATGTAGTACATTTTCAATACTGTGGAAACACTACCTCTATCTAGTTTCAAAATATTTTCACCACCACACCCCAAAAGACCCCAAACCCATTAAGCATTACTTCCCATTTGTCTTCTTACCCTAGCCCCTAGCAAGAAAACAATCTGTTTCCTGATTCTATGATTTTTTTTTTTTAATGCTTTACTTTGCTTCTTCCTCTCTCCATTAGATTTCAAATTTCTGAAGGGAAAACACATCATCTTCCCTTTACGTAACCACACTTTCCAAATTTGATCATGTTTATCACTGTCATCTTTAACACTCCAACTGTTTTACACAACCCTTACAGAATGTCCAAAAATCTGAAATAATTTCCAGTGCTTTGACTTTTCTAGCCCCAAATCCCTTACTCTTCTCACCTCAACCCTATTCCAATTTACCTTCCTCCCTCCTTTATTCCTCCCTTTCCTTTTCCTTCCTTCCTCCCTCTCTTCTTCCTTTTTTTCTTTCTCTTCCCTACTTTCCATCCCGTGTCCATCCCTATCCATTTCTTTCATCCTTTTTTTCCTCTTCTCTCATAACTTTCATTCTTCTCTTTTCCTCTTCTATTCATATTGTATATATCAGCTTCTCATCACTATTTTGTAAAATGTATTTGGTTGTGCCAGGCCTTAGCTGTACCATACGGGCTCTTAGTTGTACCAGGCAGGCTCTTAGCTGTGGCATGTGGGATCTAGTTTACTGACCAGGGATCAAACGTGGGCCCCCTGCATTGGGAGTGCAGAGTATTAACCACTGGACCACCAGGGAAGTCCAATCACTTGTTATCTTACTCAATAGTTCTCTCCCTCTATGTCTTCCCACCCCATTCCCCTTACTCACTCTCTAGTTTACTATCCTCGCCACCTGCTCCATGTCTTTCAGTCCCTCTAATGCCCTTTGTTCTTCTTCTTGTCTCTCACTGCTGTTTCCTAAACTAAGGAGACCGTCCTCCCATCCCATCTCCTACAGTTAACTATTTAGCATCCATCACATTTCATCCTGTGCTACCTCAGGATGCCTCTCCTGAAACTCCTAGGCTAAATTAATTCCATTGTAATATTCTATCTCATATTTCAGCATCAATTCAGTTTGTTTTTAAGATCCTCTCTTGAGAAAAAATCTCTAAGTTAGGCTGAGCCAAAGTGCAAAGAGCTACAGTTTTCTCCCCTGAAAAGCAAATGGGTTGTGGGATCTAGGCTGCAACACTTGATAAATGAAACAATAATCAAATGATATGCAGAGTACATCATGAGAAACACTGGGCTGGAAGAAGCACAAGCTGGAATCAAGATTGCCAGGAGAAATATCAATAACCTCAGATATGCAATGACACCACCCTTATGGCAGAAAGTGAAGAGGAACTAAAAAGCCTCTTGATGAAAGTGAAAAAGTTGGCTTAAAACTCAACATTCAGAAAACGAAGATCATGGCATCTGGTCCCATCACGTCATGGGAAATAGATGGGGAAACAGTGGAAACAGTGGCAGACTTTATTTTTTGGTGCTCCAGAATCACTGCAGATGGTGACTGAAGTCATGAAATTAAGACACTTACTCCTTGGAAGGAAAGTTATGACCAACCTAGATAGCATATTCAAAAGCAGAGACATTACTTTGCCAACAGAGGTCTGTCTAGTCAAGGCTATGGTTTTTCCAGTAGTCATGTATGGATGTGAGAGTTGGACTGTGAAGAAAGCTGAGCTCTGAAGAATCGATGCTTTTGAACTGTGGTGTTGGAGAAGACTCTTGAGGGTCCCTTGGACTGCAAGGAGAGCCAACCAGTCCATTCTAAAGGAGATCAGTCCTGGGTGTTCTTTGGAAGGAATGATGTTAAAGGTGAAACTCCAGTACTTTGGACACCTCATGCGAAGAGTTGACTCATTGGAAAAGACTCTGATGCTGGGAGGGATAGGGGGCAGGAGGAGAAGGGGATGACAGAGGATGAGATGGCTGGATGGCATCACCGACTTGATCAACGTGAGTCTGAGTGAACTCCGGGAGTTGGTGACGGACAGGGAGGCCTGGCATGCTGCGATTCACGGGGTCGCAAAGAGTGGGTCACGACTGAGTGACTGAATTGAATGACTGACAATGCACTGTGCTGTTCAAAGATGAGGTGTAGTACAAATGCCAGGTATGACTAACATTATCTCCTAAATCTGTTCATCTGATTACTCTTTGCAAGTGCTTCTCCAATGTAATATTGCATAGGCACCATTAATTCAACAATAAGGTTAAAATCCTAATTTCTATTCATTTGACCTCTATTAAGCCTATCTATTTATGGAGGCTTTTACAGATAAATGTGAAGAAACATGTAGGTACTGAAGACAGAGTTAAAATGTTTATTATATCACTGATACCATTCAAGTAACTTGTGAGAAACAGTTTTGTCAAAGAAGTCATTCATTTAGCTTATGAGATCTTTATGATACACACAGTAAGAAACACTTAGAGAAGTTATAAAGCAAACAATAAAAGAGAGCCTTGTGCCAAGGGTCTAGGAACCAATAATCTGAAAACAGATAAAGAGAACAAAGGGGTACATTCAGTTCCCAACCAGTCCTCCCTCTGTTTGTGTGCCGCCCAAGGTCCAAGTCAGGATCAATAGAGAACACAGTCAGGGTTGTGTTTCAAGCAGATAAGTGAAGCAAGTTGTTCTTCCAACTGGTAATCTTCTGAAAAATCACTTGCCCCTGTACAGGCTATTCCTGCCCCAACTTCCATAGAGCACATTCAGTTCAGTCCAGTTCAGTCGCTCAGTCGTGTCCGACTTTTTGCAATCCTGGGAACCGCAGCCTGCCAGGCCTCCCTGTCCATCACCAACTCCCGGAGTCCACCCAAACCCATGTTTATTGAGTCGGTGATTCCATCCAACCATCTCATCCTCTGTGGTCCCCTTCTCCTCCTGCCCTCAATCTTTCCCAGCATCAGGGGAAATAAACAAGTCAGCAAAATAAAGAATAATGTGGTTTTGCTCCTGATGCAGACAACTCTAGGCTTGCTTGTTATTTTGTTTAATGATAATCATTTTCCAATCCACTGGTTTGACCCCAAAACAAATAGTGATATCCTCTCAGTGATGACAGTTGTAGAAAATTACAGGAACTCAGGACCAAACCCTTCTCCCAGATTATGTTAAGACTGCCTAAAGATACAAGCCTTATGTATCACCCACTTGCTGTATGCAGAGATCACTCCTGGTGATGTCAAGTACAATGATCCATTCAAACCTCAGGGTAAGCCTATATAGTAGGTGTTAACTCCAGTGAACCTCAGAGAGGTTATACAATAGCACAAAGTTTATATACTTTCTGTCTGACTCCCATCTGCAGCAAGCTATAGTGGAGAATCCCAAATGAAGTACTGATAAACTTCATTTATTGAACAAAGTCTAAGCTTATTATTCTGAAATTATTATTCTGTGGATATTTAAAGTGACAGAGGACTTAAAATTTTTTTTAAAAGTGATTTACAGGAGTCTTTATGTATAGATTTCTTTTCTGGTTCATGTCACATACTTTTTTGATATGAAAGAAGTCACCAATACTGAGCTACCATATATTATACTAAATAAAGACAACTAAAATACACTTAAGCCATGAAAGTCACTTTACTAGCGAATGACATAGTATTTGGGGACTTACTGCTAAGAATCTCTCTTTGGAGTAAATTCCAAATAATCTTCACTTTCCCATATCATTGGGAGGCATCTTTGAAAAGAGCAAATGGCTCTTGGATTTAATGTCTAGGAAAATGTTTCTAGTTTAACTTCATTTCAAAAAGACAACTTGCCAACAACTCACTAAAATCTTTGAGTCAGTTTCTTTGGTGTGTGGCTAAGCAATGTTCATTTGGGGGAAGAAAAAGAAAAACTTCATAACAATGTGTTCGGATCTGTTTAAAGCAAACATATGCAAAACCCGGGTGACTAAGGATACTTATTTTTTTTATTGGATTGAAACAATGCAAACTACACACTGTGTCTAAATGTTTAATATAAACATTTACACTGAATATATTTGCAGATCAACAGCTGCTCAAACAAAAGCAGCGAATCTAATGGATTTCATAGTTGAAGCCCCCAATCAAAATGGAGTTTACTTTCACTACTCATGGCTTATGCAGTTGCACTGGAGTAAAGGCCTTTGTTTCAAAATTATTATCTACTTTTAATCTTCTTCCAAGAAACAATCCAAAGAAAGTTACTTAGTTCACGTTTCTAGACCAAATGAAGTACAGGGCAATTAATTTTATTCCTCAAACAAAATCCAGTTAGTATTATTGATATGGAAAAATACTTTGCTATCATAATGCAATTATGCTATGTATGCTCATTTCAGCTGAACATATACAAAGACATTCCAAATGCATCTGAATTCTCTATCGCTGTTCTATGCACAATTCAAAGCATTTCAGTTAAGGGCTCTTGCAAATGCTTGGGAACCATGCACTGAACACCTCCCTTTGTAAGCAATCAGGAATTCCATGAAGTAAATTGGTTTATAATTTTGCAGGAATTTGAATCTTACTGGAAGAGGCGATGTGTAGGAGTCACTCACTTAGAATATATACAGATTCTGAAATATGTATACCAATTCAGCTATATTATACTTTATTGTTCATTGTGCACATAATAATCTCTGGAAAAGTGATGGAAATGGAGTTTGTTTCTAAAAATGAGTAATGAGTGACAACTGTTGATGTTAGCAATAAAATTCAGGAAAAAATAAAGATGTCTTTATGAGTAATGGTACTCTAAGAAGAAATAACAGCACTCCACCCATACAACTACTGCAAGAAGGGGGATTATAGACTACGTTGGTAGTCATTAAGTTGGTTATTCTTAAACGTAGTAGAGTGTATTACTCATAAATGAAAATTATAAATTATAAAATCACATAATAAATGTGATTAAATGAAGGTGTAACTATTTAGTTTTATATAACATTTCCTTTGGAGATAACTTTTGGATCTGGCTATTCTTATGCCTTAGCTAAAGGTGGAAGACATTCAGCTAAACTCTTAGAGAAGGTACAGCGCATCAACTCTTTTGTGTCCTCTAGTAGTAAGACTCAAATATGTTACAAGTGACTAATCTTACTCAGTTAGGTTAAAACCTAACTTCTTTCTTATTCTGAACAGAAGCAAGGCTATATTTAGCTCTTTGACCCCCCCTTTATTTTATCTCCTTTCTTTCCCCTTCATTTGATCTAAAAACAACATTCTTTCTTGAAATACTAATGAAAACAGTTCTTCTTAGTGATGAACATATACAACTTCATGACAACTTTCTTTTTATCTTGTAAATAAGGCATTCCAAAGCCACTTGGATGCTGAAACTCTTTCCTTCATAGCCTTGTGTTATTTTTGTTGTTGTTGCTATTTTGACAAAAAATTCTTATAAACATTTCTATTACTGCTGTATCTTCATGCTAGGGGCCCATATTCACTCTCAATCTACTTTTTATAATGCTGACAAAATATATTTCTTAGAGTATCACTTTTTATTATGGAATTTCCCAGCTCACAAATTTTAATGGCACCCTAATGTCAACTTCAGAGAAGGCAATGGCAACCCACTCCAGTACTCTCGCCTGGCAAATCCCATGGATGGAGGAGCCTGGTAGGCTGCAGACTATGGGGTCGCTAAGAGTCACACACAACTGAGTGATTTCTCTTTCACTTTTCACTTTCAGGCATTGGAAAAGGAAATGGCAACCCACTCCAGTGTTCTTGCCTGGAGAATCCCAGGGATGGGGGAGCCTGGTGGGCTGCCGTCTCTGGAGTCACACAGAGTCGGACAGGACTGAAGCGACTTAGCAGCAGCAATGTCAACTTACAGGGATCCAAACAGTTTGTTGTTATTTGCTTTGTTTTAAATTGGAATCACTAGTTTAAATTACTTAAGCTCAAATGTCATCAACTCTAACAAGAGGGGAGTGTTGAAAACTATTATGTGCTATATATACCTCCTTGCTCTTTGGAACTGTACAAGATGCATCACAGAGATCATTTTACACAATCTTTTTAATAATCCTGGAATGTGAAGGGAAAAAATGAGACATGGGCAACTTACTTGTAGTAAGTGCCAAAATTTGGATTTGAACTAGCCTCTCGGTCTCCAGTAGTGATATCTGTGTACGAGAGCAAAGGGAAAAAAAAATGTTACAGGGATTCATGGATAAGGTGAGGATTGCTGAGGATACAATACCTTGATGTTTTATTCTCACATCCTTGTAGAATGGCATCCTTGTAGATTGCTACTGTTTAAAGACAACTGGCACACAGCTGTGCCTACTGATCCACATTTATTTCAGTATCATTTTCACCCTAAATCAAGCCCAGTTCTATCATCTCTTCAAGTACAGGCCTTGGATTGCTGGCTAATTCTCAACTGCTCATATCTAGGAGTTCTGCTCCAGAGACGCCTGGCCTCTGTCCCATAAGCATGTACTGCTAACACTGCTCTAGGAGTCACTGAACACTGGTATTCCAAATAAACATTTGCTGCTAATTTTTTATAGCTGATTATGTTCTACTACAATCCTTGTCTAGACATGGTAACAAGAAAGAAAACAATGTCACAGTATGTATTTATAGATATTCATTCATTATTTCAGTTTCTGACAGATAATTGAGTTGACACCATGTGGCAGAAATATTTTTAGAGCTTGGAGCTATAAAGGTGAGATATACTCCGTGCACCCCAATAACTCAATATAATCAGGATCAGTGATTTGGCAGCTGGTTCTCTTTGGAGTACTAGAAGTTCAAAAAAACATGTACCCATTGCTTTTTTATTTATAAATAATTAATAATTTAAATATACTTAAATTTTTAACCAATAATTTAAATATATTTAAATTTTAATACTTTAAATAAGTAATAATTTAAATAATATATTTGAATTATTTAAATATATTTAAATAATTTAAATATATAAAAGAAATAAAAAGAAAGATAGATGGAGCTTCATCTATGGGAGGGAAGATTATGTAATCATGTGTAATTGTGACATTCAGATTTTTATGCATTGTTAACATAAAACAGAATTATATACATATATATTTTATATGTGAGTGGATTATAATATATCATATGCATAAAAGGAAATTATGTATGATATATTCTATCAATTATTAACAATGGTTCTCTGTGATGGATTGTGAATGAATTACTTATGGTAATTATTCTGAAATTTCAAATTCCAAAAATAATTGTATTTTTATTTTCTGAAAAAGACAAACACCAATTACAAAAATAGATTTTATTCTGCCTTCCTGGTAGTGTATACCACCTCTGACTATTTTTAACAAGTCCTACCCACATCATTATATATATTATATAATAATATATAATATATTATATAATGTAATATAATGATGTATGACTACTTTATTTTTGCTTTTGTTGCCTGTGCTTTTGGTGTCACATCCAAGAAACCATGTCAAGACAAATGTCAAGTTTTCTCCCCATGTCACTTTGAGGAGTTTTATAGATTCAGGCCTTAAATTTAAGTCTTTAATCCATTTTTAGTTCATTTGTGACTGATGTAAGATAACGTGTGACTTTATCTTTTGCATGTGAATATATAGTTTTCCCAACATCATTTGTTGAAGAGGCTGTCCTTTACCCATTGTGTACTCTTATGCCTTGTAGAAGTTTAGTTGACCGTATATGAGTGGGTTTATTTCTTAGCTCTCTATTCTGTTTCAATGCTCTATGTGCCTGTTTTATACTGGTACCATACTATTTTAATTAATTTGGCTTTTTAGTATAGTTTGAAATCAGAAAGTATAATGCTTCAAAGTTTGTTCTTCTTTCTCAAGATTGCTTTGGGCATTTGTGGTTTTTTGCAGTTCCATACAAACTTTAGGATTTTTTTTTCTAATTTTGTAAGAATCGATACTGGAATTTTGATGGGGTGGCATTAAATCTGTAGGTCCTCTTGGGTAGTATGGGCGTTTTCACTGTATTAATTCTTTTAATACATGAACATGAAATATCTTTCCATTTATTTGTGCCTTATGCAATTTCTTTCATCAGTATTTTATACTTTCAGTGTATACATCTTTTACTTCTTCTGGTTAAAATTATTTTTAAGTATTTGTGCTTGATGATATTTTACCTGGAATTGTTTTAAATTCCTTTTGAGACAGTCTGTTGTCAGTGTGTAGAAATAAAACTAATTTTGGTACACTGATTTTCTATCCTGAAAATTTACTGAATTCATTGATTAGTGTTCACTGACAGCGTGATACCACTTAGTTGGACTTTTCAACTGAGTGGGTTCAGGGCTAGGCTCCATAATCACCCTTGGTTGAGTGGGTTCCCAGGCTGTGCTTCCTGGAAGACTGGTGGTGTTGTCTTGACTCTTCCTTCAAGCAGGCCTTGCAAGTTTGACTCTGCACAGCCAAAACCTGTGCTCTATAGTTGAGAAAGACCACTGGCAAGGTTATCTGCCCAGACAATGCTGCTGACTGTGCTCTGCTGTAGGTTTGGGTTGTTACCAGGCTATGAGTTTGGTCAGGCTGCAGGTTATGTCTCAAATCTGGACAGGGTTGCTGATTAAGTTCCCTGGTTGAGTGAGGCTGATGTGTTTACCCCAGAGTTAGGTGGGGCTGGAAGCTGGGCTCCACAATTGGGTGGGGTTACTGTTTGGGCTCTCTGCTTCCATTGAGCTACAGGGTATGCTTTTCATTTCATTAGGATCATTGGCTTGGCTTCTTGCCTGGTTAAGCATAGGCTATGCTCTGCAGTGGGGCAGAGTCTTTGACAAGGCTTGCTACCAGGATGAGGCCAACAGCTGTACCCCCTGCTAGTCTGGGCTGCTGGCTGGGAACTCAAGGCAGGCAGAACTGCCAACCAAGCTCCCTGGCAGATAGAGACACCAGGTCAGCTCTGTGAGTGAGTAAAGTGGCTGGATGAACTCACTGGTCAGGTGAGGCTGCTAGCAGGGTTACGGAGACACCATGAAGATCCATGTGCTGGTCACTGTGTGTCCTATTTCTCTCCTTTCTTCCTAGCTGACTCCAGGTGATTCAGCTTTGCCACCTCCCCCATGTTCCTAATGAGACAGAACTTGGCCTCTTAGGAAGAGCCTTAGATGTCGGGGATGCTAAATATATACCTTGGGCTCTGTATCTCTACTGGATAAATTGTAGGCCCAGAGAATCCCTGTCAGTGTGTGCATGGGTGGCACAGTCAAAGTGAAACATTCTTCTTACTCCTCTAATGCAGACTGTCTTTTTGGTAGTCCATGGGAGTCCTTTACTCTTAACTCTGTTCTGAGATTTTTATTAGGGCATTCTTATATGTGGATATCTGCTAGTTGCTCCTTCTATGAAGAAATAATGCCAGGGACCTCCTACTCGATCATCTTTCTGGCAAACCCAGTCACTATGTATATTTTAACTGGACACAGCCAGGTAGACATTATCATTATGATAGAAATACAGAAAAGGATTTGTGGCCAAAACACAGAAAAGGCAGTGCTAACAGTAATAGCATATATAGTTATTTTTGTTTGTTTGTTTTGGAAAGGTGTAAGGTTCATGATTTTCAAAAAACAAAATATCTCTAAAATAAGAGACAAGCAACATGTAAGCCAGTTCTTTAAAAACATCACAGACGCAATGAAGTCATGGCAGAAGCTCATCAACTTATTAAGAAAGATAGAGGAAGACACTTTTTTTTCCATGGTGAACTTGGTAGAGCCCATTAACTTAGGACACACTTGACAACAAACTGAATGTAACCAGAGCACGCCAGATTTGCAGAATTCCATTATTCATGGACTGGTTCTATACAAGTTACTAAGAGTAAGCTATTAAAAGCTGTTCAGTTCGGTTCAGTTGCTCAGTCAGGTCTGATTCTTTGCAACCCCATGGACTGCAGCATGCCAGGCCTCCCTGTCCATCAGCTGTAGGCCATTCTAATAATCTTATCATCCCATGACAATTTAACAGTGAATGGAAACATGATTTAAAGATTTCTTTAAGGTGGAGAAAGAACTGAACTTCAGCTAAGTAATAAAAGAGATGATTACAGACCAAATAAGAGAATATGCTGAAACAGACTTAAAGACAACTTACAGGCTCGGCGATGGTGGGGTTCCTCTTCCTTGTAAATGTAGAAAGTGTTTCTGAGACTAGACCAAACCACCAACTGTCTTTCATTTCCTCAAGCTCTACTGTCACTGTATAAACTCGGTGATGGAAAGAGAAGTTTTCTCTTGGCTTACAAATAGATAGCTGCCTTTTGGAAGAACTGCAAGGAAAAGAAAGGAGTGTCAGTGACAAAGTATTCATATTTATTCAGAGTCTTATACTTGTATGACATTGCTTTAGGTAAAATATGCAAATTTATTATTTCCAATTCTTCTTTCCTAATAATCTTACATGTAGCTGAATTACCCTGGATTTGAGGTGATGTTCAGTTATAACATGTACAGTAAATCTTCCTTCCTTCATGTCAAAGGTAATGGTAATAACATTGAAAACCTAATGTGCATCAGGGTTTTATATGAGCTTACTCTTTCTGGCCTCACCACCATTCTTTAAGTTGCACATTATTTTAAAGAGAACTGGCATTCAGGGAGATATTTTGAGTATCAAAAACATGTCACTTATAGGTCTTGCAGGAGAGTTATGAAACTAGCTATCTCTAAGTTGAATAGTCTTTCAACTGTATAATATTGCCAGAAAAAGTCTTAAAGGTGTGCTGCAGGAATAGTTGATTAACTTTAAAATAAACTTTCATATATTAATTATAAAATGTTTCACAATCAAAGCATGCCTTTTAAAACTGGCAACTTAATATGAACTTTACAAATTAATCAATTAGCATCTTACAGACTCAGGCCTTATAAAGCAAACATTGAGTCAATCTGATCTCTCAAGATTAATTTATATGATTTGTCTGAAGTATCATATACCACAAAAACATATTTAAGAAATGGATATTCAAATAACAGAATGCTATTGCTTTATTTATAGGATAACCAAAATAAAGTAGATCTGACTAGAAGAAATTATTTAGGGGGTATTAGGTTATGATAGTAATATTCTGAACTTATAATCAGTAGCACAGGCTGGAAATTAAGCTTTACAATGAATGAGGTGTCCTCAGAAAACTCAGTTAAAATTACTGAATTTAAGTTTCCTCACCTGAAAATTGAGGGTAATAATGACCAACTTGCATCACTGTTATAAATGAAAAAAATATATAGTAGAATAAATGTTTCATAGTATGTTCAAAATTGTGTTAATAAAATAATTAGGGCAAAGTTCATTCAAAATCTATGAAAAATCCCTAAGTTTCACTCATTCAACACATTTTTGTTGACTGTCAATACTTATCAGTCTGTAGAGCTGCCATAACAAGATATCACAGACTATGAGGCTTAAACAACAAAAATCCATTTCTCACAGCTCTGGTGTCTGGAAGTTTAAGACCAAGATTGTAGACTGGTTTGATTTCTCCCAAAGCCTTTTACCTTGACCTGCAAATGGCCCTTTTCCTGCTGTGTATGTGTATGTGTGTATGTAAATATATAGAGATATATAGATATACATCTTTTCTTCTGGTTACACATACTCTCTGGTGCATCTTTTCTTATAAGGACATCAGTCAGATTGAATTTAGGCCCACTCAAATGACTTCAAGCTCAATTACCACTTTAAAGTATCTCTCTCCAGATACAGTCACATTCTCATATATTAAAGGGTAGGACTTCAACACAGAAATTTTGAGTGGATTCAGCCCATAACACCAAACATTCGGGTAAGGAACTGACTAAACTATGCACAAAACAAACCTGTTACTTGACCTCAAAGAATTTTAGTCTGGGGAGGTATAGGTGAATTAAATGGATACGATAACACCATGTGATAAATGCCCTTGGGGAAACCATGGGCTGCAGGAAAGCAGAGAGTGGAAACATTCTATTCAGATTTAGAGATCAAGGAAAGATAACCATGGAATTTCTTCTAAACTGTCAACTGATACAGAAGTATGCATCAAATTTATGAAAATCAAAGAGCTAAAGGGTACTCTAGGTATAGGAATCAATCTGTGCAAAGTCATAGAACTGAGACTATTCATTTAGGGAACTTAAGTGATCCTGAAGTGTGGGAGGAAGAGAAAAGTAGAATATGCAGAGATTTTAAAAGCATGATGCTCCCATAATGCTTTCTTCAAGCCAAATCAGAGCTTTTGACTTAATCGTAATCACACAGAGAGCCATATAAAAATGTGTTATATGAGCAACATATTAGTAAATGAGCGACATATTAGTAAGTTTGTCTTTTAGAAAGATTTGTGATGCATAAATAAACTGATGAGAGAAAAAAATAAAATCAGAAAACCCGTTTATGAGATTCCTCGGTGTACCAGTCATGATAGCCTGAGACATGGAAATATCAAAAGGGATGAAAAAAACTGTGAGTGATGTGTGGGGCCGAATTTATATTGGAATGGTTGAGGAAGGATTTTAGAGAGTGCAGAAGACTCTAAGACGACTGTCAAGCTACTGACCTAAGTCTGTGAGTTGGTGGTAGTAATGTTGCTTGGAAGGGAGGGTTAAAATGAATGGGAGGTTTTGGAGGGAAAGGATATATTCCATTTAGATGCACTGGTTTTCAGGTGGATATCTAACTGGAGATCAAAGACACAAAGACACAGCAGGTTCCATGGGGCCTGGTTGTTGATACTTGCATTTTAGTAAAGCGTCTTCAACCAAATTAATTTCTACTATTTCTAAGGCAAAATTCATTTATGTCAATTCTTTGCTTTTTTTAAGATACAGCTAATAATTACTAGTTTTCTTTTACCTCCTTTGGAGAAATTATGGATAATAAGAGGTAATTGGCTTGGTCTTTCTGACCATTATTTCATGAATCTGCAGACATCAGTTCAGCTTAAGATATGTTTGTGTATTTTGTAATAAAATATGTTTATCCCATGCTGAAAGATGCAAGGAGACAGGCCGTGAAAATTTATGTAGGGAAGTCTCTGCTATTGCTGTTAAGAACAACTTGAATAAAGTCTAAAACCATGCATTTAGAAAAAAGTAAAAAAATTCATTTAAGAATATGAATTATTCAATAATAAAAAGCTAACCTGTTTTAAAAAATAGGCAAAAATTTTGAATAGACATTTCTCTAGAGAAGATCCACACGTGAACAATAAATAATCACTAAAAACTGGCTCAAAATCACTAATCATTAGGGCAAATTAAAACCACAGTGAAATAATACTGAATACCATTAGAATGGTTATTATCAAAAAAACACACACATGCACCAGAAAATAACAAGAGCTGACAAGACTGTGGAGAAATTAAAACCCTTACACATTGTTGGTAGAAATGTAACATAGGGCCACAGTTTCAGAAAACTGTTTCTCAAAAAAATTAAACATTGAATTATCATATGTTTCAGCAATTGCATTTCTGGGTATATACCCAAAAGAACTGAAAGCAGGGACTTGAGCAAATACTTGTACACCCATGATCTTGCAGTATTATTCACATTAGTCTAAAGAAAGGAAACAAATGTCCACCTATAGATGTTTGATGAACAAAATGTGGTGTATATATGCATATTTTATATTATTTATTTTTAAAATTTTATATTTTAGATTATTTAACCATAAAATGAATGCCATTCTGATATATGCTACAATGAACATTGTGGAATTTCAAATGTGCCAGTCAAAAAAGGACAGTTACTAAATGATTCCACTATCTAGAAGGGTCAAATTCATAGAAACAGAAAGTAGAATGGTGTTTGTCAGAGTCAGAGGAGGGAGAGGAATGGGGAGTTGTTGTTTAACAGGCACAGAGTTTCAGTTCTGCAATATGAAAAGTGCTGGAGATGGATGGTGATAATGGCTGCACATCTATGTGTGATTAAAGCCACTAAACTGTACACCTAAATATCACTAGAACGATGAATTTTACCAAAATTTCAAAAAAACTTTAAAATAATTGTACAGAATTCCCTTTACTTATGAATTAAATTTAAACCAAAAATCTCTGTCATATAGCATGTATAATGGTATTAAGATTCCATGATATAATCAGCAATAGTGAATGCTATCAATAATACATCAGAAGGTCAAATTTTCTTACAAAGTATTTATGTGATATGCATATGTTAAAAACAATATTATGAAATAATGTTAACTTTTTAGAACAGATGGAGAGTTATAAACCCTGGGATCTTCTCTGCCCCCACTAACAGAAGCATAACAATTAGATGCTGAGATTAGAACTTACTAAGACTTGAATGCAAAAAAAAAAAAAAGGAATAAAATAAAAGTCAATTTATAAGCAATATTGGTATGTCTATAATTTATATAAATATTTCAGAGGATATTTAGAAAAAGCCTCATGGTAATGAGTTTCAATACATCAAAGCAGAAATAAACACATATGTTCACAGTGTCTTGGAGAATAATACAAATAAATTATTACAAAATGAGAAAAAGATTGATTGGACTGATACTCCATGGAGCTGCTGTTTCTTTTTGGTTAATATCATTTATTATATGAAGTTGCTTGAAACTTCTTAAAAGTCTGTTTAATATTAGCTTGTTAAATATTGTCATAAATGTTTTAGAGTTTGGTTATTGCTTTCTTCAGATCCATAACCTTGCTTTAACAACCCACATATATCCACATCCACTTAGTAAGCACATTACATTGTATCATTAAGTTATACAATGAGTATAATTGCTTTACTTCCTACTGATTCTCTCCTAGGTCTAGGACATGAGCAAAGTATTTTCTCTCAGAGCCTTGTAGTCTCGAAACCCCCTGGCAGCTGAGGGATCAACCCAGGTGAGAATCATCATATCCCTCTCAACATCTTAATTATTTATTACCTTGCTCCAGGCAGGTCAGGGCTTTTTCTGGGGACACTGTCAATCTGTCTGACTTCAGTCAGGTAAAAAAACACACACACACACAAAAATCCTCAGAGCTCACTCTCAGTTAGAGGCCAAATGCCCAATGTCTGAGGGGAGCTCCAAGGAGCTTCAAGCCCTCATTAGGGTATAAATGGGATTTTCTGACCAAATTTGTATATAAAAAGTCAAATCACTTAAACAAAAACAAACAAATTTCTTGATTACATGCTTCAAATTTTTTAGATTTACCTCTTTAGATTTCCTGTTTCTTCCTGACACTATGCCATTTTCACAAATTCTTAGCATGTCCTCAAGAGACTAAAAGGAAAGGATAATGTGAAACTCAAATGACTGTTTTGGACTTTAGCTTCAGTCAGAAATTAAATGTGAAGAGAACTTGAAACTGTTGGCAAAATGATAATCTTGGAACATCAGTGATTTCTGTTACCTTTGACCCCCCTCAACACACCTTACTACCCATGAATGCTTTCCCTGAACAGCTAGTGGAACTGAAACACCTGTATTCACCACTTGTTACTTGTTAAAAGTGGTTCTTTCTTTGAGGTATATATATTGTGTTCATAACAGACATGGAATATCCAGTTGGGAATCCAGGCAGGGGTTGCTTTAGGGAGATTAAATATTAGTGGGAATCTCATTGCAGCAAGTAAAGGCTTCCCTGATAGCTCAGTTGGTAAAGAATCTGCCTGCAGTGCAGAGACCCTGATTCAATTTCTGGATCGGGAAAATCTACTGAGAAAGGGATAGGCTACCCACTCTACTATTCTTGGGCTTCCCTTGTGGCTCAGCTGATAAAGAACCTGCCTGCAATGCAGGACACCTGGGTTCAATCCCTGGGTTGGGAAGATCCCCTGGAGAAGGAAAAGGCTACCCACTCCAGTATTCTGTCCTACGGAATTCTATGGACTGTATACTCCATGGGGTAGCAAAGAGTCGGACACATCTGAGTGACCTTCACTTCACTTCAAAATGATCTAGTTTGATTCTGAGGAGGCCTGTGAAGGACTATGTGACTATGTCCTTTATAAACTCTCCTTGTCTAATTTTGCTTATTAGTAACATTTAAGTCTAGAAACATTCTCCAACTCTCTTCTTTTATTTAGTGCTATAACAGGTGTACCCAATGCTTGAATGTAAAAGACCAAGACTGAGCTATCACCCAGGTAACTATCTAGATAACAGAGATCATGAAACTCTAATGTGTATGAAGATTCCTGGGGAACTTTCTATACATGAATATTTCTGCAGAATACAGAAATATTCTGATCTAGAGATGTTTGAAATAGCTGATTAATCTTTCTTAAAAAAAAAAACTGAAGACTTTCATTCATTCAAAAACTTGTTTTGCTCCATGTATTCTGATAAAGTATGTGTCTGGCAATGATTTTAGGTCAGCTCTCTTCCTCATGGCCATGCTGTGACCATAGCAGTGGGAAATTTTCCCTTAAGCATTCCATGCTGCTGCTTAGTAGCTTCAGTCGTGTCCAACTCTGTGCGACCCCATAGACGGCAGCCCACCAGGCTTCCCCATCCCTGGGATTCTCCAGGCAAGAATACTGGAGTGGGTTGCCATTTCCTTCTCCAATGCATGGAAGTGAAAAGTGAAAGTGAAGTTGCTCAGTTGTGTCTGACTCCTAGTGACCCCATGGACTGCAGCCTACCAGGCTCCTCCGTCCATGGGATTTTCCACACAAGAGTACTGGAGTGGGGTGCCATTGCCTTCTCTGATAGTTCACCTAAAAATGAAAGGGGTCCCATTTCATCATAGCCACATGCCTACCATGTATGACAATGGTATACATTGGTGATTAATCAAAGAGGGTACTTTTAATTTTTGTTCTTCTGAGGACACTGACAGAAAATATGCATATTTTCACTCTAAATTGTAAATGTGATCTTATCATGCCTCTTCTGAAAGTCCCTTAGCTACTACACAATTATTAGTTAAATTTTTCGAATTTGGGGGATCTTCAGAGAGTACCAGCCAGAAAAGTAGCTGGGGACAGACCTTCAGTGTGTCAATCTCCCTTTCCATCTGCACTGCCTTGCACAACTAGAAAATTGAAG
Organism: Budorcas taxicolor; assembly: GCF_023091745.1. Classification (NCBI taxonomy): domain Eukaryota; kingdom Metazoa; phylum Chordata; class Mammalia; order Artiodactyla; family Bovidae; genus Budorcas; species Budorcas taxicolor. The sequence goes on along the minus strand of NC_068927.1, from coordinate 33,591,447 downwards.
TTTCAACATGTTTTGTTTATTGGATTTCTGAAGAAAATTTTGATTGGCTTTTAAAATGAATCAAAGACAGAATCAATGCCTCAGATTTACTCTCCCTGACACAAAACACAAGTTCCATTATCATCCAGCTCCAGATGTCTTGTCAGGTTTGCCTGTCCCAACTTCTCCATTTGTCTACCTAACATGTAATTAGTAACATGTAATTAGTTGCAGTTACCTGGATGTGACACACTTTAGAAAATCTGAGGCTGTTTTCTGTTTCTCATAGTTTCTTCCTGTGGGTATACTATCTAGTTCATTTCTACCCATCTCCTAGGATTCCTAGAAACATTTTAAGGCTATATTTGGGGCCCCTTTTCTGAGATTATTCTTATGAATAATTTTGCTATGACCCAGACTGCAGTGCAGTATAATCTTGAGAGATACATATATATATCTCATTCACGGAATAAAAGCCCTTTGAGTACTGACTGATACCATGTCATGTTTTAAATTTCCAGTACCTAACATCTTGCTGGATATATGATAAGTGCTAGTACTTGTTTATGAAATAAATAGAAATATGAAACAATTCTTCTTTCATTTACTCTCTTTTAATGTGTTATTAATGCTTCTGGCTTTATTTTTATTTTTCATGTAGATACTAGCAAAACAAATTCAAAAGATTACCTGGATTTTGTTAGAGATAAAAGAAATTAGGTCAAATAATATGTAAATCTTTGAAAGGATCTAGCAATACTTCAGGCTTTGCTACATTAACAGGTTTGTTTTGATTTTTTATTGTTGTTCTTTTTTACAACTATTTAGACATCAGGTGGAGAATATATAGCTTAACCATGTTCAGCAGTTCCCTACTCTCCTCAAGATACAAGCATTCTTCAGCCCTGGAAACTCAGTTCTTTGAAACTGAGATCTTTCCTCATTCAAGTTCCATCTGATTCTACATCTTTCTACAAATTTAAGATCCAGACATAAAGGATAATTTAATTTTATTTAAAAAGGCCAGGATATTGTAGGTCTTCATGGCTTTTAGAATGGGGTTGTCTACACCTAGAAAGTTAGGCTCCTCCTAAGTTGGTCAATACTTACTAATACCTCGAGACCCACTTCAAATTGTTATTCATTACACAGCCTGTCTTGGTAAATATGTTCTGTTAAAGTGCTTGCTTGATGTCATAATTTTAGGTCTCCCTTCCTCCTCACTGACATGATGTCATCAAGGAAGTTTAAAAAATTTACCTTAAAAACATCCATTTTTATCTCAAAATAAAATATGCATCATTCTGTTATAGTTAACACTCTTGTATATGTGAGGATGTTAAACACGGGTTATCATTTAAATAAAACAGGATGCTTCCCTCAGTAATTTGATTATTGCTATGTGGAACTGATTTATTTCTTTTACCATTCTGTGAATTTTAGCATTTGTACAGAATCATGTATACAACAAATGGGATGAAGCAATTACACTGTCTCCAAAAGACCACTTCAGGTTATACCTTTATAGTCTCATCATTCCCCCAACCTTAACCCTTGGCAACTGCTGATTGTATTCTACCGCTATAGTTTTATTTTTATTTTTTAGAAGACCATACAAATAGAATCATAATATATATAACCTTTTGAAACAGGTATTTCTTTTTTTTCCTCAATGTAACACTCATTTTATATAAACATATGGAAGTCACATTACAAAATAGCCCCACTGGAGGGGGGAAAGTCAACATTTTTTTGTTAAACCTACCTCTGCCTTCTAGGTTGGGCCCCAGCTTGGAGATACCTGCTGCTTTGGGAAGGCTGAGGCTCATGCCAAGAGGCTGCTGAAGATGCTGTGTGGCCGACCCCTAGGCCAAACCTTTTTTGGTATGTGGTACATGGTACCTTCTCTGGCCCTCCTTAGCCTAGGGCAGAATTCTGGGAAAGAGGGTTCTGGAGAGCAAGACCCAGGAATCCTGGGGGCACTCAGAAATAGAGTGGGGAGGACCAAGCCACAAAGTAGAGTCTGAAGCTTAGAGCTTGCACCTTTGGAGATTTGGGGGCACAACGGTTATAAGTAGGAGGAACCTGGGCTGTCAGATAAGCAGGAAGCATTTGCCTTTTTTTTTTTTTTTTCTGGTCCAGGTACCCAAGCCTCTTCCCCTGTTGGTTCAACTCCTGCTGGACCCTATATTTCCAGGGATAAGCTCTGGATTCCTGCCTGTTCCCTCACAGCTCTTCCCCATGCAGTACCCCCTCACCTCAGAGTGGCCACACCTTAGGAACACAGCACTGGTCTTAGGATTTAACCAGGAAATGAGCTTATTACAAGAGGCACCCCTGTAAAAATAAACAAAACATCTTGGGGGCTATGTGGAAGGGGAGATAAATATGTACCTGGAACATCTTTCATTTAGCTCCTTCTCCCCTAGCCCTCAGAAAGCCTGAGGACTTGAGGGTAGATGAAAAGGAGGGGGGCACTTCGGCCTTTGGCTTACTGAGGCCTCAAAAGCAGTGATGGTGCACCTCAAGAAATCATGAGATATGACCTCTGAAACAGCCCCACTCTCATGTACACACACATATATCCCTTTGTAGAGGCTTGTGATCTCTGCTCTCCCCATGATTCTAAGGTCCAACTGATGCTTGATTCTGTGGTGATTGGGACTTCTGCTCCCAGGTTCCATGACTTCAGAGGTGGCTGGTGAGGTCATGACCTCTATCCTCCAGCCTTGACTTGAAACCTCTAGGACCTTGTCAAAAGGAAGGGAGGATGGAGTTATTCCCCTGCCTCTCCCCTTAGCTCACCTGTCAGCCTGGGCTGGGCCAGGCGCCCAAGGTTGGAAATTAGGCTGAGGGATGGGCACAAGCAGAGGTGGTGCCCCCAAAAGGGCTCCTGGTGGGGTGTTGCTGAGAAGGTGAGGGATTCTTGGGACCACAGTTGGTGGCCTGGTTCTCTGCTTGTGAGAACATACATTGGTGCAGCCACTATGGAAATCAGTATGCTGCTGCTGCTGCTGCTGGTAAGTTGCTTCAGTTGTGTCCGACTCTATGCGACCCCACAGACGGAAGCCCACCAGGCTCCCCCATTCCTGGGATTCTCCAGGCAAGAACACTGGAGTGGGTTGCCATTCCTTCTCCAATGGAAATCAGTATGACTTCTCCTCAAAAAGCTAAAAATTGAACTAGCATATTAACAAGCAATTCCACACCTGGATATATATCCAAAGAAAATGAAAAACACTAATTCAAGAGATACGTAGACCACAATGTTCATAGAAGCATTATTTACAACATCCAAGAGTTGGAAGCAACAAATGAACAGATATAAAAGATGTGGTTTATGTATGTGATGGAATACTACTCAGCAATAAAAAGAATGAAATCCTGCTATTCTCAACAACCTTGATGGACCTAGAGGGATTATGCTGAGTGAAATGTCACAAGACAAAAGACCCATACTGTATGTTATCACTTTATGTGAAATCTGAAAACAAACAAACAAACAATCATTACTATAACAAAACAGAAACAGACTCACAGATATAGAGGGTAAACTAGGGGTTACCAGTGAGGAAAGGGAAGGTAGAAGGGGCAAATAGAGTTAGTAGATTAAGAGGTTGAAACTACTATGTAGAAAATAAATAAACTTCAAGGGCATATTGTATAGCACAGGGGATATAGTCACTATTTTATAATAACTTTAAATAGAGTATAATCTTTAAAAATACTGATGAGATGGTTAGATAGGATCACATACTCAATGAACATGCATTTGAGCAAACTCCGGGAGATAGAGAAAGAGTGGGAAACCTGACATGCTGTAGTCCATGGGGCTGTGAAGAATCAGATGCGCCTTAGCGACTGAATGACACCTGAAACTGCTATAACATTGCAGATCAACTATGCTTTAATTTTTAAATTAAATAAATACAAATATGCATGGACTCAGATATGACCAGAAGAATTTAGAAACAACATGCCATAGTACGAACTTCTCTTCCTATTGAGAAATGGATGATTATAAATAACTGCTTGTGGGTCAGGATATACAGAAAGACACTTGGGTGCACCTTCAAGTGTCTGAGAATGCCTCTTGTTTTTAATATTCTGAATCATAAGGCACTGACACCTCCCAGCAATCACGAAGCTTATGTCCTAGCCCAGATATGAATCCTCAAAACTGACCCTTCAGTAGATACAGCAGATTGGATATGTAGAAAGAAGGGTTACCATAGCACTCAGATGGGATGACACATTGACAAGGATATTGAATTGCCCTTTATATACAGTGAGTTGCCTAATACAATTATCTTTGTGTTCAAACCGATTTCCAATGCAATTGCCAAAGGAATATGGGGGTATCTACCAGAATTTCAAAATTGTAAAAGATTTGCAAATTGATTATAAGGGTCCCTTCCCTCCAAATGAAGTTTTTAAGTATGTTTTGATCTGTGTGGACACCATGTCTGGCCTAACTCAAGCTTTCTCCTGTTACCAAGCTACAAACAGTAGGGCACTAGAGAAACTTAAGTACCACTGTACAGACATCCTCATGGAATAGACAGTGATCAGGCCTCATATTTTAAGGGTCATGGCATGCAAGACTGGCCAAAAGAACACAACACTGAATGGAGGTTTCCTCTCTGCTATAACCCATAGGCATCAGGGTTGATAAAAAGGAAAAATGGAATATTATAGCAGGAGATTAAATTAGTAACAAATACAACCGCTTTGGCCTGGTGGACCAATATATTGTCCCAAGCTTTCACACATCTGGATGACCAACCAGTAGAGCCTGCTATCCCAGATGCCAGACTGGAACCCCTGCCAAGACACTCAACACTGTAAAGGTATGAAAATCATAGGGAGATGGTCACTGCTCAGACTCACGTTGTGATAAACCTGTTGAGAACCCTAAACCCCATGACGCCTAGGGAAAGCCTTTCTATTGGAATTTAAAAAAAAATTAACTTATTTATTTTAGTTGGAGGCTAATTACTTTACAATATAGTAGTGGTTTTTGCCATACATTGACATGAACTAGCCAGGGGTGCACATTCTATTGGAATTTGCAATGGAATGTCCCACAGGGATGGTGCAGCCACAGAGCCATCAAATGAGCCATGGTCGTGCAAATGAACCCCATGGCGGACCCCTCAGGGCACATTCTGGAGGAGGAGCGAAAGAGGAGCACATATAAGAGCTAAATATGAGGAATAAAGCTTTGGAGGAGGTCACCCAGAGAACGTGACCGCTGACTGACCTCCAAGTCACCGGAGGCAGGGAATTCGGTATTCCTCAACCCCTCCCCTGTCCTGGGGAGGTATCTTCTGCCCACCGTTCTGACAGCTGCAGCTGTTTCAGTGAATCAGCCTTGGAGCAGCTGAGAGAGTGTGCGTGACTGAACTCCATTAAGGCCTCTATGAGAACTCTGAAGATTCTGTGGGCACGTGCACACAACTACTTGTTTCACAGTCTCCCCAAACAAGTCTCTCACATATGTTCCTTTGCTTATTAAAACCACCACCTACCAATTTGGGGTGGGCTGCGTCTATCCCCAGTCACTCCTTGAGCTCCAAGCTTAGGCGCCAGTTCGCGAACTAACGCGGAGTAGAGACGAGACGACCAGGCCTCGGCGTGGCTGAGGGGCCGTGGCTGCGGTGTGCACTGCTGGGGCGGCACAGAGGACTAGCCGCGGGCGAAGCTGTGGGCACAGGCGGCAGCGCCGCGCCGGGAGCTCCGAGGCCAGCCTCGTCAGGGCCCGCCAGTGTCTGTGAGGACCCCTGCCGCGGCGCCAGCGCGTGGACTGGCTGTGGGCATGCGCACAGCGGCGGAGGCGGGTGGTGGGAATCTCGCCAGATGCCTGCGCCGGTGCGGCCTTCGAGGCCAAACTGCCTCCTGGAGAGAGACTGAATGGGCGCCAGGGGCAAGTTCTCCGCTCCCAGGTAGCACTGGATGTGGCAGCCGGTGAGGAGGAGGACAGAAGCAGGTAGAGACTCAGTCACTGGTGTTTCTAAATGCGAGAAAACCTGTGGAGTCCTCAGTGACAGGAGCGGCCTGGGTCTGTGGTGGCTGCGCCAGCCGCTCTTTTCTTCAGTGAGGAGAACGACAGGTGTCCTCTGCAGGGCTCTGCACTGGGGTCCACAGTGAGGTCCTCAGTGACGAAAGCTTCAGGGGTCCACTGGCATATGCAGTGGCTGTCCAGACCCTCAGAGACAAGGGCTTGTGGAGTCGTTGGTGGAGCAGGTGACTGGAAACTCTGGGCTGGTTTCCATAGCCTCTGCTTCCTTGTTTCGTGCTGTCTCTAGACAGCCTGGCAGTGCCAGTCTCTGAATGGGATGAAACCAAAGCTGGTCCTCCTGCAGGGCCCTGAAAAGTTGGGTAGCTGGTTACCCTCCCTGTTTTTTTTCTGGTAAAGGAAATTCTCTCGGGTCTGGGACTTCCTGTCAGCACCAAGCTGTCCCACCCTGGGGGATGGGATGAGACTGACAACTCGAAACTGTTCCCCCTTCCCTTTTTGTGAAGTCATTATTGGACTTTTCTCCCCAGTCTGTTGCTGAAGCTTCTCAGTGGATCCCTGAGCTCTCCCAGAGCTACTTAAATTTGTGGATAGCTGTCTAATTGTAGTGCTGTCTGAGGGCATGAAGGCTGCAGTCGGCTACTCCACCATCTTGGCAAGATCGCCCTTACCCACTCCCTACCCCCACATTTCCTTTCTTTTGAGTGAGCTTCTGTATATCTGCTAAATACACTCCTGTAATTTTGATTTGAATGAAATCAAATTTGTAAGAAAAAAAAAAAAGTAGGAGGAATGACATTTTTTACCAGGTAGAGTCTTCCAATCCATGAACACAATATGTATCTCAATTATTTTAAAGATCAAATTGGTTTTATTGAGCAGTTCATGGATTGATAAATAGAAATTTTATCCCTATCCATCTCTGCTCTAGGGGTTTTCTTTTTGATTCTTTCATCAGTGCATTAAGTTTTCAGAATAGAGTTTATATATATGTTTTACATATCTGTCCCTGAGTATTTCCTTTTGGAGTTAAATATTTACATTGTTGCTTTTGAATATTTACATTGTTGTTGAATTTTGAAAACACAATTTTAAAATTGTGTATTACATTGCTAGACATAGGATATAATAGATTTTTATGTGTTACTCTTGCATCCTAAAGCTTCAATAATTAGTGTGAGAGGTTTTATTCTGTTTTGGTTTTATTTGATTTTAGACTCTTTGGGAGTTTCTCCTTAGACAATGATGTCATCTGCAAGTAAGAACAGTTTTATTTCTTCAAGTGTTTATGACTTTTATTGTCTTGTTACATTTTTCTGGCTGGAGCTTCCTGTTTAATAGGACAGGTGTTTCACTGCTGTGAGTTGATACTCTTACTAGGTCTTTCACTACTCTTAAGGGTGAGGTTAGATGTAGTTTTGTTTTTGGTAGATGTTCTTTATCAAGTTGAGTAAGTTATCTTCTATTTATGATTTGTTGAGAATATTTATTAGCAATGGATTTTGAATTTTGTCAAGTGCTTTTGGGGCATGAACTTTAATGATCATGTTGATTTTCTTTAGGGTTTCCCTTGTAGCTCAGTGGGTAAAGAATCTTCCTGCAATGCAGGAGACCTGGGTTTGATTCTTGGGTCAGTAAGATCCTCTGGAGAAGGAAATGGCAACCCACTCCAGTACTCTTGCCTGAAGAATCCCATGGACAGAGGAGCCTGGCAAGCTATAGTCCATGGGGTCGCAAGAGTCAGACATGACTTTTAGGCTGTGATTCTAGTGGGGTATGTTTGTTTTCAAACATTAATGCATGGGTTGCATTCTCATAATAAACCACAGATGATTTGGGATTATTATTCTTTATATGTTATTTTGGATCCTATTTGGTAATATTTTGTGGGATTTTTGAGATTTTTTTTGTATTTTATGGAAAACCAACTTTACATGAATAAGAGTTTTAAAAGCAAGTGTTGATGCAAAGACTCTAGTTTATTGATGATGTTGTTCAATTTTTCATATCATTGGCTGATTTTGTATTAATTCATATTGATCCTGGTTTTTACTCAGCATGAGTGTTGACATTTCTGATGTTGATTGTGGATTTATCTGTTTCTCCTTTTATTTATTTTGGTTTTGCCATGTATATTGTAAAGCTCTGTAGTAAGTATATTTAAAATGCTAAGCTTTCTTTGTGAATTGACCCTTTTATTATTTTGTAATCTCCTTATCCTTAGCAATTCTCTTTGACTGAAAATTGTCTGATATTAGTATTCCCACTCTTTCTTTTGATAGCGTTCATGTGTTAATTCTTTTTGCCAGGCTTTTAATTTAGCCTACTTATATTTGAAGTGAATTTCTAGTAGGCAGCACATATTGTTTAGATGCATTCTCCTAATCTATGTCTTTTCTTTGGCATGTTTAGATACTTTACATAAAATGTAATTATTAGTATGTTTGGATTAATTAATTGTTTTCTGAATTGTCCCTTGGTTTTTTGTTTCCATTTTTCTATCTTTTGTGGCTTATTTTAATATTTTTAGTATTTCTGTTTACCTATTATATAGTTGCTTGTAATCATACAGTATTCTGTGGAATATCTTAAAAATTACAGTATAGTTTTGTAATATTTTTACAATATAATAGTATCAACATTTTATCATTTCAATTAGGATGTAGAAATGTCACCACAATATTGTCTCTTTACCGTCTTTGCTTTATGTAACTTTTCTTTATGTACCTTTTCTTATAAATTGAAGCTACATTATTTTAAAAACCTGATGATACAATATTATGATTTTTTTCTACCAACTATAACATATTTTAAAGCTCTTAGAGGAGAATAATGTATTAATCTAAGATATCAACCATTTCTGTTGTTTTTACTTATTCCCAATATTCCAAATTTTCTTCTGATATAAAATTTTTCTATTGGAAGAATTTTCTTTAGTGATTATGTTAGAACACATTGGCAACAGATTATGTTAATTTTTCTCTACCTAAAAATGTCTTTATTCAGCTTCACTCTTGAAGTATGCTGCTGCTGCTGCTAAGTTGCTTCAGTTGTGTCCGACTCTGTGCGACCCCATAGACGGCAGCCTACCAGGCTCCCCCGTCCCTGGGATTCTCCAGGCAAGAACACTGGAGTGGGTTGCCATTTCCTTCTCCAATGCATGAAAGTGAAAAGTGAAAGTGAGGTCGCTTAGTCGTGTCTGACTCGTCACGACCCCATGGACTGCAGCCCACCAGGCTCCTCCGTCCATGGGATTTTCCAGGCAAGAGTACTGGAGTGGGGTGCCATTGCCTTCTCCTCACTCTTGAAGTATAGTTTTTCTAAATATAGAAATCTAGGTTAATTCATTTTTTCTTTTAGTAATATAAAAGTGTTCTTCCACTTTCTATCCTCCAAATTTTTGATAAGAAATTTTGATGAGAAATATCATTAAGATTGATATTTCCTTATAATAGTTATTTTTCTGCATTCAAGATTTCTTTTTTACTGTCTTCCATTTTCAATATATCTTAAGGCATTAATTTTTGTAGGGATTCCACTGACTCTTTGAGCCCATACATTTATTTCTCTCTCTCTCTCTTTTTTTTTTTTGCATCAAATACTTCTTTCTTTATCTTTTCTTGGACTTTGATCACTTGAATATCTTACCCTTTGGCATTAATCCACTGGCTAGTGAGGGGCTATTTATTTGTGAAAAAAAGGGGAAAAAGTAGGAAAAAATTATACCTTGAAAATAAAAACTTCTTGGTTAACATAGATATGCTACTAGACTGAGACAATTATCTAACATCAGTTGGAAATATGAGAAAAAGCATTGATTTGTATTTAAAGAATAAAATGGATATTTCTGAAAACCAAGATAGAAGTATGTAGAAAATAAACAATAACTGTCTGATAATTCAGTCTTTCTCATAGCTGTTGCTCTGCTATAAATAAATGTGCATAGTGCTGTCTGCCACTGCAAAAGGTGAGTCATTCTTGCAAAAAGTTAAATATTAATAAGTTTAGTCATATAGTATGTTTTAAACAAATTTTTGAGTGGTAGTCCAAGAAATAACTTTTGGAAACAAATGTTTATATGGACAATTTTAATGCACAGTTACGTGAAGTTCTATTAGTTTTGCTAGGAGTTCTACATTTTACATCATTTAACTACTACCTAATAATGTTTGCTGGGGTTTTTCAGTACTTGGATATTCACTTTAGAGTATTGATCTTTGAAATAGAAGTGCAAAGAGAATATACAAACGTTGCTGTGGAGTACTCTAAAAGAAAATTAGAAACTGATGTAAAATACGAAGCAGAAAAATAAATATAGATTTTAATGGCAAAATAAAAATCAGGACAAGTAGATAAAATATTTTTATTATTTAAAAATGAAATGAACGTACAGAACATCATACATCATAGCATTCAACTTGCAGATGTTTTGGATGAACTTATAACAAGTTAACTAACATCAGTGCAAAAGGAAGGAAATCTTTCAATGTTTGCAAAATTTGTTGTGTAACAAAGATTAAGACAGCAGGATAGAACAATTAAACTTTCTGTGCTTTAAACTTTATTTTTAACAATAACTTTTAAATATTAAATACTTATACTATTATATTTTAGTTTTGAATTATATTACTTGGAATTTATTAATGGTAGTGTTTCCTTAATTGATGTTTCGATTATCAAATATTTCCTAATCAGGCAGAGTTCATTTTGCTTACTATTTAACTGTATAAACTTGTCATAATATATTTGTTTATAGTAATATCCAATTTTTATAAAATCCCCCTGAAATATTTAATCTTTTAGAATCTAGAAGATTCATTCTTTATTTTTTAGCTGTTAATTATTTTAAGACATAGTTTTAAAGTGCATAAAATACAGAGTTATTTATGATTTTGGAAATTCTTAAGAATTCCAGGGAATTTTTACTTCTATTTTCAAATTTCAAAGGTTAGTATCTTTGGGGAATTTGGAATAAGGAGGTGGACACCAAGACTTCTGTAGAATCCCAAGGACTCCAAGGAGTAGTGTGTAAAAATACATAAATGAGGTGCTCCTAAAAACTTTGCCTGTTTTAGATTTGCCATCTTAATTCTAATTTCATCTGCATGCTCAGGGAGGAAGTACTCCATGTCTAAACATGATTTTATTTTATGCTGGAAGGCCTCATCATTAATTCAGGGCAGCTATTCCTTTTGTGGCTTTTGAGGTTTATGTTTCTGCTGAGTGTTAGAATTTCAAAGGTGAGAGACTATTTATTTACATTATGGCCAATTTGTCTAACATAAGTCTGACAGTTGTAATAGTCTGTTGAGCCTTAAGAGATTTTAAAAATAAATAAATAAATAAATAAACAGACTCTCATTCTGACAGGTTAGCAGTGGGAAACCTTGCCTTCCATTTCTGAACTTACTTGTTCTTTGAGTTTTATGTACCATATGGAAAAACTCTTTTATATGAAAGGAGATTTAAGAGCAAGAGTTAGCATAAAGGCTCCAAGGTAGGTGTATGGAGCCAGGAAACACAAGTGAGGTGAAATATACTTGAGTTGTTGGTAAAACATTTGCTCCTGTTTAATAGCTAGCTTGGTGAATGGATCTCCTCTCCTAATCCTTTTGACCTCTGGTATGTGTTCTGAGTGTGAATTCCTTGCAGCAAACAATATATACTACCTGCAATGCTGTAGATTAGGAGAGAAGTGGGATCTGATTTTGTTTTTAACAGCCTAATTTCTTCCTTTTTCCTATACATTCCATTTCTTGCTTTCCACTCTCTAACGAGGAGGAAATTTTACAGAAAGAGAAAGAAGTTAGAAAGAGAGGGAACAATTTTCTGTTAATTTCTTTGTGAAGTATCTCTAAACAGAGAGAGTTATCAATGTAATGATAAGGTACTCATAAAGAAGGAGACACCTATGCTCAAGATCCTGAGTTCAGTGCTTTCAGATAAATATCAAGAAGCTGAATTGTTGGATCATATGGTTGTTTTTAATCTTTTAAGGACGCTCCATACTGTTTTCCATAGTGGATGCATCATATTAAATTCCTGCCAACAGTTTATTCACATCATCATTAACTATTGTCTTCCCCCCACCCCCAATAATAGCTATCCTAACAGTTGTGACGTGATATTTCACTGTGATTTTTATTTACTTTTCCCTGATGATTAGGGATGTTGAAAATTTTTCATATATCTGTTGATCATTTATATATTGTCTTTGGACTCTCATGTTCTTTAAAACATTATTCACGATAGTCAAGAAGTAGAAACAATGTAAATATCCATCTACAGATGCCTGGGAATATGTGGTATATACATACAGTCAGTTCAGTTGCTCAGTTGTGTCTGACTTTGCAACTCCATGGATTGCAGCATGCTGGGCTTCCCTGGCCATCACCAACTCTCAGAGCTGATTCAAACTCATTTCCAGTGAATCGGTGATGCCATCCAACCATCTCATCCTCTGTCACCCCTTCCCCTCCCACCTTCAATCTTTCCCAGCATCAGGGTCTTTTCCATTGAGTCAGTTCTTTGCATCAGGTGGCCAAAGTATTGGAGTTTCAGCTTCAACATCAGTCCTTCCATTGAATATTCAGGACTGATTTCCTTTAGGATGCACTGGTTGGATCTCCTTGCAGTCCGAGGGACTCTCAAGGATTTTCTCCAATACCACAGTTCAAAAGCATCCATGCTACAGCACTAAGCTTTCTTTATAGTCCCATTCTCACATTCATACATCATTACTGGAAAAAAAACAGCTTTGACTAGATGGACCTTTTGTGGCAAAGTAATATCTCTGCTTTTTAATGTGCTGTCTAGATTGGTCATAGCTTTTCTTCCAAGGAGAAAGCGTCTTTTAATTTCATGGCTGCAGTCACCATCTGCAGTCATTTTGGAGCCCCCCAAAATAAAGTCTGCAACTGTTTCCATTGTTTCCTCGACTATTTTCCATGAAATGATGGGACCAGATGCCATGATCTTAGTTTTCAGAATGTTGAGTTTGAAGCCAACTTTTCCACTCTCCTCTTCTACTTTCATCAAGAGGCTCTTTAGTTCTTTTTCACTTTCTGCACTTTGACTTTTTTTTTTTTACCACTTTAAAGGTGGTATCATCTGCATATCTGAGGTTATTGATATTTCTCCCAGAAATCTTACACAGCTTGTGCTTCATCCAGCCTGGCTTTTCTCACGATGTATATAAGTTAAATAAGCAGGGTGACAATACACAGCCCGATTTGGAACCAGTCTGTTGTTCCATGTGCAGTTCTAAATGTTGTTTCTTGACTTGCATACAGATTTCTCAGGAGGCAGAGCAGGTGGTCTGGTATTCCCATCTCTTTAAGAATTTTCCAGAGTTTGTTGTGGTCCACGCAGTCAAAGGCTTTGGTATAGTCAATAAAGCAGTACTCTTGCCTGGAAAATCCCATGGACGGAGGAGCCTGGTAGGCTGCAGTTCATGGGGTCGAGAAGAGTCGGACACGACTGAGCTACTTCACTTTCACTTTTCACTTTCATGCATTGGAGAAGGAAATGGCAACCCACTCCAGTGTTCTTGCCTGGAGAATCCCAGGGACGGGGGAGCCTGTTGGGCTGTGTCAATGGGGTCGCACAGAGTCAGACACGACTGAAGCGACTTAGCAGTAGCTGTAGCAGCAGATGTTTTTCTGTAACTGGCTTGCTTTTTTGATGATCCAACAGATGTTGGCAATTTGATCTCTGGTTCATCTGCCTTTTTTCAATCCAGCTTGAATGTCTGGAAGCTCACGTTTCAGATACTGTTGAAGCCTGGCTTGGAGAATTCTGAGCATTACTTTACTAGCATGTGAGATGAGTGCAATTGTGCGGTAGTTTGAACTTTCTTTGGCATTGCCTTTCTTTGCGATTGGAATGAAAACTGACTTTTCCCAGTCCTATGGCCTCTGCTGAGTTTTGCAAATTTGCTGGCATTTTGAGTGCAGCACTTTCACAGCATTTTCTCTTAGGGTTTGAAATAGCTCAACTGGATTTCCATTACCTCCACTAGCTTTGTTTGTAGTGATGCTTCCTAAGCCCTACTTGACTCTGCATTCCCAGATGTCTGGCTCTAAGTGAGTGATCACACCATCATGGTTATCTGGGTTGTGAGATCTTTTTTGTATAGCTGTTCTGTGTATTCTTGCCACCTCTTCTTAATATCTTTTGTTTCTGTTAGGTCCATACCATTTCTGTCCTTTGTTGTGCCCATCTTTGCATGAAGTGTTCCCTTGGTATCTCTAGTTTTCTTGAAGAGATCTCTAGCCTTTCCCATTCTATTATTTTCCTCTATTTCTTTGCATTGATTACTGAGGAAGGCCTTTTTATCTCTCCTTACTATTCTTTGGAACGCTGCATTCAAAGGAGTATATCTTTCCTTTTCTCCTTTGCCTTTAGCTTCTTTTCTTTTCTCAGCTATTTGTAAGACCTCGTCAGACAACCAATTTGCCTTTTTACATTTCTTATGCATATAATGGGATATTATTCAGCCTTAAAACAGAAGAAAATCCTACAATAAGAAGCAACATGAATGGAGACATTATGTTAAGTGAAATAAGCCAATCACAGGATGACATGTATGTTTTCACTTATAAGATGATCTTATATGGTGATCTGAAATCGTCAAATTTATAGAAGCAAAGAGTAGAATGGTAACTGCCAGGATTGTGGCTCCAATAGTAAAGAATCTCTCCGCAGTACGAGACCTGGGTTTGATCCCTGAGTTGGGAAGATCCCCTGGAGAAGGGAGTGGCAACTCACTCCTTTATTCTTTCCAGGAGAACCCCATGGGCAGGGGAGCCTGGTGGGCTACAGTCCATGGGTTTGCAAAGAGTCCTACACGACTGAGCAACTAACATTTTCACTTTCATAGGGAAGAGAGAAATGGAGAACTATTGAGTTTTCATTGTGTAATATGAGTACCTCAAGAGAGCTGATGTATTCTGTTGTGCCTAAACTTAACAGTACTGTAGCTTACACTTAAAACTTTGTTAAGAGGATAGATCTCATGTTAAATGTTCTTACTACAATAAAAAAAATTAGGAGACCTAACTGAGAGAAAAGAGATCCATGCATGCCTTGATGCTCTATATGAGCATCTTTCATGTAGAAGTACCTACAGAATTTGGGGTGTATGATGGAATAAAAGAGAAGAAATGCAATTTCACCATAAAACACTATGAAATATAAAGTAAATAAACTTTGATCTACTTTGAAGTCATTAATAATATTTGAATTGAGAAACTTCTGATTATGATTGACCCTGGAACAACTCACAGCTTAGGGAAGTTGACCCCTGTTAAGTCGAAAATCAATATTTCACTTTTTAGTTGGCCTGTCATTTTTCATATTCACAGTTCTGCATCCATGGATCCAACCAACCCCAGATTATATAGTACTTTAGTATGTATTTATTGAAAAAATTTCACATATAAATGCAGTTCAAATCATTCAGGAGTCAACTGTATTTTATTATTTTAACACAGTTGCATTAGACTGGTGCAGACTAGGCCTGTAAATTTATCTGTATGGATTATATCCATTTGGTATCATGTCCAAATAACTCCTGTCTTCTTCAGGAAAATGTAAATTGACCCAAGTCTCATTTTTGTATTTCTACCAGTGAAGTTTCTAATAATTCTTTAGGACTTACATTATTATCACTTCCAAGAAGGAATTTTCTCTCACCACCCCCTCAGGAATAATGTTAGCTATTCTGTTGTATATGTGCATTGATTATTTATTAACCCTTATTAGAAAATGTGTTGTACACTTCCATAACCAGTGATTTCCTCTGTTTTATGTTCTTTCCTGATTCTGAGAGTTAGCATAGGATCTGGATGGATGACAGCCCCTGACCCCGCCTCCCCTTGAAATATATTTTAAATGAATAGAGAACTAGATAAACTTATCTTGCTAAGATAGTTAATACAAGTGGTATAGAAGACCATGGTTTTTCCATAGGATATTATGGAAAAATGAACTTTTTGGCCAATCCAATAGTTTAATATTTATTTTTAGGGAGAAGAGTCTAATCTGGAGGAAATAATACCACTTTGAGAGTTAAAATAAAAATGATAATAGTCAGGTGAGAAAATTTTCTCTTCTGATTTCTTACTTACAGTCCCACTCAAATTGAAAATAGAGATATTTGAGGACTGGTCAAATATTTGAGTGGGATAATGTTTAGAAACATGTTCAGCATGTAGAGGTCCTCAGTTTCTAAGGGGACATGCGGTAAAGTGTGTGATAGGAGTCTGGCTCCTTGTTGGGATATTCAAAGCAGAAATGCCTATAGTTTTTTTCATACAGTTTGTATGTGGCTTATATTCATCAAAATCTTCCATTATATTCTTATGTGTCATCACTCTCTCTCATGCTGTGAGAATGTATTTCACACTTTACACATTTTCTTTTATAATCATTTGTCATAGGTATCTTTCTACCCTTCCTAGTGGTATAGCCATTGTTGAATACTCTATTTTATATTTATATTTTTCATTTTTACTTTATGTTTTACCTCAGTTATTTCTCATATGCAGCACAAAAGTAATATTTACTATAGTAGAACTTTACTGTTGTATATATAATTTCATCACAGTTACCAATTCATTTAAACAAATTCTCTAGAAACTTCCTTTTGATAGTATCAAGTTTAACAAAATTATTTTTGGTTCCCTGATTTCAGATAAACTTTAAATGGTATAAAGTATGATAATAATAAGACTCTGTTAAATTAATAGTTTAAATACAGTAGACTGTTTTCTCCTAAACAGAAGAAAAAAAAAGAGAAAATGAAAGTATGCATTCTTATTGTTTCCCACTGGCTGTGTTTACTTGAATTCATACACTTCATGTTTTTCCTTCTTGGTGTTCACTGTGATTAGCTGAACAACATGCTTGAAATAGTGGATTTTAATAAAAACAATTATATGAAAGTGCTTTTTAAAATCAGTTAACAGTCTAATACAGCATTTCTCAAACTGTGTTATTGGATATGTTATTAAAAACACCCCATGACTTTAAAATAAAATTTTGAAAAATTCTGGATTACAAAAAGTCAAATGAGTGTTCAGTAGTGAGATTTTTCAGAAAATACTGGTGTACAAGAATCCTAAGTAAAGATACGTTTGGTACTACTTTTGAAACTATTTGTACCATGTGCATATTCTCTCTTTGTTTTTAATTTTTAACATTATATATATAGAAATTCAGTTTTTTTAAGTTAATTGAAAAATAAGATCTAATAAAGAAATTAGGTGTTTTCAGGGAAAACAGGCTGACGTCTTTGCATTCTGTAGGAATAATGATTTCTCTGTGGTTTGAACATGGAAATATGGCTTAAACCTTGACTGGTATGCATAGTAGAGTCATGAAGAATTCAAAGGAAAAGAAATCTAGGACACTACCTCACTACTACACACGACCTCATATTCCTCATTAAATTAATTACTTGTGTAACCATGTTTGTTTTAAGCTGTGGTTCTGGCAGTTTAAATTTTATAGTGAGTATAAGGATTTTATACCTATACTACTGTTTGCTTATATTAAAATAAGTTTATAGTGTTTTAAAACGACTCATAGGATATTTTTTTTTTCCTCTGTAAAGAGTAGTTTTATAATTCAAAGTTTAGAAACTTTGTCACCTGATGGACGGCATCTAAAGGTCCATTTGATCAGTAATGTTTACATTTCATAACTATTGACTTAGCATTAACAGATCATTTGTATTATAGAAGATCATGTCAGGGATAAAAATGAGTTAATAATTATAATCATCAAATAAAGTATCTCCTAAAAAACTTGAACTTTTCAAAAGAAAAACTTCACTCTACTTAGTATCACAAAGTTTCTTAAGAATTGAAATGTGATGTCACCTTAAAATGAGTAGAGATTTTAGCACTCTCTGGTTGAATATTGCTGATGCTGTAACCTACTCCTATGTGAATTTACAAATTATAGCATCACATATTTATATATTAATTGAAGTATTGTTTTTATTTAAATATTTTAATGTTATTTAATATGTTTAAATATTTAAATATTGTTATGGATTTTATGGACTTGTATATTTTCAGAGACTGTATAATCTACACGAGAGTAGAAATATATAGACTTTGAGAACAAATAGGGTAGAAATACCTCCTCTGCCAGTTATTAATTTTGTGATACTGGGTAGTCGAACAGAAGATCCTCTGGAGAAGGAAATGGCAAACTACTCCAGTATCTTTGCCTAGAAAATCCCATGGACGAGGAGCCTGGCAGACTTCAGTCCATGGGGTCATGAAGAGTCTGTCTGGCAAAGAGTTGGGCTGGCAAAGAGTCAGGCATGACTGAGTGACTAACACTTTCAATTCCAAACACTAAAAATATGAATTAGAAATTTTTTCAAAAGATGTCTGAGGATGCATAAATCTCATTTACTGAATTACTGATGTTTTTTCCTTTCACTAAATATTCCCTTTACAAATTTAATGGTTAAAATATTAAGATTGGCCATTTTATATAATGATTTTATGGCCTTCAAATCCCTTTCTTCTGAGAAAAATATTTCATTATATGCCTCAAGGAAGAAATGTTTAAATGCTAAGTCTTACTTAAGGTATCTTAAGAGGAAAATGTTTATGAGTATCCCCTATCCTCAAGTACTTTTGTGGCATACATGTAGTTTTCCTGTCTAAATATTTTTTGGATGAATTTGATAGTCAAGTAAATATTAACACAGTTTACTTACAATACTCATTTGAAAGATTATGGGTGAAAATTCAAGAGAAAACTTTAAGAATAATGCTCAATTGAACTAGTTCACTGCCATAGAGTATATTTCTCTTCTCATTTGAATCATAGTGTTTTTTTTTTTTTTCAAAGCTATGAACAATTCTCACACTTTCTAAAGATTTCCTATTTTGTGGAACATAGTGTTTGTAAAAGTTACAAAGTAGGGATAAAATTAGTGAGAATTACCAGCTACTTAACCTCTTACACATTTTATGTATTTATACTTTATCTTTGTTTTGGTTAGAATTAATTCATGCATTCATCCACTTTTCTACCCAATATTTTAGAGATGAAAGAACATTCTTTATAGACTACTGCATGTACTCACTTTGAGTTTGCCTGGCTTTTTACACAAATCAACGTGTGTTCAGTTGTTTATGATATCATTATCATCCCTTTCTTTTAAGTGAGAAAGGAGCAAATAGCACTAGCATGTGCTATTGGCTGTGCCATTTTATGCAAAATATTATTAATCATCAAGAGAATCTCAGAAGAAAGGTACCACCATGTTCATTTTATAGTTGAGGTAACAGAAACTTAGAATCTAAAGGGGAAAGTCACTAGTTGTGTAGAAATTAGGTGGGTGGCTCTAGATCTGTTTGCTGCCCACAGCTTTGGTCCTTTTAAAAGCCAGATGTCTAGTATGACCTTATCACATATGCCATTGCTCAGTTTCTTCTCTGTTTAGAAAATTCAGATTTTAAGCCTCTTAATTTACTGGGATTCATCTCATGTTGTTAAAAAATCTCTTTTAATTGATGTTAATTACAATCCTCCTTGCTTCTTCCTTTGACTTAGTATAAAATGTTTCAGTTGCAGGCAACCTCATAAAACCCATGTCCGTGAATGAAATTCTCAGCGATTAAAAAACTTGGACCTAATTAAATATACTCTGTTCAAACCTGCTCCCTCAGGACACTGGTTTCTTTCTAGAGAAAACTGGTTTCTGAGCTCCTGAGGAGACTTTGACAGAGATTAGACTGCACAGGAAGGTAAACTGTAGTGGCCCATCTAGAGGCAGAGAGAAAACAGAGACAAAAGCTAGGGGGAATGTAGGAGATGGTTGTAGCAAGGAAAATGTTCAGACTCACACCTGGAAATGTGCTAACTTGTGAGATTTGCCATTCTATTCACTAAACATGCTTTGAACTTTGAACATGAGCCAAACGATATATAAGGGAAAGGAAGATTACAAAAAAGCAGTCCTGAATATCCATTGGAAGGACTGATGCTGAAGCTGAAGCTCCAGTACTTTGGCCAACTGATGCAAAGAACTGACTCATTTGAAAAGACCCTGATGCTGGGAAAGACTCAAGGCAGGAGGAGAAGGGGATGACAGAGGATGAGCTGGTTGGATGGCATCACTGACACGATGGACATAAGTTTGAGCAAGCTCCGGGAGTTGATGATGGCCAGGGAGGCCTTGCGTGCTGCAGTCCTTGGAGTCGTAAAGAGTTGGACACGACTGAGCAGCTGAATGACTAAACTAAAGTAGGCAAAACTGATTGACCACATGATCTGAGGTAACTGAGTCTGCTGTATGGATGAAAGGTAAGACCTGAGGAGATGTGGGGCTTCTTGTTCTCTAATATCTCAAGTACTATTCCTGACTTATTGTAGAGGTATGTTATAAATACGGGGTGAAGTATATGTAATATATGTATGTTATACTCACACATCTATATACATACATATCCATTTGAAAAGCAGAACATGCATCCTTCACATAGCTTTCAGCAAGCCCTGTTTTTTCCTCCTTTTTTTGCAAAGAGAAGAATACATTTGGATGTGGAAAAGGCAATGTTTTTGTTTTGGTCCCCATTCTGTTTTTGTTCCTATTATAACTCTTGGTTACTTTATTTCTAGGAAAAGGAAGTAAGTTAGCTTTGCTTTGGCTCTGGTAATTCTTTCTTATCATTTGCTGTGAATGGAGTAATTTCCAGTTAGTGTATTAGGGATCAATTGCAATTTCATTGTCCTGTCTCTACCATTCATGTTGCCTTAGGGTGAGTGTAAGGCAAAATTGTGAAGAAGGTAAAAGTAGTGTTGATGCCTTCTCCGCTTTTCTTCCTTGGTCTCTATAAGCTCATTTCCTGCGGTCAGATACTTCCTCTCTACTCCCTGGCATGTTTCCAAAGGTCTGAGTTTCAATTGTGAAACCTGAATTGTCCATTTTTCAATGCATATTTGTGGATTCTGTATGATCAGTTATATGCTAAACACAGAACACAGGAAAAGGTAGCCGTTTACCCTCTGAAAGTTTATTGTGACACAGTAATGCAGTGGGAAAAACACTTGCAAAAAACATCCTTTGGCCCTAGGATGCCAAAGGAGAGAGATAATCTCTGACTGATGGGAACATTTGATTTGTGCTTTGAAATATTGCTTTGTAAAAGTGATCTCAGATGGAGAGGACAGGCAAAGCCAAGATACGAATTGAACTGCTGGTGATGTATACTTGGGTTGTGGTTAATGGATCACATGGTCAGGAATATATGATGGGGCGGGAAAAAGAATTTGTGTATAGATACAGATTGATATAGAGAAATCACTAGATAGTTCCAAGGTGATCTTTTCCCTTAATATGAAACATTTAAATAAAAATAAACATTTTAAATAATCTTATGAAACTGCTAAGTCATGTATAGGTAAATAGAGCATTCTGTGTGTGTGTGTCTGTGTGTCTGTGTGTGTGTTAAATAGTGAATACCAATTGAATATAGTAGCAAAATAAAATTGTTAATATTTTCTTTTTTCTTTCTATATGTTTATAGTGTCCTGGCTAGAGGTAGCTTCTTTTTTTAAAGTGAGAAATTCAGTTTGGCATGTTTGTAAAAAAAGTAAGAAAATAAGAATGAAGTGACAATTAGAAACAAAATAAAGACCCTGAATACTAAAAAGGAACAGAGAACTGTTGGGCAGTCCACAAGGAGCTTGCTTAATCTTGCCGTTTTAATTAATTTTATTCAATTATTTCAAAATATTTATTACATTTTTATTATAAAGAAAAAATGTGGCAACTATAGGAAATTTGAAACCATAGAAAAATATATAACAGAACATGAAAGTCATCCAAAATCTACTACTCATAGATAGTAATTATCTAATTCATGTTTCCTTCCAGTTAAACATGAATACATAGCACCCCTACCAACACAACATTAATATTGATTTTAACATCAGTAGAATTAGAATCATCAAGTATTTCTGTGTACTTTTTGTTTAACTGACATATCATATTCTGTTAACCAGCCTATAAAAACACAAGTTTCTGAACAGCATTAAGTTAGGCTGATAGCATTTATCCTTTGGTGTCTGGATGATGTATCTTTCCATTGTTCTATAATACGTTTCTAAAGAGATATAAAAACAGGCAGATATATGGATAGATTTAATACACTTTATTTCACTTTGGTCTCCTGAATAAATAGCTGGAGTTTGCCAACCATTCTGTTATATGGAATACCCGTGGAGTTCCATAGCTGAAAATTGGTTTTTGTAAATAGCCATAAGCCCACTTCTCAGTACAGACCCTGTTTAAGTTTACTGGAGAGCTGTTAGACTGAAGGGATGTAAGTGAAATCACTCAGTCGTGTCTGACTCTTTGTGACCCCATGGACTGTAGCCTACTACACTCCTCTGTCCATGGGATTTTCCAGGCAAGAGTACTGGAGTGGGTTGCCATTTCCTTCTCCAGAGGATCTTCCTGACCCAGGGATCGAACCCAGGTCTCCCGCACTGTAGGCAGACGCTTTACCATCTGAGCCACCAGGGAAGAAGAGATGTAGCCTTACCCCAAATGTCAGGTTTTCAGACAAGCTAGTAGATGGAATAACTGACAACAGCAATCTCTTGCTTGCATGCCTACCCGGAGTCCCCCTGCCACACCTCTGTGGACCACTTGCCTCTGTAAACTGCTTATTACTAGCCAGCTGTTTTCTGGATGTTCTAGTCTAGGAATAGAAATAGCAATTGAGATTGTTATGTGGATGAGAAAGGAAGAACCCTCAGGGTTTCTCAGTTAAAAATTCTATTCACTGATAAAAGTTGATTCCAGAGATTATTACACATCATTTCTGAACGAGGTATGAAACAGCAGCAATGAGATAAAGAGATTCCCTAACAAACCTGATTGATGGGTTTCTATGATTTGTTGCATAGCAAATGTGAGTCACCAGTTTCTCATTCTCATTCTAGTTCTTGTCAGTTTCATTCTTGACACTTTTCTGACAATAAGTAAACCTACCGTTGTATATAGTTTTGATTTTTTTCCTGCAAATTTGGATTAGCATCTATCATATGTAACCAAGACCCTCTTTAATGGAGCCAAATTTTAATATGGATATTTCAGAGATTCGTTCTGGGCTAAACCTTTCTATTTTTCTACTGTTCCCTCAACCCTGCCATGAAACATGTCCTGTATTTCAGGGACTGGCTGAAGGTCCTTTTCTTTGTATTGGGGTTTTCTCTCTGTTTAAATCACTTTGAAACTGATGTTTTATGAGAGAATCCTTTTGGTTTTATGACCTTACCTTCATCCATGGATGCTGTGAGGCCTTTTAGACCCAGGTTGCATCTGTATTGCCTATTTCCAGAACCTTATATCAGAGTGTTTTGGTTGCTTGGGAGAGGGGGTTGGGGATTTCTGTGGGTTTCTAATCATTTCATCAGGAAATTGAGAGAGGCTGAAGCTTAGTTGCTCTAATGTCATTTAAAACTGGAAATAATTCCAATGAAGTTTTCTGAGGAGAAAAATGAATATCATTGATACTATACTTAGAGATAATAAAAGTTTGGCTTCAATGTATGGAAAGCTTTAAAGAGGAACTAAATTCGAGAAAAACAGCATAAACAAAACAGAACACTGTAAACTTTAAGCCAGAGGCTATGAAGACCTGAAATAGTGTACTGTTTGTTACAACAGAAACACTGACATTATTTGGCTTTTGACTCAGGCAATTTAGTTCAGTCACTCAGTCATATCTGACTCTTTGTGACTCCATGGACTGCAGCAGGCCAGGCTTCCCTTTCCATCACCAACTCCTGGAGTTTACTCAGACTCATGTCTATTGAGTAGATGATGCTATCCCACCAACTTATCCTCTGCCTTTCCCTTCTCCTCCTGCCTTCAATCTTTCCCAGCATCAGGGTCTTTTCCAGTGAGTCAGCTCTTCGCATCAGGTGGCCAAAGTATTGGAGTTTCAGCTTCAGCATCAGTCCTTCCAATGAATATTCAGGACTGATTTCCTTTAGGATTGACTGGTTTGATCTCCTTGCTGCCTAAGGGACTCTCAAGAATCTTCTCCAACACCACATTTCAAAAGCATCAATCCTACGGCACTCAGCAAAATTTAGAAGAAATTCAGTATTTTTAGATGACTTGAAAAAAGATGGTGGTGGTCAGCTTAGTTAAACATGCCAAGCTTCAATTTGTGTTTTTCTTTTCTTTTTGAAAAAAAAAAAAAAAAAAAATGAAGGTTGAAAATAATATTACCTACCTAAAGAAAATTGTGATTATTAAATCAAATGATCTATTGAAAAGAATCTGTAACACAGTAGGTATGAGATAAATATTAGCCCTTTTCCTTGTCATTTTTAGAACTTTTTATACTCAACTGAATCTATTTGGCTATTTGTATATTTATCTACCCACCGAGTTAAAACAAATCCTTCTGTTGCCTTAATTTTATTAAGCTGGATAAATAGAGTTTGTATGTCGCTTTGTTAACTTGTCCTGCATCAGAAATAAATGATGAACTTTACTGTCTCTGGGACTTTTGGGTATTATCTCTGGTCTTCAGAAGTATGCATTTTCCTCATATATGTTTTCAAGCTTATATGTCCCACTAAGATAACTCAATGTGAGCTTCAGAATTTGTATCATAGTATCACTGAGGCTTCCTATCATTTGCCATGCCTGAAACAACTTGACATGAAATATAACACTATAACATGTCAGGTGGAAAATTTAAACATTGCTTTTTCCCAAGGAAGAATAGAATCTTTATATTTTAAACCACACTGTTTCAACAGCAGGGGAAAAGTTATGATACAGTATTGATTCTTCTAGGGAGCTGAGTTAGCGAAAATCCCTTCTACTTAAGAATTGTTCATTTCCTTCTTTTGACACAAGAACAATTCTAAACAAGCTGTTTCATGGCTAAAATGCTTTAAAAAATATCCTAGGAAAACATTCCGATAAGTACCAAACCAGTAAAACTGTTGTTTACGAGTGTCTTGTTAATTTCCATTCTCATATTTTCTTGGTAAACTCTCAAGTAATCAAGGAGATACAGACAGACCTCATTTTATTGTGCTTTAAGTTGCACTTCACAGATACTGCACTTTTTTTCCTTTACAAATTAAAGGTTTGTGGCAACCTTACATAGACCAAGTTTACTGATGCTGTTTTTTCAATAGCATTTGTTCACTTCTTGTTTCTGTGCAACCCACTCCAGTATTCTTGCCTGGAGAATCCCATGGACAGAGGAGCTTGACAGGCTACATACAGTTCATAGGATCGCAAGAGTAGAACACGACTTAGTGCTATCTTTCTTTCTTTCTTTCTTTGTCTCTATGTCACATTTTGGTAACCCTACCGATATTTTAAACTTTTCCCTAGCATCATATCTATCATGGTGATCTGTGATCAGTGATCTTTGATGTTACTATATCAAAAAGATTATAACTCACTGAAGGCTCAGATGATGGTTAACATATCTTAGCAACAAGTTATTTTTTAATTAAAGAGTGCGCTTTTCTTAGACATAATGCTTTTGTACACTTAATAGACTGTAGAATAGAATATACCTAACTTTTATATGCACTGAGAAACTAAAAGAATCTTATGACTCACCTTATTTCCGAAGTCTTGAACCAAACCTGCGATATCTCTGGGGTATGCCTGTACAGTCAATTACAATTTGTAAGTCTCTCTCCTTCCTATTTTCAGTAGAGAAAAGTAGAGTTAAAAGCAAAGTGTTACAAAGCAAATAAGAGCTAATTATGCAAGAAAGCTGAGTGTAGATGGTGTATCAGTTTCCCTGAAGCATTCAGTCTCCAGTAATTAGCATGCTCTAAAGAGAGTCTGGTGGGAACTACCACCATTTATCTGACTTTATTTCTTTCTACCTTTCTATCTTTATTTTGCTCTCTGTCTCCTTTCACTCTCTTGCCTGCTACAGATTCTTCTTGGCTCAATCAGAAAACAGAATTCCTTTTAATAAAAATAATTTATAAAGCACACAGTGTTTCTGAGAGCTTACTTTTCCCATACCTGCCATCATTCTGCTTTTATATTGACATTTTTTTCCTTGATCACAGGAGTACTGATGGTGAATAAATTAGCAAATAATCATAAAATAATGATAAGGTTAATGATGACATTGACAATGATGATACAGATAATTCACATATGAATTTTTACTATGCACTGAAAATCACATTAAATGATCCCAAGCCAGGTTTGGACTGGTGGTGGGAAACATGGCAATTCTAGGTGGTAGTTACATTTAATGTTTCCAATTCCTTACAAGGTGATTGAAATTAATACAAATTGAATTGTCCTTCTGAATTACTGTTTTTAGTAACAGAACCAAAACATGGACCTTATTTATTCTGACTTAAAATCTCATATGTCTACCCAACATACTGTACTCTCTGGAAAATGGACTTGTACTAATAATATAGGATTTAGAGTACTAGCCAAATTCTACTTCATGGGGACAGATCCAGGAGGTTTCTCAACATGAATGTCATTGTTTCAGTGATGTTGCTTTTATAGAAGCATATATGGACTTGTGGACTCATCCCTATTCTTTGGATCATTGTGCATTTGGACTCTAAAGATATTTAGACTTCATAGACAAAGGCTATGAAGGCTATACAAAGGCTGTACAAAAGTGAAACAACAAATTAACTGGCATAGGTGTGTTAAAATCAAACTACTGATGAAAGATTGATAGCATCACAGCAGAACAGATAAGGATACACATTTTTCAGTTGGACAGTTGTGAGTTTTAGAAGACAGTTCATACTTCACCCTTTTTGTGACTTTGACCAGTTCTTTCTACCTTGGTTTCTCAGTCATGCACTTTTATATTATCATTCTTACAGGACTGCTGTGAAGTTGAAATAGATAATGCATATAAAGTGCTCTTCATTGTACTTATAAAAATTAAACATTCCACAAATGCTGTGTAACTGTTTTTCCTGTATCTGTGGGACTCTGATCTTTTCTTGGTCACTCTGGGGAATCTGATAGGCACCAGACCATCAACACCAGAACCAGAACAGACATTATTGCTGTTGATAAATAACCCTGCATTCAGAGACTTCTCCCTTCAAAATTTATGAATGTCAAAGGCCAAGTCAAGGTGGCAGAAATTATTCTTTCTACCACCTCATAAGAACCTGGAATAGGATCACATTTGAGGGGGCTTGTTAAGGTTCTTCTTTGTTTTGAAGACTGAGATTTTATGTATGCAAGTAATATCTTGTTTGGGACGGTTAAATTTTTACACCCTGGTGTATAATTCCAGCAGCATATTCTGTGTTCTAATTATTGCTTTGAATTTGCTCAGTCCACTGAAGTTGTAGAATATAGTTTTGTGATGCCCAATGAAAAGTGAAGTCGCTCAGTCGTGTCGACTCTTTGTGACCCTGTGGACTGTAGCCCACCAGGCTCCTCTGTCCATGGGATTCTCCAGGCAAGAATATTGGAGTGGGTTGCCATTTCCTTTGCCAGGGGATGTTCCCGACCCAGGGATCGAACCCAGGACTCCTGCATTGCAGGCAGATGCTTTAACCTCTGAGCCACCAGGGAAGCCCAATAGTAAGTCAATTATGGGAAGAGAGATAGGATTTAAATACAGATTTGTGCTGGTACTGTTCCTATATCCGGTAGTCCCCTGTCTTCTTGGAGCACATCATATCCTCTTACAAGACCCAAGTCATTTCCTAACACTCCCATCAGAATAGAAATATATATATTGTTTGTTGTTTAGTCATCAAGTCGTGTCTGACTCTTTGCAACCTTAGGGACTGTAGCCTGCCAGGCTTCTCTGTCCATGGGATTTCCCAGGCAAGAATACTGGAGTGGGTTGCCATTTCTTTCACCAGGGGATCATCCTGACCCAGAAATTGAACCCGTGTCTCTGGTGTTGGCAGGCAGATTTTTTACCACATAGTCACCAGGGAAACCCTGGAAATATATATTATCTCATCCCTATAAGTGGAAATAATATTGAATAAAATATTTATTAACCACTCTATATTATCTGCCAGACCTTGTTCTACCTCTTTAATATACTTTGTCCCATTAATCTTTCCAAAAATCTTTTACTAAAATACTTTATTTCTAGGCCTATCTTAATGATGAGGAAATGAAGGCCTAAAGATGTAGTTTTCCCAATGTTGCTAGGCTAATCTTGGGTTTTCCTCAGAGAAATGGATGTGCTTTGCCCAGTCGATGCATAAACTAAGCTCATTCCAGAATATTAATGGAGTCAATTAATCTTTTTATTATAACCTCCCCAGTTCTCTGGAAATGTTTGTCAAATACAGAATATTAATAAATAATTAAAATGCAATATACTGAATAATTAAACCCACCAAGGCCTGATTTATCTTTAATGCTTTTAATGATATTTTTAAAAAGGGAAAGTTTTGATAACATATGTTTAGGGCAGCATATGAAGAGATGAACAAGCTGTTCCTTCTTATTGTTTATTCTTAGAGGCTGTTGGTGGGGAAGCAAAATGCCAAGGACAGTGATACTGTGGGTATGAATCTGACTGCATAGGTCTGGTGGTATATCATATTTTTCTTCCTCTGTTAAGTTTTATTTTTTTCTCCCTGTTCAAAAGTCCTTTTCTCAGTTGTGCTTTTTTTTAATAAGAAAAAAAAACTTTTAGTTTCTTTCCCCTTTTTTTTTGGGGGGGGGGTTCTATTTTGTTCACTAGATAAATACTTTCAAAATCCTACATCACCAGGTTCAAAGAAATTGACATCATGACACCCTTACTGTATAACATGAATCTCTCTTTTAAGAATAAATGTAATAAAAGGTAAAACTATAAAGAAATGAGCTATCGAAACTTGAGAAGACATGGAGGAAACTTAAAGGCTAAATTACTAAGTGAAATAAACCAATATGAAAAGCCCACATGCTGCTTAATCCCAAATATATGATTTTCTGGAAAAGACAAAACTATGTAAACAGTAAAATGATTGGTGATTTAGGGGCAGGGAAGGATAACTAGGTAGAACATGGGATTTTTAGGATGGTGAACCTATTCTGTATAATAAGGTAGATACATGTTTAAATCAACATGTTTGTCAAACCCAGATAATGTACAACACAAGAGTGATCCATAATGTAAATTATGGACTTTGGTTGATAATGACGCCTCAGTGTTGAAGTATACGAAGCTGGTATGGGAAACATTGACAGTGGAGGAGGCTGTATATGTGTGTGTGAATCTGTGTGTGTGTGTAGAGGGGAGTACATGGGAATTATATGTACCTTCCACTGAAGTATGCTGTGAACCTAAAACTGCTTTAAAAAAATAAAATATATTCATTTAATAAGAAGGAAAAGGAATAAAGCACAGTGGTTCCTTTACTTTTTATATTTATCCTATCAGACAATCCCAATTTCTGTGATCCTTCAAGAAAGTGGTGATGAAAAGTTTAAGGAAAAATTTTCAGAAATGGGAAAATTTACTAAAAATAGGAAAATTACAAGTTCACAGTGCTTTTCCTCCTTCTGTAGCTAACTTTCCCATCTTCCCTGTTCTTTGCACAGATAGCTCTTTCTTATGTTACAGAGCACAGCTTAAATTTTGCCAGCTTGAGCTTTTCCTGACCACTCCATTGATCCCAGAAACATGGATGGTGCCTAGCATATTCATTCATTCTAGTTCTCCATATAACACATACTACTGTTGTTCTTATTTATAAATCCCTTGACTTTCTCTTATCTGTCCAGATCTCCCTGCCTTACAGTTAGTTTCCTTTGGGGCAGATTAGACATGCATATCTTCACTTTCTGTTTAGGCCACTGTTTTCACTATGGAGGACAACAATCATAAAAGATACTTTTATGAACTTTTAGATACAGAAGACCCTCGAAAATGAAATAGGGCCCTTGGGCTCTAGGAAATTTGGCTACTCCAGCTGATCCTTTAGCAGTTTTCAAATTGAGTCCTATATAGCAGTGATTTATGTTTGAGCACCATTTGTTAAGCCCAGATGTTAAGCCCATTTATTTACTTAAAAGAGATTTAACACTAGAGGAAAAAAACAAAACAATGTATACCTACTATGAAACAAACCTGTTAGGAACTGATATACAAAGATGAATAAAACAGAACCCTAAGTCTTTCAGATCCAGATAGAAGCATTGATGTGGGAGGTATGGTTATATTGTTATACTACTACACAATGTCAGTTATAATAAAAGTGGTGTCAATATTTGAAATGAACAGTAATTCTGATATTCTGATAAAGGTCATGGGAAACTTTACCAAAGGTTTAACTTAGTAACAGTGTTCAGAATTCTGTAAGTGTTTGGAAGAGAAATAAGGAAGAGTTTCACAAGTAGTTACCACATGACCTAAGGCCCAGTGGTAAAACAGTGCATGTCTTTTGTGCGATGACAAGCAGTTCAGACAATGAGAGATGAATCAGAAAGAATAAAGAGTGATAAGTAAGGTGAGCATGAATCTTCATTTGTCAAGGGAAGTGCCAGTTTATTGCTATTGTCCCAGATAATTATTAGTGGTGATACTCCATTTTATTAAAAAAAAAAAAAAACAGTATGTAATTCAACAGTAAGAAAACAGCCCAATTAAAAAGTGGACCACAGACTTTAACAGATGCCCCAGTGAAGAAGATATACTGATGGTAAATAAGTATATGAAATGATGTTCCAAATTATATGTCATGAGGGAAATCCAAACTAAAACAATAATTCAGTTCAGTTCAGTTCAGTCGCTCAGTCGTGTCTGACTCTTGGCGACCCCATGAATCGCAGCACGCCAGGTCTTCCTGTCCATCACCAACTCCCGGAGTTCACTCAGACTCACGTCCATCGAGTCAGTGATGCCATCCAGCCATCTCATCCTGTTGTCCCCTTCTCCTCCTGCCCCCAATCCCTCCCAGCATCAGAGTCTTTTCCAATGAGTCGACTCTTCACATGAGGTGGCCAAAGTAGTGGAAATAATTAGATACTGCTATATACCTATTAGGGCTTCTCTCCTAACTCAGTCGGTAAAGATTTTGCCTGCAATGCAGGAGACCCGGGTTTGAGTCCTGGGTATGGAAGATCCCCTGGAGAAGGAAATGGCAACCCACTGCAGTATTCTTGCCTGGAAAATCCAATGGACAGAGGAGCCTGGCAGGCTACAATCCATGGGGTTGCAAGAGTTGGACACGACCTAGCACCTCAACCACCTATTATGATGACCAAAACCTAGAACACTTACAACACCAAGTGCTATCTAGGATATGGAGCAGCAGGAACTCTCATTTATTATTTATGGGAATGCAAAGTGGTACAGCTACTTTGGAAGACAATTTGGTGTTTTTTAAATAAAACCATAATATACTCTTACCATACAATCCATGATCATACTCCTTGGTATTTACCCAAATAAATGGAAAACTTATGTCTGCTGAAACACCTGCACATGAATGTTTATTCATAATTTCCAACACTTAGAAACAACCTAGATGTCCTTCAGTAAGTGAATAAATAAATTCATTGTGGTACACCCAAACAATGAAATATTACTCAGTGCTAAAGAGAATTGAGCTATCAAGACATGAAAAGACATTTGTTGTTGTTTAGTCACGAAGTCATGTCTGAGTCTTTTGCAACCCCATGGACTGTAGCCCATCAGGCTCCTTTAATCCATGGAATTTCCCAGGCAAGAATGCTGGAGTGGGTTGCCATTTCCTTCTCCAGGGGATCTTCCTGATACAGGGATCAAACCCATGTCCCCTGCTTTGGCAGGTGGGTTCTTTACCACATAGCTACCAGGGAAGCCCTAAAAGACATAGATGACATTTAAATGCATATTACTAAGTAAAAGAAGTCAATATAAAAAGACTGTATGTTGTATTATTCCAACTATGTGACTCTGTAAAAGGTAAAACTTGGGAGAGAGTAAAAACATCACTGGGTGTCATGGATTGGTGAGTGGGGAGTGCTGAATAGATGGAGTCCAAAGGATTTTTAGGGCAGTGAAACTACCCTGTACATGAAAATGATGGATGCATGGATGTCATTACACATTTGTCCAAATCCATAGGATGTATAACATAACGAATGAACTCTAATGTAAACTATGGACATTAAGTGTCAATGTAAGTTACTTAATTGTAACAAATATACTGATTTGATGGGGAATGTTGATAATGGGGGAAGATATGCAGGAGTACGGGTCAGAAAGTATGTGGAAAATCTCTGTACCTCCCTCCCAATTTTTGATGTGAACCTAAAACTCCTCTTGAAAAATAGTCTTCAAAAAAGTGTATGGTCACCTTAGTGACAAGGCCAGGGAGGGTTATAGGATCTGCTTTGTGAGGGACATGGTGTACTATGGATAGGAGGTTGAGCCTTTTTCCTATAAAGACGCAGATTAGTAAATTGTGAAGGATATTGGCCACATGGAATTTTTATTTTCATTTATTTATGTGATGTTTTAAAAGGAAAATCACTCAAATAGGAATATTAATAGTGAAATATACAAGAAATGGGGATCCTAAAATAATCTAATAAGAAAACAATGAAAATAGGAAATAATTGAGGAGTAATACAATGTGGACTAGAGCTAAGGCATGGATGAAGATAGGGACAAAAATAAGGCATTTAGAGATTTCTGTTAAAGAATCAATTGGACATAGGCAGAGAAGGATAACTCCATGTTTATAATGTGACTTTTAGTCTGAAAATACAGGAATTCAGAAGGCAATGTGGTCTTCTGATGAGGGCGATAATAGCATGAGGTTCTGTGGGGCAGGTATGGGAACATAGGTCCAGGAGGGAACTGGTCAACAGTTATTATTTCAGACAAGTGAATTGTGGTTAAAGCAATCTTCTGGAATTTTCACAGACGTTAATGAATCTCAGTGAACTCCAGGAGTTGGTGATGGACAGGGAGGCCTGGCGTGCTGCAGTTCATGGGGTCACAAAGAATCAGACACGACTGAGTGACTGAACTGAACTGAACTGAATGATTATGATGTCTTTGCAGAATAGGGATGATGTGAAGTCTACAAATCTAACAACAATCAGAATTTGGAGGTTTGGTAAGATAATACCTGATGAACACCTCAGTGGAACAGGTACCACATTATCATTTGTACCCATGTAAAATGATATAAATCTTACAGCAGCAGAGATAAGCTGCCATTCTTTCCTCCAACAAATATCTATTTAATATATGTGTTTCAGATACTATAATAATCATTGGATAACTGTGTTTTACTTTTAAATGTGAAAACTTCTGCTCAGAGAGAGGAATATATTTATCATAATAACAAGCTAACAACTGTCAGGATGGGATGAACTTCGTTGTGTTTAATTTCCAAGTCAATGTACCTTCTTCTGAACAACCTTGGTTTCAAAGCATCAGACCTAAGAACAAATCTGACTGTTAAGTGATTGATTTGCATTTGGGTGGAGGTAGATTGTTTAGGCGGAGAAGGCAATGGCACCCCACTCCAGTACTCTTGCCTGGAAAATCTCATGGACGGAGGAGCCTGGTAGGTTGCAGTCCATGGGTTCGCACAGAGTCGCACACGACTGAGCGACTTCACTTTCACTTTTCACTTTCATGCGTTGGAGAAGGAAATGGCAACCATTCCAGTATTCTTGCCTGGAGAATCCCAGGGACAGAGGAGCCTGGTGGGCTGCCATCTATGGGGTCGCACAGAGTCGGACACAACTGAAGAGACTTAGCAGTAGCAGTAGCAGCAAATTGTTTAGGGTGGGGCTTGTCATCTAACTGGAGTTTTCTATATAGAGAATAATAGTAGTTTAAGAATTTTAAGGGATTCTGGTCAGGCACAAACACACAAAACAGGATATCTAGGTGGTAGAGTGATAGCCATGGGAAAAGGTTCATCCACAGAAATCTTTTGTCATCTAAAGCTTAGTAAAGATGGTTCCTGGTGGGTAAGGAAATACTTGCAATATCAGAGCAGGAGTAACTGGAAATGCAGAGTAGTTCTTGACATTCAGTGATAATTTTATGAGGGAAGATAATTCAGTCCATGTCTGTCATGAGGCCAGGGAGTTCTTGTCTGTGTAGTGTTTGTGTTTCAATGGTGGGGACAGAGGTGGTTGGAAGCAATTTGAGGTTCTTGTAATCCTCCCTCCCTTCCTCTTTCCCTTCATCTTTTCTTGCCTTTCATCCTCTTCCTTTCACAAACACTAGTCTTTTATTTACTATGGGTGACGCATTTGGAATATAATAAAAAGAAGGGCATGGCGTAACTCACTGGAGCTCACATTTTAATGCAGTGAGCTAAAAACAAAATAATTCCTTTAGTGCTAAATAATCAAAATCTGTTTTACATAGGGACTTCAAGGCATTGTTTTGAGGTTAATAGTAAAACCAAGTCTCAAAGGATAAGAATGAGTAACTTCACACATATGAAAGGTTTCTTAATATAAAGAACCTACATCCACCTAGTTGCACAAACCCAAAATGATGGCCCCTCTGCTCTTCACTCCTTTCATTAAAAACATCACCAAGTCACTGTCCAGGACACAAACAGGAAAATAAAAATCCTTATGGGTACTTAGCACAAAACGAGATTTAACCAGGGTTTAGTACATTGATGGTAGGTGAGCAGAAAGCCACCTACATTAGCAAACTAGGAATACAGGGAGCTGCTACAGTACTTAGGTTGATAGAAGAAAGTTGGTACTCTGCAATAGGAACTGAAGCCATGAATGATACACAGATGTCTCTGAAGATGGAGCTGGGAAGCAGAGTGATCATGTGAAACACCTTTTCCTCCATGTTTTTTTTTTTTTTCTTCCAAATGTCTTGCCTGTGTCATTGGTTGAGCATCTAGACGAAAAGGGAGGCTTTAGAAGTAACACCCATTGGAAGAGTCACAGCTCAATCCTTAGGAAAAGCAGAGGAAAGCTAATTTGAGGAATGGATCTGAGGATAATCCGGTCCTGGTTTCTTACATAGTCTAGTCTCAAAATGTTATCTGAAACCAGTCCACTTTTTCTCCTTTTCTTGACCTGGGTCTGAGTCATCATCCTCCCCCACACAATAGCGTAACTTCCTCCCCTGATTTAGTCTGATGCCCTGACATTACAGTCTTTACCGAGCAATGCAAATGAATGAATGAATCAATGAGTGAATGAATGAAGCTGCTGTTGAAATATGGGTGGATAAAGGGAGGGGTATGAGTTTCAGTGTTCTGTATGAACTCCTGACTTAGCAGTTTGCCTGTGTGAACCTCTATTCCCTGTTCCTCTGCCTTTTGAAAATT
Source organism: Budorcas taxicolor (assembly GCF_023091745.1). NCBI lineage: Eukaryota > Metazoa > Chordata > Mammalia > Artiodactyla > Bovidae > Budorcas > Budorcas taxicolor. The sequence continues at coordinate 33,556,139 of NC_068927.1, read as the reverse complement.
CAGCTTGAAAATCTGGAAGTTCATGGTTCACGTACTATTGAAGCCTGGCTTGCAGAATTTTGAGCATTTCTTTGCTAGCATGTGAGATGAGTGCAATTGTACGGTAGTTTGCGGATTCTTTGGCATTGCCTTTCTTTGGGATTGAAATGAAAACTGATCTTTTCCAGTCTTGTGGCCACTGCCGAGTCTTCCAAATTTGCTGGCATAGAGTGCAGCAGTTTCACAGAATCATCTTTTAGGATTTGAAATAGCTCAACTGGAATTCCATCACCTCCGCTAGGTTTATTCATAGTGATGCTTCCTAAGGCCCACGTTGACTTCACATTCCTGGATGTCTGGCTCTAGGTGAGTGATCACACCATCGTGATTATCTGGGTCATGAAGATCTATTATGTATAGTACCTAATATACCTGGTATATTCTTGCCACCTCTTCTTAATATCTTCTACTTTTGTTAGGTCCATACAGTTTCTGTCCTTTATTGTACCCATCTTTGCATTAAATGTTCCCTTGGTATCTCAAATTTTCTTGACCAGAGCTTTAGTCTTTCCCATTCTATTGTTTCCCTCTATTTGTTTGCACTGATCACTGAGGGAGACTTTATTATCTCTCTTTGCTATTCTTTCAAACTCTGCCTTCAGATGGGTGTATCTTTCATTTTCTCCTTTGCCTTTAGCTTCTCATCTTTTCTCAGCTATTTGTAAGGCCTCCTCAGACAACCATTTTGACTTTTTTCATTTCTTTTTCTTGAGGATGGTCTTGATCCCTACCTCCTGTACAATGTCACAAACCTCTGTCCATAGTTCATCAGGTACTCTATCATATCTAATCCCTTGAATCTATTTGTCACTTCCACTGTGTATTCTTAAGGGATTTGATTTAGGTCATACCTGAATGGTCTAGTAGTTTTCCTTACTTTCTTCAATTTAAGTCTGAATTTGGCAATAAGGAGTTCATGATCTGAGCCACAGTCAGCTCCTGGACTTGTTTTTGCTGACTATATAGAGCTTCTCCATCTTTGGCTGCAAAGAATATAATCAATCTGATTTCAGTATTGACCAACTGGTTATTTCCATGTGTAGAGTCTTCTTTTCAGTCATTGGAAGGACTGATGCTGAAGCTGAAACTCCAATACTTTGGCCACCTGATGCAAAGAACTGACTCACTGGAAAAGACCCTGATGCTGGGAAAGATTAAAGGCAGGAGGAGAAGGGGACAACAGAAGATGAGATGGTTGGATGGCATCACCAACTCAATGGACATGAGTTTGAGTAACCTTTGGGAGTTGGTGATGGACAGGGATGCCTGGTGTGCTATAGTCCATGGGGTCGCAGAGTCGTACATGACTGAGCAACTGAGCTGAACTGATTCCTTGTTGATAAAATACTCATAGCAACTCTCTCTCAGGAATGATAGAAGTAAAAATAATCTTAGATAGGTAAAAGTGCTAATAAAAACAAACAAACAAACAAAAAAACCTTAAAGTACAGTGTACTGCTGTGAAAAATCAGAACTGCTGGTCCCATGGGCATCTGTATGTTTGAATCCTTTCTCTGACATTTACTATTCAGGTTTTTGCTTAACCTTTCTGAACCTCAGTTTTCTCATATTTACTGTCTGTCTTTCTCTATTTTTTAAAATCTGGCCTCAGGACTTGCTTTGACAGAAAGTGGTGGGAGAAACATGATGCTTTTCCTGAGGCTGAGCCTCCCATTTTCACTCTCCTGAGACACTGCCCAGAGACTGCAGTGGGCAGCTGGGCTAGTGGACTGGAGCATGTGAGGCCACATGGAGGAGAACAGAGGGACCTCAAGCAGCAGCACCAACTACCAGTTACACCAATGAGGCTCTAGAACCTTCTGGAATAATCAACCTTTTGATAAATGCAATGCTAGAGTGAATACAAGTAAAATAAGGGGAGAATCTCCTAACCACCCCACATAATCAAGATACATAGTGAATCATTATTTATAGTCATTAAGATTTAGGGGGGGATTTGTTGTAACAGTAGATAACTAATACAGTGTGTGTTATCAAATGGCATGACTTATTAAGAAAGCATAATTATTAATTATTAAGCTATGATTGCTACTATTTACAAAATAGTAACATCGTCATGTTACAAGCTCTTCAAAATAACTAGAGGTAGCATTATATCCAGAGTTTTTTCAATGGCAGATGGATCTCACTAGGACTATACCATTTTATTGAGGGCAGGGTTCATTTGCAATTTATATGTCTTAGCCTCCCTTCCCCTTCATTTCTTATCATGTTATCTCATTCATAGTAGATACACATACACATTATTTAGCTTAAGGGAATATAAAAAATGTAATTTTTGGAAATTGAGATCCTTATTTTTCCCAACATTTGCAAACACTTTATATATTCTCCTTTGAGTTTAAGCTGACTGAGGAAGAAAGCAGGTGACATGCCCCTCTGCTGAGTTTTGGAAGAAAGATCAGGGCAGTCAGTTGAATGCTAGTTTGAAGGATGAAGTTTGACCCCACTTGCCCTGTGACCATCTCTTATTTTTCTATGATATAAAGCTCTTGAAAGTCTTCTCTAAAGCCAAACTTAGAGCTCTCTTATCTGAAAGGAACTGCTCATCTCCATCTATGACTCAGATTATTTCTTTGCATATTAAATTACAAGAGACAGTTCCAGCTGGATCCATCAATGTATTTATAACTCAGTCACACAATTTTCCTCCAGGCGGAAAACTTGGCAAACATTCTCGTAGCCTGGCTGTGACTTTCAAAGATGTGAACAGGAAAATAATTGTGGCAGTTTTTATATCAAACTTCTTGTCTAAATTTGGAATATAATAGGAGAATTTCAGTCCCCCAGCACATCACAATTCACCATTTCTACCAAAGGATGGAGTGAGTAGGGCAGATGAAGAATTCACAAAAAAGCATAATTTGTTCTGCCTGTCATGGATTTTATTCTCAATGAATGAATGATCTTTGGTAACAACATTGAGAATGTCCCTTGAATTCTATGAAAGAATGGAGTATTTCCATTCATTGGTGGCCTAGCACAGTGTCAAGCACATAATCAAGGCCACAATGTTGAATACTTTAGACACATATCTTTTATCAATAAAATAAATTTGATTTTCCTCCAACTTAGGTTGTGACAAGTTAGAATATTGAGGGGACAGATTCATATCCTATAATGTATTTATAGCTTTGTTTCCAAGGGAAATTATATAAGTAATTATATATATATATACATACGCGCACACACACATACACACACACACACACATAGGACTTAAAAGTGCTGTTATTTGAATAAGTCGTGTGTATCTCTGTCAATACAATATCTATATTTTTATTTAGCATGTGACAGAATATCAAACACAAAGTTTTCTAAGTGAAGAGGCAATTTCTTTAGTCATATAGCTAAGCATTCATGGGTAGATCTCTATTAGGTACAGCTGTAACATGGTAATATTACTAAGACTCTCTCCATATGTCTCTATTGCTGAAGTTGAAACACTTCAAATCTGTTAGTTTCAAGATGAACTGATCCTATATTTAGAAATTCTAGCACAGAAGAACCTTCTACTTCCCAATTAATTTAATAAAAATACCTTATTTGAGTCTCACTGACCTATTATAAGGCATTCATCCATCCTTTGATTAATCTCTTCAGCCAGGAGGAGGAATTAGGCTAGAAGTTCAACCTGGATCATAAGTTCTATGGCAAAATTCTAGCAAGATCTATATATTAGTTCTTTTAGTTATATTCATGTTAATCTGATTTTGATAATTATACTATGACTACATAAAAATTTGTATTAGGAGAAGTTGGGTAAAGGTTATGTGGGAACACTACAGTTTTGAAACACTTCCATTAGTCTAAAGTTATTTCAAAAGCATTTAAAAAATTGTACATTGAACCTAATGGAAAGCATGACAATAAACTTTAGAAGGTAAATATTTGTGAAAGGCATCAACTAGCAATTTTCTCATCATTTGAATTAGAACTTTTAGGTTCCAAGATTGGCCATTCCAATTTTCTGTTACTTTCTTCTTCTTCCTGGCTTTCTCTACAGACTGCTATTTTTTATATAGATACTATTGATCACAACAGAGAAGGCAATGGCAACCCACTCCAGTACTCTTGCCTGGAAAATCCCATGGACAGAGGAGCCTGGTAGGTTGCAGTCCATGGGGTCGCGAAGAGTCGGGCAGGGCTGAGCAACTTCACTTTCACTTTTCACTCTCATGCATTGGAGAAGGAAATAGCAACCCACTCCAGTGTTCTTGTCTGGAGAATCCCAGGGATGGAGGAGCCTAGTGGGCTGCCGTCTATGGGGTCGCACAGAGTTGGACACGACTGAAGCGACTTAGCAGCAACAGCAGCAGCAGCAGTGGCAGCAACAGCAGCATTGATCACAAAAGCATGTGTTATTATTTATCTTGTCATGTATTTATCTCTCCAGCTAGATTATGTGCATCTTGAGGGTCAGGTCTATAGGTTATTTGTCTTTAAAATCTCAGAGCCAAACTGAAAGTCTAGTACAAACCAGAAGCTCATTAAATGTTAGTAGAATATATGAACAGGAACATGCTAATTTATTAATTCATATCAACAGCTGGGATCACAGACTGTTATTTTAATTAGCTAATGGTTTGATTTTTAAATAAATTAGAATTTTAGTTTATAACGTTCATTTAATTCCTTTCATAGCTATCAATGCTCGATACCATATTATAGCTAGATAAAACATACCCTGAATCTGTTTATCAGGGAAAAAAAATGGGAAAATGCTAATATCATTGCTATTTTTAACAGCTTTTTTTATGTGAGGTGTAAGGAGTAAAGGGAAAGGCATTGAGAGTTTATTTATGCATTTATTCTACTGATATTTATTAAGTATCTCAGTGCTGTTTTAGGATATGGTCTATACCACCCCATCTTAAGAGAGTAGTGAATTCATTTGAAGAAGGCGGCAATTCAGTGCGGGAGAAAATCACCTTAAAGTGTAGCATATCAAAAGTAAACTCATAGTTCCTCCACCCAACCCCCTGCCATTATCCCCTGCTGTCTTTGGAATGAGCCAGTTTTCAGTCAGTTCTAGTGTTGTCTTATGATATACATCCATCAGCAAACATGCACTGAATTCGCGCTGAGGGCAAGTGTCCTGGGATAAAAAGATCTTGGAAATGCTTTCCTATCTGAATATGCCTGAGTGCTAATATTTTGTATACTCTATATTTGGTTCCTTTTTTTTTTTTTTTACTAATTAAAGTTATTCAATTGGATTAGATGTAAATATATATTTGGCGATACAAATGTTGTTGTTGTTCAGTTGCTAAGTTGTGTCTGACTCTTTGTGACCCATGGGCTGTACTTCTGCCAGCCTCCTCTGTCCATGGGATTTCCCAGACAAGAACATTAGAGTGGGTTGCCATTTCTCTCTCCAGTTACAAATGTAATTGATAACAAATAATATCTGCTCAGTTCTATTAAAGGGAAGTGTTTCCACCTGTCTTGTTACAGTAACTATAACAAAAGCACAAAGGTCTTGGATCTGGTTAAGTTCAAGAAGAAGGAATCAGGCATCCATTTGTCTAGGGCTGATCCAGTATTGGAGGCTTGAGGTCCAGTGTGCTGACAGTTCTCTGTGCCTCAACGTGAAGAAAGTCAAAAAGATTTTCTGAATATATGTGAACATTATGAGAATAGAGTTCCCTGGAGTTTCTAATAATAAACTAACCATCCAGAGATTATTATTTTGCAATCTACTGAAATGGGAACTAATCTAATTCCTACTTAAAATGGACTGACTTGTCTCCCAAAATTCACATGTTCCAGTCCTAGCTCCCAATGTGCTGGTATTTGAATGTGAGACATTGGGAAAAATATTAAGTTTAGATAAGTCTCATGAGGTGGAGACCTCATGATGGGATTAGTGCCCTTACTAAGTATCTGAGAGCTTACTCCCCATCTTTCTCCCTGCCATGTGAGAACACAAAAAGACAGTGGCTATCTCTAACTGGAAAGCTCTCATCAGAAACTGACAATCGTGGCACCTTGATCTTGGACTTCTACCCTCCAGAATGGGAGGAAATGCATTTTTTATTCTTCCCATGTTAGCTAGCAGAGCTGTAACAGATATTCATGTGTACTGACAAATATTTTTATATTGGATGCCTCTAAATTATGAAGAGCTAGAGGTTTAACTTGATGGGGAGCTTTAATAAAATATCAGGGGAACTAGAAGTGATCAGGAGAACTTAAGAGAAAGCTTCTTCTAGCACTGATAACACTTAATAATTCAGAAAACCCATCCAAAGATAGTGTCAGTTGTGGGAAATATCCTGATCTGTGACTGAAGCACAGTAAAATAATTTGGATATTACATCTTATTTTCTTGTTTGATCACTGAAGTCCAAATGTAAATATTTTTTTGCTTAAGGTTCTGCATGTCAAAAGCACTTTATTTAAATAGTCCACATGGTTGGTTTAAAATGATTATAAGAAGTTTCTTTTTGTAGGATATTTATTTCTTCATACAGAATCTCTAAAGACCTGTGTTGATTCCCCTGTTAGATACTCCAAGAAGCAGTGTGCCTTGACAAAGCCTGACCAAGACTAAAACTTTGGATCACTGGGAAAGTTCATAATCCTCAAAGATTATGATTTTTAGTGTATGAAGTTTAGTAGCAGATAACACACTGTATAGCTTTTTAATAGTCTCATTTACCTTACTATAATCTCTTAGTGATGTAAGTGACTTTAATTTTCATGTTTTGTAGAGTAGGGAGTTCTTTAACCTCTCTACCTTTAGTTATCTTACTCATTTCCAAACAGAAAAACATGAAACCACATACTGCGATTAACAGAAAATGAAATGATGACCCTTGTATTTCAAACAACTTATATTTAGTGGGGACAAAATAATATGAATATAAAATTAAATATTTAAGCAATTTATGGGAATGACCAATGGTTATTTGCTATTTTTCCCTGAGAGAGAGGAGTTAAGTTGGACCATGGTATCATATGGATTGAAATGGGAATGATTATATCAAGTGGTTGCAAGCTGAGATCCATGGACCAGCAGCCAATACAATATTTTAGGGAGAGGAAGGCATCTATTTCAGGCACTCTCTCTGCAAGAGAATAACGAAAGTTAGTTGGGCCATACTGGGAAAAATTTAGCATAACTACAAGAATATAAACAGCTTCCACTAAACCAAGAAACAGAATACTGAACCAGCAGCAATTTGTAGAGTCAAGAGTAGGATGTGTAGAAATGGAGGCACAGAAGCAAATAATGGAGGAGGATCTGGGCAGTCTTAAGAAAACTCTCTTCTTCCTCCAAGGCTTTATTGCTTAAAGAACTCACAACAGGAACTGCAATTAGAGTGTCATTTTATAAGTCTAGATTACAGAAGGCATGGCAGACTTGACCTGTTCAGACTTTACCTCTGTGATTGATGCTCAATTCTGTAGACACACATTTGGTTCTCTTTTCACTGACCCTTTGGATTTTGAAACAGACCATACTCCTTCTGGCAACTGTGACTCTGCACGTTTGCACATCTATCTCCTCTCCTTGGAGCACTTTCTTTTTGCTATTGTGAATTCATATTCGATGTTCAGATTTCTGTTCAAATATGATTTATTCATGGTGTCTTCTCTACCATCCTCACATTTAGACAGGGATATTCACTGCTTACATAGCTCATGTTCTTTTTATTAATTAAATTATCTCAATACCTATACATCTCTTTGTGACCATGATGATTAATATTTATCTCTTCTCACCGAAATGTAAGTACTTTGAGAGCACTGGAGATGTTTGTAAATACCAAGGATGCAATAATACACAAAAACAAAGTATGAGATCCATACTTGGCATTGAACAAATATTCCTTGAATTTATGAATCCTTAAATCCTAATATAAACAGTCCATAGTATGTATCTCTGAATAGGTTAAAAAAAACAACAACTAAAGTATATCTCATAAAGAGTGAGAATATGGAGGAATCTTGCCCAAAAAAAAAAAAAAAACCCACAGGATTAAACCTACTTTGGTATCACTGAGACATAATATCCAGTACCAAGATTTGAAATACTTGACCCTTAAAGAAACATGACACACCAAAAGTAATGTTTTACTCCCAATGCAGACAGTGTCAACATTCTGACACAGGAATTTGAAATAGAGATGCACAAAGACACCAGGGAAATGTTTGGAAGCCCTCAAGTGCTGAGAAGTTTTTGGGCAGACTTCTTCTCTCCACACAGATGAACACCATGAGCTTGCTGGAAGAGGTTCAAAGAACAGCCCACAGCAGAAGTCAGGTTTGCTTAACTGACTGACATTGGCTACAGCCTAGAATCCAAAGGTGACAACTGACAAGGAAGAAAGGAAGGGAAAGCAGAGGTGACATTTGAACATTTACAAAAGCCCAAGGCAGCAGAAAGAAAACATCTTCTGGGGTTATCATACGTTTGTAATGAGTTGCACCAGAGATCTGTCTAACAGAGTAACAGCTGGTGATTGGAACAGCCAACCCTAAACAACCACCCTTTTCAGCCCTTCCCTGCTGTGGGGTCTGAAACAATCAGGATGAAAAAATGGGCTGTGTGTCTTTTGATATCTCGTTTGAATGGAGGATTATAATAAAATCTTAGACATTATATAGTGCTTACTATATGTCAAACATTGTTCTAAATGTGTTTAATAAGTCCAACACTCCTAACATAGGTAATGTTATCAACTCCTCTTTTCAGATAAGAAGTGGAGACGCATGACCTTAAAATAATTCGTCTGAAGTCACTCAGCTATCATTAACAGTCTAGCCCCTAAGAGCACGTGCTTAACACTGATGCTATACTGCCCATATAGTATAATGGTTGACATTTATTGAATGGTTATCATGAGTGTTTTATATCCCACACAGATATCACATAAAATCTTTAGTTCAGGCTTGGGGAGAATGTTTTCCACTGTGACTTTATAAGTGAGAGAATTTAGGCAGAGAGATGTTATATTGGGAGGCAGTTATCGAGCAATTGGGAAGCAGTTATCGAGCAATTCCAGTGTATCTGATAAAATGCTAAGTCATGCACCCACAAGGAGCTGACAGTTTAAGAGATTAGTGGTTAGAGAGTAATGGTAAGAGACAAAGCTAACCTTGACTTGACCATCTACCGTGTTTCAGGTACTGGGCAAGGCATTTTACATGTATCATGCCATGTAGTGCTTACATCTTCCCTATGATGGGAAAGGTCTCATTCTAATTTAGACTTCTATCACTATGTAGTTTTTATTATATACACATTTATAAACACCAGTAAAGGAGCTGGAGAGTACCTTCCCAGAAGTGAAGCTGTACATCTGTTGTCGCCCAGGTTCTCACTGTCAAGTCCATGGTTCTTGTCCATAGCTTCCCTAGGTCTCAGATTCTAGCCCAGTTCACATCTTTGTTTCTTGTCTTTCCAGTGTAAAAGTGTGTAATGGACTCAGTATTGATGAACAATATAGCTGAAAAACCTTCAGAGATCAATCTATTCTAAATGTTATTTGTGGAAAATATCCAAAATATTTAGTAATTGATACAAGTGATAACATGCTTATTTCATTTTTTTAATTAAAAAAATGTTTTGCAGAGTATTCTTGAATAGGACAGATGGGAACAGATTGAGAGGAGAAAGGAAAGTGTATTTGCATAAAATAAAAAAATTCATAGACTTTTGCACTGTTTCAGATGCTTTTGTAGGCAGAAATAGTTCTTTTTTAAGGATGGTGATGCATATTGTAGCAATGTGTGATATGGATTTTCCCTTGGCAATAAAATCACTAACTTGTTGTATGGTCCTGAGTACATCCTACCACCTCTCTTGACTATAGTCATTTCTACTTCCAGTTCTGTGTAGAGGCCACTATAGCAAGATTTGAAAGAAATGTCTCTGACAAGAGCCCCAAGAAGATACTTACCAGGGCTCTGATGATTTCACTTAGCCTTCACAATAAGACCCAAACTCTGCATCTTGAATTCCAACGCTCTAAATGAGTCCCCAGTCTCTATTTACCTGGCTCCCTTCATGTCTTACCACCACCACACAGCCCTAACTGCACACATTATGATTTGTGGGGTTTTTGTTTGTTTGTTTTAGAAAATGTCATGTTTATTCAGGATTTAGTCCCTTAAGATGCTGTTTCCTCTTCTCGGTATGTATTTTCATACCTTTATCTCTTAGTAGATACCTATTCATCCTTTAAGCTCAGAACTCCTGCTCTATTAGAGCAGTGGCCTTCAAAAAGGTACAGTTGAAATATTATCTTTAAAATGTATCTATTTGCCTATGTGGTAGGTTAAAATATCTGCTTTTGCACTCCCTAATTTCTAATAAAGTTAAACTTTTTATTATTTGGAAGGTATTATTTTCTAAGCTAAATTTCTTTTCAAAGGTAGAACATACTGAGCCTATGTGTGTGCTGTTACTTGTTCAGTTGTTTGTTCCCTATTTGAGTTAGGTGTGTATTTCTCCTTTATGTGCTTCACTTGCAAATATCTGGGTCTTTAGAATATGTTTTTCAGTTGTTGAGTTACAGAATATCTTGTGTAAATCTCCCAGGCAAAGTCAGGTGAGGCTCTGATGGGATGTGGCAAGAATTTGTTTTGCTCCTTCTAATTGGTTACATGTAGGTGGCCGTGTCCATGTGGGTCTATTCGTATCTCTGCCTGATAGAACTTGTAAATGAATGGAGGGAATTATGTTGTTTTTAATAGTTGAAGATTGTTCATGGTTATTCTCTACCTAAACAAACATATGAGAAGATACAATTCCCACATCTTCTCCATTACCTGTTTCTTTTTATTTGCAAAATCTGACTTCATCATTCAGAATGTAGCATCCAATCTTCACTCCCAGAAATTAGATCAATAATTTCCATAATGAAACAAAAGGAAAGGAGCAAAGCATGTGTGGTGGTTGGATAGAAGGAACTAGCCTGTTGGTGGACTTTGTCAGTGGTGGGCCATAGATCTCTTTAACTTCTGATTTATTTCCAATTGAGTCTCTCCATACTGCAACTCATGGCAGTTCCACCAAAGACTTTTGAACAATTTGCATGCCTTCAGTATTGTAAATTTGAAAGAGTCACTCTTCATTTCATGGGCATTTTATTGGAAAGCTTTTAGGCAATGGGAGTGATTAGTGTTAGCTAATCCATGAGACATATAAGTCATATCCTGGCACTTAATACTTTTAATGTATTGGCATCTACCTGTGAGGCTCCAGGCCTAGCATTTTAGCCGGTACATAATAGATGCTCAGTAAAATGTTAATCAGTTGATTATTGCAGTGTGTACTTGGGTAGTATGGGATGTGCTAAATTAAGTGCTTTCCTACTTCACCCAGCTACAAGTTTAAATATAATTCTGTCCCCATGGAAATTTCTCAAAAAAGAAAGACCATTAACTCTACTGATGTGTGTAATCTCCAACTTGACTTAGTACCTCAATCTCACATTTCTCTAATGGGTTTAGTTGATTAAATGAAACTATGTGGGACTATTTGTCTCTCTGTATAGTAGAATTCATGACTGAGTGGCTTCCCCATATTTCAATTCAGGTTTTAGTGGGTTTCTGAGGAAATTTGCTTTGTTTGGGGAAAGAGGATTAAGTATTTTATTTCAAGAAAGTAGGCAGATGATTAAATATACAACTTAATTGGAATAGTTTGTGTTCACTGAATATTTGAATTTCTTATTCCAAATCATCTAGTGTACTCTAGCTCTCATTCATTCATTCATACCTGTTAACCCCTGGAGAAAATATCGACCCTGAGAATAATCTCAAAAATTGTGTCAGAGTGTAATGAATGCTACCATCTTTTTGTTTCTTATAAATTTTCAGCTTCTCAACATAGAACGATTTAATATATTTTTGAAAGCATTTTATTCCATATTTAAATTGTATATGGAGGTCATTTGGCAGAAGCACACCGTATAGAGCAAATGAAGTTGATTTGGAATTGACTAATCACCATGATTATTATGGTCATCATTTTGAGAGCGGATAAAAAGGAACACAATTGAAGTCCCTCAGCTGGTTAGTGTTTGTACCGGAACAGCAAATATCAGTTTTGAGATCTCTGACTATATTATGTAAGTGATATACCACATCGTTATTTGTATTGAAGATACTGAAATGTACCTCTCAGATTCCTCTTCAAGAAAAGATTTATTGTACATCTGCATTGAGTGTGGTAGCTGACAGACTTCACTTGGTAGCATGGGTCTGTTTCAGGAACTCTCTAGCTTAGATCACACTCCCTCATGTGACCTTAATCCAGTTATTGAGCAAAGCACTGGTTAAAAAAAAAAAAAGAATGTCTGACAATTTCCACTCAATATAATGGGTAATCTTTGAGCTACACTTTCTCATTGGGATTGCAAGGCAGACATCATCAGGTTTGTCCTGTAATCCTGCAGCACCCCCTGCCCACTAACCTTTCTTTGTATTTTCTTTCAAGGATGGCTCCCCAACATGGCCATTACATTCCTAACTCTGTTTAAGTTAATCTTTGGAAAAAGCTTAATCATTGGAAAATGTGTTAGGAAGCTAAAGAAGAAGGCAGACCAAATGGAAGAAACATCAAGCAGGAGATCTGGCTTTGCTTTCCCTCCATTCTCATATTCAGATGTCCAGGCTTGTGCTTAGATTTTAAGCAGCCATTTGCTAGAATGATTTGGATGTAAAAGGAAGGAGAACTGCTTTCTTTTCATGGTTACAATTAGGCCAGCTGCTTACTTTCAAAGAGCATCGTATTCAAGTTTTGAGAACCAACTTATATAATATTGAAAATAAAATAGTGCCATACTTCCCCTTTGGTTTCTTCTTGCACCTCCTTTTCATGGTAAGAAGGTGTTAATAGGCCATGATAGAAATGAAGCCTTCCTGATCCTCTGATGCTCTTTTATCTGGCTGCAGGAAAAAGCATGTGGGATTTTAGTTCCCTGACCAGGGATCAAAACTATGTCCCTGCACTCCCCACCACCTGCCTTGGAAGCATGAAGTCCTAACCACTGGACCACCAGAGAAGTCCCTACTCTGGCTTTCTAAACAAAAGCAGAAAGTTATTACAATCCTGAGTGCTGTACATCAAGAATTTTTCATCATCCTGTATATGCATATCAGTGCCTTAAGATGAATTCATCATCATTTAGTATCCTCCCTATAACCCTTTGATTATGCAAAACATATTCACCTAAGAACATTGTGGTTCAGGGAGTTAAAATGGCTTGACTTAGGTGTCATTATGATCATTATCATCATCTCTTACTGAATATTTAGTGTGTAGCAGATAGTGTGATGGACATTTTATATTAATTATATAATTTGCAACAGTTCTATGACATTGATATCACGATATTCAATTTTCAGATGTGAAAGCTATGCCTAGAGAGTCTAGTAACACATCTAAGGTCACATTGTTAAAAATGCCAGTTTTGCTATGCTCATCAGGTCTGACAAATGGATTCAGTTTGCCTGGATCCAAGACCATTGCTCTTTTTCTTTCATCTAAGAGTTATATTAATAGGAACACAAGAGAGACTTTATAACACTTTGGATGGATTATGGCATTTTTTCTGACATATCTTCTTGGCATATATGAAGAACACAGATTTCATTGCACAGAATGTATTTTCACTTCTCAAATCAATCTGAAGTATTTATTTCCTTTCTTTCTTTTGCTTTTTCTCATTAAGAATGTAGAGTTATCCTTATTTTCTTTGTCAGGTCCATATCATTATACTTCCCAAATAATAACTATTTTTACATTTGTGAGGCAATATTTTAAACTGTTAAAATGTTGTAGAGTCCTGAGAGCATGATACATAAGTATGATAGATATGTATTTGAATCCTGGAGCTGATGCTGATACTCTGAGTATTTGATAATTTATTTATCATGTGTTTAAAGTTCAGAGGATAACACCTATTTTCTAGGTATTTTATGAGAGTGAAATAATGTCATCCATCCAACTTTTATTTATTTAGGTATCATTTGTTGGTGACTAGAAAGAGACTTAAGTAAATACAATAAAACAGACCTACAGGTTTAGGGGATATAAAGATACATAGTAAAATATTGGACACAGGGAGGGGATTGAACATGCAAGATTTCCTGGAAGACTTGATAGCTGAATTCACACTTAAATATGGAGAATTAAGGCAGGCTCCCACGGTAAAGCGTCTGCCTGAAGTGCTGGAGACCTGGGTTTGATTCCTGGGTTGGGAAGATCCCCTGGAGAAGGAAATGGCAATCCACTCCAGCACTCTTGCCTGGAAAATCCCATGGACAGAGGAGCCTGATAGGCTACAGTCCATGGGGTCACAAAGAGTCGGACACAGCTGAGTGACTTCACTTTCACTTTCAAGGCTAAGTGAAGAATAAAACATTGGAGAACAGAGAATTTTAGTCAAAGCAGAGGAGATAGTAGAAGCAATTGAAAACTAAAATCACAGAAAAAACACACCACAGTTAGTTACTTGCTGAGAAGTAAATTTTGAAGCAGTGGGTAGATGGAGTGATGCCGTTTGGATGTGTGTGTGTCAATATCCAGAGACTTGAATGATACCTCATACACAAAGCTTAGGAAATTACACTTCTCTTTTTTTCTTTCTCTGAGACTCTTCTTTTTAGACATTTCCTCCTATTCACTACTTAGTCCTTCTCTCTGACCTGCATAGTTCCGTACCAATCATCAGAGTCCACTCATCTGAACTGCCATCATTAGTTTGGGTTCCAGTCAATTAACCAAAACTATTTACTCAGTTCCTTTTGTTTCCCCCCGACTCAAGGGATTTTCCTCAGAGCTCCCATATCTTCTAAGGAACATTGGCTGTCTCTTTATTGTGTATTTCTCAAGTGTGGATCGGGTCTTAGGAAGTGATATTACAGGTATCTTAATAGGATTATCTGCTTGGAAAAATGTGGGGAGTGTGGAAACAGAGTAGGGAACTTGTTTATTTTAAAATAATGTAAAGCATGGAAAAAGAATTTCAAATTCTTGAAAATAAGTAAATAATAAGGTTGTTATTAGTAGACAATAACAGGAAATATTTTGGTTCTTTATTTCTTTTATTGCTGGCTTTATTTGGGTTGATAAAAAACAGAGCTGTGGAGATGATTTTGTAGGAATTTTTGGAATAATTTTATCTGTCAAAGTGGAATTCTAAAAAGAGATCTGAGGGCAGAGAATCCTGTTTTTTTAATAGTCGTCACTCAGAATTTTAAAGGGACCTGCTATGTGCAAATGGAAATTCTATTTCTCATTTTCCAGATATGCCTACAGTGCAAAGATAACTTTGAAAAATTTAATCATGGAACATTCATTTATTGTTCTGCTCATTCATTTATTTATTCAGCCACTCATTTTATAACATAGGGCTTCCCTGATGGCTCAGTGGTAAAGAATCTGCCTGCTGACGTCAGGAAACATGGGTTCGATCCCCAGGTTAGGAAAATTCTCTGGCGAAGGAAATAGCAAACCACTCCAGTATTCTTGCCTGGGAAATCCCAGGGACATAGGATCCTGATGGGGCTACAGTCCCTGGGGTCCCAAAGAGTCAGACAGGAGTGAGCAACTAAACAACAACAACAGCAACAACAGGGAGAACGTTAGAATTGAAGGATGAATACAAATTCTCTGGATAGACTACAGAGAAGGAGCTTGACTAATGATCAAGAGCCTCAACAGAGTGAAATGTTACCACAATAGAGTTAAAGCTAAGATTTTGGATTCTAGAATCAGAGGAATGATTTTAATAAATTCTTGCTCTTTTCCCTATTATCTTGTACTAATATTTCTCCCCCAGGGAGTACTTAATATATACTAGGCATTGGATAAGAAATCTATCAGATCACCTTCTCCAGTGTTTATGGCAGCCGTATGACTTGCCAATATTTTACAAATGAGGCAACTGGCATAAGTAGTTTATGGCAGGCTCCAGGTCATACAAGTATTAGGGGGGACCTGGATACCTGTGGTTTGACTCCAAATTCAAACTTAGCTTCCAGGACAGCTAATGTTATTCAATCTCTTTGCTCTATCTAAGCTTTAAATATTAAGGCCTTTGAAAAAATAGTGATCATCATTGACTTTGTACCGTGAATCAGTCTCTGTGTTAGGCATTTTAGTAACAAATAATAACTAAAATAACTACCAAATGACCTTTTCTTATAGAAGGCAATGCTTTGGTCGATACTAAACCTTAGAAATGGTTAGTTTATTTGACAGTGAAGAATCCTGAGTTTAGCTAGGTCATGTAGTTGTCCAATAATAGTTTGTTGATGATAAAACATAAAATGACACATAGAATACAGATTTGTTCCTAGAGCCCATATGTATCTAATCTTATCATAATACTTCCTCCTGCTGATAAAGGGCCATATCCACTGCCTCACTGGACATATCCAGCTGCCTCACAGCTATGACCCAGAACGTGCCTACTAGTAGTGGCCATGAAGATCCTAACAGTTATTCAGAGACAAAGTTCTCTGAATAATAGCCCAAGGCTCTGAAATATTAACTGGGAAGTATTTCCCAAGTCCCTCAGGGGAGGCATCTAACAACACTATCAGTGTCCATCAATTTGATTGCTATTAATACTCTTAGTCCTGCCTGAAGAATTCCATGGATAGAAGAGCCTGGAAAGTTTTGGTCCAAGAGTTGCAAAGAGTCAGAAACAGCTGAAGCAACTTAGCATGCATGTAATACTCTTATTCAGGTAAAAATTCCTGTCACTAAGGGCCCTCTCTAAGATGCACTTTGACTATTGACATGCTCAGAAAACTCTCATACATCTCCTTATGAGCCTCTGGTTACTTCCTTTTAGGGGATTGGTTGCTGCTTTTTCCTTTCAAAATATATTTTGAAGCATGGAATAAGGTGTCTGGTTTTCAGCTGCAAAATCTAATTAGAATGATTAGGTTGTCTTTTCCAGCCTCAGTTACATTTTTGGAAGTACAGTAAATGTATATTAGAGAGAATTACATAATGAAAATAAATGTATGATAAACTAGGTAAACAGTTACTATGGTAGCTAATATTTATTAAACTGTTATTGTATACCAACATTGCTCTGGCTTTGTCTCATTGAATTCCTATGATAGGCCAAAGGGAAAGTATTAGTACTTTCTCACTTTACAAATTGGAGAGCCAATATAGTATTATCTTAGTCTGTTTAAGCTGTTATATCAGAAAGCCATAGACTAGATGGCTTATAGCCAGTGAAGATTCATTTCTTCCATTATGTTGTATTGGAAGATGCCTGACAGTGAGAGCTTGCTTCCTGGTTCATAAACAACAGTCTTCTTGATGTGTCCTCATATGGTAGAAGAGGAAAGGGAGCTCACTTTTTATAAGGACACAAATCCCATTCATCAGGACTCTACCTTGTGACTTAACTTCCCAAAGGCCCTGCCTGCAAATATCTTAACATAGGGGATTATATTTTAGCATATGAATTTTGGGGAACACAAATATTCAGTTTATACAAAGCTTACATACCCTAAGGAGTCCCCCAATGAGATGCAACCATATATAATCTTTTTTCCTTGAGTTTGGGCAGAAACTGTGACTTGCCAAAAATGAGGGGAGTTTTCAGGTATAATTAAGGTCCCAAAGTATTTGACTTTGAGTTAATCATCCTCGGTGGTCTGACCTAATCAAGTGATCAAATCCTATAAAAGAATACCATCTGTTCAGCATATGAAGAAGACATTTTATCTTCTTCATAAGGACTTAGCATTTTAGATGGGAAGGCAGATTCTAAACAAATAATTATAATTCAGTGTGATATGTAGTATTTAGGGAGAAATTGTCATTGGTTGTCTTATGAAGCCAGGTATATGAGCCATAACCTGCATGGAGAATGTCTGTATTGAAGGATGAATACAAATGTTCCAGGTGGACTACAAAGGAGAAACTTGTTTATAGCAAGAACCTGAAAAGTACAGGGCAATATAGTCAAGTGGCTAAGACTGGGTCAGAGAAGTTGGAGAGAGCCTCTTGCTTGCCCTAAAGAAGTAAAGTGCCATTTCCCACATCACAAAGAAATTAATCCTGCTGAAAACTTAAGGGAGATTTCAAACAAACAAACAAAAAACAAGATCCTGTTTTCAGTCAAGCCTCTGGTCAGAATGCAGCCTGACCAACACCTTAATTGCAGCCTTGCGAGACCCCAAATAGAGGACTCATTTAAAATATGTGCAGATTTCTGACTCATGGACACTCTGAAATAATAAATGAATATTCTTATTTTTTCTTAAACCCTTTTGTAATTGAAGTATTTCACATAATATTGAGTTAAGCATTTTAAAGCATACAATTCAGTGGTGTTTAGTATGTTCACCATTTTGTGCAACTGTTGCCTTTTTCAATTTCCAGAATTTTCAACACCCCTCAAGGAAACCTTATATCCAATGAGCAATCATTTTACATCCTCCTCCCTTCAGCCCTTAGCAATCACTAATCTTTTTCTGTCTATAGATTTACTTATTATAGATATTTCATATAATGAAATCATTCAATAAGTGACCTTTGTGTCTGGCTTCACATTAGCTTAATGTGTTCAAGGTTTATATATATTATAGCATTTCAGTTCAGTTCAGTCGCTCAGTCATGTCTGACTCTGCAACCCCATGCATTGCAACACTCCAGGCCTCCCTGACCATCACCAACTCCTGGAGTTTACGCAAACTCATGTCCATTGAATTGGTGATGCCATCCAACCATCTCATCCTCTGTTACCCCTTCCCCTCCCACCTTCAATCTTTCCCAGCATCAGGGTCTTTTCCAAGGAGTCAGTTCTTCACATCAGGTAGCCAAAGTATTGGAGTTTCAGCTTCAACATCAGTCCTTCCAAAGAACACCCAGGGCTGATCTCCTTTAGGATGGACGGACTGGTTGGATCTCCTTGCAGTCCAAGGGACTCTCAAGAGTCTTCTCCAACACCACAGTTCAAAAGCATCAATTCTTCAGTGCTCAGCTTTCTTTATAGTCCAACTCTCACATCTGTACATGACTACTGGGAAAACCATAGCTTTGACTAGACAGACCTTTGTTGGCAAAGTAATGTCTCTGCTTTTTAATTTGCTGTCAAGGTTGGTCATAACTCTTCTTCCAAGGAGCGAGCATCTTTTAATTTCATGGCTGCAATCACCATCTGCAGTCATTTTGGAGCCCCCGAAAATAAAGTCTGTTACTGTTTCCATTGTTTCCTCAACTATTTGCCATGAAGTGATGGGACCAGATGACATGATCTTAGTTTTCTGGATATTGAGTTTTACGTGAACTTTTTCACTCTCCTCTTTCAGTTTCATCAAGAGGCTCTTTAGTTCCTCTGCACTTTCTGCCATAAGGGTGGTGTGATCTACATATTTGAGGATATTGATATTTCTCCTAGCAATCTTGATTCCAGCTTGTGCTTCATCCAGTCCAGCATTTCTTATGATTGTAGCATTTCTTATAATTGTAGCATTTCTTATGATTGTAGCATTTCTCATGATTGTAGCATTTATCACTCTTTAATTCCTTTGTTTCACCAGTTAGTAGTCTATTGTCTAAACATGGGGCATTTTGTTTACCGATTCAGCCTCAATGGCCATTTGAGTTGTTTCCATCTTTTGGCTATTGTACAAAGAGCTACTGTGAATATGTGTATACCTGTATTTGTTTGAGTATCTGCTTTCAATTCTTTAGACTGTATAACTAGATCTGGAATAACTTACCTTTTTGAGGAGGAACTACCAAATTATAATGTGTGTCTTAAGTCATTAAGTCATTTTTAAGCAGAAATAGAGAATAGCTGCTCTGAAGAAAAACAACAAAATTCAGATAAAATGTCCATGCATAGAAATAGTACTTGGAAGGTCAGGGATTTTATTTCAGATTTATCTGACGTTAAGTACAAGAATCATAATCATGTTCATATTAGTTTGTTTTTTCAACATAATATAGTTTTGCTGAGTTCCTCATGTAAGTCAGTAGTTCTTAGAGTCTTCAACAACATTAATATCACCTGGGAGCTTGTTAGAAATGCACGTGACCAAGCCTTACTCTGATGCTGCTGCTGCTGCTAAGTCGCTTCAGTTGTGTCCGACTCTGTGCGACCCCATAGATGGCAGCCCACCAGGCTCCCCCGTCCCTAGGATTCTCCAGGCAAGAACACTGGAGTGGGTTGCCATTTCCTTCTCCAGTGCATGAAAGTGAAAAGTGAAAGTGAAGTCACTCAGTCGTGTCCAACTTTTTGCGACCCCATGGACTGCAGCCTACCAGGCTCCTCTGTCCATGGAATTTTCCAGGCAAGAGTACTAGAGTGGGGTGCCACTGCCTTCTCTGAAGCCTTACTCAGACCCTCTAAATCAGAAAGTCTGTGATTATGATCCAGCAACCTGCACTTTAACAAACCTCTGGGAGCTTCTGATGAATATTAATGTTTGGGACCCACTGCTACTGTCAAAAGAAACCTGGAAATTTATGTAAGGAAATGATGGAAATGAAGATTTCCCCATTGATTGTGCACTTTAATGAGTGAAACTGATAGATGAACAAACATTTCTAATATAGTGCAATAAATATTTAGAGAGAGGGTATAAATTATGCTCTGTTAAACTCATAGAAGAAAGCTTTCTCTGGAAACACTGGGTTTCTTTGCAGAGAAGGTAAGGTGCAAAAAAGAGACATAAATAAGAAGTAGGATTTCTGCAGTCAAATGGAAAGGGAAAGCATTCAAGGGGATATAAATATTCTGTGTAAGTTAGCAGAAACATGGACCACAGTGATGCCTTGGACTGTGTAGGAGGCAATAGGAGAATGTGCGGGAGGCAATCAGAAGATGAAACTGAACAGCTGAGTGCAAAAAAATGATTGGGCTTTATTTGTTGCACTTTGTGGATTATGAAATAATATTAGAAGAAAACAGCATCTACTTTAAATTTCATTTCAGAAGGGAATAAATTTGGTGAAAGGTGTAGCTTATCAACAGGAAAACTATTTCTACTTTAACATGTTACTAGGCTTCAGTGTTCTCTCACATAATACATATTAATTCTTTCAAGAAGTCTTTTCTTTAAAATCAGCTATTTATTGACATTTGTTGTTTCGTTTTTGATTTTCATTTTTTTTGAGCAGCAGTAATTATGTGTAAAACATTGCTATCATGTGCTGCCACTGTTTTAAAATTATGATTTCTTGTTCTTAAAGTTAGTGAAACTGTCTAAAAATGACTTCGATAAAACAGTACTGAATATTGAAACATTTTCTTGATGAATCTTGATGCAGTCCAAGGGAAACATTATGGATGATATAAATGTGTGTCGGGGTTGGGGAGAGGGAGTGACATCACTCTTTCACGTGAAAATAGCCAATGTAGGTAGTATGAACATTGGCAGATCCCACCACAGGGCCACACTTTCAAATTTAAGATTTTTTATGTTAGACTTTTCTGGTTGGTTAACACACTCTATGGGGAAAATGGCAAGCTGACTGGGTGTCAGAGAACTCCTGGATGAGTGTAAAGTGTTCATCTTGCTTTTTGGGTCAGAGGAGTCCCTGAAATCTCATTTGAAATCCCAGTGCCAAACTGAAAAGGAGAATACCCTAGTTACTCTGCATAATTTGAGGTAGCCAAGATCAAAGTTATTTGGAACATTCTGTTATTTATATGACCTGCTCTTCACTAAATCTGTGATCATTAGAGTCACTCTGGAGTCCATAGCCGAGCTGTGGAGCACCACATGGAGCAGAGTGCTTTTTCCCACTTCTCATTTTCAGAAGCACTGTCAGAGTTAATCTTTAAGTGGAAAAAGCACATGATTTCAATTAGTTTCTAGGGTACAGCAACCTGGAAACTTGTTTGTCTGATACCTTGAAGTCTCAAATTGTTCCTGTGCACCAAACCATGGAAGGTGAAGAAACCAGCAGCTTAATCACCATCTTTTATGTATTTTCTAAGCTACAGTCAGAAAGAGTTTCATTATAATATATCCACATAGCAAAGACTTCTACACACAGTTGCACACAACTATCTATTGAAGGAGTGACAGTGTTTGGGCCTTTTGATGACCCAGACAATTTGTATTCAGTTATTTTGAGATTCCCTGTCTTGGATAATTATTTTCAAAGATAATTTGAGTTATTTTTTTGAAAATAGGAATTCAGTGATACTATTATTTTGAAGTGTGGGCAAAGAAAAAGAAGGAAAGAAGACATCAATACAAACCTGAGTTACAGGCTTCCATTTCCCACCCCAACCTTGTTATTTAGAAGTGAGATATCATTTAAAGAAATTTTCAGTAAACTGGTTCTAAACAGCATGCCTTAGGACTTCCATTGGGTCTCACCTATCTGCCAGTATGGACATGAATTGTAGCAAATGCAGGGAGATAGTGAAGGACAGGGAAGCCTGGCATGCTTCAGTTCACGGGGTCATTGAAGAGCTGGACACAACTTAGTGACTGAACAACGAACAACAATTTGCCTTCATAAAACCATGCATTCAGGGACCTCAAAATGCTTGTGGGATCACTCCAAAAACAGGGGCATTGGTGAGGTGTCCAGTATCCTTCCAGCCTTGTATGTCCTTCTGAGACATTCCTCCTACATATGGATTCTTCCTTTGGTCCATTGGGTCTTCTGCACATCACTTTCTCAGACTAGTTCACACATATTATTTGTACTTCAGATTAACTGGTCACCTAGAATCAATTTGTCAGCTTCATGTCATGGATATACTTATTCCTTGCTGGGGAAGTTTGTTCTGATAATAATTTATTTCCCTGTCCTTAAAATACATCTTTGCTAAACTTTTCCAATGGGTCCATACTTAATGACTAAAGCTTAATATCCTAGACTTAAATGGCTCTCCAGTTCATTATTGCTACCCACTTTGTGTCATAGATCTTAGATGACAAAGCCCTAGACCCACTTTTAATTGCCCAATTATTCTCTTTATTTATTTAAAATTTGTCTTTGTGTGATCTTGGGAAAATTGATTTATCTCTGAGTCTTATTGTCTCTTATTTCTAAAAGTAAGGATTGAAAGTGTTGCTCTCACAAGCCTTGACATTAAATTACAGAGCTGAGAATATAAGGATGTAATGAAATGTGATGTACATTAGTGGAGTGAGGGAATATCAAACCTAAAAACAAAACTATCTTCAAAGGATTAGTCAGAAGCTGGTAAGATTACATGTTTCCTAATTTCCATAATCAATAATAAAAAATCATTTAAAATATGCTGTCATGCCTATATCCTTTTTGTCTCTATAGTACTTTGTTACTAGAAAAGCTGAGTGAAACTCAAGTACCTCTTTAGCCTTTGATGTATAGCTGTGCAGAAAATGCCTCTTCAGCAAGAACACAGTTATGGTCACTAAATATAAAGTTTTCTGGATCATTGATATGACACAGATAATTAATTCAAAAAGAGCCTCCTGGGAAACCTATGCATAAGGTAAAAGAACCTCTATGCTGTGATTCAGAGAACTCTCATTGTTGGAGTGAAAAGCAGTAGAATGGCTGTAGTTTTTCAAAATTATAATTTGGTAAGGTAGTTTAGTATGTGTGACATTCACTAGTCTGTGAATCTGTGCCATTGGTAACTACCATATATTTCCAATGTGAGCAAACAATAGAAATTAAAAAGGTTAAATATGGTTTATGGCTCAGCCTTCACTTAGATCACTTATTTTTGAAGCCTCTGTGTCATCCTCACTCCCATCTCCTCCTTCACTATTCCATCCAATCAGCTGCAAAGCCCTAAACATTTTATCCTACACATATCCTACACATTCAAATTATCATGACAGCCTTCCTGTCAGGACTTTATTTTGGATCTTGCCAAATCTTCCTTGGATTATTGAGCAATGATTTGCATTCAGTCTCCTTCCTTCCTTCTCTCCTTTTTGTCTTATCCTCTTTAATCTGCCATATGATGCTAGAAGTGTTTTGAAAATTACATCTGATGTCACCCTTGTCTAAAAATGTCTCATGGATATTTATGGTCTTATCAAGGTTTATTAAACATTTCTTTCTAGCTCCACCTTCTCCCTCCCATCTAACCATGCCAATATCACTTGCCCTTCTCTAGCCAAATATTCGTGAAACATTCCCTTTACAATAAATATCATGTATTTCTATCTCTCTTTGCCTCAGTGCGTACTGCTTTATTTTAAACTTAGTAAAACATTAATTATTCTTTAAATCTATTTTCTTTTTTATGAAAATATTATCAGGTCTTCAGAAGCAATTGGGTGCCCTTTTAGTAAAATACAATCAAAACTTATTGATTTGTCTATTTTTATTCATAATATTGAAGAGTATAATGAACTGAGGGAGGACCTCACCTAATCCAGTTTATAACCTTAGGGCTTGTATTATGGCAAGAATATGTCAAGCACTGAATATACAGTGTATGTAGAAGGAGATGGACTAAGAGAGAACATATGTAAAAACAATAATCTGCATGGTAGAATTTAACATAATGAAAGAGTAATGTGTTTAGTTCTGTGTTAACTTGTCTGGAGGATATTCAAGGTCATGGCTAAAAGTGCATGTACACCCGTGATGGATTCATGTCAATGTATGGCAAAACCAATACAGTATTGTAAAGTAAAATAAAGTAAAAATAAAAATTAAAAAAAAAGTTACATATGGCCTATATTTAGGTTCACTGAAGGATCTGATTTTTAGAGTATTTTCAAAAGAGCTAGAAATTTTCTTGGCCAAAGTAATTCTCAACTTCTTTTTCTTTTCCACCGAGGACACATGTAACCAAATCAACAAAAAATGCAGAAGGCAGTGGCAGTTTTACCAGAGGAAGCATCTACATGAACAAACACAGATGCAAATACAGAGACAGAGAAAAAAGAATAGAGAGAGATGGAGAAAACAGAATCTCACAGCATTCTTACAGAATCTTAAAGCTAGTGTTTTGCAGAGGTCATCAGAAAGGATAAAAGCTTTTTGTAGGTATCATTTAATTAAAACTAATTATAATTAAAGAGCATTCTTATAACAGGAGCAACATATTAATCAGGATTTTCCAAAGAAACAGAACCAATAGAGAACCAATATCTTTATCCCTTTTCTCTCTCTCTCTCTCTCTCTGGCTATACAAACACAACCATATATATATGTGTGTGTGTATATATATATATATGTATATACACACAATAGATAATATACATATGCAGTTCAAGAAGCAACAGTTAGAACCAGACATGGAACAATGCACTGATTCCTAATTGGAAAAGGAGTACATCAAGGCTGTGTATTATCACCCTGCTTATTTAACTTATATGCAGAGTATGTCGTGTGAAATGCCAGACTGGATGAAGCACAAGCTGGAATCAAGATTGTGGGGAGAAATATCAATAACCTCAAATATGCAGATGATACCACCCTCATGGCAGAAAGTGAAGAAGAACTAAAGAGCCTCTTGATGAAAGTGAAAGAGAAGAGTGAAAAAGCTGGCTTGAAACTCAACATTCAAGAAACAAAGATCATGGCATTTGGTTCCATCACTTCATGGCAAGTAGATGAGAAACAATGGAAACAGTGAGAGACTTTATTTTCTTGAACTCCAAAATCACTGCAGATGGTGACTGCAGCCACAATATTAAAAGACACTTGCTCCTTGGAAGAAAATCTATGACAAACCTAAACAACATATTAAAAAACAGAGACATTACTTTGGTAATATCTGGACATTTGGTAATGATGGACAAAGGTCCACCTAGTCAAAGCTATGGTTTTTCCAATAGTCATGTATGAATGTCAGAGTTCAGTTCAGTTTAGTTCAGTCGCTCAGTCATTCCGACTCTTTGCGGCCCCATGAATTGGAGCATGCCAGGCCTCCCTGTCCATCACCAACTCCCAGAGTTCACTCAAACTCACGTCCATTGAGTCAGTGATGCCATCCAGCCATCTCATCCTCTGTTGTCCCCTTCTCCTCCTGCCCCCAATCCCTTCCAGCATCACAGTCTTTTCCAATAAGTCAACTCTTCGCATGAGGTGGCCAAAGAACTGGAGTTTCAGCTTTAGCATCATTCCTTCCAAAGAACACCCAGGACTGATCTCCTTTAGAATGGACTGGTTGGATCTCCTTGCAGTCCAAGGGACCCTCAAGAGTCTTCTCCAACACCACAGTTCAAAAGCATCAATTCTTCAGTGCTCAGCTCTCTTCACAGTCCAACTCTCACATCCATACATGACTACTGGAAAAACCATAGCCTTGACTAGATGAGCCTTTTTGGCAAAGTAATGTCTCTGCTTTTGAATGTGCTATCTAGGTTGGTCATAACTTCCCTTCCAAGGAGTAAGCGTCTTTTAATTTCATGGCTGCAATCACCATCTGCAGTGATTTTGGAGCCCAAAAAAATAAAGTCAGCCACTGTTCCCTCTGTTTCCCCATCTATTTCCCATGAAGTGATGGGACCAGATGCCATGATCTTCGTTTTCTGAATGTTGAGCTTTAAGCCAACTTTTTCACTCTCCTCTTTCACTTTCATCAAGAGGCTTTTGAGTTCCTCTTCACTTTCTGCCATAAGGGTGGTGTCATCTGCATATCTGAGGTTATTGATATTTCTCCCAGCAATCTTGATTCCAGCTTGTGCTTCTTTCAGCCCAGCATTTCTCATGATGTACTCTGCATGTGAGAGTTGGGCCTTTATAAAGAAGGATGAACACCAAAGAATTGATGCTTCTGAGTTGTGATACTGGAGAAGACTCTTAAGTCCCTTGGACTGCAAGGAAATCAAACAGTCAATCTTAAAGGAAATCAGTCCTGAATATTCTTTGAAAGGACTGATGCTGAAGCTGAAGCTCAATGCTTGGGACACTTGATGTGAAGAGCTGACTCATTAGAAAAGTTCTTGATACTAGGAAAGATTGAAGGCAGGAGGAGAAGGGAACGACAGAGGATGAAATGGTTGGATGGCATCACTGATTCAATTGACATGAGTTTGAGCAAGCTCCCGGAGATGCTGAAGGACAGAGAAGCCTGGCATGCTGCAGTTCATGGGATCACAAAGAGTCAGACATGACTGACTGAACAACAACAAAATATTACATTTAAACTGTATTTATATAAAATGATAAATAATAGAATTTTTATATGGTCCTTGGTGGCTCAGTGGTAGAGAATACCCCTGAAAATTCAGGAGACACATGTTTGATCCCTGGGTCAGGAAGATCCCTTCAAGAAGGAAATGGCAACCAACTCCATTGTTCTTGCGTGAAAAATCCAATGGACAGAGGGATCTGGTGGGCTACAATCCATGGAGTGGAAAAAGAGTCAAACATGACTTACGGACTAAATAAAAGCAACAATATTTCATATTATTATAAAGATTATGTTACTATTATCTTTTGATCATGGAGGCTCTAAAATCCCTTAATAGGCAATCCAGAGAACCAGAAAAACCAATGTTGTAATCCGAGTTTGAGTCCCAAGACCTGAGGGTCTACCAGCAGATAGTATAGATTCCTAGTCCCTGGATGGTGGAAGACCAATAACCCAGCTTGTGTCAGGGAGAAAGAGTAAAATTTTCTTTTCTTTGCTACCCCCCCCCTTTTTTTTTTAGGCTTTACCATGAGGCATGCAGGATCTTAGTTCCCCAATCAGGGATATAATCTGTGCCTCCACATTGGGAATGTGGAATTTTAACCCTTGGATTGCCAGGAGAGTCCCTCTTTGCCTAATTTTTAACCTGTGCAGGCCCTCAATGGATTAAATGATGTCCATCCACATTGGATAGCCCAATCTGCTTTACTTACATACTAATCTTAATTTCAGAGCTCTTATAGAGGTGCTGACCTTACATGAATTATTTTTGCAGTTTAATCCAGTAAATATCACCTGGGATATCTGTTAAAAATGCAAATACCATGGTTAAACCACAAGAGATTCAGATATATTAGCTGCAGTAGGCAAATATTGGCTATTTGACAATTTGAGTTGACTTTTTCATGGCTTGTGTGATCTTAATTCCCTTACCAGGGATCGAATCCGCGCCCCTAGTAGTGAGACACTGAGTCCTAACCACTGGACTATCAGGCAGTCCCCCTGAGTTAACTCTTGTGCAACACAGGAATTAGGGGCACTGCCCCTCTTTGCAGTTGAAAACCTGAGTAAAATAGTCAGCCCTCCATATCTGAGTTTCCTCCTTATCTGCACATTCAGCCAGTTACACATTGTGAAGTAAGATAGTGAATTGAAAAAAATCCACATATAAGTTGACTCATGCAGTTCAGACGTGTGGTGTTCAAAGATCAGCTGCATTTAGTTTCCTCTTCTTGCATCAATATAACCCATATTTTATTTTGAGGGACTGCTTTGCCCTCAGCCCTTTAAGTTGTTTAGGATTGGACTCAGTTTTTCACTGGTTTTTGATTGGATGGATACATCCCTAATACAGAACAATGCTCATTATTACTTCTTGAAAACACTTGCTTTCTCACTGAAACTCCCCGTTCCTCAAATGGTGTGGGATTAGTCTGGAACTGTTGCATCCATGAGCTGACCTAAGGATAAACCGTGAAGGAGCCTCCCATGTGCATTTGGAATGGAAAATATATAGGTAACACATTTATGTTGAATGTTTCAAGAATATACCCATATTCCCTTGATATATTCTAAAGTGGATCTTATACTTCTAGTATTTGATGTTGAAGTAGAAGGAAAGAAAAAAAGTACATATGTGCTGTGACTAAAACCCTCAAAATAGTTTATATTATGTTAGTACTTGACACTATACTTATGCTTACGTTGAAAAAATATGTTTGTGCCTATTAAATGTGTTTTATTTTTTAACACATTTTCATATATGTCAAAGTAGGATTTTGAACTAATGTTCATTACCAGGAATGAATTCTTGAGTTCAGTTCTACTTTTTATCTCATTCAGAAGAAATTCTAATCTTAAGTAAAACTGAATTCAGAGGTCAGTCATTCTATTAAAATGAAAAGTACAAAATAATCTCTTTTGCACATGATCCAATGATATTAAACTGGCATCAGTATAATTGACCCTTTTGTACAATTTTAAAACATTTCCCATTGCTGATAGTCAAATATTGCAGTAAAATGAGAAGACCTTCTTTAAGTATATTATCAAAATTGTTAATAAAAGCATATTTTGACCTCAGTTCAACCAGTTCTGCTAAATCAGCCAGATCTTTTTCACATTTAGTAACTTTAATTAGTAAATTTGAGAATGTCTAGCTATTCCTTCTGAATTTATTTGCAAATATTTCCACTAATTAATATTTTAACTCTGTGCTGAAGGCTATAAAGATAAATTTAAAAAGTATATTTTTAATTGCACCACAGGTACACTATAAAATGTAGGCATCTCCTCTCACATTTGGATGTGCTGTGCTGTGGAGACAAAAATAAGATAAATGTGTATACCTATAATGATCAGTGCAATTAATAAGAATTATCATTTTTGACTGTCTGATGCATACAAGGCTCTGCTAAGATATGTATCTGGCAACCTTCTGTAATTAAGACTCATTACAGTTTTCTTTATAATATACAATTGGTTCAAAGTTTTAAAGAACCAAGTTATAAACAAAATTTTCTTACAAGATGTGTAACTCAGGACAATTTTACTGGGAAAGATTTGTCATACAGGGGTCTCAAGGAAGGCCAAATAATCCATCTCTCATGTTTTTCTGTTGTTATTGTTGTTTTTTGTTTCTTTGACAAATCTCTGCAAAATCTTTGCAAAGGTTCAGTGATTCAGTCAGGGGTGATTTTTTTGGCTCCTAAACTTAGGGCTCACAGCCTCAACTTCCTTGCCAAGATTTCCCTGAATATTCATTCCATCAAACAAGGACTACTGATTTCTTTTACCCATGGAAGCTGGGCAGAAAGCTATTCTTCACTGTCACGCACATCACATAGACTAGACACTGCTGGCAGTTCAAGATAAGTAATATCTCCTGGAAGAGAGTCAAAGATGTAAATCCTTTCTGTGCCTTATGTACAGCAGACTTGTTTAGTATAAGAGTGTCTGGAGGTTGGAGAAGCTTATCTCCTCCAAATGACTTATAAACTTTAAAACCACAATGGTGGTGAATAAGTAGAGAGATGAAGTCAGAGTCAGGAGGGGAAATACAGTGGTTGGAAGAGAGGAGAAGACTATTTCCTTTGTTAGGAACAGTGTAAAGTAGTGAATCTGGCAGCAAATGTAAGGTCAGACATTATCTCTTTGATGCTTCTACCTGGATATATGACCTTGGATAAGTCATTGAAGTCTCTAATTCTTGGTGTCCTCATTTGTAAGGTAGGAATTATTACCTATGATACCTGCTTCAGAGGGATGGGTGTTCTAAGGGCACAGTACTTTTTTAGATGATGGAATTCACATTGTTGCAGCTCTGTCTCTGGTCACAATTCCTCTCCAAATGGCACATTTCTCCTTTTATAATATGAGGATATACATAAAAGACAAGTTTAGAGACAGCCCTCTTGGAGTATAAAAAGACAAAACGTAAGAGGAAAGAGTGGTGTTGTCATTAGGAAGATAAGTTTACTTATCTCTTTCCAGGAGTTAGGAGCAGGTGGCACCCAGAATGGTTAGTGGTGCAATACTCTGACTTTGTAATCAAGTAGACATAAATTTTATGTTGAATAAGTTACTTACCTTGTGAAACCACATGGGAATTTCTCTGGAGGAGAGGAAGATGATACCATCTATCGCCTAGTGTTGTTGTATTAATCGAGATTATGCCTAGCCCCATGTCTGGCATAGAAATCCTCCTCTCAGTGTGATGTTACCAATCTTTTGTTTATTGTTGTTGTACTTTTCTGTTATTACCAGAACTATCATTAGCTTTTATTGAATAAACATATCTGTGTAGCATTTAACCAGGAGAGCCCTAAAATATTGTCCATGTGAGAAGTAACCCAATAGCATGTCAGTAGCAACAGTTTGGGATTCTTGTCTTTTGATTTGAAGCTCATATTTGAAAATCCTTTTGATTTTCTCTGTTCAAGTTATTCTAACTCATATGTACTCTCTCTCCTAGTGGAGAGTCACATGAGTATCTCATGCCTTAATTTCAGCTATTCTGGAAGATAGTTACACACTACTTTGAAATGTCTTATTCACCTAGACCTAATAAAGTAAGTTTTTATATATGCCATGTATTCTTCTTTTAAGTCAGGTAGTCAACCTCAAATATACCCTTAAAAATACGATAACATATTATGGCCACAGAGACAGAAATATGGCTTTAGTTATTTATTTTAAGGTTGTGCCTATCAGAAGAAACCCCTTTTATGCTCCACAAGTGTGGATAATCCCACTCTGAGCTCCAATTTCATAGCACTGTCTTCGGGGAGGCTGAGGACCTCTAAAATGAGTCTTACTGTCTACTTGGTGAGTGCTCTCTATTCTTGTTTTTTAAAATATCACTACAGTGTGCATGACCACCCCTAGGAGGGCAAGTTTCATTCTTAGTGCCAAAATGTCTCAGATGTTAGACAATCTTATGGGCTCCTACAGGGCCATGGAACGGTCCTTCAGTTCAGTTCAGTTCAGTCGCTCAGTCGTGTCTGACTCTTTGCAACCCCATGAATCGCAGCATGCCAGGCCTTCCTGTCCATCACCAACTCCCAGAGTTCACTCAGACTACGTCCATTGAGTCAGTGATGCCATCCAGACATCTCATCCTCGGTCGTCCCCTTCTCCCTCCCCCATTCCCTCCCAGCATCAGAGTCTTTTCCAGTGAGCCAACTCTTCGCATGAGGTTGGCCAAAGTATTGGAGTTTCAGCTTAAGCATCATTACTTTCAAAGAAATCCCAGGGCTGACCTTCAGAATGGACTGGTTGGATCTCCTTGCAGTACAACGGACTCTCAAGAGTCTTCTCCAACACCACAGTTCGAAAGCATCAATTCTTCGGCGCTCAGCTTTCTTCATAGTCCTTAGGGGAATAATAAAAATAACATTGGAAAGTACTGCTGTAAGGATACTGAGGACTCAAAAAAGACTTGCCTGTGCTCTCCTTCTGAACAGAAGATTTGGAAACGACTTGGAAAAGGCCAATGGTAATTTGTTATTCCAAGAATAGCAAGGAGAGATAAGAAAGCTTTCCTCACTGATCAATGCAAAGAAATAGAGGCAAACAATAGAATGGGAAACAATAGAATGGGAAACACTAGAGATCTATTCAAGAAAATTAGAGATACAGGGAAAATTTTATGCAAAGATGGGCTCAGTAAAGGCCAGAAATGGTATGGACCTAACAGAAGCAGAAGATATTAAGAAGAGGTGGCAAGAATTCACAGAAGAACTGTATAAAAAAGATCTTCACGACCCAGATAATCATGATGGTGTGATCACTCACCTAGAGCCAGACATCCTGGAATGTGAAGTCAAATGGGCCTTAGGAAGCATCACTACGAACAAAGCTAGTGGAGGTGATGGAATTCCAGTGGAGCTATTTCAAATCCTGAAAGGCGATGCTGTGTAAGTGCTGTACTCAATATGCCAGCAAATTTGGAAAAATCAGCAGTGGCCACAGGACTGGAAAAGATCAGTTTTCATTCCAATCCCAAAGAAAGGCAATGCCAAAAAATGCTCAAACTACCACACAGTTGCACTCACCTCACAAGTAAAGTAATGCTTAAAATTCTTCAAGCTAGGCTTCAGCAATAAGTGAACCGATGTTCAAGCTGGTTTTAGAAAAGCCAAAGGAACCAGAGATCAAATTGCCATAACCACTGGATCACTGAAAAAGCAAGAGAGTTCCAGAAAAACATCTTTTTCTGCTTTATTGACTATGCCAAAGCCTTTGACTGTGTGGATCAAAATAAAGTGGAAAATTCTGAAAGAGATGGGAATACCAAACCATCTGACCTGCCTCTTGAGAAACCTGTATGCAGGTCAGGAAGCAACAGTTAGACCTGGACATGGAACAACAGACTGGTTCCAAATAGGAAAAGGAGTACATCAAGGCTGTATATTGTCACCCTTTATTTAAATTCTATGCAGAGAACATCATGAGATGCTGGGCTGGAGTAAGCACAAGCTGGAAATCAAGATTGCTGGGAGAAATATCAATAACCTCAGATATGCAGATGACACCACCTTTATGGCAGAAAGGGTAGAAGAACTAAAGAGCCTCTTGATGAAAGTGAAAGAGGAGAGTGAAAAAGTTGGCTTAAAGTTCAATATTCAGAAAACTACGTTCATGGCATCCGGTCCTATCACTTCATGGCAAATAGATGGGGAAACAGTGGAAACACTGTCAGACTTTATTTTTTTGAGCTCCAAAGTCACTGCAGATGGTGATTGCAGCCATGAAATTAAAAGGCACTTTGTCCTTAGAAGGAAAGTTATGGCCAACCTCGACAGCATAGTAAAAAGCAGAGACATTACTTTGCCAACTAAGGTCCGTCTAGTCAAGGCTATGGTTTTTCCAGTGGTCATGTATGGATGTGAGAGTTGGGCTGTGAAGAAAGCTGAGCACCAGAGAATTGATGCTTTTGAACTGTGGTGTTGGAGAAAACTCTTGAGAGTCCCTTGGACTGCAAGGTGATCCAACCAGTCCATTCTAAAGGAGATCAGCCCTGGGTGTTCATTGGAAGGACTGATTTCAATCTGAAACTCCAATACTTTGGCCACTTGATCAAAGAGCTGACTCGTTTGAAAAGACCCTTATGCTGGGAAAGATTGAGGGCAGTAGGAGGGGATGACAGATGACGAGATGGTTGAAGGGGATTACCGACTCAATGGACATGGTTTTGGGTGGACTCTGGCAGTTGGTGGTGGACAGGGAGGCCTGGCGCGCTGTGATTCATGGGGTCACAAAGAGTCGGACACGACTGAGTGACTGAACTGAACTGAACTGAATTTGTTATGGACTGAATTGTGTCCTGCAGAATTCATATGTTCAAGCTCTAATCTTTGTTATGTTAGAATGTGACTTTATTTGGAGAAGGATGTTTAAAGAGCTAATATTTAAGGTTAAATCAGGTAATATGGTGGATCCCTAACCCAATTTGACTGGTGTCCTTTTTTAAATTTTTCTTTGGACAATAATTGCTTTACAATGTTGTGTTGGTTGACTGGTGTCCTTTTAAGAAGAGTACAAAATATCAGAGGTATGTGCCTAGAGAGAAAGGGCCATGTGAGTGCACAAAGAGAAAGTTGCCATCTGAAAACCAGGAGAGAGGCTACAAGGAGAAATCAAGCCTCTTGACACCTTGATCTTGGATTTCTAGTCTCTAGAACTATGAGAAAATAAGTTTTTGTCATTAAAGCCACTCACTGTGGTGTTTTGTTATGGTAACCATAACAGAACCAAAATATCAATTTTATATTGTAAAGGTTATATTTTACTTCATCAGAAATGGAACTTATTAACACTGAGACTCAGAAGTAGTCAGACATAACCACTTAGTCACAAGACACAGTGTAAAACTCCACACTTCCTCAGGTTGAGGTCCTGCATATAGAAATTTTAGGAGGGCAGAGACAATGAAATAATATGCTCCATGTGATTAAAAACTGAACTAACTTTCAGGAGGTGTGTGGCAAAGGTGACTGGGTTATTTATGCCCAGATTCTCCTTCCAAATGTGTCAGTCAGATTAACCAACTTCCTCACTTATGGGAAGCAGTCAGTGAGAAGTGGAAAGAGATCAGAAATGTGAAATTAGTGGAGTTTCCTCCACTTGGAAGGAAACATTTGGACATTAACCATTCTATCACCAGTCTAGCAATTATCTCAGAGGTAGAGCTCATTAACATTGTCTACATAGATCTAAGATGATTGAGCCTAAGCACTCCAGTATCAGGAGGCATTAGGCCTCTTGCAGGTGTTGCCTCTTTGCACTGTCAGATGCTGTCCTAACTACTGTGCATTTACATGCATTCTTTATCCGCGTTAGACTATGACTGTATTATAGGTACTATTGTTCACATTTTAGGCACGAGAATAATGAGACTCAAAGTGATTAATTAACTTTCCTAATTAACTTTCCTCTGCCTGCTTAACTAGTGTGTGAGGTACCCTGAATGGAATAAACCTAGAATAGGGACATGAAATGGGACATGTGGTCTTCCATATTTTTGAGTGGCTAGAGTTTGTCTTTTCCTGGTTGGACTTTGGCAGAGTATAGGACTGAAATGCAAAACTTATCACCACAGTGAACCAGGACATTAGAAGTCAGGGAAGAGAGACTAGAAAAATAATCAAGAGACCAGGGGAAATCTATTACATTCTTGACTTGAAAGGATCAGAGGTAGATAGAACATAGTATGGAGACAATAATTTTGAGCCCAGAAGATGAGAGAAAGTATACTAAAGGATCAAAAGTGGATGGCTCATCTGGTATTTGCTTAGCATTGGAATTGGTGATCATAATTAATTTTTCTGACATTCAGGGTTGGAAGGTAGAGTGGCTTAGTTAGAGAGAGGATAAATAGAAAGAGAAGGGCCCAATGAAAACCTAAAATTACGCAAAAGCAAAAATGGAATTCCACTGTGAATCATAGTACTGCTTCAACACGGAAAGGCCCACAATACAGCCAGTGCAGCTTCCAAATACTTAATAATTTGGCCTGTAAGAATAAAAATACATCTTCTTTTCCAATTTGGATTCCTTTTATTTCTTTTTCTGCTCTGATTGCTGTGGCCAAAACTTCCAGAACTATGTTGAATAGTAGCGGTGAAAGTGGACACCCTTGCCTTGTTCCTGACTTTAGGGGAAATGCTTTCAATTTTTCACCATTGAGGATAATGTTTGCTGTGGGTTTGTCATATATAGCTTTTATTATGTTGAGGTATGTTCCTTCTATTCCTGCTTTCTGGAGAGTTTTAATCATAAATGGATGTTGAATTTTGTCAAAGGCCTTCTCTGCATCTATTGAGATAATCATATGGTTTTTATTTTTCAGTTTGTTAATGTGGTGAATTACATTGATTGATTTGCGGATATTGAAGAATCCTTGCATCCCTGGGATAAAGCCCACTTGGTCATGGTGTATGATCTTTTTAATGTGTTGTTGGATTCTGATTGCTAGAATTTTGTTGAGGATTTTTGCATCTATGTTCATCAGTGATATTGGCCTGTAGTTTTCTTTTTTTTGTGACATCTTTGTCAGGTTTTGGTATTAGAGTGATGGTGGCCTCATAGAATGAGTTTGGAAGTTTACCTTCCTCTGCAATTTTCTGGAAGAGTTTGAGTAGGATAGGTGTTAGCTCTTCTCGAAATTTTTGGTAGAATTCAGCTGTGAAGCCGTCTGGACCTGGGCTTTTGTTTCCTGGAAGATTTCTGATTACAGTTTCAATTTCCGTGCTTGTGATGGGTCTGTTAAGATTTTCTATTTCTTCCTGGTTCAGTTTTGGAAAATTGTACTTTTCTAAGAATTTGTCCATTTCTTCCATGTTGTCCATTTTATTGGCATACAACTGCTGATAGTAGTCTCTTATGATCCTTTGTATTTCTGTGTTGTCTGTTGTGATCTCTCCATTTTCATTTCTAATTTTATTGATTTGATTTTTCTCTCTTTGCTTCTTGATGAGTCTGGCTAATGGTTTGTCAATTTTATTTATCCTTTCAAAGAACCAGCTTTTGGCTTTGTTGATTTTTGCTATGGTCTCTTTTGTTTCTTTTGCATTTATTTCTGCCCTAATTTTTAAGATTTCTTTCCTTCTACTAACTCTGGGGTTCTCCAATTCTTCCTTTTCTAGTTGCTTTAGTTGTAGAGTTAGGTTATTTATTTGACTTTTTTCTTGTTTCTTGAGGTATGCCTGTATTGCTATGAACTTTCCTCTTAGCACTGCTTTTATAGTGTCCCACAGGTTTTGGGTTGTTGTGTTTTCATTTTCATTAGTTTCTATGCATATTTTGATTTCTTTTTTGATTTCTTCTATGATTTGTTGGTTATTCAGAAGTGTGTTGTTCAACCTCCATATGTTGGAATTTTTAGTAGTTTTTCTCCTGTAATTGAGATCTAATCTTAATGCATTATGGTCAGAAAAGATGCTTGGAATGATTTCGATTTTTTTGAATTTATCAAGTTTAGATTTATGGCCCAGGATGTGATCTATCCTGGAGAAGGTTCCATGAGCACTTGAGAAAAAGGTGAAATTCATTGTTTTGGGGTGAAATGTCCTATAGATATCAATTAGGTCTAATTGATCTAATGTATCATTTAAAGTTTGCGTTTCTTTGTTAATTTTCTGTTTAGTTGATCTGTCCATAGGTGTGAGTGGGGTATTAAAGTCTCCCACTATTATTGTGTTATTGTTGATTTCCCCTTTCATACTTGTTAGCATTTGTCTTACATATTGCGGTGCTCCTATGTTGGGTGCATATATATTTATAATTGTTATATCTTCTTCTTGGATTGATCCTTTGATCATTATGTAGTGGCCTTCTTTGTCTCTTTTCACAGCCTTTGTTTTAAAGTCTATTTTATCGGATATGAGTATTGCCACTCCTGCTTTCTTTTGGTCTCTATTTGCGTGGTATATCTTTTTCCAGCCCTTCACTTTCAGTCTGTATGTGTCCCTTGTTTTGAAGTGGGTCTCTTGTAAGCAGCATATAGAGGGGTCTTGTTTTTGTATCCATTCGGCCAGTCTTTGCCTTTTGGTTGGGGCGTTCAACCCATTTACGTTTAAGGTAATTATTGATAAGTATGATCCCGTTATCATTTACTTTATTGTTTTGGGTTCGGGTTTATACACCCTTTTCGTGTTTCCTGTCTAGAGAATATCCTTTAGAATTTGTTGGAGAGCTGGTTTGGTGGTGCTGAATTCTCTCAGCTTTTGCTTCTCTGTAAAGCTTTTGATTTCTCCTTCGTATTTGAATGAGATCCTTGCTGGGTACAGTAATCTGGGATGTAGGTTATTGTCTTTCATCACTTTAAGTATGTCTTGCCATTCCCTCCTGGCCTGAAGAGTTTCTATTGAAAGATCTGCAGTTATCCTTATGGGAATCCCCTTGTGTGTTATTTGTTGTTTTTCCCTTGCTGCTTTTAATATTTGTTCTTTGTGTTTGATCTTTGTTAATTTGATTAATATGTGTCTTGGGGTGTTTCGCCTTGGGTTTATCCTATTTGGAACTCTCTGTGTTTCTTGGACTTGGGTGATTATTTCCTTCCCCATTTTAGGGAAGTTTTCAACTATTATCTCCTCAAGGATTTTCTCATGGTCTTTCTTTCTGTCTTCTTCTTCTGGGACTCCTATAATTCGAATGTTGGAGCGTTTCATATTGTCCTGGAGGTCTCTGAGATTGTCCTCGTTTCTTTTAATTCGTTTTTCTTGTTTCCTCTCTGATTCATTTATTTCTACCATTCTATCTTCTATTTCACTAATCCTATCTTCTGCCTCCGTTACTACTAGAGCTCATCAATGAATATAGTAAAGTTGCAGGATATAAAATCAACACACAGAAATCCCTTGCATTCCTATACACCAATAATGAGAAAGTAGAAAAAGCAATTAAGGAAACAATTCCATTCACCATTGCAACGAAAAGAATAAAATACTTAGGAATATATCTACCCAAAGAAACTAAAGACCTATATACAGAAAACTATAAAACACTGATGAAAGAAATCAAAGAGGACACTAATAGATGGAGAAATATACCATGTTCATGGATCGGAAGAATCAATATAGTGAAAATGAGTATACTACCCAAAGCAATTTACAAATTCAATGCAATCCCTATCAAGCTACCAGCCATATTTTTCACAGAACTAGAACAAATAATTTCAAGATTTGTATGGAAATACAAAAAACCTCGAATTGCCAAAGCAATCTTGAGAAAGAAGAATGGAACTGGAGGAATCAACTTGCCTGACTTCAGGCTCTACTACAAAGCCACAGTCATCAAAACAGTATGGTACTGGCACAAAGACAGACATATAGATCAATGGAACAAAATAGAAAGCCCAGAGATAAATCCACACACATATGGACACCTTATCTTTGACAAAGGAGGCAAGAATATACAATGGAGTAAAGACAATCTCTTTAACAAGTGGTGCTGGGAAAACTGGTCAACCACTTGTAAAAGAATGAAACTAGATCACTTTCTAACACCGCACACAAAAATAAACTCAAAATGGATTAAAGATCTAAATGTAAGACCAGAAACTATAAAACTCCTAGAGGAGAACATAGGCAAAACACTCTCAGACATAAATCACAGCAGGATCCTCTATGATCCACCCCCCAGAATTCTGGAAATAAAAGCAAAAATAAACAAATGGGATCTAATTAAAATTAAAAGCTTCTGCACAACAAAGGAAAATATCAGCAAGGTGAAAAGACAGCCTTCTGAATGGGAGAAAATAATAGCAAATGAAGCAACTGACAAACAACTAATCTCAAAAATATACAAGCAACTTATGCAGCTCAATTCCAGAAAAATAAATGACCCAATCAAAAAATGGGCCAAAGAACTAAATAGACACATCTCCAAAGAAGACATACGGATGGCTAACAAACACATGAAAAGATGCTCAACATCACTCATTATCAGAGAAATGCAAATCAAAACCACAATGAGGTACCACTTCACACCAGTCAGAATGGCTGCGATCCAAAAATCTGCAAGCAATAAATGCTGGAGAGGGTGTGGAGAAAAGGGAACCCTCCTACACTGTTGGTGGGAATGCAAACTAGTACAGCCACTATGGAGAACAGTGTGGAGATTCCTTAAAAAATTGCAAATAGAACTCCCTTATGACCCAGCAATCCCACTGCTGGGCATACACACCGAGGAAACCAGAATTGAAAGAGACACATGTACCCCAATGTTCATCGCAGCACTGTTTATAATAGCCAGGACATGGAAACAACCTAGATGTCCATCAGCAGATGAATGGATAAGAAAGCTGTGGTACATATACACAATGGAGTATTACTCAGCCGTTAAAAAGAATTCATTTGAATCAGTTCTGATGAGATGGACGAAACTGGAGCCGATTATACAGAGTGAAGTAAGCCAGAAAGAAAAACACCAATACAGTATACTAACACATATATACGGAATTTAGAAAGATGGCAATGACGACCCTGTATGCAAGACAGGAAAAAGACGCAGCTGTCTATAACGGACTTTTGGACTCAGAGGGAGAGGGAGAGGGTGGGATGATATGGGAGAATGGCATTCTATCATGTATACTATCATGTAAGAATTGAATCGCTAGTCTATGTCTGACGCAGGATACAGCATGCTTGGGGCTGGTGCATGGGGATGACCCACAGAGATGTTATGGGGAGGGAGGTGGGAGGGGGGTTCATGTTTGGGAACACATGTAAGAATTAAAGATTTTAAAATTAAAAAAAATAAAAAAAAAAATAAAAATAAAATAAAAAAGCATTAAAAAAAAATAAAAAAATAAACTGAAAAAAAAAAAAGAATAAAAATACAATTTTATGCTAATATATACTTAAAATTCACTTTTATTTCTCATCCTCACAGCCATCCTATGAAGTATAATGAGTGATTATTAATCTTATTTTACAAGAAAAGAAACAGAGTGACTCATCTGAGGTTACATAGCAAATGAGTAAAGCCAGGTCTCTGATCTGAGAAATAAACTCATTGAGGTGGTCATGCATTAGGTCATGTGTTAGGTACTATTGCTATACAATTCCCTATAGAATTCTGGGGCCTGAGGCTGATCTATGGCTATACCTTAATGCTTAGGGTGACATGACTCACTATTTTAAAGGATGATGTTTGGCAAGGACACTAATTACCTCTTATTTGACTCCATGTTCTTCTCCATAAAAAAGATGTCAACTTCTTCTGGATGTTAGTTGAGGTAAAATGTACTTATATGTGTCTTTCCTGGAAGAGATACAGAAAGCATATTTTTGAGGAGTAGATAATAGTTTGAAAGGCTGTATTAATGACTTTGAAGCTGGGCTGGGCCATTTTGAATCCTAACAAAAACGACTGTACCAGCACCTACAAGCATTCTAAGAGTGTCACATATTCTGTGACCTAAATTTCCATTCTCTCATGAGATTGTGATGAGTGTGGTGAGGACGTGACCCCCAAGCGACCCATGACACAGTGATATCTATGCAAAGGCATGTGGCTCTTGCTGCAGCTATGCCACGTCACTTCCAGATGTTTGTGGAGCATCCCTGGCAGCATCTTCTGAGGGGCTGTTTAAAGAACAGGGCTGGTACTTTCCAGATTCTGCTGTTCCTGTACTTCCTTTTGTGGGGAAAGCAGAATGCCAGCCAAGCCAAGGGAGATTGTTGCAATGTATCTGTTACATTTGAACTTCAGATCTCCAATAATTTTCTCAATTTTGTCTTTGTAATGAGTCCTTATGACTCAGAACTGCTTAGAGACCAAGAACAAAAAGGCTGAGATTCTCAAAAGGAAGTTTACTTCTTGAAAAACTATATTCTTTGTCTCAGCGTAGCAGCTTCTTCCTACCATCCCTGGTAACTCTGATCTTAATCTATCCACTCAGCATATTCTTCTTTTCAATTAAGTGGGGGAGGATGGAGAGAGAGGAAGACAGAGGAAAAGGGAGGGTGAACAAGAGAGCCTCTGCTAGAATTTTAGCAGACCATTAGAGCTCATAGACAGATAATGGTCAGATATGGGTGTGCACAAGGAATTCTGAGAGGGAAAGTCTGAGAAGCATCTTCTTTCTGAATTGATTTTCATCCCCTCAGTTAACTATAAACTAGCATGCAGTGCTGACTATTGGCCATACTTCCATCTATAGAAATGCCCCACCAGGCTGGATAGTCCTGACTTCCCATTCCCCCAACCCTATTCATTGTGAAACATTTTTGTAATGATTATTGGATAAATCACTGGACTTTTCTGGGTCTCACCCCTTTGCAGGAGGTTTTAATTATTGCTACTACTTTGTTGCCATATATCCTGTGTCCTGACTATATTATGCAACTATTCACATAATATTTTGGGTTATGCAAGTCTCTTCTAACACTTCAGAGAGTTTATTTATATGTACATCTATTTTCTATACATATAAATATATGTGTATATTTCCTACTTAAAATAGTCAAACTTTCTCCCCTATCTCAACATGCAGTATTGTTAAAGTCTTCTTGAATTAGCAGCAGAGAATTAAAATATTATTTGTAAGAAGCAAATGGAGATTTCTCCCCATAAGCCCCCTACATTTCATGAATCAACCCAGGAAAAAAGTCCATCTATATTTTTCTGGCTAAGATAAAATTCTTAGACCTTCCCAACATGTAATTTCTTTCAAATGACTTAAGGGAGGAACAGATTTATATTCAATGCCCTTCTATAGTCATTCTGTTTTCTCATTTATATGAGTAACTCAGTCTGTTTTTTTTCCTTCTTCTTCTTTAGTTAAATTTCCTTTGGATGTAATAACCTTTTCTCTCCTCTCCACTCCACCAATCCATACCAAATACACTCTACTCATAGCTGTTCCTTTTCAGTGTCCCTCTGAAAGTTTAAATGTCACATTTACATTTCACTCAATGTTTAAAATACAAGAATCTGGAAATGAAATAAAACCATAGGAGAAGGCCTTTCAGTGAATGGAAAATAGTAATAAATTCAGTGTTCTGACCCCAATTATGGGTGTTCAGCCTCCTAAGTCCTCTTTCATTCATCCTGCACAGGGATATGCTGACACAAGCCCCTCACCAGACTCCATGCTCTGCCCCTTCTTTTCCCATCAGAATGTCTGTGTGTTAAATGACCAGTGTTTTCAGCCTGTCTTTGTATTCCCTGAGATTCTGTGACTATACCGAACTTTAAAACTGTAAGTATGATAAGGAGGTGGTCTTTTTGATCCAGTGAGAACAATTTCTACCAGTTTTCAAAAGCACATGTATACTTTATGGATAGTGCAGTAGTTACTTTTATCCTTCTCATGGAATTAGCAAGATTATCTGTCACTGAAAATAATAAGCAGGCATTGAGAAAACAACTGGGGCTGAGACACTGGGGCTTCCCTGGTGGCTGAGTGGTAAAGAATCTGCCTGCTAATGGAGGAGACATGAGTCTGATCCCTGGGTTTGGAATATTCCCTGGAGAAGGAAATGGTAAGCTAGTCCATTATTCTTGCCTGGAGAATCCC
This sequence comes from Budorcas taxicolor, assembly GCF_023091745.1. Classification (NCBI taxonomy): domain Eukaryota; kingdom Metazoa; phylum Chordata; class Mammalia; order Artiodactyla; family Bovidae; genus Budorcas; species Budorcas taxicolor. The sequence continues at coordinate 33,512,996 of NC_068927.1, read as the reverse complement.
ATGGACAGAGGAGCCTGGTGGGCTACAGTCCATGGGGTCTCAAAGAGTCAGACACTACCTAGCAACTGAGCAGGCACAAGAAGACAGCAGGTTGCTCCACAGAAGAGATTCTATAAAGAATGTGTCTTTGGAGCCAGATAAACCTGGGTTCAAATATTGTCTTTATCACTTGATTAGCTTCAGGACACAGCTTTTCGAAGCTATTTTTCCATCTGTAGAATAGGCATAGTGACAGTTGCTTAAAGCTTTGTTATAAGGATTCAATGATAGGACATATGTAAATTTCCCTTAAACTATACTGGGTGATCAGTAAACATTCAGTGTATTGTGATTATTACTATTTTCATTGTTAGCAATGATATTTACTAATACTGGTATACTAGTAACTTTTTTTTCCTCTGTGGACCTACTCTTTTCTGAGAGTCACTCAAATGCATATCTTATTCCTGGGAAGTACCAACTTTGCAGGACGTGTGTATTCTTAAGTGGACTCATAGACTCAGAAACCTTCAGGGAGTAAAGTTAATTCATTATTTTAGCAAGTATTGATTGGAGGCACAGTCTATGTTTCATATTGTTCTGCAATTTAGGTATTCAATAACGGACAAGGTGGGCTTCCCAGGTGGCTCAATTGTAAAGAATTTGACTGCCAAGCAGGAGACGTGGGTTTGATCCCTGGATCAGGAAAATCCCCTGGAGAAGGAAATGGCAACCCATTCCAGTCCTTTTGCCTGGAGAATCCCATGGACAGACGAGCCTGGCAGGCTACAGTCCATGGGGTCTCAAAAGAGTCAGACATGGCTTAGTGACTAAACAACAACAGTGAACTTGATGAGTGAGTTTTCTGGTGCTTACATTCTAGGGGGAGAAGACAGAGAAAAATAAGTAATTAAATAAACAGTATCTGTGATCAAACCAGATAATTTTATAGTGTGGTATGTTCTAGAAAGTGAAACAGAAACATGATTGTGAAGGGAGACTAATTTGGATTATGTGGCTAGGGACAGCAGCAGCTTCACACTGGAGATGGTATGAGTTTATTCCTAAATTCCAAATAAGATCCAGTCATAGGAAATGCTGGGATGGGAGGAATGGCAGGGAAACCAATTTAGCTAACATAAGAAAGCCACTGAGTCTCAGGGCTGTTGATTTGGGCAAAGGGGATGGGGTATTGAGAGGTGAAGAGGAGTAATAGACAGAGAAATATTGTATATACCTCTCTAGGTCACAGTGAGGGATTTGTATATATTATACTCAGAGAAGTAGAGAAAAGGTGCCAACATAAAACTCGTGAGTTGACTCAGCTAATGTCCAATTGTGACAGAATGATGGCTTGGTCCAGGTGATGTCCAGTAATATAGATCAGGAGTGGTCAGTAGATGAGAATAATTTTGGATCTAGAATTGATAGGCGTTTTATTTTTTCCTGGTTGTGAGGGATGAGGAAAAGAGAAGAATAAATTATTCCTATATTATCTCTAGTTATAGAATTAAATTAAACATCTTCAGATAAATACATCTCAGAAATTATAAAATTACATACGGATATTAAAACAGAACACTGGGAGTTAAATACCAACTATTCAATTTACTATGTGCGTGCATGCTGAGTCATTTCAGTCGTATCTGACTCTTTGCAACCCCATGGACTGTAGTCCACCAGGCTCCTCTGTCCATGGAATTCTCCAGGCAGGAATACTGGAGTGGGTTGCCATTTCCTTCACCAGGGAATCTTTCAGACCCAGGGATTGAACCCGTATCATTTTTGTCTCCTGCATTGGCAGGCAGGTTCTTTACTGCTAGCACCACTGGGTGGCCAGAGGAAAATACTATAATGTTTCAGCCTTCATCGTCTATAAAATGAGGATAATAAAATTATATTTATGTACCTGCAAAAGGTGTTTTGAGAGGCAAATAAAATTAGTATAATTGTATGGTGATATTTTATCAGGTATTTAATATATGCAATGATTGTGCTGAATGGCTTCATTTTACTCCTTAAACATGCAGTAAAAAATATTTGTTGGAAGTCCCACTTTACAGATGATGAAATTTAAGCACAGAGAGATTAAAATGTATATGTGGTCAAAAAACTAGATCACATGTTTAGTAACCATGTGTTGTACAATCTATAGTCTGTGCCATTAACTAGTACCTAAAATTTATCTTAGTAAGTCCCAAAAAGGTTATTGAAGTGTATGGATGCAAATCATCCATAATAATTCAATAGGAATGATTTAAAAACTAAGAAGCTAAACTGTGTGTAAGTAAAAATTCAACTTCTCCTGAAATATGGTTACTTTGTGATGGGAAAGCAAACTGGAATGAAATTATGTGATAAATTATCTTAATCCTTTAAATAAAAAAAAAATTCAGTCTGACAGCATTGACAATATCTGATACTGACTTGCTATCTCTTATAACACCTATCATCTAGTAATAGGTCCCTAAGTAAATGTTTAATAAACTCCTACAGAATACATAAATAGATCTTTTGAGCCATAGTCTGTGTATTTTCATAATATAAATTTCTGAAGGACAAACCCTTGACTTTTTTTTTCTCTTTTCTCTTTTTTGCCTTCCCTCACAGTGTTTAGGATAGTAGAGGTTCATTACATTTATTATTTCTCAAATAAAATAAATTCTTGCTGCCAGACACTAATGAGAAGGAGCATGAACACAGATGGTACAAAAGTGCCAGTAAGTCAATGACTGTTTTCATCACCATCCTGAAGCAAAGCAACATTGTTAGAGACTTGGGTCCAAATCTGATCTAAAAAAAAAAAAAAAAAAAGGTTTATTCCCTTGTTTATGTGGTTAGTTTATTTTCATTTTCTAACTGGTTAAGCTTTTTGCTTAAGAACTTAAGATTCCAGGGCATATGGAACCTTGAAGATTTCACAATTTGCATAATGGATTTTCTGTATAGCCTTGTTCAATGTCCTGTCTTGTTGTTGAGCTTTGAAATGGTATATACCCCAGAGATACTAGGATGTGACACTAAATAGTTAGAGAATAAAGCCAACCTACTACGCCCCCTGCCCTCAACCCAGAGGAAGTCCTATATCCCTGGTATGTGACCTCTTTACATATTATGTTTTCTCTGCATTAATAATTGTCACTGTTTGTTTCTTTCTGATTTATTTACTCATTTGCACCTAACATGTGTATCCCTCTTATGATCTATATATTCCAGGATTGTAGAACTATGTATGCGAAACCATAAATCATCCTTGCCTACAGTGTCTGCGGTAACATATACTTATTAAATAAATGAGAGATAAATATGCCTCTGGGCCTTTACACACATTTTTTTTCTGCCAGAGAAGAGTCAGACTCAATATTGAAAAGCTGTAAGTTAATGTATGAGGGGATGTATCAGCCATCTATGCTATGTAAATTACCCCAAAATCAGTGGTTTATGGTAATGACAATGATGCTGTCATCTTTCCCAGTTTTAGAAATTTGGGAAAGGTTAGACTGGTGGTTTCATCTGGGAGTCACTTACGTGCACTGAGTTGAGAGCTGGAGGTGGAACATGAAGCTGCTGGAGCAGATGGGGGATGGCAAGTTGTGTCATTTCTGTCCCTCCCATATATTCTCCATGTGATAGCTCATCATGAGCTGGCTTGGACTTCTTCACAGTACCATGGCCTCAGAGCAGTCAGATTGATTCCACAGTGGCTCGCTTATCTTGTCTGTCTTCTAGAAATTCAGGCAGAAGCATTATTAGCTACACTTGAGAGTCACATAATGTCATGTCTGCCATATTCATCTAGATGACTATTTACTAAGGTCAGCTAGAATCAAAGGGAAGGGTTTTAGGCTCATCTTTTGATGTCAAGAGAGTCAGAGTATTTGTATACATGTTTTAGAGTTACCACAATAAGGTTATATAAAGTATATTTTTTTCTTTGGGAGGTTTTTCTGAAATCCCCATGGCTGTCTTCTTCCATTGTCTATTTCCCCATTGAACTCTATTAGGAGACAGCAATGTGTGTAGTGATGGGGCAAAGATGCTTCATCAAGCAATGGGTACCTATTTTTTAGTAAGAGAGAGGTCAATTTTTATCAGCTTCTCCATGAAGAGAAGAGAGAATTTGGAAACATGCCTGATGTCTTACTTCCTTTCTACTTTTCCCCCACAAACCCTAAGGCTAGAGACTCTATCCGGCTGGGTTATTTCAGAGGAAACACAAATGAGAAGAGTTGTATGAGTTGGTTGGTAGAAGGGGAAAGCCTTTCTGGGAATCCCATCGTGAGTGGGAGAAGACAGATGTGTTAACAGCTGCTCAGCTAGATAATGAGTCAGCTCCCATTGCAGGTGGATAATCTCCAAGACAGCTAATCCATTCACAGATAATCAAGAATTGACCATATGCCACAGCTGGATTATGTGTGAAGGGAGCACATGAGGAAAGAGGGAAAACAGAAATTTGACTGCTATCTTAAAAAAAAAAAAAGAAAAAAAAAAACACCTCATAATATCATATGGATAATAATAATGGCCCATTCTCTTAAGTAACATTGATATTTATCAAAGCATTATCACAGCCTCCCTTTAATTTACTTTCTTGTGAAACAGGCCAGGTAGGTCTATTTCCATCTTTTAGTGGAGTGCTTAAAAAGAATGCAAAGCAAAAAGAGGAATGAGCATTTACTGCTCACTAACTATGTATTAGGGACCAAGACCTGCTCAGAACCACAGAAATAATTAGTTGTATGACAGAATATTGGGAGTTTAGCTAGTAGTCCAGTTCTCATCGAGTGAAATGTTAATTATATATTGCAAATCCAATACAAATGCCTTTTAGTTATAAATATTTTTCACTCTATGCATTTGTGAATCAGAAAAATATATGCTAACCTCATAGAATCATTATCTTCACTCTGCTTCAGAATTGAGGTTTATTTGTGCTTATCACACAGCATATCTGCATATTAAACTTATGATTTCCATAGTACCAACAAGCCTGCTAATGTAAAACTCAGATTCTCAGAACCTCCGCCCTAAAGATTCTGATTCAACTATTTGTGAGAGGATCCAAAGTCTTTACATTTAAACAAACCCTTTTGTGAAACACGATTCTCAATCTGGTTCTCAATCTGGGGTGGTTTTGCCATGCTGGGAACATTTGGTGATATCTGGAGTTATTTTGGGTCATTATACTTAGGAAACAGGTACAGCTGGTGGATAGAGGCCAAGGATGGTGGTAAACATCCTGCTATGAATAGGGTTGCTTACCACCACAAATCTGGCCCTAAGTGTCAGCAATGCTCTTAGAAACCTTGTTTAGAGGCACTGTAAAAGCCAGCCAGTGGCTGCATGGTGGTTTAATTACTATTCCATAATATCTATCCATATCTATGTCTATGTCTGCATCTGTATGTCTGTGATCATGACGCGGCCACACCTTTCTCTATCCACATCCATGTCTATCTATGCCCGTGTTTTTGTCTAATCTATGTCTTTGTTTATATCTATGTATGTCCATGTTCATGTCAATGTCTATCTGTCAGTCTAGTTATCTATCTATATCAGTGATATTTTTACTGTGTTAAAGATAAGAGCTTGCAATTGTAAGCTTTAGTAACCTTTATAGAACTTACTTAGGGACACTTTGGTGGCTCAGATGGCTAAGTGTCTGCCTACAATGTTGGAGACACAGGTTCAATCCTTGGGTTGGGAAGATCTCCTGGAGAAGGAAATGGCAACGCACTCCAGTATTCCTGCCTGGAGAATCCCATGGATGGAGGAGCCTGATAGGCTACAGTCCATGGGGTCGCAAAGAGTTGGACATGACTGAGTGACTTCACTTTCACTTTCATGGCATTAACTGTATTCGAGAGTGCATGAAAAATATACAGGCCATTGTTGCTTAGTCACTAAGTTATGTCAAACTCTCTTGCAACCCCTTGGACTGCTCTCTGTCCATGGGATTTCCCAGCCAAGTATACTGGAGTTGGGTTGCGTTTCTTTCTCCAGAGGATCTTCCCAACCCAGGGATTGAACCCGTGTCTCCTACATTGGGAGGTGGATTCTTTACCACTGAGCCACCAGAAAGCCCAACAGGCACACCTCGGAGATATTTCAGGATATGTTCTAGACCATCATGACCAAGTGAACATCACAGTAAAATATTAATGAATCACATTTTTCCCCAGTGCACATAAAAGTTATGTTTTCACTATACAGTAGGCCACTAAGTTGGAAATAGCATTATATAATGCTATCTAAAATATAGTGTCCATATCAATTAAAAATGCTATATTGCTAAAAACTTATAGCTATCACCTGAGCCTTCAGTGAGTCATAATAGTGGTATCAAAGGTCACTGATCTGAGTTCATCATAACAAAAGCAATAATAATGAAAAAGTTTGAAACATTGGAAGAATTAGCAAAATGTGACACAATGTGAGCAGATGCTGTTGGAAACAAGGCACCCATAGACTTGCTTAACACAGGTTGCCACAAACCTTTAATTTGTAAAGTAATGCCAGGGGGAGAAAAAGTAGGAGTTTGGGAGTAACATATACACACTATTACATATGAAATAGGTAAACAACAAGGACCTACTGCATAGCACAGGGATCTATACTCAATACCTTGCAATAACCTGTAATAGAAAAGAATCTCAACAATGAATCCCTTTGCTATACACATAAAACTAACACAATATTGTAATTTAACTATACTTCAATTGAAAAAAATACAGTGTCTGTGACATGAAAGAAAACAAAGCACAATAAAATGAAGTATGCCTATATGTGGGGGTATATATATGTAAAGTGTTTTCCATACTAAATAATCTGAGGTTAACTTCCTTTCCTCAGTGAAACCCTGAGGATATCTTAAGAATTTTAGCTGCATCTAAAAATGCTTTATTTTGTTGAAGAATTTCAACCATAAAACAGAAAGTGAAAATACTTCTTATATTGGAAATTTTGAATTTCCTAAGTAAGACTGGGCAGCCCATTTCAAATTCAGTTCCTAAATCCAGAGATACAAATTGCATTGTAAACTTGTAAAACTAAGAAGTTGTGAAGTGTGTCTTCACTATGTTAAAGAAACAATCATTTGGGAATTTGATCTTAAATGTACCCATATGTATGTGACTGATCACTGATCAGTGTCTTTTTATGTTCTGCAAACTGGGACTGTACCCTATTATACATCACATATCTGAAATTTTTTCGTTTATAGTAGACAGGTAGACACTAGTGAGAAGGAATAACAGTAGATTGTGAAAATGGGACTTGCTATACAGTCAATGAGAACATTTATTATTCATAAGAGGAAGGTGAATAGGAGATGCATTATCTCAGGACTGATTTTTTTTCCCAACTATTACCTATTGTTGCCACCCAGGATTTTCTTTTCTGGGATACTCATTCCTGGTATCCACTGGATATCTCCTTTGGATATCTCTCAATAGAAAGTGGCATTCACTTTCCCCCCTCACATGCATCTTACACTTTTTTCCAAGCACCAGGCTGAGAAGGCAATGGCACCCCACTCCAGTACTCTTGCCTGGAAAATCCCATGGATGGAGGAGCCTGGTAGGCTGCAGTCCATGGGGTCTCTAAGAGTCAGACATGACTGAGCGACTTTACTTTCACTTTTCACTTTCATGCATTGGAGAAGGAAATGACAACCCACTCCACTGTTCTTGCCTGGAGAATCCCAGGGACGGGGGAGCCTGGTGGGCTGCTATCTATGGGGTCGCACAGAGTCAGACACAACTGAAGCGACTTAGCAGCAGCAGCAGGCTGATATAAACAGACTTTCCTACTTATTACAAATGGCAACCCACTCCAGTGTTCTTGCCTGGAGAATTTTAGGGATGGGGGAGCCTGGTGGGCTGCCGTCTATGGGGTCGCACTGGGTCGGACACGACTGAAGCGACTTAGCAGCAGCAGCATAACTATTCTAGTTAAACTGGCATTCAGACTATGTGAGGTCATACAAATGAACAATATGTTGGTGTTTTCTGAAGTTTACCACAATAATCCATTTGCTCATTCATTCTATACTTATTTATCTTGTGACCAGTATGTGTAGACTCTCTGCTAGATGCTATCAGTAAAGAATGAGTAACGATAAAATTCTGACCATTATTGGCCTTATAAGTGAGCAAGGAAGGTAGTAGACAGATTTTTTAAAGTATATATTTTATGAAGTAAAGTGTGACAAGATAATGAGAGAGATGAAGAGAGGTGGCTGTTCTATATAAGACAGTCAAATGTGGCCCCAACTCAGAAGTTTATTTTTTTGTGGATACCTAATGTGTCATGATTCTTGATTCTTTTTATCTTTTATCCACTGTGACTCTCTTTTCATGTCCCACAGGACCTTAATGACAAATACAGAAGAAATTCCAGAGTCACGGTTTTAGAACTTGCATAAGAATTTTAGATCACCCAAGAGAAGGTGACCAGTTTAGGGCGGGTAAGACCCTAATGCCACCTTCTAATAAGAATGTGCCTGTGTCTGTCTACTTGCCTTATCAGTGTCAGGGTTTAATTATTCTGTTTAAATAAGTAAATAAGTTCAATTAATTTATGTTGTTGTTGTTTAGTTATTAAGTCATGTCTGACTCTTTCCAACCCCCATGGGCCATAAGCCCTCCAGGCTCCCCTAGAATTTTCCAGGCAAGAGTGAGTAGCCACTTCCTTCTCCAGGCGAGAACGTTGCTGAACCAGAGATCAAACCCACGTCTCCTGCATTTGCAGGCAGATTTCTTACCACTGAGGAACCAGGGAAGCCCTAATTACTTTACATTAATATCCAAATTGTCATAATATCATAATTCAGTGAGATGAGAATTTGTAGGAAAAACAAAAACTGACCTGGTATCTTGACCATGTCACTGTATAATTTTTGACCTGTTGTTTACTTTTCCAAATCCTGTATCATTTGTTTATAAAATGAAGATAATATCAGTGGCGCCCATTCACCTCTCTAGTCTCAAGCATCATTTCATATTCAGTTGAGTTACTTTTTATTAAAACTTGCTGCCTTTGCTTTCTGTGAGGTTACTCAAGCATGGATTTCCTTGTCCTTCTGTTGCAAGATATCAGTCTTCTTTTCTATAAATATTACTTGTAAAGTGTTCAGTTTCAAAATTTCATCTTCAGTATGGGTCCTTCATGTCAGCTGCAGACCCCATGTGTGATTATATTTGTGTGGGTATGTAAATATAAAAATGTCTAGTTGACATCTGCCCTTGGATTTTATGCAGTAATGCCAAGCTTAATATATTCAAAGCAGAGCATTTAATCCTCACTCCAAATTTGATTTCCGCATAGCTGTCATCTTTACTAAACTGTTCATATATGAGCCAAGTCTTTCTAGACACTTTAGATCCCCCACCCAAAGCACCCAAGTGTCGTCATCTGGACTGTGGCAGTAATCTTGTATCCGGTAGCCTCACTGTCAGTCTTGCCTCCTTTACTGTCATATTGCATACAGAAAAAAGGAGTCATTTAAAAAATAAATCAGCACCATTGGTTTTAGAACAAAATCCAGAATTTTTCACATGCCCTCATTAATCACAATATCGGGTTTAGATTATCTGCATTCCCATTTCCTGCTTCTCTTCTTGCTGCCCATCGTTCTTCCAATGGGCCATCTCCCAGGCATTTCACAACTGCTATTTCTTCTGCCTGGAATATTTTCCTCCTTCCTGTTTATTGTGACACAGCTTTCTTCTTCAGATTAAATGATTCTTACCCAGGGAGGCTTTCTCCTCTACTCTCCTCTACTCATTGTTGAAGTTGGGTTCTCATTATAAAACTTTTTTATTTCTTTCATATAGCTTAACATAGGTATAAATATTTCATAATATATGTGTTTTTCTGACTAATGTATATTTCTTCTATGAGAATATATGATTGCAGAAAAGAGATACTGAATTTTTTCTCTGCTCTGTTGCACACTAAACACACTGGCATATTATATGGTTGAATAAATATTTTTGATAGACTGCATAATGCATAATAAGTCCTCATAGAATCTAATCATCTTTGTTCATTGTAATGATTTCAAATCGTCATCAGTATTGCAAATAACTGATCATATAATTCATTGCTTCTTTCATTTACAAAGTTTGTGTTTGAGTCCCACTAATTCTCGAGTGTTATATAAGGTCCAGAAGAAACAAACATTGAAGAGCACTGCTATTCCCTTGGCTTCGAAGTCTAATATTTATCAATCAAAGACATCAGCAAAATATCCAGTCACAATAAGAGGAAGAGATGTTTACAAAAACATATTTCTAGAGGAAATAAAAATAGTTTCTCAGTGCCGTATTTTTAAATAGCCAAGGGCAAATCTGAGACTTGGGGAAAAAGAGAGAGAGAGAGAGAGAGAGAGAGAGAGAGAAAGGTCACTAATTTATTTTAATTAAAGTGATTCATTTGAAGACAAAGGGACAAATTCTAGGGAAGATAGAGCCCCAGATTTCCATTCTTGCTGTCAGTGGTAGATTCCATCTCAGAATGAGAAGGGGCGATTCATATTCTAAGCTAAAAGCAAATAACTTTAATTAAGCCTGGCTCATGGGTCTAAGCTTTGGAGACCTTTTTAATAAAAGAGATCACATGAATGAGGAAAATTTTATTCACAACCTTACCAGGCTATTTTCCCCCTCCTTTTGAACTGCCTTTGACAGTTTCTTCGCCATATTTGAGGATGAGAATTGATTAAAGAAAAGCAATTCTGACCTGTGGTTTGAAATTTATAAAATGAGAATTGGTGATGGTGCTATGGACACCTCATCAGCAATATTCAACATTTAGAATAAAGCAGTTTAAAAGTCTTGTGGTATATAATGCTTCTCAATGGGAGAATAATTTTCCAGCCTCCTTTCACACAATGAATCAAGCCAGAAAATAGTTGTTGAATGTTTATTGTGTGCCTGGCACTATCCTAGATTCTGCAGTTGGAACAAAATACAAAGCAGGATAAAAATTATGGAGTATATATATTATAATGGATAGAATGGCAAAAAATAAAAAAAAGAATATGCCTATATATCATATTAGAATTACAGTATATAAGATAGTATAAAGATAATATAAAGTATATAAGATAGTATAAGATAATATAAACACAAAGAAACAACAAATATTTAAAATGTTACTAATAGATGAAAGAGAAAATCATGCTGGGCAAGAGTGGATGTTTGGGAGGTAACCACTTGTACTAACTAAAGCATTTCTAGTGAGCTAAACCTCTCGACTTGTTGTAGCAGTTAGGAATTCCTAAATGCTAGAAGTTCCTGTTTTTATATTTTCCATTAGCTTCATTCTCCGATTAATCTGTTAGGCTTTCTCTCTGCTCAATTTTTTTTTACAAGACATATGATTCAAAGACACCAAATGTAGACTAGAGACAGTGTGTGGTGTTGTATCTGGACAGAGTGATGCGAATGTGATCAGTATTTGTTTGTCAGAAACATTATTTTCAGAAATTAAGCTGAGTAACAGCAACAATATAGTCGTACAGAACACATTGAGTCTTTAAATATACTGAGCTCCAGTCTTCTCTAAATTATTAAAATGCAGAGGCAGATACCTATCTAGCAGTGTTATATTTTCATTACTCAAGATGTTTGTGCATATGATCTAAAGACATTTGCATGTTCCCTAGAGTCCAAGGAAACATACACACATGCATCCACACATGCCCTCCACTCTAGAATGAATATTTATGTTCCCCCAAATTCATATGTTGAAATCTAATTCCCAGTGCAATGGTATATAAAGAAGGAGGATCTCTCAGAGATGATTAGGTCATGACAGTGGAGCCTTCTTGAATGGGATTAGTACCTTTATGAAAGAAGCCTCAGAGAGCTTCCTTGCCCCTTCTGCCATGTGAGGTTACAGTGAGAAAGTGGCCACCTGTAAGTCTGAAAGTGGACCTTCTCCTGACACTAAATCTGCGCTCAACTTAATCTTGGACTTCCCAGGATCCAGAACTGTGAGAAATGAATCTTTATTGTTCTTAAGTCACCTAGTCTATGGTATTTTTGTTACAGTAGAAAAGCAGACTTATACACATTCTAAAAGATACATGATTGTGTACAGTGAGAAAGCACAGAATTTGGAAATAGAGAATCTGGGTTCAAATCCTGAATTTTATAGATGAGCTAGAGATTTTTACAATCATTGTTTTCTCCTCTGTCAAATGGGAATAGTGATATCTGCCTCATACATTTGTGAAAGGACTAAACTACTTTAAAACTTTCCCCCAAACATTAATCAACTAAATAAATGTAAGTGTAATTGCAGTATTGCTGATGTGTATAGTTTTTAAAATATCATGGCCAGTTATGTATGAAGTGTTGGAAATTATATCCTTAACTCTATGAATGGAAGATAATACAGTATCAGGAACAGAAAATGTCTGGTTAAATTGTATGCTGTGGAACATATTTTAATTGAAAAACACAATTGATTTGTTTTATATTTTGCTAATCATCACCTACATCAGCAATTGATAAAGCATAAATTAAAAATTTCATGTGTCAACATTAAACCTATAAAGTCTTGTTAACAGCTGCCATAGCTGTCTCAAAATGTTAGCCTGCTGGATAAATATATACTTAAGGAGACAGGAGCACGTGGCCTTCCCAGAGCCATGCTTCTAAATGTTACAGCCGTTCTAACATACTTTCAATTAAATAAAAATTAAAGCTCAGAAAATGTCACAAAAGGGTAGCCTAATATTTGATCATTAACGTGCTTATGCAAAGGGATATTTACAACTGTGCATTCAGAAGTGATCAACTCCCCTTTCCAAGTTCCATGGAGCCAAGGTTTAAGATAATGTTTAGATAAACTTTCCAGCAGAGTTTCTAGGTAGTCTGTGCCCTATAGACTGATTTTGATTCTGATGAAGTATTGAAAGCCATTTGTGTTGTAGTTTTCTTTTTTGGTTCAACGACTAAAGCATCTCATGATTAGAGGCAATTAAGTTATTGTCCAAAAACACAAAAGATCACCCTGTCTGAGATCACCTCATCTTCCCTGAGTCATAAAAACACATAAAATGTGAATTCATTAGTGCTTTCAAATAAATCTACCTGAACCACCTGTGTGTTAAGATACTACAAAAAAAGTATTATTAGTATTAGAATTACCTTTGGACCCTAAATGTTAATAACTCTCTCTTCCACTTAAAGCATAACAGACCAGTCCCTCGTCCTTCCTCTGGTCATTTAAATGCATTAGATGTTTACCCATAGGAAGAATAGTGAACAAGTGATCAGCTTAATTTATGTTATAAGCTAATTGTCCTTATAGAAACTGTTCTGCTATTCAGCAACATTCCCTGCTTACAATTTAATATTCTAGATCCCTTTTGCTTTTTCTCATAGCTCTTATTTGCCAACACTTTAACTATTATAAATAGGAAACTTTCCACATTTGCCACATTCAGTGCATCAATTTCCATAGAACACAGTGTCATTTCCAGATATAAAACATTTTTTTAAATTGGAGTCTGTAAGAAAGAAAAAAATGGTATCATCTATATCTCTAAACATAAAGTTTATTTATAACTTGATATTATTTCTTAGAGATCAGGCTAACAGTCAAAAAAATGGTATAAGGGACCCATCTATTTACTTGAGATATGGAACTATCTCTGGTTTAGTGTTAACTAATGTTTTAGAAAAAATATACATGCATATATATACATATATGTGTACTTATATATTTCTAATTCAGAATCAGAGATAATTTCTTAGGAAAATCAGATTTTCTAATACTTAAAATCACAGATGAATTTTTCACCTGTTCTAAACTTTAGGTACTTTTTAAAAGATGAAAAGCTTGTGGGAGTCCCAATTAGAGGCAATTATAGTTTGATTGACTTACTTTGGGTTTTAAACACTTAGAAGAAGAACACCTAGAAGAGGTTATTCCTTTATAAAGAGAAAAAATTACAGTCCCATGTCTATCAGATTTAGTGTTTTGTTCTTTTCATGGAAAATAGCCATGATGCTTGACTAGACATAGCAAACTATATAATATACCACTGAATCTAGATATGAGAATTTCTGAATGAAAGTTGAGAGATATACTGAGAAAAGAAGGGGTGAGGGAAGGGTAAACACTTGAAATATAGAAAATATCTATGCCTGATATGTAGCCAGAAGACTCTCTCAGTGTAGTCCTTTATTTTCCCCACATTTTACTGCAGAGTCTGTATAGAATATTCTGCTTATCTGATATACCTTCTCTGTTCATTTTCATAGTTTTATAGGCTATTTTTGAGTCTTTACTTTCCACATAACTTAAAATAAATTTATCCAAATCTCCTTTACCATGTTGATCTTGTTGGTGTTTTAATAGGAACTGCTTTAAATTTATTTATTTTGGGAGAATTTGCATTTTTATGATATTAAATCTTTCTTTTCAGGAAGCCTTTCCATTTGTTATATACTTTTCTTCATATAGACCTTTTGCTTTTCTTCTGTTGAATATATTGCTGCATAGTTTATTACTTTTTTCTAATGGGAATGGATTTTAAAATTTTGACTCATCTGTTTTGCTGGAGGGAAGAAAAATCTGATTTTTATATACTCATGTTATAACCTACTACTTTGCCACATTTCCTTATTGAACTCTAATATAATAATAATCATCACCAAATAGGATACTTTTACATCTTCTAATGTGTCTGTAGATTATCTAATTTTATTTTCATTATTGCAATTGCTAACACCTTCAGACTAGTTTTAAATAAATAAGATGATATAGAGTATCTGTGTTTCTGTTTTATTTGATATGTTTTTAGTGTTTCACTATTTAGGATGATGGTAATCATCTATTTCAGTAATCCATTTTTGTTATATTTATATTGTTTCCCTCTCTTCCTACTTAACTTTGAGGTTTTAAATTTTTAAAACTGGTTGCTAATTTTTCCAGTTTTTTTAATATAAATTTATTTATTTTAATTGGAGGTTAATTACTTTACAATATTGTATTGGTTTTGCCATACATCAACATGAATCCGCCACAGGTATACATGTTCCCCATCCTGAATACCCCTCCCTCCTCCCTCCCCGTACCATCCCTCTGGGTCGTCTCAGTGCACCAGCCCCAAGCATCCAGTATCGTGCATCGAACCTGGACTGGCGATTCGTTTCATATATGATACACAGTTTTTTTGTGATATAAATGACACATGACATTGTATTAGTCCAAGGTGTACAGCATATTGATTTGATATGTGTATGTATTGCAAAATTATTTCTATAGGTTTAGTTAACATCCATCATCTCATATGACTGCAACATTTTATCTGATGCAAAATGTTAAGATCTACTCTCTTAGCAACTCACAAGTGTATAATGCAATACTGTTAACTACAGTCACCATGCCACACATTACATGTAGTTCTTAAAGATTATTTTTACATTGCAGTGGGATCATCAGATTTTTTACCTTTCTTGAAAAGGCTATTCTATAGATTTTTCCTCTTTATAACATATTAATTTGATTGTTCATCTTTCTATTCACTTTTTTTCTCATTTTTAAGTGCATGCATGCTGAATGCAGGAACATGACTTAAGACATAGGAGATTTGTTCACAAGATACTGAAAAAAAAAAATGATGGAGAAACTAGAAAGCAAGTCATACCAAGAACCAGTTTAGGGACCAGAAGGGATAAATTTGGAGTTAAGATGTCTCAAATGGACTATGACTTGTTCCCAAGTATTTAGAGGACTGCAGTGTGGAAGAGGATATGGATCTGATCATTTTCTTCTAGAAAAATGGTTACCCCCGTCATTCCCAGCACCCCACCATAATCACATCAACCCAGTAGTTAAGACTGCTGAATGCTGAGGCAAGAACAAATGTAACCCATATTTATGTGTCAGGTTATATCCTTCTAATAGCTTTTGACTGGAAGAAGTAATCCAAGATCTCATGTCTATTATGTGGCAGTGGTGGCCTTGATGCCAGGAGCTGTGTCTTAAGCATAATGCTCCTTTTTCATGCTAAATGTTTTCCCCTCATTATTTATCATTGTTTAACATCACACACGGAGAAGGCAATGGCACCCCACTCCAGTACTCTTGCTTGGAAAATCCCATGGACAGAGGAGCCTGGTGCTGCAGTTCCTGGGGTCGCTGCGAGTCGGACATGACTGAGCGGCTTCGCTTTCACTTTTCACTTTTCACTTTCATCATTGGAGAATGAAAGGGCAACCCGCTCCAGTGTTCTTGCCTGGAGAATCCCAGGGATGGGGGAGCCTGGTGGGCTGCTGTCCATGGGGTCGTACAGAGTTGGACATGACTGAAGTGACTTAGCAAGATCACACAGTCCTTCTCTCAGTTGGCAGATTTGTGTTGATGTATGGCGAAACCAATTGAGTACTGTAAAGTAAAATAAAAATAAATAAATACATAAAACCTAATGCAATCTGAAAAAAAAATGCTGGCTACTTAGCATATGCTCAAAAAATTTCTCAATTTTATTAATGAATTGTAACAAGTATACTAACTGTGTGGTAGATCCCAGTTAAACACAAATCATGCTTTAAAAATCAGTTATATATGGGATAAAATGACCTGAAGCCATAATGAGCTCCTAGTCAGTAGAAGTATTCACACAAAAGTTATTGACAAAGATTTAATACTGAACTCAGAAACTAGGATGTGGTACTGATATCCAGGTAATCCCAAGAAAATGGCTGGTACAGGTGATTTAAAAAAAATAATTCTTTCTATGCTCATTTTCCATTACTTGCTTATTGTTTACAAAGTTTTATGTTTGCCTGACAACATACATACATACATACACATTTGTGCATACATACACGTATACATATGCACACACACATTTTTTTCTCATTCCCCACCAATGATTTATTAAAATGGCTGTATGGTTTTATGGAATTTTCCAGAATTCCTTTTATATGTCACACAAGTGTTTGAAACTTGGAGTATGACTGCCTTTGGATTCATTATTTTAAGGCATTCTATAACTTTTATGTAACATAATAAATGTGGACTTTATTTGCTTCTGGGGAAAAAGTTAAATTTTGCATGCATTCATAACTAACCAAAGTACAAAGTAATTAACACTTTTCTATGCTTTCTGATAAGTGCAGCCATAACATAGCAATTAAGCTCTCAAAATTCACAAAGAAGATACAGGAAATTATGGTCTCTAAATTCTATATTAAAATTTAGAAATCTTGTTTTAGGTGTCTATAGAGTATGCATGTGTGTATTAGGAGAAAAAAAGTTCAATTTAGTTTAAAGTTTTAATTAGAGAACCTACAATCAGGTAATACTGAATGGTTGTTTAAAATCTTCAAGTTTGAGCTGAATGATTTTTACCAGTAAAAATATGTTCATATTCTTAATGAATATAGATCTAAAGAAGCTTTAAAAATGCTTTAACATAAAAACTATCCCCTTCTATCACCACCTCACACCTACCTTTTTCAGTGTATAATTAAGAATTAGGAAATTTGAAAAATGAATGTATTAATTATACCTAATTACATGATTACAAATATTTAGTCTTTTAAAAAATGGTGCTTAGTTTTTTTTTTCTCTTAGTTCTGTCATTTTAGTACAATTTGAAGTCACATCTGTCTAAAATATTACATATGATCTAGTAGAGATATAGTTATCATCATCAACAACAATTCTTGACTCTGAATTTGATTGCAATGGGACATGACAGGAGAATCTCATAACAATATTGCTGATTTACAAATTTTTGGGTTACAGGTTTAGTCACTGATCACTAGAGTAAAGGCTCATAGATCAGATTTCTCTCCATCTCTCCTACTACAGATTGTGGTATGCTAGGACTGTAACATATAAAATTATAGAATGATAAAATTATAATACAATTGTTAGCAGTATGAAGAAATTATAACCAGTTGAAATATATTTTATATATTTAATGGTGATAGTATACTAAATACAGGAGTGCTTTTATTTTATTTAAAAATGTTTGGGAATGCATGTACACCCGTGGTGGTATCATGTCAATGTATGGCAAAACCAATACAGTATTGTAAAGTAAAATAAATTAAAAATAAAAATTAAAAAAAAATAAAAATAAATAAAATAAAATATTTAAAATAAATATTTCTGGTTCCATCTCTTTAGCTGTATGGCCTCAATAAAACTCTGTGCCTACTCTGCCCCTGTGGATATTGATGACAACTTAGGTTGTAATGAGAAGAGAATATTTGATCAAATAGATTGCTTAGACTACTGACTAGTCCTTACATGTTCTGAGTAAATTATAACATGATATCTTATTTTTATGGTGCCCATTTTAGTAGATTAAAATGGAGTTAAATATCTACATCACAAAGATGGAAAAACAGATAATATTATACTGAGGACAACTTAATGAATCTAATGTAAACTTGATCAAGTGATCAAGACCATCCCCAAGAAAAAGAAATGCAAAAAGGCAAAATGGTTGTCTGAGGAGGCTTTACAAATAGCTGAGAAAAGAAGAGAAGAGAAAGGCAAAGGAGAAAAGGAAAAATAGATCCATTTGAATGCAGAGTTCCAAAGAATAGCAAGGAGATAAGAAGGCCTTCCATAGTGATCAATGCAAACAAATAGAGGAAAACAATAGAATGGGAAAGACTAGAGCTCTCTTCAAGATAATTAGAGATACCAAGGGAATATTTCATGCAATGACAGGCACAATAAAGGGACTGAAATTATGTGGACCTAACAGAAGTGAAAATATTAAGAAGAGGTGGCAAGAATACACAGAACTATACAAAAAAGATCTTCATGACCCAGATAACCACGATGATGTGATCACTCATCTAGAGCCAGACATTCTGGAATGTGAAGTCAAGTGGGCCTTAGGAAGCATCACTATGAACAAAGTTAATGGAGGTGATGGAATTCCAGTTGAACTATTTCAAATCCTAAAAGATCATGCTGTGAAAGTGCTGCACTCAATATGCCAGCAAATTTGGAAAACTTAGCAGTGTTCACAGGACTGGAAAAGGTCAATTTTCATTCCAATCCCAAAGAAAGGCAATGCCAAAGTATGTTCAAACTACGGCACAATTGCATCTCACACACGAGCAAAGTAATGCTCAAAATTCTCCAAGTCAGGCTTCAATAGTACCTAAAACATGAGCTTCCAGATGTTCAAGTTGGATTTTAAAAAGATAGAGGAACCACAGATCAAATTGCCAACATTCGTTGAATCATAGAAAAAGCAAGAGAGTTACAGAAAAAAACATCTACTGTTTTATTGACTACACCAATGCCTTTGACTGTGTGGATCACCGCAAACTATGGAAAATTCTGAAGGAGGTTGGAATACCAAACCACCTCACCTGCCTCTTGTGAATCTGTATGCAGATAAAGAAGCAACAGTTAGAACTGGACATGGATTGAGGGTCTGGTTCCAAATTGCGAAAGGAGCACGTCAAGTCTGTATATTGTCACCCTGCCCTGCTTACTTAACTTATATGGAGAGTTCAACATGTAAAATGCCAGGATGAATGAAGCACAAGCTGGAATCAAGATTGCTGGGAAAAATATCAATAACCTTAGATACTCAGATGACACCACCCTTGCAGCAGAAAGTGAAGAAGAACTAAAGACCATGTTGATGAACGTGAAAGAGGAGAGTGAAAAAGTTGGTTTATAACTCAACATTCAAAAAACTAAGATCATGGGATCCGTTCCCATCACTTCCTGGCAAATAGATGGAGAAACAATGGAAACAGTGACAGACTATATGTTGGAGCTCCAAAATCACTGCAGATTGTGACTGCAGCCATGAAATTAAAAGACACTTGCTCCTTGGAAGAAAAGTTATGACCAATATAAACAGAAGTTTAAAAACATTAGTTAAAAAACATAGGCATTACTTTGCTGACAAAGGTCCATCCAGTCAAAACTATGGTTTTTCGAGTATTATATATGGATGTGAGAGTTGGACTATAAAGAATGCTGAGCACTGAATAATTGTTGCTTTTGAACTGTGGTGTTGGAGAAGATTCTTGAGAATCCCTTGGACAGCAAGGAGATCCAACCAGTAAATCCTAAAAGAAATCAGTCTTGAATATTCATTGGAAGAACTGATGCTGAAGCTGAAACTCCAATACTTGGGCCACCTGATGCGAAGAACTGACTCATTGGAAAAGACCCTGATGCTGGGAAAGATTGAAGTCAGGAGAAGAAGGGGACAACAGAGGATGAGATGGTGAATGGCATCTCCAACTCAATGGACATGAGTTTCAGCAAGCTCCAGGAGTTGGTGATGGAGAGGGAAGCCTGGCATGCTGCAGTCCATGGGGTCACAAAGAGTCAGACACAACTGAACGACTGAACTAAGCTGAACTGAGTATTAACTTTGAAACCAACCCTCAGTCTGTGTTTCATAAGTGAGAATAAGAAGAAAATTCTTCTAATTTTACGTTGTAGAGTTTATCTTTTGTGTGGGTTCTAAATGTCAGGATACAGTTGCTAAAGCTACCAATATATTTATTTACATTATAAAAGGTTTTGTGTATATTCAATATTATTTACATGTACATAATATGTGTATTTATGTATGTGTATACACGACTGAGCGACTTCACTTTCAATTTTCACTTTCATGCATTGGAGAAGGAAATGGCAACCCACTTCAGTGTTCTTGCCTGGAGAATCCCAGGAACGGGGGAGCCTGGTGGGCTGCTGTCTATGGAGTCCCACAGAGTCGGACACGACTGAAGCGACTTAGCAGCAGCAGCAGCATACACACCGAGACACAGACTTCATGACCTTTTCAGGATTTGTGCCTTCCTGATTGGACAGTTTCTCCTGTTCTCCTTTCCAATTAAAGGAAAGAATTTGCCATGTGAGCAAGGGAAGGGAGATACAAATATGTTTTCTCAAAGGTGGTTTACAGTAATCCATTTGTATGGAATACTGTAAAGGTCAATGTAATACAGCATGCTCTCTAATTCTTTGAAAATATGAGGCATTAAAATTCTGATGCCTCATTCAAGGTTGTAATGAGAACATAACACAAATTGAACCTATTATTTTGACAGTGATAGTAATGAGAATGGAAAATGAAATAAACTTAATGACACTGCAAGTGACTTTTTTATTTCAAAATTTCTGAACTTTCTTACTGTCTATTTTGCAAAGGGTGAGCATAATATACACATAAATACTAAATTCTTTAAAATAGAGAATTTTAAATAGGATAGTTTAAACACTAAAAAATGTTTTTGGTTTCATTGTATAAAATCAGACTCCTAGAAGATCTCTTATTTAATGCTGATTCTCATCATGGAGAAGAAATTTTCTGAAAGTTTTCAAAAGAAAAGCAGCAAAGCTGTCACTTCTCTGGAGGTTCATTGGTTAAGAATCTGCCTTGCAGTGCAGGGGACAAGGGTGCCCTGCAGGTCCCTTCCCTGGTTGGGGAACTGAAATCCCACATGTTGCAGAGTAACTAAGCCCATGTGCCACATGCAGCAACTACTAAAATCCGTGCACTCTGGAGGTTGTGCACCCAGTACTGAGCCCACACTCATGGCTAAAGCATCTGTGCACCACAATGAAAGGTCCTGGATAAGGCAATGGAGATCCTGTGTGCCCCTCAACACAGCCAAATAAATATTAACTTTTTAAAAAAAAACAACAAAGGTTTATATAAAATTATAGAATTTAGAGCTATAAAAATAATTAATATGTTAACTCTTTGCATAAATCAAGTGAAGAGAGATTGAAAGAAGTCCTTAAATCCCAAAGCAGGGACCAGAATTCAGCCTTCTCAATCCCTATCTTGTGCTTCACTTAGTATCTCCTTTTTCAAATAATTAGCAGCTGTCTGCTATTGCCAGCAACCATCCTGTCGTATTTCCATCCGTAAAATAAAAAGTAAAATAAAACACAAAGTGAAAGTGTTAGAGCCTCAGTCGTGTCTGACACTTTTGTGACTCCGCTGACTGTAACTTGCCAGGCTCCTCTGTCCTTGGGATTCCCCAGACAAAAATATTGGAATGGGTTGCCTTTCCTTCTCCAGGGGATTTTCCTAACCCAGGGATTGAACCTGAGTTCCCAGCATTGGCAGGCAGTTTCTTTACCATCTCAGCCATCAGGGAAACCCTAAAATAAAATAAAATCCTACCATTTCTACAAAGAGAAAAGGAATTCTAATATTATCTTCATGATTTTGCAGCTATAGAAAAACAAAGACAATCCATTCTTCCCTTATAATGTCTTTAAAAACTTTTAACTGGCTATATCCAGAGCTGAGATGTTGGTTGACTACAGAGAAGCGTATCTGCTAGTGAATTTGATCACTCCTGACAACAAAATTGGATCTCTTTATGCCCAAAGTGTACTTTGTACCGAGAGAGGTTTAGGTAGATGGGCTTCATTGATCAAAGTTGGGTGATCTCTCTACATGGCTAAGCTATGATGAATGTCCTCTTTCTAAGTATGTGTTATGTGCATTTATTTTTGTGCTCTTTCTTTTAACCTATCTCAGCTTAAAAGAGAGGTATATTGGTAAACTGTTTACTTGTGAACCAGGATAGATAGTACTTCCTAATTATCCAAATCAATGATCCTTTTTTAATTTTTCACCCTTATGATATCGAGTCATAAATTTATTCATTGTCTCATTCTACCAACATTGTGCACCAACTTTCTGTAAGCTTCAATTCAAAGAGTGAGCAGGAAGCACTTCCTGCCTTCAGGGAGAGTAATGGTAAGAGGGACAATAAGCATTTAAGTATGAAATTAATAGTAATTAGGTTACATCAGTGGTAAGTGATGTACAAGGAAGTTAAAAGTAATGATGAAAGTATATCATAGACAATGTGTTTACTGTTATAATGCTAGTATCAAGGACAGTGCATGGTACATAGTGGACCCTTAATGAATTTATGTTGAATGAATTTGACCTGCTCAGGAATGACCTACCTCACAAATCCTTACTTCAGTTTTGCTCTGGGGATGAGGAGAGTTAAGTAATTAGTGGAGACGGTGAGGTAGAGAAAAGCCATTGAAAAGACTCTGTGGATTAAGAATCATGCTGGGTTCAAGGACCCAAGAAAGGGCCAGGGTTTCTGAGATCTCAGAAGACTGAATATGTATTAACAGAGAAAAAGGAAGACAGCTGGCAAAAGACAAACTGAGTTAGAGATAGATAGGGCCAAGACTGTACAGAGCATTGTGGACCATATAAAAGGAGAATATCCCTGAAGTAACGGGTAGCCATTGAATATTTTAGGTGGGTGAAAGAGTAAGTGATCTCATCAGTTTTATTTTCCTATTTTTTTAAAAAAAATTAATCTGTGGGAATAAAATCCAATCCAACTTCTAGCTCATTTAAAGGGACCACTGCTTGGTGCTAATCTGAAATCATTCTCCTCCATGTTAAGCCCTTGAAGGTATCTTTGCTCCCATTTTCATTCAAGATTGTCTTCTTAGGCTTTTTGAAATATTAAACATGTAAAAAATTCCATAAATAATTGTTATATACCCTCTGCTTTGGAACATTTAGGATCTGATGGATTAAATGGGACTTAGACTCTCTGGGTAAAAACTTTGGCCCAGACAAGTATTGTTGAATACAAGAAAGTGTGAAGAGCATTGAGAAATGGTAGGAAGCAGAACAGAGGGAACCTGACAGGAAAAAGGGAAACAAAGAGATACTAAATCCTGGATACATGAGTATAACCTAAGACTTAGAGATTTAGAGAGTTAGTCCCCCATGACTATGCATGAATGGACACAGAGGATGGGGAGTCACAAACAAAAACTTGTTACCAGCCTGGATTGTATTCATTGTAGGATGTGCTCAGTCACTCAGATGTGTCCAACTCTGTTGCACACCCATGGACTGCAGCACACCAGGCTCCTCTGTCCATGGGATTTTCCAGGCAAGAATACTGGAGTGGGTTGCCATGCCCTTCTCCAGGGCATTTTTCCGACCCAAGGACTGAACCCTCATCTTGAGTCTCCTGCCTTGGCTGGTGAATTCTTAAACCACTGCACCAACTAGGAAGTGTAGTATAGAGAAGGACAGTTTATAATTGGATCAAATCAGAACAACATACAATTAAAGCCATGGAGAGAGACAATGCAAAGGAAAAAAAAAAAAAAAGAATCCCATCATACTGGGCAGTAGACCAGAAACAATTATGTTTATAATGTAAATGTGTGTGTGTGTGTATATATATATATATAATATGCTAATACATGTTGTATATATTCAATTATAAATAAGAAAATTCTCAAATAATACAGTTGTTTATTGATTAAATCATTGAGGGTATGACTGAATGCCTAACATGTTCCAAGAACAGTGATGAACTAAATGCATTTTGTATTCTTCATTATCACACCCTGCTATAATCTCTGATGTTTTCATGTGTCCCTTCAAATGAAAAGTAATTCCCTTAAGTTATTGAGACAAGCAAGTCTTATTCTGCTAGTACTTCCTACAGTGTCACAAAATCATAGAAAATGAGAGGTCTAAAATAGTCATTTTGAAGAGACCAAATCTGAACTCCATATACATGTAACTGTCCTACCCTCTAGTGCCTCTCCCACAGTCACACTGATTCTGCAGTTTACCATGATACTTTAAGCTTTTCATCTCATGCACCCTGGGGTATCCCTATCAACCCACATGTTCAGCTTGGCACAACTCTATAGTTGTTCTGTAAATTTGCTGAGACCCCATGACTCTATTTATGGATAAGCTCTGTAGCTCCCTGTAGGATACAGCTCTTTGCTGAAACTTAACAATTTAGCAAAGGTTCTGACACCAGGTTGAGCCTTCACCTGTCCTCTTCTTTTCCTGGAAATTGACCTTTATTCATAGTCCTAGATGATATAGGAATCACTGGTCTAAAATAAAAAATCATGCATCCACCATTGGAGACAATTCAGCCTTTCATCAGCATTGCTTGGAGTCAGTTTTGGGACCCCATTCAGCATGTGTTTTTTTTTTTTCTTTGTACTCATGTTAGAGTAGAATCCCAAGCAACATGTTCTGTTAGATAGTGTCTATGATTGCGCTGATTTCTCCATGTTCTTCTTCTTAACTCTCCATTTTACTCATGATTCATGTTGTACTTGAGCAAGTTTTATGACTGAGCTTTTTCAGGCATTACATGTAAGTGTCCCCACTCTAGTCTTTCCCCTTTCTAACAAGCTTGTTAGGCTAGTCTGACTCGTTGCCATATAGAGAAAAAAAATTTGTATGTACCTGTGCATGTTTTTTGACTCTGCTTTTATACTTTTATTTTCTCTCTTACGAAAACAATATCCTTTGGCTGTCTAACTTCTACTTATATTTTTGGATTTTAACTTAAATATTACTTCTTCCATAAAGTCAAGACTTGGTTAGAAGCATCATGCATGTATCACTGTTGTATCCTGTGGGTCACAATCAGTTCATTTATAATTTGTCTCTATCCACCTATGTGCCTTTTATGTGAGTAATCATTTACTTCTTTATCTCTCAGTCTGAGAGCCAAAATTATCTGTATATTATTCAACACTGTATCTTAAATTCCTATTAGTAAGCCTTAAATAAACTTGTTGATGTTTTGAATACATTGTGTAGTATATTTGTCAATCTATCTATCTGTCTATATATATAGAGAGAGGTCAAGTAAAGCTTTTAAATAAACGTGAAGAACAAAGTATAATTACTGATATAATTTAAAATGAAATAAAAACTATATGATTTTTCACTTTTGCCTCTTGATGATAAAATTAATAATCTTTAAAAAAAAACCTAAATCCTTAAATACTATAAAATAGTCCCTAAAACCAGAATGGTCTTTGTGGGCCTCTAACCTATCCACTCTGAAGGAGATCAGCCCTGGGATTTCTTTGGAAGGAATGATGCTAAAGCTGGAACTCCAGTACTTTGGCCACCTCATAAGGAGAGTTGACTCATGTGAAGAAAAGACTCTGATGCTGGGAAGGATTGGGGGCAGGAGGAGAAGGGGGCGACAGAGGATGAGATGTCTGGATGGCATCACTGACTCGATAGACATGAGTCTGAGTGAACTCTGGGAGTTGGTGATGGACAGGGAGGCCTGGAGTGCTGCGATTCATGGGGTCGCAAAGAGTCGGATATGACTGAGCGACTGAACTGAACTGAATTGAACTGAACTGAAAAGATCTTCACAATCCAGATAATCATGATGGTGTGATCACTCACCTAGAGCCAGACATCCTGGAATGTGAAGTCAAGTGGGGCTCAGAAAGCATCACTATGAACAAAGCTAGTGTAGCTGATGGAATTCCAGGTAAGCTATTGCAAATCCTGAAAGATGATGCTGTGAAAGTGCTGCACTCAAGATGCCAGCAAATTTGGAAAACTCGGCAGTGGCCACAGGACTGGAAAAGGCCGGTTTTCATTTTAGTCCCAAAGAAAGGCAATGCCAAAGAATGCTCAAACTACCATGCAACTGCACTCATCTCACACACTAGTAAAGTAATGCTCACAATTCTCCAAACCAGGCTTCAGCAATACATGAACCGTGAACTTCCAGGTGTTCAAGCTGGTTTTAGAAAAGGCAGAGGAACCAGAGATCAAATTGCCAACATCCATCACATCATCAAAAAAGCAAGAGAGTTCCAGGAAAACATCTATTTCTGCTTTATTGACTATGCCAAAGCCTTTGACTGTGTGGATCACAATAAACTCTGGAAAATTCTGAAAGAGATGGGAATATCAGACCACCTGACCTGCCTCTTGAGAAACCTGTATGCAACCAGGAAGCAGCAGTTAGAACTGGACATGGAACAACAGCCTGGTTCCATATAGGAAAAGGAGTACGTCAAGGCTGTATATTGTCACCTTGCTTATTTAACTTATATGCAGAGTACATCATGAGAAACGCTGGACTGGAAAAAGCACAAGCTGGAATCAAGATTGCCAGGAGAAATATCAATAACCTCAGATATGCAGATGACACCACCCTTATGGCAGAAAGGGCAGAGGAACTAGAAAGCCTCTTGATGAAAGTGAAAGAGGACAGGGAAAATGTTGGCTTAAAGCTCAACATTCAGAAAACGAAGATCATGGCATCTGGTTCCATCACTTCATGGCAAAGATATGGGGAAACAGTAGAAACAGTGGCTGACTCTATTGTTTTGGGCTCCAAAATCACTGCAGATGGTGATTCCAGCCATTAAATTAAAAGATGCTTACTCCTTGGAAGGAAAGTTTTTACCAACCTAGATAGCATATTGAAAAGCAGAGACATTACTTTGCCAACAAAGGTTCGTCTAGTCAAGGCTATGGATTTTCCAGTGGTCATGTATCTATGTGAGAGTTGGACTGTGAAGAAAGCTGAGTGCCGAAGAATTGATGCTTTTGAAGTGTGGTGTTGGAGAAGACTCTTGCGAGTCCCTTGGACTGCAAGGAGGTCCAACCAGTCCATCCTAAAGGAGACCAGTCCTGGATGTTCATTGGAAGGAATGATGCTGAGGCTGAAATACTTTGGCTGAGGCTGAAATACTTTCCAATACTTTGGCCACCTCGTGCGAAGAGTTGACCCATTGGAAAAGACCCTGATGGTGGGAGGGTTTGGGGACAGGAGGAGAAGGGGGTGACAGAAGATCAGATGGCTGGATGACATCACCGACTTGATGCACATGAGTTTGAGTGAACTCCGGGAGTTGGTGATGGACAGGGAGGCCTGGCGTGCTGCGATTCATGAGGTCTCAAAGAGCCAGACACGACTGAGCAACTGAACTGAACTGAATTGAATATCCCAGAAAGGCATAAAATAGAAACCAATGGATCTAAGTCCAATTAAGCCAAGTCTCAATTCCTTGCTGGGTGTAAGATCTTATATGTCATTTTTCTATGAGAGAGTGCTTTAAATATTTTTAAATGCAGACAATTTCGTGGGAAATGATAGATTCTTTTGTTTACTATGTTGTTTTTCAATCTCCTAGTAGGCAAGTAAAATAATAAGAAAAAGACTGTAAATATTTGGTTAATTTATTTATTTCTCTTTAAAAAGGCAATCTAACTTGGATACACTTCGTATTGTTTATACAGCAGAAACTAGAATGACAGCATTTCCACTACAGCAACCAAGAAACATCTACATGATTTTTCTAATTATACCTCTAAATTTTCACAGGTGTGTTTCTAATAGATAGATATTAATGGGGCCTAAATAGCACATATTTTAACTTATCTAATCTTCTTTTGTTTATACAGTGACTTACTGTCAAATTCACATACTGAGTTTCTAAAAGAACAATGAATTCTTTGAAAGCTTAGCATTCATTAAGTTTTTTTTTTTTTTTTTTTAATTTGTGGTCACTGGGGATCATATAAGTCTTGTTTGAGGTCTGTTTCTTTCCAAGTATAAAATTAATGCATTAACTGATCATTATAAGGAAGCTTTCCTAAGTTCTTTCCTAAATCAAATACTTAGCAATAAGGTCTCTTCCTCTGATTATCAGCTTTTAAACAATGTCTTCCTGTTCTCATTGACCTTGATTTGTGTGTTTAAAGCACGACAGCAATTACAGTAATGATATCTTGCTTCTGAATAGGACTTTAGAGGAAATCACTAGATAATATGTCCCTGTAGAAATTTCTTAAGTACTTATTTACTTATAATGAGAAAATAGATAATTTACTTAGAATAATCCAAATAAGATGTGCATTCTAATACTATGTAAAAAATAAAAAAAATCTGAACTCCTATAAAAGGTAAAGTTGTAAAGTATGTGTCTGATGAAATATGAGGAAATATGAAATAATGATTTACAGATTTTATAATAACATATAAAGAATAACACTAATAAAATCCTAATGTGCAGAATTTTGGAAAAGACAGTAGATATTCATTTGGAAAAATTAAAAACTAAAATACAGCAACAAGGAGGAAGAGCAGAAATTAATATTCATTTCTCATCCACTATACCAATATTTTAGGAGTTGGGTTTCTTGATTTGTTTTAGCTGAGTATACCTAAGTATGAAAATAAACAGCAACTTGTATTAAGCTTCTGTTGCGATTTACTCATCCTGGGTGACATATGTTGATTTCTCTCATTTAATCTTATGTATTAGCAAGCTAAATTTACAGATGAGAAAAGTGAGATTAAGAAATCTCATTAACTTGTAAAGGCCAGTTAGTTAGTTAGTAATTAGAGGTGAACATAATAATCCAGCTCAGTTTTTTTTTTTTTTTTCTGATTCTCAAGATTTACTTGCCATTCTCCTTTGCATTTCTAGATATGAGAAGAGCTGGAGGAATATATTATCCACTCATCTGTCTTAAACCTGGTCAGATAGTAACTCATTGCTGCTCATTTGGCTATCACTGAAAATTCAAGACACATTTTTATATTTGATGTATACATGCAATTGGTATATATATATACACATACATACATACATACATACATACATATGGGCTTCCCAGGGGATGCAATGATAAATAATCTGGCTGCCAGTGCAGGAAACCCCAGAGATATGGATTAAATCCCCTGGGTCAGGAAGATCCCTTGGAGAAGGAAATGGCAACCCACTCCAGTATCCTTGCCTGGGAAATCCCATGGACAGAGTCTGGCAGTTACAGTCCATTGGATCACAGAGTTGAACACAACTGAGCATGATCATGAGCCTATATATATATATATATATATATATATATGTATATATATATGTATATATATGTATATGTATATATATTTCAATATACATGTGTACATTTGTGTGTGTGCATATATATATATATATATCCCAATAGGGATAATATATAAATAGATTAAGAGTCCAGTGGGTGTCAGAGGGCTTCCCTGATAGCTCAGTTGGTAAAGAATTTGCCTGCAATGCAGGAGACTCCACTTCAATTCCCAGGTTGGGAAGATCCACTGGAGCTTTAATATTGCTTAATTCATTTACTTCTCATGTTAACATTGTGTAATGTCTTCAGTATCTTATTTCAAGATGAGAAAAATAAAAAGAATTCACACATCAAACGTATGAAACTGGGATTCACACTCAGGTTTTGTTATTCCAAGGTTTATGGGAACTTTACTCTGTCTTTCCGTGTTTGGACCATTCAACAATTGATAAAGAACATGGGAAAATGCCTTTGAAAATGAAAGCCTGAAGTATGAGTGTCAATCCAGAAAAGGATAGAAAATAAATATTTTTTTCATTATGAAATCACTGTATGAATTTAGATATATCTCCCTGAGGCAGTGTTTTATTATCAGTGAAAGGGTGATGCTACATACTTCCTTACAAGCTAGATAGAGATAAAGAGATGACAAAACAGAAATTATCTAGCAATTATTTGACAGTATTTACAAGCGGCAATGGCCACTACAATGTGCTACCTGTTTGGAATACAGCAAGTAAAATACAGATATTGTCTGATCCCTTAAAGAGCTTACACACAATAAATAGTATCTACTGTTCCTTGTGGGCTTCCCAGATGGCTCAATGGTAAAGAATCCACCTGCCAATGCAGGAGACACAGGAGACTCAGGTTCGATCCCTGAGTTGGGAAGATCCTCTGGAGAAGGAAATGACATCCCACTCCAGTATTCTTTCCTATAAAATCCCCCAGACAGAGGAACCTGGAGGACTACATTCCATGGGATCACAGAGTCGGAAATGACTTGGTGATGAGCAGGAGCACAAGACTGTTACTTGTATTATTTTTTGTTTACTGTTATTCTGGAAGCAGTTATCCTAAATAAGTAATAGAAACAGAGGAAAATCTTGTGCACAAAATAGGTGGTTAAAAGGGCAATATTTCTTCTCTAATTGTTACCTTTCCAACTTTTCACATGGATTTCTGTACTACAAGCCAATTGAGATGACAGCAAAGTGCTGGTGGAAGACTCCCATTTAAAGCTTTGCAAGTTTGCAGGAAGAAACACAATGCTGTCTTGACTGCTATTGCCAGGGGTGTATTGTTCTCATGTTAAATTTCTTTTAGAATCCATCACCTTGCACCTGGGAATATAGTTGCCAAATAAAGTAAGTACTCCAACCTGAGGATTATATTGTAGAATAAGAACAGCCATTATTCCTGACAAACACAAGTAATTGTAAACAAAATGGCCCTGATGTACTATTAGATGATATGAAAATGACTCTTGACATAGAAGATTGAATATGGGGAAAGCATTCAGTATGTGCAGTGGCAAATTTAGAAAAAAAAAGTCCTCTACAGCATGCATCTCGCAGATCACAACAACAATTAAACATGTTCAAGTCTGTTCTGTGCAGGGATAGTTTAGAGGGATGGATGGAAGTAAATTGTTAGTTATTAGATTTGGTCAATTTTGTGTTGTCCTTTTTATGACATGCAATAAGTTATAGCATTGTGGTTAAGAAAATAGATTTATTTATTTACAGATGTTTTATTTTCATTAAAAATATTTATTTGTTTGGCTACAGTGTATCTTGTTTGCAGCACTCAGGATATTCTATCTTTGTTGTGACATGCAGAACCATTAGTTGCACCATGTGAATTCTTAGTTGATGCATGTGGGATCTAGTTTCCTGTACAGAGATTGAACCTGGGCCCCCTACATTCAGAGCATGAAGTCTTAGACATTGGGTCACCAGGGAAGTTACAAGGCAATAGACTTTAGAATCAGTCAAACTTACATTGGAATCCTGGTTCCTTGATCTGGAGTAATTCTGTTAACCTCTCTGAGCCTCAGTTTCCCCAAGTTCTATTGGGCAATAAAAGCCTCTTTCTCACAATGGTGTGATGAATCAAAATACACAGTGAAAAATGTACATAAGATTTAAACTTGATGCCCAACACATAATGAAATATGCATATTTTAATATTTTTAGAATCAGATGTTGTCTGTGTCTATGACAAGAATTAGTGATGTGCTTTACTTAGAACATAAAGAAGGAGCCAAAATTTGATAGCAACTCTTTAATGACATCTTGTTTGGTGTTTCATTGGCACCCGACATGTTTGTTTTCAACATGTTTACTGTGTAAGGGCATATGTTTTGTTGTCTGATGGTTTGTGAGTTAATGAACAGTATACATACTTCTAGACATGCATATTGGGGGTGTGTGTGTGTGTGTGTGTGTGTAGTAGTAGTAGTAGTAGTAGTAGTAGTAGTAGTAGTAGCAGTAGTATTAGTGAGGGCTTGCCAGGTGCTGCTAGTGGTAAAGAAACCACCTGCCAATGTAGGAAACATAAGAGATGGGGGTTCAATCCCTGGGTTGGAAAGATCCCCTGGAAGAGGGCATGGCAACCCACTCCAGTATTCTAGCCTGGAGAATCCCATGGACAGTGGAGCCTGGTGGGGCTACAATCCATGGGGTCATACAGAGTTGGACATGACTAAAGTGACTTAGCATGCATGCTCATGTAGTCTTAAATATACTAATAGACAATAATATACAAAAGTTAGTGTTTGCTCAAAAATCATACAATATAAATGTCATTGAGCTCTTTGCTCCCACTCATCTTAATTACAAAGTCCTCAGACTTCTCTCTCTATAATCCCTCAGATAAGTTTGTTGTGTGGTTGGTTTTGTTTTGTTTCCTTTTAAGACTGAATGGTAATCAAGATGATGCTCTTGGTCTCAAGGTGCTTAAATTTAAAGAGATGTGGGGAACAGAAACTGCACTCACTTAACTGGTAACTCGGTAAAGCAAATCCAGAGACTAGTGGTTTAAAGGAGATCATGGAATACTGGATGAGGAGAAGAAGCTTTAGCTTGGCTAGTTGAATAAAACTTTCTTAAGAAATGAGTATATGATATGAGGAGGATTCTATCCCTCCTAGCTATCCCTTTGGACACTACTCATGGGATTTGTTGGGTAGAGAGGGAGCAGAGGCAGTAGGAAACGAGGCACATTGGCCAGGATTTGGAAAGTGTCTACACGGTAAGCAAATGCAGGGGGGATAGAGAGAAAGATCCTGGAGGAGCCATGATATGTGAGAACAATGGAAGAGAAACTAGGGGAAAAAAGTATGACTTTAGACATTGTACCCTTTCATGGTATTTAAGAAATGCAAGTAAATTGCACAAACTAGTTTGAAATCATCTGACATTTCTTCTTTTCCACAATAGTGACATTTATTAAGTGAGAAGTATGGGACTTAGAGTTGCCTGTGTTCAGATAGAGCTGAGATACTTCATCCTTTTACAGCCTCATTTTTTCTCGCTGTAAGCTGGGGAAAAAAAAGACACGTAACTGTGCTGAATGATTTAATATTTGTGAACTGCTTTAAAAAGTATCTGATGCATAATCATTGCTAAATAATTGTTGCTATTAATTTGCTGTTAATGTTAAAATAGTTTGTGTGGATGAATGCATATTCTCTATAAAATTAATTACTTTCACCAGACCATGTTTGTGGAAAAGTAGCTTTTTTTCTTGATCGGAATTCTCCTAAAAATTATTCCCCAATTTCACAAAGCTATTGTAAATACCATGCAGCACTTTCAACCATCAGTTGTACACAATTTGATGACATAAAATCAGCATTATTTGGTTTATAAACATAACTACCCAATAGCTAGTTATAAACCTGGAGAGAGAAGAAACTAATTAACAACATCATAAATGCAAAGGGGCATAAGGAAACCAAGGCAAAAGAAAGGGTTTGATGATCCATATTTCAAAGGAGTGTTTTTTTTTTTCTTTTTAAATAATTGAGATCAAGATCCCTTCACACTGCAAAATCCAAATTAGACTTTTTTGAGTTTTATAGATTAGATTCCTTATATTTTTACTTAATTCCTAGTATCTTTTATGTTCTCTAATGAGATAACTGATATATTTGTGGTCCCTAGCCTCTAGGGATCATAGCTTTGTCAGGAAGTAAGGAACAAAACATGCCTAATTAATGATGTTACAAAGGAATGAATGCATTTTAAAGATATGAATAAAGAGTTCTGAGAATGCAGAGATAAGAACAATTAATGCAGTTTCTCAGAGAGGGAGGCATATTAGTTTGGCCTTGAAAGATGTCAGGTGAAATTACCCAGTGGAGAAGGAAGTGTAAAATCATTCCAGATAGAAGATTGATCATGAACTAAGGCCTGGAGGCCCACAGAAGTTAGGAGGAACTAACGATGTGGGGGGAATGAAAGGCATGACTGAGTCGTTAAACGTTTTCCATAGTGTGCGGGACATTAAATTTTGACTTTTATTTAGTTAAGACATTCAGTGATTTTAAGGACAGATAGGTCATTACTAGAATCATCTATAAAAATAATCATTCTGGACATTCCTATCTAGAAATGACAGGCTAGGCACCAGGAATTTTCTGATCAAGAATATGATTTTTCTAGGAGTGGTGCTATCAAGTAAGGTTTATGTAGGCCTTTGTAAATACTCTGTAAGGTGAGCTGTGTGATCTTGAGAAAAAAGAACAAAGCAGAAGGGATAAACCTCTCTGACTTCAGACAATACTACAAAGGTACAATAATGAAAAGAACATGGTATTGGCACAAAAACAGACATGCAGTTCAATGGAACAGAATAGAGAGCTTAGAAATAAATCCACACACATATGGTTAATTAATCTTCAACAGAGAAGGCAAGATTATACAATAGATGAAAGTTTCTTCAGCAAGTGGCATTGGGAAAGCTGGACAGCCCTCTTGTAAATCAGAAGTTAGAACACACCCTCACACCATACACAAGAATAAATTCAAAATGGCTCACAGACTTTAACGTAAGACATGACACTGTAAAACTCCTAAAAGGGAA
This sequence comes from Budorcas taxicolor, assembly GCF_023091745.1. Lineage (NCBI taxonomy): Eukaryota > Metazoa > Chordata > Mammalia > Artiodactyla > Bovidae > Budorcas > Budorcas taxicolor. Next base: position 33,478,252 of record NC_068927.1, on the reverse strand, counting down.
CATAGGCAAAACATTCTTTGACATAAATCGCACCAAAGTTTTCTTAGGTCAGTCTACCAAGGCGACAGAAAGTGAAGTAAAAGTGTTAGTCACTCATTCGTGTCCGACTTGTTGCAACCCCGTGGACTGTAGCCCGCCAGGCTCCTCTGTCCATAGGATTTTCCAGGCAAGAGTACTAGAGTGAGTTGCCATTTCCTTCTCTAGGATATATACATATATGAAAAAGAGAGAGAGAGTGAATGCTCATTTTCAAACAAAGATTATGAACAACTTGAAAACAGAGCAGAGAATACATATAGAGACCAAAATATCTTTTTTGGCTATCATTAAGAATGGGTAAGATCAGAAGATTGACATTAGATTAATTAGTTAGATGAACTTGTTACTTCTATATCCCAGAATTTGATGTGGAATCACTCAGTCCCAAATGAGTCTGGACCAGGGCAGCAGTATTAATCACTTGGAGTGGGTCTGCCCAGGTCAGATAACTTGAAGGGTCACTGGACAATGTAGGCTTAAGCCCCAAGAGGAACAAATACAATGCAGAGTTGAACATTTCAGTTCTCTCAGATTTATATGTGTGATTGTCATTCCAAATTCTGTAAGATGAGTATAAATAAATGGAATATACCCACAAGAGTCACAACAGTGGAGTTCCCTATACCTGAAAGAAAATAAGATGCAAAGGGATGAAGTATTTTCCTCACTCGAGCAGCATTTGAACCCTGATGGTCACTGTGGACCCCATGATGTTTTCGTTATACTGACTAAACTTAACTCTGGGTCATTGATTCTCATTTTTTCCCCTCCCTCAATCAGGGCCTTGAGATAAAAAGGAAGCCAAAGTCTTCTGACTAGAGGACAACTGAGTTTTGGAAAGACAGCAGTTAGTTTTTGACTCTCTGCACTTAACAGTTAAGACTTCTGGAATGCTGTTCCAATATGGGCATTAGGCTAAACATGCTGCGTAGAGAAAAATAACTCTATGGTCTTTGTGCAAAAGCTCTTTCTGAGTGAAAGCTGCCAGTGAGCATTAGTGGTATCCAAGAGAGAGCTACTATGCAGCCTGCTGTGCCTTCAGAGAGGAAGATTTTGATGATTCTACTAAAAAAAAAAAAAAAAAAAAGACTTTCCCTCATCATTGACTTTGTATTGTTAAAATTTTAAGTCTGATATTATGTTTCTATGTGGACTTCGCCATTTTGATGGGCCAGGAGAGTCAAATTATATCACTAGTGATGTCTTCATTACATCATCTGGGGAGTTAATCAAATGAAGACTTACTCTTCTTCCTAAATAATTATACCTCTCTGCATATCCCGTGCTGCCTTTGCTGAGAAAATGGTGTTCTTTTTTAACTTAGCCGCACAATGAACTTGGTAAAATGTGCACAATAAAAGAGGTTCCTATTTTGAGCTGCTTTTTAACTAAGAATATTTTATACTACTGCACCTCTATTGTCTTTAACACACTGACATTATGTAAATTAAATATGTTAATCCCCAACTCTATGCAGGCTTATTCCATTTAAACTTTTTACTCCTTTTGTTACCAGAGAGAAGAAACAAAAAGAAAAAGAAAAAATAGTATGTAAGAAAAGACTCCTGCCAAAAATAATAGCTATGTTCAATGTTTTCCCTGTTTTTTTATTGTTTAAAATGTGCTTTTCCTGCCAAGGTCCCATTAAAGTGCATTACCTCCACATGCTAATAGACTAATTAAAATATGAATAAATTAAAATAAAAACATTTCCTATAAACTTTTTTTTTTAAACCTTTTCTGGTGAACTTGGAGTTAGAGCTTTTCTGAACTTGGAGTGATCAAAAGTATATCTTTTTTACTTTATTGTTTTCTAGCTAAGGAAACTTCAACTCCCACTGTTGTCTTCCATATAAACCTAGGAGTGGATGGCACTCTATAGAATTAGAAGAAAGGTGTTATTTAGGATCAATAAGTCTACATTGGAAGCTTGGCTGTGTAATCTTAGTTTTAGTGTCTTTTAACTTCTCTGTGCCATTCTTTTCTTATATATGAAATGTGTATCAATTCACTCCATTTCAAGAGGAAATTATAAAGAAGAGATGGTGGCTTTGACAAGGCCTTACTTGAATCTGTCTAGCCTTGGTATACAGAATTACATCTGCTTTATCTTTTATCCTAATCATTCAGTCCAGGTATAGAGCAAAATAGGACTTGAGAACATGTTCGTCAGTAGTATAGTTTTGAGGATTATGGTGTAGGTTAGATTATGGAAGTCTGGGAAAACTTATCTAAACAATGGCTAAGAAGAGCTTGGCTGAACCATCTGTGTCCCTGGTGTCCTAGGTAAATAAGAGAAAGCAAACAGTAACCCAAGATGTGAGGCAATTTATTGGATTCTAGAAAGCAATCTCTATTCTCTAAATGTTGCTAATTGAATCTTGTAACTTTTGGGTATTTAATAAACTACACTTAAAACTTAAAATGTCATTACAAATTGGACAGATTGCACACTAACTCATACTTAATTAATCATTGGTGGGGGAGAAGATTGCATTTATCAGTCCACCGTAGCAGTTTTTAGGTAGCTAAATAAAAGTGTCATTGCTAAGACAAAGAGTTTGATCAAGTGATTGATTGAGGCATTATAATAAGTAGTTGATGTAGTGAAGTCAGGGAGGAGTGGACTGAATGGTATGCATCAGGATTTCCCTTGCCATAAAAGGCATAGTTTCACAAGATCTGCAGGATCCATATCATGAAGTTTCATAGCTTAGGAAGTCTTCACTAGACAGGCATCTAGTGAATAGATTCTCCTGATTGTGCCCTAGAACAGAAAGTTTTTTTTTTTCCCCCTTCGGACCATCTAACACCTCCAATGTCTTTTAGAAAAATGGAGGTTGTATTTTATTCTAAAATGCCTGGATCTTTCTCGCTTATAATAAGGTGTCATTTAGAAATTGAGTTTTGCATCACTTAATTACAGCTGCATAATTTCACTGAAATAAATAACTCCTCTTCCAACAACACATATTTCCTAATCATAGATAATGTTTGGCACTTGGAATCCTTTCCTCATCTCAGAGAGGGATATATAAGGCATAATCATAAAAGTAAAATGAATGAATGTCTTTTCCTTATGTTTGTGGGTTCCTGGAATAAAACACAAGAGTTCCTAAGAAGAGAGGAGATCAGAGAGCATCAACTTTGGGATTCAGAAATCAAATTTGGCTGCCTCAATCTCAGGGCAGCTCTTGTTATCAAATTATAAATACCAATCCTTCTTACACCCAATTCCAAACTGGATTAAGCCTTTTTAATGACCCATGTACTTAATATTCACTTATCATTCACCAAATATTTGAGTTACTACTCTATTTAGTTACAATGGAAAACAAAGGATAGGTATTCATTGATTAACAGCCATGATCCATGATCTCAAGGAGCTTGTATTCTGCTGAAAGAGATAGACAATCATCAAGTAAAGAAATAATTCATTACAGGATCTCATTGTGATAGTGACAGTAACAAAAACGACCTACTTATATATGGGAGAACATTTAAAACTTTAAGGTCAGGAAAATTTTTTAACAAGGGAAAAGAGGACTTTCCAGGCAAAAATAGGAATTTTACACCTTTAAGGAGAAAGAAAACCTCCTTTATATGGGAAGTTAGTGAGTTTTCTGGTGTTAATCTGTGACTCCACGCTTCCTATTCTGTTCCTTCTGGCTATCTTTTTTTCTTGTCTGTCGACTGCTGATACCTATATCTCCAGCTTAGATGTCTTCTTTGAGATCCAGATTTTAGGTACAATTCATCCATTGAACACCTCAAAGTACGTGTCTCACACCTCAGTGTGACTGTGACCAAAGGAAAGTCTTTGCTTTCCTTTCAGTCCTTCACCATGCCCTATACTCTTTGCCCTCCCTTTCCAATTCATCCTTATGTCTGATTAGCAACCAAAGTTCATCAGTTCATCCTTACGTTTTTTCCTGTATATATATTCCATCCCCCTAGCCTCTTGTCCCTTTTCTTTTACTCTTCTCTTCGTACCTGCTGCTTTCTCTGTACTTCAGGTTTTTGTCTAATATTCCTTTTTACAGCCTCAGAATGAATTTTTATAAATCCCAAATCTTCATGTCACATCCCTGTGTAAACTTGTAGTGATTTCTCATGGTCACAAGAGTAAGTGCAATATCTCATTGACATAGAAAACCCTTAACTGTCTGGAACCAGTATATTTTTCTTGATCTTTCCCCTAATAATCCTCTATTTAAAAGTTTATAACTTTGTTATTTTGTTGATTAAATTTATTTTGTAGTAAGTATCTTCTGTCTATTTCATTCAAGAAGAGTAAAGTCTACTTTTTTGCCTTTGCACATAAAGTGCATTCAGCTCAGACTGCAGCCTGCTTCTTTGTGTGCCAGTCGGTCTTCTTGTCATACTTTGAAAATGAAAGTGAAAGTCGCTCAGTTGTGTCCGACTCTTTGCGACCCCATGGACTATACATTCCATGGAGTTCTCCAGGCCAGAATACTAGAGTGGGTAGCCTTTCCCTTCTCCAGGGGATATCCCCAACCCAGGGATTGAACCCAGGTCTCCCTCATTACAGGTGGATTCTTTACCAGCTGAGCCTCAAGGGAAGCCCATATTGTACATTACATATTATTCCATATTACATATCACCCCATATTGTCATACTTTAGTCCCATATTACGTATGAGATTCATCACTTGGAAGTTACATCTATCTGATCATTCGATTATAATGATAGAATGAGTCTTTTGAATCTGGGAATTTTTCCTTTATTATTGCTTTGTTATATCTTCCAACCACTTAAACACATAAGAGGGCATTTGGTACAGAGTAAGTTATTGAATGAAAGTTAGCAAGAGTTGGAGAAGGCAATGGCACCCCACTCCAGTACTCTTGCCTGGAAAATCCCATGGAGAGAGGAGCCTGGTAGGCTGCAGTCCATGGGGTCACCAAGAGTTGGACACGACTGAGCGACTTCACTTTCACTTTTCACTTTCATGCATTGGAGAAGGAAATGGCAGCCCACTCCAGTGTTCTTGCTTGGAGAATCCCAGGGACGGGGGAGCCTGGTGGGCTGCCGTCTATGGGGTTGCACAGAGTCGGACACGCCTGAAGTGACTTAGCAGCAGCAGTAGGAGTAGCAGGAGTCGCTAGTGTACAGAAGTATCTTTTCAGAAACCACTTTCTTTTGTGATTTAAAAACTTTAAAATGAATGACACATATGTTTCTACAACAGAGAAATTACAAGCTCACTTAAACATCAAATCCTCATTTGGGAACAGGTTAGACTGAGAAGAATGTATCTGAAATCAACGAGCAGAATGTCTTTGTGCTTAAAACGCTGTCTCTTTACAGTCAGTGTGATGAGAAGAAGGATTGACATTCTCAGCCTCTCTGAAAAACAGGCCTTGAAGTATCAGGCTTCGTTGATTATTCAGTAAGCTGTTATAATAAGGCCACAACCAGAAAGTTCTAGAGGGAAGTAGAAAGAAAGAAAGCTTTGGGCTCTTACTGACATAATCTTACCATTTAGTCAGTATCATTCAAAGATTCAAAGTACCTTATGCTATTTTGTGCCTATGCACTTGAATTTCAGCCATTTTTAATCTACCAAGATCTGGCTTCTGTGAAAAAGAAAGTATGTTTTGACTTGTCTTTGTTGGGAGCATACTAGTTACAGGTTGGAATATGGGGAGGGGAACAAAGTGAAGAGAAAGAGAAATCCGTACATTAAACCCTCTAGAGCAGTGATTCTCAACCAAGGGTGATTTTGCTCAATAGGGAATATTTGGTAAAGTTAAGAAACACTGTTACTTATCATGAGGCTGATACTAGTGGCATCTAGTGAGTAGGTACCAGAGCTGCTACCAACCATCATACAACATATAGGATAACCAACCCCCTTCAAGGAAGAATGTGTGTGTGTGTGCTCAGTCATGTCCAAGTCTTTGCAACCCCATGGACTGGAGCCTGGAAGCTTCCTCTATCCATGAAATTTTCCAGGTGAGAGTACTGAAGATATCCTTCAGCATATCTTCCCAACCCAGGGATTGAATGTGTGTCTCCCGTGTCTCCTTCACTGGCAGGCAAATTCTTTACTGCTGCACCGCCTGGGAAGCCAACAAAGAATAAGCCAGCCCCAAATGTCAATAGTGTCAAGGTTAAGACATCCAGCTCCATAGTCAGTGGCATTAATTGATTCTGTGACTTAAAAGAGTCACTTCTGATTTTAGGGCTTCCTTTAATTCATTTGTGATAGAAAGAGCTTGGACTTAGAAGGTTATTGAATTTTCTTTGATATTCAGTGTTGAATAAGTCCTAACTCTAATATGGGATAGAAGAATAAAGATGTTATAAAATAGAAAAACAGAGTAAGCAAAAACACATGGTAAAGACTTGAGTCATTTGCTTTGAAATGTAGTTGATTTAAAACAGTTTATGCAGGAATTTTTTGGAAATATCTGGGATTGATACTCAGCATCACCTTATATGAATCTTTGAGATTCTCAGAAAAACTGCAACAGAATTAGAGATATACTAAAAAAAATTTAAAGTTCTTTAGGGCGTCTCTTTCTGCAGATTCAAAATTACCTGTCTCAGTGAAAGACCATTTATGTGAGACTATAGCAGTGTGTGCCACTGATAAAGACAGACTCAGAGACATGGGGATAGTTTGCTGAATGATTGAAAGGAGGTATTTACGTGGGCAATTTATTTTCCTTTCAGTTTCAAATTTTAGTACCATGCGCCCCTTTATCCTTCGCATCTCCCTTTACTAACAGAAGGGCATCTTGGAATAAATGCCCTTGCATCCCAGATCAAAAAATGCAGTGTGGAATGGAGATAAGCAAGAGAGGACAGGAAGAAAGACCTGCTGACAGTTCCTTAATTCCTCTAAACTTAGAAGGGAGAGGCATTGATTCTCTGTCCTGGTGTAACAAACTATACAAACCATCAGTTTTATTATAAGCAGGTCTTAATATTCTGTGGGACAGGGCACTTCAGGGCCCATTTGTTTCCATTCCATGATGCCTGGAGTCTTGTGGAAGCTAGAATGACCAGAAGACCTGGTGGCATCTCTCTTTTTCTCTCCTCCTCCATCCCTATACAAACTCTCCAAATGGCTAGCTTGGGCTTTCTCAGGATGTGGCAGCCTTAGAGTAGTCAGACTTCTATCACAGCTTAGGGCTCCAAGAGAACAAGACAAAAGCTGTCTGTCTCCTGCAAAGCTAGGCATGGAGCTGGCAGAGCATGGAACTGGCAGAACGTCACATCTGCTGTACACTGTTTATTAGTGCAGTTCCAGGCCTTCTCAGATCCAAAGGGAGGTGAGAGAAACCCCATCTGTCAATGAGAGAAGTGTCAAAATTTGTATGACCCATTTTTAATTTGCCACACTTTTAGTTAATCCTTTGGTAAAAATGCTGAAATTGGGTTCTAAATACCCAATGCTTTTGGGAGCATCGATCACATCATCACAGGACTAGATAAGGATAGATGAATATATGCTGTGAGATACAAAAAGAAAACGGTCAACATAAAAAATAAAGACTCCCTATATAAGACTTAACATCATTAAAATTATTTATTTTTAATTTATTTTAAAATTAACATCTGTGATTTGGGTTCTCCTCTAGTTGAACTTTTTGGCTCTCATTTCTGCTTTTGCAATCTCATTTGTATATGCATTGCAATTATATATTTTTTTCTTAATCTACCTTTAAATGATCCAGAAACTGTCACTCAGAAGCTTTACTTAGCTGCTTATTAATAAGCATTAGAAGTTACATTAATCATCCTGATTTTCAGTTTTCTCATCTGTGTAATGCTGTTAATACCAGTATTTACCTCATTAGGTTGTTGTATAGATGACATATAAAATGACTACTGTTGGATACATAGAAGAAAGTCCATGAGAATTTGCTGAATTAATTCACCACTTCTCAAATTAAGGGCCACATTGGCAATAGCTAAGTGTTTCAGATAAGGGTGATTAAACCTTTTTAGTGGCTTGAATAAATTAGAAGGGAAATGCATCTTATGCATCTTTTATTATTCTATATTTTACCTTATTGATAGTTGATATCATCTCCCCACTTGGTATAAATGATTATTTTTTATGCTGTGACTGTTATATCACAGGGACTTTTTTTTGTCCTTTAGTTTGATTATGCAATTAAAGAAAAAGAGCAATGAGAAGAGCAGAAAATAAAAGTTCCTATATCTGAAAGGGGATCTAAACTACTTTTGAAGATTTTGGCTTCTATAATTTCAGGTGTATTTCTCTTTATGTATAGCTAGAGAAAGAAAGATGGTTAAAGATATAGAGCAGTTAAATTCATTTGACAAAAAAGAAAAAAGAGAGAATATGTATTACATATGGTTAAAAGCTCAAATACAGTATACTGTGTGAAAGTGACTGGTGCACAGGAAATGTTTTCCGTCTTCTATGAAATTATCCATCGTGGTATTCTTCACATTGAATTCCTGTCCCTTCATTATGATTCTGCATTTACTTCACTTCAATGAAAAATATGTCTTTATCTATAGAAAAACATGATTATGTATTCAGTGTATGTACTATCTATCCTCCACCAGGCACGAGATGTGCAAAATTAAAATATACTTTCCTTGAGTAAATTATGAGGGAAAGAGTCAGGAACAATGAAAAACTCATACAATGAATGAAAAACACTGGGGTCATGTGCACATCAGAAAGGAAGAATGGGATAAAGTGTGGAATCACTAAATACGTACAGTGATGATGTTTGTGGTGGGTTCCCTGGTGGCTCAGAGGTTAAAGCATATGCCTGCAATGCCTGCAAAATGATGATGTTTGTCGGATAGTATGTTTGTAGTAACCTCTTACTGTTAAATCTTAGGGTAACCACACAGCATAATCCTCAAGAGCACAGGCTATGACAGGAGAATTTATGGGATCCAGTTCTAGCTCTGCCAGTTATTATGACATTAAGCAAATTATAGCATCTCTCTAATTCTCAGTTTTATGCATCTGCAAACACATATGTTGTGAGAATTAAATGACATAATTCACATAGAAGAACGTGGAAGAGTGCCATGCATATTGAATACTCAGATGTCAGTCAAAATCAAAAGGGCTAAAAGAGGGGAATAGGGAAGGAGAGGGATGTTTAATGAGGTCCTTTTAGACTATACATAGAAAGTGTGAACTTTTAACATGCTAAGGGATAGGTGCCATTGAAAGGTTTTTTAGCACAGTGCCATGGTCAAGACTTTGATTTAGATAAAAAATAGGAACAAATGAAACTCATGCACAGGCAGGGCTCTTCAACCAGGTCCTGCAGATGTGAAAACAGGAGCTCCAGTGGTCTTTGGTTTGATGTGACGGAATGCTTGGCAAGGTTTTTCCTTTCCATTATATAAAACTTTCCATAGCTGTGAGTTTTCGAACATTTTGCAATTCAAAGATTGAAAAGATCCCCCCACACTTTGTCATTCTCCCGGTGAATATAATAACCCCAAAGTATGTTTTGGATTTCAAGCTCAGAAAAATTTGGAAATGGTTTCTAATCATGAGTATACAGTCTAGATTACATCATTTTTAAATTTAAAACTTCACATAAGGTTCTGACTATCCCATAGTACAGTAATAATTTTTAAAAAGAAAAATTTTCCTCCATTTATGGGTATGTATTTGTAAGAATGTTTTTAGAAAATAAGAAGCAGAAATAATTATCTAAATCAAAGGGTCTTAACTTATTTATGCTCTACATATTGAAGTTATTTTGATGCCTGCATTCAAGTAAGACTTAAATGTGAACCCCCATATGTCTTCTGATACTTGTCAGATCATAACATGACAGAATATATTCATTGTCAGAGAGTCATTATTGCTAATCCCACAGTATTCTTTGTAAGTGATTCCTGAAAAACCATGTCAAATTTTGACCCAAGGGAAGCCAATGCCATCTGTTCATGGGCAATGGAGTTCAAGGGTTGGAGCAGTCAATATCCAGTTTCTGAAAGAAATTGCAGGTTTAATGAGACAAAAATAAAAACAGATAATTGTGGCTGTGGATCTGAGGGGTAAGGTGTGGAGTTCATGCATGACTGAACAAGAAAAAGTGCTGCTTTCCTGTAGCACATTACAGGACTGCCAGACAAGTGTGATTAAGGCAATTTACACATGAAATTCGATTATTAATGAAAGGATTCCCCTTCTTTCCATGCACATTACGTGAGGGGAATTTGTAAGTGGTCTTAATTAAAAATAACTCGTAGCTGATTGGCAGCTGGGCATTAGGTTGGAAACCGGCAGTCGCTAATGGGAGGGAAGATGGAGAATTAATGACAAGTGAGAGCATCGTCAGAAAAAAAAACTAGGTGCTGGCTGTCAGTCATCCATCCGGTGCCTCCACAATCAGCAGTTCTCCAGAGGATGCAGGCTGCTGGGCTGGCTTCTGCAACATGGCAATCAGTATCACACTACTCAAACACAGAGTCTAAAGTGATAGGGGACTTTGGCAATGGTATGCAGGTGTAGATAAGGCAAAATTCTAACTTTCCCCATTACCAAACAACTCAATCTTTTCTACATTTATAATTTCCTTGAGAAGTCATGATATAAAATTTATTATCTCACTCCTACTATGATGAGGAGGAAGAGGAGGAGGAGAAAGGCAATGGAAATCCCTTGTAACAGTTTAAAGGTCATGTAACTCTTCATATATATATGTATATATATATATACACACATACCCAGCATACTTGAAATAAGGGACATAAGAATAAAACAGTATAAATAATGTGAACAATTTCTTATTTGCTATGGACTTTCATAATATTAATAATGAGAATAAAATGAAACTTTACCTTAGCATTTTTGCTTTCATGCTACAGAACTTTTATCTTCTCATATTGTACACACATAACATCATCCACGGTAAATACAATGATATATGTGTTATCAGTGCAATTTTATGGATTTAAGGGTAAAAAACCCTGAAAAGCAATCGAATTAAAGAGATTTCTAAGCATAATGCATGTACAGCTGGATTACATCTTCCCCTATTTTTCATCTCTCTCCACAATCAATTACCTCTGATTTTTTTGGCATCTGCTGGCACATGGCCAAATACAGCTTTCCCAGACCTGGCTCTTTTAAAGGTTTAAAATCTGATGTAAAATCTTGTAAATTAATTTTAGAAATAGAGTATGAACTGAGATTTAGATTCTCAATTCTAAAAAAAGGGAATTTTTTATATAAATAAGGACTGAAGGTTAATTATCTTCCCTAAGATAAGGATTAGAAAAATAAAGTGGGAAAAGCTGCGGTAAGGTGAGAGAGTGGATGTAGCCACAGTTACAGCGAGTGTAAGAACAGAGCTGCAGGTACTTCACACTCCACACAAGAACATCAGGCATTGGATCAGAATCCTTACTGTGTTATACTAACACATGATCTCTTCCCAGGGAGCTCCATCTCCTAATGTGGTATTGATATTTCCATTGTGGAAAAGCCATGTTGTGTAATGAATATATAAAATCTGGAGTTTCTAGGAGACTTCTGTTACCTAGAAATGCTGGAGGAAATATATTACATAGGAAATGAAATTACGAACCAGTTAGGTATTTAACGAGGTTGCTGAATAACTAAATAGCTGAATTTATACAGTCTGTCTAGAATCTATCAGTGAATTAGATGTTTATTTTCTCTGTTTGAAATAAAACCCAAAGTATCCAAAACACTCAGGTAGGGTCAGTAAGATTTGAACAACCATGAGTGTGAATGATCTGTCTATACCATCAAATGCTAAAAAGAAAATATATGAGCAAAATAAAATAACTAGAGCAGAAATGAAAATTGTACTTAGAGCCATGTGGAAAGAATGAATGGTGAAAGCTATGAATCATACCTATTCCTTCAAGTGTATGGATTAAATGTCCTTATGTATACACATCAGTCTGTAAGTGCTTTAGACTGAGCTGGTGCATAACAACTCAAATGGAGCTTTTCTCATATCTTGTTCCCACTTCAAACTTTTTCCTGTGCTCTTTTTATTTTCTCTTTACTCTCTTTTTGCTTCTTCTCTGGTATTTTCCCTTCATAATCCTCACCTGAAAAATGAACACTGTTATGTAAGTTTTATGGACAGGAAACCATGACTTATTATCATTAAACAACTTGCCCTAAATTTCAGTAAGACCTGGATCTTGTATCTGGCTTGGTCTGCGTCCAAACAAATCACATCTTAAAAAATATTCCCTCCCCTCTCAAATTCTGGCCTATGTATCCAATTTTGTCATTTTATAGATAGAGATATCCAACTCTAGTTACTGAACTACTGAGGAGTCCAATTTAGTTTTAGTTTGAGAATTGCTGACATATGAGTCTAAATATTTCACAAAGCGTACTGCCAATGCATCAAAGCAGTCTTTGATGAAATGGTATCATGTTTTTCTAACATGATTCTTCAGGGATAGAAATTTATGTGAACCAAACCTATAGCTTTGTCATCTCCATGTCTAATGTCGTTTCTTTCAGAAATTTCTTGAAATAAGGTACATAATCCTCACAGAAGAGTTTAAACAAAACACAAAGGTTTATAATGGGGCCCAAGTAAGGGAAGTCAGTTAGGCCTCCCTTGAGGCAGGAGCCTAGAAGCAAAATGCTATTGAATTGAAGGTAACTATGCTCTTCTCGGAAAAGGCAATGGCACCCCACTCCAGTGTTCTTGCCTGGAGAATCCCAGGGACAGGGTGGGGGATCCAGGTGGGCTGCCGTCTATGGGGTCGCACAGAGTCGGACACAGCTGAAGCGACTTAGCAGCAGCAGCAGCATGCTCTTCTCAGGACACCATAATCTCCTATCTCTAATTCTGTCTCTCTTTCTCTCTCGCATCTGTCTGCACAATCAATTACCTGTGTTTTTTTATGCTTCTGCAAACTCATGTCCAAATAAAGCTTCCCCATACCTGGCTACTCTTTATCTCTGATTTCAAAACAGAGCCTGACTAAACAAGGTGATACAGGATTCCAAGTTCCTATGAGAAAGAACATGATGGACTCTCTTTGAGAGGGAAATTTGCCTCTGGTCCAGTCAGCAGTGGACTGGGACAGGGTTATCTCAGTTGAGGTTGTGATAGTGAAAAGTGAAAAGGCAGTGCAGGACTCTACAATGAGAGCAAAGGATAGGGGCAGAAATGACCAGCATTTCTAGGTCAAATATTGTCAGACATAGAGGTCAGGTTAAGGTAAAGTCCTCAAGAACTCATAGAATGAAGAGCAAGATAGCAGGAGGCAAAGGGGTAAGTAACTGCACACATAGCTCAAGAAACCTAACCATTTGTAAATTCTCATTTGAATTTCTCATTACTTCTTTAAAGTGCCTAAAGACAATATGCATCTGAATGCAGAGTTTCAAAGAATAGCAAGGAGAGATAAGAAAGCCTTCCTCAGTGATCAATACAAAGAAATAGAGGAAAACAACAGAATGGGAAAGACTAGAGATATCTTCAAGAAAATTAGAGATACCAAGGGAACATTTCATGCAAAGATGGGCTCAATAAAAGACAGGAATGGTATGGACTTAACAGAGGCAGAAGATATTAAGAAGAGGTGGCAAGAATACACAGAAGAACTATACAAAAAAGACTTCACAACCAAGATAATCACAATGGTGTGATCACTCACCTAGAGCCAGACATCCTGGAATATGAAGTCAAGTGGGCTTTAGGAAGCGTCACTATGAACAAAGCTAGTGGAGGTGACGGAATTCCAGTTGAGCTATTTCAAATCCCAAAAGATGATGCTGTGAAAGTGCTGCACTCAATATGCCAGCAAACTTGGAAAACTCAGCAGTGGCCACAGGACTGGAAAAGGTCAGTTTTCAATCCAATCCCAAAGAACGGCAATGCTAAAGAATGCTCAAACTACCACACAATTACGCTCACACGCTAGTAAAGTAATGCTCAAAATTCTCCAAGCCAGGCTTCAACAGTACGTGAACTGTGAACTTCCAGATGTTCAAGCTGGTTTTAGAAAAGGCAGAGGAACCAGAGATCAAATTGCCAATATCTGCTGGATCATGGAAAAAGCAAGAGAGTTCCAGAAAAACATCAATTTCTGCTTTATTGACTATGCCAAAGCCTTTGACTGTATGGATCACAATAAACTGTGGAAAATTCTGAAAGAGATGGGAATACCAAGCCATGTGACCAACCTCTTGAGAAACCTGTATGCAGGTCAGGAAGCCACAGTTAGAACTGGACATGGAACAACAGACTGGTTCCAAATAGGAAAAGGAGTAGGTCAAGGCTGTATATTGTCACCCTGCTTATTTAACTTCTATGCAGAGAACATCATGAGAAATGCTGGGCTGGAAGAAGCACAAGCTGGAATCAAGATTGTCGGGAGAAATATCAATAACCTCAGATATGCAGATGACACCACCCTTATGGCAGTTCTCATTTCAGAAGTAAAAGCAGCAAATTTAACAATAAGGCTATGGTGTTTCTTGGACATTTTACAGCACTTTCAAGGAAAATTTAAAGAACTGAGCAAAAAATTGTAGAAATGGATTCACTAAGGAGAACTTTTATGAAAATCACCAAATTCAGAAGAAAGAGGTTAAAATTCTGAGCTCTTATCTGGTCCCACATCCTGCCTTTTCAACTTCTAGCTATTAACCATTGGCAGCACAACCTTTCTCAGCTTCTACTTCCTCATCTGTCAAATTGGATAATACTATTATTATTGCATAAAGTTGTGGTAAAGTTTAAAAGAGTTAAAATTTGATAAGCACTTACACCAAAGCCTAGGGCATAGTAAGGGATCTAAAATTTTGTCTACTGCCATCATTTTTCTGCATGACTTTTTCCTCCGCACGTCTCCACACTATTTCTTTAAAGGGATACTCAGGAAACAGGAGGCTATGAAGTAGCGATTTAGGAAGGCAGTGACCTAGTTTTGCAACCAGGCATTTGAAGAAGAAGTGGAGGGAAGCATGTGGAGATGGTGGGAAGAGTAATAAGAATAAATCAGATATTACTGGATTTCTCAGAACTATGAGAAGGAGGAAGGGAGGGAGAAGAGGAGGAAAAGAGATGCATGATCAAAATTAGTGAACAACTATAAGTTCCGTGAGAGGCTACAAGCCATGTCAGTACATTTCCATGATGTATTTTGATAGTAATTTAGAAGTGAAACAGTTGTTGTTGTTGTTTATTTTTACTTTTTACTTACTGTGTTCTAGGTCTAAAATATAAGTAAAGCCTCAAACCTGTACTTTAACAGGTAATATTGATTATATTAGGCAAAATTCATTGAACCAAGAAAATGGGGGTTATCACATAACTCAATTATTGTATCAGTTCGGTTCAGTCACTCAGTTGTGTCCAACTCTTTGTGACCCCATGGACTGCAGAATACCAGTCTTCCCTGTCCATCACCAACTCCTGGAGATTGTTCAAACTCATGTCCATCGAGTCGATGATGCCATCCAACCATCTCATCCTCTGTCATCCCCTTCTTCTCTTGCCTTCAATCTTCCCCAGAATCAGGGTCTTTTCCAATGAGTCAGTTCTTCGCATCAGGTGGCCTTAGTATTGGAGTTTCAGCTTCAGCATCAGTCCTTCCAATGAATATTCAGGACTGATTTCCTTTAGGATTGACTGGTTGGATCTCCTTGCAGTCCAAGGGACTGTCAAGAGTCTTCTCCAACACCACAGTTTAAAAGCATCAATTCTGTGGCGCTCAGTTTTCTTTATAGTCCAACTCTCACACCTGGAACAACCGTAGCTTTGATTAGACGGACCTTTGTTCACAGTACATGAACTGTGAACTTCCAGATATTCAAGATGGTTTTAGAATAGGCAGAGGAACCAGAGATCAAATTGCCAATGTCTGTTGGATCACCGAAAAAACAAAAGAGTTCCAGAAAAACATCTACTTCTGCTTTATTGACTACACCAAAGCCTTTGACTGTGTGGATCCCAAGAAACTGTGGAAAGTTCTTAAACAGATGGGAATATCAGACCACTTTTCCTGCCTCCTGAGAAATCTGTCAAGATATCTGTCAAGGTTTCTGTCAAAATGCACGTCAAGAAGCAACAGTCAGAACTGGACATGGAACAACAGACTGGTTCCAAATAGGAAAAGGAGTACGTCAAGGCTGCATATTGTCACCCTGCTTATTTAACTTATATGCAGAGTTTATCATGCAAAATGCTGGGCTGGATGAAGTGCAAGCTGGAATTGAGATTGCCGGGAGAAATATCAATAACCTCAGATATGCAGATGACATCACTCTTATGGCTGAAAGCAAAGAAGAACTAAAGAGCCTCTTGATGAAAGTGAAAGAGGAGAGTGAAAAAGTTGGCTTAAAACTCAACATTCAGAAAACTAAGATCATGGCCTCCACTCCTATCAATTAATGGCAAATAGATGGGGATAGAATGGAAACAGTGAGGGACTTTATTTTTGGGTGTTCCAAAATCACTGCAGATGGTGACTGCAATCTTGAAATTAAAAGATGCTCACTCTGTGGAAGAAAAGCTGTGACCAACTTAGACAGCATATTAAAAAGCAGAGACATTATTTTGTCAATTATTGTATACATAATATTAAAAACATCAGAATTTTCTGAGCAGTGATAGAGTTGTTAGAAAAAGCCTCTGGCATCAGATGGACTTGGGTTTGAATTCCCGTCTGTTACTAGCTGTATAAGTCTAGAAAAATTATTCTCTGTCATAAAGCCTCTAAGATCTCCTGCATACATAACTATATAAAACAAAGTAGCACTTTTTGATAGTATTTTGAATAATTATGCAGTAGGTAGCTGTCAAGAGTGAAATCAGGCCTGTAAAGCATAGGGTGAATTCCTATCATAATCCTCCTGCTCCCCTGGGAGCCCCAGATCTAAGCCACCCTTGCCAAATCATTTAAAGGCAATTTTGTGACATTCATTCCACAAAAGTAGCATTTTCCTCAGGTCAGAGCTGCTTGAAGAGAACTTTACAGGACTGCTGTTAAATCTCAGACCTCAGCTGGATGTTGGAGGAAACTCCCACTCTCACAAACCAGGTCAGGCAGCCTACTTGGCCCAGCACCCCTCCTTGGCAGACATAATCTATTAACTTTCTGACAGGGGCAGTAGCCCATGTAAGGACTCAATTTCGCCCCCACCCCCCACCCCATGAGTCCACGATCACTTGTAGAAACTTTAATTTCAACACCTGCTTGACTTAACAAGGGAGCAGGAGCCTCTGCTTTTGCTCTTGACCAGAAGATGGGCTAGTATACCCCTGCATCCAACCTTGTAAGATAGGATTCCAGAAACCTTGTTTCCTCTAACTTTAAATGAGGATAATATCCACGTATTTGTTCAAAGCCCCTGTGGATCTAGGAATTCACATTAAAGTAATTTATTCATTTCCCACTCTTTCATTGAAATCAACACAAGAATGAGATCACAAAGGCCTTATATACCACATCCTATCATCATTGTTAACACTGTAATTAATGATACCTTGATTATTTTTTTTAAAAAAGAGTCATTAAATTTCATGTTTCTAAACAATGTGTGCCCCAATTCTAGGATGTGGCATACCATAAACAATTATGATCTGAAATATTTTGTGTCAGAAAACAAAATTGCAAACATTTATGGAACACATGAATGAAGAAGGAAGCTATTGCCTTGCCATTTTAAGAAATAATATCACATTTGGATACATTTTAATATGTGAAAGAGGCATGCAGTTATCATAGAATTAAAGTAATTATGCTATCTTCAGTTAACACACATGTAAATGGAAGATCTGGGATTTATATCCAAGCCTGCTTGATTCTAATGATCTGCTTTTTCTACCATGGCATGAAAATGATGTCAAAACCCAGAGTGTTAGCAAAAGGAATGACCATTTGGAGGTATCATTAAATGGTATAAAGGCCAAGAAAATTAAAACAGAAAAAGATATAGTAATTTAACAGATTGCAAGCATGACTGGATTCTTATTACTGTTATTCTTCTAAGAACTTCACAGAGTGAAAAATTATGATACGCCCTGGGATCACTTAGTCTAGAGGTTAGAATTCAGTGGCCAGAGTGGTGCCTAGGAACTTAATTTTTTTTAACATCACCGGTTGGTGCTAAAGTTTGACGAACCACTAGTAAGCACGACTGAAGTGACTTAGCAGCAGCAGCAGCAGCAGTAAGTCCCAGAGAAGCTAGTCTTCAAGCAGCTTTAGTAGCACCACAAGTTAACTTGTTGAAAATGTGACTTTCTAAGGCTACCAAAACTACAAGAATCAGAAATTCCAGGGTGGAGGCCAATAGCTTGTGCTCCCTGCTAAAGTTTGAAAACCATTACTGGAGAGTATCTAGAACCAATAGAAATGGAGGCGGGGCGGGGAAAGCAGAAGCTCAATGGCCTCTGGAATGAAGTGCCCTGGTAACAATAAGGAAATAGAAGGCAAACATCTTGTTTCCTTTCCGATCCTAAACTCAGTAGACAGTAAAACTGCAGGATCTATTTGCCCTGTTCAAGATCTACTGTCTCCTGCACCCCAATGAATGTACCTAAAGGAAGAGGTTTTTAAGACAAAAAGGAGAAGTAATGTAGTTAACTATGCCTACTTTCTCTCTTGCCTTGAAAGAAAATGATGGAAGGAAAAAGAGAAGTTACAGTGTAAAAAAAAAAAGATGTCAGACTTAGATTGGCTTTGGTTGGATACTGACTAAGTCACCTAGGGTCATAACCTGGACAAACTGACTTCTCTGAGTCTCATTAGAAGTGGGTATTGCAATCTACTGACAGCGATGACACTGGTATGCTTTACAGGGATATCCAGGGAGATGGGCCTCACAGCTTCTGCTTCTCCCCTTGACATCCACAGGTGGGAAGGAAGAGACAGGGTCAGGAAGTTCATCAGAGCCCTTCCAAGAACGTCATCCCCACACCAAATATACACTGTTCTCCAATAGAAACTTTTCTTTTCTTTTACTCAGAGGACTTGAAACATGCTCAAATCAGTGAAAGAAAAAATATGGGGGCAAAAATTAGCATCTTGGAGCTCTTGAACACACCTCATGCTTTGTGTCACCCAAAATTGATAGAAGAGAGAATATATAAATCATATTTTAAAACCTCTGGAGGTTATCCATATGGACTGTGCCCCATCTTCTAACTCCGTCTGATTCTTGAATCTTCCTTCATTGTTTTCTCCATTCACTCCTATTAAGACCTATTTCCAGTGTGTACATGTCCATCCCAAACTCCCTGCTATATTTAAAATGAACGGACTTTTGGACTCTGTGGGAGAGGGAGAGGGTGGGATGATTTGGGAGAATGGCATTGAAACATGTATACTATCATGTAAGAAACGAATCGCCAGTCTATGTTCGATACAGGATATAGGATGCTTGGGGCTGGTGCACGGGGATGATCCAGAGAGATGATATGCGGTGGGAGGTGGGAGGGGGGTTCAGGATTGGGAAATCATGTACACCCATGGCTGATTCATGTCAATGTATGGCAAAACCAATACAGTATTGTAAAGCAATATAAAGTAAAAAAAAAAAAAATGAATCACCAACAAAGACCTCCCTACTGTATAGCACATGGCACTCTGCTCAGTGTTATGTGGCAGCCTGGATGGAAGGGGAGTCTGGGGGAGAATGGACACATATATATGTATGACCGAGTCCTTTCGCTGCTCACCTGAAACTATCACATTGTTTGTCAATTGGCTAGACCCCAAAACAAAATGAAAAGTTGTTTTTTTTTTAATCTATTTCCAGAGCAGGAATAGAGACCCATATGTACTGAATGGATGTATATGCACAAGAAGGGAAGAGGAGGGTGGGGCAAATTGAGGGATTAGGATTGACATATAAACACTGCCATGTGTAAAAATAATAGCTAGTAGGAACCTGCTGTATATAGTACAGGGAGCTCAGCTCAGTGAACTGTGATGACCTAAACAGGTGGGATGGAAGGTGGGGTGGGATGGAGTCCCAAGAGGTAATGTGTATATGTATACATATAGCTGATTCACTTTGTTGTATAGCTGAAAATAACACAACATTGTAAAGCAACTATATTAAAACAAAACAAAATGAACAGACAGCCGTTTTTCTTCTTTTCTCTAAGGGAACTCAGCTTCTCATAGTTGAGAAAGAAGTCCTGGCCATCTTTCTTTTCTTATTCCCATGTGTGTGTGTACTCAGTTGCTGCTCAGTCATGACTAACTGTTTGTGACCCTATGGACTATAGCCCACCAGGCTCCTCTGTTCATGGCATTTTTTCTTGTAAGAATACAAGAGCAAGTTGCTATTTCCTATTTCAGGGGATCTTCCCGACCCAGGGATCCAACCCACATCTCTTGTGTCTCCTGCTGGTGGACAGGTTCTTTACTGCTGTGCCACCTTATTTCCATGAGCCCTACCATCATCCGTTCTGTAAAATGGTGATGGAAAGTTTGCTGTGTCTTCAGGCTTTGAAGATAGTAGTCCTTCATGGTAGAAATAATTCAGAGGCTACATGTCCAGGCAAGTCTGTGCCTATCCATGTCTATTGTCAGGTTCTTCCTAAAATTCTTAGGGGGAGATAGTTCTGGAGAGAGTGACTATTTTTGTTCTAAACACAATACACTCTACTTCTAACTGAGAAAAATAAGCTCCCATTATTAACGTGATTTTGACCACCCTCACATTAAAAAAAATAACTTTGGCATTATCAAGTTATTTGTGCTGCACCCCACAACCACTGAAGGAGGTTTTGAATAAAACCCTGCTCCAGCCCAGTCAAATGAGAATCTCTGGGGGTGTGGTCTTAGCATTAGAGCTATTTTAAAAGCTCCCCAGCTGGCTCTAATGTGTAGCAGTGGTGGAAAAGTTATGTTTAAAGAACATTAGCCTACCTCCTAGTCTGATTTTATTACAAAGTATCAAAAGGAAGCAGAAAAAAAGCCATGATCAACTCAATAATTCCTGCATGTATTCTTTCTGATTCCCCAAATTTATTATAGAAGGATGTGAAAGAAAGTGAAAGTGAGTCACTCAGTTATGTCTGACTCTGTGATCCCATGGACTATATAAGTCCATGGAATTCTCCAGGCCAGAATACTGGAGTGGATAGCCTTTCCCTTCTCCAGGGGATCTTCTCAACCCAGAGATTGAACCCAGGTCTCCTGCATTGCAGGTGGATTTTTTACCTGCTGAGCCACAAGGGAAGCCCACTGAAGAATGGGGAGGGACAAATAAATAAATAACCAACATTATACATCAAAGTTACTGTATGGATTATGTGTATCAAGGAAATTAGCTCTAATACTTTGCACATAGTCGGTACTTAATACATTGTAAACATGCCCATCCATCTTTTCCTCTAGCTCTTCATAGGAAGAGAAAATAAAATGAATTGGCGCTGCTGTACTCTTGGTACTACTTGAGAACTGCTTCAGGATTAGGTTCAAATTCTTCCCATGCCTATGTCCCTGACAGTCAGTTTCCTGATCTGTAGAATTCTTTACTAAATCTAGTTTATAGAATTAAATGAGTTGACCCACTTGAAAATACCAACCTCATGGGAGGAACTCAGTTAATACTGGTGACCCTCTCCTATGTGCCCCATTTGTGGACTGAAGTTACTGCTTTTCTGCCTGAAAAAGTCACTGTTGAGACTTCCATTTTCTATGGATTTAACATCTCCCAGAATACTAATAAGCATCAGTACCCCCTGGTTATTTGTGGTGGATTTAATTCTTGTTTATCTAAGCTGCCATCCAGGGCTTTTAACACTTGCTAATAATCACAGCCTCTACATCCACATTAAGGGGTCTGAGATGTGAATGTAGAGGCCTTCTTTCCTTAGAGGTCCACTCACAGGTTGGTAAATAAGTTTTCATGGTGTTGAGACCAGGCTTCTGGAAGGGGTTTCATAGTCAAATTTTCCAAATGATTCTTTCAAATAACAGTCTTTGCTCCTAGTAGAAATATCTCTCTACTTTTACCTTTCTTCAGCCAATGACATCATCTTAGTTAAGCAAATCTGCAGTCCACCTCAGTGTTCACTCGTTTTTATTTTTATTTCTCCTCTGACAATTGACTTCAAACATTGAATCCTTGCAGCAGTGCTTGGAGTGGCCAGGAAGAAACGATATTAGCTGAATGTTATCTTAATAGTGTTTATGTTTTATTTTCCTCACCTGATAGGTTATTCCTCATACTCTGTCTAAGTCATGGGCACATTTTACTGAAGGACATTTAAGACCTTGCTGGGTTTGTTGTCAGCCTACATCTCAAATCCACAAGCATCCATGCACCTCGTGGATTGGAACGGTTGTGTGCTTTCATCTCAGTCTGTTGAGATCATTGTCAATTGTACCTGAATGCACTTCTGAATTCCCAGTAGGATTGTCCCTCATTTGTCTGATTACCCTCTTATCCCAGGAGCTCTCCTTTTCTCTCCCTAGCTATAGATGTTTTATTGCTAATCTATCTTCTTGGCTACACTAGGAAAAAAAAAAAAAACAACCTTAGAGCTGCTGCTTGTTAGTCTTTATATGTCTTAGAAGTTGGTACAACCAAAATATATACTTTACAAGCTTATTGAATCAAGTTATTCCAAATAATGCCATTTTTTCTCAACTGCATCATCACCATGGAGTTTTAGCTAAATATTGGTTGAAAGCACAGAGCATTTTACCCTCTGAAAACTGATTATTCTCCCTAATTTGTTCAAGATCTTTATTTCCAGTTTTGATATAGTTCTCCTCCTAAAATATCTTGCCATTGCTTCTCATCTTTTTCACAGACTCCTCTTCCTCTCTTGTTTTATTAATTTTTTTAATGTTTATTTTTACTCTATTTTAATTTAATATTATTTTGAATTGGTTTTTCTCTTCCTTATTTGCTATTCAGATTCCCTGGGCACTGTGAATCACCACCATAATTTAATTATATAAGCCAGTAGCTCCAACATTTGTATTTCTAGGCTATACCGCTTCTCTGAATTCCAGAAACTATCCCACGGTCTGGAATGAAGCAGATGCTCATTAAAGTGTTTTGTGAATGAATAAATGAATGGTACCTTAAGAGTGTACTTGCTTTTGTTCTTGTTTAGTCACTAAGCCCTATCCAACTCCTTTGTGACCCCTTTGACTGTAGCCTACCAGACTTCTCTGTCCATGGAATTTCCCAGGCAAGAATACTGAAATGGGATGCCATTTTGTTCTCCTGGGGATCTTCCCGACCCAAGGATAGAACCCTTATCTTCTTCATTGGCAGGTGGATTCTTTACCACTGAGCCACCCAGGAAGCCCATACCTGGCCTTAGAGGGCTTTAAAAAATCAGGCGGGCTTCCTAGGTGGCTCACTGGTAAAGAATCCGTCTGCCAATGCAGGAGACATGGGTTCTATCCCTGGATTAGGAAGATCCACTGGCGAAGGAAATGGCAACCCACTCTGATGTTTTTGCCTGGGAAATTCCATGGAAAGAGGAACCTGGCAGGTTACAGTCCATGGGGTTCCAAAAGAGTTGGATACAACTTAATGACTAAAATGGCAACAATGCAAAGAGTCAGATGCAGGTCACACTGATGCACCATATAACAGAACTTGAATGCAAACCACATATTGTATTTTAAATGTTCTCACAGCCACATTTAGAAAGCAAAATAAATGGGTAAAATTAATTTTAAATAATATATTTCCCTTAACTCAGTATGTCCCATGTATTGCCATTTCAACTTGTGATCTCTGTGTATCATTGTTAGTATGATATATTATTTATCATACTAAGTCTTTGACATTCAGTGTGCCTTCTACACCTACAGTTCATCTAGAGTCAGATGCTAAATATAATTCCTAGTCTCACTACATTTCTAGTGCTTATCAGCCACTCATGTGACTTGTGACTCCTCTGTTGGATAGCACAGCCAAAGTGAGTGGAAATCATTTCAAGTTCTAAAGCAGGAGACAAATATAAAAAAAGAAAAAAAAGTCAAGATTTGAAGTAAGATAAGAGCCAATCCTCTCCTTACTTAAATATACCATTAATCTTTTCTGCTTGTTTAAGCAGACATTTAGTTATATGTTACAGCACAGGAAAAAGACTGCCAGGAGAGAATCATTATTAACCTGAAAACTTACATATCATTAAAGACTGCCTTTTTCAGGCTGATGTCTGTCATGAACTTAAATATCCAAACTTAACTCTTCCTCATTTTGCCCATTTGACTCTTCATTACTATCCATTTTCATATGTAAGATTTAATACATTGAGTCTTTTCACTAGAGTTGCTGCTTTCACTTCTCTGTTTCTCCTTCCCACAGTCATTGTCTATCACCTCCTGTAAGAGTTTGGATAGGAAATTGAGAACGAATATGAATTGATCTTACCTGATTGTGGAAAGACATATTGCAGTCTAAAGTAATAAAAGAAAAAACATATCATATAATGGAAGTGTGTTTCTGCCTAGATGTGCTACCATACAACCTTGATAAAAATAGCATTTTTTTCTTGCTAAATAGTATTGGGATTGAGTCAGTGACTCAGAATCACCTGGGAGTCTTCCGGAGGTTTGGGCAGACGAGCCAGGGAGATGCAAAATGCCTCCGGCCTGCAGCCTACCTCCTGGTTTTTGACCTTGGCTTTGTCCTCCATCCCACATGTCAGATCAAGAAAACCAGGCAACAGCTTGAACGAGGCAAGGTGTGTAATATAAATACAATGAAATCTCTGCCCAGATAACTCCTATCGATCCTCTGGGGCTTTGAGCCACACTACATTGAATTTTTTTTTTTTTTTTAGGAGTGCCGACTGCACACACATTTCACTGGATTTATATGACTTTTTTCAAGCCGCTAGAATACCAATTAACAAAGTGCTAATATAGTACAAGGCTTGAAATAACTAATGCAGCTCTGTGAAGGCCTAAATTCTGAGGAACATTTTATCCTCTAGAAAAAGCCAGCTGGTTAGAGGTTTTGGGGCCACTCACCCTCTCTGTGAGGATAAAGTAGGAGGTGCTTTGGGGTTGGATTTTTCTTCTCTCCTCGCTGCTCTCTTGGCATCTTTTTGAATGTCAGCCACCTCTTGCTTATAAACTCTGTCTCTTTCTGATAAACTTTGGAAAAGGAGTGAAAAATAAGCTCCACCTCTATAATACAGATGTAGGCATTCTTGTCTTCTGCTTTTCTGTCAGTGCAAGAAGGAACTCCACACTTTCTTCAAATTAATCATCATTATGTTAACTTACCCTGTGTCCTTAATCATAGCTACTACTTCACGGAGAGGATTTTTCACCCACAAATAGTGTTTTTCATATATATGGAGCGATGAATAGTCTGATCACTGTCTCTGAAGGGAGAGTAAAGGGGAAATAAATACAAAAATAAGTGATTTGGGGTGAGCATAGCTGTTTAATCATCATTTGAAGGATGGCGCTAAGGGTATCCTTATATGCTAGGCATGACAGTAAAGTGGAAGTTAAAGGGAGGCAGATTTTGTCTCAGTATACAAAACGAAAATGCTGACAATTCAGTGCTTCCATCTTTAAGTGTTGCTCCTAAAAAAAAAAAAAAAAGAAGAAGAAGGAATAAACAGCCTTAAAAGAGGGAGATCAATGGAGTCATTCAGGAAGATATGAAACACCCTATTTTGAACTCTATTTGAAAAGTATTAGAAAGAATTTAAGCTTTACAAGGATGTTGCAATGCAAAAAAAAAAAAAAAAAAAAGTCTCCTTTTAATCTAGAAATTACATGATTCTGAGGTAGAGAGGTCTCTTGTCATCAGAAAGCCTAAGCCAGCTTTTTCTGCAGTTAGACAATTGTTTGAAGACAAAAGCCCCTGGTGACCCAGTGATAACATGTGTGTAGCAATCCCCCTTGGAAAAGGTCTAGGGAGGATAGAGGTGTATGACACAGGGCTGAGGACGTGAGATTTGGGCCTGTGGAATCTTTGAACCAGTGGTGTGTTAAAGAAGAGTTATTCGGTGTCTCTCAGAACCTGCCCTGCACTTTTAAGGCCCCATAATATAGAAATAACTATCTGGTCTGAAATAGCATGTTAAAACACAGAAATAGCACTATTGATGAGCCCTGCCTTTAACTTAAACAGAACAAATTAAGGTTGGCAGGGGGAAACACTCCTTTTCTAGAGCCATCAGCATCTGCTCAATCAGATGACCTAATAAAAACAACACACAGATGCATTTTATGGCCTTGGGGGTGTTTTTTGGGGAATGGATTAGACACAACGAATGAAGGCCAGGCAGCCAGCTTAATGCCTCGGCTGGCCCTGGGTGGTAGGCCTGGCCAAGAAAAGCTCAATAACTAAATGGCAAAGAGAACAGATGAGTCCTCTAATTGGCAAAAGGGAAATGTATTTGGGGCTGCAGTAGGGTAGGCTGAGTTGGGTAATACAAATTTCACTGTGATCTTTCTTGCATACTCTGTTGTGCTAGGATTTAGTGGAGATGATGCTAGGATGTTCTGAACAAAAAGATTTTAGAGTTAGGGAACATACGGCCCAAATTCTCACTCTTTGATGAACTAGTTTCTAAAATATTCTTGACATACAATTTAATTTGTTCTTGACTATGTTCACTTATATTCAGTTATAAATTCTACACTGATCACTGAATCTACTAAGAGTCAGACCTGACTGAGAAATGGGAGATGTAATTAGGAAAATTTCCTGCTCTATATGTAGCTTACAATGATGCAGAAAGACAAAACAAAACAAGCATATAACATAATCAATCTCTAGCCAAGTAAACACAGATATTAATGAATAGTTTCAGAGATATCTAAACATTGTGAAATATATATCTAAACTGTGTCTGATATAGAAAATAATATGGTGGGATCAGTTATTGTATGGGTGATCAGAGACAGGCAAATGGCGGTGACATTTGACTTCAGGTAAGGTGTCAAGGCTTCTTTGTGAGGGATCTGTTCTAATGATGCAAGCTTCTATTGGTAATTTTTTTAATTATTATTTTTCTATCAGTTCAACAAATACTTGGCTTGGTAAGTGCATCAGTAGGTCAGATGCTCTTCTATGTAACAGAGATATCATCCTTGTTTTCAAGGACTTGCAATCCTCTTGGAAAGGACATAAAAGCCAAAATATACTATACATTGTAACATATTCAATATTAGAAATTTATATCAGGTATCAACTTAACACAGTTGATGGTGGGGTTCATTTTTCCCTGGGAAATTTTTAAAAAGTGGCTAGTCTGTGTGCTAAAGAATGGTGAACCATAAAAGTGGGACAGCCCAATATGTGCAAAAATATGCTTGCATGAGATAACAAAGGATTTCAGAGTAACTGCGAGTGGTGTGGACAGTTAAATATAAAATGGGAGATAGGGCAAAGATAAATATTTGGCTAGAGAAAGAGTTAGAAATTATACATCAAAGATGATGTGTAAGGGTTTTGGTATTCAACTTATAGGTGATTAGAGTAACATATAAAATGTTTAAAACAGTAGAGTGAAAAAATAGTAATAATAATTATAGGATGAAGAAGAGGAGGGAAGGTTGAGGAAGAAGAAATAACATTTAATGACTACTTAATATATAGCTGGCCATTTCATAAGAACCCTATTTGTAGTAAGTCATTTCTTATGGAAATCATCTGAAGAAACTGAGGCAGAAAGATCTAAAAAATGTGTCCAAGGTCACACTGTTTAGCAAAGCCAAAGTTTATACTGGGTAGTCTTACTCCAGAGTTTGTGCCCTATAGAAGGCTGCC
Organism: Budorcas taxicolor; assembly: GCF_023091745.1. Lineage (NCBI taxonomy): Eukaryota > Metazoa > Chordata > Mammalia > Artiodactyla > Bovidae > Budorcas > Budorcas taxicolor. The sequence goes on along the minus strand of NC_068927.1, from coordinate 33,450,485 downwards.
ACTATACATATATGATCCTGTTTATTTTATGTTTAAGGAGTAATCTTAGGGCTAGGTGTGCATTCAATGTATGTTTAAAAACCACATTAGTAACATGTATACTATCATGTAAGAATCGAATCGCCAGTCTGTCTATGTCTGATGCAGGATACAGCATGCTTGGGGCTGGTGCACAGTGATGACCCAGAGAGATGTTATGGGGAGGGAGGTGGGAGGGGGGTCCATGTTTGGGAACGCATGTACACCCGTGGAGGATTCATGTCAATGTATGGCAAAATACAGTATTGTAAAGTAAAATAAAGTAAAAATAAAAATTAAAAAAAAAAAACCACATTAAAGGCTGTGTTAAGGATAAGATCATAGAAACCTTACAATAGTAGAGGCATGAGCAATAATAAGGATCTGCTTCTTATTTTTCTATGCACTAGTTCCACTAGTTCTGTAGTCTTTATATATTAGAAAATCACCCTCTTCCTAGGTTTTTTTCTAGGGTTATAACTGTTGTTTCGTTGCTACGTCGTGTCTGAATCTTTGCTACCCCATAGACTACAGCATGCCAGGCTCCTCTGTCCTCCACTATGTCCTGGAGTTTGTGCAAATTCATGTCTATTAAGTTGGTGATGCTATCTAACCATCCGTTCCCCTGCCACCCTCTTCTCGTTTTGCCTTCAGTCTTTCCCAGCTTCAGAGTCTTTTCCAATGAGTCAGCTCTTCTCATCAGGTGCTCAAAGTATTGGAGCTTCAGAATCAGTCCTTCTAATGAATATTCAGGATTGATTTCCTTTAGGAGTGACTGGTTTAAATCTTCTTGAAGTCCAAGGGACTCTTAAGAATTTTCTGCAGCACCACAATTCAAAATCTTCAATTCTTTGATGCTCAGCCTTCTTTATGGTCCAACATTAACATCCATACATGACTATTGGAAATACAACAGCTTTGACTAGACAGACTTTTGTAGGCATATCTGAGGTTGTTGATATTTCTCCCTACAATGTTGATTCCAGCTTGTGAGTCATTCAGTCAGGCATTTTGTATGATATATTCTGCATATAAGTTAAATAAGCAGGAGGATGATAATGTACAGCCTTGTCTTATTCCTTTCCCAATTTTGGACCATTCAGTTGTTCCATGTCTGGTTCTAACTGTTGCTTCTGCATACAAGTTTCTCAGAAGACTGGTAAGGTAGTCTGGTACTCCCATCTCTTAAAGAATTTTCCACAGCTTGTTGTGATCCACACCGCTGAAGGCTTCATAGTCAATGAAGCAGAAGTGAATGTTCTTCCGGAATTCCCTTTCTTTCTCCATGATTCAGTGAATGTTGGCAATTTTATCTTTGGTTCCTCTGCCACTTCAAAACCCAGCTTGTGCATATGGAAGTTCCATTCACTTACTGCAAAAGCCTATCTTGAAGGATTTTGAGCATAACCTTACTAGCATATGAAACGAGTGCAATTGTACAGTAGTTTGAACATTCTTTGGCATTGCCCTTCTTTAAGATCGGAACAAAAGCTGACCTTTTCCAGTCCTGTGGCTGCTGCTAAGTTTTTCAAATTTACTGGCATTTTGAGTGCAGCACTTTATTACCAGCATTATCTTTAAGGATTTTAAGTAGCTCAACGGGAATTCCATCACTTCCACTAGCTTTGTTTGTAGTCATGCTTCCCCCCCACCCCACCCCACCCCCAGGGCTTCCCTGGTGGCTCGGAGGTTAAAGCGTCTGCCTCCAATGCAGGAGACCCAGGTTTGATCCCTGGGTCGGGAAGATCCCCTGGAAAAGGAAATGGCAATCCACTCCAGTATTCTTGCTTGGAGAATCCCATGGATGGAGAAGCCTAGTAGGTTACAGTCCATGGGGTTGGAAAGAGTCGGACACAACTGAGCGACTTCACCTTACCCTTACCTTACCTAGGGTACCCATCTTCAGTTCTATTGACTCTTTCTCATATGGAGTCCGTGTGTATGCATTCACTGTTCTGATCACTATTATTTAGAAATGGTTGGTATCATCCCTGCTGTTTGATACTAGAATATTGTCCGATGATCTAAATTATTTTGCTTCCATGCATAATTTCAGTCACCTGTAGTTGTAATACAGAACATGAGTTGTCCATTTAGTCTTTCTTGTACACTTTATTCTGTTATTTCTGCTTTATTGACTATGCCAAAGCCTTTGACTGTGTGGATCAAAATAAACTGTGGAAAATTCTTCAAGAGATGGGAATGCCAGACCACCTGACCTGCCTCTTGAGAAATCTGTATGCAAGTCAGGACGCAACAGTTAGAACTGGACATGGAACAACCGACTGGTTCCAAATAGGAAAAGGAGTACATCAAGGCTGTATATTGTCACCCTGCTTATTTAACTTATATACAGAGTATATATCATGGGAAACACTGGACTAGAAGAAACACAAGCTGGAATCAAGATTGCCTGGAGAAATATCAATAACCTCAGATATGCAGATGACACCACCCTTATGGCAGAAAGTGAAAAGGAACTATAAAGGCTCTTGATGAAAGTGAAAGAGGAGAGTGAAAACGTTGGCTTAAAGCTCAAAAATCAGAAAACGAAGATCATGGCATCTGGTCCCATCACTTCATGGGAAATAGATGGGGAAACAGTGGAAACAGTGTCAGACTTTATTTTGAGGGGCTCCAAGATCACTGCAGATGGTGACTGCAGCCATGAAATTAAAAGATGCTTACTCCTTGGAAAAAAAGTTATGACCAACCTAGATAGCACATTCAAAAGCAGAGACATTACTTTGCTGACTAAGGTCCGTCTAGTCAAGGCTATGGTTTTTCCAGTGGTCATGTATGGATGCGAGAGTTGGACTGTGAAGAAGGCTGAGCACCGAAGAATTGATGCTTTTGAAGTGTGGTGTTGGAGAAGACTCTTGAGAGTCCCTTGGACTGCAAGGAGATCCAACCAGTCCATTCTGAAGGAAATCAGCCCTGGGATTTCTTTGGAAGGAATGGTGCTAAAGCTGAAACTCCAGTACTTTGGCCACCTCATGTGAAGAGTTGACTCATTGGAAAAGACTCTGATGCTGGGAGGGATTGGGGGCAGGAGGAGAAGGGGACGACAGAGGATGAGATGGCTGGATGGCATCACTGACTCGATGGATGTGAGTCTGAGTGAACACGGGAGCTGGTGATGGACAGGGAGGCCTGGCGTGCTGCGATTCATGGGGTCGCAAAGAGTTGACCTGACTGAGCGACTGAACTGAACTGAAGGAGGAAATGGCAACCCACTCCAGTGTTTTTGCCTAGAGAATCCCATGGACAGAGAAACCTGGTGGCTACGGTCCATGGGGTCTCAAAAACTTGGACATGACTGAGCAATTAATACTTATTTTATTATTATTACATTGTGGTATATAATGAAATAATTATACAGCTCACCATAATCACTGGGAGAAGAAAAGGAAGAAACAGTGGGTCCCTTGAGCTCGTTTTCCTGAGCTCAGGTGGTAATGTGAGCCATGGGGAAAGGCTGTAAGTATAAATACAGGTTTGCTCACTTGCTTGCCACTCACCTCCTGCTGTGCAACCCAGTTCCTAACAGGCTACAGACTTGTACCGGTCCATGGCCTGAGAGTTGGGGGCCCCTGGCATAAAAGACTCTTCTATGTGGTTGAGAGGAAGTCTACCACATTCATATGTCTATATGCTTTGGACTTGCAGTGCAAAAAGCAACAGCTCTACCTCAAGGGAGGGGAAAATAGTCAAATTGACCTGTGCTAGTCTAATTGTGTTCTGTGTTCTATACTCTGTGTACCTGGAGGAGGGCATAGAAACCCACTCCAGTATTCTTACCAGGATAATCCCATGGACAGAGGAGCCTGGCGGGCTACAGTGCACAGGGTCATAAAGAGTTGGACATGACTGAGCGATTGAGCATGCACACTCTATCCAGTTGTTGGGTGGACAGTACTAAGAGGATCCTGTGAAGAGGAAGGGCTCCTAAATAATAGGCTATGAAGTTATAAAAAACGATAGTGGGGAATTGTATCCTTTGGAGAAAGAATAAAGAGAGAAAGGAAGAAGGGAAGAAAGCAAAGAAAGAGGAAGGAAGAACAGATGCTGTAACTCACAACCATATTGGATGAATTTGGCATGATCTGGTAACGTTGAAGAAGTTACTGTAATGCGGCATAGGTGATCCATCATTCCTAAGCATGTCCCTTTGAGAAACCTGTGCACATACTCAATGGAATATGAGTATGCACAGGAATGCTTTCCTTTACAAGCCAAAATCTAGGACAAAAGGTTTATCAGCTGTAAAATGTATGGATAAATTTTTGTATATTCATATAAAATTGTCTATATACATATAATAATAGAAGTGACTAAAGCTAGCTACAAAAAATTGCAAATAGAACTACCTTATGACCCAGCAATCCCACTGCTGGGCATACACACCGAGGAAACCAGAATTGAAAGAGACACATGTACCCCAGTGTTCATCGCAGCACTGTTTATAATAGCCAGAACATGGAAACAACCTAGATGTCCATCAGCAGATGAATGGATAAGAAAGCTGTGGTACATATACACAATGGAGTATTACTCAGCCGTTAAAAAGAATTCATTTGAATCAGTTCTAATGAGATGGATGAAACTGGAGCCGATTATACAGAGTGAAGTAAGCCAGAAAGAAAAACACCAATACAGTATACTAACACATATATATGGAATTTAGAAAGATGGCAATGACCACCCTGTATGCAAGACAGGAAAAAAGACACAGCTGTGTATAACGGACTTTTGGACTCAGAGGGAGAGGGAGAGGGTGGGATGATTTGGGAGAATGGCATTCTATCATGTATACTATCATGTAAGAATTGAATCGCCAGTCTATGTCTGACGCAGGATACAGCATGCTTGGGGCTGGTGCATGGGGATGACCCACAGAGATGTTATGGGAGGGAGGTGGGAGGGGGGTTCATGTTTGGGAACACATGTAAGAATTAAAGATTTTAAAAAGAAAAAAAAAAAAGAAAAAAAATAAAGCTAGCTATGTTTAACAAAAGAATAGTCTTATTTACTTTAAGTTGGGAAAAAGAAAAGTATATCAAATAAATGTATTAAGATTCTGTTTACGTTAAGTTCAAAATAGTAAAAGATACTATATTGTTCAGATCAATATGCGTTATACTGTTTATATAATGTACATCCAAAGTGTGTTTTTTACTGGTGGTAAAACTGTAGGGAAAAAAATTAAATGGTTATCAGAAAAGTCATTACAGTGTTTACTGTTTCAGGATAGTGATGAGGCACCTATTAGTCAAGAGTATATGAGGGGTTCCTGTGATGGTAATAATAATCGATTTCGTAACTTAAATGATAGTTACGTGGAATCTCTCACTATGTATGTGTGTGTGCTAAGTTGCTTCAGTTGTGTCCAACTCTTTGTGACCCTATAGACCATAGCCCACCAGGTTCTCTGCCCATGGGTTTCTCCAGGAAAGAATACCCTCCTCCAGGGCATCTTCCCAACCTGGTATTGAACCCAGGTCTCCTGCAGCTCCTGCACTGCAGGTGAATTCTTTACTGCTGAGCCTCTGGGGAAGCCTTTCTCTCTATATAAGTATTTGTTAAAATGCAAGTATATCAACTAATTTTGGTACTTTTTTATGGAAGTGTAATTGACATACATTATGAAATAATAACCACAGTAAATATAATTACCCATTATACAAGAGGATTACAAAATTATCTTTGTGATGAGAACTTCTAAGAATTAACTCTGAGCAACTTTCAAACTTACATTAGAATAGCATTGATAATCATGATGCCGCACAATGCATCACCATGACTGACATTTTATAACTGTAAGTCTGTACCTCTTGATCCCCTTCACTCATTTTGTCCACTCTGCCCCATCCCCACACCCCAACCTCCTTGCCCTCTACATCGTCATATACTACATATAATAGTGAAAGTCACTAAGTCATATCCGGCTCTTTGCAACCCCATGGACTATACTGTCCATGGAATTCTCCAGGCCAGAATACTGGAGTGGGTAGTCTTTCCATTCTCCAGGGGATATTCTCAGCCCAGGGATCAAACCCAGGTCTCCCACGTTGCAGGCAGATTCTTTAGCAGTCTGTTTTCTGAATCCTTCTGAATCCTTGAGTTTTGTTTTGTTTTCTAGATTCCATGCAAAAGTGAAATCTTTTTGTACCTCTTTTTCTGACTTGTTTCACTTAGCATAATGCCCTCAAACTCCATCCATGTTTTCACAAACGGCAAGATCTCATTCTTTTTTTTAAGGCTGAGTAGTATTCAATTATATATACTTTCCACATTTTCCTTATCTGCTTATCTAATGTTGGTATCTTTTACATTAAGTACAAAAATAAGTTTTTATTGTACCTTCTTTTGACTATGGGCTTGTAGATGAGAAATGTTTATGATTCTGTTTCTGTGGCACACTATAATTGGGCAAATTCTTTCATTTCTTTGCCTGTCATTTTCCTCAGCACATAATTGAAATACTAAAATAATGATTAAAGTGGCAATGACAACAATGTTAACAATATCTCAAAAACTTGTGAAATCAAATATGTTCATGTACAGTCACTTAGTAATTTGGTTGGTGTATATGAAATATTATATGGAGTGTAATTTAGGTACTTTATTTCGGATAATAATAAACAGAGATTTAATGAGAAGTATATTGTTTCTGTCTGGTTCTCTGCCAACACTTGGCCCTTATCTTTGAGCTGTTTTTATTAAAATATAAAATTAACCAAACTAATTCTTTATCTGGGCATCCATAATATTTTAGAAACTTTTCATTGTTGGGAGTTAAAAGTGAAAAAAATGTTATTTTTAATAAGTTCTCCATAAAGACTGGATTTTTCCTTCACTATCCACATATGTCCAGTGCTAGAATTCATAGGATATGAATATAATATGACCTGATATCTGTTTCAGTATCTTTGTGCAAGATTTTCACATGGTAATGAGTCTAGCTAAATTTTTAAAATGCAGATATTTTGACCATGACTGATTAAAAGCACTTTTCTTTATATTCTGAGTTACACTGATACCACACTTTATACCATACTTTATCTCATGTTAGGTGGCATTAGAGTAGCTGTGGGCTATGTTATCATCCAGCTAAGGGGAAATTAAATTGAGAATGTATTTAATTTGTATTTAAATAAAATATAGTTATGTGACTTACCATCATGTCTGAATATAATTTAGTTAGTTCTGGCTTTCCATTATAGGATGAGCTTCCGGGAATACTACTAAAACACACTTTGCTGACTCACCTGACATTACAGCACAAATGTGCAATGATGGATGTCATATCCTCATCTAAATGTATCTTCTGAATCCCCGAAAAGTATGTGGACACTAGGGGAGAAAGCAACTTTGAAATGTGTGAACCCAAACCTGGTCTATAAAATGTTAAATTATTCACAACACTATAAATGCAAAATAGTAAATGAAAAATTCAGTTCTGGTTAATTCCTGGTTAAATAGAGACTCTCTCTTGCCTGTAATATATCAGTTATTCATTGTTAAATCTATTGAATGATGTAATGTAGAACTGATAGATTGATGATTGATTGATAATTTGATATTAATTACATGTGATTCAATGTTTTAGTACCCTGAATTTTTAAAGTAAAAACCTATAGCAATATCACATGCAGCAAAAACTTTGTGTTCAAAATTTCATGTTTCATACATCTCTAATGTCAATAAATTTTAAAAATAGATAAAAAACACTGAAGGGTAGAATTGGTTAGGTCTATAAATAATATTTAAAATGTATTATCTGAATGATTGTACTAAGTTGTTTGAGTTGTATCCTACTCTTTGCAACCCTATGGACTACAGCCTGCCAGGCTGCTCCATCCATGGGATTCTCTAGGCAAGAATACTGGAGTGGGTTGCCATGTCCTCCTCCAGGGGATCGTCCTGACTCAGGGGCCCAACCCACAGCTCCTGCAGCTCCTGAATTGCAGGTGGATTCTTTACTGCTGAGCCACTGGTGAAGCCACACAAACGATCAATAAGCAGATGAAAATACACAGCATCATTAGTCATCAGGAAAATGTAAATCAAAACTATGATGGGATAAAACTGCAATGTTGGTAATAGAAAAGGCAGATACTCACATGTTTATTTTAAGGATGTAAAGAAATCAGAACATTCATATACTTTGTGGGAACATAAAATGATACATCAGCTTTGGAAAATAGTCTGAAAGTTTCTTTAAAATATTATGCATATAATTATCTTATGTTACAGCAATTTCATTCCATGAGAAATTAAAACACATATCTGTACACAAACTTGTATATGAATGTTACTATCAGCAGCTTGATAAAAAAGTGATACCAGGAAAAAAATCCCAAATGTTTGCAAATGAAAAAAAAAAAAATAGAAATTTCACTTGGACTTTAGACAAAACATCACATCAAATGAAAATAAATACATATTCAGGTTATGAAATGTTAAGTGTTACAGCTCAAACAGCATATTTAGGGAAATTAGTATCTTAAAAAATTAAAGATTATAGTAGATAAAAAGAATGTAAGAAAACCAAGGACCTGAGTTCCACACACTTACATATGTTCCAACATTTCTAGGCATTTGCCCAAGAAAATGGAAAATACATATCTATATAAGCACATACACATGATTGTTCATAATAGCATTAGCTATAATAGCTCCAAACCAGAAACAATCCAAACGTACTCTAGCTGATTCATGGACAAATACATTAGGGTGTGTATACAGACTGTGGATTCTCATCAATAAAAATAAACCAAACATTGATTTTTGGTTCAGATGGTAAAGAATCCACCTGCAACGCAGGAGACCTGGGTTCCATCTCTGGGTGGGGAAGATCCCCTGGAGAAGGAAATGGCAACCCACTGCAGTATTCTGGCCTGGAGAATTCCATGGACTATATAGTCCATGGGGTCGCAAAGAGTCAGACACGACTGAGCGACATTCACTTACAAACCTTGATACATGCAACAGCATGGATGAATCTCTTTAACATTGTTTTGAGCAAAAGAAGCTGTAAAAGACTGCTTAGTTTCTCAGTCATGTCTGACTCTTTGTGGCACATCATGCTTTAGACCACTAGGCTTCTCTGTCCATGGGATTTTTGAGGCAAGAATAGTGGAGTAGTCACCATTTCTTTCTCCAGGGGATCTTCCTGACCCAGGGATCGAACCTGTGTCTCCTGAATTGCAGGTGAATTCTTCACCTGCTAAGCCATCCGGGAGGCCCAATAGTTCTATTCATATGGCAGTCTAACATGCATATCTTTAGGGGCAGAAAATATATCGCAATTGTTAAAAGCCAAGACCTGACTGGGTGGGGGAACTGCCCGCAAAGATACTGAGAAAACTTTTTGAGTAACTGAAAATGTCCTGAATATTGATTACGGTGTTGTTACTTTATGCATATGTTTACCAAATTCTTTGGACTATGCATTGGGAATGTAGGAATGTTATTGCATGAAAATTTATACCTCAATAAAGTTGTTTAAAACCTTTCCATTGAAAAAACAGGGATTGGGGAGAAAAAAAATTGAATTAACCTCTATGCAAATACCAGTTATATGATGTAAGGAATGTAACTTAGAGTATATGAAATCAGTTTCTGTTTATAAGTTGCAAGTCTTCATATTTACCTCCCCATTTTGAGGAAAGAACAATTGAAATCATATATGTGAAAGTACTCTATAGAAACTGTTCCATTAATATCGCCATAGCACAGTTTTCCCATCTGAGTTATCTGCCTTTTGTAATGCTTGTACCTTTAAAGGCTTTGAAGTAATAATGCAGCTACATACCACATACTGTATTTCCACTTCCAGGCATTTACTGTGCATAGATTCAGATCTTTCCTAATATACCCCCTGCTTAGCTGGCTTTGATATGAATGCCTACACATAGGAACTACTGCAGTTAATTTCAGTCCCCAACAGTTCACATTCAGGACTGTTGAAACAGTCTTGAATCCACAGTCTCCATTAGCAATGACAGGTGACACCTCAACGTGCCTTGGGCAATTTCCTCGAAAGGTTGGCTATAAACACATTTGTTCCTACACTTTTTCTCTCTCCCTTCTCCTAGCACCAAGCCCAATTACTTCTGTTTTGTAAGTCAGTGTCTTCATCAGTACCACACTGCTGAAAGAAGAATATACTTAGGTGACAATTTTTAGCTGGAAGCAAATCTGATTAATGAGGCAAGGCTGAAATTAACTTTTCCTCATGTCACACACATTTCCCGAGTCATGTAAAATCCCCCTTCTTACACTACCCATTAACATCATCACCACCAATAACCACATTGAAATATCATATACTTTTTACCAAAATAGACATCTATCCATATCCTATTATCCCTGTAAATAAAATGTGACATGATTTGATATTTGTCCACTTAGAGAGCTCTTTCAATACAGTATTTCCTGATGGCATGTCTCATGTACATATGCACAGATAGGCATATTATGTTAAAATAGTTATAGGTACAACTTGACAAAAATGGAATACAGAGTAAGGCAGAAATCTTTGACAGGTAATTATTGTGAATGGCAGTAATGCCATATACATTTAAAAGTAATCAACCATGTAACCAAAGGCAGAATGCTGTTCCCATTCAAAATTAATTTTGCAAAGGAACTCTGTTCCGCCTTCTGAAATTGTTTTCAGAGTTGAGTAATAAAAATGGCAAGTGCTCCAATTCTTCTCCTTTGCCTGTCTATACTTAAAAAAAATCCGTTTGGCTAAGACCCACAGAGCTTAACAGTAAATGTTGCGTATTATTATTGTAATTGGAAATAAATAAATTAGAAATCTGCTAATAGAAGATGTGTTTATGAATAGAGTTAGTTGGCCAGAAAATAATTAGAGTTTTTTTAAAAGGTTAAAAATATAATTACTAATTTTCTTATTACCTAGTGAAACCCATGTTATTTTTTAAGATACTTTTTCTAGATAAACATTGTCAACATGAATTTCAGTTTGCAACCTAGAAGCAACTATATAAATTTAATGTGCAGGAATCTCTAGATTATCTGATCTGCAGTAATATACGGACAAATAGTATTTATTTTCTGAGGTTTTGTAAATGTTGAATGGACTTTTACGCATAAATCACCTAAGATATTATCTTGTGTATTATTAGTACTCAATAGGTATTAGCTGTTAATTATCACTGTTATTATTAATATTCCAGGTCTGCCTTGTGAAATAATGGTGTCATGCTTTCTAGCCTGGTTCACAGAGCATGCAGTATTATGATCTGTTTTTAGTTTTGCCACTGAGTAATGTCTAGCCTTGAGCAAGTTAGCAGGTCTCTCTGGATGTATTTTACTTTCCTTTTTTAATGGAGAATCTTAGTGTAGATAAAAAGCATATCCGTTTCCAGATACTATAACTAAGTCAGCGCCTGATTTACATCAAAATGTTCCCAGAACCAAAAATACATTTCTGCTTCTAATAGTACTCTTGATGATCTTATACAAAAGGTATCTGAGTATTTCTTTTATTTCAAATGTTATAAATGAACAATGCCTTTGATATTTGGTGTTCCCATGTCCTCCAAGTCACATGGTGACTTGTCCTCCTAGTCAGCAGATGGCCAGCCTCATTATTTATTCTCTCCATGTGAAACTAAGCCCAATAGATAGTGAGTGCCACCTGCATGCCAGGCAAATGTTAAGTATCAGTCCTATTTGGAATATGTGTAAACTGAGGCTTATAGAGATTGAGTGAGTTGCCTGAGCACTAACAGTCAAGTATCAGTATCAATAGTACCATTCTCTTTGTAAATGTTACTTTAACTCATCAAAAAATAAATATGCGTTATAAGTGTAAACAAAGTTAAAGGTCAAACGTTCACACTCCTACCTTCTCTCTTTAAATTCTGCTCTCCCAGTCCTCCATTTTATTGAAAAGCAATAACAAATAGAGGTACGTGAAAGATAAACTTAGATCTAGATCTATATGATCTTTATCTGCCTATATGTCTTTGTTGTTATTGTTTTTAAATAAGCATAAAGGGTAAAAGAGGGATAAAGAAGGCTAAGTGGTCCTCCTGGCCTCCTGTTTGTCGAATGTATTTCCAAGTAGACATAATGCTATTTATTATACTATCGGTCTTGTTTTTGTTCACAACAGTCGACAGTACTGGTAAGCTCCACAGGGCGACTGTATCCTCATGACTAGCATCGTTCCAGAACAAAGCAAATTCTTAGAGATGGCTTGGGAAATTACAAGGAGATAGTCCCTATTAAAGATTCCCTGTTTGACTCATTTAGTGCAGTGGAATGACTGTAAGTAACATAAAATGTTAAGCATATCAAATTTACCAAAATTAAATTTATAAAACATATCAATTTTGTTTTTTATAATTACATAATTCATAATTAAGCTTATTTTCATTATAAATCATACAATTTTGGTCACACTAACGTTAGTAAAGTTCTTTCTTTGACTCCATTAGCTATAGCTCTTGTCTTGACATTAAGACAAGGGCAGACGAAGACCCTGACTCGAGTCTTTGCCTTGTTTTCAGCAAACAGTGTAGCTGGATTCCAGTTGGGATCCCAATACACTGGGATTGGAACCAGTCCATTAAGCAGTCAGTTGATTAACCAGTATTTTTAATCAATCATAGATTCTCCCAATAGTAGTTTAATTCAACCACTAAATCACAACCATTTTTTAAAAGCCTATAACAGGAGGCACTGCTGAAAAGAAGGTCTATCTAGTATGCTGCCAATCATACAAATAGTTTGGCATAATTAACTCCTAGTGATTGAGAGTGTGATCAGTTGGCATGGAACGAAAGACACAGGCATGGTGTCAGACAGACGTGATTTCAGCCCACATAACTTTGAACTTTCAGGCTAGTTCACATACTCTCTCAGTCTTTCTTACTTTAATCATCGAAAGGGACAATAGGATTTACCTTTCCTGCTTTCCTTAACAAATACAGATATTTATATAAAATCATTGCACAGTAATATATGTATTAGGTGTTTCATACTTAATGGCTGCTATATTGCTGTTATTGTTAAATATAAACAATATTAGTAATATATAGGTTGTTACTAGATATTCTATCTGATATTTAAATTGTAATTGAATCAAGAAATATATAGTCTATAGCTGCTTTAATGAGACATATAGGGGAAGAGTTTTGCGACTGTGAGATGAAATTACAACTCCTCTGGAATAAATAAAACCTTGATATAGTTAATGAGTGACCCACTGTGATAGTAAGACTCAAATTTCTTTTAGAATTGAGAGAGAAACACTGGGAGAAAGTGGGTGGGTGTGACTGGGAGAAAGTACAGGGAATGAACCGAGAGAAAGTTAAAAATGTATTAATTGCAGTTTCAGAATAGTTGCATTTAAAGAACATAGTGCTAAACATAATTAAATATTTTGTCTCAAGGTATGAAACCTTCAATCCATTTATTTCTCCTAAGTTCCCTGCTTTTGTGTTATTTTAAAAATAATATTAATAATAATAATTTTCAAAACCACTGTCACCACATTATTCTCAAATTAGTGCTCAGTGGAATGTGATATCAATGAACTAAAGTAATTAGACCTCCTATGTGATCTTAAATATCTTAGAGGTGTGCAAAACCACGGACCATGTGGAAGCCATCTGTAAACACTGAGAAGAAAAAGGCAGATTGGGGAGAGATACTAATATCTCTTTGGTACTTTCTTCTGACTTTTTATGTTTTGTTTCATTACATTCTCAAAACTATGCAAAGGTTATTTATTACTACTGTTAATACATGTGAAAGTGAAAGTGAAGTCGCTCAGTTGTGTCCGACTTTTTGCGACCCAATGGACTGTAGCCTACCAGGCTCCTCTGTCCATGGGATTTTCCACGCAATAGCACTGGAGTGGATTGCCATTTCCTTGTCCAGGGGATCTTCCCAACCCAGGAATTGAACCCAGGTCTCCTGTATTGTAGACAGACACTTTACCGTCTGAGCCACCAGGGAAGTCCTAATATTAAATCCTAAGAATTGAAGAGGTAGGGAATGGCAGTGCCATGACAGATACAAGTCTCTGGGACTCCCTTTCTTTTTTCCTCTGTTGTCTTCACTCTACCAGAGCTGTTGAGTGAGAACATCAATATGATGAATAAAACAGAAAACAGAGTATCTTGTGTGCTAAGTTGGGGAAAACTTCCTGAAAAAGAACACTGTGACCTTGGATGGATGGCAAGTGGTGGCAGGCATTCTAGTTTCCACTGATTTTTGTGAAATGAAAACAAGCAGATGGAAGTGAATGCGTTTTTAAAACTCTGCGTGTGTGTTCAGTTGCTTCAATCGTAACCAACTCTTTGCAGCCTTATGGACTGTAGCCCATGAGGCTCCTCTGTCCATGGATTTCTCCAGGCAAGAATACTGGAGTGGGTTGCTGTGCAATCCTACCAGGGATCTTCCCAACCCAGGAATCCAACCTGCATCTCTTGTCTCCTGCATTGGCAGGCATGTTCTCTACCACTAGCACCATCTGAGAAGCCACAAAGCATCCTAAAAAACCTGAAAACATTTTCAGAACGGAAGTAGTTTGGTGAGCTGGATTTGGTGGTTAGTCTTCTATAATACTAATCACCTAGATTAACATTTCCCAAAATTTGTTCCATCATTGATTCCAGGAACCACAGGTGCTTCTGGGGGATAATGTACCAAAGTCAGATCAGTTTTTGTTGGTAAAGTGTTAAAATGGTTTTCCTTTTTATACTACATATGATTCATATTGGCATATGAAAGTCTTTGTGATTTCTGCAATAAAATGCAAAACAGTTTCCATTCAATATTTTAGATGAATGATTAATAATTTTATTCAATAGTAATAAAAATATTGTATGGAAATCGTAGATTCAGATCTCAGCTCTACCATTTACTAGTTATGTTACTTCGGGCAGTTCTTTGAGTTGATATTTGCTCATCAGTCGATTGGTGATCCCACTGCAGGAGACTGTCAGTTCAGGGAAATATTGTATGTGCAGTATCTATTACACAGTAAGTATTCAATAAATATTAGATGTTCTTCTCACCTTCCTCTACAAAATCCATATTTTTTTCTCACCAGACAGATAATTGCCTTGGAGCAAAAGCATTGTCTATTAGACATATTTGCCTTGTATGAAAAGAGTTTCTGTCAAAGTCTAGTTTTAGGAAGGAGGGATTGCTAAGCTCTTTCTGTCACATTGGCAGGCACCCATCCCATTCTTGGAAGCTACTAAGATAAAACACTGCAAGTCAATATTTCCATGTCACTTAAAAAAATTCCTTTTAATTGAGAAAAAAAATCTCAAGAAACAAAATTGCTGCTGTATTTCACCTCTCACACAGCAGGAGAAGAAGATGTACACTGGGCTCCCTCATCCCCAGTGAACCACTTCAGGTGCTTCCCTCTCCCTCTGCACTCATACCCTCTCTCTGCCCCTCCGTTTCCTGGGGTCTCTATTTGGAACTCTTTCATGTTTACTCAGTAACTTGGATTATCTCTTTCACTTATTCTGGAATTTGTCAACATGAAAAGGAGTGAGGGATGATCTTTCCCTTCTTGTAAACACTTCATTATTTGCCTTTGGTATTTGAAGACAACAAAACAAAACAAAGCATATTCTTACAAAGTGTCTCCTCAGTAATTACGGCTGGTGTTGTCAGTTCCAGACAGTCCTCCTGCCAGCATCTGAAATGTCTAGCAGAGAAAGACAAAGAAACAGAGTTAGCCATTTTTATTCTTTGCAAGCTGATAGCCTAAAATCCAACCCACTCCAGTACTCTTGCCTGGAAAATCCCATGGATGGAGGAGCCTGGTCAGCTGCAGTCCATGGGGTCACTAAGAGTCAGACACGACTGAGCAACTTCACTTTTTTTTCACTTTCATGCATTGGAGAAGGAAATGGCAACCCACTCCAGTGTTCTTGCCTGGAGAATCCCAGGGACGAGGGAGCCTGGTGGGCTGCCATCTATGGGGTCTCACAGAGCTGGACACGACTGAAGTGACTTAGCAGCAGCAGCACCAGCCTAAAATCAACTCAGCTGTCCTTGCTCTCTGGCAATCTCCCAAGCCAAATGTGCCTCTCCTCTTTGGGGGTGCTACTTTTCTTGAAAACATGTTTGGACGGGACTGCCAAGGAACCAGCAACAGAACTGAGCCAGTCATTTTCCTAAGACATTACCTGACCTTCAAAATGCTGATTTTCTTTAATCCTATATACATTACCGTTGTCCTGTTGCCTTTGCCTGGAATTTCCCGGAAAGTATTTGTTTTACATTTATCTCCTTAGCCTCTATGTTTGCCTTGACATAATTTAATGAACACATTTAATTTCATAGATTTTTTTTATCCTCTTAGTTAAATGATATTAGGTAAAGAATAGTTTCTTAGAATTTTCTCTTTTCTGTTGTTATCACACTGTTTACACGTATGAAGAAAGAGAGTAAGTGAAAAAAAAAGAGCCCTTTGATAGGTAGGTTAAGCTTACTGTCTCTACTGCCTTTTGCTTACTTCATGACATTGAACAAATAGAATATGTTTTTGTACCTTAGTTTCTCTCACCAGTAAGAAAGGAAAAGTAATATGCATCTTTATTTTAAGAAAAACATAATGGACATTTTAGGAACTTCCCATTGAGACAGGATGGCATAGACCTGTATCTTTCTGCTCTTTGCTAAGCACTATATAAACCCTGGAAATAACCCAGACAACAGCAAAGGAGAACTCTGTAAATGTGGTAAGAGGGAGCTGAGCTGGGTTAGGACCCCAGGACTGAAAGAATAGGCATTTTAATATCCCCCCACCCAGCAGATGAAGACTGCAAGCCCTGAGATTTTCTTACCTCCAGACAAGCCATAGAACGTGTCCCTGGTCGGTTCATTCCTGCCCTGAATATAGCAGAGTGCATACGACACCGAAGAGCTCGACACAAACATGACCAGCAGCTCTGCCAAAATTAAGTGTCCAGGGCAAAGCACTCTCCTTTGCTAGAGGGCCGGAGATTCCCCTTTCCCACCGAGAAATACTGAGGCCTGAAAGTAGAAGAGGAAGAAGGGATCTGGTCACAACACAACAGGAAATTCCATTTGGGAGTCTTTTCTCACAGTCCTAGGACTGTCTTTTCTTTTCTTCAATCCTGACCCTCAATCCCATTCAGAGACACTGGAGGTGGGGCACAACCAGTGGATGGATACAGCCACAATAACCAGCTAGAAACAGAAAAAATCACTGCTCTTCAGAGGTACTGAAGTACATGGATAGAACAGGCAAGGAGGAGATAGCAGTAGCGAGCTTCTGTTTTAGAGACAGTCTTTAACTCAGGAGGCCTGAGACTCCCTCTCTCCAGAGACAACCAGACAGCTGAGGAAGGTTGGGGAGACTGCTCAGGTGATCCCACCACATCACTCCTCCATGAGAAGACAAGCAGCAGCCCAGTAGGGGGAAATCCCATTTGTGTTCATTTTGGGATCCCTGCTGGTACCTAGTAAACTGAAAATAAAACAAAAACAAGAAACCAACCAACCAAACAAGGCTGAGGAAGTTAGAGTGCCATTGGAGCCTCAATCTACAAATGTAGGCCAAGGCTTCCATGATAAACCTAAACATAGTGACTAGTTGCTTGAGTTAAATAGGCAGTAAGTTGCTAAACCTAATAGACACTATATTGAGAATACTATAGAAAATCACCCATTGTAGCAGGAACCAAGAAAATAATTTAAATGAGCAATGATAGTAAATTTATGCTAGTGCCAAGATTAATCCAATATTAGAACTATCCAACAAGGATTTTAAAGCTTCCTCCACAGAAGTGTTACAGTAAGGAATTACAAATTTCGAATGCAAATTAAAAAAATATAAAAATTGTGGCCAAGGAATGAAAAATTATATTAAAATGAAATTAAATTATAGAAATGAAAAATACAGTAATAGAAATAATAAGAAAAGCATTCAGCAAATGGTGTCAGTAGTAGAGTGGAGATGACATATAAACAAATCAGCAAATTAGAAAGCAGATCAATACAATTTACCCAATTTGAAACAACAGAGAGAAAATATACTGAAAAAAGTTGAGAGAGACTCAGGGGCCTATCGGAGAAGGCAGTGGCACCCCCTTCCAGTACTCTTGCCTGGAAAATCCCATGGATGGAGGAGCCTGGTAGGCTGCAGTCCATGGGGTCGCTAAGAGTTGCACAGAACTGAGTGACTTCACATTCACTTTTCACTTTCATGCATTGGAGAAGGAAATGGTGACCCACTCCAGCGTTCTTGCCTGGAGAATCCCAGGGATGGGGGAGCCTGATGGGCTGCCGTCTTTGGGGTCGCACAGAGCTAGACACAACTGAAGCGACTTAGCAGCAGCAGCAGCAGCAGTAGCAGCAGGGGCCTATAGAACAAAAGCAGAAAAAGGCTAATGTTCCTATTATCAGAGTATCAAAAGGAGAGGAGAAAGACTGGTACTAAAATAATATTTGGAGAAATAATGGCTGGCAGCTTCCCACATTTGTTGAAGAAACCAACATTTAGGTCCAGGAAGCTAAGCAAACCCAGATAAGATAAACACAAAGAAACCTACACCAACAACAATAAATGAAATTTTGAAAGCCAAAGACAATGGAAACACCTTAAAGGCAGAAAAGAGAAACAGTGTATTACCCAATAGAAACACCATTTCAAATGCCTGTGGAATTCTCATTTGAAACCTTGGCGTCCAAAAGAAAGTGGCAAAATATTTTTTCAAGTGGAAAAAGAAAAAAGAATTTGTTAATGATAAAATTCTATTTCTGATAAAACTACCCTTCAGGAATGAATGAGACATAAAGAAATTCTCAGTTGGAGAAATTGAAAATAATTTATTGCTAGCAGACCTACCTTTATAGATTGGCTGATAAAGCTTTTCAAACAGAAAGAAAATAGAAAAGAAAGAATCATGGAGAATAAGATAGGAGGGAAAAAAGAAAAAACAATGGAAAGTAACAGAAACATGGGTCATAATGTACATTGTCCTTTTCCTCATGAGTTTTATAAATCACATTTGATGATCAAAGCAGAATTTACTATATCATCTAATATTCAAGACATAGCTGTTTAAAAGTGAGGAAGGTAAAGGGACCTAAGTGAAACAGATTTTTGTACTTGACTTGAAGGGGTAAATAAATGTTGATACTCGCAGATTGTGATGTTACATCTGTATATTGTAGCATACAGAGCACCCATATGAAAACTAGACAAAGAGATGCACTCATGAGCACTATAGAAAGCAATATGGAAACATATATGATGAAGCAACACATGAGAAAGCAAGAAAAGAGACAGATGGGAACCAGAAGAAGCAAACAGAACTATTAATAAGATAGCAGATATGATTCTAACATACCAGTAATTATCTTTAACATAAATACACAAATTGAAAGAGAGAATGATAGAATAGTTAAAAAGATATGACCCAACTATTGCCTGTAAGAAACTAACTCAAATGATATATATAGATTAGAAGTAAATGGAGGGAAAAAGGTTAACATGCATGTAAGATTTTTCAAGTGGGAATTGCTTTAATAGTAATATGCAATAAAGTAGAGTTCAAAAAGAATACATTTGAATCAGTTCTAATGAGGTGAATGAAACTGGAGCCAATTATACAGAGTGAATTAAGCCAGAAATAAAAACACCGATACAGTATGCTAATGCATAAATATGGAATTTAGAAAGATGGTAACAATAACCCTGTATGCGAGACAGCAAAAGAGACACAGATGTTTAGAACAGTGTTTTGGACTCTGTGGGAGAGGGAGAGGGTGGGATGATTTTGGAGAATGACATTGAAACATGTATAATATCATATAAGAAATGAATCGCCAGTCTAGGTTTGATGCAGGATACAGGATGCTTAGGGCTGGTGCACTGGGATGACCTAGAGGGATGGTATGGGAGGGAGGTGGGAGGGGGTTCAGGATGGGGAACATGTGTACACTCATGGAGGATTCATGTTGATGTATGGCAAAACCAATACAATATTGTAAAGTAATTGCTGCTGCTGCTAAGTTGCTTCAGTCATGTCCGACTCTGTGTGACCCCATAGACAGCAGCCCACCAGGCTCCCCCGTCCCTGGGATTCTCCAGGAAAGAACACTGGAGTGGGTTGCCATTTCCTTCTCCAATGCATGAAAGTGAAAAGTGAAAGGGAAGTCGCTCAGTCGTGTCTGACTCTTTGCCACTCCATGGACCGCAGCCTACCAGGCTCCTCTGTCCGTGGGATTTTCCAGGCAATAGTACTGGAGTGGGGTGCTATCAGCCTCCAATTAAAATAAATAAAGTTAAATTAAAAAAAAAAAGTAGAATTCAGAGCAAAGAAAATTACTGCAGACAAAGAGGAGCGTTACATACTGATAAAAGAAATACTCACCAGAAAGACATAGCATTCCTAAACGGGTCTGCATCAAACAACTGAACCTCAAAATACATGAAGAAGTAATGGAAAAAACTTCAAGGAGAAATAAGCAAATCAACAATTATGGTTGCAGGCTTCAATGTACCACTTTATCATAGGAACTGACAGAAGTGCGAGACAGAACATCAGTGAGAATATTAAATCTCTAAGCAATGCAGTTAACTAATAGGATCTAATTGACATGTATAAAACATGCTACCCATAGACGGCAGAATCACTCTACCCTATATTAACACCTACTATACATCTATAGTCGGAGAAGGCGATGGCACCCCACTCCAGTACTCTTGCCTGGCAAATCCCATGGACGGAGAAGCCTGGAAGGCTGCAGTCCATGGGGTCGCAAAGAGTCAGACACGACTGAGCAACTTCACTCTAACTTTTCACTTTCATGCATTGGAGAAGGAAATGGCAACCCACTCCAGTGTTCTTGCCTGGAGAATCCCAGGGACGGGGGAGCCTGGTGGGCTGCTGTCTATGAGGTCACACAGAGTTGGACACGACTGAAGTGACTTAGCAGCATACATCTATAGTAATCAGTATAGAAGTGGTGGAACATATAGGCCAATAGAATAGGGAACCTAGAAATAAAATCATGCAAACACATTTAACTGATTTTTGATAAAAGTGTGAAACCAATTCAATGGAGAAATGATAGTCTTCAACAAATGGTGCTAGAATATTTGGACATCCAGGGGCCAAAAAAAAATAATAACCTAAACTTCACATTGTGTACAAAAGTCAATTCAAAATAAATCACACACTTAAATGTAAAATGTAAAACTACACATTTTTTTTCTTTTAGGAAGAAAATAGGAAACTATCCTCAGACTTGTGTCTAGACAGAGTTCTTAGGCCTGATACCAAAAGCATGATCTGTGAAAGAGTTTAGGTATTGGACCTCATCAAAATGTTTTAAAAATTACTTTGTGAAACCCATGTAAAAATGATGAAAGGAGAACCTACAACTGATAGAAAAATATTTGCAAATGACATATCTGACAAAGGACTAGTATCTAAAATATATATATTTTTTAACTCTCAAACCTTAACAAATTCTTTTTATTTCCCTTTGGACAGACTTTTCACTGAAAAGAATTTGCAGAAAACAGATAAAAACTGAAAAGTTGTTCAACATCCTTAGCCACCAGAGCAATACAAATTAACATCATAATGACATCTACTATATATCCATGTTTAAAATAAAAATAGTGACATCATTAAATGCTGATGTGAATATGAAGAAACTGAATCATTTATATGTTACTGGTGGGAATGTAAAATGCAGAACTCTGGAACACATCTTGGTAATATCTTATGAAACTAAACATTCAGTTGTCACACATTCCATCACTCCTTTGTATTTATCCTTTTAAAATGAAAGTTTATTTACATACAGTCACACATAAAAATCACTGTGCATGGATGGTAATAGCAGATTTATTTGTGACAGCCAATACTGGAATCAGAGTTAATGCCCTTCAGTAAATGAATGGTTAAATAAACTGTGGTATATACATACCATGGAATAATACTCACCAATGAAAAAAACAATGAACTACTTGATAAACACTACACTTGACATGCATCTGTAAGGAATTATGCTGTATGAACAAAACAATCCCCAAAGAATTTCATTTATAAAGCTTGTTTGAAACGATACATTTTTGGAAATGGAGAACAAGTTAGTGATTGCCAGGAGATAATGGTCAGTAGTATGGGGATATAGTATAAAGCGAGAGTTTACAGAGTTAATTTTTAGCTGTGTGAGAGAATCAGCATCCCTTTATGCTAAATTTGTACATTTATGATTGTATATCATTGAAATCTCTCTCTCTTCCTCTGTTGTTTTTCTTCTTTCAATAGCCATGCATGCATTAATTTATTCATTCAACAAACAAGTTCAGTTAGCATAATTTTATGAGACTTGCATTTCTTTAGACACAGTATTTAAAGTGAAAAACTGAAAACACTCCTGGGAAAAAAATTAAAAATCATAGTAAAATATCTAATTATGAAATAAATCTTTAAAGTAGTATTCTCTACTCATACAACTTTATTACTGTGAAGAGTTACTTGTCACTTTCTCAGATCAGCAATACGTACCATAAATCATATGGAATAGTTATATGACATTTTAGTGTTTGGCTATAGCACTTAAGCCATTATAAGAAACTTATGTTTTACTCACCAGGGTAAAAAAAAATAAAATAGGGAATTTGTGAAGCAAATCATGTTACACATTATCTCTACCCAAATTCCAAATAAACTACCCTGCAGAATGTTTACCATGTACAAACCTATTTTATTTTGTTTTTTAGTTTAATACTTTCATTTATATTGGAGTTTTTATTAGTAGTGGCAGTATATAATGCATTATCCTTTGAAAATATTGTTAGAAAAAGTGTGCCTTATCAATAATGTACTGTGAGAAATCCATTGTTTTGATTTAAATTCTAAAACTCATTTATTATTGACCAGTTTTGGAAAAATATCACATTATTTTTTACTTGAATTGTCAAGTGCTGCACATAATATCAATCTTAGGTCTCTGAGTAGTCAAATGGCAGAACAAATGCTGTATCAGCAGTGGTTGTTAAGTCATGCACACACACACACAGCACAGACAGCATTCAAAATCTTGAATTTTAAGCATTACCACTTCAGTAATGACTTAACTTCATACATAGTTTTCTTACTTTCCATTAGTGAAATAATGGGAAGAGCCTAACTAAATGCTGTTTGAAGATAAGTCTGTGCTAGTGAGGGCTTCCCAGGTGGCACAGGTGATAAAGAACCCACCTGCCTATGCAGGAGATGTAAGAGATGTGGCTTCCATCCCTGGGTGGGGGGGATCCCCTGGAGGAGGGCATGGCAGCTCACTCCAGTACTCTTGCCTGGAGAATCCCATGGACAGAGCAGCATGGTGGGCTACAGTCCATAGGTCTGCAAAGAGTCAGGACACGGCTGAAGTGACAGCATGCATGCATGCAAAGTGCTGGTGAAACAGAGGCAAACTCCCTATATGTTCCAGTTTTATCACATTCCATTGAAATGATATAAAGCCTATTTGTAATGAAGGTATTGGTTTACTGCTTTGCTGGGCTAAAAGTTCATTGAAAAAAGTTCTTTTCATCATTTCAAGAGAATCATTTGGAATAAGAGTATAGAAGTGATATGCCTCATGGACTAACAATATTTATCTGGCATTGATAGTTCAGTTTAATCCAAAAAGGCAAGAGATAAAGGCAAATGGCTTAGTGTTTTTGGTATGTGATGTGTATGGGATAGTCAATAAATCCATTCGTTGCAGTAATGCCTATACTTCAATATTCAAACTTTTCTTTTCTGGAATGTGAGTCCTAAGACCAGAACTAGGATTGTCAATTTATCATCTGTGTCTCTTTGTGAAATTAGTTTAGTGTTTTATACCTCAGTTTTCTCATCTTCAAAATATAATTGTAATAGATAATAATAGTACCCATCTAAAGGGCTTCAGCAAACATTTCCTGTATTGCTCTGGATGCTGACCCAGCTTTCAATATATGTTAGCTCTTATTATTCTCTTTCCTACAAAGAAATAAATATTGGTCTCAAATTTTCAAACTGTTTTAAAGCTCAGAAAGGCTAAACCATGTGTTGCAGCTCAATTAGAAAATAGCATAGCCAAGGTACAGACATGAGTATTTTGGGCTCCATCGCTTTATCTCTTTCCACTATGGCCCTGCCTTCTCCGGGATTTTATTAGGTGGAAAAGAAATCTCACCTCACCTTCCATGTGTATTAACTGCTTGGAGTGATGCTGATTCTTCCACACAGCTAAATATAAACTTTGTTAACCAGCAACTGTCGTTGGCATAACCACTGTGCTGTTTGTGCTAACAATTTTCAATCTTCTTTGTGTGCTTTTATTATTATTGCAAATTCTGGATGGAGAAGGTGGTACTGGGATAACAGGATCATTTGGAGGAATTGCTTTAGGTAAGTTAGTTTGAAATAGAATACTTTGAAACCATGAGTCACTATAGTTATTGATGGGAAATGTTTTCTATATTCCAGGAAAAAAAGATAAGAAGTGAAGTGGCAAGTGGCCAAATATAAGCAGAGGATTAGGAAGTGCAAACTATTATCTATAAAATAAACTATCTCTAAAATAAATAAAACAGGGGATATAGCCAATATTTTATAATAAGTACAAATGGAATATAAACTTTAAAAATTGCCATTGAGTTATACACATGAAGCTTATACACATCAACTATACCTCAATGAAAAACAAGTAAAAAAAGAAATGAATTGATTACTCTTCATAGTTACTTCACCCTTACAATATCACTAGACTCAGTCTGGGCTCAGAAAGGATTCCAATATTTCTTAGGATGAAACTGTATCTGAATCATCTGGATACTTGATGATTTGTGTACTGATTCTCTGTTTGTTTGTTTTTTTTAATTGAAGTATAGTTGACTTACAGTATTATGTTAGTTTTAGGTGTACAACATAGTTATTCAAAATATTTATAGGTTATACTCCATTTAAAGTTATTATAAAATATTGACTATATTCCTTGTGCTGTCCACCATATCTTTAGATCATATTTATCTTATTCATAGTAATTTGTACCTCATGATCCCCTACCCCTAGGTTTTGATACTACTTGTTTGGGTGGAGCTTTGTTGTTGTTGAGTTGCTCAGTCGTGTCTGACTCTTTGTGATCCCATGGAATAGAGTATGCTAGGTTTCCCTGTCCTTAGAGCTTGGTACTGTTCATTTGTTGGAGCAGTCCAGGCTATCTGTATGAGGGTAGTTTGGAGACAAAACTTTGATCTATGGATGATGTTGAACATCAGTGATATACATATGTTTAATACCAGCATGCTTAGCATTGGGGGTGGTACCCTCAATCCTTTGGTATTTATTAACAGTTCTCTCTTTTGAACCAAGAGTTTGTTTTTCCCCTAATTTTATGAATTTTTCCTTTATATTCCATCATTATGATAAAGATCTTATTGAATAATTCCCATTTTCTAGAGAAACTAAAATATTATTTCACATTACAGCATGTCTCTGATTGTTATAATTAATGATTAAATAATTTAATATAATGGTTAAATATAGCTCAGTTGGTAATCTGCCTGCAATGCAGGAGATCTGGGTTTGATTCCTGGGTCAGGAAGATCTCCTGGAGAAGGAAATGGCAACCCACTCCAGTATTCTTGCCTGGAGAATCCCATGGACAGAGGAGCCTGGTAGGCTTCAGTCCATGGAATTTCAAGAGTCGACACGACTTACTGACTAAACCGTCACCACCATAATTTTAAAATAATTTGTGAAATAGAAAATCTGTGCAACAAACTTCAATTTCTATTTGATTAAAAAATACATATGGATAACTGTTAATTTCAATTACTCTGAACTCAATAACTAGTTTTTGTGTACAAGTCCATAATATAACAACAAGATACTAATTAGTCAGAGTGGGAGATGTTCACAATGTGTTCATAACTCTTTGAAGTCCTTCGTGTGATACATGTTTACATTATACACCCCCAAAACTCTAATCTTTTTTCTCTGGACATCAGATTGCCTGCATGTCACTTAGAGCTTGACTTACTGCAACTGTAATTTCAGTAAGGGTCATGGAGCAGAACTATATATGTACTCCACTGTGTTCTTGTAAACTTCACAAGGAATTTCTTAGTGTTCATTTCCCAGTTAGCTGATAGGTTACTAAGGCTCATAATCTGAATATTTTTAAGTTGTGTTGTCTACATACCAGAACCTACTACAATTTTAATGCCATTAGCAGGCAAAGTGAATGTAGTGGTATTGTCTTATGTATTTGACTAACTCAAGACAGTCTGTTGATGTAGCAGTTGTTTGCTGAACATCAATAATTTGTGGTTCAATGCAGAGCCTCAGGGTTGGTGATATTGTTTTATGCTTGTATAATTTATTTTGCTTGTTTGTTTAAGGCATAGCAAACCCAGGCTGGAACAACTTTCTAAAGATTGCTTTCTGTGAGAACAACTCTGCCTTGGTTCTAGACACTGCACTAATTAAGTTGAGCTTGCTGCTGCTACTGCTGCTGCTAAGTCACGTCAGTCGTGTCCAACTCTGTGTGACCCCATAGACGGTAGCCCACCAGGCTCCCCCTTCCCTGGGATTCTCCAGGCAAGAACACTGGAGTGGGTTGTCATTTCTTTCTCCAGTGCATGAAAGTGAAAAGTGAAAGTGAAGTCGCTCAGTCGTGTCCGACTCTTAGCGACCCCATGGACTGCAGCCTACCAGGCTTCTCCGTCCATGGGATTTTCCAGGCAGGAGTACTGGAGTGGGGTGCCATTGCCTTCTCCAGGTTGAGCTTACTCATTATCTTAGGTCAGGCCTGGAATCAGAGCCTGAGAGGTTTACTGTGAAAGTGATTTTTGAAAGAGTTCTCTCAGAGAAATCTATAAGAAATGAGGAGGAAAGAGATGAGGACAGGAAAGCAACCCACAGAGATATGCCTTCCAAGGCTCAACTTCAACGTTGTATCACAGGAAATCCTGAAGATAAATTGTTTTACAGATGTCCCACCTAATGATAACAAGATAAGACTACCATGGCCGTGGTCTGCCTTGGAGGTATGAGGAGTATAACCTTCCAACATTCCAGACATCTGTAGGACAAGTTGGCTCCTATTGGTCAAGAATAATACTTTGGAGAAGATGGGTGCAGGTATTGGCAGTCAACACCATGATTAAGTGGGGAATGGAGGTACTATCCTAATAAATTGCATCTGATTAGAGAATAGCATCTGCCTCACCCAGCCCATATAGCAATCTGAAACAGGAACTTGTGTGTTTCTTTTTTACCAGGCTTTATGAATATAAGAAAAAGAATTGAGAAAAGATAACTGAAACTATAAAAGAAAGTATCTAAATTCAATTTGTACTTCCTTACGGAAAAATTAAGATGTCAATTGCAGAAATTTCTATCTTATTACAATGACTTAATGATCTTTCATCTGTAGTTGTGCACTGATGTCTGTGCAACACTGAAGTTTTTAGAATCTGTCCTTTGTAGCAGAATTGTGATTATGATTTTCACATAAAAACACAGTAAGCATCTCTAGTTTTAATATCTGCCTCTTTGAACAATATCCATCATGTTATTAGCCCTAACACTTGTACTATGACACTACAGGATGGTGAAGAGGTGAAAAACCAACTTATTCTAGGTTAAGAATAACTTGTTATAGCAGAGAAGTCATTTGACATATAGCCATGGCTTCATATACAAAAAACTGCTTTGTCAGCTGTATCAGTGTGGTGTTTCATGGTTTAATATTTTTTTAAAGACACTCCCCTTGTAAACTATGATCTTATTTTTGGTAACTTCTGTTCATCAATATATGGTTTTCATCTACTCCTGAGACTGTGGGAGGAGTTGAGTTCCCCACTTCTCAGAGGTATAGGCAAAGTCATATAATTTGCTTTTGAGCAATAGAATATAAGTACAAATGCATATAAGTACAAATGATATGCATCAGTTCCAGGTAGCAGCATTTAATTGTTGATGCTCAGCTCTTCAGACTGTGCTTTCCCCTGGGGGGAAAATGTTTTTGAAAGGGTGCATTTGAGTAGAGGCATCTAGAGATGCTGAGATAACATGTAGAGGATGGATGGATTGGAGAATCACCTGGACCAGACATGAATGTTGTATAAGGATACCATTTAACATGACACTGATGCTTTTGGTGTTACTTGCTGAACCCAATGTGATGTAGGGTATCCGAATAAAGGTATTGAATCACTTTACTCTATCACAGGAATAAACGAACACCAGTATTATGCACATTTGACAAAAAAGTT
Organism: Budorcas taxicolor; assembly: GCF_023091745.1. Classification (NCBI taxonomy): domain Eukaryota; kingdom Metazoa; phylum Chordata; class Mammalia; order Artiodactyla; family Bovidae; genus Budorcas; species Budorcas taxicolor. The sequence continues at coordinate 33,422,146 of NC_068927.1, read as the reverse complement.
GAACTACTAGTACAGTATATGCTTTCCCTAGAAGCAAAGAGAAAATGGGTGAAAAGAAAAAAGAAATTTGAAAACAAATCTGCTGTGAACCTAAGGCAATTTTCTACTACTTGCAGGATGAAAACAAAGTATCTTCTGCATTGCCTAATTATAGTGGATATGACCATATGATAATTGCATGTCAGTATACTGTCAGCTCCCAGTGAAGACACAACCATTTGATTATCATATCTTCATAAATACTAATGACATTTTTGCGAAGGAAATTTTTAAAACAATTTAGACAAGATAGAAACACGATGATCAATGCATTAACATTTCTATAAAGTGCAATGTTCTAGACTCCAAATACAATTAAAATCTAAATAATAGAATTTAGAATCAGAATAATAACAAAATAATAACAAGTTCACAATTGCATCTTCTTGACTTGCTTCTACTAATTCTAGTATTATTGTCATCACTGAGTATCTGATTTTTTAGCTAGTTATATTTTATGTAAATTAATCTTCATCAAAATATAAGTCAGATATTACTGCTCACAATTTTACCACTGAGAAACAGAAAATATAAACAATCTGCTCAAGGTCACAGAGTTTCTATGAGAGGGGATTCAAATACAATTTCATTTGAGTAGGACTTCATGAAAAACCTTAGCTTGTATCTTAGCTTAGTGATGACTTACTTACTGGATTATCTCAAGGCCTTTTCTATTATTGATGTTTTTTACATATGAAATTAAAGATAATAATATGTCTCATAGGTTTCGTGGGAGTATGGAATGAAATAACTCATATGAAAACATCTAAACATTATAAGAACTCATACAAGACAATATAGTTTTCTTATTATTTTATAAACAATTATGAGGATATTATAAGTGTTATCTGAATCTGTGCCCATACTTGGTTCTGTTTACCGTTTCTTGTAAAGAAGAGTGATTAAAAAAAAAAAAAAAGCCTCAAAACTGCCTTACATGTAATTGTTTAGTTGGTAAGTGTAAGTGGTTGATTTAACTGTGTTGGTAATTCTTTTTTGAAATGTATCCCTAGCAAATAACTGTATAGCTCATTGGAGCAACCAAAATTAAAAATACATACATAACGCTTAAATACTCAAAAATAGCTCACAGTTAAACATCATACTGCTTAAAATTTTAAAAGATGCAGTTATCTTTTTTTGGCAATCTCTGAATATTCTCTGGATTCTTGGTGGCTATAAAATGTTTTCAAACAGTAGTTTTTACAAGGTTCTGTTAAGTTGAAATTCAGAGAGGTATGCTGTTTTCCTCTCTTCGGTATAATCTCTCTCTCAGTTTCCTCCTGGTATATACATACTCCCTGAAAAATACTTCACTGGGAATTGGGCTTCTCAGGTGGTACAATGGTAAAGAATTCACCTGCCAGTGCAGGAGGCACAGAAGACACCAGTTTGATCCCTGGGTTGGGAAGATCCCCTGGAGGAGAAAATGTCGACCCATTCCAATATTCTTGCTGTAAAATGCCATGGACAGAGGTGCCTGGTGGACTACGTACAGTCCAAAGGATTGAAAAAGAGTTGGACATGCCTGAGTAACTGAGCAGAGCACTCTGAGAAATAGATTAATTCAGTCAATTTTGGAAGTTTGAAATAGGGATAGGTAATTAGAAATTCAGTGCTTATCAGTGTGTAAAGTAAAATAATTTTACTTCATTCCAAATAAGTTTGGAATATCCATGAAATACACATATACATACATACACACACACACCTTTGCATTATTTAACATCATGTACAGTTCTCTTAGAATTTGAATCCTAGAGGGTATGATTACTTACTACATATTTTGATCAAAACAATTTAGAATATAAAATATTTTCTACTTAAAAATGTTAGGGGAAGATATAAAAAGAATAAAGGTAAATGGCAGTACTATGGTAGACATTGGTGTACTATTTGTATACTTGTTCACTGGACACATATATATTTGTACACTCACTATATGCCAGGCATTGTTCAAGGAATCAGGATATGGCCGTAAACAAAACAAACCCCATTGACTTGTAGAGCTCATATTATAGTGAGCAAGATAGACTGTAAACAGATATATAGCCATGGTAAAGGGTGGTCAATGTCCTGAAGGAAAATAAGCATAGTAAAAGTGTAAGATTTATAAGACTATTTGTATAGGATTTCATACTGTTTACAATTATTTTTTAATTGTCCTAAAACTTTAATAAGGTCTTATTTATTACATGCATTTTTATGGTATAGAAAATACTCTTTAAGAAGTTCACAGACAAGAATCATACACTATTGCCAATTGCCAGTGATGTATTTTTTCAAGTTCAAGTGTCATTGTGTGACATTTTTCTCTGGATTTTGGTAAATTATTTTCTCCACTAGAACGTCATTACTCTAATGATTTGTTTTCTTTGTAAAGTACTCCTAATTAAGCAACAATAGAGATATTAAATTTAAAAAATTTCTGAAAAGTCAAAAGCCCTTTTAGCTGTTTTCATGCACTTTAACCCTAAAATACCTCTTGGATGTTGAACGAGGGTTCGTTTATTCATACTGTACCCAACATTCTAATTGCAGTAGTTTGGTTTTCTGATTCTCCAAACTATCGTATATTAGAAACATCACAGTAGATAATGAAGGGACGTTGAGCAGCAAGAACATGATTGGTCAACTGGCAACATCAAATCTAGGAGGGAGAATGGAAATGTATTTAAAAATAAATTAAGATGTACACCCACAATATGGCAATTCTATTTTAAATTTTTTTGAGAAACTGCTGTACTGTTTTCCATAGTGGATTTACATTCCCACCAACAGTGTACAAGAGTTCCCTTTTCTCCACATCCTCACCACCACTTGTTATCTCTCTACTTTTTTGAAATTTATTTTTTTATTTGAAGGATACCTGCTTTACAGTACTGTACTGGATTTACAACAGTGTGAATCAGCCATATGCATTCATGTATCTACTCCCTCTGGAACCTCCCTCCTGCTCCCCTATCCCACCCCTCACCCGTCTAGGTTGTTACAGAGCACCAGGTTGTTATATAGCAACTTCCCACTAGCTATCTCTTTTACATATGGCAATGTATATGTCTCAGTGCTACTCTCTTATTAATTTGTCCCACCCTCTCCGATAAGGTTCTTGCAGGAACACAATGACACATTTGAACTGGGATACTTTAGGGTATTTATTTATTAAAGAGACTGTTTATAAACTCGTGAACTCAGTGCTGGAAAATTCTAACAGATGATTTAATACTTCCTGGGATAGTAAGAGACCTTATCATGTCTGAAGGCATCCAGAATAGAATCTGGAATAGAGAGAGAATTTATGAATAGAGCCATTTGATGAGGAACTGTGACTTTAGTGGTGACTTCCACAAAGAACAGAGGAATAAATACCCAAAACTAACATGCCTTCCTCCATCTAGTCTCCAGATGGTGCTGTTCAGTGGACAAGACCTCCCAGAAATCAAAGGGCAAGGCAGTTAGTCGTATAGTAGATACTGGACTGCCCGGTAGGGCAGGGAACAGATTAGAGAATGGGTCTAGAGGGGGAAATAGAAGATAGATCCATAGGTATTCAAGGCATCCCCCTCTGGAAAGTAATACTTTAGCAGAGACCTGAGCTAGTTACAGGGCAGAGATCATAACAGTAGTCTGGCGGAAGCTCTTTCAAGACTGAGGGAACACAAAATTGTAGGGTCTTCAGCAGCAGCCCACTTTTGAGCAGTGCCTGAATATCATGAAGAACTATCTGTAAAACAGGTCCCAGTGTTCTCTTCTTCTGTTAGTATAAGCAATGTCCTATTCTGTCTTTTGTATTTATATCCCTTTTCCAGTTCCCACTGTTATCACTCTAATTTAAATATTCGTTATTCTGGCCAATATTATATACGGTGTGGTCCAATTATCCACAGGTAACTTGTTGGGGCCCAGTCCTGACCAGGTGAATTATTGCCACTAATAACATCTAGATAATTATTTGCAGAAAGTTAATACACGCCAACCAAGCTTCATCAGAGTAAGATAGCCAGTATGTAATAGAGCGAGGGTGTTTCAAGATGAAAAATTGTAAACTTAATGAGATGCTGACAGTGATGGGGCGAAGCAGTTGGTTGCAGACAGAACACTGGAGCTCTGCCCGAGTTCATGGCCTGGTGCCTTTAGTGACTATTTCTTGCCACATGTGGCCATTAAAGGTATGGAGAGAAAATAAAAATGTCTATTACTTCATGCATTCATTCAGAAAATATGATTTGGGCATCCACCATCATTCTAAGTTCAAATGATGTAAAATAATTGGGAGTATGTGCTGTGTTGTGCTGTGCTCAGTCACTTCAGTCATGTCCAACTCTTTGAGACTCTGTGAACTGTAGCCTATAGCCTACTCTATAGACTGTAGCCTATAGTCACCATCTGCAGTGATTTTGGAGCCCAAAATCACTGCAGATGGTGACTGCAGCCATGAAATTAAAAGACGCTTACTCCTTGGAAGAAAAGTTATGACCAACCTATAGCATATTGAAAGCAGAGACATTAGTTTGCCAACAAAGGTCCGTCTAGTCAAGGCTATGGTTTTTCCAGTGGTCATGTATGGATGTGAGAGTTGGACTGTGAAGAAGGCTGAGCACCGAAGAATTGATGCTTTTGAACTGTGTTGGAGAAAACTCTTGAGAGTCCCTTGGACTGCAAGGAGATCCAACCAGTCCATTCTGAAGGAGATCAGCCCTGGGATTTCTTTGGAAGGAATGATGCTAAAGCTGAAACTCCAGTACTTTGGCCACCTCATGCGAAGAGTTGACTCATTGGAAAAGACTCTGATGCTGGGAGGGATTGGGGGCAGGAGGAGAGAAGGGAACGACAGAGGATGAGATGGCTGGATGGCATCACTGACTCGATGGACGTGAGTCTGAGTGAACTCCGGGAGTTGGTGATGCACAGGGAGGCCTGGCGTGCTGTGATTCATTGGGTCTCAAGGAGTCAGACACAACTGAGCGACTGAACTGAGACGGGAGCCTGCCAGGCTCCTCTGTCCATGTGATTCTCCAGGCAAGAATACTTAAGTGCGTCACCATGCCCTCCTTCAGGAGATCTTCCTGACCCAGGGATTGAACCTATGTCTCTTATATCTCCAGTATTGGCAAGCAGGTTCTTTACCACTAGTGCCACCTGGGAGGCCTAGTTGGGAGTATGTGTGTGTGTGCTTGTCGCTCAGTTTTGTCTGACTCTTTGTGACCCCGTGGAGTATAGCCTGCAAGGCTCCTCTGTCTGTGGGGATTCTCCAGGCAAGAATACTGGAGTGGGTTGCCATGGCCTCCTCCATGGAATTTTCCCAGCCCAGGGATTGAACCCAGGTCTTCTGCATTTCAGACAGATTCTTTGCCATCTGAGCCACCAAAGAAGCCCAACTGAGGGTATCAACTTTAAATGAGATGATCAGAGAAGGTTTTGTGAGATGAAATTTTAAATTTATACTGTAAATGAGCATGGGGAGAAAAGGCTAAGAGTCCACTGTAAGATATAACAGCTTCCTAATTGTTTTCTATCTCTTAGTTCACCCATTAATAGAGTTTGTCTCTAGAGTAAGTGGTGATGATGCTGATTATAGGATTAGGATGATGAGAGTAATATTGAAGGTAACAAGACACCAAAGGTGATAAGAATTGATATAATAAAATTCTCATAAAGGCAGAGGCCATGTGTCTTTTGTTTGCTCCTTTATCCTCAAGCATCTATCACAGCCACAACATCAACATTCAATAGATAATTTTTTGGATGAACAGAAGCATGAATGAAAGATGATGATAATGACTAGGACTGGTTCAATTCAATTGAGTTGATGATAGTGTATTATGTACCTCAAAATTAGAGAGAGTCAATTTTCGTCTGTTTCAGTGACTTTTAAGGAAATGAACCATTCCAGTGATATTGTATCTCAGACAATTAATTTTCACCTTACTCTGTTGAGCATTATCACCTAGTATTTAGCACATTGCTAATTATCACTTTGTAACCATTTGTAAAGTGTGAAAAACCTGCTGCACACATTCCTTTCTTTCACTAGTTGTGTTTCTATTCCAATCCAGAATAGTGACATACAGTACAGCATTTGTGGTAACAAATCTAAAATCAACTGATATTTTTTCTTCTAAAAAGTAAAACATCAGTAATTCCTCTGCATGTACTGACAGAAAACAAAAGTGTTTTATGTGAAGTATTGAATGCTTCATTAAAAAATCCAGAATGAAATTCCAAGTCAATTGTGTATAACTACATCAATATAATACTGACATAGAGGAAGGAAAAATAACAGCTCTGGGATCATAATACATGACTCAAATCTGATCTGTGTAGTTGGCTCCTGGGAATATTACATAAATACTCTAATTTTCATTTTTAACTTTTGTTATAATTATGAGAATTACTTTACACCCAGCATAAAGTAGGTACTCATTGGATACTAGTTGCCGACAACTTTCAACACAACTACATTCAACACAGTGTCTTATTAGAGAAATTGTCAAGCTATAGATGGAACTAAAAGTTATGATTTTAACTGCTCAAATAAGCTTTTAACTTTATTATCCTTTACACCTACTGTGTGTACAGTTTAGTGACAGATATTTTAGAAAAACTACTAATGCATTAAATATGATCCTTGCCTTTAGCTTATAGTCTATGAGTAGATGGCTATAATGCACTAATTAATTCTGAATCATTGTTTGTTAAAAGTAATTATAAATAAATTCTGGATAAAAGCATTATTTTTATTCTAAAGCTATGAAATCATTTTATGTAATCATGAAACTATGGTTAAATAGCTTATGTCTATATGATTATAGCTACTGTATGTACAATTTTGTTATATTTCCTAGAGTCCCTCATGCCTCAATGCCTCCTAAAGACTTTTTTTCTTTCCAATACTAGCAATATGTCATTCACAGCTTAATAAATTGTTACGAAGAACAGATACAAGCTGAACCTTGTTATTATGTGACTATCAAGACATTGCAAGGGCCAGAGATTCTGAACTTGAAGAACATGAAATATAAAAAGTTCAGAGATCATCCGAATATGGTGCATGGTTCCAAATATGTGACCTTCTGGAAAAGGCAAAACTATGGAAATCATAAAAATCAATGTTTGCCCGGTATTAGGGGGGACAAAGTGGAAGGATGGATAGGCAGAACACATGGGACTTTCAGGACAGTGAAATACTCTGTATGATACCACGAGGATGGATGCTTGTCATTATATATTTGCTCAAATTGATAGACTGCACAACGCTAAAAGTAAGTCATAATGTAAACCATGCACTTTTGGTGACTATGATATGTCAGTGTAGGATCATCAGTGTTACAAATGTACCACTCTACTGGAGGATGATAATGAGGGAGGCCATGCATGTGTGGGCGCTTCCCAGGTGGCACAATGGTAAAGAATCCACCTGCTAATGTAGGAGATGGAAGAGATACAGGTTTGATTCCTGAATCTGAAGGATCCCCTGAAGTAGAAAATGGCAACCCATTCCGGTATTCTTGCCTGGAGAATCCCATAGATGAGGAGCCTAGCGATCTATGGGGTCGCAAAGAGTCTGACACAACTGAGCATCTAACCACCACATGCAAATATGCATGTGTGGAGGCAGAGGGTACACCAGAAATATCTGTACCTTCCTCGCAATGTTGCTATGAACCTAAAACTGCTATAGAAAATACAATCTTAATAATAATTTTTAAAAGTCCAGGAATAATGTCTAATTTTCAAAAGTACATAAACAATCAGAGTTTATTTCTATCCCCACAGACAAGTTAGTATTTCTAACAGATGGATGGTGGGACATCAGAGTGAGGAAATGGCTGACTAGGTGTCGGTAGTCTAGCTGAGAAGTTGCTGTTTCTAGAGCTGGATATGTAAGGGAGAAGAATTCCTAGACTCCTAGATAAGTTTGGTGATTTGAGGAGAAAGAAGACCATCAGTTGCTTCCAGATGGTGCCTTGCTGATCTCCCTGTCAATCCAAATACATTAGAAGTAGCAGAGTGAGTATTGTTATATAGGAGATTTTTTTTTTTTTTTTTTTTAGTTTCATAAGAGAATTGTAGTTCACAGAGCAAACTGCCACCTCAAAATCTGGGTTTGCAGGGGTATCTAGGGAGGCACAGTTGAAATCTGCTTGGAATGGAAATTGTTAAAGCGATAAACTGGTAGAAAGACTTAAATGATAATTTCAAAAAATTACTGGAGTCTGAGTGTGGACTTGCATAAGAATGAGAAGCTCCTGGTTTGAAGCAGTCTTAAAGTGACTTCCACAATTTTGGGGGTTTTACCTCCAGGAGCCCTACCAGCTTCTCAAGGTAAAAATCTGAAAAAAATCCCTTCCTGACTCTGATACGTAGATAGGAAGGGTAATTCTCCTGAATACTCCCAGAGCAGTCTTCACAACAAAGGCTTACTCTCTAGGAGAATTGTCTTTATCAGAGCTTTATTTATTTATTTATTTTCAGAGCCTTATTTAATGTGGGGGAAAAGAAAATATCCTACTTCAGCCCATTCTAGTCTTCCAGTGTTACCAAAGGGGAACAAAAATCTGAGAAAAACCTGTGAATGTCATAGCCCAGGGACAGAGGACTACTAAATGTTTAGGAGTTAATAAGAGGTATACACAATGCTTCCCCTCTCCATACCTTACTACTATGCTAATAGAACTCCAGTATAATAGTATAATGGGAAATTACAACTGAAAGATGTACAAAACATGAACTCTTCCTGAGAAGAGTTATGCAGTAAAGATCAAAATCCAGAGAGCAAACAAAAAGAAAAACACTAGAGGAATTTGAAGCCTCTGGGAACTATAGCCACAACAAATATTTAAAAAGCCCACTTTCAGCCACACTAAAATAAATTCCCACACCAAGGACCTACATATCTTAGTTATCATTCTAATACAGCACATCCATCTTTCAACAGAAAAATTACAAAACATGCCAAAAAGCAAGAAAAATTAAAAAGTAGTCTGAATAGACAAAGTAAACCTAGATCCAAACTCAGAAATGGCACAGATGTTGAAATTATCAGATAGGGAATTTTAAATAACTGTGATTAATATGTTAGGGCTCTAATGGAAAAGTAGACAGCATGTAAGAACAGATGGTTAATGAAAGCTGAGGGATGAGAGCTCTAAAAAATAATCAGAAGGAAATGCTAGAAACAGAAATTAAGAATTCCTTTAATGGGCTCCTCAGTACACTGGAAATGGCCAAGAAAAGAATCAGTAAGTTTGAAGATAGGTCAATGGAAATTTCCCAACTGAAATACAAAGAGGAAAATAAGAATTAAAAACAAATAAACAGATCACCTAAGAAGTCTGGGACAGTTTCATAATGTGTAAGATATATATCTGCAATATCAGAAGATGAAGGAAGAGAAAATGGAGCAAAAAGTATATAAGACTCAGAATTTTAAAAACTAATGACACACACTAAGTCTTATTTAGGAACCCCACAAAACACCAAGAAGGATAAATACAAACAAAAGCATAGAAACAAATGAAAAAACTACACCTATGTATGTCATAGTCAAACTGCAGAAAACCAAAACAAAACAAAATCTTGGTGAAGCCAGAGAAGGGAAAAAGTCAACTTACCTATTCATGAACAGAGTTAAAAATTACAGTGAACTTCTCAACAGAAACCAAATTAAGACAGTAGAAAATGGAGTATGTCAATTAAAAAAAAATGTACATCCTAAAAGTTGAGAATTATATTTTATTTGGAGCACTGCTGAAGACTATAGCCAGGAAGCAACCTCTCAAATAACTCTGAGAAGCTGTTCCAAAGAGGTAATGGTGGAGCCAGGATACACAGGGTTTTTTGTTTGTTTGTTTGTTTGTTTAACTTTTTATTTTGTATCAGGGTATAGCCAGTTATATGGACTGATGCTGAAGCTGAATCTCCAGTACTTTGGCCACCTGATGTGAAGAGCTGACTCATTGGAAAAGGCCCTGATGATGGGAAAGATTGAGGGCAAGAGGAAAAGAGGGCAACAGAAAATGAGATGATTGGACGTCATCACTAACTCAATGGACATGTGTTTGAGCCAACTCACGGAGATAGTAAAGGACAGAGAAACCTGGCCTGCTGCAGTTCATAGGGTTGCAGAGTCGGACACAACTTAGCAACTGAAAAGCAACAACAACAAAATAGCCAGTTAACAAACAATGTTGTGATAGTTTCAGGTGAACAGGGAAGGGACTCAGCCATACATATACATGTATCCATTCTTCCCCAAATTCCCCTCCCATCCAAGCTGCCCCATAACATTGAGCAGAGTTCCTTGTGCTATGTCTTTGTTGGTTATCCATTTTACACAGGAGTTTTTATTGGGAACAAAACAAAACATGTAGTCAAACACCAAGATATTACTGCTAGTCACAAAATGAAAACAGACATCTCAAATTAATAATGATTTCTCTGATATGCATCTTACCTATATAAGACCAGTATCCTGTTGTTCTCCACCCAGAATTCCCCTCAGAATGCATTATTGCTGGCTGCAGTGGCTGATGACTTTGGTAGGGAACATTCTTTGTCCACAAATATTTAAGTATTGAAAAAAGATCACCAAACTAAAATTATTTTCCAATGAATTGTCCTCCAAAAAGAGCAGGTAAACCTTTCTCAGACAAATAAGAACTGAGGGAATTCATCACCAGCATATATGACCAGAAAAGAACGTTAGAAGTAGTTTTTCAGGGAGAAGGAAAATGATAGGTTAGAAACTTGAATCTGTGTAAAGAAGGGAAAGCATCAGAGATTGAATAAATGAAAGTAAATATTTTTAATATTCTTAACATAGCTAAGATATACATCTTACAGAAGTACTGAAAGAATGAAATAATTATGTATAAATCAAATAAAATGTGGAAAACTACACTACAACACTCAGAGAAAAAAAAAAGACATAAATAAACTGATAAATATCTATGTTCATCCATTAGAAGAATCACTAATGTTAAGCTGTCAGTTCCTTCAAATGTGATCTATAGATTCAATGTAATCCCAAGCAGACTTCCAGCAAATTATTTTGTACAAACAAAACACTCAATCCAAAGTTTATATTGAAAGATAAATGACCTTGAGTAGCCAACATAATGCTTTAGAAGAACAAATTGGAGAATTGGCATTACCTGACTTTTAAGACCATTTAAAGCTACTATAATCAACAGAGTGTAAATACATGAATCAATGGAATATAAAAGGAAGCCCAGAGGTGGAGCCACAGAGACATAGTCAATGGATCTTTGACAAAACAAACAAAAAAAAAAAGGCAATTCAATGAATAATGATATTATTTTCAATAAATGATGCTAGGGCAATTGGATATGCATATGAAAAAAAGAATGAATATAAACCAAACAAGTACACTTTTTACAAAGCTGCCTCAAAGTGGGTTATAGACTTCAATGTAAAACACACAACTATAAAATTTCTAGAAGAAAATATGAGAAGAATTAGATGACCTTGAGTTTACCCATATGTTTTAGATACAATACCAAAAGCATGATCCATGAAAAAATATTATACTTTATTAAAATTAGAAATTTTGCTCTGTGAAAGACATCATTAAGAGAATAAAACAAACTAGTCGTAGGTTGGAAGTTTAACATTTGCAGAACACTATCTGGTAAACTTTTTGTTTTGTTTTTTAATCTCAAACATTCAAATAACTCTAAAAACTCAAGAAAGCAGCTCTAGTAAGAAATGAGCAAATGGTCTAAACAGCCATGTTTTCAAAGACGATACACAACAACAAATACGTTTGAAATGACACATAATGTCATTTGACATTATAGAACTTTAAGACAACAATAAGATATCACTGCCCACATTTTAGAGTAGCTAAAATAGTTTTAAAGAAAGCAAAATTCTGGTTGCTGTTGAGGGTTGAAAGCAAGAGAAGCTATTAATCATTGCTGGAGGTGATGCCAGCTGGCAGAGTCACTTTGGAAGACAGGTTGGTAGTTTCCTGCAAAGATCTAAAGAGTCTGTCATTCAGTCTAGCAGTCATGGTCTTACGTATTCAATAAATGGATTTGAAATCTACATCTATACAAAAATAGGCAAGTAAATGTTCATAACAGCTTTACCTGTAAATGCCCCAAACTGAGAGCAAACCACGAAGGCTTCCAACAGGTGAACTGTTAAACAATCTATGGTATATCTGTACAATGGAATATTATTCAGCAGTAAAAGGAAATGAGCTAGCATTCTGTGAAAAGGCACAAGGTTAAGCTTATAAGCAAATGTTAAGTAAAAAAATTACCTCCCATTTGAAAAGACTACATCCCATTTGATTCCAAATATGTGACATTTTAAGAAAGGCAAAACTACAGAAGTATTAAAAATATCAGAGATTGCCAGAGAGGAGGAAGGTGAAGAGGGCACTGAACATATTCTATATGAAACTGGCACTGCGCATTAGTCAAAAGCCATAGAGCTTTACAGCTACAAGTTGAACCTTGGTGTATGAAAATTTAGAATATGTTTATATCATAGGGCCCCAGGACACACAGAAGAATGAGACAGAGCAATCTAACTGTATTATATATATATATATAGGCGTGTATATATATATATATATATATATATATATATATATGAAACAATTTCACCTAATGGGATGGAAGAAACATTTTGCTTTCAGTAATTTTGGAGATGAGTGGAGTCTAAGATTAAAGGCAAAAGAGGCTGAACATAGATAGTGTAGTCAAGCTGTTAAAGTTATTTCCTTCAGGCACTGATGCGCAGTTCTCATAGTGTTACATATGTACACTAAGTTCAGTTCAGTTGCTCAGTTGTGTCCAACTTTTTGCGACCCTATGGACTAGAGCATAGCAGGCTTCCCTGTCTATCACCCACTCCTGGAGCTTGCTCAAACTCATGTCCATAGAGTCACTGATGCCATCCAACCATCTCATCCTCTGTCGTCACCCTCTCCTCCTCCCTTCAATCTTTCCCAGCATCAGGGTCTTTTCCAATGAGTCAGTTTCTCACATCAGGTGGCCAAAGTATTGGAGTTTCAGCTTCAGCCTCAGTCCTTCCAATGAATATTCAAGACTGATTTCCTTTAGGATTGACTGATTTGATCTCCTTGTAGTCCAAGGGACTCTCAAGAGTCTTCTCCAACACCACAGTTCAAAAGCATCAATTAACGTATGTATACTAGAGTCAATGAACATATATATATATATACTAGTATACATCAACATGTATTCTAGAATTAAGCAAATGAATGGCTTATGGTGGAAGTTAGAAAGCAAGAAAGTTTCTTGCCGCTGGAGTGAGACTTTAGAGAAAAACGAAAATGAGGTAGTTTATGTGGAAATGGATTACAGTTAGAGTCATTAGTATAAATACATACTTGACTCAGAATAGAATTTATTACATATAGAGATTTATAGATATGAATATATGAATATACATATAGGTCAATATAAACACATTGTTCTCACATTGGAGAGTCTTGAAACATCCACACCTCAGTAGCTACAAGCACACCTAGTACTTAGATCTTGGCTTCTAATACGATTCTTACATTAAGAGGAGCCAGGCCTTCTTGGAGATTTGGCTCAATGTAGGACGAGGGTGAAAATGAAAGTGTTGGTCACTCAGTCATGTCCAAGTCTTTGTGATCCCATGGAATTTAGCCTGCCAGTGTCCTCTGTCCATGGAATTCTCCAGCCAAGAATATGAGTGAGTAGTCATTCCCTTCTCCACAGGATCTTCCCAGTTCAGGGATGGAGCTTGTGTCTCCCACACTGCAGGCAGATTCTTCACCATCTGAGCTACCAGAGAAGCAGTCATGAAATACAGAAAGTGAATATGTTGAAGGGACACAGGAACCAAATGGAAAAGCTCTCAGTGACCAAAGCAGGGATCAATTTGAGCAACAAAATACAATTTTATTGTATTATAACCCAAAGTATAAAATAAATATCCATTAATCCATTCTGATATTTATAAATCATTGAATAAATAAATAGGGAAGAGTAGACAAATCTATCATCCATTATTTCAGATTATTTATGCAGATGCTTTGCCATCTTTACTCCTTATGTGTGAGCTGTGCATATTGCTTTCTTTCCAAAGACCACAATGTGAACAGATTCAACAGTTGTAACTTCACAATGGAAAAACTGATAAACACTAACTACTCAACCAGGTATCAAGATTATCATCAACTGTGATAAGGCATGTCAGTAGTAAGTGCCCTTGATATGATGTGAAGAATATGGCACTTTATATCTGGTTTTCCTTACAAAAATCACATAATCCCACTATAACCTTGAAAAGATGTCAGACAAATCCCAACTGAGGTATACGGTTTACAAAATGTCTACAGTTTACCATTATTTCTTAAACTGTTAAGGTCGTCATAAGCAAGAAAAGTCTGTAAAACTCCCACAATTAAGGGAATCTAATGATACATGTTTACTAAATGTAATATGCCAATCTGGATGTAATCTTGGGATAGGAAAAAAATTAGGTAAAGGCAAAATAAATGTGAATAATACCCAAAATTTAGTTGATGATAATGTGTCAATGTTGGTTTATTAATTATAAAAATGTGCTATGTGAATCATTAACTATTGGGGGAACTTGATGTGAGTCATATGGAGACCTCCTAAAAAATCTTCACAAATTTTCTCCAAATTTAAAACTTCTCTTTTAAATCAAAAGCTTATCAAAAAATGTAGTCAATAAAACTGTGACATCTATAACTTAATGATGCTTGATCATATAGTTTTCCTAAAACTTACCATTTTGTTTAATAAAGTATGTTTGTTTAATTTAGTTTTATATTTCCCCTGTATTTGTATTTGTCCTCAACAAAACTACTACAGAGATTATTCTTTATTTTCATTAATATTACATAAAATAGTATTGATAATTTTAATGATTTATTTGTGTATCAGAGAAATCAACCATTTTGCTAATCCAAAGCAGTGCCAGGAAGCAGTCCACTGTAATTAGATTTATCTGTTAACTTTGTAAATGTATTTCCTTGAAGATGTTTAGCAATAGGGTACAACTGAAACAGATGATTATCTAATTAATAAAAACCATCATTTAGCATGAATTTCTTATTGCATCTAATGCCAAGTATATATTCAATGATGTATCTATTCAGTGCTATAAAGTGAACAATATATCTACTTACTACATATGTGTATACACACACAGAATATGAACAAGTCCATTACTTTAATGCAGATACACACATAATTCAGAGTGATGAGTTATATTACAACATAAAGGCATACAGGCAGTAAGTATGTGTGTATGTATATGTATGTATAAGTAAATGCTGGAGAGAAAAGGGAACCCTCCTACACTGTTGGTGAGAATGTAAATTGGTACAGACACAATGGAAAACAGTATGGAGGTTCCTTAAAACACTGTATTAGAACTACCATATGACCCAGCAATCTCACTCCTGGGCATATACCCAGAGAAACCATAATTCAGAAAGGTGCATGCATGTTAATGTTCATTGCAACACTATTTGCAACAGCCAGGACACAGAAGAAATGTAAATGTCCATTGATGGAGGAGTGAATAATATGGTACATATGTGAAGTACTTCACTCTTCACAGATGTGGTACATATAAACATAGGAATATTACTCAGTCATAAATAAAAACACTTGTAGAAATATGAATGGACCTAGAGATGGTCTTACTGAATGAAATAAGCAAACATAGAAAGACAAATATCATGTGATATTCCTTATATGTGGAAACCAGGGGGGGGGGGGGAATGGTGCAAATGTACTTAATTAAAAACCGAAGTAGAATCACAGATATGGAAAACAAATTTATGGTTATCAGCGAATGAGAGGAGGAGGGATAAATTGGGAGATTGGGATTGACATATATACATTATCATATATAAAATAGTTAACTAATAAGAAGTTACTCTACTCAACACTCAGTATTGACCTAAATGGAAAAAGAATCTAAAAAAAAGCATGGATGTATGTATATGTATAACTGATTCACTTTGCTGTTCACCTGAAACTAACACAATGTTGTAAATCAACTATACTTAAATAAAAATTGAAAAAAAAAGAATAATAGTTTCTACTCTTAGAGCATCCAGAATAGTATGAGCTATTGGCTATCCATGTATGGTTATTCAAAGATTTGTTTTTATGAAGTTCCAGTATGGTCCAGTTTTACCCAGCCTTCATCCCATGCCCAAGTTCCTCTAGAAGAAATATTTTCATTCGTGTTTTCTCCTAAGGAAAACAAACAACTATTTTCAGTTGTCTACCCAGTATGAAGATCAGAAACTTTTGAGCATTAGAACATTCTTACAGCATGCATTTCAAAGATAAATCGAATTATCAGCATGTGCTCTTTATTATTTTTTTTTATTTTTCAGTATGGTGCAGTCCTTGTATTTGGAAACATATAACAGGCAGTCATATTTTAAATAGTAATCAGTCATAGTAATTTTCTTGTAGTATTGTTTAAAGTTTGGGTCAACATGTATTGAAAAGATACATGTTAGCAAGTTTCCAAGCTTCTTTCATTTCAGCTGTCCTGCATGTGTGTTTATGTGAGTTCTTACACTTGGGTCAGGAAAAATCTTTTTTAAACCTGATAGCAAATCATACGTCATATGTGAAATATATCCATCCCTAAACATAGAAAAAAGAAAAGAACACGAGTGGGGTGGGGAAAACAGGTAATCTGGGGAATCTGCTTTGTCTACTGCATGTTGGTTATTTTTATCCATGTCGTTTAATTTCTTCTATGCAATTTTTCATGAAGAGGTTAGTTTAGATAATTATTTTTTTATATTTAAAACAGGTCTATGTCACCAAAAATACATGCCAATTCCAATTTATATATTCCTATGTCAATGTTACCATGTTAAAAGAAAGCTAGATTTGACATTTTTCAAGGCTCCTTCCCCAATAATACTCTCAACTTAGAAAATGTTTTTGAATTTGAATATTACTTTAAATTTGTAATCATTGTAATAAGATTACGCAATTAAGGAAAATGTAGAGGCAGTTGTGTCCAGCCTTTCATTCTTCAGCTGTGGAGAATTTCCCTTGCAGAGATCACATTTCAAACATTATATATCTACTGGCTATCAAAATTGAAATGCTAACCCTGGTCTTCCAGCTGCAGAGTACTTTGCTCTGACCACCAGATACTCATAATGCCTTATGTACCTACTGAGGGCAAGGTGGCATACAGAATATGAGGGGCAGACTCAGGCTATGACTAATGAGTAGCTCCACACTGATGGTGCAACTTGTGATCAAGATCTTGGCTCTTAGTTTTACAAACTGAGTACCACTAATTATTCACGTACAGGTAATCCTTCTCTACACAGACTGTGAAAAACAATCTAACCAACTGTGATGTTTCCTTTAATTTATAATGAAACATAAAATGTGGCAGAATCACCAGCTCTATTCTATTTATTTTACTGTGTGAATATTGATTACTTTCAGTATTCAACCTGTAAATATGGACATTATGGATAACAAATGTGAAGACCACTCAGTCAAATCACAGTATAGATTTTAGAGCTGCTGGAAAAAATAGGGGAGATATCTCAAAAGATAGATCAGTCAATGTTGGGGAGTCCTTGAATAGCAGAATGATAAATTACAACTTAATTTCTTTGGCAATTAGAAGATGTTGAAAGTTGTGGAGTAGGCAAATTATATGATTAGAGTTATATGTCAGGAAAATTGATTTTGCAAATACATTATAGTTTCAAATATTATTCTTTTCCTGCCTAAGATTGATTTTCTCATATTCTCAAGGAATTGCCCCATTTTTCTTTAGGAGGCTACCCTTTTCCTAGTGATAAAAGTGTTTTTACTGAACTGAAGAGAAAAGTAATAGGGTTGTTTTAATGTTATTAATATTGTTAAGATAAAACACAATGAAATCCACATCAGAGTGACATTGATGATTTTGCTTCTTTTTTTTTTAATATAGTCACCCTGCTTATTTAACTTTTTTAATATAAATTTATTTATTTTAATTGGAGGTTAATTACTTTACAATATTGTATTGGTTTTGCCATACATCAACATGAATCCGCCACAGGTATACATGTTTTGCTTCTTAGTAATTAGTCAGGTGAAGAGCTAAGAGGGAAAGGAAACGGAGGACTAATGGATGTCTCATTTTGATATGGGGAGGTGAAAAAATAGTGCTTGTTTTTGTATGTAGTGATATCTGATGGAAAAGTTATTTAGAAAACCAGAGAATAAGATCCTTGCTTCTCCAACTATTTAATAATTATGTGACCTTAAGCAAGCACTCTACCTTCTCTATTCTTCAGATGTTTCATGGTAAGATGATAGAGTTGAACAAAATGAACTCTAAATTTAAGCCAGGTCTAAGATCCATATTATAACTGAAATGACCATTTTTATTTTATCATGGAGAATTCAATTTATTGGATGATTACTCATTATTTGAGATCCTTATATGAGCATAAAGTTCATTTCATACACTATTACAGAAGCAAATTTTAATTAAACCTGAGAACTGAGAAACATTGCGTTAAGTTCAATTTATGACAGCAACAACTAGGAATAACTATTTTACAATAGAGTAATACATAGATTACTGCATAGGTAGTATCTTACGATCTCTTATCCTTGATTTCCCTTCCTGCTAGGGCCCCGGGGCTCTTAGTTTGGACTAGTGAGGCCTCAATCCTGTGACTCTAGTAGACTGGGCTGATCAGGACCATTGTTTTAGTACTCTGAGGGCTCACTGTACAGTAAACCATCCTGATAATCTGGGCCTAATTGTAGAAACTTAATATCTCCTTTATATTTGAGGGATAAGTCTAGTCCTGTGAGTGTAAGATAGTGTATCAGCAAGTTCTCTGTGCCTGAATCTGATTCACCATTATGTGCACAGCGCCAAGCAGAATGCCTAGGACAGGAGAGAAGCTCAGAGTTTCATTATCAGATGAATTAATGCTATCTTTGCATTGATTACTTGTCCAGAGAGCAAACAATGTTTTGAATGTGCTTAACGATATTGCCCGGAGAAGGCAATGGCAGCCCACTCCAGTACTCTTGTCTGGAAAATCCCACGGACAGAGGAGCCTGGTAGGCTGCAGTCCGTGGGATTGCTGAGGGTCGGACATCACTGAGTGACTTCTCTTTAACGTTTCACATTCGTGCATTGGAGAAGGAAATGGCAACCCACTCCAGTGTTCTTGCCTGGAGAATCCCAGGGACAGGCGAGCCTGGTGGGCTGCTGTCTATGGGGTTGCACACGACTGATGTGACTTAGCAGCAGCAGCAACAATATTGCCACTGCTTTAGTTCTCTTCACTGAATTCCTTGATCAGCATCAATTTACTTTGTAGCACTCTCCACAGTGAGTGTTCTAAGCTCGTATGGCCATGGATATTAATAGCCATATCCACTTCTATCTTGACTTCTCTCCTCTAGCATTGTCTGCCCTAACTTGCGGTTTTGAGGGCATTCTGTACTTGCCATTTTAATTGTATGTTTTTGTTTATTTGTTTAGTTTCTTCCCAAACATACTTCAAGGCAAAACTCAAATTAATTTGATTTGTGCAATCTGCTCTTTGCTCTGCTTCTAAGCACATTTTTTTTTTTTTTTTGTCCAATGTGCCAAATCCTTGGAATGGAAACTAGGTAAGTCCCAGTTCTTGCACAACTAGAAATTCTTAACACATTCACCCCCACACTCAGATTGTAAACGAAATCATCAGCAGGCTAGTAGGGTATGGTGAAATCTATGTTGTTCAGAAAAAGAGCAAATTGACTATCTTTTGATCAGTTTTGAAACTTTTGCTTTTGTTCCGTTTGGTTTTCCCCCAATTCTAAAATTAAGAGACTTGCTTAGATATCTCTAGATTCCTTTTCACTTTTAATTTATATACCTACAATATACTGCTTGATACATTTTCAAAGTGATATTGGAGATATGTTTTTACTTTGTTTCATTTTTATTGAGAGGCTCAAAGAAATTGAGGAATAGTTTTCTTTCATTCAACCATTGACTAGGTAGCTATGATGCGTCTCTACTCCCTTCCATCACAAATCAGTCCATGACATTTTAATAAGGTAGAATTTTAAACTAATAAAAACAACCAAATTATAGGCAAGCAGGACTTGCTTCAAGTCTTCGCTCCAGTAGATACTGTGTGACATTAGACCGATTCCTTTACCTTTCTAAGTTTACTTTTTAAGTACATTAATTCACAGTATTACTTAATTTATCATTTATAGTGAGGTTAAGTGCATTGTTTAAATTAACCCAGGGTCAGGCACATGAACATGATTATTAGATCTAAATATGATTAATCATATAATTAGTAGGCATATTGTTTCTAGTGTGCTTGCAAATATCTATTCTGCAAGCATGAGGGTACACATGACCATCACCAGTGCTTTAATACTGAGACTCCTATGAAAATCTATGGGCCTGTTAATTAAGCCTTAGTAAATAGTAGTTTGTTCTTGGAAGACAAGATGTTTTTCTCAAATTTATGTCTCTCACTATCCCTAGCACAGATTTCAGTGCATTATATGTGGCTTAATATCTGTTTATGACATCATCTTGTCACTGTACTATGACTAAAGGAACACATCATTTTTCTTTCAAAATTGATTTCCAGTGTAAGCTTCAACAAATTCTATAACCCTGTGCTTGAAAGTCTGGGGAGAATAGTATAAATCACTATCCCAAGATAGAGTGTATGTGGCATGCCTGTATCACAGCAGACTTATTAACAGCAGCCTTTTTCCCCCTATATTCTCCACGTAGACTTAAATGTTTTTAACAGACTGTTCCGGAAGGCTATTACCAATGCATAAGAGGGATTGAAATCTCTTTCACAGTCTTGATCTAACTTTATCTTTATATTAATTCTGAACATGAGACTCAGGGGATTTAAGTAACTTTCTCATTAGAATCAAGATTTTTTGGTTCCCCAGGTTTGCAATTGTGAAATAGTGGAGGGTGAAATATTGAAGGAAAGATAAGTGGTATTTATTGATTACTTATGTTTTGTCAAGTCCTGATATGTATTATGTAAACTCACTTTCACAGGACTCTAATTATGAAAGTATTTTTTCTTTTTTTACAGATGAGAATACATGTAGGAAGCAGTAGTGCTGAGATCTGAATCTCAAATTGCCAAAATATTTTTTTCTTTATAATTTTTCTCCTTCAATCATGTAATTAAAACCCCTCCATTGACAAATAGTTGCCTCATTCCCAGTTGTTGTTGTTGTTCAGTTACCAAGTGTGTCTAGCTCTTCGTGACCCCATGGACTGCAGCACACCTGGCCTCCCTGTCACCCACCATCTTCTGGAGTTTGCCCAAGTTCCTGCCGTGCATCAGTGATGCCATCCAACCATCTCATCTTCTGTCGTCCTCGTCTCCTTCTGACTTCAATCTATCCCAGCATCAGGGTCTTTTTCAAGGAGTCAGCTGTTCGCGTCAGGTGGCCAGAGTGTGGGAGCTGCATTCCCAGTGCCCTCGGTTAAATGGTTTGTTCAGGGTTATAAATGCATCAAATCAGTGGCAGTGCTCAGTGCATTTCTGAGTAAGGTGGTGTTCATTTGCCTGCCATGGTTGAGAGCTTCGCCCTGATTTTTTTTTTTTTTTCCATGAAAGGGAGACATAATACTTTGCCTCTACTGAAAATATTTACTTAAAATTAAAGGCAGATTAAGTCAAGCTCCTGATAGATTGTTGAAAGAGTTTAGACTTGAAATCTTGTTATAGTAAGTTTACAGAGAACACTTCCAGTCACTTAATGTTTGGGTGCATCTTTTATGTCTCTGGAAATATGTTACACAAACTATGAGAATTTATTCATTTTGTTCACGTTCTTGGCTCAATTTGTCCCAGGTAAAATCTTTATTACAGTACATCTTAAAGAGGAGAGTTCTTAGCAGGCAGATTCCCTTATCAGGCAAACCGAGAATACCACATACACAACATAAACAACTGCATACAAACTGAGAGTACCACACACAACATATAGAACTGCATGCACACACAGGCACACACACACTCCTCAAATTGGTGTGCTTTTTTCCCCCTTTGGAAATGTTGTTTCAGTCAATTTTTATGCTCTAAGCACAACTTCCCATATTAGTTCATCTACTACCAGAGGGACACGCTTTAAAGATAATGAATATCAAAAGAGACTTGTGCAAAACATTTAGCCTAGTGAATGGTGAATTACTTTGAGCTCTGGTAATTCCTCCATCACACTTCCTGCAGGAAGCCCAGCATAATTAAGAGCAGAAGAGGACTACAGAAAATCAGTTAATATATTCCTCTGTCATTCTTATAAGTATCTGCTGCTGCTGCGTCGTGTCAGTCCTGTCCGACTCTTATGTGCCCATAGACAGCAGCCCACCAGGCTCCCCTGTCCCTGGGATTCTCCAGGCAAGAACTCTGGAGTGGGTTGCCATTTCCTTCTCCAGTGCATGACAGTGAAAAGTGAAAGTGAAGTCGCTCAGTTATGTCCGACTCTTTGCGACCCCATGGACTGCAGCCTACCAGGCTCTTCCGTTCATGGGATTTTCCAGGCAAGAGTACTGGAGTGGGTTACCATTGCCTTCTCTGATCTTATAAGTGTATTGAACATTAAATGATGTAAGCTATATCTAGTAAACCTTTCTGAAACTTTTAACTCTGTAATTTGATATTTTGATGGGTGATCTCTAGTCAGTTCCCCAAACCAGGAGATTGCAAATTCACCAAGGCATTTAAAGGCATTTATATCTGGTGACAAATCACAGACATTCTAAAGTGTGTCTACTGACATCAAATTCTACTCCTAATTCTGAAGTTGTTGCATAAGGCAAATGAATTTACCTATCTAACTTTTATTTCTTCATTTTTAAATTTGGGATAATAATAGTGCTTAAGGAATATGACATTTTCAAAATGAAATAATCTTTGTAAAGCATGTGATAGAATGCATTTCAACAATAAAGTTTCAATAAATGATTCCTTCTTGTTCCACAGGGCACTATCTCTAATCCCCAAAACAACTCCATTGAAAAGAAATCATTGTCCCCACTTTACGGATTTAAAAAAATACTGATCCTCAAAGTGGTACTGTAATTGACAAACTAATAAGTGGTTAAATCAGTTCAAACGCTAGTCTATTCCGTTCCAAAACCTATGTGTTTTCCACCCCACCAAGCATGACATTACTGTAACATTCAAGAAGTGGTCATGGGAGGTAAATGAACCTGTTAGCAAGACATCATTAGAAAGAACAGCTCAATTTCAACCCTGCCAAAACTCTGACCATTGTGTTTGGCAGACACGCTTCAGCTTCCAGATGGATAATGTTGAGCCAAGCCACTAATCAGGTCAGTAGGTCAACCCAGAGGAAGTGTTTTGCAGCTAATGTATCCTGGCAGATCTGTTAAAATGTGGTCATGCTCAAAATCTGGTGCTGCACAGGGCATTTCAAGGGCCTTTCAGTGCAGAAGCAAATAACAGGAAATGCCTATTTTCAAAACTTCCCATACTAAGGCCACTTCCTTTGTGATTTGTGGAACAGAAATTGAAGGCAGCAACTATGTATTTGCACAAACACTGAAGAGATTAAAGCCTCACCTCCTAAAGAACATTTTTTGGGGGTAAGTGTTCTTGACATTTTGGGGGAAGTATACATTGGGATTATACTCTGTAGAGTAATATAGAAAAATGCCCATAAAAGACATACAGTGTAGTGAGAGAAAATAGCGCGTACTTAGGACAGGGACCAATATGGTGCTATTCCTGGTTATTGTCACTCATGACCTTGGGCCAGTTGCTTAATATTCCTGAATTTCATACCATATGTAACATTAGAGGAACAGTACCTACAGCATGGAGTTGCTGTAATAAAGAAGAAAAAATGTTTATAACAACTGACACAGTTGTCATTATACAACTTTAATTCGTCTGCCTTTTCTTGACCATCTTGCAATTAATTTACTATATTTTGACATCTTAAAGATCTTCCTAAGATTGGACATTCTACACAGCATCTTGAAGCTGATTTACTGAAACTGTAATGACAAGGCCTATAGAAGTTGAAAACTTAGCAACATATTGATTTGACTGTAAAGCAGTGATTACCAAAACCAAACGGATCCTCAGTAATCTAACAACCTTGCTTTGTTTATCTTCCTCTCATTGCTTTCTCTCTCTCTGTAACTGTATTAAAAATTATCCACTCTCTTCAAAGATCTGCTGCCTTCTTCTCCATCCCACTCTCCATTCACCTTAAACATATGACCCGAAAGATACCCTGAAACACATCTATTAGTGTCAACACATTTGGGCTCAAAATGTACTTAACAATTATCTACTGAACGAAGTTTTTTCTACTAAAATAAATTTTAAGTGCTTATCACAGCTTTTGCAATGGAGTAGATGTTCAATATATATATGCTAAGTGAATGATCAATAAGTTTCAAAAATAATGAGCTAGGTGGATTAAAACAACAGAACCTTTTAAATTCAGATTGAGAATAATACCTCCTTATAATATTATTGTCATTTACACAATATGGGATATTTTAGTTCCATGATAATTCCTAAATACTCCATGATGTAGGCAGGTCGAATGCTTATTTAATATTTATAGATAGCAAGGATCTCATCAATTTATATTGTATTCTGAGTTTATTTAGTCTAACAGGTATGTCAGTAGTGCTTACTTTTACATTGTTCAAGGTGCAATGACTTGGAAATGATTTCTCTTCAAGCAGGTATCATCATACCTTCCTGGAAATTCTAGCATATTGTGTATACTGCTTCTGGTCCCACAACTAGTAAGTAGACTTTAAAGATCTAGGACTGAAGGCCTATTCATAAAGACCTTACATAATGTTTCCTAGGTAGTAAGTGTTAACTCATTCCCTTCTCTATGGTACTTTCTTTTGGAAAGTTATGGACTTTCTGAAATTAGAGACAGATTCCCTGAAAAGAGTGCTTACGTTTTTTTTTCAGTGATTTTATGTCAACCACATTCCTCTCCAGTAATTGTGTTCTCCTAACACCAGAGAAATTATTGATAAAATGTGGTCTTTTTACACAAGTGAATATGGTTGCATTTGGTAGCAGCAATATTATAGGAAAAGATGAGATTTAGAGAGCCTGCAACTTTTTGCTGTACAACCTTAAGGTGAATCTTACTATATCTGTGAAGTAGGGCTGGTAATTACCTATCACACCTGATTATCATGCATGTATAAAAAGGCAGTGAATATAAAAGTGGTGAAGATACTTAGTTATGCTCATTACAGTCTTAAATTTACTTATTGATAATGAGTATATTACTTTATTCTTCTATCTCTACGTAGTTGTTTGTATGCAAAGATGAATGTTTTATTCTTAAGAATGTAAAGATATTAAAAGTACCTAACGGTCTAGAAAATTGAGCCAGAAATAATCTAAGAAATGGAAACTATTTAATCAGCACCTTCAACTTTCACAACAAACACACCATGCAATTTTGTCACATTCTTCTCTTCAATTTGGTTTGTATTCTCAAATGTACAGTGTGAAATCTTCAGGTTTGATCATGCTAACTACAGAATTGTACAAGTACAGTGCCATTCAGATGAAAGAGAGAAGGGAATGGAAAACGGAAATAATATTGTTCTATTGTTCTATTGTTCTATTGTTCCAATCTGTTCTATTGTTATTCAGTCACTCAGTCATGTCTAATTCTTTGCAGTCCCATGGACTGCAGCACTCCAGGCTTCCCTGCCCTTCACTCTCTCCCCGAATTTGCTCAGATTCACATCCATTGAGTCGACAATGCTATCAAACCATCTCATCCTCTGCTGCCTTCTCCTTTTGCCTTCAATCTTTCCCAGCATCAAGGTCTTTTCCAATGAGTCAGCTCTTCGCATCAGGTGGCCAAAGTATTGGAGCTTCAGCTTCATCATCAGTCCTTCAAATGAATATTCAGGATTGATTTCCTTTAGGATTGACTGCTTTGATCTCCTTGCTATCCAAGTAGCTCTCAAGAGGCTTCTCCAGCACCACAATTTGAAAGCCTCAATTCTTCAGCCCTTAGCCTTCTTTATGGTCCAACTATCACATCTGTACATGACTACTGGAAAAATCACAGTTTTGACTATACAGACCAAAGCAAACAAGAAAACCAAAGCAAAAAAAAAGAAGAAGAAGAAAGAAATCTGAAATCTTTACCCTAGGCATTTATCTGTTTCTTTACAAGTAGAGACCATGGAGGCTTATCCAGCTTAAGTAAGCAGATAAAGGGCACACAACTATTAAGCTGTGTCTCAACATTCAAACTAATTCACATCAGACTGAATTCCATCCCTTTTCTTTTCATGATGCATGGTAAATCCTCCTAATCTTCTCTATTTTGTTCAACATTCACCCATGTACAGAGGCATCATCAAGTATTAAATACCACATGTGCACAGTAACACTTCTCTAGCTACTTCCTTTTCTTTCTTATCCTCCACAGGTCTCTAATTTCTTGCCTTCCTTACTTTGAAATCTCATTTATCTTTAATTTCATGATGAAAAACCATTAACTTTTTCTCTTGGGGATGAGCTGAGCTGCAATGTGGTGTCACCTCCACTCCTACCTGTGACCCACAGAATCTCCATATCCCTACTGGCCATTCTGACCACTTACATTGGGTAGTAAGAAAAATTAGCCCAATTCCACCATGTAGTCATCTTTTGATTGTGGAAATCAGTGAACATACTAGATTTCTGTCCAAAACAAAGAATTATTTTGGCAAGTAGGTCCTTTACACTGAAGTGTATATGACTCCCTCTTGAGGATTAACATCTGCTTTTTAAAAAAAGGCCTTTAAAACAAAATTCTACTGTATAGCAGAGGGAACTATATTAACTATATTCAATATCTTTAATAAACCATAATTGAAAATAATATGAAAGGGAATATGTATATATACATGTATATGAAGCATATGTGTGTGCATATATGTGTGTGTGTATGTATGTATGTGTCTGAATCACTTTCCTATACACCAGAAAACTAACACAACCTTGTAAATCAAATATACTTAAAAAAAAAAAAAAAGCCTTTTAAATCCTTGTCTAGGACACTGGGTTATCTTTACAACAATTTTAACCTGTTAGATTTCTACTTTTACTTTGGATGGACTAAATATTCACTATGGATTCTTATCCTTATCATTTATAAGCTAAAAAGGCCTTATAAGATGTAACCCAGTATTTCCCATGTTACCCTGCAGGAGACTGACTTTATTACATCTACATTCAGATGGAAGGAATAAAGGCAATGAAAGGAAAAGAAAAGTAAGATAAGCAATCAACAGTGTATGCCTCTGCAGAGGGAGCTAATGAAAGCTAGTTATGGGGACAAGTTTTTATGACTGGCCCAAATTTAGGCAATAAAGAATCACCAGTTCTACCTCTCATTAGACAAATGAAGCTATAGAAACTCAAATGTCTTCGTAGATCACATAACTTTGATGGAAGTGGAAATATTAGACTCCAGACGTCGTGGTTTACAGATAAGTGGCCTTACCACCTAGACACACTCACCAAGGAGTCTCATGGGGGACTTATAATTAAAGTCCTCTTTCTGCATTTTTTGTAGTAATTAGATGTGTAGGCTGTTGTTAAATGAAGGGTACTTTTTATTTTCCTGGACCTCTAAAGAGTGTTGCAATCCAAGTTTAGGGCTATAAATTAATACTAAAAGGTTTAATTAGTAAAACATATTCTTTAACATTTATTATGAAATAGCAGACTAAGCATAACAAATTGTTTAAAGTAGCACTATCATATGTCAGGCACCCTCCTCAATCTACTTTCTGCTTTAATCCTCACAAAATTAAGTTTTGTAGACTGCTACATATCTTATGAAAAGCAGATCCTAAGTACAATTTAGATGTACTAGCCATTGTTCTCAGTACAGACATACACACACACACACACACACACACACACACACATGAATGTATGAACTCATTTAATCCTAATAGCTCTGTGAGTTAGGTATTACTGTTTTTATCCTCACTATACATACGAGGAGATAAAGAATCAGAGGCACTGAATAATGGTTATTCAGTGTGTAATAATTAAATATTTCCTCCTTTTGGACATTATTATGTAAGCACAAGGCCAATAAGGATTCATATGAAAGAAGTGGTCCTAGAGTCTGAGGTCTGATGAGGAATACAGATTTTCAACTGATAGCACTGAGAGCTATTACTAATTAGCATGAAATTGCTATAATGAAGAAATTTATAGAGGTGTGTATGATATAGAGGTAAAATCTCATCTCTATAAAAGGAAAGGTTTTCTCTAAGCCATAACAGTAGAATAGAACAGCTTCCCAGGGGAAGGCAGAGGGAGGAGAATGAAGGCAATAAGGGTTCGACTTGCACTGTCCAGTATAGGACATGAAAAGTGGCTGCTGTAAATTCACGTGTGCTGTAAGTCCAGTATACACAAAAACTTCTAAATGTTATTATAAAAGTAAAAGAATATAAATCATCTTGTTCATACCTCTGAATAGACTGCATGTCAAAAGTTAATGTTTTGGATGCATGTGAATGCTAAGTTGCTTCAGTTGTGTCCCACTTTTTGTGATCCCACTGACTGTAGCCTGCCAGACTTCTCTATCCATGGGATTCTCCAGGCAAGAATACCAGAGTGGGTTGCCATTCCCTTCTCCAGAGGATCTTCCTGACCCAGGGATCGAACCTGCATCTCTTAAGCTTCCTGTATTGGCATGTGGGTCCTTTACCACTAGCACCACCTGGGATGGCCAAATGTTTTGGATATATTGGGTTAAATTTAAAAAAATGCAATCTAAATTAACTTCGCCTGTTTAATTTACATTTTTAGTGTGGCTACTAGAAAATTTATAATTACACATGGGACTTGCTTTGTGGCTCATACTATCTATTAGGCAAGATGACATAGGGTTTCAGATCACAGAAAATGCCAGTAGGTGGGAGGACTTGTTGAGAAGCAGACCTATGAAACTGTAGTGGGTTAACTATGATGTGGCAAGAGATGAGTCTGGAGATAGACAGATAAAGTGTACACACCTAGGACTTGGCATCAGATGCTAGGGCATTCTTGCTTCTTCATTCAACCAACGACCAGGGTTCTCATCACTTCAAAGGCTCTAGGATGCACAGATCCATGTTTCTGGAATTTACGTTCTTCAAATGAGCTACTCAGAAAGAACATGTCAGAAACTGAAAATGGGAAAAAATGATATATCTCTGCCAATTCTCTGAATGAGCAAGATTTTGGCACCCAAGATGGGGCACTGAGAAAATAATATAATGTACACTCAGGTGGTAAAGAATCTGCCTGCAGTGCAGGAATCCGAGGTTCAATCCCTGGGTCAGGAAGATCCCCTGGAAAAGGGAATGGCAACACACAACAGCCTTCTTGCCTGGAGAATCCCATGGAAAGACCATGGGCTTGCAAAGAATCATACATTAGTTAGTGACTAACTTTCACTTTCCTAATGGTTACCCTAGCCTCTCTTTTTTCCACCCTTTCTCCATAGTTTATTATCTTTTCTTTATTTTATTTTTTTCTGTTAGTGTCCATCCTCAGACAAACTCCATTACAGAGATTCCTAGAGGTCTACTGTCATATCTCTTGTACTAAACCCAAGCACTTTCTGAAAGATCTAATCCTATCCCAGTTCTAGAGCTTATTGCATCCTTCTTTGAGTTTTTAGTTGTATTTGCTTATGCTTTTTTCCCTGGGATAAACCAAGATAATGTACTGAAGCAGAAATAATACTAAATGAATGTTACAGTTAGTTACCATAACTAATAAAATAAATGAAAAGACAGAGAAAAGGAAACACCAAAGAAATATAAGAAATATAATCAGAATTTGATGTTACATGTAGAATATTGGTCATCTTGTATTTATAAGCAGCAAAACCTATTTTAAAAGAGTGTATGGATGTGGCATGTGCATGCACTCATGTGTGTGTCTGTATAAGGGCATCACTGTGAATGTGTGGATGGGGGTGTGTAAGCCCATCATATAGTCCAGAGTTGAGATATCAATGTAGACATCTGTGCTTCGCTCTTTCATTCACAATAGCTAAAGTATGTTTGCTAGACTTTAAAGAAAATTACTGTCGAAATTCCCCTTTCTGAATACATGGTAGCTAAAGTGACTGAGGTCATTTTTATTGATAAGTGTCTATAATTTTAATGGAAAACTTGAAAATTAACTTTCTTCAAAAAACTTAACTAGGTAATTTTTATGATGGTAGAATTTATTTGCTCTGAGTGTTAATAAGATTTATTTTGGAGCTTCCTATTGCTCTCCTACAAAAGATATTTGGATGAATCCTTTCACCAACCCTCTCTCTTCTGTTCTTGTTTCGCTTATTAAAAGAATATTTAATTCATGTAATTCTATCACATATCCTGAACATGGCCCTGAGACTGTAAAATCCAATCTACTCAGGAAGCAAGTACATAAACATAGTGGTTGCTGCCATAACCATGTTCAGGAAGCATCGATGTGGTTTAGAGGTGATAAAAACAAAAGCATAATCCATGGAAGGTGCTATTTCAGATGATTCTTGACAGATAAGAGCTTGCCTTTAAAATTATGAAAAGAAATCCCAGGTAGAGAAATTGGAATGGCAAAATGTTAGGACAGTGAAAAAAAAAAAGTCACATTCCAAAAAGCACAAGTAGTTTGGTGTAGCTAAAATGTAGGATATAATGACATTAGCATATTAGAGATTAAGTTGCCTGAGAAATGAGGTTCAGTTAATGTCATGTTAAAAAATTTGGACTTTATCCTGTAGACTGAAAGATACCAAAGACATTTTTGGACAAAATTTACTTAGCTTTCTGTTTGAGAAAGAACATCTTTGCAGTAATGTGTGCTACCTTGTTTATTTATATTTAACAAGTCTGAAAGAATGAGAACTCCTGTCTTCAATTTCTTTTCTCACAAGAAAACTAGCATACTCCTTACCATATGAGAGGAACTTATATTTATTGAAGAGAAGTGAATATTATTAGAGATATTTAAGTAGAAAGTTAGCTTTGGTACAACACAAACCCAAGTTAATAGCCTGGTTTTATTTATTAGTTATGTCACTATTGCACCTCAGTTTCCTCTCGTAATAATGGGAATGCAGATATTGAGCAGAAATGTTACTGAGACCTTTGATTTGTGCATAGACTTTCCTCAGTCAGATTTTGTATTTATACATTTGTGTATATGACTGCTGTCATGGTTTCTTAAATTATCCCTCTGCCAGTGTGTATCTTCAAAACAAACCAAATGAAATGCTGTTAGATTAGATTGCCATAAAAACAAAACAACCGACTACCACTGAAAATGATTTATTTTAAACTTTATTAGTATATTATGTCAGCTACAGAAAATAAAGAGAAGATTTTAGTGCAACTACTTTAAATTCTAAACAACACATACTTAGAGTTTAGAGCAAGAATCAAAGCCTAGTTACACATTTGGTTTTAAGCACATTCTAACTGACCCTGAACAAAAATCCAAATTCTATTCTGCACAGATGGCAGAAAACAATATTCTTGTGCTGCCAAAAATATGTGCAAGCTGAGAGAAGCACTAGATGACTTATTAAAATTGTTCTTTTAGCATCACCTTTGATGAGGGCTTCAAGACATTTCGAACTAAATGAAAAACTTCCAATGACTTATAGAACACAAAATGAATATAGGATGCTGATGCTTTGATGGGATATATTCCCAATGTGAATAAGATTTCAAATTGGATTACTGTGCAGAGACAAAAAGACCAAAAACTGAAACTGCTAACAAAGTTTATAATCTGATCTGGGGAGATGAAAGAGTGGGAAGTCTTCCAAATAGTTGCATTTAACACAGGCACAGCCCAATTTCCATTCCATTCTAAGTTTTTCCTTGAGAATATACTGTTGCTCTTGGGGAAGTCTCCATCAAAATTTTCTCAACAGATAGCTCTGGCTAAATCCAGATTACTGACCCCTGGGGCCTTGTTCTTTGGTTTGCCAATTCAAATGATGCTTTCTCAACACTTGTATTGGCTGTATTATTTTAAAAGGTTTAAATGATATTTTGAAGTTCCTTAAAAAATAGTTCACTGTGCCTGGGGGCCAAATGGCAGTAAATGCTGCTGCTGTTAATTGAAATAAATAAAAATAAGAGGTCAGGCAGATTTACAAATATTCTGTATGAAGCAAAGTGCAACATGCATCTCCCCTTTTCTTTTTCTTTCTTAGACTTTATAATATTCAACTTCAATGGAAAATTCAATCAGCCTATCTCTGATTTATTTTTACTTAACACATCAGAATGTTTTTTAATTGCTAGTTGATGTCAAAGATACATTATGAAGATTTATGTAGGTAGTTTCCAGCCTTTCGTTTTAGAATGTATAAAGTTGCATTTAACGTTAAAAGGGTCTGTAAAGGTTGATTTTGATGCTGCAGTTGAACTCCACAAATGATAAATACATCCAGTCTCAGGGAAATATATTTCTCCATGAACACTATTATAATATGAAGTTTTATGAGGCATCATATCTTCATGCACACTCTCCTTTGTCATAAAAGTAAGAGCATAACAAGTGGGTGTTTGAAAAGGATAAAACTATTGCAACAGTAGAGCTGACTCTGGGCATAAAAATAATCATGAAAAAAGTGTTTATCGTGGATAGTTTTATCATTTTTAGCAATTAATGCTTATGTCTACACATGAATTAAGAATCTATACACATTAAACTTTGGGATGCACAGAAACAGATAGAGACCAGAAAGTTTTATTTGAAATGCTGGTATTAGCATCAGTTAATCAGTTAATATGTCAATCTATGTTCAGGTATCCCCAAGTGACAGAGACTTCCAGAATCTCAGATATTAGTTTTAGTTTTGTGTATTACCATAAGAGTTCTATTCATTTTGGCATTCAGGGATCCAGGCTGAAAGACATTTTTATCTAAATGCATGTCTATATTAACCAAGTGGTGCAAAGGCAATCTGATGAATTGCCGCCTCCCTCTTTAATATTTCATTCACAAGTGACATATCATTTCATTTTTCATTTCTTTGACAAAAACAAGTCACATGCTCACACCCAATTTCAAAGAGAATGGGAAAATTCAATTTTCCATTTACCTAGACTACTAAGAGCCTGATATGTTTGGTCAATTCCAATTAGGTCTACTGATTTTACCAAAAAAGCAAGACCTGAAGAGAGTATGTCACCAAAAGTTCTTAGAGGTGACCTAAAATAGAAATCTAGGAAGCTATTTCATATCAAAAAGAAGGATTGAAGCCATTAAAATGAGAGTAAAATATGAAATAAAACAAAATGCAAAGAGATTGGTGGATTCTGTGACTGTCTCACATAAAGATGGGTCTTCTTTATATCTAAAATATTCCTAACTCACTGTATAAAGATTATTCTGTGTGTCTTAAAGGTGCAAGTCAAAATTGGTAACAAATCTAGAGATTGTGTCACTACAAACTCTTCTGTCTCAGTATTTGATAACTGTATTTGTGTGATTCAGTGAATTGAATTTAGATCGTTGATTGAATTCAGTTGAATTTAGTTCAATGATTCAATGATTCTGCTTTAACAACTTTAAAAACAACAACAAAATATTTTTCTTTCTAACTTATATGGGATACAGTTGCTAAAACTTGACTACAGAGTTGATGAAGTCATCTTTTGCTCCTTGGACTGGGGTATTCCCATAAGAACCCTAAGTTTTCCAGATGTAAATTCCCTAAATATGTGCTCAGCTACTCAGCTGTATCCAGTTCTTTGAGACCCCATGGACTGTAGCCCATCGGGCTCTGCCATCCATGGAATTCTCCTGGTAAGAATACTGGAGTGGGTTGCCATTTCCTAGTGTAGATCTTCCCAAGCCAGGATTGAATCCATGTCTTTTGTGTCTACTGCATCGGCAGGTGGATTCTTTATCATGCCATCTGGGAAGCCACCTTTTTGAAGATTCTTCAAAGAATCTTCTATATCTAGAACCTTCATTCTTCTTTTGGCACTTTTGAAATTCACTTTTGCTCTTCAGTAAGCTACAGTGGAATGATCCTTGGGTTTGGTGTCAAACAACAGAAGCTTGAGTGCCAACCATGCCAGTTTTAAATGTGAGTCATATCTTAGCACTGTCTTAGTTTTACCATCTACACAATGGCAGTAATGTTGCTTATTTTGCATTGTTTTATAAAGATAAAATACTATCTTAAAAACATAGCTTAAAATTCAAAAGAGTAGACATGGATTAAGTAGTTATTTCCTGGACAAACTTTAATGGTGATATTAAGTGAGGCAGTATACCATAGTGTTCAAAAGTAGAAATAAACTACCTTTGTTTAAAATTTGTATAGAGGAACAAAAGACCCTGAATAGCCAAGACAGTCTTGAGAATGAAGAACAGAGCTGGAGAAATCACACTCCCTGACTTTAGATTACACTACAAAGCTACAGTAAGCAAAACAGTTTGGTACTGGCACAAAAACAGATATGCAATTCAATGGAAAAGAATAGAGAGCCCAGAAATATAGCCACACACTTACAGTCATTTACTCTGTGGACAAATGTGGCAAGAATATACACTGAAGAAAACAGTCTCTTCAATAAATGGTACTGGAAAAACTGAATGGCTGCATGTAAAAGACTGAAATTAGAACATTTTCTAATACCATATATAAAAATAAACTCAAAAGACCTAAATATAAGACCAGATATCATAAAAATCCTAGAGTAAAACACAGGTAGAACACTCTCTGACATAAATCACATCAATACATTTTTGGATCCATCTGCTAAAACAAAGGAAATGAAAGCAAAAATAATCAAATTGGATCCCATTAAACTTAAAAGCTTTTGCACAGCAAAGGAAACCACTGACAAAATGAAAAGAGAACCTACTGGAGAGAATATTTTTTCAAATGATATGACTAATAATGGGTTGATATCCAACATATATAAACAGATCATACAACTCAACATAAAATCAAAAATCTAGTTAAAAAATTGAGCAGAACTGAATAGTCACTTTTCCAAAAAGGAAATTTGGATGGCTAGCAGGCACATGAGGAGATGCTCAACATACCTAGTCATCAGGGAATGCAAAACTACAATGAGATATCACCTCACACCTATCACAATGGCTAGCTTCAAAAAGAACATAGCACATGTTGGTGAAGATGTGGAGAAAAGGGAATCCTCCTACGCTATTGATTGGAACGTAAATTGGTGCTGCCATTTTTGAAAACTATAGGAAATTTTCTTAAGGAACTGAAAATAGAACTCTTTGTATACATAAACAAGCAAACAAATAACAGCAGTTCTTTGGTATATACCTGAAAAAATACAAGAACACTGATTTAAAAAGGTACATGATTCCTAATGTTCATAGCAGCATTATGTACAAATGCCAAGATGTGGAAGCAACATTATTGTGAATATCACAGTGAAATACCACTCAACTTAAAAAAGAATGAGAGTTTCCCATTAGCTGCAATATGAATGGACTTGGAGGCTGTTATGCTAAGTGAAATAAGTCAGGCAGAGAAAGATAAATAATGGATGGTATCATTTATATGTAGAATCTAAATATATAAAACAAACTAGTCAATATAAACAAAAAACCAAACTCACAGATGTAGAGAACAAAGTAATAGGTACCAGTGGGGAGAGAAAGAAGGGAGGGGCAATATAGTAGTAGGGCACTAAGAAATATGAACTATTAGGTATAAAATTAGCTATAAGGATATATTGTAAAACATAAGGAATACAGAAAATATTGGCTGCTATTTATAAATGGAGTTAACCTTTAAAAATTGTGACTCACTATGTTGTACACATGTAGCATATACATTATTGCACATGAACTGTGCAATAAAAATTAAAATTAAATTATTTTAATTTAAAAATTAAATTTTTTAATAAAAAATTAAAAATCAAATCCTACTGCAGCCACTGTGTAACTTTCAACAGGTCAACACCTTGAGATATATCTTTTCAATTAGCTAAACTGAAATCATAATAAGAATGCCAATCTTACAGTATTGATGGAAAATTAAAGGCAATATTCTACCAAAACTTAGCTTTATGCCTGGCAAACAGTAAGGACTTAAAACAAGCTAGATACTATTACTGAGTTAAACACGTGAAAATGCTTTGTAAACTGTCATTTAATACAAATGTTAGTTATAGCATCATTTTTCTTATTATAGTCATAGTTTGCCTTATTGTAAGGAATAATAATACTGTTAGACTCCAATGGCACCCTACTCCAGTACTCTTGCCTGGAAAATCCCATTGACAGAGGAGCCTGGTAGGCTGCAGTCCATGGGGTCGCTAAGAGTCAGACACGACTGAGCAACTTCACTTTCTCTTTTCAGTTTCATGCATTGGAGAAGGAAATGGCAACCCACTCCAGTGTTCTTGCCTGGAGAATCCCAGGGACAGGGGAGGCTGGTGGGCTGCCGTCTATGGGGTCGCACAGAGTCGGACATGACTGAAGCGACTTAGCAGCAGCAGCAGCAGACTCCATGGATTACTGACAGTTACTCAAGTTGTTGTGCCCAAATGATAATAACTTTGTCATTGATACACTGTTAGAGAAGGAAGGATATTGTGAGGTTTAATGTGTATTTTTGAAAGTGGAAATATTTTTTTTCTTTTCCCCAGTTCAGTTCAGTCGCTCAGTTATGTCTGACTCTTTGTGACCGCGTGGACTGCAGTACGCCAGGCTTCTTTGTCCATCAACAACTCTCAGAGCCTACTCAAACTCATATCCATCATGTCAGTGATGCCATCCAACCATCTCATCCTCTGTTGTCCCTTTCTCCTCCCACCTTCAATCTTTCCCAGCATCAGGGTATCTTCAGATAAGTCAGTTCTTTGCATTAGGTGGCAAAAGGATTGGAGTTTCAGCTTCAACATCAGGCCTTGCAATGAATATTCAGGACTGATTTCCTTTAAGATTGACTGGTTGGATCTCCTTGCAGTCCAAGGGATTCTCAAGAGTGTTAGGTAAAGGACGACCAGGACACACACACACACAAAAAAAGTCTAACAAGCTCTTTAATGACGAAGCGCTACCGGCGGGATTCTTGGACCCAAACGAGGCAGGTCGAGGAAGTCCGCGCCCGGGCCGTGTTAGAAGCAGCTTATGTAAGTTTGTTGCGAGGGATGGTCAGGTTAATGGATGGGGGTTTGGATAGGTCCTCGGGCCGAGGTGTCGCGGGCTGATAGGTCCTTCTACGTGGCTGGGGTGGGGCGGCTTTAGCTGGCGAACTGTGCTGTCACTGGTCCCCGGGATCTGGGAGGCTCCTTCCTTAGGGACTTACCCCGCCGGCGGGGGAGGGAAGGGGTGGCCCATCATGGCCCCCGGGGTCCGACCTTACAAAGAGTCTTCTCCAGCACTACAGTTCAATAGCATCAATTCTTCGGTGCTCAGCTTTCTTTATAGTCCAACTGTCACATCCATACATGACTACTGGAAAAACCATAGCTTTGACTAGACAGACCTTTGTGGTTAATATAAAAAGTAAAGTTGCTCAGTCATATCCGACTCTTTGCAACCTCATGGACTGTAGCCTACAAGGCTCCTCTGTCCGTGGGATTTTCCAGGCAAGAATACTGGAGTGGGTTGCCATTTCTTTCTCCAGGAGATCTTCCTGATCCAGGGATTGAACCCAGGTCTTCCGCATTGTAGGCAGACACTTTACTGTCTGAGCCACCAGGGAAGTCCGGGTAATGCAATGTCTCTGCTTTTTAATATGTTGTCTAGGTTGGTCATAGCTTTTCTTCCAAGGAGAAATCATCTTTTAATTTCATGGCTACAGTCACCATCTGCAATGATTTTGGAGCCCAGAAAAATAAAGTTTCTCACTGTTTTCATTGTTTTCCCGTCTATCTGCCATGAAATGATGGGACCAAATACCATGATCTTAGTTTTCTGAATGTTGAGTTTAAAGCCAACTTTTTCACTCTCCTCTTTCACTTTCATCAAGAGTTTCTATTTCTTTTTCGCTTTCTGCCATAAGGTTGGTGTCATCTGCATATCTGAGGTTATTGATGTTTCTCCCAGCAGTCTTGATCCCTGCTTGTGCTTCATCGAGTCCAGCATTTCTCATGATGTACTCTGCATATAAGTTAACTGAACAGGGTGACAATATACAGCCTTGACGTATTCATATACTCCTTTCCTGATTTGGAACCAGTCTGTTATGCCATGCCCCATTCTAAATGTTGCTTCTTGACCTGCTGCATACAGATTTCTCAGGAGGCAGGTCAAGTGGTCTCATATTCCCATCTGTTTAAGAATTTTCCACAGTTTTTTGTGATCTACACAGTCAAAGGCTTTGGCGTAGCCAATAAAGCAAAAATAGATGTTTCTCTGGAATGCTCTTGTCTTTTGGATGATCCAAAAGATGGTGGTAACTTGATCTCTGGTTCCTCTGCCTTTTCTAAATCCAGCTTTAACATCTGGAAGTTCACAGTTCACGTAATGTTGAAGCCTGGCTTCAACAGGAGAATCTGGCGCATTACTTCGCTAGCGTGTGAGATGAGTGCAATTGTGCGGTAGTGTGAACATTCTTTGGTCCTCTCTTTCTTTGTGATTGGAATGAAAACTGACCTTTTCCAGTCTTGTTGTCACTGCTGAGTTTTCCAGATTTACTGGCATATTGAGTGCAGCACTTTCATATTTTAGGATTTTAAAAAGCTCAACTAGAATTCCATCATATCCACTAACTTTGTAGTGATGTTTCCTAAGGCCTACTTGACTTTGCATTCCAGGACGTCTGGCTCTAGGTGAGTGATCACACCATCATGGTTATCTGGGTCATGAAGATCTTTTTTTGTGTAGTGCTTCTGTGTACTCTTGGCACCTCTTTTTAATATCTTCGCTTCTGTTAGGTTCATATCACTTCTATCCTTTATTGTGATCATCTTTGCATGAAATGTTCCCTTGGTGTCTCTAATTTTCTTGAAGAGGTCGCTAGTTTTTTCCCATTCTATTGTTTTCCTCTATTTCCTCTCATTGATTACTAAGGATGGCTTTCTTATCTCTCCTTGCTATTTTTTAAAACTCTGCATTCAAATAGGTATATCTTTCCTTTTCTCTTTTGCCTTTTGCTTCTCTTGTTTTCACAGCTATTTATAAGGCCTCCTCAGACAACCATTTTGCCTTTTTGCATTTCTTTTTCTTGTGGATGGTCTTGATCACTGTCTCCCCAGATAACCAAATAAAGCTCAACTTTAAAAATAAATAAATCTGAAATTGTGTGTGGTGGGTTGGTTTTAGAATAATATCTTAGTCTATTCTATTTGAACAGCTTATTATTTATATTCTATGTCATATTCTTTATTCTTGCCTTTGTTTTCCTGAATCATTCACATGCTGATTAATATAAACCATGGTTAGGCTCAAATGAGTTCGTATACAATCTGAGAAAGTATACAATATAGCTATTTTAATATCAAATTAAAGGCTAATCTTAAAACAGAAATCTTGAAGACATACAGAGCCTGTTCTCTTTCTCTGTGTCTTAGTCTGCCTGTTTCTCTCAGTCACTTCCTTATTCACAAATAGAGACACACATCTGCTTTTCTTTTCATAAAAAAGTTGGTCCTATCACCAATAATATCAAAAAAGCTTAAACATCCCATATATTTTATAAAAAGTGAAGACTTGTTTTGTTTGAGGAAATCACATTTAATTTTAAGTAATTCATATCAATTACATATAAAATATTTTAGATATTATACTTAAAACCAGCAATATACTTGCAGATAAGGATTCTAGCCTAGAAAAGCTTTTAATTGGGTAGGAGAGATAGGCAAGCATATAACTAAGTTTAAAAGAAGTCAGTGTGATATGCATTCCAAATGGGGTTTGAAGCAAATTGCCATGTGTTCAGGGTAGGAAGAGTGATTAATTCAGTATGAAGGCATCAGGAAAGATTCACAAATGCATTCCATCATCATTTGTGTGATATGGCTGGGGGAGCACAGGATCATTTATGTTCTTTATTTTTGACTTCTAACTAGGCTCTAATTAATTTCCAAGGGACTCTCCACTTGGATCAGCTCTTCCCTCCAAAGAACAACCTCTGACCCCACGTCTCAACCTTTTAATTGTTTGTGCATTGATTGTTCAGAAAGCTTTTGACCAAATGATGAGTAGTTATCCATTTCTCCACATTTCCTGGGCACTGAGATTTCTGTTCACATTTTCTGTTCATTAGGGATTTAAATGAAGGCACAAACCATATTTTTCAAAAGTGGCTATCTTCTGTTTCTTTGTTTTGCATTCAGACCATTTCTCTGGGCAGAATGTGTTCCATTATTTCATTAATTTGTAGACCAAAGTTTTAATGATATAATCAAATCCGTATATCCTCAGAAAAAAGGAAAACGTGTGTGTGTGTGTGTGTGTGTGTGTGTGTGTAAGCACAGTATTTTGTATTATCTTGTTTGTAGGGAGGTAGATGTACAAATAATACAATACATAACTTGCAGCAAAACAAAATATGAACTGAGCTCAGATTTAACAGGTGACAATCTATAACTATTTGGGGAGAATCCTTTTTTCTCTCTTCTGCCCCATCCTACCCGAGACATGGTGGACACTTTACAGCTGTGAACTATAGAGTTTTAAACAATCAATGTTCATTCAAAAATTTGTTGTTTAAATAAAATTATCGTGTCTATGCTCTTATATTTTGGAACTACCAGGAACACATTTGAATTTGATTAACCTTCAGAGAATCTAAAGTTACATGGTTATAGATGTAAATATAGCATAGCCCACTGACTGTCATATTTCCCTTTCTTCTTCCTAGTCAACTGCCCCTTCAGATGTCTTCTTCCTCTGTACACCTCAGAGTGCCTAGGTTCCTTTTCCTCCTCTTCCTCCTGCTTTCCTCCCACTCTCCCTTTAGGGCCTCACTGTGTGGTCCTACTTTGTACATGAGCTGGTAAGTTCCATTTCATGCCACTGGTGCTTTGGTTGGAGTTAGTGGACCCTTCAGCATGGAGTTCCTAAGACACTGCTTTACTCCATACGCAGCGTTAAGTTCAATCAATTACTGTGTATAAACATTATCTTCTCAATCAGGAGTTAAACTGGAGTGGTTCTAAGGGCTGGAGACAGAAAACCTCTGTCTATTCTACCACATTTGCACAGATTCTACAGGATACACTAGAGCCATGAAAATTATGTGTTCAGGAATTACAGTATCATGAGAGCAAGCTTATATTATAATATTAAATTTAAATAGCAAAATAAAAAATTTGTATATAAAATAGAACACCAGAAGTATAGAAACATTGGTTAAAGACAAAATAAGAAAGAAAATAAATTGAAAAAGAGAGACAATTAAAATATGAGATGCTATCAGTATTTGTTTGGTACTATAACACTGTGATGAAAAGTATGGGTGCCTTTTTTCTGCCTTTTCTCTTTTGTTTTTTCTGTATCTCTCATTCTTTCTCTCCCTCCCTCCCTCCCTATCTGAAATCATAAATCAAAATGCCTACCTGAGTAATAATATTATTGAAGAATGAAATCTCTTAGCAATATACATTATTTTATAAGCAATTTATAAGCAATTTTTACTAAATCATTTTGTTTTAAGAATACACACTTTGGTTTCATCACACTGATGTATGTGATAACACTATTTGTTTAAAATGTTTCTTAGTTTTTTAAATACACATGAAGCATATACACACCAGAGCTTTTTTCTAAGTAATAATTACAGAAAAAAGTCAACTTGCATTGCGTGAATTGTATACAAATACATTGCTGCAAAGGTTAAAACATTGTCCAGGTATTATCAATATAGTGCTGATTAATTGTTTCTACTTTTGGAAATAAAAATGAATATGTCAGCTAGAAAGAAAGAATAATGATTTGAGGAGTGATTTAAAATATGATTCAGGTAGTAGAAGGCAAGAATTCCTTCTGCTTTCTTTCTTAAATTCATCTCCCCTCAGTGGCACAATACTGACTAGAAAGGCTTAGAAATCTTTGTGAAGGTAACAAGAAGAAAAAAATCCTTCTACAGCATCGTACTTTCTAAGTTTTCATCTGCACGATGCTTTCCTTCCCCTTGATATTATGTGTTGAGGACAACTGAATTATGACTTTGGCTTCCAGTCAGATCCTGTTGAGTTACAGAAGATAAATTGATGAACAATGCTAAAGTTAAGGCTCATAATTCAGTTGTCCAAAGTACATCCTGCAAAAGCAGTTTGTATAAGCAATAAAAATTGAGGGAAAGCTGCCAGGACTGCTCCTTTTTCCATTTTGTTTTGGTTCTTGGAGAGAGCTTTGCCCAGTAAATGTGTTTTGCATTCTTTGAATTTATTACTTTTTGAGCCAAAGCTAAAAACTGGCTGAGTTTCCAAATTTGATGGTTTATTACCTATAGAAAAATTCAGACTTCTTAAAAATCAAATAAAGGATGCTTTCATGCAGTAACATTTCAGGCCCAGAATTTGTGCAAG
Organism: Budorcas taxicolor; assembly: GCF_023091745.1. Lineage (NCBI taxonomy): Eukaryota > Metazoa > Chordata > Mammalia > Artiodactyla > Bovidae > Budorcas > Budorcas taxicolor. Next base: position 33,379,522 of record NC_068927.1, on the reverse strand, counting down.
GAACTCTGACTTCTCCCCTGTATAGTTCATCCACTCATAATTTCTTACATATATTCAACTCCATACTTTGCGCAGGATTAAATGATATGTTTCATGTATATTTTAGTGGCTAAACTACAAACTTTAACAACTTTAGTATTCACTTTTGTGTCTCATGTTAAGCATAGGGCCTAACACATAGTCTAAGTGCATAATCGATACCCAGTAAATATTTGAGTATTAAATATAATACTCAATAAATATTATTTAGTTTTGATTATGTACCAGGCAATGTGATTGTCATATAGGAATAACAACAACAAAAATAAACAGTTAGCTTTTACTAAATTGTTAATATGTTCTGAGAATTATATTAGGTACTTCATCCTCATTTAGTTTCAAAATTAAATTTAAAAGATTGGAGTCATCACTCTTTATGTTTTATCGATAAAGATGTTGAAGTTAAGGCAGGTTAAATAATTGTCCTAAGTTGCAAAACTAAGTGGCAGAATTAGAATATTACACAACATTGGCTTTTGCATCACCCTGGTGGTTCAGACGGTAAAGAATTTGCGTGCAATGCGGGAGACCTGGGTTCAACCCTGGGTTGGGAGGATTCCCTGGAGGAGGGCATGGCAACCCACTCCAGTATTCTTGCCTGGAGAATCTCCATGGACAGAGGAGCCTGGCAGCTACAGTCCTTGGTGTCACAGAGAGTCAAACATGACTGAGCAACTAAGCACAGTACACACATTTAGTCATTATAGTAAGTACATGGGTAGATATTATTACACACTTATTTCTAACATAGTAAAACTGAAACTAACAATCAAAGTCACTGCATTTTTTTAAATAGAAGAGGTGAAGAAAAACAATTTTGGTGGTTTTAAGGAGATTGTAGAGATTAAACCCTCACTCAAGGAACTAAGAACTGGGAAGAGGTTGAGAGATACACAAAAATGATGCAAAACAGGAAGTAGCAAATGCTATGAAAAAAAAATGTAGGCAGATAACACATCTTATGGGAGCTTTGAGAGAGGAGATAGAATCGTGAAAAACTTCACAGAAGAAGCAGCATTCAAAATTTCCTTGAAGCACAGGTGGATCTAGACATAAAAATGATGTAAATAGCAATAAATCCTTGACTCAAAAGATTGGGTTGGAGCATTTGCTTTGTAAAGGAGAGAGAAGAGAGGTACACTAATGCTAAGCATGCCAGTGATACAGTCCCTCAAAGTTTAAGTTTTTTAAGGAAGAAGTTCATATAGATCCTAATATATGATGTACAACAAATCAACTTTTTTCAAGGTCTTTCTGTAAATAAATTTTAAAAGACGAAGCAAACTGACATTAATTGAACATCTATTCTGTGGAGGGCCCTGTAATAGGAACAGGTGTGGGGGGAGAGGGGGAGGTGCACCAAAAACATTGGCAGAGTGGCTAACCTGGAGGCGACTCATGCGACTGTGATCCGTGGGAAAGCAAACCTTCAGCCAGAACAAAATAAAAAGCTAAGTGGCCCGTACAAAAATTGAATTTACAACTGGCCTCATTAGTGCCATGTTCTAGCTAATTGGGCCGTATGTTAATGCACTGGGCATGCAGCAATGTTGGAAGATAAATGAAAAAGAGCTCAGTCTTCCAACTTCACTATCATGGATATATAGAGTACCAGATGGTGGCATGTTATAAATGGAATGAGTCATTCTGGAGGCACATCTGAAGTATCAATAAATATGGGGTTCATGTAAACAGAAGTTTATCTGCAAGCACCTTCTCTAAACACAGGTGGAGGAAGGAGTCAACAATGATTTTGGACGGAGCACTGGATTGAGAATCTGGAAACTGAAGGTTTAACACTGCTGACTACATTTACACCTATTCCTCCCTCTTTGGAATTCACTTCCCCAGAATTTTGTAAGTCTGACTCCTCAAGTACTGTTTATCATTGCAGTTATTTGCCCTCAGACAACTTTCCCTAACATGCTTCAAGTAAATCTTCCTTCATATTCTCAGTCTCACTACTGTATTATGTGTGTGTGTGTTACTTGCTCAGTCCTGTCCAACTCTTTGTGACCCCACAAACTGTAGCCCACCAGGCTCCTCTGGCCATGGGGTCTCTCCAGGCAAGAATACTGGAATGGATTGTCACTTCATTCTCCAAGGGATCTTCTCAACACAGGGATAGAACCCAGGTCTCCTGCATTGTAGGCAGATTCTTTGCCATCTGAGCCACCAGGGAAGCCCCACTACTGTATCAGTTTCCTTGGTTTCTTCCAAATAGGCAATTTTTTTTTTTAACTTGTTCATTATATTTCCTACACTACAATCTAAGCTCCATGAAGGGAGGGATTTTATCCTATTTTGTTTACTAGTGTATCCCCAATGTCTAAAATACCTAGTGCATGGTAGATGCTCAGTAAATATGTTTGACTAGTGAAATTATGGCTTTGCCCTCTACTGTCTGACTTAAGACATTTGGTTTATATAATATTGTTATTATTAGTGAGGAGAAAAATAGCAACACTATATGCTGTTATAGAGATCAAAATTTGTCAAGTCATATGGAAGCCCTTCAAAATTTGTATGGGATAATAGAACAGTTTGCCATTTTCAGTAAAAGAGAAGAGTCATAGAAAGATAAAACTTAATGGTCAAAAGGAGATACTGGTTTTTTGAATAAGCTGGTAAGAGATTGTATGTCCATTGCCAATTCTATTTCCTATTATGTGTTTCAGTCTCTCTCAGCTATGAAGTCTCTCATAACTCTAGAACATGATGAATTGCTGATGTTTCAGCAGATTATAACAACCATTTATGGCAGTGTTTCACAAATTGACATTTCACTATATTCCATTTCTTGGGTCATAGTTAAGATGCCAGCATAGAAGAGGGGTGTGTGGGTGTGTGTGTGTGTGTGTGTGTTTGCCTTCTTGCTTATTTTCTTACTCATTGAGAACTGCCACAATAGACAATATTAAAAAAAAAAATAGTGTTGGGACTTTTTGAGTGGTCCAGTGGTTAAGAATATACCTTCCATGCAAGGGCCTTGGGTTTGATCGCTTGTTGGGAAGCTAAGATTCCCACATGCCATGTATCAGAGCAGATAAGCCCGTGCTGCAACTAGAGAGTCGACATGCTGCAACTAAGACCCCACATGGCCAAATAAATAAATATTTAAAAAAACAAAATGTTGAAAACTTACTGTGCAACCAGAATAGGGCCAAACCCTATTGGCTGACAAAGAGATTTTGCTATTCCAGCGGCATATAACCTAGAGAAGAATTTAAAATGAAAAAAAAATTAATTGAAAAAAAATAGTGCATATTGCTCTCCTACAGTAGCTTTCTCCTGAAATAATAAAGGTTAAACTGGCTAGCATGGATAAGGAAGGAAATAATGTATAAGCAAAAAAGTTCTTATATATATTGTATATATTAATACATTATATTAATGTATATATTAATAGTATGCTTGATAATGAAACTAGGAAGACAGAGGTAAAACCAGAGAGCAGGGACATATCTCAGTCAAAATAACAAGGAAATTGGACAGAGGTTGTCTTTCTAAATAACATATAAGAGATATCAAACTGCAAGCATAGAAAATATGAGAAACATAATTTATAGGAAAGGCAGTGGTATAAAGTTCCAGGAACCACTGGAGAAAAGAAGTAAACTATCATTACTTGAGCACATATGCTCTGCAAAAAGAAAAAAAAAAGGTATTATATTTTACTTATCTTCTAGAAAACTTGCACTGCAGGTATCATTTGTAGGTGTTTACAGAAGAGCAAACTATGACTTACATAGTTTCATTGATTTGTCAAAAGCCACAATGTTACTGTATTAAACAGCCCCTTTTTTGCGTAGAGTTCTATTTTTTTTAGCTTTTTATATGTTTATTTTTTAACACCAAAAACATTTTGTATTGGGGTATCACCAATTAACAATGTTATGGTAGTTTCAGGTGAACATTATCACCCAACTAAAGAGCCTCTTGATGAAAATGAAAGAAAAGAGTGAAAAGTTGATTTAAAGCTCAACGTTCGGCAAATTAAGATCATGGCATCTAGTCCCATCACTTCTTGGTAAATAGATGGGGAAACAGTGACAGCCTTTATTTTTGGGAGCTCCAAAATCACTGCAAATGGTGACTGCAGCCATGAAATTAAAAGATGCTTATGACCAACCTAGACATCATATTGAAAAGCAGAGACATTACTTTGCCAACAAAGGTCTGTCTAGTCAAGGCTATGGTTTTTCCAATAGTAATGTATGGATGTGAGAGTTGAACTGTAAAGAAAGCTGAACACTGAAGAATTGATGCTTTTGAATTGCGGTTTTGGAGAAGACTCTTGAGAGTCCCTTGGACTGCAAAGAGATCCAACAAGTCAATCCTGAAAGAAATCTGTCCTGAATATTCATTGGAAGGACTGATACTGAAGCTGAAACTCCAATATTTTGGCCACCTGATGTGAAGAACTGACCCATTGGGAAAGACCCTGATGCTGGGAAAGATTGAAGGCAGGAGAAGGGGACGGCAGAGGATGAGATGGCTGGATGTCATCACTGACTCAATGGACATTAGTTTGAGTAAACTCTGGGAGTTAGTAATGGACAGGGAGGCCTGGTGTTCTGCAGTCCATGGGGCTGCAAAGAATCGGACACAACTGAGCGACTGAACTGTACTCTCACTCAAACCCCACTCCTATCCAGACTATCTCGTGACATTAAGCATAGGACCATGTGCTATACAATAGGTCTTTGTTGGTTATCCATTTTAAATATAGCAGTTGGAGTGTGTACATGACCTTCCCAAAGTCCCTAACTATCCCTTCCCCCCAGCAACTATAAGTTCATTTTCTAAGTCTGTGATTCTCTTTCTTTCTTTCTTTTTTTTTTTTTTTTTTGTGATTATACTTGACAAGTTTAATTCTGTTCTGTTTCAAATATATCATCCTTGAATCTTACGGATGTATGTGTTAAGTCGCTTCAGTCGTGTCTGACACTTTGCAACCCTATAGACTATAGCCTGCCAGGTTCTGCTGTCCATGGGATTCTCCTGGCAAGAATCCTGGAGTGGGTTGCGATGCCCTTGCCCATCTCCAGGGGATCTCCCTGACTCAGGGGTTGAACCCATGTCTTCTGCCCTGGCAGGTAGGTTTTTTACCACTAGTACCATCTGGGAAGCCATAAGGAGGTATAGGAGTTTAGAACACTTATACAAAAGCAGGGTTTATTTACATTCTTATCACTTTTGTAGGGGGATTTCCTAGTAGCTCAGCTGGTAAAGAATCTGCCTGCAATGCAGGAGATCCTGGTTTGATTCTTGGGTCGGGAAGATCTGCTGGAGAAGGGGTAGGCTACCCACTCCAGTACTCTGGCCTGACAACTGAGACAGACTTAGCAACTCTCACTTTCACTTTTGTAGACTTACAGCCCAGCATCTTTGTGTAAACCCTTGCCTATCTAAAAGTGCACCAAACTGAGTCTGATGTCTGAAATTTTTATGGTACTGCAATAATTTGAAAATAGTCAACTTTGAAAGGGGATTGCAAAACCTTTACCATGACTAGTCCATGTGGCAGTTTTGCAGGAAAAGCTCAAGAAAAACACATTGAAAACCCTACTTTATGCTGTGAATTCCCAAGAAATACAGTGCTATCACTGTAATGCAAGTTTCTTTCTATTTATCTGAGTTGATATCTTAAAACTCTAATTTGAAAGAAAAATTTGTGATTAAGTACACTTATTTTACACTTTAAATAATAGCAGTTTAACTGAAAAATTTATCACTCTGATAATAGAAATCATAAAATTAGTTAAAAAGACAAACAAGAGTCAGAAAATAATATTGTAAGATTTTTAGCATTTTTATGCTTTACAATTAGTAATGTTTTGTTTTATAGACACTCATGCATCATTATTTGCTAATGTTTATTTAATAAATATGCACATATTCTTCACGTAGTGGAACTTGCACTAGATGCCAAGGATTTCAAGATGCTTGTGAAAGTCTCTGTCCCTATGAAGCTTACAGTCCAGTGAGTAAGACAGAAATAAATAATAATTCCAATTTAGTATACTAAAAGCACAATGACCTTGGACAAAAGCTGACCAATTTTGACTGATGGCTTCAAAGACGGCATACCATGAAAAGTTTTTCCTTGGTTGAAGGCAGCAGACAAAGCGGTAATGCAGATGTCACAGCCTTTCCCACAGCAAGATGTGGTAGAGCACTCATGAAAAGAGAACAGATCTGTGTGGTTGAAGCTTTACCATCTGCCCTGGAGCAAAGAAACCTGACTGAGAAGTGGTTTAGCTACCAGTACTGAAAGGCCACAGACGCCATGCCCCTGGATTTGAGTCATCATCTCATCTGTAATTGGAGCTCACAGAGTCACTTCCTTTTAGAATTTTCCTGTATAATCTATAGCCCTGTCAAGGATCCAGAGAAAACAAGCTGAAGCAAATGCAATACAGGATTGAATATTTCAGTCAGGAGAAAATAACATGACAGAGTTAAACAGTGTGTGGTTGAACAGAAAGCATTAGCAATGATTATATATCAGTTTGAATTTTACGTTTATAAGACAGCAGATATAGATAAATCTGATTTTTATCACCTGTGACATTTTCAAACAATGAAGTATGCCTTTATGAAGGTTTTAACATCTTTCAGAACTTGCAGTTGTGACTTGCAGTGTCAATGGTTTACAGGAAGCTCTTGCATGCCAATGCTCTAGACTTCAGGGAGTCACTTGCTGTCTACAGTCTTAAAGACTGTCTTAGGGTTCTAGGGTTTTCTCCTCGATAACTGTGTATATATAAGTTTTCATTAACTGTGCTGAAGATGAGACAAATAAACAAGCAAAGACATCCCTCCATTTCTTCTTTCTTTTTGCTATTCTCCCTTCATTCTTCTTTCCCTCCTTTCCTTCTTCTGAGGAGAAACCTACCTGTTTTTGAGAACCTACCAAGTGACTGGCATGGCTGTCATGAGTGACTAAAGTACAATCTCTGTCCTCAGTTAGGTTACATTCTGGAGAAGCTGTGACGCAGTAAAAGGCCTATATAGTAAACATACAATTCATAAAATGATGTTGGATAAGTATTATGCTTTGAAAAGATCTATGTTATGGCCGTTCCCAAACACAGCGACCAGCTTATTCTGGTTTGCCTCACACTTTTGTACTTTTAGGGTCTGGAAGTCTCATGTCCCAGCAGTACTCCCAGCACCTGATAAACTAAGTCAATTGGTCACTGTAACTTTCATGAGCACCTTGCTATTTGAATATAGAGCATCACCTGTGAATAAAGTGCAAGACTTTTAAAGGATGTTTTCAGCTTAAGCCTAAACTATATTTACTCAGGATACTGTTCTATCTAAGCTCCCCAAAGGGAAGGTTTTTCAGGTGTTTTTCTGTGTTTATGTGAACTATCAAAAAGCCTGCTGGGAAATAACTTTTCCAGAGGTCAAAAATAATTTAGTCACAACATTGCATTCATGGATAGCAGGGCTGTTGTATATGTAAGAGTCTAATGTCTACTAAGGCTTATCTGTAGTCTTAGCTCTGTACATCTGGGAAGGGACATCTCCATGACTCCTTAGGGAGGCATGGGCAAGAAAAGCTCTAGAGACAGAAGCATTTGGTAAGGTGGTGGAAAGGAGAGATGAGGAAAAGAAGGTTATCTAGAGTAGTAGGACAAAGGGTCAGTAAAAAAGAAATGAATAAATCTTCTTATTTACAGCTATGCTGAAATATACAAGAATTAACTGACTAGAGTAAAGCCATCAATATTTGTTCAGAATTTACTTATCTAGTGATTTTAATGACCAATATTTACTGTTTTTAAAATACTATTAAAATAAATGATTTAGGATACAGATGTAAAGTGGATACCCAAATGTGCTAAGAATTTGCTAAATTCTAGGTCTTATGCTAGAAAATTTGCAAAATTTCTTCTAAATCCTCAACAAATGCAATGAAAAATAGATCGTTTTCCCTGTGTAGCAGATCAGGAGACTGAGTGTTCAAAACACGGTTTGACTTTTCCAAAGATCACACAACTAATGAATGCCTCCACAAGATTTCAGTAGAAAACCTTGGCTAACAATGGTTTTATGAAAAATATTCTGCTGGATGGATATGAACCAAATATTCTGAAAACAGTGGAAAATGTTTTGCTTACAGTCCTCCAGAAATGCTTTGTAATACATCTTCGGAATCCATGTTGGGAAATCTTGCCTTCAGAAACCACTTTGTTATAGCTGAGGGTAATCATTGATGAAAATAAAATGATCCTGAGTCAATCAAAATTAACAAGTATATTTTATGAATGCAAAAGCATTACGATAATTTTATATAGCAGTATGAAAAACCTAAAAAGTTTTATGCTCACCATGGGCACTAGAGATTAATATCATTTGAAAGCTTTCCTCTCCCCTGCTGAATTTTTTAGTTTTCAAGGGCAAGCTATCAAAAGAGGAAGAAATGAGAAATCAGAAGGGTAAAAGAAATACTTATATCCAATGATTCTTAAGAAAGCCATCTTCTAGATGGTAAAACAAGTGTTGCGCTAGGTGAAAGGAGATCTGGGCTTTGGTCCTTACTTTTTCACCAACAAACTTTGGTCTTTAGGCTATTCCTTTATCCGCTATGGATTTCAGGATGTGTATATTAATATCTGTTCTCACTTCATAATTCAGTCTTTATTTTTAAGAACAAATGATAAAACGTATATATGTTTGAAAATTATAAGATAACAGCACATGACAATGAATTTATGTTATTTAAATAATAAAATGTTAATATCTAAGAAAATAAAATATCTGATAAATATTTTAATTTTTATATTTTAGAACTCCATTAGAATTCAACAAAATATCTGAGTTTATTATAATTTAATATTGCTATAACTTTTTCTTTAGCATTAGGAACTAATGAATGCCTCCCCAAGATTTCAGTAGAAAACCTTGGCTAACAACGGTTTTATGAAAAATATGCTGCTGTATTTGAACCAAATATTTTGAAAACACTGGAAAATGTTTTGCTTACAGTCCTCCAGATATGCTTCATAATACATCTTTGGAATCCATGTTGGGAAATCTTGCCTTCAGAAACCACTTTATTATGGCCTGCCTGCCTGGGAATTAAAAATTTAAAGCAAACAAATAAATAGACAAAAACTAGATACTATTGTCCCCCTAAAAGATTTGACTTATTGTATATAATAATTATAACAAGTATTTATAAATTATATATACATATATATAAAACATGGTACACATGCCTGATACAGCTTTGTTCTTTCCAAAATTCATCTCACCTGATTGTGCATTAGCAATGTGACAGTTTTAGTATTTATTTCAATTTATAGAAGTGGAAACAAAGTCTCAGAGACATACCTGAAGTGATGTAATGAATCTAGACATCCCTCAGAGACATTGTGGGTTTGGACACTACAACAAAGCAAAGATTGCAATGAAGCAAGTCGCATTTTTTGGTTTCCCAGAGCAAAAAGAAAAAATGTTTATATTATTTTGTTGTTGTTATTTAGTCATATAAGTCATACTATAGTTCATTAAGTGTACAATAGTGTTATGTATAAAAAATATACACACCTTAATTTAAAAATATTTTATTACTAAAAATGCTAACCATCATCTGAGCCTTCGATGATCTATGATCTAAGATCAGTTATCTTTCCATTGTCACAAAGATCACTGATCATAGATCACTATAACAAATATAATAATAATGAAAAAGTTGAAATATTGTGAGAATTACCAAAATGTGACACAGAAACCTGAAGTGAGCAAATGCTGTTGGAAAAATGGTGGCAATAGACTTGCTTTATGCAGGGTTGTCATAAACCTTCAATTTTTAAAAAAATAAAAAAAAGTGTGATATCGGTGAAACAGAATAAAGGAAGCACAATAAAACGAAGTATACCTGTGTCAAATGGAGCTGAGGTTAAAGTAAGTACATCAGAGATCTCACAACACCACTTTTCCGTCACACAAAAATACCTCCCAGTTTATTGCTTAGAGAAAGAGTAAGAACTGAATGAGGAAACATAGGCTACATATTCTATAGTCTCTAAAGCAGTATCCTCTCTTATAACACCTGCTGTGCAGCACCCTGTAGCTCAGGTGGTTATAAGGCTACACAACGCTCCCTGGTGGTCTAGTGGTAAGGATTCGGTGCTCTCACTGCTTTGGACAGGGTTCATTTCCCGGTCAGAAAAGCCATTCTTCTTGGGGTTCCCTGGTGGCTCAGAGGGTAAAGAATCCACCTGCAATATGGGAGACTTGGGTTTGATCCCTGGGTTGGGAAGATTCCCTGGAGGAGGGCATGGCAACCCACTCCACTATTCTTCCCTGGAGAACCCCCATTTACAGAGGAGCCTGGCAGGCTTCAGTCCAAAGGGTCGCAAACAGTTGGACACGACTGAGAGACTAAGAAATAAAGCTATACAAAGAAGAACAAGAGGGCTCCGGAGAGGCTCCTGCTGTCCACAGGCTTTTTTGACCTTCTTTCTGTCTTTGGTGTGCCTTGGTGTGATTCATTATCATCTTCCTCTGATAGACATGCATATTCAGTTTAGAGCTGGAATGAGGCAGGACTTGCTGGTTGTTTTTGTGACTTTTGCTTAAAAGGAGAGTAATCCGGACTGTCTTGCATTTTGCATTTCCAACTTGATTGAAATGTTTTGAACATAGGAATTTGGTTTTATATTTCTTTGCCCACCCACTAATACTTAACCAATATAATTCTAAAACTAGGCTATAAGTGTATGTCAGTTGTTTTTATAATGGTGCAATGCTAAAAATAAAGGATAAAAAGGAAAAAAAAAGAGAAACTTTTGAATTCTCTCCCCTTGAAAATGCACTTGTCTTGAGGATGATCTAAGGAATCAAGAAGCTACCGCATGCCCACTGTCACCCCAAATAGAAGTCAAATCTTCAAAGCCTACCCAATATTTAAACTCTGGCAGAAATAGTAAATTAATTTTCTTTGGAAGCAGGATTGTGCATGTTTATTTTGTGATTTAATAAAAAGCTGACATAGCGGTCATTAGCTTCCCAGAGTGCGCTCCATTTAATATGCAAAACACACAGAAATTAACATAGTAATTATGTTAGAACTAACAGGATACAAACATTTTAAATGGATTTAACACATTAAATAATTTCATGTCTTATGTGGCCCTGGTGTCTTTCACAGATGGTCACAACATTTGCTAATTTGTTCTACAGGTAGTGCAAATTAATATGATTTTCTTTGACTCTTATTCTTTTTTATCTTTAATAAAGATAGCTTTATTTTTATTTAAAATTATAGCTATTCTGCCTAATGTGTTTTTGGTTCCATTAGCAAAGAAGATCTATGTTTTGTTTTGTTTTGTTTTTTCAAAATGGTGGCTTTCTTTGAATACAGATTTTGATGTTGAGGAAGAAAAAAGGAAGTTAGTAAAAATATGTCCATTTGATACTTCAGACTGCATGAATATTAAAGTCACTAATTCTAGTCAACTAGAAATAATTTACTCCTTTGCATAACAACCATTTAAAAACTATTCACAGTGTATGCTACTAACTGCTGACAGTACAAGGATGAATAGTATGTATGTATTTATTATGTCTTCAGTCTTTACAGTCTGTATGTGCACAGTCATTTCTGACTCTTTGCGACTCCATGGACTCTAGCCCTCCAGGCTCCTCTGTTCACGGAACATTCCAGGCAAAAATACTGGAGTCTATAGGAATTGCTAAATCAGATTTACAAAAAGACTTTTTTCTTTCATCTTAGTATTCCAACAAAGCACTATAAATAATATTCTGTAGGAGTTAAAGGAAATGAAATATAATTATTACCAGTTAAAGTAACATATTTTAATAAAAAGTGTTAGTGCTTTTTGGAGAAATACCTGGTTCTAGACCTAGAATGATTGGAGAAGGAAATGGCAACCCACTCCAGTGTTCTTGCCTGGAGAATCCCAGGGATGGGGGAGCCTGGTGGGCTGCTGTCTATGGGATTGCACAGTCAGACATGACTGAAGCAACTTAGCAGCAGCAGCAGACCTAGAATGGCAATATAAAGAATGATATGGGAACATCTCTTTATATAAAAAATTCAAGGATGTAGTCAAAGTCTACCATATTCAAATCAAAACTAAAGGAGTTAGGAGTCTGATTGAAGAGGTCTCATTGGTCAAAGATAAGATAATGCAACCATTGATAGGGATAATAACTACAGTGGTTTAAAATTCAAAACATATGATTTAATGAGAGCCATTATTATGAAAACAAAACAGAAAGTATCATTTCTGACCACCTTTGGAGAATGCTAGAACTTACTCTTTCTTAAACTGGTAACAGGGAAAAAATTAAACATTATCCTGATATTATTATACACCCTGTATCTTAGACTAACCATATCATGAATGAAGGAAAATTTCCCTTAATGGAAACATTCCAGCTTAGAAAAAGAAAAAAAAAAAACAAAAACAGAAGAATCAGTAGAACTAGAAAGTCTCCGTTTTGCAACCCTTAATGATTTTGTAGCCATGGAAAATGTTCATGGATGGCTACTATCATCACTAAATGGGAATTGACAGAAGAACACCGTATCTTCTAAGAATTTGTTTAAAAAAGAACAATAAAGATAAATAAAACAAGAATGACAGAACAACAGCAAAAACCTTGATAAAAATTCATGATTCTCAACCAGGTATAATTTTGCCCTTAGGTGACATTTGGCAAAATCTGGAGCCTTTTTTTTCATTTTTAATTGTTACAGTTAGAAAGTGCTAAGAGGTGTCTAGAGGAGAGGCCAGGGATGCTGCTAAACATCACACAATGCACAGGAAGTCTCCCGCAACAAAGGATTATTCAAACAACTTAATAAAAAATGTCAGCAGTTCTGAGATTGAAAAACTCTTTTGTAAACCTATGTGTGTTAGTCGCTTAGTCATGTCTGACTCTTTGCAACCCCATGGATTGTAGCCCACCAGGCTCCTCTGTCCATGGAATTCTCCAGGCGAGAATACTGGAGTGGGTAGCCATTCCCTTTTCCAGGGGATCTTCCTAACCCAGGGATTGGGGTCTTCTACAATGAAGGCAGATTCATAACTGTTTGAGACACCAAGGAATACAAGATGTAGAATATTGTGTTAAATAGTACAGTGTGATTGCACTCAGTAAATCTGGACTGAGGGAAAAACTCTGCAGGGCTAAAGACATGACTCTTCAAAAAATAAATTACAAAGAAATAAAGGAAAGAGAAGAAAAGAGAGATGCACACACAGATAGAACAGAGATGATCTATAAATTAATAAGATTTGAGATTTATCACCCAATCCTGATATATAGCCATAAAACCATGCTTAAGAGAATATAGTATTAATGGGATAAATTGAAATTTGGGGCTGTGATTAGATATTTGAATTGCTAACAAAATATTATTTTTTGTATGATAATGATATTGTCAATGTTTAAAATATTGAAGCCCTTCTATTGATAGATGATGCAGAAATTTTTAGAAATAATATATATGAAATTTGCCTCAAAATAATCCAAAAATGGGAAAAAATATATTGAATGGAAACATACATGGAACAATGTGATCCATGAGTTCATAAACTTGATGCTGAATGCTGGTTATCTAGGAGGTCTTTAAACTACATAGTGTTTGAAATTCCTCCAAGGGTACTTATCAAAATAAAGAGTTTATCCCACCATTTCTAATGTAGTACAAATCTAAAAAATAATTAATCTACTAATTTAGTAAATTACTCACAGATTATTTTGATCTGATTTACTGGATGGAAACAGTCATTTGAATCAAACACTCTTAGATTTTAATTTCAGTTTCACCAATTAATAACTATATGACATTCAGTTCAGTTCAGTTCAGTCACTCAGTTGTGTCTGACTCTTTGTGACCCCATGAATTGCAGCACGCCAGGCCTCCCTGTCCATCACCAACGCCCAGAGTTCACCCAAACTCATGTCCATCGAGTCGGTGATGCCATCCAGCCATCTCATCCTCTGTCGTCCCCTTCTCCTCCTGCCCCCAGTCCCTCCCAGCATCCGAGTCTTTTCCAATGAGTCAACTCTTTGCATGAGGTGGCCAAAATACTGGAGTTTCAGCTTTAGCATCGGTCCTTCCAATGAACACCCAGGACTGCTCTCCTTCAGAATGGACTGGTTGGATCTCCTTGCAGTCCAAGAGACTCTCAAGAGTCTTCTCCAACACCACAGTTCAAAAGCATCAATTCTTCAGCGCTCAGCTTTCTTCACAGTCCAACTCTCACATCCATACATGACCACTGGAGAAACCATAGCCTTGACTAGACGGACCTTTGTTGGCAAAGTAATGTCTCTGCTTTTGAATATGCTTTCTAGTTTGGTCATAACTTTCCTTCTAAGGAGTAAGCGTCTTTAAATTTCATGGCTGCAGTCACCATCTGCAGTGATTTTGGAACCCAAAAAAATAATGTCTGACACTGTTTTCACATTGATGCAGTTATTTCCTTCCTATTATCAACATTTTTACTCATTTCCATAATGTAGGATCAAAATGGCTAATATTAATAATGGTTGTACTAAAGATTATAAGTGAAAACTACGTAGCACTGTGTTTGGTACGAAATAGATATGTAATGAATAGTTGCTGTTATCACTACAAACTTTTCAAGAAAAGAGTAAATGTACTGTATATAAAGCAGTGTTTTGTTAAAATGGTTTATCTTCAGTGTATCCTTCACTGAAGGAAGTAGATTTTAAATTGGTAAAATTGTCCTGTGTGCTAAGTTATTTCAGTAGTGTCCAACTTTTTGTGATACTATGGACAGTAGCCCACCAGGCTCCTCTGTCTATGGGATTCTCCAGGCTAGAACACTGAAGTGGATTGCTGTGCCCTCCTTCAGGGTTTCTTCCTAACCCAGGGACCTGAGTCTCCTATGTCTCCTGAGTTGGCAGGCAGTCTTTACCACTAGTGCTACCTGGGAAGCCCAAAAATTGCTCTATGAATGAACAAAATGTAAAATGTATTTTACTTTCATGCAGCTATACTTCCCAAGCCTGAATTTCCTTTGCAAATATCAGTGATTAAGTTTGACTTGGTGAAACTGACTGTTTGTGGCTTATGCTGACCTTAAAATCCCTCAACTGTCTTCAGTGTGACTAATTATTGATTTTGGGTAAGGACTATTTAATTAAATAGATACCAGAAAGAGATAGCATTTCTGAGTAGAGAGAAATGGCTGAAGGTGATTATTAAATGTTTTCCTTGTGGAATCTTGATAAAGTCATTGTTAATTTATATTTTCTTCTTTAGGACATGCTTGTCTCTTCATTTTTCGTCTTTTCTGACATTGCCACACCATTGGGAGGGTGCCTGTTTATTTGAGATGTCTGACATTTCTCAAAAAGTTGGCTTGATACATGTGTACTAATAAAGCTCAATTATTGAAAGATTAATAGTGCATTGGGAAAGGTCATGTATGAGAGAATGACTTATATTTGAAACTTATTCAGGTGGTTAAAATAAATTAACCTGAGCGTTATCTGCTGGTGTATACTACCATGATTAACTCAGACAGTGATCAATGGTACAAACCCTCTAAAATATATATATCTGTATATCTATATCTATATCTATCTATCTATCTATAAATACAGTGAGAGGCTTCTCTCTTAGATTCCACATCCAAGTGGAAAGTTTGGTAAGCATTCTCTTGGAGAAAAGAGCATATAAGTAGTAGGAAGGAAGTGATCTTAGGCAGAGTACTGACCCAGAGAAAGAGAATACCACAAAACAGATGGTATAAAGGTAGAATTACCAGAACTAACCCCTAGGCTGATATCTAAGAATTGACATTTATTAGCTGGGTTAGGATAAATGAATACTTTTTATTGAGCATTCTTCATCATCTGTGCACTGTTTATTGTGACCTTACATTTATGTAAGAATTATGACATAAGTAATCATGTTAAGATAATTAAGAATAATAACAGAAAAGTCACTCAACCAAAATAAATAGCAAGACATCCTGCTTGTTAAGTACCTACTGTGTATTAGGCATTCTCAGTATCAAGTTCTTCACATTTTCTGATTTTCTGGAACCATGCATTTTAATATTTCTAAACATGTATCTGCTATGGGCAATGTTTCAAAGTATAAGGAGAAATTATTACTTGAGGATAGTGAAGAAATAATATTTACATATCATACAGAATCCAGTGGAGTTTATAAATGGAGTTTTCCTACTTTAATAGTAATGAGAATGTTTATGCTCTAATTATGTTTTATTAAGTTTGGCTGGATGGCAGTACTGTGTAGTATTGGGAAGGAAAAAAGTTCTTGGCCCTTAAAATATATTTTCCTGTAATCAAAGTCTAGCATATATGCCCTTAGAAGTGTAGGAATTTTAGAAAATAATCAGATAAATATAGGTTTACATTCATATACTGCTATTGTACTTAAAAATGTATTTTATTTAATAAATTACAGCAAATTCTAGCAATGGAATAAAAAAGAATATTTATGCTTTATATTCACAAAAAATGTTATTGTGTATTGAATAGGTGCCAAGAATCTATACTGGGTGTGAAGGATATATCAGTTAAAATTAAAATAATAATATAGATACATATTTACATGGTGAACTGCATAGAATATGTTGTAAATGAAAAAACATATAAATATATCATGTGTATTGTTTTTGATGCACAGTTAGATATAAAACTTATGTTGAATGCACTGAGATATGAATAATAGTGATCCATAATCACTGGATTATCTTATGGATTAACAGTGATTATGAATCACTGTCCCGTGTTAGGTCTTAATGGCACCCTAGCTTTTCCATTTCTGAGTCTTTTACTACACTTTCATTACAGCATATCAGAAATAAACTCTAGGGTCTAGTAATCCCTAGAGCACAAACTGGGAAGCACATATTGCTTATTGACCTACAGTTTTGTAATGTGTTTTCCATAATTTAGTAACTCATATTGTTACAAGGTAGAGTATATCAGTAATCAAAACCAGAGCCTTCACCTGAGGCCTTTCATGCCCCTACCAATTCTTCCAAGAGTAAAGGATGTCAAGTATTTGAGCTCAGACGAGGTATTATCCCTATTTCAAGTGGCTGACATATTTTGGATGTTGTCTCTCTGAAAAAGGCTTGAAATTTGGAGACTCTCAGTCTGCTCTATGTTAAGTAGAAGGTATAAGCAAGAGATGATTTTACTCTCCAGAGGCAGTGAAACAAACTTAGGGAGAGCATCATGTTTCAAGTCTGAATTCCCATTTTTGTTGTTATTTGTTTCTTTTATTTTGTTTTCGTTGTTACAAAGCAAAGTAATTCATTTCTTTACTGAGGTCTTCAACTGCCAACTTCTGTGAAATTTCTATTGCCTTCTTCCTCCTTCTATTTCTTCACTCAGTTTAGAAATAAAACCTTCTCAGTTTGATTTTCAACTCATTGAAATGATTGGAAATTGAAGAGTGTTATACTTTTATCTTCTATCATTCACATGTTTAAGGCCCCACCAGTACTCTGATGTAATTTGTTCCATATGGATATTTCATCATATGATGCACATAATCTGTTTTCACAACTAAGTTATTCCTTTAATAGGTTCAGTATTTTATCCCTGTGTGTGAATGATAAAAGTATTTACTTTGATCACATTGCTACAGTTAGAAGAGCTTCCATAAGGAACCTCTCCGGGAGGCTCATTATTAATAACTTATGTATGTTTCAGCCTGAGTCTCAGACTCTCCAATTACAGTCATTGCTTTTTTCTGATATGATGGTGAAAGTCAATTACTTCTTAAACTTCGTCATTTTTACTGCTTGACAGGAACCACCTACTTCAATTAAAACATAACCATTCTTTTATGTAAGATTCATTTATTTCCACATCCATAACTACTCAAAGATTCTTTCCTCTTGTAGAGTCTTCTTCCAGCCCTCTTGGATCCATTCATTATTTTCAAAGTTTATTTTAATTATTTCTCTGCCAAAATACTCTTTGATCATAGAGATGCTATCCTTCCTCAGGTTTATTTTAGTTTCATGGTATCTTATATCTTTAATCATTCACAATATTTCACTATATAGTACTCAGAGTGATCTTGTAAAATCAGATCAGGTAGCCTTCCTTACATATATCCTTCAATGGCTACCCACAATTACTCTTATCAATTATCTCTTTCTGAATAAAATCAACAGCTTAAAATAACAGCCATTTATTATTTCAAAGCTTCTGAGGGTTAGAACTCAAAGCATGATTCAGCAGTGAGTGCTCTGAGTGCTCTGCTTTGGGATCCCTCATAAGCCTGTAATCAAGGTTGGCTAAAGCTGCGATCTCATCTGAAAGCTCAACTAAGGAAAGATCTGCTTTAAAGACTGCATAGCTATTGTCAGGTTTCAGTTCCTTACAGCCTGTTGGACTAACAGATTTAGTTCCTTGTTGGCTGTTGGCAAGTGACCATTCTCACTTCTTATCTGACTGTTTATTGCCCTCAGTTGATTGCCGTATGGGCCGCCCCCGTATGGCCTCTTGCTTTATCAAAGTCAGCAAGGGTGAGAATCAATAGTGAGAATCTTCCAGCAAGACAGAAGTTTCGATTTTATAGCAAAAAATCACTATACAACCCATTAAAATTTCTGTATTCTGTTCATTAAAAGCAATCCATAGCTCCCACCCACTCTCAAAAGGAGAGGCTGAACATAGGGAATAAATGCCGCATGACGACAGCTTTGGGGGCTGTTTGTCTAACACACTTAACTTCAATCTCATCCTTGAATAATGCAATTTCAGTAGACTTCAGAGTGTTTGCAAGAGTTCTTCTGTTTTAAATGTCCTTTCACTGACTCTGCAAAGTTAAGTGGCTCCGTTTTCCTTCTCAGTTCAAATGCCATCTCTTTAGATAGGTCTTGGCTTACCATTCTTAGACTTTATTACTGGTACTTAATACTTCTTTCTGAATGAATACATGAAAAGCTACCTTCCCCTGGTGTAGTACTGCATTCAGTAGAAAATGGGGTTTGGATATGCATTTTTGTGTAACCCTAGGTAATTTTATTTTCCAACACATTTTATATTTATTCTCAGATGAGAGTGAAAAATCCCAAGGAGGCAGCAGAAATTGCCTTAATTTGTATTTAGAATGGAAAGAAATCAGACTGACTCTTAACAAGATGTAATGGATAGTGCAGGTCATTTGAATTCCTACAAGTTGGAGTGCTTGAAATATAGATTCTTCCATTATTAGGTTAACATTTGTCTCCAGGGCTTGATAATGGTATGTGAACACTGTTTGAGAAATATACATTGTATACAAAGAATAAAAGAAGAAAGGAAATGAGGGAGTAAAGGGAAAGAGGGATTGAGGGAGGAAAGAAAGAAGTAAGAAAGAAGTTAGAAGTACATTTTCTGTTTCTTCTTTTATTGAATAGGTTCAACCACACACACTCAGTAGATAGAACTGTTGAGCATAGAAGGAGAAATAATACTTATTGTATTATACCAATTTATAAAAGATAGAGGTAATGTCAATCTGTGGACAGTAATAGTCTAATATCCTATACTCAGAGTGTATCATATTTGTGGAATCCAATGTTAAATTTCACAGAATATTGAAAACCTCCCCAGTAAGACACAGCACAATAATTGATCTCTATTATAGTAACTCTGATCATTAACACACACTTTAGTGTTTTCTATGCTTGTCATGTTTGTAAGTTTCTGGTCATCTTTAAAAGCTGAGTATTTTTTATTAGAACCAAACATCTGACTGTATATTCTGCTACATCAGCAGCAACAATGAGTCAGTCTCTTTCATAATGCTGGTGTCAGATAAGAAGGCCCTACATTAGAGCCAACACGTCTTTCAACAAATTGAGTTATAGTTCAAGTTTATGATTTAGCTTTTAGAATATTGAAAACTCTAAGATAAAAACTGTGTCATAATGGGATTCTTTTGTATTGGAGGAATTGTTTAAAATACTATTAAATTATTCTGTATCTTTTTTTCATTTCACTGTTTCATATTATTATTATTATTTTGCTATGTCAAGCTCACTTCTTCAGTTGTTCTGGTCAAAGAACTCACCCCCTTTCACATTGCTCCAGGGTTTCCTACACCTCTCAAAATAGGTGTAGGAAATACACCTATATTTGGGAGGAAATACACCTCCTAAATACCCTCGAGTAAGTAATCATGTTCAAACAATACATACCTTCTAATACATTGGTTAGATGGAGGTGGATTTCATGCACTTTTAACATAGATGAGTACATTCTTTATTTTTATTTCTCATTTATACATTCATACAAATATCTAGGATTAGTCTAGAAAATAATTTAATATGAAATCAGGATTTCTCATTATTTCTAATCTTACAATATTTTCATTTATAATAATATTCCTGATGTTAAAGAACTTACCATATGATATTATAAATCTGATCTCCATCTGTTTATTTGAAGGATTTACCAAGTAATAATGCAAATATGATTATCTAATATGTATTTTCTCTTGGATGCAAACCGGTTTCTACTATTCCTTCTGTTTGGATCCACTGTTGTATTTTCAGTTTCTCCCACCTTAGGATAACCTCTATTCAACACAGTTTTCAACTTGAGTGTTATTTCTTTTAAAAAATTCCTTTTTGATCCTAAAGCTTGAATTCAGTTATTAATATTAATTTTCTACAGTTACTATAACAAATTACCACAAACTTAGTGGCTTGTTGGGTTTTCATTCAGTCGGTCAGTCATGTCCAACTCTTTGAGACCCCATGGACTGCAGCATCTCCCAGAGCTTGCTCAAACTCATGTCCATTGAGTTGCTGATGCCATCCAACCATCTCATGCTCTGTTGTCCCCTTCTCCTCCTGTTATCAATCTTTCCCAGCAGCAGGGTCTTTTCTAATGAGTTGGCTCTTTGCATCAGGTGGCCAAAATATTGGAGTTTCAGTTTCAGCATCAGTCCTTCCAATGAATATTCAGAATTAATTTCTTTTAGGATTGACTGGTTAGACCTTCTTGCTGTCCAAGGGACTCTCAAAAGTCTTCTCCAGCACCACAGTTCAAAAGCATCAATTCTTTGGGGCTCAGCTTTCTTTATGGTCCATCTCTCAAATCCATACCTGATGCTGGAAAAGCCATAGCTTTGACTATCCGGACCTTTGTCGGCAAAGTAATGTCTCTGCTTTTTAATGTGCTGTTTGGGTTTGTCATAGTTTTTCTTTCAAGGAGCAAGCATCTTTTAATTTCATGACTGTAGTCACCATCTGCAATGATTTTGGAGCCTGGAAAGGAGCCCAGAAAATAAAGTCTGTCACCATTTCCATCGTTTCTTCATCTATTTGTCATGAAGTGATGTGACTGGGATGCCATGATTTTAATTTTTTGAATGTTGAATTTTAAGCCAGCTTTTTCACTCTCCTCTTTCACTTTCATGAAGGGTCTCTTTAGTTCCTCTTCGCTTTTTGCTGTGAGGGTGGTGTTATCTGCATATCTGACATTATTGATATTTCTCCCTGCAATCTTGATTCTGCCGTGTGCTTCATCCATCCCAGCATTTCTCATGATGAAATCTTCATATAAGTTAAATAAACTGGATGACAGTAGACAGCCTTGAAGTACTCCTTCCCCAGTTTGGAACCAGTCCTTTGTTCCATGTCTGGTTCTAACTGTTTCTTCTTGACCTACATCCAGGTTTCTTAGGAAGCAGGTCAGTTGGTCTGGTAGTCTCATCTCTTAAGAATTTTCCACAGTTTGTTGTGATCCACACATTCAAAGGCTTAGAACAATACATTTTTAATGTATTTATTTTTTAATTGAAGGGTAATTGCTTTACAGAATTTTATTATTTCCTGTCAAACCTCATCATGAATCATCCATAGATATTCATATGTCCCCTCCCTCTTGAACCTCCCTCCCATCTCCCTCCCCATCTCACCCCTCTAGGTTGATGCAGAGCGCCTGTTTGAATTCCCTGAGACAACAAATTCTCTATCTATCATATATATGGTAATGTAAGTTTCCATGTTACTCTCTCCATACGTCTCACCCTCTCCCCATGTCCATAAGTCTGTTCTCTGTGTCTGTTTCTCCATTGCTGCCCTGCAAATAAATTCTTCAGTACCATCTTTCTAGATTCCATATATATGCATTAGTATACAATATTTATCTTTCTCTTTCTGACTTACTTCACTCTGTATAATAGGCTCTAGGTTCATCCACCTCATTAGAACTGACTCAAATGCATTCCCTTTATGACTGAGTAATATTCCACTGTGTATATGTACCACAACTTCTTTATCCATTCATTTGTCAATGGACATCTAGGTTCCTTCCATGTTCTAGCTTTAATAAATAGTGCTGCTGTGAACATTGGGGTACATGTGTAGTTTTCAATTTTGGTTTCCCCAGGGTATATGCCTAGGAGTGGGATTGCTGGGTCATATGGTGGTTTTATTCCTAGGTTTTTAAGGAATCTCCATACCATCAGCAAAGTGGCTGTATTGATTTACATTCCCACCAACAGTGCAAGAGGGTTCCCTTTCCTCTACACCCTCTCCAACATTTATTGTTTGAGACTTTTGATGATAGCCGTTCTGACCAGTGTGAGGTGATACCTCATTGTTTGCATTTCTCTAGTAATGAGCCATGTTGAACATCTTTTCTTGTGTTTATTCACCATCTGTATGTATTCTTTGGAGACTATTTAGGTTATTTTTCCCAGTTTTTTATTGGATTGTTTGCTTTTTTCATATTGAGTTGTATGAGCTGCCTGTATATTTTGGAAATTAATCCTTTGTCAGTTGTTTCATTTGCTATTATTTTCTCCCATTCTGAGGATCCTCTTTTCATCTTGTTTATAGTTTCCTTTGCTGCACAAAGCTTTTAAGTTTAATTAGGTCCCACTTGTTTACTTTTGTTTTTATTTTCATTACTCTAAGAGGTGGGTCATAGAGGATCTTGCTTTGACTTAAAGACAATACAAATTTATTGTTCCATAGGTCAGAAGATATGGGTCTCATTTTGATAAAATTGAGGTGTTAGTAGGACTGATTTGAGCTTCCTTCTGTAAGTTTTAGGAGTGGAATAATTCCCTTGCCTTTTCCAACTTCAAGAAACCATGTACATTGCTTAGCTCATGGACCCTTACCCCTACCTTCAAAGCCAGCAATGGCTACTTGAATCCATTTCACATTTGCATCTATCTGATTTTTTTTTTCTTCCTCTTCTTCCACTTTTAAGGGTTCATACATTCAGATTGGGACAATTTGCCAAATTTAAGATACTCCCCTTCTTTTAAGGTCAACTTCTTAGAGACTTTAATTACATGTGCAACCTTAATCCCATTTTTTCAGGTAACATGCTTTTGAACTGTGGTGTTGGAGAAGACTCTTGAGAGTCCCTTGAACTGCAAGGAGATCCAACCAGTCCATTCTGAAGAAGATCAGCCCTGGGGTTTCTTTGGAGGGAATGATGCTGAAGCTGAAACTCCAGTACTTTGGCCACCTCATGTGAAGAGTTGACTCATTGGAAAAGACTCTGATGCTGGGAGGGATTGGGGGCAGGAGAAGAAGGGGATGATAGAGGATGAGATGGCTGGATGGCCATCACCGACTCGATGGACATGAGTCTGGGTGAACTCCTGGTGTTGGTAATGGACAGGGAGGCCTGGCGTGCTGCGATTCATAGGGTCGCAAAGAGTCAGACATGACTGAGCGACTGAACCGAACTGAACTGAACATATTCATAGTTTCTAAGAAGTAGAATATGTGTGTTATTGGGAGGCCTTTATTCTGCCTTTATACTGTCTCTACAGTGAGTTTCCATTTTAATTTATGTGCAGTGCCATGACAGGATATAATAGCATTCTATTTTTATTGTTTGTTTCCTTGTCTATACTCCACACTCTACATATCCAGTCTTTGCCTCCTCTACACTGCAGGTTTTTAACAGAATAAATATTATGTCCTATGTTTTACCAGAGAATATAGATGTCCTGGAATATAGTTGCCTTTAAATAGATATTGGTTACACTTTGGAAAATGTGTATTCATGTGTGTTCATGTATGTGTTTGTATGTGTGCACACATGTGCATGTATTTGAATTTATCCTGAAAATAAGTTCTGGGTAATTGGAAATTAGCCAGTGGAATCCTACTGATTTTACAGGAAGTAACAATGACTTTCAAATAGATATCTTCTCTGAATTACTGATCCTGCTGCCAACTTCTTTATATCTCTCTTTGGATCTCAAAATTAGCATGTTAGAAAAAGAACCACCAATTCCTTTCACTTCATAATGTGCTGTTTTTCCACCTGTCTCTGAATCAGGCATTAGTGCTACCATATACCTGTAGAACTATTATTACCATTTCTCTTTTCCTTAACATTATACTTAATTAATTGGAGGTATAAAGCTATAGCTTTAAAATTGATTAGAAATCTGTCTACTTTTTCTTCTTTTCTATGTTAATCAACACAGACTACCTTTATCACTTATGAGGATTACTCAGTAACCTTTGCATTAATCTGCTCAGGCTGCAATAACAGAATACCACAGACTGGATGACTTAAACAACATGAATTAATTTTCTTTCAACTCTGGAGCATGAAAATCCAAGGTCAGTGTGCTGGTGGGATTGGTTTCTGATCAGGCCTCTCTTTGTGGCTCGCAAATAACTGCCTTCTCAGTGTGTTTTCACATGGCCCTTCCTGTGTGTGTGCACTCCTGGCTTCTTTTCCGCTCCATATAGGGCCACCTGTCCTGTTTAATAAGGGCCCTGTCCTTGCGATCTCATTTAACCTTAATTACCTGCTTAGAGACTCTATCTCAAAATATAGACACATTGGGAGCTATGGCATCAATCTATGAATTTGTGGAATACAGTTCAATCCACAACAACCTTTCACCCCTACAGCCCATTTTGTACTAAGTAGATAGGTGATTTTCTTAAGATTTAATTTGCATGATAGCATTCCTGTGATAAAACTCTCTAGGCTTTTTGCTAACACTTAAATTTCCAATATCTTGTCCTGGTCTGAAAAGTCTTTTTCATCTGACTCCTCTCTCACTATCTAAGCTTATCCTGTACTACTTCGTTCTTTATTTGTATCTCCAATTCACTCCTGTGACAGTGTTTCTGCATTTATTCTTCCCCTTCTCAGGGAGTTCTTTACCTAGACCTTTTGGTTTTTAAGCCTTAGCTCAGATATTACTGCTGCAGCTTTTTTTTAAACCACTTTGCATAAAGTACATGTCCTGCAACTAAATAGAAGCCACTGGAGCTGTGTTTCAAGTGGTGCATAATCAAATTTGTCTACAAGCTGAAGACTATGACCCTGAGAGGCACTTTCCAACTTTAAAATCAAATACTTCCATATTGCTAGCAAGAAAACAACTATTTATGAATAGATGCTGCTATTCTGCTGAAATGCATTCAATCTAAGTAGCAGAAGGTAATTAGCAAGGAATCTAATCAGCAGCATTGCCTTAGTGCCCACCATTAAAAAGCTTAACTGTTGCACCATTTTTCTTTTCTGCTTTATGAAGAACTCATTTATGTACCATTTCAATGCTGTTGTAATTGTGAGTGAGTTTTATGGAGGGATTAAATTACTGGCCTCAATCTTACAACACAAACATTACCTGCAGTCTTCTATAATCCAGTCACAGGAAAAAGTCGGAAAAAAAGAAAAAAATATCATAAAAATACTGATGCTGAAACTGAACTTTGATGCTCATTGGTTTGATTGATCTGAGGTACCACATTAAGATTTCAAACCCTGTGTTATAAAATTTCCTTTTTTTTTCATGACTTTTTTTCTTACAACCGATTCTTAATAGCTATACACTAGAGATGACATATCCACCTAGAAAGACTGAATATTTAGAAGACACAAAATGTCAATTCGTAAATATTTGAGCATTTGGTTGACATCTCATTTCAAGAATAGAGTTGGCAAAACTGCTCTCACTAATAAAAAATTAAAAAAAAAAAACCTTGAAATGATTCACGTTGCTGGAGGCAATTGCAGTTATCTTTGTAGAGAAAGGTCAGTTTCATAAGATGAATAAAATTCACAAAATAAATTATTTACTAGCCATTTGTCTTCTAACTGTAGTAAATAATGTACAAATCATGTATTTTAGTTGTTCTAGAATGAGAAAGTACTCTTTTCTTTCAAAGAATGCTGATTTAAATCTACAAGAAAAAAAGACGCATTTTTTTCTTTTATACATCAAGTAATATTTAATTTATAAGTCTGACTATTGTATGTTTATCTTTGTCTTTCAATATGAATAGAGTTTTTATTCTTTTTTTTTTCTTTCCATTTTCTTTTTTTTTTTCCTCTCTCTTAGATTAAAAATAAATGTTGACATTAGGATTGTTTATTCATTTATATTCCAAATTCTATTTCACTTTTTCTCAATATGGTCATCAGTCATATTAACCCCTTTGATTAGAAATCATTGGTCCTATCTCTTAATTGAGGAAGTTAAGGTTCAAAAGGTTAAGTGATACACAACTATCAAATTATGAAACCAGTATAGAAAAGCATATCATAGGAACAGCCCCATTGAGATGAACATAAAATTCTTAGATGAAATACAGAGTCATGAAAAACAAACTATCTGCCAAAGACTGTAGCCCACATGGAATAAAATAGCTGCATGATAACACATGGAAGGAGAGTGGATAGAGAGGACAGCTGAGCCAGAGAGATAGTCTTGAAGGTGAGAAAAGGCAAAAATGTGGGTAATACTTCTTACTTAAATTAAAATATATTTATATACAATTTTGAATTTAATCATTTCTCTTATTTGTTCACATAAACACAGATTGTTAGTGCCAGACACAACAGCTTGAAAAGACAGAAATGATTTAAGCCTTACAAGTTCTTAGTTTCAATGAGTGAAACATACTGGTCGAAAAATTAACCTCTTCATGAACAGAAATTTATAGTAAACTCCATGTAAGGGTATGATATATAGATACCAGAATAAAAATATTTGCATCCCCCGGTGAAGCACTACAGATAGCTAAATCCTAGAAATGGTGTTGGGGACCAATGGTGTTTCTGAAGGTAGTCGATCAAGGTAGTTTGTGAAGGAATTGGGAAGCCATGCTTAATAGTTCCGTAAAGTCTGCCTCCAAGAGACGCTATTTTAATAGGTCACAGAGATCCAAAATTGTGCACAATACTTCAAAAGTTTTACAACAGGGTGAGGCATTTCTCATTACTGAGGAGAGGAAGATTAAAGAAATTTCATAGCACAGTGTTACATGACTGAAATGCTAATGAACTTAGCCAGCAAGTAATTCAGTATATAGTCTGAAACATAAGAATGGCTAATGTTTTGTCCCTCTTAAAAAGATATAGTTTCTTTTATCTGTGAGTGTGTGTATCCATATCAATACATGTACTTATACTTATATACAATGACAAAAATGCATACACACATTTAATGCATCCCTGCCTATTAAAAATGATTTTATAACTATATAAAATCAATAAATATATAAAATAAGTATATAGAAATTAAATACTGTGTTAAATGGGATGAATGAGTCAGCACATTCTGAAGTTAGTATTAAATATGAAATTCAGAAGAAAAACAAATAAAGATTTACAATGTCAACCTGAAAGTAACTCCACATTTAACTTTTGACATGAGAAAAATATGCTCTCACATAATTTTCATAATGTGTAAGAAAAATAAATGTAAGAGACCTAATTTATTAGATGAGATATCATTCCACACCTAACTGTTGCATTCCTTTTACTTTCCATTCGCAAACCGCCAGACCTGATAACTGCTGAATGGGACAGAAGATGAAGAATGAATCTTGAACACAAGGCTGTACCCATTGGAACCAATATCTAATAACTGCACTGATAATTTCCTTTTTTTTGCCAATGTGCATACAACTGGCAGGGAGTGAGTGAGGGAACTGGGGTTGATGGAGTAGAATGAGACTCATTTAAGCTCTGTGCTCAAGGTAGATTTTGAAAACCTCCCAGATGCTTTCCTTTAAACATGGTAATAATTTAGGAAGACAGATGATCCTCCTCATCTTGATGATGAAGAAACTAAAGCTCAAACAACTTACTCCTTAAATGGACAGCTGGTAAATACCACACTCAAAATTTAGTCCCATTCATGTTTGTTGATTTCTTTGTTCATTTGTTCAGCATACACACTGATGTAAGAACAATCTGCTAGATGTTTGGAGTCAGTGAAGGTTGTCGGAGGTTTACAGGTTTACAGATTAGGAGGTTCAAATTCATAATCTCATGAAGTTTGAAATCAACTGAGATTATCAAGTGCCAAAATTGGTTGCTCTTATTCTCTTTTGCTGCTACTGCTGCTGCTAAGTCACTTCAGTTGTGTCCGACTCTGTGCAACCCCACAGATGGCAGCCCACCAGGCTCCCCCGTCCCTGGGATTCTCCAGGCAAGAACACTGGAGTGGGTTTCCATTTCCTCCTCCAATGCATGAAAGTGAAAAATGAAAGTGAATTTGCTCAGTCGTGTCTGACCCTTAGCGATCCCATGGGCTGCAGCCCACCAGGCTCCTCTTTTACCTTTTCTCAATAGAGAAAAAGGCATATATTGAGCAACCACCATGTGTGTGGTGCTAACCACATTTCAGTCCATGTAATAGCCACAAGATTCCCTTCAGTTCATCTCCTTTACAATATGCTCTGTTTTACAAATAAGAAAGCAAACACTTGTTTGAAAACAGTACTGTCACCTGCACTACAGCAAGTATATGTAGGGCCAAAGTATCTCCAGATTTACAGCTTACATAGAGGTCATAGAAAAATCTGTACTGGTTAGAAGTGAGAATGGTGGTGAGAACTTTACTTCCTTGAGAAATTTCTGCCATGTAAAGCATAAAGCTCCAGGATTTCCTCTTGACATTAAATTTAGTTGGGTGAAGCTACTTAGCAGCAGCAGCAGCAATAGGGTTAGAAAAGAAAAGGCCCATACTGATGAAGCCAGAAAAGATAAACATTCGTAAGTCCATACTGACATTTTTCTTGTTCAGAGAGTTAAACTATGGACCACGTACATACCTCAGAGAAAGGTTAAATATGAAATTATACCCAAACTCATAACTGGGGAGGAGTAAAAGAGAAAAAAAAGATACTCAACATAAATATTTCTCATAGAGAAATCCTTTGGATTAACTCATATCTCATTTCCTATAACACACGTCTGAAGAGTTCCTAAAGGAACCACAGAGGCCTCTAGGATTCATGATAAATTGCAGTTGATTATTATGAAAATAGTAATTTCAAAATAATGGTAATGATGATGATAATATGTCATGGTTAAGTGTAAAACAAAAAGTTTACATTATTACATATTTTATATTCTGGGAAATTTTAGAATTTGCCTTTTCCACTTTTTAAAACATTTATAGAATACAGTTGAGACAATGTATAAAACTGTACAAAATGTACAAAGTGTAAAAAATGTACAAAAATAAAGAATATTTAAAGAAAATAACAAAGAAAAGAAGGAGAAAATGAGAAGGATACAAAAGTAGTTAACAGTGAAAAGTTTGTATGTGGTTTCCTTATAGCTATCTTTCCTTGATTAATCTTGTGACCAAGATACAGTAATCTTACCCCTAAACACAACCAACTAGTCATCTTCATCAGCTTGAAAGAGAGGATGTAAAATAATCAAAGGACACTTATTTAGGATTTGTTTAATCTCCCAGGAAATATCTGAGAACAAGATTCACTGATGTTTGGACCTGTTACAATAAGCAGGGCATTGCGTCCATGTGATTTGAGAGGAATGAGTTTCTTTGCCAGGTACTCACAATCCAGTAAAATCGATTGAGACATATTGTTCTAAGTGTATCCATGAAGACACACAAGTTGCAACTTTTTATGAGAAATCAAGAAGAAAACAGGAAAATTTAATTTGAACTAGATAAATCTGAGAATCCTGGTAGAATTGGTAGGGTTAGCTTTGAAAGATGGAGATTATAGGGGTTGGAAAAAACAACAACAACAAAAAATCATGAGCAATGTTAAGTCATTGAAGAAAGTGCATGGGAACCACAGAACTTGTGGGTTTTCCAATAACATAGGAAAAAATGGCATTTGTTTGGCAAAGTAGATCTCAGGATAATAACTGGCTTTAAGAACTAAGAAACCGACTGAAGAATGATAAAAGTTTCTCTCTTAAAATCTCATGAAGATTGGCTTGACCGAAGTAGACAGACTGTTTTCAAACAAGAGTAGAAGCCAAGGAATCAATTTTAGGAACTACAGAAATACTTAGGTAAGACATAGTAATGATGTTTTCTAAAGAGCCAATGAACTAACACAGTTGCTTTTAAATATAAGTCTGGTTACTGTGTATGCTCAATGATTAGAAAGCCATGATGGAAACTTCTAATGCTCTTATTACAAAACACATACCTCAGACTCTGTAGTGTGTAAGTGTGTAATGCATAGGAATATAGAGCATGCATCACTTGGAAAATAGCCAGCAGAGACAAAAGGAAATATAGCATGGAGTTCAAAGTTGGCCATTTTTTCTTGCTCACTGCTTTCTGTTTCTAAAAGCGTCTCCAGTTGCGTTATGTGTACTTTTTTTCTTCCCCCCTGTATAATTGAAGGGAACGCCTCATTTTCCCTAGTGTGGTATGGTTCATACTTATTAACATGACAACAAATGAGAAACAGAGACATCATTGAAAGAGCTATTGAAGGCCAATTTTACCCACCCCAGGAAAGGGCTGTACCTTTGCTTGTCAATGTTGATTTTTGAAAAAATAAATGCTTATTTACAAAAGGAGGTCAGACCCATCTGTAGCTCACATGTTTAGATCCTGAGATTGATCTGTGACTTGAAGAAGTGAGTGCAGAATTAAGTGAATCGATTCCAGTGCCAGCTAAGTGTGCACTTTTTCTGTCGCCACGTTTTGTTATTAGACTTCAGAAGATAAGGGATTTTGTGTTTCAGAAATGGGATTAAATACCATGTATTAGCAGGTCCTTGATGTCTCAGACAGTAAAGAATCTGCCTGCAATGCAGAAACATGGTTTGATCCCTGGGTTAAGAAGGTTCCCTGGAGGAGAGCATGATAACTGACTCCAGTATTCTTGCCTGGAGAATTCCATGGACAGTGGTTATAGTCCATGGGCTTGCAAAGAATCAAACATAACTGAGCAACTAACGCCTCTAATGGAAATGTCCTACACATCTATTAAATATTGTTGGTTTAAAATATTTTGTCACTATTCATGAAGTATCCCACATTCAGGTGATGCTTAATTATTTGTAAATTCCCAAGTGTGCTGTGTGCAGTACTCTCTCATTTTCATGCTGAGTCTTACCTCCACTTCCCTTCTTTTAATCACTTCCTTGACTAACTTTTCTTTTTTTTAATTTAATCTTGTCTTAACTTGTCATTTCCTCTAGAAAAGCTCCTTAAATTTCCAGAATGATGCTTTCTCTTAGGCTTATCAGGATTACTTGGTTTTAAACAATTTAGACCTACAATGTGATTTTTCTACTAGAATTCAAATCCTTAAGGGTAGGGACATTGTCATATGTGCATGGGGATTTGCTTAAAGAATAGGGAGATAAATGTCAAGTTAATACAAAGAGTGTTAGTGATGAATTGGATGATGGTGAGTGTAGGGGAGTGTAGTTAAGCAAGATTTCTGAACTCTTAATAAATGGTTTGCCTAGGTAATTTAAACCCAGTTCTATTTTAATTTCCAAAGCCATTTTCCCCTACTACAGTGCACTGTCTCTCCAAAAATCATATATTTCCTCAGTTTCCCCCAAATTGAAACCAAATTCATTGTGTGAATGACACTTTTCTTCACTTTGTCATTCACTTTTTTATTAAAAATAATTTTTTTCATTTATTTTTTCCCCTCTGAGTCTTTTATTTTTTTAATTTAAATTTATTTATTTTAATTGGAGGCTAATTACTTTACAATATTGTATGGGTTTTGCCATACATCAACATGAATCCGCCACAAGTGTACATGTGTTCTCAATCCTGAACCCCCCTCCCACCTCCCTCCCCATTTCATTTATTTTAATTTATAAATAATTACTTTCCAATATTGTGATAATTTTGTCATATATCAACCTGAACTGGCCACAGATATGCATGTTGCCCCTCCATCCTTAATCCCCTCCCACCTCCCTCCCTACCCTATTCCTCTGGGTTGTCCCAGAGCACAGACTTTGGGTGCCCTGCTTCATGCATCGAACTTGCACTATTCATCCATTTTACATATGGTAATGTACATGTTTCAGTACTATTCTCTCAAATCATCCTGCCTTCACCTTCTCCTACTGAGTCCAAAATTCTATTGTTTACATCTGTGTCTCCTTTGCTTCCCTGCATGTAGGATCATTGGTACTATCTTTCTAAATTCCATATATATGCATTAATATACAGTATTTTTGTTTCTCTTTCTGACTTACTTAACCTGTATAATAGGCTCCAGGTCCATCCACCTTATTAGAACTGACTCAAATGTGTTCCTTTTTATAGCTAAGTAATATTCCATGCCGATGGCTAATAAACATATGAAAATATGCTCAACATCACTCATTATTGGAGAAAGGCAATTCACAGCCACAATGAGGTATCATCTCATACCAGTCAGAATTACCATCATCAAAAAGCCTACAAATGATAAATGCTGGAGAAGGTGTGGAGAAAAGGGAACCCTCTTAACACTGGCGGGAATGCAAACTGGTATGGCCGCTATGGAGAAGAGTGTGGAGACTCCTTAGGAAACTGGAAATAGAATTGCCATATGAGCCAGAAATCTCACTGCTGAGCATACACCCTGAGGAAACCAGAACTGAAAGACACATGTTCCCCAAAGTTCACTGTAGCACTGTTTACAATAGCTAGGACATGGAAGCAACCTAAATGTCCATGGGCAGATGGATGGATAAGGAAGTTGTAGTATATATACACAATGTCATTCACTTCTTGTTTTGAGTTTCTAACTTGAAAACACCTAAGCATAATTATTTGGCAATTTGGGAGATTTTGTAGAAGGAATTTATAGCAGTGTTATTTAACTGTGGCCACTTTAAAAATACTTGAGAAGGTGTTTTTTTTTTTTTTTTTTTTTAAATCCAAATGTCAAGGTTATATTCCTGCTACTGGTAGGACCTAGATATTAATATTTTCTGAACTCCTCAGGTGATTGGGCTTCCCTTGTGGTTCATCTGGTAAAGACTCTGCTTGCAATGAGGGAGACCTGGATTCAATCTCTGGGTTGGAAAGATCCCCTGGAGAAGGAAAAGGCTACCCACTCTAGTATTCTGGCCTGAAGAATTCCATGGATTATATAGAAAAGAATTCCATGGACTATATAGGGTCACAAAGAGTCGGACATGACTGAGGAATTTTCACCTCAGGTGATTCTAGAGTGCAGACAAGGTTAAGAACAACTGCCTCAGAAATACACAGGTAATAATTACAGTACCAGCTATTAACACAACCCTCCTGGTCATGGGGAATTTACTTAACTTATATGGGCCTTAGTTTTCTCATATGTAAATGAGAATAAAATAACCACGTTTCAGAATTATAGAGATGATTAAATATCATCGTATGTGTGAAAGATTGTACCTCACACATAATAGATACAGATAGTAAATATTCATGTCCACTCCTTTCTTATTCATTAGGAGTTGGGGTGAAAGAAAAAAAAAATCCAATAAGGCAGGATGGTTATCTGAAGAGGCCTTACATGGCTGAGAAAAGAAGAGAAGGGAAAAGCAAGGAGAAAAGGAAAGATATATCCATCTGAATGCAGAGTTCCAAAGAATAGCTCAAAAAGATAAGAAAGCCTTCCTAAGTGAGCAATGCAAAACAATAGAGGAAAACAATAGAATAGAAAAGACTAAATCTCTTCAAGAAAATTAGAGATACCAAAACATTTCATGCAAAGATGGGCACAATAAAGGACAGAAATGGTATGCACCTAACAAAAGGAGAAGGTATTAACAACAGGTGGCAAGAATACACGGAACTATACAAAAAAAGATCTTAATGACCCAGATAACCATGATGGTGTGATCACTCGCCTAGAGTCAGACATCTGGGAGTGCAAAGTCAAGTGGGCCTTAGGAAGCATCACTATGAACAAAGCTAGTGGAGCTAATGGAATTCCAGTTGAGTTATTTCAAATCTTAAAAGATGATGCTGTGGAAGTACTGAACTCAATATGCCCGCAAATTTGGAAAACTCAGAAGTGGCCATAGGACTG
Organism: Budorcas taxicolor; assembly: GCF_023091745.1. NCBI lineage: Eukaryota > Metazoa > Chordata > Mammalia > Artiodactyla > Bovidae > Budorcas > Budorcas taxicolor. The sequence continues at coordinate 33,345,200 of NC_068927.1, read as the reverse complement.
GAAGATGTCAGTTTTCATTCTAATCCCAAAGAAAGGCAATGCCAAAGAATGTTCAAAAAACTGTACAATTGCACTCCATATGCCAGCAGATTAATGCTCAAACATGATATATGAGTTTCATTTCCTGAATATACTCTTTTTTATTGTTGTTGTTCTCTGACTCTTTTTTTGAGGAAACATTTAGGGGTGAGGGTAACAAAGGATAGTAAACCCAGCATCATAGCACACAAGAACATTCAGAAACCTTATCATAGCAAGAAGTGGGCTTTAACTGCTTGGTAATCCTATTGGAAAAGAATTATAATTATGTGTCAAGTATCATTAATGTTATTGAATTCTCTCTAGAGTATTGGATAATTAAGTTGTCACTATTCAGTCTATAGTGAAAATCACTTGTATTGAAGGCTTCTTCTAGGAAAAGAATCCCAACTGGGATTCTAATTGGTCCTCTTGAATTTTCAGATTTGTCATGGCTGGACTTTCATTTCTTTAGCACATTAAGCTATAATAGATTCACACATTATACATAAGATCACAACTACTCATTAAGAAATATGTATGTAGGCATTAAATAATATTTAAGAGATGTTTATGTGCAGATTTAACTTTAGGCTGAAATAAACCTATCAACAAATTCATTTAAGTAGTGCTATTTAGAAACTGAAGGTAATTTATAGAAACTGTAGAATTACAAACATTTCTCACTCTCTGGGAATACTAGCACACTATGAGATGTGTGAGGTTCCCCTCTTTTCTATGCTTGACTCAGAAATACAGTCTTGGCCCAATAGTCTGTGAAATTTTCTGTATATTTAGTTACTTGATTCAGTGGGACAGTGTCATTAAATTATACTTGTTTGCATCCATCAGTGCATGGGAAAACATATCTGCTTAAAAATCCCAAACTGTCTCTAGAAATAAAGGACATCTCTCCACTTCTCCTTCTCTTTTCTTCCCTTGTTCCAGGCACTGAGGACTTATCATACCTTCTTGTTCCTCAGAAGCTGCCACTGTCTACTCTCTCCAGTGGGCATCTTTGTCCAAAGCCCAGCTTTACTAGAGAACCAGAATTTCCATGAAATCTGTTCTATACTGGCTCTGGAGACAAGCATAGGTGTTATTTCCATCTGAACTGCTGTTTTGTTGATAACTATGGGGAACCCATCAGGCAGTTACCAACCAAAAAAATTCAACAAACATACAAACCCAACCCTCAAAACAACAACAAAACCAAAACCCAACATAGAGAATGTACAAACTGGAAAGTTTTTTGCAGTCTTGTTCCAAGTCTGGTCCCATACTGCTTACTGATAGAATAAACAAAAGCAGAATAATACTTTTATCCACATCCAAACCATTTGTGTGCTCTTCCCTCTCTCTCTCTCCCTTCTTCCTCTCCCTATCTCTCTCAACTGTTGCTTTCAGTGCAGGATTTGTTTCTGTTTTTGTTTTTTGCTGTATTTGTTCCTTCAAATTACTGTAAATCATAATTGGAGGAGAAGCTTGTAAAATGTGCATTTTGGTACTATTAAAGGGGTAAGCAGCTTCTCTGGTGGCTCAGTGGGTAAAGCATGTGCCTGCAATGCGGGAGACCTGATTCGATCCCTGGGTCGGGAAGACCCCGTGGAGGAGGAAATGGCAACCCACTCCGGTATTCTTACCTGGAAAATCCCATGGATAGAGAAGCCTGGTGCAGGCTACAGTCCATGGGTTGCAAAGAGTCGGACACAACTGAGCGACTTCACTTTCAAAGGGGTAAGCATTTCTTTCTTTTTCCTTCACTATTCCGTGAAAAATAGTTTATTAGCATTAAGTAATGTCCCAATTACATTTGGGTGGGAATTAATGCCCCCCCCAAAAGATGTCTTTTTCAGTATAGGGGACTGGAATGCAAAAATAGGAAGTCAAGAGATACCTGGAGTAACAGACAAATTTGGCCTTGGAGTACAGGCTGAAGCAGGGCAAAGGCTAATAGAGTTTTGCCAAGAAACCACACTGGTCATAGCAAACACCCTCTTCCAACAAGAAAAGAGAAGACTGTACACATGGACATCACCAGATGGTCAATACCCAAATCAGATTGACTATATTATATGCAGCCAAAGATGGGGAAGCTCTATACTGTTAGCAAAAACAAGAACGGGAACTGACTGCGGCTAAGATCATGAACTCCTTATTGCCAAATTCAGATTTAAATTGAAGAAAGTGGGGAAAAACACTAGACCATTCAGGTATGACCTAAATCAAATCCCTTACGATTACACAGTGGAAGTGACAAATAGATTCAAGGGATTAGATCTGATAGACAGAGTGCCTAAAGACCTATGGACTGAGGTTCATGACATTGTACAGGAGGCAGTGATCAAGACTCCCCAAGAAAAAGAAATGCAAAAAGGCAAAAGGATTGTCTGAGGAGGCCTTAACAAATAGCTATGAAAAGAAGAGAAGCTAAAGGCAAAGGAGAAAAGGAAAGATAGACCCATTTGAATGCAGAGTACCAAAGAATAGCAAGAAGATATAAGAAAGCCTTCCTCAGTGATCAGTGCAAAGAAATACAGAAAAACAATAGAATGGGAAAGACCAGAGATCTCTTCAAGAAAAGCAGAGATACCAAGGGAACATTTCATGCAAAGATGGGCACAATAAAGGACAAAAATGGAATGAACCTAACAGAAGCAGAAGATATTAAGAAGAGGTTGCAAGAATACAGAGAAAAACTACACAAAAAAGATCTTCACAACCCAGATAATCACAATGGTGTGATCACTCACCTAGAGCCAGACATCCTGGAATGTGAAGTCAAGTGGGCCTTAGAAAGCATCAGTATGAACAAAGCTAGTGCAGGTGATGGAATTCCAGTTGAGCTATTTCAAATCAAGAAAGATGATGCTGTGAAAGTGCTGCACTCAATATGCCAGCAAATTTGGAAAACTCAGCACTGGCCACAGGACTGAGAAAGGTCAGTTTTCATTCCAATCCCAAAGAAAGGCAATGCCAAAGAATGCTCAAGCTACTGAATAGTTGCACTCATCTCACCAAGCTAGCAAAGTGATGCTCAAAATTATCCAAGCCAGGCTTCAATAGTACATGAACTGTGAAGTTCCAGATGTTCAACCTGGATTTAGAAAAGGCAGAGGAACCAGAGATCAAATTGCTAACATCTGTTGGATCATTGAAAAAGCATGAGAGTTCCAGAAAAACATCTACTTCTGCTTCATTGACTACGCCAAAGCCTTTGAATCTGTGGATCACAACAAACTGTGGAAAATTCTTAAAGAGGTTGGAATACCAGATCACCTGCCATGCCTCCTGAGAAATCTGTATGCAGATCAAGAAGCAACAGTTAGAACTGGACATGGAACAGCACACTGGTTCCAAATTGGGAAAGGAGTACATATATATTATATATTGTATATATAACATTATATATTGTTACCCCACTAATTTAACTTATATGCAGAGTACATCATGAGAAATAATGGACTGGATGAAGCACAAGCTGTAATCAGGATTGCCGGGAGAAGTATCAATAACACCAGATAAGCAGACAACACCACCCTCATGGCAGAAAGTAAAGAAGTAAAGAGCCTCTTGATGAAAGTGAAAGAGGAGAGTGAAAAAGTTGGCTTAAAACTCAACATTCAAAAAATGAAGATCATGATATCTGATCCCATCACTTCATGGCATCTGATCCCATCACTTCATGGCAAATAGATGGGGAAACAATGGAAACAGTGAGAAACTTTATTTTGGGGGGATCCAAATCACTGCAGATGGTGACTGCAGCCATCAAATTAAAAGATGCTTGCTCCTTGGAAGAAAAGTTATGACCAACCTAGACTGCATATTAAAAAGCAGAGACATTACTTTGCCAACACAGGTCTGTCTAGTCAAAGCTATGGTTTTTCCAGTAGTCATGTATGGATATGAGAGTTGAACTATAAAGAAAACTGAGCATCAAAAATTGATGCTTTTGAATTGTGGTGTTGGAAAAGACCCTTGAGAGTCCCTTGGACTGCAAGGAGATCCAACCAGTCCATCCTAAAAGAAATCATTCCTGAATATTCATTGGAAGGACTGATCCTGAAGCTGAAACTCCAAAAGTTTGGCCATCTAATGTGAAGAACTGACTCATTTGAGAAGACTCTGATGCTGGGAAAGATTGAAGGCAGGAGGAGAAGGGGGCGACAGAGGATGAGATGGTTGGATGTCATCACCGACTCAATGGACATGAGTTTGAGTAAACTCTGGGAGTGTGTGATGGTGTTCTATAGAAATCTGGCCTAGTGTTCTGGAGTCCATGAGGTTGCAAAGAGTTGGACATGACTGAGCAATTGAACTGACTAAACTGAATGTCCCCATCTCTTCAAAAAGTGTATTTGTATTAGCCCCCCCACTGATATCATCAATTGGGTTCTTAAAATTCTGAGAGATACAAAGAATGTGAAAATGCTCAGGTAACTTGATAACTGCAAATGACTATAGAGAATATGAATCTCTTCAATATGTGTATTTATGTAGGAGAGAAGACTTCCCTAATTTTTATTAGTTCAATTTTGTTTTCTTCTCACCCTGTTTGAGAAGGGAAAGGAAAAAAAAAAACATGTTTGATTAGATGATAAAACTAGAATAAATATAAATAGAGACATCACTGTGTCTCTAGGAACTGAGAAAGATGAAATTGGATTTGATAAGCCAAATGACCCTCTTGTTATCATCAACAGAAAGATGACTCTTGCTGTCCCAACCAAGATACATTCCATAATACTGTTAGATTGGTGTTGTTTTTCAGTCGCTAAGCCATGTCTTTGCTACCCTGTGGACTTGGAGCCCACCAGGCTCTTCTGTCTTTGGGATTCTCCAGGTAGAAATACTGGAGTGGGTTACCAAACCCTTCTCCAGGGGATCTTCCCAACCCAGGGATTGAACCCTTGTCTTTTATGTCTCCTGCACTGGCACGCGGATTCTTTACCACTTGCATCATCTGCATATCTGACATATCTGAGGTCGTTGATATTTCTCATGACAATCTTGATTCCAGCTTGTGATTCATCCAGCCTAGCATTTTTCATGATGTATTCTGCATAGAAGTTAAATAAACAGTGCGACAATATACAGCATTACTGTACTCCTATCCCAGTTTTGAACCAGTCAGTTGTTCCATGTAAGGTTCCATATGTGGATATGGGTGTGTGTATACATTCTTTATTCAGATAATTTTTCATACAAGTTAGTATATAATATTGAGTAGAGTTCCTTGTGTTTTACAGTAAGCCCTTGTTAATTATAATATTTTCTGTATAGTAATGTGTATATGTTAATCCCGATATATCACTTCCCCCAAAGTTCCCCATTGGTAACCATAAGTTTGATTTTGAGATCTGTAAGTCTGTTTCTGTTTTATAAATAAGTTTATTTGTATAATTTTTAGATTCCACAAAGAAGTGATATGATATTTGTCTTTCTCTGTCTGACTTACCTCACTTAGTATGAAAATCTCTAGATCCATTCATGTTCCTGCAGGTGGCTTTATTTAAATTTTTTATGGCTAAATAATACTCTAGTGTATATATGTACTATGTCTTCTATCCATTTTTCTGTCTATGGACATTTAGGTTGCTTCCATAACTTGGCTGTAGTAATTATTGCTGCAATGAAGATGAGGTGTATCAAGATACCCTTTGTCATTCACCTGTGCATGTGTGTGTGCTAAAATGTGTTTAACTCTTTGTGACTCCAAGGACTATAGCATGCCAGGCTCCTCTGATCATGGAATTATCCAGGCAAGCATCCTAGAGTGGTTTGCCATTTGCTTCTCCCCTGATCTTCTTGACCCAAGAATTGAAAACACGTGTCCTGCCATTGGCAGGTGGATTCTTTACCACTGAGCCACCTAGGAAGCCCTCTCATTCGCTTAGGTCTCATCAGGTTATCAGTGATAACCTGAGCTATCCCAGCGAATGAATTAACTCAAAAACGTGGGGGTGAATGTTATGAATAAATTTAACCGAAGATGTTTAACAGCTCCACATGAAAAATAAATTTAAAATGCCTGAGAGAAATTAATAATATTAAGTTAATGGAAATATATACTATGTTAATGGATTGAAGTTTTAATATTTTTGTAATTCTTCTCAAAATGGTATATGCTGCTGCTGCTAAGTTGCTTCAGTCATGTCCGACTCTGTGCAACTTCATAGACGGCAGCCCACCAGGCTCCCCATCCCTGGGATGCTCCAGGCAAGAACACTGGAGTGGGTTGCCATTTCCTTCTCCAGTGCATGAAAGTGAAAAGTGAAAGTGAAGTCACTCAGTCGTGTCTGACTCATAGTGACTTCATGGACTGCAGCCTACCAGGCTCCAACATCCATGGGATTTTCCAGGCAAGAGTACTGGAGTGGGTTGCCATTGCCTTCTCCCAAAATGGTATATAGATACATCCAAAACAATTTCAGTCAGAATTTCAGCATATATTTTGTAGAAAATTCCAAACTGTTTCTAAAATATATATGAAAAATTAAAACCTAGAACAGTCAATATATTCTTGAAAAGAAAGGAAAAATTTAGACAATTTAAGCTATGTTGTAAGACTTAGTATAAGGATTCATCATATGAAATAAATAAAAAGCAGTGTAAAAATAGGAATGCAGAGAGAGTCCAAAATGTACCAACACATTAATAGTCAATTGATTTTTGACCAAAGAGCTAATGTAATTCAATGTGGAAAGGATGGTCACTTTTACAATAAATGGTGCTGTAAAAAAAGTGGCTCTAGGAAACTAAATGAACCTCTAGCCCTGCTTAACATCTGTGCACTGAAGTGTTAACTCAGTAGATTTAGATGCCAAAACCCTACACATCCCAAAGAAAGGAGTGGTCCTTATTGAGGTCCTAGGAGATAACCTTTCTGTTTTTGGACTATCTTGACTCCTAGGAGAATCTTTTGTATACCTGAGTAACATATGCTAATGGTGTTATTTATGGAGAACACATTAGGCTGTGGAGTATATGTTTGACCTCTGGAAGGGCTAGAGATTGAATAGCTAAGGTCAGTCATGCAGGTTCACCATACTCATAAGACTGACCCCCGATAAACTCCCTGTGTTTTAAGGCTTAGACAAGCTTTTCTGGTTGTCAATACTTCCTGCATATTTAAAACACATCTTCCCTGGGAGAATTAAATGATGTTCCTGTGGTTTCAATGGAAGAGGACAACTGGAAGTTTCTCCCTGGCCTCTCCCTAACTCCTCACTGTATAATTTTTCTTTGCTTATTTTAATCTAAATCATGTAATTATAGTTGCAACTGGTAACATAAAAGCTTTTCTAACTTTTGTGACTCCTTCATGAAAATCACTGGATTTGTAGGTGGATGTGGGGACTCCTTGGAGAAGGAAGTGGCAACCCACTCCAATGTTTTTGCCTGGAGAATCCCAGGGATGGGGGAGCCTGGTGGGCTGCCTTCTATGGGGTCGCACAGAGTCAGACACGACTGAAGTGACTTAGCAGCAGTGGGGACTCCTACATAACAACATACACACCATTAATTTAAATGGATGATGAACTAAACATAAAAATAAAAGCATTAAACTTATTGATAAAACCTGAAAAATATTTAAACTATAGAATAGGCAAATGGAACATAGATAGACCCACAAACACTAACCATAAAGGAAAACAAAATCAATTGAAGTTCATGAAAATTAGAACCTTCTGCTCTTAAAAACATACTATTCAGTTCAGCCGTTCAGTCGTGTCTGATGCTTTGGAACCCCATTGACTGCAGCACGCCACTCTCCCCTGTCCATCACCAACTCCCGGAGTTCACTCAGACTCACGTCCATCCTGTCAGTGCTGTCATCCAACCATCTCATCCTCTGTCGTCCCCTTCTCCTCCTGCCTTCAGTCATTGCCAGGATCAGGGTCTTTTCCAGTGAGTCAGTTTTTCACATCAGGTGGCCAAAGTATTGGAGTTTCAGCTTCAGCATCAGTCCTCCTGATGAATATTCAGGACTGATTTCCTTTAAGATGGACTGGTTGGATCTCCTGGCTGTCCAAGGGACTCTCAAGAGTCTTCTCCAACACCACAGATCAAAAGCATCAATTCTTTGATGCTCAGCTTCCTTTATAGTCCAACTCTCACATTCATAACTACTGGAAAAACCATAGCCTTGACTAGATGGACCTTTGTTGGCAAAGTAATGTCTCTGCTTTTTAATATGCTGTCTAGTTTGGTCATAACTTTTCTTCCAAGGAGCAAGTGTCTTTTAATTTCATGGCTGCAGTCACCATCTGCAGTGATTTTGGAGCCCCTCAAAATAAAGTATCTCACTGTTTCCATTGTTTCCCCATCTATTTGCCATGAAGTGATGGGACTAGATGTCATGATCTTAGGTTTTTGAATGTTGAGTTTTAAGCCAACTTTTTCACTCTCCTCTTTCACTTTCATCAAGATTAGAACCTTCTGCTCTTAAAAGGATGCCATTAAGAAATAAAAAAACAAAATAAAAACAACGTAATCAGTAGACAATTGTTAATATACATCTGAAAAGAACTTCTGTTTAGAATATATAAATAGCTCTTAGAACTAAATAATAACAGAGTTAACTCAATTTTTTAAAAGAAAAATATTGAACTTAATCATTATAAAAATATATAAGTGAAGAAAAGTAAAAATATATATAAGTGGTTTTCATAGATTTTAATTCATAATTGCCAGAAAATAAAAGAAAATGTCTATCAAGTGATTTTATATTTAAAAAATATGACACATTTGTATAAATGAAGAGTGATATTTTGGTGCATGTATGAGTGTTTAGTTCAGTTCAGTTCAGTTGCTCAGTCATGTCTGACTTTTTGAGAACCCATGAATTGCAACACTCCAGGCCTCCCTGTCCATCACCAACTCCCAGAGTTCACTCAAACTAATGTCCATCGAGTCAGTGATGCCTCCAGCCATCTCATCCTCTGTCATCCCCTTCTCCTCCTGCCCCCAATCCCTCCCAGCATCAGAGTCAACTCTTCGCATGAGGTGGCCAAAGTACTGGAGTTTCAGCTTTAGCATCATTCCTTCCAAGGAACACCCAGGACTGATCTCCTTTAGAATGGACTGGTTGGATCACCTTGCAGTCCAAGGGACTCTCAAGAGTCTTCTCCAACACCACAGTTCAAAAGCATCAATTCTTCGGTGCTCAGCTCTTTTCACAGTCCAACTCTCACATCCATAAATGACCACTGGAAAAACCATAGACTTGACTAGACGGACCTTTGTTGGCAAAAAGTAATGTCTCTGCTTTTGAATATGCTATCTAGGTTGGTCATAACTTTTCTTCCAAGGAGTAAGCGCCTTTCAGTTTCATGGCTGCAGTCACCATCTGCAGTGATTTTGGAGCCCAAAAAAATAAAGTCTGACACTGTTTCCACCGTTTCCCCATCTATCTCCCATGAAGTGATGGGACCAGATGCCATGATCTTCGTTTTCTGAATGTTGAGCTTTAATCCAACTTTTTCGCTCTCCTCTTTCACTTTCATCAAGAGGCTTTTTTAGTTCTTCTTCACTTTCTGCCATAAAGGTGGTGTCATCTGCATATCTGAGGTTATTGATAATTCTCCCGGCAATCTTGATTCCAGCTTGTGCTTCTTCCAGCCCAGCATTTCTCATGATGTACTCTTCATAGAAGTTAAATAAGTGTTAAGTTGCTTCAATTATGTCCAACTCTTTGAGACCCTGTGAGCCATAATCTACTAGACTCCTTTGTCCATGGGATTCTCCAGGCAAGAATGCTTGAGTGGGTTGCCATGCCCTCTTCCAGGGGATCTGCCTGACCCACGAATTGAACCAATGTCTCTTATATCTCTTGCATTGACAAGCGGGTTCTAATCTAATATTTATATGACATTATGGATGAGTCTGTGGATCACAGTAAACTGTGGAAAATTCTGAAAGGGATGGGAATACCAGACCACCTAACCTGCCTCTTGAGAAATCTGTATGCAGGTCAGGAAGCAATAGTTAGAACTGGACATGGAACAACAGACTGGTTCCAAATCGGGAAAGGAGTGTGTCAAGGCTGTATATTGTCACCCTGCTTATTTAACTTCTATGCAGAGTACATCATGAGAAACGCTGGACTGGAAGAAACACAAGCTGGAATCAAGATTGCCGGGAGAAATATCAATAACGTCAGATATGCAGATGACACCACCCTTATGGCAGAGAGTGAAGAGGAGATAAAAAGCCTCTTGATGAAAGTAAAAGAGGAGAGTAAAAAAGGTGGCTTAAAGCTCAACATTCAGAAAACGAAGATCATGGCATCTGGTCCCATCACTTCATGGGAAATAGATGGGGAGACAGTGGAAACAGTGTCAGACTTTATTTTTGGGGGCTCCAAAATCACTGCAGATGGTGATTGCAGCCATGAAATTAAAAGACGCTTACTCCTTGGAAGAAAAGTTATGACCAACCTAGATAGTATATTCAAAAGCAGAGACATTACTTTGCCGACTATGGTCCGTCTAATCAAGGCTATGGTTTTTCCGGTGGTCATGTATGGATGTGAGAGTTGGACTGTGAAGAAAGCTGAGCACCGAAGAATTGATGCTTTTGAACTGTGGTGTTGGAGAAGACTCTTCAGAGTCCCTGGGACTGCAAGGAGATCCAACCAGTCCATTCTGAAAGAGATCAACCCTGGCATTTCTTTGGAAGGAATGATGCTAAAGCTGAAACTCCAGTACTTTGGCCACCTCATGCGAAAAGTTGACTCATTGGAAAAGACTCTGATGCTGGGAGGGATTGGGGGTAGGAGGAGAAGGGAACAACCGAGGATGAGATGTCTGGATGGCATCACTGACTCGATGGACGTGAGTCTAAGTGAACTCCAGGAGATGGTGATGGACAGGGAGACCTGGCGTGCTGTGATTCATGGGGTCGCAAAGAGTCGGACATGACTGAGCGACTGAACTGAACTGAAATGAACTGAACTGATGGATGAGTCTCAAAAACACTATACTGAGCAAAAGAAGCCAGATGGAAAAGAGTATAAACTGTATCATTTTATTTGCATGAAGTTTAAGAACATTAACATTTCTTGTATATTATGTATATGATAGAAATCAAATTCATAGTTATCTTGGTCCGAGATTGGGGTAGTTGATTGCTGCTGCTGCTGCTGCTGCTGCTAAGTCGCGTCAATTGTGTCCAGCTCTGTGCGACCCCATAGACGACAGACCAACAGGCTCCCCTGTCCCTGGTATTCTCCAGGCAAGAACACTGGAGTGGGTTGCCATTTCCTTCTCCAAGGTATGTAAGTGAAAAGTGAAAGTGAAGTCACTCAGTCGTGTCCGACTCTTAGCGACCCCATGGACTGCGGCCTACCAGGCTCCTCCATCCATGGGATTTTCCAGGCAAGAGTACTGGAGTTGGGTGCCATTGCCTTCTCCCAGTTGATTGCAAGGAGATTCAATAAATTATTTTGAGTTATATTACTTTACATATTGATTAAGGAAGTATACTTCTAAATTACTCCAAAACTAAGTGGTTTTCTAAATTTCTTCAACTTTACACCTAAATGGTGTGTGTTTTATTCTGTGACTTATAGCCCAGTAATGTGAATTGGAGTACTTATATACCCTTCTCCATTAACCCTGCTGCTGTGTCACTTCAGTCGTGTCTGACTCTGTGCGACCCCATAGACAGCAGCCCACCAGGCTCCCCCATCCCTGGGATTCTCCAGGCAAGAATACTGGAGTGGGGTGCCACTGCCTTCTCTGATGCATGAAAGTGAAAAGTGAAAGTGAAGTCACTCAGTCTTGTCTGACTCTTAGCGACCCCATGGACTGCAGCCTGCCAGGCTCCTCCGTCCATGGGATTTTCCAGGGAACAGTAGTGGAGTGGGGTGCCTTCTCCATCTCCATAAGTGCACATAACTATAATATGAGATACTGGTGCCATTATTACTAAATAAGGTAAAGTTCAAGACAGATACATACACAATAAAATGAATCCAGAATTATTTCATTTATTCATAAAAATGAATCCAGAGTTGTTTCATTTATTGATGAAAATTATTAGACAAAATGTAACTCTGTCATTAATACCAGTTTTTCACTTAAAAAATCACATTCAAAATGTTAACAAATATTTGACTATTTCAAACAGAAGTTGACAAATAGATATAATAGAGGCCAACTTTCGAACTCGTCTCTCAAACTTTGACAGATCAAGGATGTAAAATAAACATATATATATATGGAAACATACATGCATTATAAGATAGATTTAATAAGCAAGTGTTCATTTGAAATTGTGCTGAGAAACCATTTCATTGTAGTGTAATATACACCTTATTAACTGGATAAATGATAGAGAAAGCAATTTGAAAAGTAAAAACGCTATTCTAAATATCAGTTCTCATAGGCTAGAGAAAACTCAAATTGTTACTTCATATTTTTAACATGTGGTTATCCTTGTGACTATATCTCAGAAATTTGAGATACAATCAACATGGTATTCATCAGTGCAGTTCAGGTGCTCAGTCATATGTGACTCTTTGCAGCCTCATGGACTGTAGCACGCCAGGCCTCCCTGTCTATCACCAACTCCCAGAGCTTACTCAAACTCATGTCCATTGAATCGGTGATGACATCCAACTATCTCATCTTTTGTCGTCTCCTTCTCCTCCAGCCTTCAATCTTTCCCCGTATCATGGTCTTTTCCAATGAGTTAGTTCTTCACATGAGGTGGCCAAAGTATTGGAGTTTCAGCTTCAGCATCAGTCTTTCCAATGAATACTCAGGAATGATTTCCTTTAGGATAGACTGGTTGGATCTCCTTGCTTTCCAAGGGACTCTCAAGAATCTTCTCCAGCACCACAGTTCAACAGCATCGCTTCTTCGGCACTCAGCTTTCTTTATAGTCCAACTCTCACATCCATACATGACTACTGGAAAAACCATAGCCTTGACTAGACGGACCTTTGTTGGTCAAGTAATGTCTCTGCTTTTTAATATTTTGTCTAGGTTGGTCATAGCTTTTCTTCCAAGGAGCAAGCATCTCTTAATTTCATGGCTGCAGTCACCATCTGCAGTGATTTTGGAACCCAAAAGAATAAAGTCTACCACTGTTTCCACTGTTGTCCCAACTATTTGCCATGAAGTGGTGAGACCGTATTATGGTATTTATAATAAAATGTAAATGTTTATATGATATTACTGAGGTAAAAATTTCTAGGCAGTCAGTGTAAAACTTGAGACCTTGATCGTGTTTTCAGTAAACATCCTGCTCCCTTGTCCTGAATTCCTGGAATGTGTCTTTAGTCTGATAAATTATTGGCACTCAGATCCAGAAAAAGGTCAGTGATTAAATTCTGTTCCATATGCTAGAGGGAAAAACAGCTAGTGCTCATTAATCTTAAACCCATACATCTAGTCTATGGTAAAATGGCCAGAGGGAATGAAAAAGAATGTTGACTTAAACCAAGGATCAAGAGAAGTCATAAAGATGTTAAGTATCTTGACCTTTAAATTGGTTGCTTAGAAATAATATGATTTAAGGAAGGATATAAAAACTGCTGTAAATCCTACCTTGGGGGTGTTTTTACCCCTTCTCTGTGTCTATACTGAGAGCTTTGTACTTTTCTCCTCTTTAATAAATCCTATTGGCTTGCTACCATGAGTATTTGCATGTTTGTGGATCCCATTCTTTGACTCAGCAGACAAGAACTTGGATTCCTGTCTCATCACCAAAAAAGAATAAAAAAGAATAAAAATACAAAAAAGAATAAAAATACACTACTTACAAGTTATATGAAAAAATATGGTAAAGTTAGTATTCTCTTCTATAAATTGACAAAATCATAGAGGAAAATACAAGTACAGCTACAGTAGAAAGCATGGAAACCAAACATGTGAATTGGAAATAATAAAGTTGTTTTTCTTCAGGAAATAATCATCACTAAGCTAGACAATTTTCTAGTAAAGATGTCAAGGAAATAAGTGTAGTTCATAAAGATAAGATACAGGATACAAATATAAATATTAAAGATATTTTAAAACTGTAAAAGAGCTCCATGCTTGCTTAGAATAAAAAAGTATAATATCTCAGATTTGGTCTTCACATTTAGCAAAGTATAAATCATCAAGTCTGTATCTGGAAAATTAAAGAAAAAAAAATCTGTGACAAAGAAAGCAAGCAAGTAGTTAAAAATCAATTTCCACCCACAAACAGATAGCTTTCCACACACATTCTTAGAAAAAATTATTACTTATGTATATAAGTAAATGCCTGTATATATCAGTCGTCTGGTACCAAAGTTTTATTATGGATTCTTTTAAGAAATAAATAACTCAGATGATCTGCTTGTAACCTTTTGTATGTAAAACCTGTCAGTGGACTTGCATTGTACTTAAAATAAAACCCAACATCTTACAATGAACCTAAAAACCCCGAGTTTTTTCTCTTGTCTTTCTCTGTCCTTTTCCTAAAGTCAGTCTATTTTTGTACAACAAACTCTAGCCCACTGACACTTTATTAGGTCCAGTTGCCACCTCTCTGTTTTTCACACAGTATTCTCATTATTTCTCTATAATGTTTAATAAAATTTCATTGATTATGATACATATAACCAGGATGGCCATATATTGCTAGGGACTGGACCATATTAAATTATTAGAAACTTTCTTTATACATAGAGATATTTGCCCACTTATCCTAGTTCTTATCCATCAAGCTCTGTGGTGTCCTGAAAGCAGACCTTCACAAGAAGCCAGCAAGGGACTTACTTGCATTCTGGTTTCACACTGCCTGTAGAGAAGAAAGTAGGTTGTAGGAAATTGAGGCAGGGGATTTATTGCACTGACTTACTGTATGCAGTGTCATTGTTGGCTGGCTACATCTCTCTAATAAGAATCACTTCTCTTGCCAAACAGTCTTTGTGTAGCTACCTTTTTTTTCTTTCCTCTTGACCATTCAAGCTTTGCAATTCTACCCACTCTTATTACTCTCAGGATTCTATACTACTTTTTGTTGGTTTCCTTAACCTGATCACAATTTCAAGATAGTCTGTTTATTAATCTCTCCCCAGCTATCAAGTTTGGGCCTATGGCTGACTTATAACCTGAACAAATGAACTATAGATGGTGAATTAAATAATAATTTGATATTAGAACACAAATTATTACATTTCGACAAAATAATGGGTCAATGAAAATTAACACATGAATAGATACTGAAGACATTTTTAAAATTCAAACTAGTATACCTACTAGAAATTGTTAACAGAGTAATAGAATTTTTCCTTCATATGATGAGATATTAGAAAAATGTAACAAGTAAGCATTATTAGCATTAGATTGGAAATAGTCTCATGAATTTTAAGAATAATTTTTAAATGGATAATACTGTCATTATTTTTGAAACACATTTAGAAATAATCTTCAGTTGTATCCAAAAAGTTAACAAAATAATAGTTTATTTTGAAAGGTGAGTAGTTTTCACCATTTGCCAATTAGATAGTTTCACCTGGGAAATCCAACAAAAGCAGCTGCAAAACTGAAGCAGGAAAAAGTAATCAGTAAATCCAAGGACAGAATTGGTAACAAAACTAGCTTAAAGTTCAAGAATTTTCTCATATACTCATAAAAAGCTGGTTAAAAAAATTGCAAATTGAACTCCCTTATGACCCAGCAATCCCACTGCTGGGCATACACACCAAGAAAACCAGAATTGAAAGAGACACATGTACCCCAATGTTCATCGCAGCACTGTTTATAATAGCCAGGACATGGAAACAACCTAGATGTCCATCAACAGATGAATGGATAAGAAAGCAGTGGTACATATACACAATGGAGTATTACTCAGCCATTAAAAAGAATTCATTTGATTCAGTTCTGATGAGATGGATGAAACTGGAGCCGATTATACAGAGTGAAGTAAGCCAGAAAGAAAAACACCAATACAGTATACTAACACATATATATGGAATTTAGAAAGATGGCAATGACCACCCTGTATGCAAGACAGGAAAAAAGACACAGCTGTGTATAACAGACTTTTGGACTCAGAGGGAGAGGGAGAGGGTGGGATGATTTGGGAGAATGGCATTCTATCATGTATACTATCATGTAAGAATTGAATCGCCAGTCTACGTCTGACGCAGGATACAGCATGCTTGAGGCTGGTGCATGGGGATGACCCACAGAGATGTTATGGGGAGGGAGGTGGGAGGGGGGTTCATGTTTGGGAACACATGTAAGAATTAAAGATTTTAAAATTAAAAAAATAAAAAACTATTAAAAAAAAAGATTCAATGAAATTAAAAAAAAAATTAAAAAATTAAAAAAAAGAAATATAGTGTAATCCCATTTGCAATAGCAACCAGTAAAAGGAATACCATATAGAACCTTATTTTTTTCCAAATAAACACTTGAGAAACTATTTGAGAATATTTAAGACTATGGATTGAAAAGGGATGAAGAAATTGCAGAGATTGCTGCTGCTGCTGCTAAGTCGTTTCAGTCGTGTCCGACTCTGTGCGACCCTAGAGACGGCAGCCCACCAGGCTCCCCCGTCCCTGGGATGCTCCAGGCAAGAATACTGGAGTGGGTGGCCATTTCCCTCTCCAATGGATGAAAGTGAAAAGTGAAAGTGAAGTCGCTCAGTCATGTCCGACTCTCAGCGACCCCATGGACTGCAGCCTACCAGGCTCCTCCTTCCTTGGGATTTTCCAGGCAAGAGTACTGGAGTGGGGTGCCATTGCCTTCTCCGCCAGAGATTAGGAAATAGAAATAAAAAACGGAATGATTTTGTAAACAATGAAGCACTAGATTTGAACCACAGAAGTTTCTCCACAAGATCGCGACTCTTAGAAATTAGAGGCTATTTCCCATCATGTGTTTCAGAATGAGAATGTAACATCTAATTTATGATAGGCGTTAAATTTTTGTTTGTTGAATGAATGATGTATATGAATGAGTAGTTGAATGAATGAATGCATGCATGTACAATGAAAGACTGGCTGATGCATCAGATATTCAATATCCAGTTTAAATTGCCTTTCCCTGAAAATGGAAATTGCATGTAAAATCACTTATTGCATGAACACTTGAGATTATACAGCTCTACCAAAAATGGAAAGGAACTATAATGGTTGTTTTACTACTTCCAAATGTAAGCGCTTATCACTACGTTGAAATCAGGAAGTTCCCAAAAATGTAATGTGCAAGTTTCATATTTAGTAAGACTTTGAAAAAAAAAAAAAATTGTTCAAACCCTGTACTCATTCCCAATTTCCCCTCAGGGTTCCTTTGGGAGTCCAGAGGCAGCTGGAAGCCACTGTATGAATGAGACAGTCAATTTGAAGTGAATGATGCTAAAAATAAAGTGAATGGTGGTACTACATGAAGGATTAGCCATAAAGGACTCAGACTTTTCTCAGAATTACAGTTATCTTTGAAAAACTCTTTGAACTGATACTATAAGTGGGAAGAAATTCTGACAACACATCATAAGGGATTTTGATAGAGAGATTAACTATATTGGTTAATGAAACTCAGGTATGTTGAGCATAGAAAAGGTTAGAGATTTTAAGTTTTATTAAAAATAAAACTTTTAAAATATCAGATCCAAGTTTGGTGAGAAATGAAACTTTTAAGAACTAATATTTAATTATTTATTATTAAGTCATAGGATAGGATGAAATTTAACATACAGGCTAGTAAGTATAATACATTTCAGAACTAGAAGGCTGGTTACAAATCCTGGCTGCAACATCTTAAGCTATGCAACCTCTGGTCTTGCTTTCCTTCAAATCTAAATGATAAGAGTAATAATGACACATTGGTTACAGTAGAGCAGATGATTTGAACAACTGTGAAAGAGTAAAGAGATGGTAAATGCCCTCTTTTTTAATTTATTTTTTAATTGAAGGATGATTGCTTTACAGAATTTTGTTGTTAAATGTCCTCTTTAGGAAACAACATTGCTGCATGGATTTTTACATTCCGAAATGGCAACCCACTCCAATATTCTTGCCTGGAAAATTCTATGGAGAGAGGAGCCCTGTGGGCAACAGTCCATTGAGTCACAGTCAGGCACAACTGAGTGACTAAGCACACACACACACATATATCTAATATGATGGCACTGAAAAGAACTCTGGTTATCAGTTTTTGCCCACCAGGATCTTTTTTTTTTTAAATATAAATGTATTTATTTTAATTGGAGGCTACTTACTTTACAATATTGTATTGGTTTTGCCTTACAATGACATGAATCCTCCACGGGTGTACATATGTTCCCTATCCTGAACCGCTCCCCCCTCCCCACCTCCCTCTAGTTTGGAAAGACACAGTCCCTTTTCATAGACTTGTCCCTTCCTTCCTTCCTCCATTCTTCATTTGCTCTCTCTCTCTGCATTCTTTTTTTCCCTACCCCCACTTGTGGAATGATTCAGCACCTGCTATGTACTAGATCCTGAGCAAAATCTCCCTGCCCCCACTTCCAAAGACTCTCATTCACTCTCAAAAAATAGCTTGGAAACTTAATTCATCACAGTGAAATTCTAGCATGTTCTTAAGAAAGTGATTTTAATCCTTGCATCTCCTCTACCACTCTTTTAGATTTCTAGCTTAAATTATAAGTCCTTATAAGGCATGTGTATTTGTTGTCGTCATGTTTTAGTCACTATATCTGATGCTTAATTCTGAATATAGTTGTATCTATGTGTTAAAAGAAAATGAACAGGGCAATTGTCTGAAAATTTAATAACAAGGGTAATATTGTGTCTTCATATATAAATGTTTTATTTATGTTTCAGTGGCTGGAGAAATGGCTAACTTGAATGCTTTACAGACTAGACTTGTGTAAATGGTCGATTTCTGAATCCCAGTGCTTCTCATTACCAGCTGTACGGCCTTGAGCAATTTACTTAACCCCTCTGTCTCAGGTCTCTTAAAGGAACAGAAATGGTCATAGGAAAGGTACTTGAACCTAGAAGTTACTGTTAAAGTTAATGAATTAATACAAGAGCAAGAAATAGTGTTTGATACATAAGGATGGTGATTATTACACATTTTTGTGGATATATATGTTTGTATATATATGCCATTGTTGTGTAGTTTTTATATATTAATTCTAAACTATGTAGATAGTTGAGCAATAGTTAGCATTTAGCTATATACATATTTAGTGCTAAACACTTATGTTTCATTGGAATGAGGCTTCATTCATTTATTTCAGAAGGGTTTCTTAGCTGTCTACTAGGTCCAGGCTTTGTATCTAGTGCTAGTGACCCAGATATAAATAAAAAAAGTGATAAGCAAGGAGCTGTGACAATGCAGGATTTAATTCTGGAATCCAAAAAGAAAATCATGCATGTATAAATAAGACTCATTAATTAACTCATTTTGGTTTTTTTTACACTTTAGCTCTTGTTTTTGTACAATGAGAAAGGACACAGATTAGGTAGAATGATCTGCTATGAACCAGCCAAATGCATGATATGAGGAAATATCCAGCTCTTTTTCATTTTCCAGAATATATTATTTTGCTATAATAAGTGAGATTATTTACTAATGTTTTTCAGTTCCCTAAAAAAGATCCATTATCAATGATAAATCAATATAAAATACTCTAGGAGAAAAAGAATAAAAACATGTTTTATAGTTACGAGAATTATTCTGGATGTAGAATTTGACACACATAAAAATGCATAATGGTAACTAAAACCCTACCTGTTCTCCCAAATTGCCATCACACGCATAAGATTTTTCAGTGAAATCCATTAAGCAGGTCTATAAAGCATTCTTAAGGAGAAATACTGATTTTCAGTGCATTTCTCAAATTGGGTAATTTTGGGGGTAATTCAAGAGTTTTGAAGTCATTAAGACTACTTAGTCCAATTATATAGAGGCCATATCACAATTACTACATTAAATTTTCTTTTGTCTATCTTAAAATTAGTTTTTAGCTCTATACTTCACAAGTGTAAGTATTAATAAAAACTAAGTATTATTTTTCTTCTTTGGGGGCCTTTCTTTACATAAAAAATAAAAACATATTTATTGGCCACTCCATTTTCAATTTGTTGGTAATAAAATGGAATATTTATTGTGAAATGCATATTCATGAAATATATATCTGGTATTACAACTTGACTAAGTTTTTTAATATATTATCTGCCTTCTAAGTATCTTTATAGAGAAGCAAGTATTTTTTTTCTTTATAAGGTTATTTTCTTTGATCACAGTGCTATATTTTATTCTTTGATCAAGTTGGGTTTTTTTTTTTTTTTCCTGTCTGCTTTCATTTATCTAACACCTGCTGTTCGCTTCACTCTCATTAAATGTTTCTGGTTTCTAGAGGGAAATAGGTTTTATTCACTTTGGTTTATCATGATCTCAAGCTTGTTTTTCTTCTTCTCTTTACCTTTATTTTTCTTTTTGCTTATTGTATATACAGAAATTCTATTTTTTGAATAGCAAAATGAAACAAAAGAGACTTTTCAAAGAGACCCCATGCTCCTAAATGAGAACATGTAAGTTAATGGCCATCCAATTCAGTGGAAAAAAAAGATAGTCCATCTACTAATTTTTCAAATACAATATATAGGGCAAGATCCACTTAATCTCCTTTTGAGGTTTTGGAAGTACAAATTTAGAAAATGAGGAGAGCAATTCAGGGTACTACAAAGAGAACTGGAAACATATACAGAGATTCAAATTCCTGCACTGTGTTAGTGGTTCTGATTAAGATGTAGAAACTCACAAGAGCCCATTATGTTCACCATAATTATGGGGGCAAGTCTGATAAGCAGGAAAAATTATGTTAAAATAAAAGAATCAGAAAGCTGAACATGTGAACATAAAGTGATGATACTTCCTAGGAAAGAAGAGATATGTAACTGTTTTTAACTCTGGTAGAGTGTTGGAAGGAAGAGAATTCTGCCACAGAGAATGATAGGGAGAAAAATGCCAAACTCTTACCACACTTTTAATAGCTATATGTATTCTGGCATGACAGATGAGAATCCTTCAGAACTCCAGTTGAGAAGCAAGCCTGCAAAGAGCTATCAATTCTTTCCCATGTTCCTTTTCTGAATGCACTAGGGTAGCATATAAAGTCTGAGGGAGAAAAGAGATTCCCTCTGAGGCATGAGGAACCTTCATTCAGAGGTAAGGCACCAACCAACTGTATTTAAGGAAAACAGTGGGAGAATTCCAGGAAAATCTTCTGAGATACATTAACTCTTTCCTAAGGATATTGCAGGATCCCTTCAGAGTCTGGGAAATACATAAGAAAGAGATCACCAGTTATGGAAAAAAAAAAGTCAGGATGAAAAAAATGCAGAATGCTCCAGCATTCCAAAAAGACAGTATATGAATTGTAAAACAAAAGGAGATTTCTTGTTTCAGAAACCTAGAAGCTGTGAAGTAGAGCATAAAGAGATATCCAGTCTTCCCAGAATAAATCCCTTGCTATGCTAAAGGAAAAGTACTGATCCTACCTTCAAAATATTTGAAGCCAGTGGCATAATAAATCTAACAATGAAGTCGCTCAGTCGTGTCTGACTCTTTGTGACCCCATGGACTGTAGCCTATCAGGCTTCTCAGTCCATGGGATTTTCCAGGCAATAGTAATGGAGTGGATTGCCATTTCCTTCTCCAGCGGTTCTTCCCCACCCAGGGATGGAACCCATGTCTCCCACATTGTAGACAGATGCTTAACCATCTGAGCCACCAGGGAAGTCAATCAAATCTAACTAAAACCACCACAAACTCTATGTGAATCTCAAATACAGAAATTGAATTAGCTTTCATGATAGTGGCCTGAAAGGAAATATAAAGGGTCATGTACCTTCTTGGGGTTAAATTCTAAATGTTTCAATGTTTATTTTTTTTAAACACACACTGTCTGATCTATAATAAAAAAAAAAGTATGTTAGATAACAAATAAACGAAACAAGAAATTATGACTCCAAGAGAGTATATAGTATGAAATGAAAGTAGACATAGAAATAGCCAGATAGAAATATCACACCGAAATTTCAAAATTACAATGACAAATAAATTAAATAACCCAATAGAAACTATGGACCACATGCATGAGCAGATGGGAAAATTGAAGACAGGGACACAAAGGGGAATGAATAAAAATAAGATACTAGAAATGAAAAACTCATTAGAGGGATTTACCATCATATTAGTTACAATGGAGGAAGGCAACAGAGTTCTAGTTTTCTATTGCAGTGTAAGACTTATCAGAAAGTTGACTGCCTAAAACAACATACATTTATTATCTTAGTTTCTGTGAGTCAGAGATCTGAGCACAGCTTAGATGAGTGCTCTGCTTAGGGTCTCAAAAGACTGCAATAAAGATGTCAGAGACTTAGTGAGGAAAAGACCTGCTTTTATGCTTCCATGAAATGCTGGCATGATTCATTTCTTGGCAGTTGTATGATTCTTGCAGCTTGTTTCTTGAAAAGCAGCATTCAGAGATGAGGAAGTGGGGGAAAAAAGGGAGAAATAGACTCTAGCACAATGGATATTAAAGTCTTGTGTAATTATGGTAAATAAGTCACAGGTCCCACCAATACTCAAGGGAAGGAGATTACACAGAGATATGAATATCAAGAGGAAGAGGTCATGGGGCCAACTTAAAGTCTATGCATAATAATCAACTTCAAGATGAGGTGATAGAAAATATCCAAAATCAAATATAAAGAGAAAAACTTTCAAAAGTTTAGAACAATGTTAAACTGCCCAACAAATGTGAAAAGTAAAGCTCCCAAAATGGAGGAGAGGGGATGAAAATGCATATGAACAGATGACAGCCAAAGCTTTTGAAATCTCAAGAAAAACATTAATGCACAGGGGGTAAGAAAAACTCAGCAAACATCATACAGAACCAACAAAAAGATAAAGAAATCCATTCACATATTAATAAATTGCTGAAAACCAAAGTTAAAAAAAAATTTTAAAATCAGGCACAGGGTGGGAAAATGACACATTTCAATCTGGGAAAAAAATGATTAAGACTGGCAGCTAGCTTCTCATTGGAGGGAAAAATATAGGCCAGAAGACTGTGGAAACTCATCTTTAAAAAGCTCAAAGTAAAAAAAAAAAAAAAAAAATCTCATAACCTAGAATTTTGCAGAAAGTGAAAAGATACTTCATAACTGAAGGAGAGATAAGGTGAAATAAACACATTTTCCAGCTTGCCAGGTGGCTTTAGTGTTAAAGACCTGCCCTCCAATGCAGGAGACATAAAAGGACTTGGGTTCAATCACTGGGTCAGGAAGATCCCCTGGAGTAGAGCATGGCAACCCACTCTAGTATTCTTGCCTGGCGTATCCCCATGGACAGAGGAACCTGGTCGGCTACAGTTTATGGAGTTGCAAAGAGTCAGACATAACTGAAATGACTTAGTACACACATAGGAACTGCAGCCTACCAGGTTCCTATGTTTACAGAATTTTCCAGGCAAGAATACTGAAAGGGGTTGCCATTTTCTACTCCGTGCAACCTTCCCAACCCAGGGATCAAATCCACATCTCCTGCATTGGCAGGTGGATTTTTTTTTTTTTTTTTTTTTACCACTGAACCATGTGGGAAGCCCTACATGCTCTGTAAATGCTGTGAAATCAAAAGACAGGCAATGCTAATCTTTGGTGTTGGATATCAAAAGCTAATCCCATGAGGGCAAGGATGGTGATCAAGTGAAAGGAAACTTTCAGGGATAAGGAAAACATTCTGCATCTTGTTTAAGTTGTTTTACATTAGTATCTATAATTCTCAAAATTTATTAAACTAGATATTTAAGACCTGTGCCTTCTATTGCATGTAAATTATGAAAAATAGATAATAAATATAAACTAATCATAAAAATGAAGAAATTAAACTTCTTAGCACTACCACTTATATACAGTTGTTTGGCAATATATTTAATTTCTGTAGACCTCAATTATCTTCTCCATCAATCAAGGATAATTATATCTGCTTTACAAATTGGAAGCTCCTTTTTTCCCATGTATAAGCTATTGTGATACAACAGTACTTCAAATATCCATATTAGCTATTCAAAATGTCACTTAACTGGTTAATTAAAGGGGTAAAGAATTAAATATATAATATATAAAAAAATGAAGAAACATTCTAATGAAGATGTTTTAAAGTTTGTGAGTATATTTATAAAAAATTATTATCAAAATATTAAAATTTTAAATTTACAACATATACTCAAGTCAATTTTTCTAACTATCATTCTTGAAAATCCCACAGTAGCTTATTAAAATTGATTTAATTAACATATTTGTTTAGGGCTCTTCCGGGTCTTCCTTGCTGTGCACAGGTTTCTTTGGTTGTGGTGAGCAGGGCTCCTCTCTCGTTGCAGCTCATGGGCTTCTCATGGTGGCTCCTCCCAGTGCAGAATACAGGCTTTAGGACGTGTTGGCTTCACTAGCTGTGGCACACAGGCTGTGGCACACAGGCTCAGTAGTTGGAGCTTGCAGGCTCTAGAGCACAGGCTCAGTATTTATGGTGCACTGGTTGATTGTCCCACGGCATATGGAATCTTCCCATACCAGGGATTGAACCCATGTTCCTTGCATTGGCAAGCAGATTTTTCTTTTTTAACTTTTAGTTTTATTTTGGGTTGTAGCCAATTAACAGTGTTGTGATAGTTTCAGGTGAACACCAGAGGGACTCAGCCATAAATATACATGTATCCATTCTGCCCCAAACCCCACTCCCATCCAGGCTGGCAGGCAGATTCTTAACCACTGGATTACCAGGGAATTTCTCCCACAGTAACTTGAGGATGGAGAAAGCAACTATTCAGTTTTCTTTTTCCAAGTTGGAATTAAATGACTGTCAGGCCAACTCGACTGAATTCTTGACACCTAAGCACAGCTTTGTTGCATTTATTGATAAATTTGGGTTATCTCAGCTTCTCTAGGTGTTTGTGTGCTAATAGATACAGTTTTATTTTGATTTTTCAAACTCTTAGAGAGCTTTCAAGGACTATGAAGTGAAGTGAAGTTGCTCAGTCGTGTCCGACTCTTTGTGACCACATCAACTGTAGCCTACCAGGCTCCTCTGTCCATGGAATTTTCCAGGCAATAGTACTGGAGTGGATTGCCATTTCCTTCTCCAGGGGATCTTCCCAACCCAGGGCTTGAACTCGGGTCTCCGGCATTGTAGACAGACGCTTTACCGTCTGAGCCACCAGGGAAGTCTTTCAAGGACTATAGATTAAATAAATTTGTCAGATTAAATAATGATGAGGAAATAATCACATGTAAGAAGGAAACCTTTGATTCATTCTAATGATAAATCACAAACATTGAAATTAATACATCATGGTAAGTTTTATTCCTTTTTACTTGAGAAACTGAGGCACCAATTAAATGAAACAGTTAAAAAATAGTACAGAGAAATAACATAAAACCCATAAACCTATAAAACAAACTTTTCTTTAAACTTATTTTCTTCTTTCTGTTTTGTGGAAGGAACCATTTTTTAATTGTAGTAAATCATTAGTTTCAAGAATAAAAGAATTATCATTAAATTCTGTCTCTATTTGTTAGCTATTTGATCTCATGCAAATTTCTCAAACTTGAGCCTCAGTTTTCTAAAATGAGAGTAATATATATTTATTTTGAGATTATAAACTATATTTTAGCACATTTTTAATTGCCAGGAATCAAAATGCATGTTAATAACATTCAATAATTAACTTTAGAATTATAAGAAAATTGCAAACATAAGGCAGATAGTTTCTGTATAACTCACACCCCGTTTCTCTTAGCGTTAATGTATTTCATTACCATGATATGTTTTTCAAAAGAGAGAAACCTTTGTATGTTGTTCTTATCTAAAATACAGACTTTATTTGTATTTAACTAATTTTATACTAAATTTCTTTTTATCTTCCCTAATCCAAAATTGGGTAACAGATTGCAATAGCAGATTATGCCTCCTGTAACATATTCTCACTCTTTCCTTAACTGTCATGACCTTGACAGTTTTGGAAATTATATTTTATATTGTATCTGCTGTCCCTCAATTTGAGGTTTTTTTTTTTTTTTTTTTTGAGTATATGGAGGTTATTGGTTTGGGGAAAGAATATCACAGACGTGAAATGTTACTACTCATCATATCATATCATGTTATCAAACTAACATCATTGGTGATTTTAACTTTGATCATTTGGTTAATATAGTATATATTTCTGGTATTTAGATTATAATCCAAATTTACTAATTTATTTTTGCTAAAATTTTTCAGCTTTGCCCATTGAGAACTCTTCTGGTCTGCTTCTGTCTTATTGATATGTCCCCAATCTTTTGTTTTTTAGTGTTTTTTGCTTTGGGACCTTACAAGATATTCTAAATTAATTGTGCTTTTTTTTTTTTTTTTTTGCCTCAGCCTAGAATCTGCCTGTTCTCTGTAGAGACTTAGTTTCTTTTACTGGAGAAAAGTACTTAGAGAACAGTGTGTTAAGTAAATATAATTGTGGCTTTTGCGGTGTCACTATTTCTGGGCCCTTATCAGGACATTTTTCGTGGACTTTCTCAGAGGTAGAATATCTACTAACTCAAAGTACACATACCTGCTATCTGTCATCTTTCTCTCTCTTTCTCTGTCTATCCTGAACATGAACTCACATTCTCTCCAACTTATTCTAGTAACATAAAGATTCATTCAAACCTTCTTTCTTACATACTTAAAACTTCCCTCTCCAACAGCGAGAAGCTAGACCATCCACCAGTCCACCATTTGTTAACTTGTGTATTAAACCCCAGGACACATGTAATGCAGCCTAGAACTGTTGATCCATGCCTCCATGAAAAGCTAATTTCCCAACCAGTGTACCATATTTATATGCAGTTCCTTTTTCCTTAAGTTGATGTATGAACACATGTTCACACAATACCCTGTGTGCCAATTTTTACATCAAATTTATTCATAATTCCTTACATCTATAAAAGACCAAACTGTTTTTCAATTGGTAAACAGTAAAACTTACTGTGTCTTTACAACAGAATAAATGGTATTGATCAACAGAAAAGCCTGAACAATTAATTTGCATAGCTACTTGGGTGAATCTGAGATCTGTTTTACTGAGGGAAAGAAACCAAACCCAAAGAAAGGCAAACAAAATACTGATCTTTAGTTGCCAGATATTCAAGTTGGACTTGAGAGGGTTGCTGATAGGAAGGAAGATGGTCAGAGTACTTTTTAAGATGAAGGAACTGTTATGTATGACATTGGAGTGGTGAATTTGTGCAATTGATTAAATCCATAGAACCATGTATTACCAAGAGTGAACTTTAATTTACACAAATTTAATACAAATAATCAACAGGATGTCAGGGGTCCTAAAATCGAATGAAGAATTTGAAGTTCCCTGTCCCCTTGCACTCTCTCCCAGAAAAATAAATTACAAAATGTATTATTCTGCTTGGGCTGCCATAAACAAAATACCACAGACTATATGACTTAAACGATAGTAGCTTATTTTTCATAGTACTGGAGGCTGGAAGTTGGAGCTCAGTGCCAGCTTATTTGGTTTGTGGTTGAAACTCTCTTCCTAGCTTGCTGAAGACACTCTTATTGTGTCTTCCAGTGATCTGTCAGTGGTACAGGTGCACTGAGAGATCTTGCTCTTCACTGACCCTAGCAGATTAGGAAACCACTCTTATGTCCTCACCTAACATTAATTACCTCCTCAAAGCCTCATTTCCAAATGCATTCACATTGCCTCAATGGGGTGGTGAGTTAGGACTTTATCATATTAATTTTTGAGGGGCACACTTCAGTACATAACACATATGTATGATGTAACTTCATGGGGTAAAAAGGAATTTACTGAAGTAATATTGGAAAATTTTTTTTTTTGATGTTTTGACTGGAAACTGTATATATGGAGTGAAATCTTTATAAATGATGGATAAATTTAACCTGTTGTTTTGCTTCATTTGGGCTTCCCTGGTGGCTCAGAGGTTAAAGCGTCTGCCTCCAATGCGGGAGACCCGGATTCGATCCCTGGGTCGGGAAGATCCCCTGGAGAAGGAAATGGTAACCCACTCCAGTATTCTTGCCTGGAGAATCCCATGGACGGAGGAACCTGGTGGGCTACAGTCCATGGATTTTCTATCCCTAACTCTTGTAGTAGTGTTAGTTGCTCAGTCATATATAACTCTTTGTGACCCCATGGACTGTATGTAACCCGCCAGTCTCCTGTGTCCATGGGTTTCTCCAGGCAAGAATACTGGAGTGGATTGCCGTTCCCTTCTCTAGGGGATCTTCCCAACCCAGGGATCGAATCCTGGTCTCCTGCATTTTAGGCAAACTCTTTACTATTTGAGCTACAGGGAAGACCATCCCTAACTCTTAAGAGGTGTTATTAATTTAATGGTGCATCTTAAAGTTTATGGCATTTCATATATTACAGAGATTAATTTTATATCATATTAAAGCTTGCAATAGATCCTCAGACACAGATGCTATGCTATGCTATGCTATGCTAAGTCACTGTCCGACTCTGTGCGACCCCATAGACGGCAGCCTACCAGGCTCCCCTGTCCCTGGGATTCTCCAGGCAAGAACACTGGAGTGGGTTGCCATTTCCTTCTCCAATGCATGAAGGTGAAAAATGAAAGTGAAGTCACTCAGTCGAATGGCACTTAATTCACAGACGGTACACTTACCAAACCTTTACCTACTAAAACTAACAGTGAACATACAATTTTTTACTCTGCTTTTTGGACAGAATATTAGAATATTTCTATCTTGTAATGGTCATAATAGTAATAATAATTTTAAAATTGCCTTTTAGCTTTCAATAGAAGGGATATATAATTATTTCTTCACTTATTTCTCTATTTTTAGACACTCAAATTATATCTGGTTTTGTGATTTCTTGCAATGTTCTTGTGGTTGCATAAAGTTATTTCCAAATTTTTAATCTTAAAACCAAGACATCAAAAACATGCAGTGAAGACCAAACTGATTTTGAAATATATAACATAAGTTATCTGAGTTTGTAAAATACTGCAAGGTATGAGAAATTTGACTTGTACCTACCCTAATAATGATTGCCATGGTCTTTTAAAATGGAATTATAAACTTCCTCCCCACCCCAGTTTTTCCATAACTTAAGCAATCTCCTTTGTTTCTTCAGCCATTTAACATATGAATTTTTTAAACTTTGTAAAGTAGCTTAATTAAGATATGATTCACATATCATATAGTTCCCCCTTTTAAAGTGTGCAATCCCATGATATTTAGTATATTTGCATATATGTGTAACCGTTACCACAGTAAGAGATCTTTACATTATATGAATATATGTCCCTTAGACTCAGACAGTAAAGAATCTGCCTGCAATGTAGGATACCTGGGTTTGATCCCTGGGTCAGGAAGGTCCCCTGGAGGAGGAAATGGCTATCCACTTGAGTATTCTTTCCTGGAGAATCCCATGGACAGAGGAGCCTGGTGGTCTATACAGTCCATGGGGTCACAAAGAGTTGGACCTGACTGAGCGTTTAAGACACACACATGTCCCTTATCAGATATATGATTTGCAAGAATATGATTTGTGAT
Source organism: Budorcas taxicolor (assembly GCF_023091745.1). NCBI lineage: Eukaryota > Metazoa > Chordata > Mammalia > Artiodactyla > Bovidae > Budorcas > Budorcas taxicolor. The sequence continues at coordinate 33,315,597 of NC_068927.1, read as the reverse complement.
CTCCCATTCAGTGGATTGTCTTTTGATTTTCTAGTGGTATCTCTCAAACCACAATAGTTTTTAATTTTAAAGAAGCCCATTTATCTATTTTTCCTTTTGTTCCTCATAATTTTAGGGTCATATCTAAGAATCTTTGCCAAATCCAGGGTCATTAAGATGTTTCCCTGTGTTTTCTTCTAAGAGTTTTATAGGCTTATGGGTTTCATGGGTTTATTTTCTACACTTCATTGAGGGAAATAGCCTAAAATATTCATGACTCATATATGTGGAGCATCCAACCATGATCTGAATCAGAACTCACTGTCATAGATTTCAGTGCCGTTCAATGAAATTTGGATTGTGATTCTCAATAATCAAACCAAGCTTGACAGTCTATCTAAAACTTGGAAATATAGTAGTTAACAATTTAATGCACAGGTATAAGACACACTGTCTCTACAACCTATCTGTATGATGTCTCTTGCTCTATAGATTTTCAAACTTTTAAACATATAATTTTATATGATGCATATAGATTCAGAGAGTATTCCTTTTTGTTTAATTTTATAATTCCTAGACCTTAAGGTTTCTTTAAATGTATCATTTTGTGGAAAGCATAAGAGTTTCTGGCAATGGATTTATTCATCCAGAAGATAAAACAAACTGATTTATGCCTGACTAAAAGATCCATGTATATGATATAATGAGAATAATTTTAAAAACTTTATGACTTTAAAACAATATACTATTAAGATTTACCTTCCATTTTCCTTTCAAATAGCTATTAAAAAAAAAAAAAAATATATATATATATATATATATACATCTCCTGGAATAAGCCAGAAACTTGAATAGTGTGAGGGGGAATTCCTGGTAGCTGCTACTATTATAATCAATTAATTGACAAGAGTTGGTAATACTTAATCATAGAAATGGTTCACACAAGTATTATTTCAGTGATGTACTAGCCTTACATGGGCCAAAGATAACATTGCTTGGGATTATTATTTCTTTTTTTTTTTTAGATAATTGTCAGGAAACAATTCTAGATTTCTGTACTATTTACTGTTATTTAAGATGATGTTGGAATTTATGCTGCTTTGATAATGGAAGTACAAGCTAAAATTATAATAACATGCACAGAATAATAGTTTATCTTTGTGATTTATGTTTCACCCATTATGTGGAATAATACGGAGTTCAAGAATTAGACATTGTTATACACCGACTAGGTTATGTCAGACTAATTGCTAAAACTAACTCTATGACATTGTTTTTCAAATAGGCATTTTTTTTTTCTCTTAAGAGAGGGAAGCTTACAAATTGAAGTAATGGCCATTGGATACTGATAAATTGTATATTTTTAAAGCTCACAATCATCTGATTTTGTGATCTTTTCACCATTTCTATTTACAGTCAGTAGGTTGTTTATACTTTAGGAGTCATTTGAAGCAGAGCATCACTTTGAGTTGTTGTGCATCAGCATTAATAAAATTGAGTTTCTAGACCTCAATAGTCTTCCCTGGTAGCCCAGTTGATAGAGTCTGCCTGCAATGTGAAAGACCCGATTTCAATCCCTGGGTCGGGAAGATCCCCTGGAGAAGGAAATAGCAACCCACTCCAATATTCTTGCCTGGAGAATTCCATGGGCAGAGGATCCTGGTGGGCTGTAGTCCATGGGGTCACAAAGAGTCAGATCATTTTTAATTTTATCCCTAAGTCTCTGGTTTGAAACAGAAAAAGAAAAGGAAAAGGAAAGAGGGACAGAGAGAAAGAAAGAGAAAAAGAGAGAGAAAGGAATTCTTATAGAGTCAGTAAACCAGAATTGAAAATGAACAAAAGGGTAAGACTAATCATGGCTGTCCAGTGGATTTTACCTCTGGAAGTGGTGAATGCTGTGAGGAAAGCCTGTGATAGTGGTTGGGAACAAATATATTAGACACAGTTTCTCCTTAGAAACCTTCCTTGGCAGTCCTCCATAGTCACTAACCCTCAAAACCTAGGTAAGAAGCTCCTTCTATTTAGAAAAATTCAGTATTGATACAGTTCTCCCTTTATTTGACTTGAATGTGCAGCATTCTGTACACCAGGCTGTGTGTCAGAGGCAGGGTCTATCTCTTGTTGACCATTATATCTTCAATTTTTAGCACAAAGACTGGTTCAGACTTAACAAGTACGTGTTAAATGATGACTGTTGAATAAATACTTCACATGAGATGGATACAGAAGGCAGGCAGTGCAGTGGAAGAGGGAATGCTAACAAGGATGCTTTTTAAATAAAAGACTGCAGCAAGTTAATTGTATGTCTAAGAAATCATGGAGGCATTCTTATTTGAATCTAATTTGTATGCCTGCAAAGTAAAAAACAAACAAAAGAAATGACACTCAGATCAATGAGTATTAAAACATCACCTCCTCGAACCCACCCCTCCCTAGCTTCTGGAATATTAGTAGCTTGATGCCTCTTTTGAGTTCTTTCCTTTCCCAGGTCCTAATTTGTCATAGAGAGCACCACCCAAAGGCACCGACAGTTTACCACCTAACCTTAGTTCTGGCCCCTGCATATTCCTCATATCTTGTGCTCATGCTCGGTTGCTCAGTTGTGTCTGACTTTGTTACCCCATGGACTGTAACCCGCCAAGCTTCTCCGTCTTGATCGTCCAGGCAAGAATGCTGGAGTTGGTTATTATTTCCTCATACAGGGAATCTTCCCTACCAGGGATCAAACCCGTGTCTCCTGTTACTCCTGCATTGGCAGGCAGATTCTTTATCATCTGAGCCACCAGGGAAGCATAAATCACAAAGATAAACTATTACTCCTGTGGGATCATATAAATAAATTAATTCTTAAAGTACTGTTAATGGAAATAGGAAAATCACTTTTAATAAAGTAAGTATTATTGCATGATTGCCATTAAATGTTAGTTAATTATATACATAAAATAGTGTATATACATACCATACATGTATATACATGATTAATTGATAGGTACATGTAAAACCATTATCCATTTAATTTAAAGAAAACTATCATGTACTGCATATCAAATCACTATTATTAAATCCTAACCTGTGACAATGATATTATTAAATATGAAGAGATAACATATTTGCAATGCTTTGTTAACCCATCTCCCTAAATGTCGTGTGCTAAAGAATAATAGTATTTATTTTATTCATCCACCTATACGATATCCCTAATTCTCGTCTGTAGTAAATTAACTATGAAATGCGATCATCCATGATTAAGTGAACTGGTTTTAAAAATTTGTTCTAGAGAAGTCATTGTCCCTGGATTGATAGATTTAACTCTCATTCTGTTCATAAAGCTTCACTGCTGTACAGTACCTGTTTAAACTAAGCTCCACCTTGCTTTTTGAAACTTTCAATTTCCACTGTGAACGTTCTATTTGACTTACTCCCTCCTCCCAGAAAAAGACCACTAATTCTATCATAGCCAAATTTCAAGTGCAAAAACTTTAAAGTTAAATAAAGTTTTCCATAAAAATGTTACAACTTTTAAGATTAACTCATAGATGTGCTTAAACATGCTTGAATATTTGTGTTGGGTGGGTAGAAAATAGTGACAGTTTTGAAATAATTCTACTTTAGAGAACCATTTCTATTTGCAAACTTCATTTTTGTTACTGTTTATATAGAGTCATTAGTCACCAATATCTGTTGGAAGAAAACATTCTTCTAGAAGTTATTTCCCAAAATCATTAGATGCATTTTCATGGTTAAAATGGTTTTCTATTTAAATGGTCATTCTCTTAATTAGGAAAAGTTTTCCAAATGTGTTGTCTATCTTATAGGCGCTTTGTTAAATCATGCATTACAAACTATTCTTAGTCAATGCATTGAGAGACTGAAAATGATTTCCTGAGAGATGGCTAGCATTCTTGCCTGAATACATTCTTCTCTTGCAATGTAAAAATTAGACATAAAATACAGACTTAGACAATGTTCATGCTGACAATCATAATTAGCATTTTAAAAACATTGTATATCCAGAAAGTCTTTATAAAGACTGATCATTCTTACAAGTTCACAATCCTAAATAAATACACATGCACATACTTATATGTATCACACACATATATTTTTACATATTCTGTATTCTAAGAATAACAAAATTCTTATAGTCAGAGGATTATTAAGCTTTTGTTATATGCCAAGTAGTAAGTACAGCCAACATTTAGTGAAAAGAACACTTTCAGAAGACAGATGATCTTGGTTTAATTGACTGTTTTACTAGTCACTAAATTTTAGTTCTTAAAGAAGTTTTTAGCTACTATTAGTACTTCATTGGTCCTTCTATGTGAAATGGGGGGTAATAAGCACTACCTCTGCGGTTTTACACAAGTATTAAGTGAAATGATATCTATAAATACTTGGCAGAGTAAGTGCAACATTTTAAAAACTCAACAAATGTAAGTTTACTCCACTCGTGAGTTATTGGGAGATCAATAGAATATATGAGACTTGGCTTCTGGCTCAGAGAAATATACTATTTACTGATAACAAAAGTCAAGAAAGTATATAGGAGAAAGTGAAAAACTATCCAGGGGCGGGGAAAAAATCTTATTTCATTGTCAACTGATTAGTAAATGTTCAAATTAAAAGGAAAGGAGAAACCGTTCTAGGATAGTTTCAGGTGGCCCACTGGAGAAGGGGTTTAGTAAATGAATAGGACTGGGGTAGGTAAAAATAAGTAACAAGTGAAGTCATGCATAGGGAAATTGAGCCTCCTTTTTTTTATAGTCGATCTTTCAATCACTTTTATCTAATAAAAAGTAACAAGCATGGTTTTTCTTTGAAATTAATCTGAAAGTGTTTGTTTTCTTAAAGATTAATATTTTAAAAGTCTATGTTAAATTTATATTCATGACCATGTCCACTAAGGAAAAAAGATGCCCAGTATGAATAGACCAGTAGAGGCTGATGGTGATGATCTAACACTGGTGATAATCTCAGATTAGAAAACTGATCCTCCCTCAGTCACATCTATTTGATGATTTTAGACAATGATCTCTCCCTCTTCAAGCCTCGGTTTTATTATCGGTAGAAGAAGGTGGTGGCTATTCAGAAACTCTGAATCCTTTTCTAGTTCGAGTACACTTGTAGTGTAAGCCTAATTCTTCCACTGACAAAATCTTATGTATTCAGTAAGCTGTGAAAAGGAAACCCATGAGGAAGTGGAACATGGGAGACAGTGTGAGATAATCAGATGAACAAGCACAACAGGAAAGAGTTAATAAGAAACATAATAAGTTAAGAAACTGGAATTTAAAACCATGGTATTGCTTCCAAATAAAGGGTGGCTCAGATGGTAAAGAATCTGCCTGTAATACAGGAGACCCAGGTTTGATCTCTAGGTTGAGAGGATCCCTTGGAGAAGGGAATGGCTGCCCACTCTATAATTCTTGCCTGGAGAATTCCATGGACAGAGAAGCTGGTCAGACTACAGTCCATGGGGTCATAAAGAATCAGATATGACTGAACAACTAACATTTAACAAAGAAAAAATAAATTAAGAAATTATTCAGAAAAGTTTTTAGGACCATGAGAAAAGGTTGGTTCTTCTGTGCTTAGTGGTCAGCACTGAAAAAGAATTCACCAAACAAGATGCATCCATTTCTAACTTCACCATTAAAACAAAAACTCACCACTCCTTTCCAGGATCCTTTTTCCCCCAAGGACATTGCCCATAGATTAGTTTGGCTAATTTTAATATATTTGGCCTCTGGAGGATGAATTGAAGGTTGCTTTCCCTGTGTGGGAGGAAGGAGAATTCCCCTCATCTATTTGCTATTCCCTACCCACCTAAGAGCAGTTTTGAGACTTCCAAAAACCACTTAAAATATTAATAATATTCTAGTAACATTTACTCAGTAATCACAGGTAGTTATCCCCCAGAGAAAAAAAGAACTGAAGTTTTATAGGCTATTCAAATGCTATTGCCTAATTCTACTCTTTCAGCCATCGTATACAACTTAAAAATTGCAATTATTTTGCCTACAAAGTACATACAACTCTGTAGAGAAAAGCGGCAAAATTCACTTAGAAGGAGGTGGCAGGTTTCAGTGGCAGCATGGTGGTTGTACTTGCCATTAGATTACCTTATGACCAACCTAGATAGCATATTGAAAAGCAGAGACATTACTTTGCCAACAAAGGTCCATCTAGTCAAGGCTATGGTTTTTCCAGTGGTCATGTATGGATGTGAGAGTTGGACTGTGAAGAAGGCTGAGTGCTGAAAAATTGATGCTTTTGAACTGTGGTGTTGGAGAAGACTCTTGAGAGTCCCTTGGACTGCAAGGAGATCCAACCAGTCCATTCTGAAGGAGATCAGCCCTGGGATTTCTTTGGAAGGAATGATGCTGAAGCTGAAACTCCAGTACTCTGGCCACCTCATGCGAAAGGTTGACTCATTGGAAAAGACTCTGATGCTGGGAGGGATTGGGGGCAGGAGGAGAAGGGGACGAGAGAGGATGAGATGGCTGGATGGCATCGCTGACTCGATGGACATGAGTCTGAGTGAACTCCGGGAGTTGATGATGGATAGGGAGGCCTGACATGCTGTGATTCATGGAGTCACAGTCAGACATGACTGAGCGACTGAACTGAACTGAACTGAGTAGCTTGAGTCGTTTCTTTTTTTTATTTCAATAGTTATAGATACTGGTGTTTTGTATCAAGTTTAAGACTTAACTGCCATGTCTATTTTCCATCATTACAGAAATAATTTAATTGTCCTTTCCTTTTTGTTACAAATCTCTCAACTTCCACGTTGTCTTTGGGGATAAAAATTATCTTGTTCCTGAACAAAGAAGTTAATGAAATCTCTCCCAGTTAATTGTCCAGAGTGAAAGAGGCCAGTTCAGCAAATTAGTTGTACTGTTCACAATCACTTGAAGACCCAGGTTCCTTTGAGTTATTGATAAGCCACACATAGGTGAATAGCGTCATTTACATGGTTAAAGCTGAGTCACCACCATGTTTGTTTTCCAGCAGGTAATAAATTCAAAGAAATCATGGAAAAGTTATGTCGATTGTTTTGATGTGCAGGCCTAGAACTGGCACACATTTCTTCGAAGCAAATCCTGTTAGGGAGTTCCTTGGGACACCCTCATGATCATATGAAAAAACCTGGGCTAGACTATTGGATGATGAAATAACACATGGGCAGGGCAACACAGAAAACATGACTCTGGCAACTGCAAATACCAACAGCCAGACATGAATAAAGTAACCTTGGATCACCCAGTCCCAGCTGAATCTCCAGATCATCACAGCCACATCTCTGACCTTAGGTAGTATCATCAGTATTTTTTCATGTGCTTTTTGGCCACCTCTATGTCTTCTTTGAAGAAATGTTTATTTAGATCTTCTGCTCATTTTTTGATTGAGTTGATTGGCTTTTTTTTTTTTTCTTAATTGAGCTGCATGAGCTGTTTGTATATTTTGGAGATTAATCCCATAATTTCTCCCATTCTGTGGGTTGTCCTTTTGTTTTGTTTATGGTTTCCTTTGCTGTACAGAAGCTTTTAAGTTTAATTAGGTCCTATTTGTTTATTTTTATTTCATTACTGTAGGAGACTGCTTGGAAAAAAATATTACTGCAATTTATGTCAGACAATTTTTCTGCCTGTGTTTTCCTTTAAGAGTTCTATATTAATAGAATCCATCCTTACATTTAGGTTTTTAATCCATTTGGAGTTTATTCTTGTATATGGTGTTAGGGAGTGTTCTAATTTCATTCTTTTACATATAGCTGTCCTGTTTTCTTAGCACCACTTATTGAAGAGACTGTCTTTTCTCCATTGTATATTCTTTCCTCCTTTGTCATAGATTATTTGATCATAGATGTTTGGGTTTATCTCAGGACCTTTTATCTTGTTCTACTGATCTATATTTTCTTTTTTTGTGCCAGTACCATACTTTATTTTTATTACTTTAGGTTTATAGTATAGTCTCAAGTTAGGGAGCCCACGTTTCCTTCTCAAGATTGCTTTGGATATTTGGGGTCTTTTTGTGTTTTCCTTTGGTCCCCTTTTTTTGGTGGGGGCAAGAATACTGCAGTGGGTTGCCATTCCTTTCTCCAGGAGATCTTCCCGACCCAGGGATTGAACCTGGGTCTCCCGCATTGTAGGCAAACGCTTTATCATCTGAGCCACTAGGGAAATCTAAATATTTCTTTGATCCCCTTTTTTGGGGGGGAGGCAAGAATACTGGAGTGGGTTGCCATTCGCTTCTCCAGGAGATCTTCCCGACCTAGGGACTGAACCCAGGTCTCCCGCCTTGTAGGCAGACGCTTACCATAAATTGAAATGGAGAAGGGAATGGCAACCCACTCCAGTGTTCTTTCCTGGAGAATCTCATGGATGGAGGAGCCTTCTAGGCTACAGTCCATGGGGTTGCAAAGAGTCAGACAAGACTGAGCGACTTCACTTTCACTTTTCACTTTGTGTTTTTATACATATTGTGAAATTTTCTGTTCTAATTCTGTGAAAAATGTCGTTGGTGGTTTGATTTTGTAGATTGCTTTGAATCTGTAGCTTGCTTTGGATATTATCAGTTCAGATCAGTTCAGTTCATTTCAGTCGCTCAGTCGTGTCCGACTCTTTGCGACCCCATGAATCACAGCACTCCAGGCCTCCCTGTCCATCACCAACTCCCGGAGTTCACTCAGACTCACATCCATCGAGTCAGTGATGCCATCCAGCCATCTCATCCTCTGTCGCCCCCTTCTCCTCCTGCCCCCAACCCCTCCCAGCATCAGAGTCTTTTCCAATGAGTCAACTCTTCACATGAGGTGGCCAAAGTACTGGAGTTTCAGCTTTAGCATCATTCCCTCCAAGGAAATCCCAGGGCTGATCTCCTTCAGAATGGACTGGTTGGATTTCCTTGCAGTCCAAGGGACTCTCAAGAGTCTTCTCCAACACCACAGTTCAAAAGCATCAATTCTTCGGTGCTCAGCCTTCTTCACAGTCCAACTCTCACATCCATACATGACTACTGGTCATTTTCAAAATATTGATTCTTACAATCCAAGAATGTGATATATCTCTCCATTCGTTTATATTATCTTTGATTTCTTTCATTAGCAACTTGTAGTTTTCTAAGCACAAGTCTTTTTCCTCCTTAGGTAAGTTTATTCCTAGGTGTTTTACTTTTTTTATATGATGGTAATGGAATTGTTTTCTTAATTTCTCTTTCTGATCTTTCATTGTCAGTGTATAGGAATAGAAGAGATTCCTTTGTATTAATTTTGTATCCTGCAACTTTATCAAGTTCATTGATGAGCTTTAGTAGTTTTCTGGTATCATCCTTAGTATTTTATATATATATATATATATATATATATGATGAACTTTAGTAGTTTTCTGGTATCATCCTTAGTTATATATATATATATATATATATATATATACATATATATATGTATACACACACACACACACACACACACACACACACACATATTATCAGGTTATCTGCAAACATTGACAGCTTTATTTCTTCTTTTCCAATTTGGATCCCTTTTTTTTCCTCTTTATTTTCTGATTGCCATGGCTAGAATTTCCAAAACTGTGTTGAATAAAAGTTGCATGAGTGATTATCCTTGTCTTGTCCTTGACCTGAGAGGAAATGTTCTCAGTTTTTCACCATTGAGAATGATGATAGCTGTGCATTGGTCATATGTGGCAATTATTATCTTGAGGTAGGTCCCATCTGTGCCCACTTTCTGGAGAATTTTTATCATACATACATGTTAAATTTTGTCAAAAACTTTTCCTGTATCTAGAGAGATGATCATATGATTTTTATTCTTTAGTTTGTTAATGTGGTGTATCACATTGATTGATTTTCGTATACTGAAGAACCCTTGCATCCCTCAGATAAACCCTGCTTGATCATGGTGTATGATCCTTTTAATGTATTGTTGGATTTGGTTTACCAGGATTCTGTTGAGGATTTTTGTGCCCATATTCATCAGTGATTTTGACCTAGAATTTGCATGTGTGTGTTTGTGATATCTCTGTTTGGATTTGATATCAGCTAACAGTGGCCTCATAGAATGAGTTCAGGGGTGTTTCTGTTTGTTGTTGTTGTTTTTCCCTCAGCAACTTTTTGGATGAGTTTCAGGATGGATGTTACCTCTTCCCTAGTGTTTGATAGAATTCACTTGTGAAACCATCTGGTCCTGGACTTTTGTTTGTTGAAAGTTTTGTAATAAGAGTTTCAATTTCAATACTTGCGATTTGTCTGTTCATATTTTCTATTTTGTCCTGATTCAGTCTTGGGAGATTATTCCCTTTCAAAGAATTTATCCATTTCTTCTAGATTGTCTATTTTATTGGTATATATTTGGAAACAGGTCTTGTGATCTCTTGTGTTTCTGTGGTGTCCATTGCAACTTCTCCTTTTTCATATCTAATTTCATTTATTTGAGCCCTCTCCCTTTTTTTCTTGATGAATCTAGCTAAACATTTGTCAATTTTGTTTATATTTTCAAAGAACCAGCTTTTAGTTGCATTTGTGTTTTCTATTGTTTTCTTCATCTCTTTTTCATTTATTTCTCCTCCGGTCTTTATGATTTCTTTCCTTCTACTAACTTTGGGTTTTATTTGTTCTTCTTTCTCTAGTTGCTTTAGATGTAAGGCTAGGTTGTGAGATTTTTTTGTCTTTCCTGAGGTGTTATTTTGCAGTTATGCTCTTAAAACTGCTTATGCTATGTTCCACAGGTTTTGGTTCTTCATGCTTTCATTGTCATTTGTCTAGGTATCTTTTCATTTCCTCTTTATTTCTTCAGTGATCCATTGGCCGTTTAGTAACATTTTGTGTAGCCTCCATGTGTTTGTGTTCTTTACAGTTTTTTCCTGTAACTAATTTCTAATCTCATAGCATTGTGATTGGAAAAGATGCTTAACTGAAGCTTGATTTATGATCCATAATGTGATCTATCCTGGAGAATGTTCCATGTGCACTTGAGAAGAGAGTGTATTTTAGTGCTTTCAAGTGGAATGTTCTACAAATATCAGTTAAGTCCCTTTGGTCTAATGTAAGACAGGTATTAGTCACGACTTTTGCAATAGAAGAGAAAGACTAATTTCAACTCCAAATACTGCAAAGACATCTGAGAATTTATAGCCAAAGAGAAGAATGAGGTGGTCATAAATGAAAATTACTAAGAGGAGACAGCAAGAGGAGGAGGGTTTTTGCTAAACTGGCCAGCAGGATTCTTATTAAAGGCAGGCAAATAATTTAGACATTAAGGGCAAGAAACTTAATCAGATAACAAGGATGGGGGATTTTCATTAAACTAACATAGCAGAATTTTTACTAAAACTGAAATATTTTAAGCCAAGGATAAGGCTCAAGAATGAGGCCTATTTGAAAAGAAGTCTCAGTAGAAGCTATCTGAAGTCTAGTCAAGGAGAGAGTCTATATCAGTCTGTTTGTTGCTTTCATAGTTAATATTTGAAAATTCATTGTGTATTTGTTACTCATAGCATATTTCCATTCAGACCAGCATCTTTCAAGTGCTCAGTAGCACCACGTAGTAGTGGCTGCTGTATTGGACAATGTAGCCCTAGAGACGTCAGTGTATCTAGGGCAGGTCCCAGGCATCCCTGATTTTTTTTAACTCCTGAAACAATGCAATTGAACAGTCAGATTTAAGAAAAAAGGATGTGAGGCCTTGTTTGTTCTATGATCCATCCTTTATTGTTACTTTTATGAACTTCCGGGTTTTCCTTAACCCCCAAGTGACTCCAAAGAAAATATTAGCATGAAAGTCTTAGCGCCTTATTGCCTTTGTGTCATGTTTCAAATGTTCCTATTCATTGGCTTTTAAATTTTGTAACAAAGATCTATTATGAGAACAAGACAGAAGTCATTTTAGGAAGTCAGTATTCTCTAAACTTTTTGAGCTCTTGCCTGAATCTTGTTGATATTTAAAACCAGTCATATGTGTCCAGAAAATAAAATAAAACCGTGGCTTTGAGAAAAATAAAAGAAAAAGAAAATTTAGAATAAAACTACTGTTAGATGTAAAAGAGCAAACTCACAGCTATATTTGAGATGTTTAAAATGCCCTTTGAATAAATCTTCATGGAAATCTGATTCTCAACCCAAGGCTTATGATGCACAGTCCATAAATCATACTTTTAATATTATTGCTTTTCAGTCTTTCAAAGCTTCCCCTAATTATTCCAGTGTAAATTTGAGTATATAATGATGACCTATGGAAAGCTGCGTTTCTGCCTTTAAGCTTGAGTTGCATTTCCCAATCATTAGGACAAAGGCTGTTTCATAACAGGCTGCTCCTTGACTGTAAAAGAATCACAAGAAAATGTAACTGTACACAATAGCCATTAGTATTCCACAGGGAGGGTTTGTGTTTTGTCTTTAAGGCAGTGCACATTAAATTCAAGATCTTAATACTCCTATGAGGCCTTTCAGGCCCCCATGATGACTCTTGAAAAGGCTTTTATTTCCTCAACATATGTAAATTGCAAAGGGTGAAGTCAATGTGATTTAAAGCTAACATCTCCTTAAAAGCCCAGAAGAGACATAGCTTTTAATAAATGAAATATTAGAGGAAATTGAAGTTTCAACATTTCAATATAATGTGACCATGAAGATAGAATACAATATTTAGTGAAATTAAAAGTTCAGGCACAGAATATAACATCACTCTTAATCTACATCTGTTCCTTTCATTTAATTTATCTGACATGTTTCCCTTCTTTCAAGGGAATTCTCAACCAAGATCTACTGGATAAAGAATTGTTATTGAGATGGCCTTAGGGGTCAGTTTGAAATCCCAGTACACTGGTCATTACTTTGCCAACAAAGTTCTGTCTACTCAAGGCTATGGTTTTTCCAGTGGTCATGTACGGATGTGAGAGTTGGACTGTGACGAAGGCTGAGCGCCGATGAATTGATGCTTTTGAACTGTGGTGTTGGAGAAGACTCTTGAGAGTCCCTTGGACTTCAAGGAGATCCAACCAGTCCATTCTGAAGGAGATCAGCCTTGGGATTTCTTTGGAAGGAGTGATGCTAAAGCTGAAGCTCCAGTACTTTGGCCACCTCATGTGAAGAGTTGACTCATTGGAAAAGACTCTGATGCTGGGAGGGATTGGGGGCAGGAGGAGAAGGGGACGACAGAGGATGAGATGGCTGGATGGCATCACCGACTCGATGGACATGAGTCTGAGTGAACTCCGGGAGTTGGTGATGGACAGAGAGGCCTGGCATGCTGCGATTCATGGGGTCGCAAAGAGTCGGACACGACTGAGCAACTGAACTGACTGATGACAATAGAGGGGAATAGATCTTCAGTGATGTTTGGAAAACTGAAAGTTTTATAAATATATCCTGCTGAACTCAATGCAGTGATTTTTAACCCACTTTTAGTACATGTGCGCATGTACAGATGCTAACCTGATTCCAGCACTACTGATTTACTCATTCCTTAATTCTCTCACTAAATACTTCACACAGATGTAGGGCTGGAATAGTTTTCTTTCTATTCCTCTAGGTTCTTTGGCTGGTCTAATACTTAAACTGGCATAAGACAGTTTAATAGGAGAAAAACAAGTCTAATTTTGTACATATGGGTGTGTGTGTGCTCAGTTGCTTCCATCATGTCTAACTCTTTGCGACTCTATGAACTGCAACCACCAGGCTCCTCTGTCCATGTGATTCTCCAGGCAAGAATATCGGAGTGGGTTGCCATACCCTCCTTCAGGGGATCTTCCCAACCTGGGGATCAAACTTGTGTCTGCCTATATCTCCTGCATTGCTGGCAGATTCTTTACCCACTGAGCCACCTGGGAAGTCTGTATGTACGGGAGACCCCCAAAATATGAGACCTAAAGGCAGTCAGGCAATTGAGGACTACCTGCCATCTTGAATAGAAATGGGATATGGGTCTGGGGTTTCAAAGAGGAGGGAAATTCACAGAATGATAAGAGAGCAGCTGTTTGTTCTGCCATGTAGGTAAGTCTTTGAGATAAGTTATCTCTGGTAATTAATAGCTCTCTTTCAGGGCCCAGTGCCCTATCTAAATTCTCTTTGGCAATTAAGGGAGAGGTAAAAGTTTTTCTTATGCCTACTGGAATTTTATTGCCTCCAGGTCAAAGTAATCCACAAGTTAAAGTGTCACATTTTGAGGGAAGGTGGAAGGGTCACATATTCTACTCCCCTTCATGTAACCTGTCAGAGCTGGTTTCAGGAGGCTGAAGCAAAAGTTCACCAGATAAAGTTCCTATCTCTCTGGAGCTTGCAGCCCGGAGGAGAAAAAGCACAAATAAATATGCAATTTCAACAAGCTAAATAAAAGGAAAGCACCTGAGGCTGTAATTATGTATGAAAAAATGGCCTGGTTTACTTTGGGGAATGCAGAGAAGTCTTCCTTGAGACAATGATGTTTAAGATGAGAATAGAAGGCAGAGTAGAAATTTTCAAGAACCTGCTTATCAAGTGTTATTTTTTTAAGGTCCAGAGTTCAAAGCAAAGACCTGAAAATCTACTGGAGGAACAGACTTAAAATGAATGATTATAATTTAGTAAAAAAAAAAAAAAGTGCTGTAATTGAGGTTGATATGTGATGGAGAGATGTTTTATTTTGTTACCAAAAATTTTTAAAAACAAAAATCAAGCATGTAAACAAATAACAGCAACAATAAAAATATCCTAGCATTGCTTCAAACACATGTTGAAAATCCTTTTTCCATGAGAAAAACACGTATTGAAAATTCTCCCTAAAAATATTCTGTCATATCTGTATCCATCTTGAATTGGTTTACATTGTGTCCCTTGCTCATGTCCTTCTGTAATTTTATTTTATATAACTATATTTAATTGCATATATATTCACATATATTCTCAGAATACATAGAAGTCTCATTTCTTTTCAATGTCTTTGATAATTTGATCAACTTAGACCACATCTGACAGCTTGAGAAGGAAATTAAATGGTGCATAAATGTATGTGTAATTATTATTTTACTAAAATACACATCAGATTTTTCTGAAATGGAAACAAAAAACAGCCTTGATTAAAATACTACTACCTCTCAGTGTTCCAAAGGACTTTTTGATAATATTAAATAAACTGACACACTGAACTTGAAATCCCTGAGCCAGGTCTCCTAAATATTAGGTATCAAAATCTATATGCAGAAGATAATACCAAGGCACTCTTTATTTTCTTTCCCAACCTAAATATTCTGTTCTAATAACACCATCCATAAGCAATGTCACTGCTATAGAGAGAGAGGGAAGACCCAGCCTTCTGTGAAAACTGAACACATTACTTACAACATTTTAAAGTAACTTTTATTTGAAAAATTTTTGATGTTCTAAATATTTAAAAAATAATTTTATCACTTCCATTGGTGGGTCATTCAATAGACATGGATATATAGAGCTGTATATTTCATTTTAGAAAAATTTAAGCAAAATAGAATTTTTTTTTAAAATAATATATTCATGAATCTAGAACCAACTGTATTTTAGAAGTCATCTGTTATATAGTCCAACTTCATTTTATACTCAAGAAAGGGCATGTCCCAGATTATTCCATTGGTTAGCAGCAGAATCAGGAAGAGAATCCTGGTCTAACTCTCAATCCAATGCTGTATCTAACCCAGAGCACTGGCTTTCTTCTCTTTATTACTTTGTTCATATTCTATGGGAGTAACAATTAGTAAAAAAAAATGAAGCCACCCATTGAATTGCTGAGCTACCCATTGCATTTCAATACTGAAAAATCAAGCAGTATCAATTCTCCCTAAATGGAACACAGAATAAGCATTCATGTAAATAAATATTTGGTAACTGCTTGAAGGATCTACTAAAATATTCAAAAAGATTGACAGTATTCTCTCCTCTTTAGTCTGTCAAATTTGACAGGAGACTCATACAATATAGATAAATATCATGGTTCTGCTGCTGCTGCTGCTAAGTCGCTTCAGTCGTGTCCGACTTTGTGCGACCCCATAGACTGCAGCCCACCAGGCTCTGCCGTCCCTGGGATTCTCCAGGCAAGAACACTAGAGTGGTTTGCCATTTCCTTCTCCAGTGCATGAAAGTGAAAATTGAAAGTGAAGTCACTGAGTCGTGTCCAGCTCTCAGTGCCCCCATGGACTGCAGCCCACCAGATTCCTCCATCCATGGGATTTTCCAGGCAAGAGTACTGGAGTGGGGTGCCATTGCCTTCTCTGATCATGGTTCTAGAAGATTGCAAATCTGTATTGCAGAGCATTTTCACAGCAGGGTGTTCAGTGTTGCTTGGAATTTTACATATAATTGGATGAATATGTTTAAACCGTCAAAGGCAGCCTATTTTCAATATCAAAGAAGCATGGGAAAGAAAAGGAGATATGTTAAGACTGAGCTCAGGTAAATGGGAGATTCAACTATGGAGAAAGCCTCCATAGTTGGCCCAGATCTTATTATGACTTTGGGAAATAAGCATTTGCTTTACTCACCATAGGGCTTTCTCTCTTTGTCTTTCTGTTTCTGTTTGTCCCTCCTTGTTCCTTGTCTCTCTCTCTCTCTTCCTGACTCAGATATTGCCTATTTCTGATTTCTACTTTAATATTTTATATAAAATCTTCACACTCACGCCCACTTCACCCCTCCATCTTCACACATATATGTATGTATCTCTAGGAACATATGTAAGTTTCTAACTTTGCCTCGTTCCATGCAGCCTGTTTCTCCCTGCATCTACAACTACTCCCAGGAGTTGACCTATTTTTTTTCCCCCTTTTGTCACTCTTATAACTCCTCCAGAAGGCAGACTAAATCTGTGATGGGAATTCCCTGGCACTCCAGTGGTTAAGACTTGGCAATTTCACTACATTGGGCCCAGGTTCAATCTCTGGTTGGGGAACTAAGATCCCACAAGCCATGAGGCACAGCCAAAACAAAACAAAAACTAAAAATACTTGATGAAGAGTGCTTGCCCTAGAGTTAGGTGATCTTCTTAATGCCACCAGTACCTGCAGTGGTGTATTCCTGGGAAAGTGGCTTCAATGATAAACAGCTAGATTTACTCACCAATTAAGTGTCCATGTTAAAGGTATAGGAATCATGTGCGTGATAATCACTAATTAAATGGGGTCAGAACAACATAAAAAATGACAGTAAATATCTACTCTTAAATTAATTTTCCTGGAGAAACCAGTGAAATCTGATGCTGAGAAAACTACAAAATTGAGTATGGGGGCATATAAGTCAAATATATTGTAGCTAATCTATTCATATCACCACATTATCTTCAAAATTAGCATGCAAACTTAGGTTAGAATATCAATATCCAATGAATAGAAATGCATCCAGAATTTGTTTTATATTTATGATAATGAGCTGCCAGAAATATCACCCCTGGCATGTCACAGCAATTGTACAGAAGTCTGCACCAGCTAAACTACTAACCCCCTGCCCCCAGCCATACTCACACACACATGCTCTTTATTTCAGGTTTAGACAATGTTTTCCTTCTTGGATAATTTAAGCATTTTGCACAAAATGAATCAATCTTTACACTGACTCAATACTGACACACTGTTAATGTTGGGATTAAAATCACAACATTAATCTTTAATTTAACATGCTTAATCATGGGTCATAAAATGACCCCACATTACATATTCATATGATTTATCAAAGTATATGGAGGTGAATTACATGTCATCTTCCTGAAAAATTTTGTTTGGGGATTTTATTTATATAACTCAATATCCCTTTTCTTTTCCACACTATAGTTACTAGAGTCCATAATATGCACAAGTCAGGAGGGAAACTGATATTTAAATTTTCATGTATAATGCCATAGCACACAGGGTATAATAGTAGGCACACACATATAATTATTTAGGGACCTAGTTGGATAGGATAGGATAGGATAGGATAGGATAGTGACTTTTCCTTCTACAAATGCACATACACACACATACACAGTCATACTGTCAGTGAAATGGGGCAAACAGAACTCTGCTTATATTCTCAGACATTCAAGCTAGTTCTTATATTTTAGTCATGCAGATTTAAACTTTATGACTGAGATGTTGTTTTTCCTGTGTGTATAACTTCCCTAACTACATTAACGTAATACTTGAGGATTCAATGATCTCACTCACAGGAAAAAGAGACATATATACCATAAAGTTCTAGACATATATTGTTAGTTTTAGTACTTATGGGCTTTCGATATTTTCTGAATAAACTTTGCTAGCCAAAGGGGATAGAATTTTACTTGAATACATTGTTCAGATTTCAAATGCAAAGATTTCACATAGGAATGAATTTTCCATAAGTGTGCTGTGTCATTCATTTCGCCAATTTAACTCCTACTCAATCCACAAAGTTTAACTAAAATCCAACTTTTTGTATGAAGTCTCACCTAACTCCTTCATCTTTTTTTTTTTTTTTAATAATGTTGTGTATTTACTTTTGACTGTGGTGGGTCGTTACTGCTGTCCAAGCTTTACTCCAGTTGCAGAGAGCTGGGACTACTATCTAGCTGCAGTGTGCTGGCTTCTCATTGTCGTGTCTTCCCTTGCTGTGGAGCACTGGCTCTTGGGTGCCGGGGCTTCAGTAGCTGTGAGACATGGGCTCAGGAGTTGTGACTCCCAGGCTCTAGAGCACAAGCTTAATGATTGTGGCACACGGGCTTAGTTGCTCCTTGGCATGTGAGATCTTCCCAGATCATGGATCAAACTTGTGTCTCCTGCATTGGCAGGTGGATTCTTTACCAGTGAGCCATCAAGGAAGCCTCTCTAACTCTTTCATTTTAAACTGATGATGATTTTATGACAGTACAGTTCAAGGCTAGGGTAATCTGTGATTTCAACAGTTTTCACCATGGAGAATTCAGAATGGAAATCTGAGGAAATGGCCTTGTTTTAGAGTCTAGACCAAATCATCAGTCAGGGAAAGAATGCCTAAAATTTAAATCCTGGTGGATATTGTTTAGAGAAATGATGTTGCCAAGAGTACTTACATAGCATTTCCTAGTAATAGCCAGATTACCTGGATTTGCCAGAACAGTGCTCATAATTCCGAAGACATGCTCTTAAAGAAAGGAAGTGAATTGATTAGCAGAATAGATGTTCAATTAAGATACCACCAGACTCAAATCTATTTACTCTTTCTATGAAGTTGTGGGATGGCTTAACCAATCTTAGCATTATTAACTTTATTTGTAGAACAGGGATGATGTCTACCTGATATGAGTTATAATTAAATGGAATAATGCATAAGTGGTAACACACATGTATAAGAAATAATTATAATAATGTTTATTCCATCTCTTCTCTGTACACAACAGAGACAGAGTACTAGCTGGCATCAAAAAGTACCACTCCATGTAGGGAGGACAAAATGGAAGGTGTAAGTGAAAAACTAGAGCCCTGTTGCAAGGGTTGCTATTAAATTGTTATTTTATTTAACTTTGCAAACTTAGGTCTTGTCTACTCCTGACTGTAAACTCAGATACTCTCTCTAAAACCACGTTTCCCTGTTCTCAACCTCCTTTGGTTATTGATTATTTTTTTTATGACTTAAGACTTACAAGGCAAATGAAAAAAGAAATGTACTCTGCTCTCTAACAACTTTTATTATCAGTGTAAAGATAAGGATAATGTATATCAACTAATAGAAAATGATATTAAAATGAAAATCAGAGACTTATTCGTTAACCTTAGAGTTAATGAATTTTTAATGGACTTAGTAAATTTCTAATAGAAGCTAGGTAGCCTGGAGAATCCCAGGGATTGGGGAGCCTGGTGGGCTGCCGTCTGTGAGGTCGCACAGAGTCCAACACAACTGAAGCGACTCAGCAGCAGCAGCAGCTGTATCAAAATAAGCAAATATGTATGCTGTAAATGGTATTGTAAATTGGTTGAGCTCTTTAAAGAGTGACTAGGGATAAATAATGCTCAATTATTGTTATTTGAATAAATTAATATCATATAAACCCTTTTGGAAAGTGCTGCAAAAGTTTGTATCCAGAGAAGCTCAATCATAATTTGTATATTTTGGACAATGATGAGAAAAAGAAAACCTGTACACAGAGGGACTCACAGATTCACACATGCATATATATAATATATTCTTATTTATCATATAAAATTTATTAAAATTAAATGCATCTTAATGGTTATCTAATATATTATAACTGGAGCAAGCTCTGGAAGTTGGTGATGGACAGGAAGGCCTGGCATGCTACAGTCCATGGGGTCACAAAGAGTCAGACATAACTGAGAGATTGAACTGGACTGAATATATTCACTGGTCAGATCATTATTAAAATGTTAACATGGGAATTAAATTTTTGAAGCAACTGGGAAATACTATGTAATAAGATTTACATCTGTATTTTTTGCCTTGAACTTGATACTTTATTTTTGCTTTTATTTGGATTTTACCCTGTGGATATTTGTAACAGCCAAAAATTCTTTATGAAATAGTTAGATATAAATAAAGATAAAAAATTAAAATATAGTGTCCTTTCTATGTTGTTGTTTAATCACTCAGTATTGTCAACTTTTTGGGACACCATGAGCTGTAGTTCACTGGGCTTTTCTGTCCATGTGATTTCCTAGGGAAGAATACTGAAGTGGATTCCTTTCTCAAGGGCATCTTCTGGACCCAGGGGTGGAACCAGTGTCTCCTGAAATATAGGTGGATTCTTTACTGCTGAGCCACCAAGGAAGACTGTCACTGTCTATAGAAGTTCTTTATATACCTAGCTTTTCATTTACTATTTTAAGTAAATGTTCTCTACTTTTTCTTGAAACATATTAACTTGACATTTTATATTAATGATTATGCAGAACTATTTTTTATCAACTTTACTAAAGATGCTAAAGGGGCAGGCTATCTCCTACATGTGATATAATTAAAAATCAGAGATAAATGAAGTAACTCTCTCAAGGTCCCCAGCAGAATGCAGCCTTTTGTCTAGAACCAAATTCTCTTCAAACTGCAGTTTCTTGCAAAGACTTCTGTTTGTGGCATTAAATGTGGGTTTTGTGCAAGATAAACCTTTCAAATTCTGAAAGGAAACTGAATTCATTAATCGATTTGCATTTTAAAGCATTAGATATTTTCCTCTGAAGATGCCTTACATAATGTTGTGATATAGGGAGTTCCAGTGTTTGTTAATAATGATGAAATGAATAATCCCTTACATCAGTACAGTGCTTTACAGATTACAAGGCATTGTTACATCTTTGATTTCATTTAATTTTTTTCAAACACCTTGTAAAGTAGGCAGGATGAATTTAATTATCCTTATTTTATCTGGAAGCAAATTGAAGTTCAATGAGGTTAAGCTAATGCTGAAAATTCCACAGAAACTGGAGGTGTTGTTATTTAATCCTGGACTCTGAATTCTGGAACAGTAGCCACTTTTTTTTTTTTTCTTTTCCTACTACAATAATATTTCTCAAACTATGAACCTTTATCAAAGGAAAAAAAATCATGGTCTGTCATTATTTACATATGAGTAAACTCTCTATGCACATAAATTGGTATAAACTCCTTAAACTTTTAGCTTATATAAAATTACAAAATAAAAAATCACACATAGAAAGACCTCCATGTGTCTGATGCAATTCCAAGTTTAAGAAAAATAAGATTATCATTTGCAGGAACTGAATTATTGCTCAGCATGTGAAAACAGCACCAATTGCTAAGAATAAGGTTCTCTGAATTTGCATAGCATATATTACTGTGTGTGCCATGTCAAGACTTAGTGCTTCTTGAAATCTCTCTTTTGAAATACTGAAGAAAATTCTTTTCAGCTCCCTGTGCTCTGGTTCTTGCTTTACTTGGCATAATTGCATCCCTTATGCATTAAGTCGACTTCTGTTCTTTGTGCATTAGCCAAATAGTACTATTGGAATGAATGTGATCATAAATCCAAATGCAAATACAGGCTGAATTCTGGAGACAGCCCTCAGTCACATAGTGTTCATTCACTGGACTCAGGATATGTGTGTACAGTTTATCTGATTACAATCAAAGTGAATGAAAGAAATAAAAACAACATGCAGTAAACCTATTACCTTAGAGAATATTTGCACACAACTTCAGAGATAAATGAATAATTTTAGAAATATTTTACTTTATATACAGTATTTCTTTAGGGACTTCCCTGGTGGCTCAGATGGTAAAGTGTCTGTCTACAATGCAGGAGACCAGGGTTCAATCCCTGGTTTGGGAAGATCCCCTGGAGAAGGAAATGGCAGTCCACTCCAGTACTATTGCCTAGAAAATCCCATGGACAGAGGAGCCTGGTAGGGTATAGTCCATGGGGTCGCAAAGAGTCGGACACGACTGAGCGACTCAGAGATAAATGAATAATTTTAGAAATATTTTACTTTATATACAGTATTTCTTTAGTGTGGAAAAAATATTAACTTAGTATTTTCTTCTATTATGCATCATAATTTGTACTTAAGTTCTCAGAACACATCAATGGAAGAGGTATCATTTGATAGGTGGAATGAAGCTAGGAGACAATCAAATGGCATGTTTAAAACTGCAAGAAAAGAAGCAAATGCTGGAACCAAATGTTGACCCTAACCTATTTGTACATGGAAGGAAGATTTCAGAACTAGGCTACCTAAAATGTCTCTTTTGCAAGAGGATTATTTGAGGTAAAGGCAAAGGAAACCCTGCAGGTTTAAAAGAAATTACTGCTCCCTTTCTCAACTACCTAGAAAAATGAAAATTGAGGATTTTTCCCAGAGAAGAGTTGTCACCAGAGATATTTTGTCAACATCTAAGTGGCCTCATCTATATGGCAAGGCAAACATCTAATTACCAAACATCTGTTTTTCTTCTTACTGTCTTGTGAATGACCCTCTAGTCCCTGGCAGAACCAGACTCCTGTCCCATTCCTTAACTCATATTTGCATATAGACCTCATTTCACCTTCCTGTCTCTGAGCTTCACATGTATGTGGGGTCTCTGACCCTTTCATATATATAGTGTTCTTGCAAGTGTGAAATTTAATTTTATTTTCCCTGTTACTCTATTTCATGTTGATTTAGTTGCAGGACCAGTCAGAAAAACCTAAAAGGGTAGAAGGAAGTTTTCTTCCTCCCCACCTTTCTTTCTACTTTCTTTCACCCATGTTAGACTAGGTCTGAGAATAATCTATTTCTCTGACCAAGAGCAATTCTGATTTTAGCCAACATCCAACAAAACATTCTTATCATTCAGTTCAGTTCAGTTGCTCAGTCGTGTCTGATTCTTTGCGACCCATGGACCGCAGCATTCCAATCTTCCCTATCCAACACCAACGCCCAGAATTTACACAAACTCATGTCCATTTAGTTGGTGATAACATCCAACGATCTCATCCTCTGTCATCTCCTTCTCCTCCTGCCCTCAATCTTTCCCAGCATCAGGGTCTTTTCCAATGAGTCAGCTCTTCGCATCAGGTGGCCCAAGTATTGGTATTTCAGCTTCAACATCAGTCCTTCCAATGAACACACAGGACTGATCTCCTTTGGGATGTACTGGTTGGATCTCCTTGCAGTCCAAGGGACTCACAGAGTCTTCTCCAACACCACAGTTCAAAAGCATTGATTCTTTGGCGCTCAGCTCTCTTTCTAGTCCAACTCTCACATGCATACATGATTACTGGAAAAACCGTAGCCTTGACTAGACTGATCTTTGTTGGCAAAGTAACTTCTCTGCTTTTTAATATGCTGTCTAGATAGGTCAAAACTTTTTTCCAAGGAGCAAGAGTCTTTTAATTTCATGGCTGCAATCACCATCTGCAGTGATTTTGGAGCCCCCAAAATAAAGTCAGCCACTGTTTCCACTATTTCCCCATCTATTTGCCATGATGGGACTGGATGCCATGATCTTAGTTTTCTGAATGCTGAGCTTTAAGCCAACTTTTTCACTCTCCTTTTTTGCTTTCATCAAGAGGCTTTTTAGTTCCTCTTCCCTTTCTGCTATAAGGGTGGTGTCATCTGCATATTTGAGGTTATTAATATTTCTCCCAGCAATCTTTATCCCAGCTTATGCTTCTTCCAGCCCAGCATTTCTCATGTTGTACTCTGCATATAAGTTAAATAAGCAGGGTGATAATATACAGCCTTAACGTACTCCTTTCCCGATTTGGAGCCGGTCTGTTGTTCCATGTCCAGTTCTAACTGTTGCTTCCTGACCTGCATGCAGATTTCTCAAGAGGCAGGTCAGGTGGTCTGGTATTCCCATCTCTTGAAGAATTTTCCACAGTTTATTGTGATCCACACAGACAAAGGCCTTGGCATAGTCAATAAAGCAGATATAGATGTTTTTCTGGAATTCTCTTGTTTTTCCGATGATGCAGCGGATGTTGGCAATTTGATCTCTGGTTCCTCTGCAGTTTCTGAAACCAGTTTGAACAGCTGAAAGTTCATGGTTCATGTATTGCTGAAGCCTGGCTTGGAGAATTTTGAGCATTACTTTACTAGCGAGTGAGATGAGTGCACTTGTGCAGTAGTTTGAATATTCTTTGGCATTTCCTTTCTTTGGGATTGGAATGAAAACTGACCTTTTCCAGTCCTGTGGCCACTACTGAGTTTTCCAAATTGGCTGGCATATTGAGTGCAGCACTTTCACAGCATCATCTTTCAGGATTTGAAATAGCTCAACTGGAATTCCATCACCTCCACTAGCTTTGTTTGTAGTGATGCTTTCTAAAGCCCACTTGACTTCACATTCCAGGATGTCTGGGTCTAGGTGAGTAATCACACCATCATGATTATCTGGGTTGTGAAGATGTTTTTTGTACAGTTCTTCTGTGTATTCTTGTCACCTCTTCTTAAAATCTTCTGCTTCTCTTAGATCTATACCATTTCTATCCTTTGTTGATCCCATCTTTGCATGAAATGTTCCCTTGTTATCTCTAATTTTCTTGAAGAGACCTCTAGTCTTTCCCATTCTATTGTTTTCCTGTATTTCTTTGCATTGATCACCGAGGAAGGCTTTCTTATCTCTCCTTGCTATTCTTTGGAACTCTGCGTTCAAATGGGTATATCTTTCCTTTTCTCGTTTGGTTTTTGTGTCTCTTCCTTTCACAGCTATTTGTAAAGCCTCCTCAGACAGCCATTTTGCCTTTTGCATTTCTTTTTATTGGGGATGGTCTTGATCCCTGTCTCTTGTACAATGTCACGAAACTCCGTCCATAGTTCAACAGGCACTCTGCCTATTAGGTCTAGTCCCTTAAATCTATTTCTCACTTCCACTGTATAATCATAAGGAATTTGATTTAGGTCATAATTGAAAGGTCTAGTGGTTTTAACACTGAATTTGTCAATAAGGTGTTCATGATCTGAGCCACAGTCAACTCCTGGTCTTGCTTTTACTGACTGTATAGAGCTTCTCTGGCTGCAAAGAATATAATCAATCTGATTTTGGTGTCGACCATCTGATGATGTGCATGTGTAAAGTCTTCTCTTGTGTTGTTGGAAGAGGGTGTTTGCTATCACCAGTACATTCTCTTGGCAGAACTCTATTAACCTTTGCCCTACTTCATTCTGTACTCCAAGACCAAATTTGCCTGTTACTCCAGATGTTTCTTGACTTTCTCCTTTTGCATTCCAGTCCCCTATAATGAAAAGGACATCTTTTTTGGGTCTTTGTCCTAGAACGTCTTGTAGGTCTTCATAGAACCATTCAACTTCAGCTTCTTCAGCGTTACTGGTTGGGGCATAGACTTGGATTACCATGATATTGAATAGTTTGCCTTGGAAACCAACAGAGATCATTCTTTTGTTTTTGAGATTGCATCCAAGTACTGCATTTCGGACTCTTTTGTTGACCATGATGGCTACTCCATTTCTTCTAAGGGATTCCTCCCCACGGTAGTAGATATAATGATCATCTGAGTTAAATTCACCCATTCCAGTCCATCTTAGTTCACTGATTTCTAGAATGTCGACATTCACTCTTGCCATCTCCTGTTTGACCACTTCCAATTTGCCTTGATTCGTGGACCTAACATTCCAGGTTCCTATGAAATATTGCTCTTTACAGCATCGGACCTTGCTTCTATCACCAGTCACATCCTCAACTGGGTGTTTGTTTGTTTGTTTGTTTGTTTTTGCTTCAGCTCCTGCCCTTCATTCTTTCTGGAGTTATGTCTCCACTGATCTCCAGTAGCATATTGAGCACCTACAGACCTGGGGAGTTCCTCTTTCAGCATCTTATCATTTTGCCTTTTCATACTATTCATGTGTTCTCAAGGCAAGAATACTGAAGCGGTTTGCCATTGCCGTCTCCAGTGGACCACATTCTGTCAGACCTCTCCACCATGACCTGTCCATATTGGGTGGCCCTTCACAGCATGGCTTTGTTTCATTGAGTCAGACAAGGCTGTGGTCTGTGTGATCTGATTTGCTAGTTTTCTGTGATTTTGTGATGATTCTTATCATAGAGGCAGAAAAAAATGACAACAAGAACAAATATTGATCCCTTGTTTGTGTATATCTACTTTGCTAAATTATAAAGTTATGTAGACCTCAAGCTAACTAGAGTATGAGAGATAAGCTTTAAGTAAAGTCAAGATTAGTACTTATTATTGTATGGGGACATGTTTCTCTGAAATGCTTTAATATGTCTTGGTTTTGCTTGCTCAAATGTTTGTTTCTATATTGAATGTGAATACAGTGTCCAGCAAATGTTGAAAAAGTATGCCTCTTAGGTTTTCCAGAAACCTATGTTGTTAATGACATAAAATTTCCAAACTCAGTGTAATTAATATGCTAAAATATTTTCACACATTGACTAAATGATCATAATTTTTTTTAAAAATCCCTTTCCCAGCAATCAAGTCCCCTAGCCTTATTTATTGTCCCTGTGTCTTTTAGATAACTTTTTGTAAACCCATGCTATTAGCATTGTTCATACACATTTCAGCCTTCTTCCTCCAAACTGAGACAAAAGGACAATTTGGAGGGTCTTTTCCCCACTCAAATTGTGCTGCTAATATATTAGCGCTAAGTCTGTTGTCCTTTTACTTTATTTTCCAGGTACGAACTTCAACTTCTGCTTTGCCAGTTCCTCTTAATAACATTGGAGACCTTTTAATATAAATGGAAGTTTGGGGTAAACATAACTTAAATTTTGAGAAGTGATGATTTTATAGATAGAGGGGCATTCAATTGTTAAGCCACAGATTTGAAATCCCACTAGCAAAAATTCATGTGTGTATATATATATATATATATACATATATATATATATTTCGCTTGATTTTGAAATTAGTAAAATCAGGTACTATGCCTGTGGTTTTCAAAGCATGATGTTTGAAACATACTTATATTCTATAAATTTAACTTTATAGAAAAAATGACTATTCTTTATTCATTTGTTCAAGCTATTCATGAAAATGTCATTTCTGTTTTTAAAATATTTCAATTGGTAATTCAGTCTGAGCTTAGGTACTTAATTTTGAAACACTGGAGAGACATTTCTTCTATTTTTGGATAACTATAGTTGTAAGAGTCTTATTTTTTATTAAGTCAAACCTGGCATATAACTTGTGCTGATTAATAGTATATCCAACATTGAGTAGTCTATCCAACATTATATCATGTTGGAGCTTTATTTTGTATAATAGCCTTTAGAATACCTAAGGTGAGGAAATTTTATTACCTTTCATTTCTTTTCCAGGGTGAAGATTCATGGGTTTCTGATTTCTGCTTCATTTACAATTGCATCATTTTAATCTGAATGTGTTTTCACTTAGTTATATTTATCTTAAAAAGTAATTCACAGAAATAGCCTTTGCCTACCAGCTGAAATCTGTTTGGTTGTCATCAAGAAGAATGGGGCACCATGTCCAGCATTGTGGGAATTACATTATTTTCATGAATTCAATATTTGCTCAACCTTTTATTCTTTTCTGTAACAATGGTAGGATCTCTCCCCAATAGTTCCATAACTATTTCCCTCAACCCAATGCTTATACCTATATTTTAATATATAATTTTAAATTTAATACAGGAATTGGCATTTGTCTTATTTGCCTCTTTATTTCATAATCTCCTTTATTATATATTACCCTGGTCATAGGCCAAATGAAGAGTGGATATTTATGTCTTTATTTCTTGGAATATGTAGCTCATCTTCCTGAATGTGTTGTTCAATTCTGGTGTTTATTAGTTATATTTTGTATACTGTCTAAATCTGACTGTGCCTAAAGCATGAAAATTATGTCTAAGTGGTCAAAATTACAGTATTATCTTATGCACTTTATCAGATGACAGGTTTAGTACCTTCAAGTTATACATGGATGTCATATATTTTATATCTACAAGCCTCAGAATGTAAAAGTGGCACCAGAAAATATTATACAATTAAACAGCATCAGAATTGTATTAAACCATATTGAACCTTGAAATAGCTTCATAGTAAAGAAGATGTCCAATCATGGGCCTAGAAAAGAATGATAAGGATTTAAGTTCATTATTGGCTACGTACTCCTCCAGTGTGCACTGAATTACGAAGAAGAAAAGCGGACATAATAGAGCAAATTAATAAGCCACATCATATAGTCATATTTGGGTCTCTATTGATATCTATACCTATTGATATAATTTATAGTTCAAAAGAGTAAGAATTAGCGTGAGGGCTATAGAGAAAGAGAGGGATTAAAATTTTTGTCTTTTTACTTTTTTTTTTCTTACACCTGAGCCTAATGTAGAATAGAAAAATAGCAATAGAACTAGAGAAAGCCTTAAATATATTTTATGAGATTCTATTTGCTCATAATTAAATTGAAAAAGGAAATTGGAGATTAATTCTATCAGGAATATAGTGTCTATGCATGCGTTATCAGTCATTTCAGTAATGTCCGACTCTTTGGAACACTATGGACTTTGGCCCACCAGGCTCTTCTGTCCATGGGATTCTCCAGGCAAGAATACTGGAGTAGGTTGCCATGACAGTATCTAAAACATTGTAAATACTCTTTCACTTCATCTCGTGCTTCTCTGTCTTTTCCACATCAGTCAGCGATAGTCTTTCTGGGTGTTCATCTCCTATGTTCTTTCTTGATCCAAAATGGATATGAATGAAGCAGGTGATAAGCAAACCGTTTAATGTATTTAGTCTTAAAATAAGTTAATGTGCAAATCCAAGAATCAGTCATTCCAGTATGAATCACTGGAGATGGTCATAATGAACAGGAGGGAAGAGGGCAAGGTACAACCTTTAAAAGAATGGCATAGCCGAAGGACACCACATGAACTGTTTAGAACCAAATAGTTTCAAGATGGCAGATGAGTTGACTTCCACTAGACCTTGAGCCTAAGTATATGCTTACCGTAAAACATTAGCAAGCTAAATGACCACATCCACAGGTGCCATGATAATTCCACAGCTGGCCATAAAGGTCTAAAAGTGAGCCAAATTATTAGTAATTCCTATCCCTTCCCCCAAATATCTGGAATACTCCTCCCACTCATTACCTATAAAATTATTCACCCCTTTAAAACCTGACAACCCCACACCCTGGGGCTGCTCTTATCTTCTGAGATGGCCCACCCTCTATGGAGTGTGTTTTCTCTCTACATAGTGAAGTGAAGTTGCTCAGTCATGTCCAACTCTTTGCAACCCCGTGGACTGTAGCCTGCCAGGCTCCTCTGTCCATGGGATTCTCCAGGCAATAATACTGGAGTGGTTTGCCATTTCCTACTCCAGGGGATCTTCCCAGTCCAGGGACTGAACCTGGATTGCAGGCAGACGCTTTATACATAAATCCACTTAATTCCTATCAATTTGTTTCTACTGAATTTCTTTCTGCTATGAGACTTGAAAATCTGAGCTTCATTAAGTTCTGAGACCAGGTTAAAAGACTGTGGGTTCAAGTCCCAGTCTTAGGTACACTGTTTTTATTTTTGGTTTTCAGCACCCATGATCTCAGATGTTTCTTGGATCTCTTTGAAATTATCCCTGCTTTCCTGCTGTCCCCTCCTTTCTTCAACATTGAGTAGAAGTGGCTTACTCAATGTGGCTCTTACTGCAATCGATTCTTCTAAAGTCTGATTAGTATAAAAGTTTGAGCCCCTAAGGCATGCCCAATCTAGGCCTAATAATCCTGCCCATCATGGGCAAACTTCTGTGTCATCATTTACCATTGTTCTTTCTGTTTCACTGTAACTATCCATTGTGATTCTATTATAGTCTCTCTATTTTCAGTTATAATCAAAAGTGAGTCTTCTGAACTTTTTGGATCAGTTATCTTGACTCAATATTTGAACTGGGAGCTTTAATAGGGGCCCAACATTTGCCAACTGAAAATACATCTGTTTGGAATATTATTTTAAGGTAATTATTTCCTAAAAAACAACTCCCTTAAGAGAGCAATATTTTATCTGGTGTCCAAAAGATGTGGAGCAGTTAAATAGGCAAAGGTGGGTTGTAAAGCAGAAAAAAGCATTTTGGAGGAAAGTTGTTAGTTAAAGCTTCTGAGACAACTGAGAAGTCTTGTGCATGTTATCAAAACTAAAAGACATGGATGAATGGGTTAGTGAAACTGAAGTACCCGGAGTACTGAGGTATAATGAAAGGATTAATAGATCATGTTAAGAAGTTGGCGCTTTATCTAAAGAGCAATGGAAAGACAATAAATGGTTTTGTGCATGGGACTGGAATACTGGGATTTGAATTTTAAATAACTAATTGATAGGGTCAGTGGAGTGTGGTAGGGGAATAGAAATGCAAGGGGGTGAGGTAGATGCAGATATACAGAAAAGACTTATATTGGACTAAGTTGGTGACAAGAGAAATAGAAGGAATGGCAAAAAGTAAATACAAATTTAGATCATTAAGTGTGTTTTAGAGAACTGGGAAAGACCCCTTTGGGGGTAATAATTGTACCTGTGAATCCAAAATAGCTGATACCATGCACAAATTTACCAATCTGGTGGTTACTACAAGCAGTATATATATATATATATATATACAAGCAGTATAAATATATAAAAATATTCTACACCTCCCTCCCCCACCCAGAGTTGACCCTAGACCTTGAAAATCGCTGGAAGCCTCGAAAATCATCCAGAGCCTGCAGGACCTTAAACAAAATTTTTGCAGTGAGCCACATAAATACGTTAGTGCTGTATGTAGTTGATGAATCAGGCATGCCATGTGTTAGGTTCTGTCAATAGTAAGAAAGACTGTCACTTCCTCCCTCACTGCTCAAACAGGCTTAATTTGAATGGAAGTTTAAAAGCACAAAGATAAGTTACCTTGACTGGGAACTATAATTGAATTGTTCCTATAATTGATTAAGACAGTGGAAAACAAAGAAGAAATATCTACATAACTTTATAAGCATTTTTGAATGAAATGAAAGGAGTTTATTTTTTACCCCCTTCCTGATTGCTAACACATTACATCCTCTTGTCAAAATAATAACAATTGCTGACATATAACAATTGTTTGTTCTATGCCAGGCACTGGAGTGATATGTTTACATACATTATCTTAATTTAATGTTCCCAATAACCCAGTGAGATAAATTTTCAAGCCTGCTTTTTTAAAATGGAGAAGAGAAAACTTAAATGATTTGCTGTTGCTGTTTCGTCACTAAGTCATGTCCATCTCTTTGCAACCCCATTGACTGTAGTCCATCAGGCTCCTCTGTCTATGGGATTTTCCAAGTAATAATACTTGAGTGGGTTGTCATATCCTTCTCCAGGGCATCTTCCTGACCCAGGGATTGAACCTGGGTCTCCTTCATTGCAGGTGGATTCTTTCTCTCTGAGTTACCTGGGAAGCCCAAATGATTTACCTAAGATCAAAAAATTTGTAAGTGATAAAGCAAGTATTTAAATAAAGGCTAACCCTAAGATTCATATTTTCACATTTATGCAGCACTTTTTTATTGTGTGGTTCAAGAGTTTTTAGTAACTGCTCATGTGAAAGTGAGCAGTTTCCATGAAAGGGCATGAACTATGTGTTTGTGGCATTCATTCATTCAGCAGAAACTATTGTTACCATGTTATTTTCTAGGAATTTAGTTGCAAGTGTAGCAAGCATAAAATTTGTTATACTACAACTTGCAGACAAGAAGGAAAGAGCAAATGGAACAAGGATTAATAATAAAATATAATAAAGATGATCAAAAAGAAAGGAGAGTGCACTAGAAATATAGAGCAGGACCAAATTTCCTAGTTTTGGGGGGAACTAATAAAAAAGTAAAATTTTAGGCATTAGAAGGACAACCAAGAGTCAAAGATGACGGAGGTGAAAGGAGAGTTTGCAAAAACTTTCAGTTGAGAGAGAACAAGTCATGTTTTAGATAACAAAGTAGTCCAGTGTGGCTGGAAAGTCAGTGGGAGAGAAAAACATAAAGTTGCTTGATCAGTAAACTAATTCAATACCATAGCAGATAATGGAAATCATATTTAGAAGATTAGACTTTATCCTCAGCATTGTAGGAAGTCATTTAAAAGGCAATGATATGATTAGATATTTAAGGCTCAGATGGGGTATACCATGCCCAGTGTATGAAGGTACAGTATCATAGAGAGTGAAGCCAGGAACATGATTGCAAAAGGATATAGTTGACGGGGTACAGTGATCTGGGCCAAGAGCCTAGATTGCTGCTGCTGCTGCTAAGTCGCTTCAGTTGTGTCCGACCCTGCGACCCCATAGATGGTGGCCAACCAGGCTCCTCCGTCCATGGGATTTTCCAGGCAAGAGTACTGGAGTGGGTTGCCATTTCCTTCTCCAGTGCATGAAAGTGAAAAGTGAAAGTGAAGTCGCTCAATCAAGTCCGACTCTTAGCAACCCCATGGACTGTAGCCTACCAGGCTCCTCCGTCCATGGGATTTTCCAGACAAGAGTACTGGAGTGGGTTGCCATTTTCTTCTCCTAGACTAAATTAGGCTGGAAATAAAGACTATTTGAAAGGTATTTAACTGGAGAGATTAGTAGTTTTTTGGTGGAATATATATGAGCTGAAAGAAAAATCCCTACATCTCTTCATCGGGTAAATCATTGAATGGCGGAACTGTGCCCTGGGGCAAAAAAAAAAAAAAATGACAAGCTGGAGGAAATCATTACTAATTTATTTTTGGTTGAGTTAAAATAATTACTTTATGCCCAGTGGGCATGTATCTCTGATGAGCAATCAACAATCTTGAGATGAGTAAGGTGCCCGTTTCTACCAGAAATGGGAGACACTAATAAAACAGTTCATAAGATTAAAGCCAGCACTGTGAGAGTTAACTGGATATCTTAGAACCAGGCAGGATTATGGTTCATTTCCTGTAGAGAAAACCATTAAACATATTAAACTTTTGGAGGATGTGTAGGCTGACTTTAGTTACAAAGAGCACTGTTACAAAAGGGGAAAGAGAAATAATAGCAAATCTGGCAGAAATCTAATCCTATGAGATGATCCCACATATATAAAGAAAAAGAAGAAACATACTATGGGGATTACAGGGTTAACTTTGTGCAATACAAGATGGTTTGACTAGGAAAGATATGTGGAAACAGTTTGGTAGGCATCTGAACAATTGCTTATTTGTTCACTACATTTCAGATTTGATGAGGAAATATACTTTGTATGTGGAGTATATTAACAAATAAATCTTTGTGTGTGGAGTATATTAATCCTTTGAATATGAGTAGTTGTAGATATGCTAATCCTATCAGTATGATCTATAGTTCTAAAAATTACTAAAGAACTCAGCTATCAGATTGCATATTTAGTGAATTTAGACTGGAAAAGGCTAATTATGGCAGAGAGTACTTCTTTATCCAGGAACTTGCCTTTATATGGTTATTATGTGCTAGTAACTTTGGTTGTTTTATGGAATATTAACAAATGAGAAAACAAAACTTGGTCTAAATTATACTGCTTATGAGTGAAAGAACCAGTAGTGGGCTTGGTGGAGAAATGAAATAGGCAAAAGTTCTAGCCTGATATCCAGGACATGTTTACTTGGAAAAAATTTCCCCCAACTTCCCCCACTTGGTAGGCTCCTTTGGAAACTTAAGCTATATTATTTACAGTCAAATATCCTTTTATATGAAGGAAGGATTGCCAAAAACCTGATGCATATGTGTATAGGTTATTTACTTGCAAATCTTGTTTTGAGTCTCATTCTGTGTGTGTGTGTATGTATATATATATATATATATATATACAAACACACACATATGGCATTTAGATATTATAATGCCTCCATGCACGTATAGGAACTTGATGAGTGAGGACTTTCTCGCCCTGTATAGTCAATCATCTGGAAACCATATTGACTTTTTATTTAATTCTGCTGTATAGTTAAACATGAGCTTCTACATGTGACTTTTTGGTGTATTAGAGAAAGTAGGCTCAGCATGTTTTCCTTAATGAACCTTTCTCTTCAGTTCCTCATTCTAACTGCTGACACAGATCACTATCCCTCCCTTCTACAATCTCCTTAGGATAATAAATCTCGCTTTCTCTTTGAGAAAAGTATTAATATTTAATTGGAAAAACTCTTAAAATGTTAGGAAAATATTAAACCAAGCACTGAATAATGCCCAGGAGAGTAGGCAGCTTGATTTGTGCAATGAAGTTTAGTTGTTCATTTGCATTTTTTTCTAATCACAGTGACCTACTAAGTGGATCTTTTTCATGTTCCTTTTTAAAAGTAAAGTTCTATTGAGTAAGAAAATAAGTCACAAGAGGAGATGTCAGTTTACATTTCTTTTCCAAAGTACTCTTTGAAACAGTACTTATTTGAACATATTAAATTTGTTCCAAAAATATTCAGGTCATGCATAATTAAATATGTAGCTTTTAGCAATTTTAGTTCTTCTAAGATATGTTGTATACTATACAGTTAGTACCTTTGAGTGAGTATTATTGTTTTATGCTTCCAGATGTCTTTGTAATTTGTTATTCAAAGGTTAATGTTATGCAAGTGTTGAAGGTCAAGACTTAGTGGAAATTTAAATGATAAAATGTATGTGTTTCAACACATACAGTTGTGAAAAATCTTGGTAAAAATAGATTCAGAGGATGGTTAAAGATTAAAGAGGATTAAGGGCTGTTTTAACATATGAAATTTAATGTATTTTATTGATTCTGACTTCTTTATATTATCTAGGTTATAAGTGAGAAGAAAGAGTGAAAGTTTAGAGGTCAGTCAGTATCTATGAACAGTATTTTTTTTCATATCCACACAAAGATTACTCCTGTGTTACATGAGGGATTTTTGGTGTATTGTGGTGGTGATTTTTTTAACCTATGAAATTCCCCTAATAGAATATGCAATACAAAAAAAAAATCTTACATCAGTAAAAATAATAATGACAACAAAAGTTAACACTTTGTACCTCCTATGGTTTGGGCAGTATTTATAGTGGTGTTAACATATTTGTATGCCTTCATTCTCACACACACACACACACACACACACACACACACAACACCAAGAACAAAACCACCTTTTGTTTCATCTTAACATTGCAGAAGAATCTCAGGTACAGAGAGGATCCATGTGTCCTAAGGTCGCATGCGAAGTAAGAGACATTGGAGAAGTTTTTAAGCCAGGCACACTGGTTTTAAAACCTGGCATGATAAAAAATCTGATATACTATTGCTTAAAATATGATTTTACTTATTCTGTTTGCATACATTTTATTTCCCACAAAGAATGATCTTCAGTTTAGGACAGATTACTAGTTTATGGTCCCTTGTCCCCCAAACACAACATAGCAACCACATTCTTTTGTGACCGACCTCTCTTATGTTAATACAATCTTGATAGTCACTGGAGGCCCATAAGGATAATGAGAAGCAGAGTGAATATTAGAAATGAATGGACACAGTGTGAGTTATTTCTGGCAGATAATTCTACATGTTACTAATAATTTGTGATTTCAATTTTTGTTTCCATGGTAAAGAAACAATTTTTGAATGTATCTCCAAAAATGAATAGAGCTTCATTTATGGCATCACAATCAATGTAACTTTCTTAAAGTACCATCACTCTCAAGATCTTTTTATTCCTTAATTTGGAATTACACTGAAGCTTAGCAAGGGAGGAATGTGATAATGTAAGGGAGGGTCAAATTTTGATGATATGGATTACATTTTACCCCTTTGCCACTGCCTAATACAAAGACCTACACAATGAGAATGCCACGAAATCAGGTAGCACAAGGCAATGAAACTAACTGTATTTTAAAATAGACATGCAAGGAAGGATGTGGGCTTGTGTACATACATGTACATACACCTTCAGTGGGTTTTTCTAATCAAGTATGAAGAGATATTGCATGAATACATGATCAAATAAAAAGGATTCACATGCTTCCCAAAACTTTGGAAACAATATTGTTTGACTTCTGAAAGCTGAAATATATCACAATTAAATAGAATCAAAAAGATATTTTCACCCTGAGGAAAATATGGATTTATTATAAAAGAGTTTGGAGGAAATTTACTGTATCCAAAAAAAGCAACCTCTACCTCATTAGTTTTTGACTTTCAACCATTGTTTGAGAATCAGATCAATCAAAAATCACGGTGGCCTGTGGTTTGGAACTTCTGACCACCAGCATGAGATCACTTGTTGAAGAAATGTGTGCTCAGTACCAAATCCATTAGCAGTTTTTTGGACCTAAGATATCCAGTGCAATCTGTTCTCTCTGAAGTTGTGCTGAGGTAATATTTGTTTCATATGGCTGATAAGCATGTTTCCTTACTTTGGAGAGGAGTTTCACAGTTAGGGGTCACTGGTGACCCAGATGGTGAAGAATCTGCCTGCAGTGCGAGAGACCCAGGTTTGATCCCTGGGTCTAGAAGATCTCCTAAAGAAGGGAATGGCAACCCACTGCAGTATTCTTGCCTAGAGAATTCCATGGACAGAGGAGCCTAGTGGCTACAGTCCAGGGGCTTGCAAAGAGTTGGACACAACTGGGTAGCTGACACTAGGGAACTAAGATCCCACATGCCATGGGGCAACTAACCCTGCTCACGACACATTTAGAGAAAAGCCCACTTGCCACAGTGAGGAGCCTGTGCACTGCAACGAAGATACAGCACAGTCCAAAAAAGAAAAGAAAGAACTGCAGCTAAGAAAGGTGAAAAAGAGCAGTGGGATGAACACACATTCAGAACACACTAGATTTTTAGGGAAATGTACAGGAATTTTGCAAAAGTAGGGATGGAGTGTGACTGAGTGCTGCTAAAAAGTTTAAGGACAGGCTGTCTTAGTCCATGAATTGAACTTGCAGAGCTAGATGAATGGAGAGGATTTGTGAGGACATGTATTTTGCCTCATAAAGGAGAGTCCCTACTTGTATTTTCTTTATGGGAACACTGAATATTCAGATTAGTTTTTAGGTTCTCCAGAATTGTCAAGAAGTATGTTTATTTCAATACAGATTTTGAGTCTTTGGAACAATAAGCCAGTTTTTACTAGATCTTCCCATGGCTTATCACCTTTAATCAGTGGAATCATAGAAGAAATGATCAGTTAGACTTACATCTATTTCATTATTTTTGTGCCTGTGCTCCAAAAAAGTGTCTCAGATGTTGTTTTTTCTGTTAATAAATGTTATATGGGTAGGAAGGGATTGTTATGGACAGAGATGGAGGGAAGGAGAAAGGAGGAAAGAAAGAAGGAAGGACTGGAAAGAAAGG
This sequence comes from Budorcas taxicolor, assembly GCF_023091745.1. Lineage (NCBI taxonomy): Eukaryota > Metazoa > Chordata > Mammalia > Artiodactyla > Bovidae > Budorcas > Budorcas taxicolor. Next base: position 33,277,925 of record NC_068927.1, on the reverse strand, counting down.
GAAACTTTTACAACTTTATTTGATGCCAGAGTTCTCAGAGCTTTCCCTATGTTCTTCAATAGTGAAAAATCTATAAGATGAAAATAAAGTATGAGACACATCTCAAAGATAATTGTCAATTATCATGGCAATGTGTGTGTTTGTATATGGAACTAGCATTATGTGAAACATACTTGGGATATTGAGCTTTAGTTGTGTTTAATTTAGAATGTCCAAAATCAGCAAGCAATTTTTTTCTTTGAGAATGATCAAGTTCACATCTCAATTACAGACTCTCTTTGGTTAACTAAACAGTAAAATTGAAAAGCTTATGTGTCTGTGTATGCATGTACACAGAAGAACAATTGCAGATAATGTATCATAAGGTTGTGATATCAGCTTTCAACTATTGATTAAAAAATTTTGTGAAATTCATAGCAAGCGTGGGTAACTGAAATTGCTCTCTCATGGTCTGGATCATTTTCTTTAGTCCCTGAAGTCAGTCATATGCACAGAATCCTCATGTGTTCCAAAGCCAGTCTCTAGAGGAAATGAACTTTAGAAGCCTGTTTTCCTTCCTCTTCCCCCCTGAATCTGCCTTTATTTTCAAGTATAGAAGACTGTCAATCTTTCCGCTAACTTCTAAATTTCAGACTTTTAAAGCAAAGCTTTCATCTACTATTTCTTTAGCTTTGTTTGCTTTTGTTTGAATTTACAAATATCTTTGCAGTGGTGTCACATCCAGTGAAAATTAAAGCCTTTCTTCTACTTTTTCCATCTAGGAACATCTCCCCTTCTGTTCTATAAAATGTAGGTTGCTGCTTTCATCTCAGTGCTATAGGAAACAGTTTTGCTCTAAGTCTGGCCATTTGAAAGACTGAAATTCTGTTCTATGTTTTGTCAAGGCATAATAAGACCGGTTTCCTAGCAAGAGTGCAATCTGATAGAAGTTTCTTCACTGAATAGTTATGGACTGCATATTATTATGCAGTGTCTCCTTCCAACTAATTCAGGCATTTCTTAAAGAATACATAGCTATTCTTGTGTTGACTGCTTAAATTAAGTATCTGCAGTTTAAGCTAGACAATTATCAAATTTGAGCACTCCATCTTTAAATGGTTTGTACATTCTGAGAGCAGAAGAACTGATGCTTTTGAACTGTGGTGTTGGAGAAGACTCTTGAGAGTCCCTTGGACTGCAAGGAGATCCAACCAGTCCATCCTAAAGGAAATCAGTCCCAAGTATTCATTGGAAGGACTGATGTTAAAGCTGCAACTCCAATACTTTGGCTACCTGGTGCGAAGAGCTGACTCATTCCTGATGCGAAGAGCTGACTCATTTGAAAAGACCCTGATGTTGGGAAAGATTGAAGGCAGAGGAGAAGGGGATGACAGAAGATGAGATGGTTAGATGGCATCACTGACTCAGTGGACATGAGTTTGGGTAAACTCTGGGAGTTGGTGATGGACAGGGAGGCCTGGAGTGCTGCGGTTCATGGGGTCACAAAGAGTCAGACACAACTGAGCAACTGAACTGAACTGAACATTAGTGGTACATGGGAAGGAAGGGTTGTTGATGCAAAAGCCGCATAAAATGAAGCATAAATCTGTTAGGTGCTTAAAACAAGATATAAATGTGACAGAAATTAAAAGTTGCAATAGTATCAATAGAAAAGATAGTTTGAAGTTTGAAATACAAGCAAACTACTCTCCTTTCTCTCTCAAACAATAAAAATTCTTATTACAGAAATTATTGTTTTATTCTCTTTCAATTTACTATTGTGGCAGAGAGAATTTGGTTCTAAGAAATTTGAAATCAGAAGGAAAGCCATAGCTTCCCTCAAACTATGTTTGAGTCACATTAAATAAAATTCAAATGGTATATTCTGAAAGAAGATATTATCTTCAATATAAACTTCTTAAATGAATGAATGGATGTATCAATGAATGGATCATTGGAGGAAAGTTTATATAGAAACATGCTTTAGAGAAATTTAAATAGGCCTACATACAAACTGAATTTAAGACTGAAGATGAGAGATTTAAGGCCCATCAAACCCAACAAGAAAGGGCAGAATTAGTTTGAGGAGTTTAGGAATAATCAGCTTCATTGAGAAGTGAACTTTAACTTGTATTTGAAAATTCCACCCCTGATATGATCAAGTAATCTCCTGCTAAACCAACACTGAACTTAATAACTAAACTGAACAAAAATACCAAAACAAAGAACAGTACTTGGGAGCAAATATCCAACACAGGCACATTTCAGAGGGCACTGGACACTTACAATAGCAAATAATCTAAAGGGAGTTTCCTTTTTCAATGAGATTTAGCCCAGAAACAGATTGAACTGAATCTAGTAGGGAGAGTCTAAAAGAGAAAAACCGTCTGTCTTTCTGGCCTGGAAAATCAGAGAACAATGTCTTGAGTAACTGTAACAGTTGAACTAAGGGGAAAGGAGTCCATGAAAGGAGCAAGTCGTAGGTGAGGGAACACATGTTATGTCTGCACCAATCAAATATCTGGCTGATCTTTGATTTCAGCATACAAAAGATGGATTCCAAGCAGGTCAGCTAAAGGTGAAGGAACTGACCTAATATTTAAAATAACCCTCAGGAGTGTTTGCAGTTCTACTATAACCAAAGTAATTACCTGTTCAAACAATCAAGCAAAGCAACACACAATCCTATTTGGAGGAATATTTTAGGATCTATAGTCTCCACAACTTAACATTCACAAAAAGCCTACACTGACAAAGTTTTGACTGACTGATTATTGATGTAAAAATTACCTCAAGATTAATCAAACACCTAAATGTTAAGAGCTAAGATTTTAAGTCTTTTATAAGAAAATATAGGTATAAATCTCCATGACATAGGAGTACATAATGATTTCTTCATTGTGACAAACAAAAGCACAAGCAACAAAAGAAAAGGAAAAAAATTGAATTTCATAAAAGTTGAAAGCTTTTGTACATCAGAGAACACTATTAAAAAATGTGAAAAGACAACCCAGATTTAGAAATCTAGACAATCTTAGCATATGATTCAATAGTCCCACTCCTAGCTATTTACCCAAATAAGTTGAAGACTTATGTACATACAAAAGATTGCATTCACATATTTATAGCAGCTTTATTATAATTGCCATTGTTTAGGTATAATCAAGATTATTCAGTAGGTGAATGGATTAAAAACACTGTGATACATCAGTACAATAGAATGTTATTCAGAGATTTTTTTTTTAAAAAAAGAACCAAGAAGACATGAAAAGAAATGGAGGAGCCTTAACATATGCAGATATTGCTTGAAGAAAAAAGCCAGTCTTAAAAGAATGCCTACTGTGTAGTTGGAATGCAAAAGATTCCAACTATATGACATTCTGAAAAAAAGCAAATCTGTAAAAACAGTTTAAAAAGATAGTGGTTGTCAGTGGTTTAGAGGTAAAGGAAAAAGCTAAGGAAACATATGTGGAGCAGAGAGGATATCTGGGACAGTTAAACTATTTTGGATAATACTCTGATACTATAATGATGGATACCATGATATTATAGTTTGTCAAAACCCATAGCTTTTGCACCATGCAAGGTGAACCCCGTGAACTAAGTACCCTAGGTGAAAATAACATTTCAGTATTGCCTCATCAAGGCAACAAATATAATCCATGATGTTAATAAAAAGGAAACTGTTCTATAGGGGAAGGAGTATATGGGAACTCTATACTTCCTGCTTATTTTTACTGTCAACTTAAACCGGCTCTAAAAATTAAAATCTATTATCTTTGTTAAGTAAAACAATAGAGAACTAGGTATCATCTAACACTAAAATTAAAAATAAAAATACAATACAACCCATAGAAAGAGAAAATATTCTCAAATCACATTTAAAATAAGGAAATTTTATCCAGAATTGATAAAGAATGCTTACAGGATAAATAGCTCTATTAAAAACAGGCAAAAAGGTCTGAGTAGACATTTCTCCAAAGCAGATATACAAATAACCAATAAATACATGAAAAGATGTTCAACACCATTAGACATTAGAGAAAGGCAGATCAAAACCATGAGATAAAACTTTACATTCACTGATTCACTCAGATGGCAATAATCATAAATATAGATAATAAGTTTTGCTGAGAATGTGAAGAAATTAAAACCTTCAAATGTTTCTGTTGAGGATATAAAATGACAGCTACTTTGGAAAATAATATGGCAATTGTCAAAAGTTACACATAGAGTTATTATCTGACCCAGCACTTTCATGTCTACATTTTTTGGTAAAAATTTATAAGCATATAAATTTATTTCCAGGTATAAAGAGCCTGGTATATTCTAAGCCAACTTGAAGAGGAGGAACAGAGTTGGAGAAATTACATTACATAACTTCAAGGTTTACTTTAAAGCAAATGTAATCTCAAAGCTATAATGTTAGCATAAGGATCAATACATAGTAGAAATATAATTTTAAAAAATAATCCCAGAGATAATCCCAACCTTATATCATTAATTAAGTTTTCAACGAGTACGTAAAGTAATTTCCTGGGTAAGATAGACGCTTTCATCAAATGGTGCTGGATTAAGTGAATATTGATATGAAAAAAAAGTAAATTGACTGTCAACCTCATATTATACACAAGCTTAAATTGAGCTGGATCATCAGTTCAGTTCAGTTCAGTCTCTCAGTTGTGTCCAACTCTTTGCAACCCAATGGACTGCAGCACGCCAGGCGTCCCTGTCCATTATGATCTCCCAGAGTTTACCCAAACTCATGTCCATTGAGTTGGTAATGCCATCCAACCATCTCATCTTCTGTTGTCCCCTTCTCCTCCCACCTTCAATCTTTCCCAGCATCAGGGTCTTTTCCAAGGAGTCAGTTCTTCGCATCAGATGGCCAAAGTATTGGAGTTGCAGCTTCAACATCAGTCCTTCCAATGAACACTCAGGACTGATTTCCTTTAGGATGAACTGGTTGGATCTCCTTGCAGTCCAAGGGACTTTCAAAAGTCTTCTCCAGCTCCACAGTTCAAAAGCATCAATTCTTCGGTGCTCAGCTTTCTTTGTAGTCCAACTCTCACATCCATACATGACCACTGGAAAAACCATAGCCTTGAATAGACGGACCATTGTGGGCAAAGTAATGTCTCTGCTTTTTAATATGCTGTCTAGGTGGGTCATAACTTTCCTTCCAAGGAGCAAGTGTCTTTTAATTTCATGGCTGCAGTCACCATCTGCAGTGATTTTGGAACCTAAAAAAAATAAAATCTGCCACTGTTCCCCCATCTATTTGCCATGAAGTGATGGCACCAGACACCATGATCTTAGTTTTCTGAATGTTGAGCATTAAGCCGACTTTTTCACTCTCCTCTTTCACTTTAACCAAGAGTCACTTTAGTAGTTCTTCACATTTTGCCATAAGGATGGTGTCATCTGCATATCTGAGGTTATTGATATTTTTCCTGGCAATCTTGATTCCAGCTTGTGCTTCATCCAGTCCAACATTTCTCATGATGTTCTCTACATATAAGTTAAATAAGCAGGGTGACAATATACAGCCTTAATGTACTCCTTTTCCTATTGAAACCAGTCTGTTTTTCCATGTCCAGTTCTAACTGTTGCTTCCTGACCTGCATACCGGATCATAGACAACATAAGACCTAAACCTATAATGCTTATTAAAAAGTACAGAATATGTCGGTGGATTTTTGTAGTGAATTTCCTTTTAAAGGACATGGAAACTAATTACCATAATAAGTTAAAAAAAGGTTTACCATCATAAAGGAAATTCATTAAAATGCAGCATTAAGAAAAATAAACAATTCATGCTGCTGCTGCTGCTAAGTCGCTTCAGTCATGTCTGACACTGTGCGACCCCATAGACGGCAGCCCACCAGGCTCCCCCGTCCCTGGGATTCTCCAGGCAAGAACACTGGAGTGGGTTGCCATTTCCTTCTCCAATGCATAAAAGTGAAAAGTGAAAGTGAAGTCATTCAGTCGTGTCCAACTCTTAGCGATCCCATGGACTGCAGCCCACCAGGTTCCTCTGTCCATGGGATTTTCCAGGCAAGAGTACTGGAGTGGGGTGCCATTGCCTTCTCTGAGATAATTCATAGGTGAGAAATATTCATAATTTATATTTTTGGAATAAGTCACAGAATTCAAACTATATGAAGAAATATAATTCAATAATGAAGACACTTAAATACAAAGTGAGGAAATATTTGAACACATGCATCAAAGAAGAAGATATACAGATGGCCTAAAATAAACACATTTAAAAAGACAGTAGCATTAGTTATCAGGAAAGTGAAAATTAACATCAAAATGAATTAACTCGATGCATCCACTAAAATGGCTAAAATTATAAAGACTGATTACTACTAAAAGTTGACAGAAATGTGGTTTTTCTCATACATTTTTGATGGAAATGTACAGTGATGCAGCCACTTTTGAAGATTGTCTGGCAATTTTTTATCAGCATTAATTATACACCTCATTATGTAAAGGCAATTAGGTATTCACCTAAGAGAAATAAAAGTACTGTTTACAAAAAGGACTATGCAAAAATGTTTGCAACAACTTTATTCATATTAGATCCAAGTGAAATACTACCTAAGTATTCATCAATAAGGAATCAATTTTTTTTTTTTACAAAATATTATATTGATACATACTGTCATTGATCAAAGGGAATACTTTACTAATATACGTAATGACATGGATGAATTTCAAAATATTAATGCTGGCTGACAGCAGACTTATGTAGAGCATATGAGGTATCATTCTATTTATATGAGATTCTAAGGTGAGGAGAAACAAATCTATGGTGAAAAAAATCAGAATGCTGGCTGTTTGGAGGATTTAACTTTTCAGTTCTGTGAACTGCCTAGAAAGGAAAAAAGTACTGTAAATAAATAACACACACTAGTCAATAATATGAATGCTGAATTATTTGTGTGTACTAGTGTAAAAATTTACACAAAATTGCATTTATTTAGTGGATAAATTAAGCAGTCTATAAATGGATAGATATATTAATAGTGTTAGTAGAAATATCATAAAATGATAATTGTGGAATCTAGCTGATAATTGTGTGTTCACCATAAAATTCTTTTGTATATTTTGATGCTATGCTTCATCTTTAAAAACATCTTAGTAGGGATAATTTGTAACCAGTAACACTGATGAAACTGAAGATGAATGGTTCTATGAAGACCTACAAGATCTTTTAGAACTAACACCCAAAAAAGATGTCCTTTTCATTATAGGGGTCTGGAATGGAAAAGTAGGAAGTCAAGAAACACCTGGAGTAACAGGCAAATTTGGCCTTGGAATGTGGAATGAAGCAAGGCAAAGACTAATAGAGTTTTGCCAAGAAAATGCACTGGTCATAGCAAACACTGTCTTCCAACAACACAAGAGAAGACTCTACACATGGACATCACCAGATGGTCAACACCGAAATCACATTAATTATATTCTTTGCAGCCAAAGATGGAGAAGCTCTATACAGTCAACAAAAACAAGACCAGGAGCTGACTGTGGCTCAGATCATGAACTCCTTATTGCCAAATTCAGACTTAAACTGAAGAAAGTAGTGAAAACCACTAGACCATTCAGGTATGACCTAAATCAAATCCCTTATGATTATACAGTGGAAGTGAGAAATAGATTTGAGGGTCTAGATCTGATAGATAGAGTGCCTGATGAACTATGGAATCAGGTTCATGGCATTGTACAGGAGACAGGGACCAAGACCATCCCCATGGAAAAGAAATGCAAAAAAGCAAAATGGCTGTCTGGGGAGGCCTTACAAATAGCTGTGAAAAGAAGAGAAGCAAAAAGCAAAGGAGAAAAGGAAAGATATAAGCATCTGAATGCAGAGTTCCAAAGAATAGCAAGAAGAGATAAGAAAGCCTTCTTCAGTGATCAATGCAAAGAAATAGAGGAAAAGAACAGAATGGGAAAGACTAGAGATCTCTTCAAGAAAATTAGAGATACCAAGGGAACATTTCATGCAAAGATGGGCTCGATAAAGGACAGAAATGGTCTGGACCTAACAGAAGCAGAAGATATTAAGAAGAGGTGGTAAGAATACACTGAAGAACTGTACATAAGAGATCTTCAAGACCCAGATAATCATGATGATGTGATCACTAATCTAGAGCCAGACATCCTGGAATGTGAAGTCAAGTGGGCCTTAGAAAGCATCACTAGGAACAAAGCTAGTGGAGGTGATGGAATTCCAGTTGAGCTGTTTCAAATCCTGAAAGATGATGCTGTGAAAGTGCTGTACTCAATATGCCAGCAAATTTGGAAAACTCGGCAGTGGCCACAGGACTGGAAAAGGTCAGTTTTCATTCCAATTCCAAAGAAAGGCAATGACAAAGAATGCTCAAAGTACCGCACAATTGCACTCATCTCACTCGCTAGTAAAGTAATGCTCAAAATTCTCCAAGCCAGTCTTCAGCAATACATGAACTGTGAACTCCCTGATGTTCAAGCTGGTTTTAGAAAAGGCAGAGGAACGAGAGATCAAATTGCCAACATCTGCTGGATCATGGAAAAAGCAAGAGAGTTCCAGAAAAACATCTATTTCTGCTTTATTGACTATGCCAAAGCCTTTGACTGTGTGGATCACAATAAACTGTGGAAAATTCTTCAAGAGATGGGAATACCAGACCACCTGACCTGCTCTTGAGAAATCTGTATGCAGGTTAGGAAGCAATAGTTAGAACTGGACATGGAACAACAGACTGGTTCCAAATAGGAGAAGGAGTACATCAAGGCTGTACATTGTCACCCTGCTTATTTAACTTCTATGCAGAGTACATCATGAGAAACGCTGGACTGGAAGAAGTACAAGCTGGAATCAAGATTGCCGGGAGAAATATCAATAACGTCAGATATGCAGATGACACCACCCTTATGGCAGAAAGTGAAGAGGAGCTAAAAAGCCTCTTGATGAAAGTGAAAGAGGAGAGGGAAAAAGTTGGCTTAAAGCTCAACATTCAGAAAACAAAGATCATGGCATCTGGTCCCATCACTTCATGGGAAATAGATGGGGAAACAGTAGAAACAGTGTTAGACTTTATTTTTTTGGGCTCCAAAATCACTGCAGATGGTGATTGCAGCCATGAAATTAAAGGATACTTACTCCTTGGAAGAAAAGTTATGACCAACCTAGATAGTATATTCAAAAGCAGGGACATTACTTTGCCGTAAGGTCCGTCTAGTCAAGGCTATGGTTTTTCCTGTGGTCATATATGGATGTGAGAGTTGGACTGTGAAGAAGGCTGAGCGCCAAAGAATTGATGCGTTTGAACTATGGTATTGGAGAAGACTCTTGAGAGTCCCTTGGACTGCAAGGAGATCTAACCAGTCCATTCTGAAGGAGATCAACCCTGGGATTTCTTTGGAAGAAATGATTTTAAAGCTGAAGCTCCATTACTTTGGCCACCTCATGAGAAGAGTTGACTCATTGGAAAAGACTCTGATGCTGGGAGGGATTGGGGGCCGGAGGAGACGGGGAAGACCCAGGATGAGATGGCTGGATAGCATCATGGACTCGATGGACGTTAGTCTGAGTGAACTCCGGGAGATGGTGGTGGACAGGGAGGCCTGGTGTGCTGCGATTCATGGGGTCGCAAAGAGTCGGACATGACTGAGTGACTGAACTGAACTGAACTGAGGGATACTTTGTGACACATCATTTATAGTGAAAAATTTTAAATGTAGTTTTCTTAGGGGAAATGTATATTTTTTGTGCTAATTTCCACTATGTTTCTTATGGGAAACCAAATTGATAAATCGGCACATAAACCCAGAACACTATTATTTTACTTCAATTTGGCGAATAAAAATCAACCTATTCTGGTTTTCTAGTCATGAACAAAATCTCTCAAGTATTAAGTATGATCAACTTTGCATAATACCATTTGGAAGAAACATTCCTAACAACCAAAATGATATCAAGAACTTTAGAAATTAAAATGACAGGGGAAATAAAAATGGCTCGTGGTAACCATTAAATTCATGTTAACTTTTTAACTTAGTTAAGGTTTGAGAGAGACTCCCTTGGACTAGTCCCCTTCTTCTTTCCTCACGGTGGCTTCTAAATTATTCATCATAATTATCGAGGGCCCCCCTCGATGTAAACGTTCAACACGTATATACATTAAATGTCTAATTTTATTTATTTGTGTTTTAAACAGAATGCCAAGGCACAGAGAAATAATGTGACTCACCAAGTTCACAAAATATGGTTCTCTAATTGTACTTTCAATTAAAATAATAATTCAGGCTAATATAGTAACATAAAACAGTTGCTTATGTGATTAAATTTTCCACTTCTTTCTTGCAATTACTGATAGACTTGAAAATGTGCATTGGCTTTTCTTGTTTTGTTTCCCAAATAACTCATTAATTTTGAATAAATTAATGTAGAAGATATTAAACCAAATGAAAATGAAAATATCTCCTTTTCAGTGTTAGACTTGTGGAACAGTTTCTGATGAATATGCTTGGATAATGTACAAATTTACCAGTGTGGTTTTTAATAACAGTAATAATTTCAGAAACATTATTTCTTAATGTTACCTTTTCAGTCTTCATATGTACTACTCACTCAAAAGTTATTACTGTTAAAAGGGAATGATTCAAATATACCTAGCAAAGGTATACACCATGCTGACTTGATATCCATAAATGTAGTGAAATGATGCTTCCCTGTGACTCAGCTGCTACAGAATCTGCCTGTAATGTGGGAGACCTGGGTTCAACCCCTGGGTTGGGAAGATCCCCTGGAGAAGGGAAAGGGTACCCACTCCAGTATTCTGGCATGGAGAATTCCATGGACTACAGTCCATGTGGTCACGAGATGGACACGACTGAGCGACTTTCCCAATGAAAGCACGTGAAGTCTATTCTCTGAGCAAATTTCCTATATTCATACAATATTACTAACTATAATCATCATGCTATATATTAGATATCTAGACGTATTCATCCTACATAACTGCAACTTGACCAACAGCTTCCTATTTACCCTACTTCCTTCTCCCTGGTAATTACCCTTTTACTCTGCTCCTATGTATTCAACTTTCTTACATTCCACATGTAAGTATGATGATACAGTTTTTTTTTTTCTTTCTGTTTCTGACTTATTTCACATAGCATAGTTCTTCTAGGTTCATCCATGTTCTCTAAAATGGCAAGATCTCTCTCTTTTTTTAAGGCTAATACTGCACAATTTCTTTATCCATTCATTGCTTGGTAGACTCATAGGTTGTTTCTATATCTTAACTATTGTGACTAATGCTACAATCAATATGGGAATATAAATGCCTCTTAGAGATGCTGATTTCATTTCCTTTGAGATTATAACCAGAAAATGATTTGTGGATCATGTTAGTTCTATTTTTAGGTTTTTGAGGAATCTCTCTACTGTTGTCCATAATGGCTGTACCAATGTACACTCATACCAATAGTGTATAAGTATTCTTTTTTCTCCATATCTTTGCTAAAACATCATTTTTTTCTTTCTGTTTTTCCTGATAATAGCCTTTCTAACAGCTGTGATGTGTTATCTCATTTTGGTTTTGATATGCTTCTCATGATGATCAATGGTGTAAGTATTTTTTTAGACACCTGCTGATCATTTGTACATCTTATTCAGAAAAATGTCTGTTCAGATCCTTTGCCTAGATTTAAATGAGATAGTTTTGTCTTGTTTTTTGTTTTGTTGTCATTGTTATTGAGTTGTAAGTGTTCTTTATATTGTTTGGATATTAACTCTTACAGATGTGTGTACATATGTGCTAAGTCAGTTCAGTTATGTCCAACTCTTTGTGACCCTATGGACCATAGCCCATGGGGCTCCTTGGTCCTTGGGATTTTCCAGGCAATAATACTGGAGTATTACATGACCTTCCTCAGAGAATCTTCCCGCCCCACAGATCAAACCCATGTCTCTTATGTCTCCTGCATTTGCAGGGAGGTTCTTTACCAGTAGCACCACCTGGGAAGCCCCTTATCAGAAAACATCTTTTGCAAATATTTTTTCTGAATTATAGGTTGCTTTTTCATTTTGTTGGTGGTATCCATTGCCGTACAGAAGCTTTTTATTTCAGTATAGTCCCACTTGTTTATTTTTGCTTTGTTTCCTGAGCCTTTGGTGTTAGATCCAAAAAAAATCACTGACAAAGCCAACATCAAAGAGCTTTTTTCCTATGTTTTCTTCTAGTACTTTTATGGTTTCAGGTCTTATCTTTAAGTCTTTAATCCATATTAAGTTACTTTTTTTGTGTGAGTATTATGAGATAAGGGGCACATTCATCTCCTATTTTTTCAAACTATGAATGGCTGCTTGCATGTAAAAGTTCTGGCTTTTCTTTAACTATTTGCATTTTAACCATTAGTGACATTTAGTAAACACAAAGACTTGTGATTTCAGCTAACAAATGGAGACATAGAAACAGAAAAGTTAATTTGCAGAGTGAAGACGCACTATATATTTCTACCTGTATGACAAGTTTATCTGACTTTTTCCTTCTGGAGTAGGGAATCATGTTGACAATTATATATGATGAAGCAACATTTTGGGCCTCTACTTTTTTACTCTAATTATCTGAGTTTCTCCTTTGAAATTTCAAGGAAAATAACAATGCATGGAAACAAATCATTGTGATCAGTCTCTAATTTTCTTTCCCCATTTTGTGCTTAGAAAAACACAAATGCTTGCTGCATCATATATTCACCACATATTTTAAGAAACTATCCAAGAGAGCAACTGTAAAAGGTTGAATGTTCTATATGGTTGTAAACAAGTGTTCTCAAGTTCCAGCATGCATCCAAAACACCTGAAGATTTGTTAAAATACAGATTCCTGTGTGGTACCCCTGGAGCTTCTCATTCATATGTACAGGGTTTAAGGTGGAACCCTAAGATGACATATCTAGCAAATTCCCAGGGAACACTAATGTGGCCCAGCAACTACACTTTAACAGTGATCACTCTACCCTAATTGCCCTGTAAGTCACATCAAATAAGTATTTTATCTTAAAGAGAATTCCAAAAAAAAAAAAAATAGTGAAGTTGGAGATTATAGAATATTATTTCTTTACCTTGCTGTTAACACTAGCATAAGCATTAGAGTACACTGTATACAGTATAGGAATGAAACATGTAGTGCACTTGTTAAGGTTTTATTTGATATTTGAATCCAGAAACATTAGGGAGTTATATGACCTAATAATGTCCACTGGTAATGTGGTTCTAATTTTTAAAACACATGATTTTTAACAATCTGTAAGTATTTAAAGTATTTTTTCTTTCTCTTCCTTCCTTCTTTCCATCCTCCTTTCATTCCTTCCTTCTCCTATTTCATTCCATTTCTCTCTTCCTTCCCTTATTACTTCCTTTCCATAGGAAAAAAAAAAATTAATGTATATTTTCATGGCCAGACAAAGCTGAATTCCTTTTGCAGGAGCATGGCGCAGGAGCGACAGAATTCCAGCTGAGCTATTTCAAAGCCTTAAAGTGCTGTGCTCAATGTGCCAGCAAATTTGGGAAACTCAGCAGTAGCCAGAGGGCTAGAAAAGGTCAGCCCCAATGCAAAAAAAAGGGGAGAGGGGGCAGTGACAAAGAATGTTCAAACTACTGGGGAGTTGCACTCATTTCTCATGCTAGTAAGGTTACACTCAAAATCCTTCAAACTAGGCTTCAGCCGTTAGAGAACTAATAACTTCCAGATACACAAACTTGATTTAGAAAAGGCAGAGGAACCAGAGATCAAATTGCCAATATCCGTTGGATCGTAAAGAAAGGAAGGGAATTCCAGAAGACATCTACTTCTGCTTCATTGACTACACTAAAGCCTTTGACTGTGTGGATCACAACAAACTGTGGGAAATTCTTAATGAGATGAGAATACCTGACTACCCTACCTGTCTCCTGAAAAACTTAAATGTGGATCAAGAAGCAACAGTTAGAACTTTACATGGAACAACTGACTGGTTCAAAATTGTGAGAGGAGTGTAACAAGGCTGTATATTGTCACCCTGTTTATTTAAATTACATGCAGAGAACATTATGCAAAATGTCAAGCTGGATGAACCACAAGCTAGAATCAAGATTACTGGGAGGAATATCAACAAGCTCAGATATGCAGATGATACTGAACTAATGGCAGAAAGTGTATGCGTGCTAAGTCACTTCAGTCACATCTGACTCTTTGCGATGCCATGAACTGTAGCCCACCAGGCTCCTCTGTGCATGGGATTCTCTAGGCAAAAATACTGAAGGGGGTTACCATGACCTCCTCTAGGGGATCTTCCCAACCCAGGGGTCAAACCCACATCTCTTACATCTCCTGCATCGGCAGGCAGATTCTTTACCACTAGGGCCACCTGGGAAGATGCTAATAGCAGAAAGTGAAGAGAAACTAAATAAAGAGCCTCTTGATGAGAGTGAAAGAAGAGAGTGAAAAAACTGGCTCAAAACTCAGCATTCAAAAAGCAAAGATCATGGTACCTAGTCCTATCACTTCATGGCAAATAGAGGGGGAAAAAGTGGAAGTGATGACATTTTCTTTTCTTGAGCTCCAAAATCACTGTGGGTGGTGACTGCAGCGATGAAATTAAAAGTCACTTGCTCCTTGGGAGGAAAGCTATGAGAAATCTAGACAGCATTTTGAAAAGGAGAGACATCGTTTTACGAACAAAGGTCTGTCTAGTCAAAGCTATGATTTTTTCAGTAATCATGCATAGATATGAGAGTTGGACCATAATGAAGGTTGAGTGCCTAAGAATTGATGCTTTAAAACTGTGTTGCTGGAAAAGACTTTTGAGAGTCCCTTGGAGATCTAACCAGTCAATCCTAAAGGAAATCAAACCTGAATATTCATTGTAGGGACTGATGCTGAAGCTAAAGCTCCAATACTTTGGCCACCTGACGTGAAGAGCCAGTTTAATGGGAAAGACTCTGATGCAGGGAAATATTGAGGGCTGAAGGAGAAGAGTCCAGCAGAGGATGAGAAGGTTGGGTGACATCACTGACTTGATAGACATGATTTTGAGCAAATTCCAGGCGATAGTAAAGAACAGGGAAGCCTGGTATACTGCAATCCACGGGGTTGCAAAGAGTTGGAAATGACTTACAGTGTAAACAACAACAACAACAGTGCAGTAGTATAACTCTGGGAGACTTAAGGTGAATATTATTACAATGTACATTCATGCCCTCACCGTGGGATTATTATCTTAATACATGCCAATAGGAAAAGAATTAAGCAATTAAATCATTTTCATTCATATAGAGACATGGCACATTTCTAGTTGCCCAAAAATGATGAAAACATTATAAATTTTATTTTGGAGTAAATTTTTTAAAGAACTTAATCTTGTATAATACCTTTCTTACCATTTCACTGTGCTTACAATTTGATAGTAGGGCAGCACAAATACATGAGGGGATGAGAAATATAGAGACATATCCCTCCCATCCCTTTGGCTCTGCACTGTGACTCTAATTTAAGTGTACTTCCTTTGGAGCTGTGAAAGGACAAGGTTGCTGATGTTTGGGAAGAAGTTTAATTTTCGATTGTCACCTTCTTGTGAAAGTTCAAGAAATAAGTCGTAGCTTAAGTCTTCTTCTTCTTCTTTTTTTTTTTTTTAAAGGTCCTGGAGTGAAAAGAAAAGAAAGCAACAACAAAAACTGATTTTTTTAATGCAAAACCAGACACTTTTCTGTGACTCTGTCAGTTTTATCACTTGTAAAATCTGTGGGGAATGGGTTAAATAATCAACCAATTTCTTGCATAAACGATGTTTTAATACCTTCATCCTACAGCCATGTTTGGAGCCCACTTACACATGTTAAGGACCCTGCTGATCATATCTGTACATATTTCTTCACATGTGTGCTTGTTTGGCAGCACCTTGCCTTCATGAAGCCTTTCTAAAAAACAAAGTTATGTGTTTTTTCTTTTTCAAAAGGTATCTACATATGTATTTTCCCCAAAACATTTGGGGAAACAGAATCATTACTCTTACCTAGTAATGGAAATGTATTTGAAGTGATGGGGAATGCAGCTTTAGAATTCTGACACTACATGATCTCATTTTTTGGCAAGGAACCTGTATTATTGGATCTCTTCAGTTCAGTTCAGCATGGCTATACTGCTTTTAATTTGATTATGCTTTTGATGTTTTCTATGAAAAATACACAATTAAAATATTCACATATTGGAACTAACTTAACATGATGTGTGAAAACAATTTATGAGTGTGACCACTGGTATTTGGTTAGAATTCTTTCATATATGTTCCTGACATTTATCAGAATATATTTATGGTAGCGCTTGATTCTTGCATGTTGGAGCAATGATGTATTTTCCTTATTATTTTCTGCTCTTTAAAAATAAGAGTCACTGTCTTCTACTTCCAACTTCACAAATCCCTGTTGAGGTCAGTGCTTTCTAAAGTAGAAGGCAATTTTATCCACTCCAAATGAACAATTAGCATAAATTCATCTTTCTTAAATAGGGTGAATTCTCCATTTAGAGCACCATGGTTTATTTTAACATTTTATGTACACTTCAATAGCTTGAAGAATTCTGCATGCTATTATTCCAAAATGATTTTTGACTTTCAAATTGCTGATCTTAATAAGATGGGCTTTCTTCATCTCCTATATTACCATATCATACCTAATGAAATCAGATTCAACCAATCAAATTCCTGGATGACTGACCTTTATTAACTGGTAATTCAGAAACACGATTTCAGAAGGCTCTATCTTATAATGCAAAAAAAAAAACACATAAGATTGCTTTTCATTGGCCAAGGAAGAAAAAGGTTCTCTGGAGTCTACTCAAAATTAAGCCTCAAAATATGATAGAAAGATAGAGAAACAATGTGTACTCTTTCAGAAGATGACATTAATTCAGCTACTTGTGCAATTTTACAGTCGATTGTATTTATTATATTATCCTTGGACAATACTGCTGTATGCTTGAAAGATGCGATATAATATCCATTTAATTGACTATATTAAGTCTTTTGCAAGAAAATACTTATTTTTTCCTCTAAAGATGTTTCTTTCAGGAAACAATATACCATGTACGCATTCTTTCATCAAGCAATTTTGCAATTTATTATGTGGGCATGTAGGAAATACAGCCTATATCTTTTACCAATCACCTTCTCTTTGTGAGGAACTAATCTAGGCAATTTAAAACAGAGACTAGGTTTATGCATTCAAAGACATAACTCTTAGAATGAGAAATAAATTGTCATAGTGTTCTTTGAATGGTGACACTGAGGTAATCATTGTTTGCAGTGGGAAATAATTCTAAATTACAATGTCCCTCTTGCTCCCAGTCATCATAACACCACTGTGCACTCTTGTTCTTCCCAACTCCTATTCTGAGGCCTATCGTTTTTAACTTCCTAGCTTGAAACAGGTAAAGCAGAGGTAATTTTGATTATTCTCTTTTAAAACTTTTATTGTAAATTGCTATAAAGCCCAGAAATAAGGAAAATAGCAACTGTGGGGACATTATTAATGTTTTGTGACTTTTAAATGATTTCTTAGGTATTTATCAAAAATAGGAATATAACCAACACTTCTTTTTTTTGCCCCTGAGAGTCATTCTTTCAGTTCAGTTCAGTCAGTTCAGTCGCTCAATAGTGTCCAACTCTTTGCGATACCATGAGTCACAGCATGCCAGGACTCCCTGTCTGTCCATCACCAACTCCCAGAGTTCACAAAACTCAGGTCCATCGAGTTGGTGGTGCCATCTAGGTATCTCATCCTCTATCGTCACCTTCTCCTCCTGCCCCCAATCCCTCCCAGCATCAAAGTCTTTTCCAATGAGTCAACTCTTCACTTGAGATGGCCAAACTACTGGAGTTTCAGCTTTAGCATCATTCCTTTCAAAGAACACCCAGGACTGATCTCCTTTAGAATGGACTGGTTGGATCTCCTTGCAGTCCAAGGGACTCTCAAGAGTCTTCTCCAACACCACAGTTCAAAAGCATCAATTCTTTGGCGCTCAGCTCTCTTCACCGTCCAACTCTCACATCCATACATGACCACTGGAAAAAACCATAGCCTTGACTAGACAGACCTTTGTGGCAATGTCTCTGCTTTTGAATATGCTATCTAGGTTGGTCATAACTTTTCTTCCAAGGAGTAGGCGTCTTTTAATTTCATGGCTACAATCACCATCTGCAGTGATTTTGGATCCCCCAAAAATAAAATCTGACAGAGTTTCCACGGTTTCCCCATCTATTTCCCATGAAGTGATGGGACCAGATGCCATGATCTTCATTTCCTGAATGTTGAGTTTGAAGGCAACTTTTTCACTCTCCTCTTTCACTTTCATCAAGAGACTTTTGAATTCCTCTTCACTTTCTGCCATAAGGGTGGTGTCATCTGCATATCTGAGGTAACTGATATTTCTCCTGGCAATCTTGATTCCAGCTTGTGCTTCTTCCAGCCCAGCGTTTCTCGTGATGTACTCTGCATAGATGTTAAATAAGCAGGGTGACAATATACAGCCTTGATGTACTCCTTTTCCTATTTGGAACCAGTCTGTTGTTCCATGTCCAGTTCTAACTGTTGCTTCCTGACCTGCATACAGATTTCTCAAGAGGCAGGTCAGGTGGTCTGGTATTCCTGTCTCTTTCAGAATTTTCCACAGTGTATTGTGATCCACACAGTCAAAGGCTTTGGCATAGTCAAGAAAGCAGAAATAGATGTTTTTCTGGAACTCTCTTGCTTTTTCCATGATCCAGTGGATGTTGGCAATTTGATCTCTGGTTCCTCTGCCTTTTCTAAGACCAGCTTGAACATCAGGAAGTTCATGGTTCACATATTGCTGAAGTCTGGCTTGGAGAATTTTGAGCAGTATTTTACTAGCATGTGAGATGAGTGCAGTTGTGCAGTGGTTTGAGCATTCTTTGGGATTGGAAGGAAAACTGACCTTTTCCAGTCCTGTGGCACTACTGATTTTTCCAAATTTCCTGGCATATTGAGTGCAGCACTTTCACAGCATCATCTTTCAGGATTTGAAATAGCTCTACTGGAATTCCATCACCTCCACTAGCTTTGTTCCTAGTGATGCTTCCTAAGGCCCACTTGACGTCACATTCCAGGATGTCTGGCTCTAGGTGAGTGATCATACCATTGTGATTATCTTGGTCATGAAGATCTTTTTTGTACAGTTCTGTGTATTCTTACCACCTCTTCTTAATATCTTCTGCTTCTGTTAGGTCCATACCGTTTCTGTCCTTTATTGAGCCCATCTTTGCATGAAATGTTCCCTTGGTATCTCTAATTTTCTTGAAGAGAACTCTAGTCTTTCCCATTCTGTTCTTTTCCTCTATTTCTTTGCATTGATCACTGAAGAAGGCTTTCTTATCTCTTCTTGCTATTCTTTGGAACTCTGCATTCAGATGCTTATATCTTTCCTTTTCTCCTTTGCTTTTCACTTCTCTTCTTTTCACAGCTATTTGCAAGGCCTCCCCAGACAGCCATTTTGCTTTTTTGTATTTCTTTTCCATGGGGATGGTCTTGATCCCTGTCTCCTGTACAATGTCACGAACCTCATTCCATAGTTCATCAGGCACTCTATCTATCAGATCTAGGCCCTTGAGTCTATTTCTCACTTCCACTGTATAATCATAAGGGATTTGATTTAGGTCATACCTGAATGCTCTAGTGATTTTCCCTGCTTTCTTCAATTTAAGTCTGAATTTGGCAATAAAGAGCTCATGCTCTGAGCCACAGTCAGCTCCTGGTCTTATTTTTGTTGACTGTATAGAGCTTCTCCATCTTTGGCTGCAAGGAATATAATCAATGTGATTTCGGTGTTGACCATCTGGTGATGTCCATGTGTAGATTCTTCTCTTGTTTTGTTGGAAGAGAGTGTTTGCTATGACCAGTGCTCTTGGTAAAAGTCTATTAGCCTTTGCCCTGCTTCATTCCGCATTCCAAGGCCAAATTTGCCTGTTACTCCAGGTGTTTCTTGACTTTTACTTTTGTATTCCAGACCCCTATAATGAAAAGGACATCTTTTTTGGGTGTAGTTCTAAAAGGTCTTAGAGGTCTTCATAGAAACATTCAACTTCAGCTTCTTCTGCGTTACTGGTTGGGGCATAGACTTGGATTACTGTGATATTGAATATTTTGCCTTGGAAACGAACAGAGATCATTCTGTCATTTTTGAGATTGCATCCAAGTACTGCATTTCGGACTCTTTTTGGACCATGATGGCTACTCCATTTCTCTAAGTGATTCCTGTCCACAGTAGTAGATATAGTGGTCATCTGAGTTAAAATCACCCATTCCAGTCCATTTTAGTTTGCTGATTCCTAGAATGTCAATGTTCACTCTTGCCATTCCTGTTTGACCACTTCCAATTTGCCTTGATTCATGGATATAACATTCCAGGTTCCTATGAAATATTGCTCTTTACAGCTTCGGACCTTGCTTCTATCACCAGTCACATCCACAACCGGGTATCGTTTTTGCTTTGACTCCATCCCTTCATTCTTTTGGGAGTTATTTCTCCACTGATCTCCAGTAGCATATTCAGCACCTACTGACCTGGGGAGTTCCTCTTTCAGTATTCTATCATTTTGCCTTTTCATAGTGTTCATGGCGTTCTCAAGGCAAGAATACTGAAGTGGTTTGCCATCGCCTTCTCCAGTGGACCACATAATGTCAGACCTCTCCAGCATGACCCATCTTGGGTGGCCCCACAGGGCATGGTTTAATTTCATTGAGTTAGACAAGGCTGCGGTCCTAGTGTGATTAGATTGACTAGTTTTCTGCGAGTATGGTTTTAGTGTGTCTTCCCTCTGATGCCCTCTTGCAACACCTACCATCTTACTTGGGTTTCTCTTACCTTGGACGTGGGTTATCTCTTCATGGCTGCTCCAGCAAAGCACAGCTGCTGCTCCTTACCTTGGACAAGGGGTATCTCCTCACTGCTGCCCCTCCTGGCCTTGAACGTGGAGTAGTTTTCTAGGCCCTCCTGCGCCCCTGCACCCACCGCTTCTTGGAAGTGGGGTAGCTCCTCCCGGCCGCTGCCCCTGGCCTTGGGCGGGGGGTAGCTCCTCTTGGCTGCTCCTGGGCTGTCGTAGCCTGGCACTCTTGGCCGCCGCCCCTGACCTCGGACGTGGGATAGCTCCTCTCGGCTGTTCCTACAGCATCACAGCCTGGCACTCTCAGCTGCTGCCCCTGACCTCAGACCTGGGGTAGATCCTCTTGACTGCTGCCCCTCGGGCATGGGGTCCTTCCGGCTTCTGCCCCTGACCTCGGACATGGGGTAGCTCCTCTCGGCTGTGCTTGTCCACCATTGCAGCCGCTCGCAGGCGGACATTCTTTAGGAGATAAAATATATCAGTACAAATAAATAAGTTGTATCAGTTAGAGTTCTAGCAGAAAATAGATGGTTCATACAGACCAGATATCTGGTCGCACAAAACCAATTATCTAGTTCACACAGATAATTGAAGAAAGATTTATAAAAGTTCATTTAAATTGATGTGGCAGGGACTTCTGCTTCCAGGAAGATGGCGTAGATATGTATTTCCCTTTTCCTCTTGCTAAGTGTATATAATAACTCTGGACATTTTATATAAAATAAGCATAAGGAGCCTCCAAATTATGTTAAGAAGACACACTAGCTACAGATCTGAGTACTGAAGGATCAATACAGTGATGAGTTTCCTTAGTTTTCGTTGTCTCATATATCCTAGATATAGAGTAGAAGAAGCTAGCAAACCAGAAATCCCAATGAGCACATATTTTTAAAAAGCCATCCATAGTAGCCTGTTCTTCTGGACAAATTACCAAGAAAAGGGTAGTTTAGCAAAACAGAAAATATTTACATAATAAATGTTTTGCTTCAGCCAAACACCAAGGAAAAACTGTCCCCTACCCTAGTCCACACCAGAAGGTTCTCAATGGGGAACTTGGCTTTCCACCCTTACTAGACTATAACAAGACAAGACACTGAAACCCCACACCAGAGCAGTGTTGGAAAAGCCACGTGGGGAGACTTTTTTTTAATCTCCACCTGGGTTTAAAGGAAGCACACACCTACTCCCTGCTAGGCTTCCTCTGACATTCCCCCATGCTGAGTGGGTGTACACTCAAACCAGGTGGGAACTAGGTCCCTGCTGCCTATATGGATTCTCAGAAACCACTCCCAACAGCAAAGTTAGGTTGCCTCATTGAAGCCTGACAAAGGTGGAAGCCTAGGTTCTCTAGAACATTCACTGCCACTCAGCACTAACAAGGTAATCTTCCACCCTCTCCATAGACACTGTCAGCAGTACAGATAACTGTAAATAGGGCACCTGAGCCCCTTGGAGAAGTGTAAAGGGTGGATCTGGAGGGACAAACAAGGGTTGTGTGACACATATATACTTAGGGAAATCTTGACACTTTCTTCATGTTCATGGGAACATATCTACTCAGTTACTCACCTTGAAGTCATTATTTAGAAATCTTGTGTATGCTGTTAGTAACATATAACTTTTAGGTAGCAAGGCTCATTATTTTTGTCTGAAAATAGGAAATAGCAATAGTTATCTCCAGCATTATAACAGGAATAAGAAAACAAAATTAAAACAAAGTATCACTTGGAACAACGCTGATACTCAGTTATTTTTCTTCTTTTATAACCTGTTTCCTTGGATCCTTTCCTTTTGCTTGTCTCTTGCTTGCTCATAATTAGGGCAGTGAATATTAAACTACCTATCTAATGCAACCTCTGTATTTGTTTCTGCATAGTAATATTTAGGCCTTGCCTTAAAGCTTTCATGGCTGTACATACTGACAGGCATCCTGTTCAGAGCACTGATATCAATACCAGTAACAGGGAAATTCTGAAGAGAAGATAGATTGACTATTCAGACTCAGAGGATGGTAACTCAGTCATCATGGAGTTCAAAGCCTGGATTTACTTTTGAAAAAAAAAATTCAGATTCTCACTCAGCTGGAGCCTCATATAAATATAACTAAGGTAAAACATGAAAAAGTTTCAAGGAATTGAGAGAAAGAGGCCGCAGTCACTCCAGTGTCAAAGGACAAAAGGAGTAATCATTATAATAAGAAGTAGGGTTAACTCTCTAAGTTTCCAAGGTGGGGACCAAGAAAATGACCATTGGATGCACTGAAGAAAAGATTATAGATGACCTATAGGAGGCAATTTAGTTAGAGGCTATATGAGATTACATAAGTATCAATGAGACTTATCTCCTCTAAAGAAATAAACTTAATGTCTCTATTTTGCTATGTAATTAGTGAGTATATTGAAGATGGTAATGATGATGATGATTGTGATGGTGATGATGATAATCACATTGATGAGGATGATTTATATGAGAAGACAAGTGTAATACTGATGGTTCATCCTTAGAGCCCATTACTGATCTGATCTTTTTGTTCATATTATAACTTGTCACTGTGGTAACTGAAGGACATATGGTACCTACTTTTAAACAGCACACCTTGTAAACTGAGATTCATCACAAATGAATATGATTTTTTTTCTCATTTTATGTATTTCCCTTTAAAAGTTTTTGTCTGGGTGGGTCTTACTTATGAGAGACTTCCATCATACCATGAAAGCCCATGAGAACTAAAGCTGTGTTCTAGACCTTGCTAGTCCATTTCACTTTGGAAAATGGTCTTCACAGTATGGCGAGGGTTGACTATTTTTAAAACTTTTAGATGTTAGAGAATGTACTTAGAAATTTTGAGTCAAAGGAACCTTCAATTATTAAGCCAAAGAAAGTAATCAAGTAGAGTGAAGTCACAGTTATATGGACTTCGGTGGGTTTGAAAAGAAAAAAAACATACTGCTACTTCATACAATTATATAAATTATCAATTTACTTACACTGTTCAATCATTCACTAAATTGGCATGCATTATGGACCAGTATTTCTCTGCATTTAAGGAAGAAAGATACTTTATTGAGCTTATATTGAGGGAGAATAATGCTAAACACATCTAAAGTTAAAGTCAAAGTTAGTCATGTCCAACTCTTTGTGACCCCATGCACTATTTAGTCCATAGAATTATCCAGGCCAGAATACTGGAATGGGTAGCCTTTCCATTCTCCAGGGCATCTTCCCAACCCAGGGATCGAACCCAGGTCTCCTGCATTGCCCGTGGATTCTTTACTAGCTGAGTCACCAGGGTAGCCCAAGAGTACTGGAATGGGTAGCCTATCCCTTCTCCAGCAGATCTTCCCAACCCAGGAATCGAACTGGAGTCTCCTGCATTGCAGGCAGATTCTTTACCAGCTCAACTATCAGAGAAACACATTTAACAGAGTGGTAAATACTATGAAAATAAAGTGAGTAAAGGATCTCTACAGGATAATAAAGATAATTTAAGGGGGCTGTTTTAGTTTGATGCCAAAGGACAGCTCCTTGGAGAAGGTAGTGTTTCACTGGATATCTGACTGAAAGAAGACTGGTTAACTTGCAAAGATACCTGGCAAGGAAGTGTTCCAGGCAGGAAATAGCAAGCGTAAAGGCCCTGGTATAGACATGAGCTTTGTACTTTGAGAATTGCAAATATGATGAGTATGGCTAGAGCTGACAAGAAGAGCAGGAGAGTTTGTTTTGAGTGTGATAAGAACCCACTGGAGATTTCTCTACAGGTAAGGGAAAAGACCCTGATGCTGGGAGGGATTGAAGGCAGGAGGAGAAGGGGACGACAGAGGATGAGATGGCTGGATGGTATCACCGACTCGATGGACATGAGTTTGGGTGAACTCTGGGAGTTGGTGATGGACAGCGAGGCCTGGCGTGCTGCGATTCATGGGGTCACAAAGAGTGGGACACAACTGAGCGACTGAACTGAAATGAGGGGACATTATATTTGTTCATATTCAAGGGTTCACCCCATCTATCTACTGACTGGAAGATATTATATATTGTAGAATGGCAAAGGTGAAACCAGGAAAACCAATTAGGTTATTCAATATTCCAGGCAAAAGACATTGGTGTCTTAGATGATGATGCAGCTGTGAAAGTTGTGGGGAAATATCCTCTTTTATGTGGTTTGAAGCATGAATCCACAAGAGTTTCTAACTGATTAGATGTTGGTATGAGGAAAAGAGAAGAATCATACTTAGATTTTTGGCCTAAAAAATAGAAAGGCAATGCCATTATTTGGCTACTCCCTGAAAACCACATTTTTGTTTCTGCACCACACTAGGTGATAATCCTTCCTGTATTCCTCAGTTTCTTCATCATACACAAGGACAATAATCTATACATTATGAAAAGTGACTTACATTTGTCAATATGGGGTTTCATTTTTATACACTTTTGAAGTTTAGGTTGATGCAGAAAGTCAGACACTTAAGAAACCCTATTTTAGATTCCATAGTTCAAGAGTTCATGGTAGTATTTTAAGCCTTTAAAAAATAAAAAAGAAGTTCCGAAATCTATTATCTTTTTATACTGCCTAATAATTATGTCTATGACTCATGCAAATCAACCTTTCAAATATCTTGTCATAAAATAAAGGGCAAGTCACAGAGTGTCTAACAAGAAGTTAGTAAAGAGAATAAATGAGTAATAGTTCAGCTTTCATCTGGCTTAAGTTTAAAACCCTCCAAACTTATCATTAAAGTTAATTTTTGATAACATGTCCTAAAACTACTCTGTCAAATTAGTCCTCACCTTATAGTTTGTATTAAGCTCTGAAAATCCTTTTGTGAAGAGTATGAAATGGTTATGGATCTACAGTAATCCATCCCTGGTTTTCATTCAAAAATCAGAGAGGTGGGATGGGGTGATTTACATATGGCCATATAATTATGAGATTCAGAAAAGACAGATCCAAACTCACTGTAAAACAACACAGAAACTGGAAAGAATGACACACTATGTAGCTTTAATAATCTCTTCATTGTCAATTAGTGTCATGAATAAATTACCGTCTTAATTGAGAAATTATAGACAACCATACACAGGCGACCAAATCTGGCAGTAGAGATCTTCTGCAGATAAAGTAGAAACACTTTATTTAATTAGCTTCACTTTTAAGGACTTTTACAAAAATAGGATTTAAAAAAAGTATAAAAACATCCATCTGGCATGCATAATGCCACGCCTACCAAGACACATGGTGTTAGCCCCAGGGAAATATCTCAAACTCTCATTGGTTACATTCTGAAGCCTTTCATTTTCATACTAAATGTATTTACTTGAGATGATTGGAAAGAAGGATAAAAACTTGGAAGATATAGAGAACTTGCCTCAGATTGTATTTTGGTGGCCTCTCCAGAGTCCATATCATACCTTTCTAATATTGGAAAAATCACACAAGTAGTAACTATAGCTTTATTTAAAGGCATAAATGAGATAAAGACAATTTAGATAGTTAGAATACCCTGATTAAAATGACTTTGTGCCAGAATTGCATGCACAATTTTGAATACCACAGCAATGTATACAGCTCAAGACAGATTGTAACTGAGGACTTCTATAATTTTATTTGTGCAGTCCAGGCATCTCTTCTAGGGAATATTCTGAGACCAATCTATGAAATAGTGACTAGCCCTTATGATGCAAAGCCATATAATATTTCTATTGGAAAGACTGTTAATGATTGCACTGAATGTCTTCCCTTTGATACTGTGAATCTCCTTTATGATGTCCCTGCAAGTCATCGCTGTGACCTACTTGAGTATTTTAAAGAGGAGGACCAGTTTTTTCCAGTCTACTGATGAGAAAGAGGAGGCAAAAGTGGTTATTCTACTTACTAAGGTCCTAAGTAGCCCCCCCTGCTACTCAGAATCTCTTCTTCATAAAACTTGATTTCTGTAGAAATGACCTCAAAATATTTATTGATCTGTGAGATTCTATTGTTTTGAGGTGCCCCGTTTCATTTTTTAAATCTTTTTTTGTCTGGAGCTGTTCATACATATAGCTACTAGCAGGAAAGTAGCTTATTTTAGTATGTCACTTGGTAGACTGTTCTGCAGCTATCAAAATGATAAATACAAATTGACATGAAAACCTCAGAATGTAATGTTAAATAAGAAATGCAACATCATGTACCATGATACAATTGTTTTTACATAGACCTGCTTATGGACAAAATCAGAAGAGATTATGCAACTATGAACATGTTTATTAGAGGAAAGAATTATAGATACCATTTTCCCACATTTTAAATGATATTTCTATAATTTAAGTGTAACTTTTAAATAGACAAGAGAATAGAAGATCTTCATATTGAGGCAAAACAATCACCCTGCAATTTTCACCTGCTGTCTTCACCCAGAGAGAATCTAGTTATTCTCTCTGGGCAGCCTTCCAGTAATTTGAAGGTAAACTTCATAATGGTCTATATTTTTTCCATCTAAGTCAAATACTCTGAATTTCTTTGGTTATTCTGCCTAGGACATGGTCTCTTAACTTGGGCATTTTAAATTTTAAAGTTAGCACCTAAAAATGAACATAGCATTCCTGTTGTAGTCTAACAGATATGGGACTATCACTGTCCCAGTTCTCATGAGTATGCAATTTCTATTACTATAGCTAAAAATTAATTAGGAGAAGGCAATGGCATCCCACTCCAGTACTCTTGCCTGGAAAATCCCATGGACAGAGGAGCCTGGAAGGCTGCAGTCCATGGGATCGCTGAGAGTTGGACACGGCTGAGTGACTTCCCTTTCACTTTTCACTTTCATGCATTGGAGAAGGAAATGGCAACCCACTGCAGTGTTCTTGCCTGGAGAATCCCAGGGATGGGGGAGCCTGGTGGGCTGCCGTCTATGGGGTTGCACAGAGTCAGACACGACTGAAGCGACTTAGCAGCAGCAGCAAAAACTAATAAGCTTTTGAACCAGTTGCATCACATGGTTGATTAGCAGTAGATTTTCTTTCATCTTATGGCAACCCACTCCAGTATTCTTGCCTGGAAAATTCCATGGGCAGAGGAGCCTGGCAGGCTACAGTCCATGGGATTGCAAAGAGTCGGACATGACTGAGCGGCTAGCATTCACTATTCTGTCATCTTAAAAGCCTTAATCTTTATACATGCATTGAGTCTCTGCTTTTTTCTCCCTCTCACATTTCACTTCATCAAAATAATTCTCTTGGATATAATTTGAGAACCATACATTTATCTCTAATTCTGTTTCCCAATGAAATCAGTACTATACCCTACTTTATATCACCCACAAATACAAATTAAATGGAAAAGAAAAAGCCTTTAAGCCACTAAAACAGAGCTTATCAAACTTTAGGGAACATATACATTGACTATATGACTTTTTAAAACACAGATATTAGGCTCCAATCCAAGAAGTTCTTATAATCTGATCAGTGTGGAGCCTGGTGACTTGCTTTTGAAGTCACTCCTAAGGCAGTTTGAAGCAGGTGATCCAGGAACCCACTATGGAAAACTCTCATGTAAGAGAACTTCCATTTCCTGACCTGTGATCAGTTACTAATTATATTAACTACTTATATAGTTACTTAGTTTTTATCAGAGACCCTGCAGAGTTAATACTGTGGAAGAAATTTCTAGGTCCAAGATAATAGGATGAATCTGGCTCACTCCATTTCTCTTGCATACCTGAACACAGAAAGGTTTGAGAGGATGACTCAAACATGAATGCTTTGCTAACTGTCTATGTGGGTGTACATATCTACTTGTTTATCATTTATATTTCTTTATTCATCTAACAAACATTTGTAATTAACATTACAAATGTATTAACATTACAAATATATATATATATATGCACACTATATATACTATATGTATGTGTATGTATATATATATACTAAGGCTTCCCTGGTGGCCCAAATGGTAAAGAATCTACCTGTCATGCAGGTGATCTGGGTTTGATCCCTGGATTGGGAAGATCCCCTGGAGAAGGGAATGGCAACCCACTCCTACTCCAGTATTCTTGCCTGGAGAATTCCATGGCTAAAGTCCATGGAGTTGCATGGACATGACTGAGCGACTCACACACAAACATACACACACACACACACACATACACACGTGCTAAGTACTATGCCAGGAAAGAATATAGGATGACCTTGTCTCATTAATAAGCAAACAAACAAAAAACAAAACCAACCAACCAAACTAAATCACACCTATTCCCCAGACTGTCCTGGATTATTCTTTCAAGGTTATAGCAGTGTTCTCCCTCAGTGTTCTTTTGACATGACTACAAATTTTGAGCTTACTCCTGCTCTCCCATTCTTGTCCTATAGATTGTTTCCTTGCTGGCTGTTTCCTTCCCAGCATTTTCCTTTAGTCAAGTCTGCCTTCTCAGGGTGCAGCCTATTCTTGTTCAAGTTCCTTCCTATGTCCACATAATGATCTGTTGAGCCAGACCCACCTGTTATCCCCATTTTACAGTTGAGAAACTTGGGTGAAGAGGAGGTAGATGTTTTGATTGAAATCGCAGAGATCATGAACGAAAGGAGTTAGAAAGTGGGTCTCTAACTTCCGTCTCAGTCTATTTCAATTTCCCCACACTGCTTTCGAAACTGCATGGTGCCTGGCACATTTTCACTTGACAGATGCTCATGTGAAAAAGGATGCATATAGATATGCCCCTGACAATTCTAGGCAATTTAATGCTAGGACTTACTCCAAGTGAATATTGATGGCTCAGTTCAATATAAAATGCATTGCTTTTGAGAATCACAGAATAAAAGATAGGTGATAAGAATCCAGAGAATTCAGAGTGGATTACACAGAAGGAAATAAGTGTATTGTATCCCTACTGGATCTAACCTATGAGTTACTCTTGAACCTAACCCTTCATGCTCAGTAAATTTCATTCACAATACCTTCCCTTCTGCTCTGGGAACATGAACCATGCTCTTTTTCAACTACTTTTGAGGGCCCATTGCTCTCTCTTTGAAAAACTCTGGATGCAGTTCATCAGATACTTCCTTCATGTCATTCAGGCCCCTGCACAAATGTCACCTTGTCACTGGAATTTCCTCTGCTTTCCTAAATGACCTGTCTCTCCAGATTGCTTAGTATTAGTTCACCCTCTTTTCATAGTGGTTTAGAACATCTGAAATAATATTCCTTATTTATTTGTTTATTGTTTATCTCCCTCACTAAAAGATTGATTGAGCTAGAGAAATTTTTAAATTTATTTACCAGTATAATCCTAGAATAAAAACAGAATCTGCTATAAAGTAAGCACACAATAAATATGTAGATGAATGAAATAATGACCTTAACGTGTTATAGGGAGAAAAACTTCAGTGTGTTTAGAAAAAAGAATGAATAAGAAGAAGGATCATTATGCTATATGTGTGCTTCATTGAGGAAATCCTGAGGCTTTTCATAGGATAAGTGTGCACTGCAGAGTAGTTTTCAAATCCCCCATTGTCCTTTTGCTTAATTTTTGAATAAAAAACAAGACAAAAGATACCCAATGATGACTGAATTTCAAGAATGTTCCTCCATCCAGATGCCTACTAGATATTTCAGTTATACTAAAATTTGTCCATTGTTAAGTATGATAACACTTTCCAAATCTACTACATATGACTCTGAAAGTCCCTTCTGACAGCTATTTGTCATTGCTCTCCATTGGTTCCAACCATCTATAGCAGCTAGAAATGATAAATGATAGAAAGAAATCTACCCACATTTTTCTCTTTCATTTCCTGAGAATCAATCAGTAGCATCAGACTCTTGAATACAAGACGGTGTTTTTCCAACTTATTTCCTTTTCTTTTTCTTTCTTTGTTCTTTTCTCTTTTTTTTTCCCCTATATTGTCCCTGAAATTGTTTTTGTCTGATGCAACAGCATCAACATTTCTGTAACTCTTCATTTGCTAAACCTTGCATTGAGCTTCGGGATATTTTAAGTTTTGAAATGTAATTCAGTGAAGAACACAGTACATAAAACTAGCTAATGATATTATGGCTTGCTCATTCAATAGGTAATTTATTTTTCTCACTTTATTTCTGGGGAATATCTGTTGTGGGAAATTTCTTCTACCAATAATGAGATATGTGTCTCTTTTTTTTTTTCTTCATATGGTCTGATAACAGCTTTTTCCATGTTTTGAAAATCAATGCATTGCCCTCTGGAAAATTCTACGTAGAGCTCTGGGGTGTTTTTTGAATTGATTGGATTAAGCAGCAACAAAAAAGAGTATGAAAGTCTATACATACAGCTCTCTTTTCTGCTTAAAGGACAGAGAGGTGATTGGAAACAATACAGACTTTCTGCTTCTATAATCCTGCTTTCAGATCTGAATTTAATAACCCATTTGACATGTGACCTTGGGTCATTTTTTAATCTCTCTGAGCCACAATTTCTCCATCCCATGCTTATGAAAATACTTCACAGGATTATTGGGAGGATGAAATGAGATAATCATTCCATGGGCTGAAAACATTTAATTTTCTTTTATAGAAAGGACAATGTGGATGGTTTGGGTGTCATTAAAAGAAACACATACACATGAAAACACGCACAAACACACCCCGAACATAAACACATACAGTTACATAGGTGCACATGCAAAACAAATGCAATTTGATCAACAGTAAGAATTTTAAATATTATCCAATTGTACTTAATTTTATTAATCGTGCCTTTTAAAGCTTTGGATTTGTCATGATTATATTGTCTTATCATGTAGCATTTAGGAGTCAAGTGCTTGTATTTTTAAAAGAGAAGTGATCAGCATTCTTCTGCAGAGAACTGAGAAAAGGGTAACTTAATGTGGATTTCAAGTGGAAGTTTCCAAAGTTTAGAAGTTATTTGCTTTAGGGAAAGACTGTTGTTGTAAATACAGATTAGAATTATTTAAGGTGTATATATGATTTTTAAAATGTTGAAAATTTAATATTTTTATTTTTACTATATTTTATTAAAAATCCTTCTGGCCTGATCTGAGAGATGGCAGTTATGTAAACTAAAATTATTAAGCAGACAACATTTTTTTGAATTGATGTTTGATAGCAACTGACATTATACTCTGGGCCTAAAATTCTGAAAGTGAAGGTCAACAGATAAAATCCTATGACACTGTTCTGCTAGACACAAGGCTGTTGTCTTCTAAATGCTGTGAATGAAAATTTGAGTAGAAAAGATACATATATACACATAGATAGGTAGATATGAAATATATATATGTTAGGTAGTTAGAATAGGAAATATGAGTCCAAAATGTCAGTGGCTAAAAGACAAAAATGGGAGAAGCCTGCAAAAATGGAACAAAGGAAGATCTGCAGGAGTGAGAACCTCAGGTGAAACAAACAGCCCTCCTGGCTAGCCCAATTTACATAGGACAGGCTCAGTGGGAGGAGAAAAATCATATAAAAAGAGAAGCCAAACTTGAGCCCCTCTCTTCTTTTGGGTCAGCCCGCTTTTAAGCCTCAAGGATGTATTTTCCTTTGCTTGCCAAATAAAACTCAGTTGTAACCTAGCTGTAACACTGGCCTGCCCCTTTCAAATTTTTGCCACGGCGAGACAGAACCAAGGAAATGACACATTCCCCCAACATGTATATATATACATAAGAGAGAGAGACTCCTATTTGATAGTCAGTGGAAGACAGAATTCTACTGAAATGAGAAGAAAAAACTCAGTATTTTCATTAGAAGGAAAAGTTAGGTTTGACTTAGAGATTTTCGTTGCTCTCACAGAACCAAAGGAAGGTAAATAAAGAACAGAAAAAGCAGAATGTTTAGTCTGATTGACCATTAGACTTACTTCAGATTACATTCCAAGAACAGAAATCACTTTAAAACTTGGGCCTTCCACTATGAAATTTTCTGTTGCACTGGCCATTTTGTAGATCTGTGTTTATTTTCATTGTATTTCATATATTATTACAAATCTAGGACAATATTATAAGTTGGGGGTCTTTTGATATTTTAATGGCATATGAGGAGTTATGGATTTTATTTAACCACCACTAAATGTTTTTGTGTAAATGATTATTTTGATATTAAAATTGTTCCTATGGCCAAAGGAGCCTGGTGGATTAAAGCCCATGGGATCGAAAAGAGTTGGATGTGACAGAGTGGCTAAGCATGGGTCACTGTAAAGATGATATGGAGTTTAAAAAAAAGAGAGCTATTTGGGGGAGATTGCATGCAGATAAATTTAAGCATTCCCTGAGGATCTGAAATTGCCTTTGAAATATTTTTTCACTACTAGTAATTTTGATTTAACATTTATTATTTCAAAATTGTTGTTCAGTCACTCAGTCCCATCAGACTTTTTGCAACCCCATTGACTGCAGCATTCCAGACTACCTTGTCAGTCACTATCTCTTTGAGTTTGCTCAGACTCACATCCATTGAGTCGATGATGCCATCCAACCATCTCATCCTCTGTCATCCCCTTCTTCTCCTGCCCTTAATCTTTCCCAGGATCAAAATCTTTTCCAATGAGTCATCTCTTTTCCCAGCCTCAGAGTTTTTTTCAATGAGTCATTCAAAATGTTCTGTTTTACTATATTTCCTCATGGAGTTTATAGTTTAGAAGGGAATATAGACTTTAAACAGAAATTTTGAAAACATTAATTATCTAATTTTGATTTGGTAACTGCAAAAAAATAGTACACGTGATATTAGAAAATAATCCAGGCAGGAAATCTCGTTCAACTTAGGAAGGATATTTCCTAAGATATAAGTATAAATGGGTATTTCTCAGAAATCATGTATGTAGGAAATAAGTTTAGTCAGAATGTACTCTATGTTTAAAAAACTTAGTCCTGGGAAAATAATAATTGATGTAGCGAAAGGAGGACTGAATTGTTTCAATGAAAAAGAGGCAGAAAAGAACCTCAAAGAGTCTCATAAGTAATGGTAAGGAATTTGGACTTTATTTAAAATTCAATGGAAAGTCATTGAATAATATTAAAAAGGAGAGTAATATAATCAGAACTGAGTTTAATAAATCCTTCTGATGATCAACTGGCAGTCCTTTCCCCTTCAATGTTTCCATGTCCTCATCTATAAAACGAGAACACATGGTCATTTTTAGTAGTTGGCTCTTATAGTCTATCATGCTGTAGATTCTTTCCTGGACACACACAGTAAATCAACCTCTAATGACATTTGGTATCTTATCAGTCATGGAGGAGAAGTGACCTTTAAATTTCATTCCAGTCTGGCCATTAGCACAATGCAGTGGAAAGAACACAGAACGGGAATCATGCTGCCCACTCGTACTGGCTTGTGGGAGCTTGGAAGATACTCAGCTTATAAAGGCTTACTTATTCCATTTGTTAAGTGGAAGAATAAGAATAATAAAACCTCACTGGTAAATATCTCTATATGTGAAGTGATTTTTCTTAATGGCTTAACTCATTCGCCTCTCTAAGACATTTGAAAATGTAATTTAGTCTCAGTTGCAGCATTTTTCCAACTTCCTGCACATGACTACTGTTTATTTTTGTTTATTTCTTTTCAAACCAGACAACATTGAGCTTTCTAATAAAGATAGTGGTACGTATATGTGACAATATCCCCAAACTTTCCCTATAAGTATGAAGGCATTTGGCATTGATCACCAGCTAATGAAATGTAGCACAGGGGAGTGCCATATATTAATTTAGATTTTTAAAATAAATACTACAATAATAATTCATGAGGGAGAAGTTATTAATACCTAGCTTACTTGAAGTGAGCTTATCTGGGCACACCCCCTGAGCTGTGCCCAGGTACTCTTCTTCACTTTACAAGTCTTATTTGTAGATTCTGAGATCTGTGAAATTCTGAGAGGCTTCCCACTGCTTCTCCCTGATTTGAGCTACAGTGAAACTCATAGGGCCAATCACCTGTGATCCTATTTTCATGTTGGAATTAAAGGCTAGACCTCAGGTATAAGAACTACCTCTTTTTACTGCTGTTCAAATATGTGTAGGATAGTAGTCCCTTACCTATCACTACTGCCATTTGTTTTCATGAAAAATAAGAGGCTACAGAAGATTTCTTCCATAGCCAACATGGTATAGCTATTTTTCCTTTTCCCTCTAGTTTTCCATGGTGATGGTTTGTCTTCTATTGATGATTTAAAGCTGCAGTGATGTGACTGGTTTGACTTAAAGATGTACCTTACTCTTCAAGGTGAAGAATAAATACCAGATACAAGAAAAAATAGTAATAACTTGCCCCCAAGCAATACTGTAAGGGAAATATCAGCACCGTAACATAAAGACATTTTGGAAGATGTGTGGTGGAAAGAGTGAGAGTGATAGTACCAATTTTCTCATCATTAATAATCAAAAAGAAACACAATAAAAAGTCAACCTCTCCCAGACTGTACCTTCTAGGTTCAGAGAGCTGTACCACGATGCTTTTTAAAAATCTACTAATTAGTACATGGCATACTTTTTGTTGTTGATGATTTTCTCAATTTTAAAAATTTATTTAGTTTTTTCTTGAAGGATAATTGCTTTACAGAATTTTGCTGTTTTCTGTCAAACCTCAACATGAATGTTTTCATAGTCAAGAGGTCAGCCCTCTATGGCTAAATCCCCTTGTGCCTAAAAAAATTATTTGCAAGAATTTCCTCTACCTCCAAAATATTATTTTCAAGAGATAGATGAAATGAAAAGATTATGAACTGAGAATGGAAAGACAAATTTGAGAGCTAGAGATGCTGTGTACCCTTGGGAATATCTCTTGCCCTCTCTGAACAACATTGATATTGTCAGTAAATGTCAAAGATTCGGTAAATACTCTAGAAACCACTTCTACACTTGGAAATCTACTTTCTTTTCATTTATAATAACCTCCACAAAGATATAGTCAGAGGGCAATAGAAGAAACCTAATTCAGATAAATGTTCTCATGGATTGCATTTGCAGTTTGTTCTAGACCAGTTTAAAATTGGAATCATTAAGCTTCAGCTCCCATGATGTTCCAGAGGAAATGATAAAGGTAGTTTCAGTAGACAATATCAGGAATACAAAAATATCCACGGTTCATCATATTTTCCTGCAAGTTATATTGAGATTTTAGAAGAAAAGAAATAAACCAGGAAAATAAATAGAATAGAATATAAATTTCATTCTACAGTACTGTATATTCCACATGCTGAAATAAAGCTATCTAATTAAAGACCAAATAGAAGAAATAACAAGAATAAATTCACCTGCATGGGCATCAGTGTACTTATGAATTACCACAAGATCCCCTGAATATGGGTCTTAAACAGATAATTGTATATATATGTGTGTGTGTATATATATGTACACACACACACACATGCACACACATAGAACACAGAGGACAATTGAAAAATTCAAACTGTTTCCCTGGGTCAGGAAGATCTGCTGGAAAAGGGACAGGCTACCCACTCCGGTATTCTTGGGCTTCACCTGTGGCTCAGCTGGTAAAGACTCTGCTTGCCAATATGGGTGACCTGGGTTTGATCGCTAGGTTGGGAAGATCCCCTGGAGAAGGGAAAGGCTACCCACTCCAGTACTCTGGCCTGGAAAATTCCATGGACTATGCAGTCCATGAGGTCGCAAAGAGTCGGACACGACTGAGCGACTTTCACTTTCAGTTTCTTTGGTGAACAATTAAGGCTTGGACTGGAAATGTATCATTTAGATACTATCTTTCTTACAAGTAATATAAAAGAAGTACTTTTAATAAATATACCCTCTCCTATATGGATGCTTTCCTAGCCTCCCTTATCCGTAATTATTCACTCTTTTCCCATACTTTCACCCTAAGGTTTTTTAATTTTGGTTTATCATTGCACATTGCAATTTACTTGTGTTTGCGCCAGTTCCCTGTCAATTCCTGGACTGTATCTTGGGTTCAGTTTCAATGTCTCCTTTAGTTTTTTTGTTGCTATAACCCAGAAGATTCCTGGCATATATTGGATATACACTAATGCTTGTGGAACCAATTTCAATAAATTTTACTAAATTGTCCTGCCTGAAGTTAAGTTTATTTTAGAGAATATCATTAATAAAATTTTATTTCACTAAGCTTGGGTATATATTAGGGTCAACTGATAAATTGTTAGAAGTATAGATTCTTGGACCATCTCAGGTGCTGATTCAGTAAGAAGAAAGCCAGGAAGCTATAATTTGAAGACATCTTCCTTATTTTTATTTAGCTTCTCTGGCTACAGCTGAGTGGAATGTAATTTGAGCAAAGTGATATGAACTATGTGCTTTGAGGACACAGAGCAGGGAATTCTGAAGCATAGCTATCTCTAGTCTCTTTGGAACATGTTCTTATCCTCAGTGAACTCCAGTTAAGATTTTACCTTTACTCCTGAGGATAAAACAGGCTATCTACTTCCCAAGTTCGTTCGTTCGTTCTTTCTTGCTTTCTTTCTTATGCTATGATAATGCGTAGAGCACCTCTCACATAATAGAGGCTCAAAATGTTGTAGTAATGTTTATATTAGCCCTGTAGCCCACCCCAATGCTAACCTCCAGGGGGAGCTCTTTGGTGCTGCTTCATTTTGCTCTTTGTCAAAGTCACATGAGGATCCACTTTCTGGAATTTGTATGGCAGGGAAAATGGAATAATATATCTTCTCTTTCTTCTATAGCTGGAGAAAATATTTAGGAAGGCTTTTTCCATCTTTAGAGAACCTCTGCTCAGGAAAGCTAAGAGATACATGGGGATAAATACAGTTGAAAAGGTTAAGCTGGTGTAATTCTGTCCCAGTTATTAGTACAGAAGAGTAGAAAACATTCTGAAGCATTATGTGCTAGATACCAGGTAAGCAGATGGGCAATCAAATGTTGTCATCTTGAGGGGTGTCTGGTCACGTGGTCACGTCTCATAATAGGATCACAACAGAAAATATGACCTTGTATCACTAACTTGAGAATGCAAATATTTGGAAATTAAAGATATATCATTTCATTTGTTTGAAAATATATATTCAGTGCAATCAATATGCTACATATTGTACCAAGTACTGAGAAGAAAAGAATATGATTAATTATTGGTTCACAGCCTCTAGTACCTCAACAGTTTGAGGTAAGATCATCATATAAACACATCCATAGAATATTTTTTTTAATGTTTTAAGAATATTGTAGCAGAGAGAGCACAAGTAGACATGGAAGCTGAGTAGAAGAGTGTCACACCTAGCCTAACAGTCAAGGATATGATTCCTAACCAAAGACCCATGAGGCAGATAGAAACTAATAAGTTCAAAATGGGCACATATGGGATTTTTGACTTTAGGAAGAGTTACAAATAGCAAAAGGGTTGTTCTTCCTTGAAGCCATTGAGACTATGTACTGGACCTTTATATATCTAAAGCTGTGTGGCCTCAAGCATGACATAAAATCTCTGATTCCTGATCTGTTAGATGAGATGCTAATAAAATCCTCACAATCCTATTGGAGAATGAAATAGAATAATTTGTATAAATAGTAACATACCAGTATCTCAAATTATCTAGCATAGAATTTCTCAAATTATTTAGCACACAGTTTGGGTATAGGAAAACAATTCCATTGAAAAAATGAACAATATTAAGCTATAGTCACAATTATTTCAATTAACAAATTTAGTTTGTTTTAATTAATTAACACACTTGTTTAATTTATCCAATAAGTGTTAATAATTTTCTGAGAACATATGGATCAGATCAGTCTTGATCTTTTAGGGTACACAAACCAAACTGACTTAGAATTGCTAAGATATGATCAAGTTAAAGAAAACAATGATCTCTTAAATATAAATAGGAAGGATGTTTGCTTTTTGTTGACACTTTATCATTCATCCCTGGGTGGGGACATAGTTCTTTTAAACAAAAGGCATAGATCCTCAAGATATATTAATGCTCTTGAAGAATAAAATGTTTGAGGAAATTAAAACAAATACAGTGATATCACCACTTTATATGGAGCATTCTAAGGGAAAAATGGAAAGAAAAGCTCAAGACAGAAATTGTCATCTTTGAATCTATATGTAATGCATATTTTTTTGTGGGCAGTTGAAGATGAGGAATTTAAAGAGTTGAATGGTTAATTAAAGGTGAAGAAAGTATGGCCTCTGACTCCAAAGATTCTAACCAAAGTGAAACAGTTAGAAGTAAATCATTAATTAGGAATTCCATGAGTTCTACGGAAGAGTTGTTCCCAAACAGTAAAGGGAGGGTACTATCTATTCTCCCTCTTAAGAAAGAAGTCACAGAACAAAGGCTTTACAAAGAGAGTGCCGGGAGCCAGCACAGGAGATCCCACCCATGACAAGGTCATGCGGAGAGACCTGATGGGCAAGGCGAGTCAGGTCTCAAGGGGTCCTCTGTCTGAGCATCTACCCCCAAACCAAAATCTGTCTGTTTATTGTCTGCTATACTATATTCTTCTGACATTACAGGGGCCTATCCCCAACCACCTTTCTCTGGAAAAAGTTAACTTAGAGCTCCATCTGGTCTCCTGCATATGAAAGAAATGTCTCGGCTTAAAACCCTCTGATGGCCCTCTTACTTGCCTGACAGTTGGAGACTTTTACAGCTTGTGATTGTTTACAGCCCCCCAACCATGAAAGGCACGAAGCTTGAAACATCTTAAAGACATAGAGCCTTTTAGAGCTAAGAATTAGTTTGGTGAAGGGTTCCATTGTTGACTTAATGTTTGCCACCAGGCCTCCATATCCTTTATCTTTTAGGCACCTGGGAGGATATTAATCAATTTAATCGGGATGCAGAAATAGAAATATAGTAGTTTTGATGTTAGCAACACTAGACTTTTGAGTTAATTAATTTTCTCTTTGTTATAAGTCACTGTACTCCTCTTTAATTGTTATAAATTGTTGTGTCCTTGCTATGTAAGAATGTAACTTCATTTAGTGCTTTCTGAGAGTGGCACCAGACTTTGGGAAGAACAACACTTTTAAGGTTTTCTGGTTGACAGACCCTTATCAGAAAAGGGTCGTAAAATGTTAATTGGCCCTCTGGCCAGAAGATGATGTAAATCACCTAAGACTTATGTATACAGCTAGGTATGCAGAGTAAAAGCCTGGTCTCAATAAGAGTCAGGGCTGCTGACGCTGCATAACTTTGTATTATCCATTGATCTTTATGTACAAAAAAAAAAGAAAAAAAAAAAGTATAGAAAGCCTTTCTGGACAATAAAGGATGGACCAGTTTCTCAGACCAGCTTCTCGAACTGGTTTCTTGGAAATCTGGCTCCCCTGTCTCTCTCTTTCTCCCTCTCCCTTCCTCTCCTTTTCAGGCTGAATTCCCATCTGGAGCGTGGAGGCTCGCCAAGTCTACTTACTTGCCCTGGCTTCTAAGACCCACGCGAGAGGGAGCCCAAGGCGGGGCACCCTCCGCTATTCAAATGGGTGCCAGTGGCCTAACGTAGATGGTGCAAACCTCTTGTCTCGAGCTTTTATTAGTTCTCCACATAAACCAAGTTATTCAGCCTCTTTTCTCCAATAAATTTTCCTACTATACTATTCTTTCCTAATCTCTCTTTATATTTCTAATTAAATAGTCCTTTCCCAGACTCCAACTCCATCCCCGCTTAGAATTCCCTGGATCCACCGGGGCTGGACCCCGGCAGGACAGCAATGATTTGATCTGGAAAAATGAGAAAAAAATTCAATAACTTCTCATAGGATTGAGAGAAAGTGACATTCCAGAAAGAGGGAATAGCATATGCAAAGGTCAAAGGATGTGTTTAGAGAATGATGAGCAATTCAGTATGACTGAAGTGCAGGCTGAGTGCAGAACTGCCTGGAAAGGTAAGTGAACATGTGCTCTCCAAGGGTTTTACAAGTAATGCCTAGGAGAGCCATTCAAGATGTCTACACATTTGCCTCCTTAATTTTTTGTTATTCTTTCCATGCGTATAGGCAAGTAATAGACTTGTGTATCATCAAGTACTGTTATGTGCAATGTCCAATTTGATTCTCATATCTCTATGAAGTAGCCATGGCTAAGAAATTTGCAGGTTAGGAAAGAGATATCCAGAGAATGAAATCATTTGCATAATCTCACTCAGATTACTAACAGATCTGAGAATAATTTGGGGTATGTTAATACACAGTTTTAGTAGTAGTAAGGATTATCTAATTTCCTAGAAGCAAATGAAAGTAAAAAGTCAAATGAGATGTATCAAAAAAAAAAAATTTGAATAGAAGTACATCTAATGTAATACAAAGTCAAGCCAAAATATTGGACATCCAATAAAACCAGCTTGGACATCAGGAAGTTCATGGTTCACATATTGCTGAAGCCTGGCTTGGAGAATTTTGAGCATTACTTTCCTAGCATGTGAGATGAGTACAATTGTGCGGTACTTTGAGCATTCTTTGACATTGCCTTTCTTTGGGATTGGAATGAAAACTGTCCTTTTCCAGTCCTGTGGCCACTACTGAGTTTTCCAAATTTGCTGACATATTGACTGCAGCACTTCCACAGCATCATCTTTCAAGATTTGAAATAGCTCAACTGGAATTCCATCACCTCCACTAGCTTTGTTCATAGTGATGCTTTCTAAGGCCCACTTGACTTCACATTCCAGGATGTCTGGCTCTAGGTGAGTGATCACACCATCGTGATTATCTGAGTCATGAAGATCTTTTTGTACAGTTCTTCTGTGTATTCTTGCCACCCCTTCTTAATATCTTCTGCTTCTGTTAGGTCCATACCATTTCTGTCCTTTATCGAGCCCATCTTTGCATGAAATGTTCCCTTGGTATCTCTAATTTTCTTGAAGAGATCTCTAGTCTTTCCCATTCTGTTCTTTTCCTCTATTTCTTTGCACTGATGGCTGAGGAAGGCTTTCTTATCTCTCTTGCTATTCTTTGGAACTCTGCATTCAGATCGTTATATCTTTTCTTTTCTCCTTTGCTTTTCATTTTTCTATTTTTCACAGCTATTTGTAAAGCCTCCCCAACGTCACAAACCTCCGTCCTAATTCATCAGGCACTCTGTCTATCAGATATTGTCCCTTAAATCTATTTCTCACTTCCACTGTATCATCATAAGGGATTTGATTTAGGTCATACCTGAATGCTCTAGTGGTTTTCCCTACTTTCTTCAGTTTGAGTCTGAATTTGGCAATAAGGAGTTTATGATCTGACCCACAGTCAGCTCCCGGTCTTGTTTTTGCTGACTGTAGACAGCTTCTCCATCTTTGGCTGCAAGGAATATAACCAATCTGATTTTGGTGTTAACCATCTGGTGATATCAAGTGTAGAGTCTTCTCCTGTGTTGTTGGAAGAGGGTGTTTGCTGTGACCAGTGCATTCTCTTGCCAAAACTCTATTAGCCTTTGCCCTGTTTTATTCCGTACTCCAAGGCCAAATTTGCCTATTACTCCAGGTGTTTCTTGACTTCCTCCTTTTGCATTCCAGTCCCCTATAATGAAAAGGACATCTTTTTGAGGTGTTAGTTCTAAAAGGTCTTGTAGGTCTTCATAGAACCATTCAACTTCAGCTTCTTCAGCATTACTGGTTGGGCCATAGG
Source organism: Budorcas taxicolor (assembly GCF_023091745.1). Lineage (NCBI taxonomy): Eukaryota > Metazoa > Chordata > Mammalia > Artiodactyla > Bovidae > Budorcas > Budorcas taxicolor. Next base: position 33,235,478 of record NC_068927.1, on the reverse strand, counting down.
CTTGGATTGGCTTACCTTAGGAACCATTATATTTTCAGTCATGGTTCAATGAATATTTATTAGGAAAGCAAATATTAAAATAATCAAATAAATAATTAAGTGGATAAGTAAGGATTGGATAAAATGTATTTAATGTGAAAATTGAAGGATTATATGATAAGTAGGATATTAATATTTGTCAACTTCAGACAAGTATACAAGAAATATTTTCAAACACTATCAAAGAGGTAAAATGGTATACAGATTTCAAAATTGTTGATAGTGCTAAAGTATATTGAATATTGATAATTGATGGAAATATTTATATTTAAAGATATTGAAAATCAAAGTTTTATGTTTTATGTATAATTATAAGATACTAAATTGCATAAAAGTAAGAAATCAAAAAGAAATCAAACCACCAACAAAAAAAGAACTTTAATCTTGATGACTTCTGGCTAATACTAAAGTTCTTGGCCTTCTATTGTTAAAACACTATTTTAATCAGGACTTTACTGAAATATAGGTAAAGCTACCATTTTAGAGAAGGGAAAATCATGAGAACAGTTTTACACTGTCTATATGTCATTCCATCTTTGTAAATCAATACCTTTCCAATAATTTTCTAGGATACACAAAATTTGTTTTTCACCACCACTTTTTAAGGGTTAAGGAGTGTAATTACCAAAACTGATAAATGTTATTGAAATCAGAATTAACAATGTAGTTATCAACATATTGGATTTCTCTGATTACAGCTTTGACATTGGTAGTAAGTGCCATCATAGGGTGATGACGTTTTCTCCTATGAATATGTTTCGCATTTACTTATTTATTTAGCCTCAGTTTCTCTGTTTCAAATATACAACTGTCCTTTGGTATCTAGGACCCCTGCTGATATAAAAAATACACAGATGTCCAAGTCTCTTATATAAATGTAATACTTGCATATAACCTGTGCTCATTCTCCCATATAGTTTAAATCATCTCTAGATCATTTATGATACCTAGTACAATGTAAACGCTATCTAAAGAGTTGCTGGGGGATGGCAGAGTCAAGCTTTGCTGTTTGGAACTTTCTGAATTCTTTTTTTTTTTTTTTCTAGTATGTTCCGTCTAGGTTGTTTGTATCTGTGGATGTGGAACCTGGGGAGGTAGAGGGGGGAAATGATCTCCCTCTCCCTTTCCCAGGTGCTCTTTGGTGGTCTGTCATTCATTGTAGTATATTTTGTGTGGAGGCTGTGTACTATGAAACTGCGTATCTAAGACAGCACATGTTTTTGGAATAATCCATCTTCACAGTGCTGATAGAGAATGTGATATTTCCTCCCTCTAAATCATGCTGGAGCAGTTCTAACCAAGAGTGATTTGTGTGTGTTGTGAAAGCCCACTAAGGAGATTTACGGGACTTCTATCATCAGAGAGCTGCTGTGTCCAGGCTCATTATGTGTGCCAGAACCCGAGTCCTGGGAAGAATGCCATTCAGGAGTCACGATGCCCATTCTCAGTCCTGGCCTTGTGTATGGCCTTAGCTATGGAGAGTTCCAGCCAACTGAACTCATTAGGGCTAATTTAATAAATTTCCAGGACTCCAGAATTCTTCAAATGTGCCTCAGGATCCCTATGTACGGTGCCTTAAATGCTTAAGCAAAGAGTTATAGATCCACATCCGTGACTAAACTGGGCCAGCTTAATTTTTTTAATCTTACACAGTTGCAATTCAGGTAGAATTTTATTTGTACAAAGAGTTGGACAACTTTGATATTCTCAAACTTAAAATAAGACAGAAGCTCTCAGATTTTTAGACTATAAGATTACACAATGATCTTAGTTGTAATTTAAATATCAAATGAAAATTATGGTCACTGTAGGTTCAAAGCTTTTATTTTGCTATGACTTTTGGGGAGTCCTGTGTTGAAGATATTGAAATTTTAGTGTAATGTTACTCATCAAACCTAGAAAAAAAGGGGGCTTATAGTTGTTGACACTACTATTATGTTAACAGTCTAATTTTTGCTCGCTTGTTTGTTTTAGATGAGAAATCTGTATTGCTAAGCAATGAATCAATTTGTCTAGTATCACAGTGATTAGATAATATTAGGCATGATTTGAAGAATTATGATATTGTAACAATTTTACTACCCTAGATCATCTTAAACAAGGAATTCTATTGACATTATCAGAAACATAGAGTTATTATTTATGTACCACTTAGGAAAACTTTGAAATGCTCTCTTTGATCTCATCATTAAGAGCATTTTAAGAGTTTAATGTACTAGGCGAGGATGAGCAAAATAAAGAAGAGAAAAGAGGGATTTCCTGGATTCCTTCCTACAAAATATGTACAGAGTAAACACCTTGTACCCTGAGTGAAGAAATAAAATAACTGCAGAGCACAAACTTTGTGACAGGCAGCCAAGTGGCTAAGTGGTAAAAAAAAATCTGCCTGCCAATACAATGAGACACAGGAGACATGGGTTCAATCCCTGGGTGGAAGATCCCCTGGAGGAGGAAATGGCAACCCACTCTAGTATTCTTGCCTAGGAAATCCCATCTACAGGAGACACTGGTGGGCTGTATTCCATGAGGTAGCAAAGAGTCAGACACGACTCAGTGACTGAGCACAGCACACAGCAGAGCACAGCATTCATGCGCACGACTTAAAACATCCTAACAGCTCTTCACCGGTGACTAAGGGGACTGGGCATCTAACACGTCAGCTTTCTTGCTCTTCGAGTGGAGTAATTCCAAGGCACCTTCTCTACTTTGTTCTCAGATTTTTCCAGTGGGATTGAACCCCATGTGCCTATGACAATAACCTGTTTCTTTAGGCTGCTTTAATCAATATCCTTCCTTCTTCTATATCATTTCCTCAGGGAATTCCCAGATTAACAACTTGTACTTAAATTCTTACCCTTGAGTCCTATTTCTGACGCACTCTAAGTTTAAGACACTCAGTTGCTAATTCATGAAGTTGGGTTTTCTATCTAGCTTCCTCTAACTCGAAACCCATGATTTGCCAACCGTGTATTGCTGTTGTCTTTAATTGGAGAATACAGTTTTTTATAGTGTTTATGCAATTTTTAGGCAGGTGGGATTTTTCCCAAAACCGGGGATTTAATTTTAAATTCACTTTCACAAAGCAAAACGTTTTTACACAGTGCTAAGATGAAAACACACATGGGCTTCTTAAAAACGATTGAATGTGGCAACATTCACATACGAGTTCCACAATGCTTCCTCCTTCAATGAGAGAAAGGGAAGGTTTCTGTTACAGTCTGAAGTATCAGAGAGAATCATATGGTGACCCTGACTTCCATTTCAAGGCTTTGAGCAGGCTTCTGGATGACCTGGGCCGTGCGGACATGCTGAGTTACATTGTGGAACAGCTTGTCATTGGAAACCCAAGGAGTTCGTAATGACCCAACTATAATACACGACAAATGAACTCTTTTCTCTGAAAGTATGATTTGAACCAAGGGCAGCTACTGGCCTAAAATTTAAGAATTAAATTCAGTTATAATAATGATAAAACATAGTAATACACAGAAATATTTTTCTAAAACAAGGAAATCACTTAACAATGTGAGGATTTTAATTTAAAGTAATTGCTGTTTAGTAATATAATATGTTGAAAAATTGTAGGAGAGTAGAGAAAGTGTAACACATGATCCCATTATTCATTCATACAAAATGAAATGTATTTATTTACCTTAAAGTAAAATGAACTAAAAGACTAGCATCAGCCTTCAGTTTTATTTGTGTGTCTATTTAAAATTTACATCAAAACAGTTTATGTTTTTTTATCTCTTTGATTTTTTAACTAACATTAATTTTATGTTTTTTTCGTTATTGTTATATGACTTGTTGGAACATTCTGAAAATTTTACACAGACCTTCAGGTCAGGTCAGTTCAGTTCAGTTCAGTCACTCAGTCGTGTCCGACTTTTTGCGACCCCATGAACTGCAGCATGCCAGGGCTTCCTGTCCAACACCAACTCCCAGAGTTCACCCAAACTCATGTCCATCAAGTTGGTGATGCCATCCAGCCATCTCATCCTCTGTTATCCCCTTCTCCTCCTGCCCCCAATCCCTCCAAGCATCAGAGTCTTTTCCAATGAGTCAACTCATCACATGAGGTGGCCATACTACTGGAGTTTCAGCTTTAGCATCATCCTTCCAAAGAACACCCAAGACTGATCTCCTTTAGAATGGCCTGGTTGGATCTCCCTGCAGTCCTAGGGACTCTCAAGAACTTCTCCAACACCACAGTCCAAAAGCATTAATTATTCAGTACTCAGCTTTCTTCACAGTCGAGCTTTCTTCACAGTCCAAATTTCACATCCATACATGTCCACTGGAAAAACCATAGCCTTGACTAGATGGACCTTTGTTGGCAAAGTAATGTCTCTGCTTTTGAATATGCTATCTAGGTTGGTCGTAAGGTTCCTTCCAAGGAGTAAGCTTATTTTAATTTCATGGCTGCAGTCACCATCTGCAGTGATTTTGGAGCCCCCAAAAATAAAGTCTGACACTATTTCTACTGTTTCCCCATCTATTTCCCATGAAGTGATGGGACCAGATGCCATGATCTTCATTTTCTGAATGTTGAGCTTTAAGTCAACTTTTTCACTCTCCTCTTTCACTTTCACCAAGAGGCTCTTTAGTTCCTCTTCACTTTCTGCCATAAGGGTGGTATCATCTGCATATCTGAGGTTTTTAATATTTTTCCCGGCAATCTTGATCCAGCTTGTGCTTCTTCCAGCCCAGCATTTCTCATGATGCACTCTGCATAGAAGTTAAATAAGCAGGGTGACAATATACAGCCTTGATGTTCTCCTTTTCCTATTTGGAACCAGTCTGTTGTTCCATGTCCAGTTCTAACTGTTGCTTCCTGACCTGCATATAGGTTTCTCAAGAGGCAGGTCAGGTGGTCTGATATTCCCATCTCTTTCAGAATTTTCCACAGTTTATTGTGATCCACACAGTCAAAGGCTTTGGCATAGTCAAAGCAGAAATAGATGTTTTTCTGGAACTCTCTAGCTTTTTCCAGCAGATGTTGGCAATTTGATCTCTGGTTCCTCTGCCTTTTCTAAAACCAGCTTGAATATCCAGAAGGTCACGGTTCATGTATTGCTAAAGCCTGGTGTGGAGAATTTTGAGCATTACTTTCCTAGTGTGTGAGATGAGTACAATTGTGCGGTGCTTTGAGCATTCTTTGGCATTGCCTTCTTTGGTATTGAAATCAAAACTGACTTTTTCCAGTCCTGTGGCCACTGCTGAGTTTTCCAAATTTGCTGGCATATTGAGTGCAGCACTTTCACAGTATCATCTCTCAGGATTTGAAATAGCTCTACTGGAATTCCATCACCTCCACTAGCTTTGTTTGTAGTGATGATTTCAAAGGCCCACTTGACTTCACATTGCAGGATGTATGGCTCTCGGTGAGTGATCACACCATGATGATTATCTTGGTCATGAAGATCTTTTTTGTACAGTTTTTCTGTGTATTCTTGCCACCTCTTCTTAATATCGCCTGCTTCTGTTAGACCTTAGACCCCATAATTGAACCCATAGAGTATAAGCATATCTTAGTTTTCTGAGAAAGAGTTAAAAATTATTCTTCTTTTCTTCCTGTTTCTACTTACTGTTTCCAATTTACAAATCATCATGCTCCTGATAATTTAGGATTCAAATGTTGGTCAATCCATAGCACATGAGTTAATGATGGGTAGTGTGTAAAACACTTTGTAGTCCACAAGAGGTATTAAATAAATGTGAACAACTCTTATGTTCCTGTCTTACCCATCTCAGGTTTTCAGTTTCTCTTGCTGCTCTTAGTTCAGGTTCTTGCAGCCTCCATGCTAACTTTGCTGTTAATTCTGCAGTTTTCTATTTATTTGCCCTCGGCATAGAAGCCAACATAAGTAGAAAACATAAAAAACCATTGAACTCAAATTTTTGATTCAAGTAAACTCAGGCAAGTTGATTCCTAGCTTTGATTGGTCCCAGCTATATGAAATTGAGAAGTAGCTTAACTGCTTATAACCTCAGTTTTCCCTTCTATGAAATAGGGGCAATAATACCTAATTATCAAGGTTTTGTCAGGATCCATGATGACATACATTAAGTGCTCATCACAGTGATGCTGTTGCTGCTGCTGCTAAGTCGCTTCAGTCGTGTCCAACTCTGTGCGACCCCATAGACGGCAGCCCATCAGACTCCCCCGTCCCTGGGATTCTCTAGGCAAGAACACTGGAATGGGTTGCCATTTCCTTCTCCAATGCATGAAAGTGAAAAGTGAAAGTGAAGTCGCTCAGTCATGTCCTACTCATTACAACCCCATGGACTGCAGCCTATCAGGCTCCTCCGTCCATGGGATTATCCAGGGAAGAGTACTGGAGTGGGGTGCCATCGCCTTCTCCGCATCACTGTGCATTATAAAGCAAATGCTTCTGGAGGAATAAATATTTCTATGAATGGAGTCTTCTCTCTCTTTTTTAGCTAAAGTTGCCACTTGACTGAGGGTGAATATTTTTATTATAATAACCCCAGTACTAATCCAAAGATCTGTTTAATCTGACTTGGGGAAAAGAGAATTTCAGGCTATACTACAACTTCCAAACCAATCATATGATCCTTGCTTTTGAAGATGTATAAGTGAGGAGTGGCTTTGTCATTGTCATATTTGAAAAGAAAAAAAAAAAAAAAAGGCATGGTGAGAACCAGCAAAAACAAAAAAAATTATAAAATTCCTATAACAAGAGAAGGCAAAGGCATTTATTTAACTCTCTTAATCAATTATTATGAAAATAATCTGAGTACAACCCATTTGATCAATAAGAGTGAGGCCCAAAGCTCTAGGAAGTGGTGTTTTTCTTTTCTAATTTTAATTTCATCTTCATAGTCCTTAAATGAAATTGGATGAATTACAGCAGCTGAAAAGATGAACTGGCTGTTAGTTTCTGTAAGAAAGACTGATGACAAAAATTGGTCTGGACGAAAATACCAGTTATAATCACCAGCCAACTGGTAAGGGGGAGGAAGTGCTATTCATCCCTAATTCCAACTGTTAATTACCTAAAAATATATACATTTCTTACTTATATTTTTGGCATATCATGATTTAATCAAAACATGATCTGTCATAAGTTTAAGAAAAGCATTCTCAATTTATAGGGCATCTTTTAACAGTATAATATTCATGATGATTCAGTGCAATAAAATATAAAACAGTAACAGGGGAATATACAATATTTAGTATTGTTAATATACTAATATCCCAAATTAGGTGCCTGTTGACAAAAATGCTATACTTATAGGTTAGCACCTATTTTACAATTTGTATGATGAAATCTGAGCTGTTTGGCAGACGTGTTCTGTGGGGTTAGGCAGAGATGGCAATTACTGGTGCTTGGAAGTAATATCCAGGATCCTCAGATAGAAAATAAACTCAGTACTAGATCCATGATGAAGAATCTACATTTACACATATATTAAAGTATCTATTAGAGCATACCTTTTATTATTTATAAGATGTAGATCAAAACAGTTTTTCTCTTTGTCTCAATTTCTTCTCTGTGAAGTGGAATAATAGGAAAATAATAAGTTCAAATAATATTAACCTTATTAATGTTCAAATGATTAGAATTAATCAAGTGCTTCACTTAATGTTCCAAGAACTACTTAGATGGCATCAGGTTAAACCTCACATTATTTATTTACTTATACTTAAATGGGCTTCCCTGGTGTCTTAGCTGGTAAAGATGCCTGCAATGTGGGAGACCTGGGTTTGATCCCTGTGTTGGGAATATCTCCTGGAAAATGGAATGCCTAATTCCATGGACTATACAGTCCATGGGGTCGCAAAGAGTCAGACACAACTGCGTGACTTTCACTTTCATTTTCATACTTAAATATAAGTATATTTCAGTTCAGTTCAGTTCAGTCGCTCAGCCATGTCTGACTCTTTGTGACCCTGTGAACTGCAGCACGCCAGGCCTCCCTGTCCATCACCAACTCCCAGAGTCCACCCACACCCATGTCCATTGAGTCAGTGATGCCATCCAACCATCTCATCCTCTGTCGTCCCCTTCTCCTCCTGTCCTCAATCTTTTCCAGCATCAGGTCTTTTCCAGTGAGTCAGCTGTTTGCATCAGGTGGCCAAAGTATTGGAGTTTCAGCTTCAACATCAGTCCCACCAATGAACACCCAGGACTGATCTCCTTTAGGATGGACTGGTTGGATTTCCTTGCAGTCCAAGGGACCCTCAAGAGTCTTCTCCAACACCACAGTTCAAAAGCATCAATTCTTCTGTGCTCAGCTTTCTTTATAGTCCAACTCTCACATCCATACATGACCACTGGAAAAACCATAGTCTTGACTAGATGGACCTTTCTTGGCAAAGTAATGTCTCTGCTTTTTAATATGCTGTCTAGGTTGGTTACAACTTTCCTTCCAAGGAATAAGCGTCTTTTAATTTAGTAGTATATTAAGTAAATGGCAACCCACTACAGTTTTCTTGCCTGAAGAACCCCATGGACAGAGGAGCCTGGCGAGCTACAGTCCATGGGGTTGCAAAGAGTCAGACATGACTGAGCAACTAACACACTAAGTATAAATTTATTATATGTAAACTACCCAGTATTCAAGCTAGATTTATACTCCTGTCTTCCTCTGTAGAAGTGGGGACAGCAAAGCACTGTGAGATTAAGAAACTTGCTCAGTGTTGTGCAGTCATCAGTGATGAACTCTGTATGTGAACACAGGAGGTGAGGCACACAATCCTGCCATCTTAACCATTCCATCATACAGAGTTTCCTATAGGGAATATATTAAGAAAAAAGAATTGCAAATATAACTATAGTTGTTATTACCTAAGAAAATGATGGACATTGTTGCTGAAGTTGGCAGGATGTTAGTCTATCATAGAAATGCAGATTTTGCTAAAACATAGAATCATTACACATATCTAGGAAAGATTCCACTAAGAAGAGACTATTCAGCTGGCCCTTGGAAAGTGCACATACTTTGAAGGTGAGGATGGATAGCGCTCTTCTTAATTTGGGTTGCTGTAACAGAATTTCTCTGAATGACTGGCTTGAAAATGACAGAAATTTACTTTGAATCATTGTGAAGGCTGGAAAGTCCAAGGCCAGGGTGCCAAAAGATTCAGTATCTGGTGAGACCTGCTTCTGATTCATAGACAGCCTTCTTGCTGTGTCATCACATTATACATGGGGTAAAAAAAAAACTCTCTGGTGTGTCTTTTGTAAGGGCATTAATTCTGTCCATGGGAGCTTCACCCTCATGACTTGATCATTTCCCAAGTACTCTGCCTCCTAATACTATCCCACTCAGTTCAGATCAGTTGCTCTGTTGTGTCTGACTCTTTGCAACCCCATGGGCTATAGCACTCCAGGCTTCCCTGTCTATAACCAACTCCTGGAGGTTGTTTAAACTCGTGTCTATTGAGTCGGTGATGTCATCCAACCATTTCATCCTCTGTCATCACCTTCTCCTCCTGCCTGCAATCTTTCCCAGAATCAGGGTCTTTTCTAGTGAGTCAGTTCTTCGCAGCAGGTGGCCAAAGTATTGGAGCTTCAGCTTCAACATCAGTCCTTCCAATGAATATTCAGGACTGATTTCCTTTAGGATTGACTGGTTTGATCTTGCAGTCCAAGGGACTTTCAAAAGTCTTCTCCAACACCACAGTTCAGAAGCATCAATTTTTCAGTTCTCAGCTTTCTTTATAGTCCAACTCTCACATCCATACACAACTACTGGAAAAACCGTAGCTTTGACTAGATGGTCCTTTTTCAGCAAAGTAATGTCTCTGCTTTTTAGCATGCTGTCCAATTTGGTCATAGCTTTTCTTCCAAGGAGCAAGTGTCTTTTAATTTCATGGCTGCAGTCACCATCTGCAGTGATTTTGGAGCCCAAGAAAAGAAAGGCTGTCACTGTAGAATTTCACCATATAGATTTTGGAAGGATTGCAAACATTCAGTCCATAATAGGCAGGTATGCTTGTCAGAGAAGCAAGGAAAGTAGAAAAACTATAAGCAAGGTGAAAACACAGCCTTCAGAATGGGATAAAATAATAGCAAATGAAGCAACTGACAAATAATTAATCTCAAAATATACAAGCACCTGATGCAGATCAATACCAGAAAAATAAATGACCCAATCAAAAAATGGGCCAAAGAACTAAACAGGTATTTATCCAAAGAAGACATACAGATGGCTAACAAACACATGAAAAGATGTTCAACATCACTCATTATCAGAGAAATGCAAATCAAAACCACAATGAGGTATCATCTCACACCTGTCAGAATGGCTGCAATCAAAAAGGTTACAAACAATAAATGCTGGAGAGGGTGAGGAGAAAAGGGAACCCTCTTATACTGTTGCTGGGAATGCAAACTAGTACAGCCACTGTGGGGAACAGTATGGGGATTCCTTTAAAAACTGGAAATAGAACTGCCATACAACCCAGCAATCCCACTGCTGGGCATACACTCCGAGGAAACCAGAATTGAAAGAGACACATGCACATATACCCCAATGTTCATCACAGCACTGTTTATGATAGCTAAGACATGGAAGCAACCTAGATGTCCATCAGCAGACCAATGGATAAGACAGCTGTGGCACATATACACAATGGAGTATTACTCAGCTATTAAAAAGAACACATTTGAATGAGTTCTAATGAGGTGGATGAAACTGGAGCCTATTATACAGAGTGAAGTAAGTCAGAAAGAAAAACACCAATACAGTATATTAACATGTATATATGGAATTTAGAAAGATGGTAATGATGACCCTATATGCAAGACAGCAAAAGTGACACAGATATAAAGAAAAGACTTTTGGACTCTGGGAGAAGGCAAGGGTGGGATGATTTGAGAGAATAGCATTGAGACATGCATGTTACCATATGTGAAATAGATGACCAGTCCAAGTATGGCAAAAACCACTACAATATTTTAAAGTAATTAGCCTCCAATTAAAATTAATTAATTAAAAAATAAAACATTATTTTTTCCATGTAAAGGGAGCAATTATTTCGATGGTAGAGGGTTAGGAAAAGACTGATGTGACTAGAAATTTGAGAAACTCACTCCAGCAGATTCTAGAGCATCATGCTGGTATATTGAAGAGGAGGCTGTATGAGAATTTAACACCAGATAATGAAATATAAAGATCAGAACACTGGAGCTTTACCATCAATAATCTGATGGTTAACCAACTTTTTAAATGGCAAGTAGGAAAAGAGAAGTGAAAGATGATGATAGGACCCACTGACATTTTTCCATCTGTAGTTTTCACAATGTTGAAATTTGGATTAAAGGAAACAGATTCTGTTGGCAAGGGGAACCAGTCAGTGATATGATTTCTCCTTCCATTTGGCTCTCCTATAGACTGGGGTGCCATTGCCTTCTCCGAATAGACTAGTGTAACTCTATTTCTGGTCAATGGGGATCTCTGTTGTTTTTAAGATCTCTAAGTTACATTTCTTCAGCTTTATAAGGCTTAGAGAAATCTTCCAGAACACTGAATTCTGTGCTCATTATGAAACTGTCAAAAGTGATTTTTGTTTTGCTGTAATGTGTGGGCTGCTACAGAGAAACACATTATCAACCGGTACAAAAAGATGCCCTAATAGGGAAACAAAACAAAACAAAAAAAAACCTGTGCAGGGATGGAGATTGATAGTTTTCAAGGTAGTGAGCTCCCTGAAGCACAGGACTGCACAGTAAAGTAAAGATGGGATAGTTTGTGTTAAGAATCATCTTAAAGTGTTAGTCGCTCAGTTGTGTCTGACTCTGCAACTCCAAGGACTGTAGCCTGTCAGGCTCCTCTGTCCATGGGATTCTTCAAGCAAGAACATGGAAGTGGGTTGCCATTCCCTTCTCCAGGGGTTCTTCCTGACCCAGGGATTGAACCCAGGTCTCTTGCATTGCAGGCAGATTCTTTACCACTGAGCCACTGAGAAGTTCAAGAATCATATGAGAACCTTGTTATAAATTTAAATTCTAGCTTCCCTGGTGTCTCAGCACTGAACTATTTACCTGTCAATGTAGGAGACACGGGTTTGATCCCTGGGTCAGGAAGACCCCCTGGAGAAGGAAATGGCAACCCACTCTAGTATTGTTGCCTGGAAAACCCCATGGACAGAGGAGCCTGGTGGGGTACAGTCCATGGGGTCACAAAAGAGTCAAACACAACTTAGTGACTAAACAACAACATTCAGTCCTAGAGACTTAGTAAGTCTGGGTGGGTCCCAGAGATATTTATGTTTAGAGGGCTCTCAGGTGTTTTTGACTGATCTAGGCTGTTGACTCACTTTTAAGACACAACAATCTTGATATTATATTTTTTCTTTTAATACTATTAATAGATCTTAGTTACTCACTGGAATGAGCCTTTCAGATCCTGGGCGACATATTTGGAACCCAATGACAGCAGATAGAGGTACCATGTAGTATGGTGGTGGTGGTGATGCTTTCTGGATAGAACTTAACACTAAGTTTTTCTTCTTTGTTTGGAACTATTTTAAGCTTCAGTCTAAAAATTGTGACCTATGGTCAAATTATGAAATTTTAAGGGGTTTTTCCCTCCCAAAACAAGAAATTTAAAACAGGATCATTTATACTGAGTCTGGAAGCATGAAAAATTGATTAGACTCTTAATTGTATCTTTGCTTCACACTTAGAATGTATGAAAGATGGCAGAGATCTTGGTTGTGCAGCCTTTGTGGTGGGCTCCCATCCTACAATCAGGAGGGTTGTGAAATTGTTAGTATCCTACAGTATTGTTCCTTTCCAATCAAAAGAAGAGACTCAAAACAAAGATTTCTGACTTGGGTATGGATACAGCATTTGGGAAGAATAACAGGAAAATGCTGAATTTTGGGGATTGGTTAAAAGTCAGTTCAAGTTGAGTGAAATTGATCAACTTTGGAATCACTAAATGGCAATCACCTACCTTTGCCTCTGGGCGCTTTTCTCTTGCCTTTGAATGTGCTATCACTTGTAGTGGAGTGTATTCTTGATTTTCAAACTTAGGCCTGTTAACAGTCTAACCTGGGAAACCTTTGCTACATGAGGTCAGAGTAGACATTGCTTATAATTTTCTGGCCAGCAGAACTGTGTTTGGATTCCAATTAGGTTGTGGTCACTTGTAAGCCTCATCATCCCATGAGAACTACTAAAATTCTCTAAGAATCAGATGATTTGTCTGTGAAATGGAAATAATCAAACTGCTTTTGTGGAAGTTCCCTGATCAGTTCAGTTCAGTCGCTCAGTCATGTCCAACTCTTTGCAACCATGAACCGTAGCACACCAGGCCTCCCTGTCCATCACCAACTCCCAGAGTCCACCCAAACCCATGTCCATTGAGTCGGTGATGCCATCCAACCATCTCACCCTCTGTCGTCCCCTTCTCCTCTTGCCCTCAATCTTTCTCAGAATCAGGGTCTTTTCTAATGAGTCAGCTCTTCACATCATGTGGCCAAAGTATTGGAGTTTTAACTTCAACATCAGTTCCACCAATGAACACCCAGGACTGATCTCTAGGATGGACTGGTTGGATCTCCTTGCAGTCCAAGGGAATCTCAAGAGTCTTCTCCAGCACCACAGTTCAAAAGCATCAATTCTTCTGTGCTCAGCTTTCTTCACAGTCCAACTCTCACATCCATACATAACTACTGGAAAAAACCATAGCCTTGACTAGACGGACCTTTGTTGGCAAAGTAATGTCTCTGCTTTTTAATATGCTGTCTAGGTTGGTCATAACTTTCCTTCCAAGGAGTAAGCATCTTTTAATTTCATGGCTGCAATCACCATTTGCAGTGATTTAGGAGCCCAGAAAAATAAAGTCAGCCACGATATCTACTGTTTCCCCATCTATTTACCATGAAGTGATAGGACCGGATGCCATGATCTTAGTTTTCTGAATGTTGAGCTTTAGTCATTAGTATTCTGGTTTGTCACTGCCGGGACTCATGTTCAGTCCCTGGCTAGGGAACTGAGATCCCTCAAGCCACACAGTGTGGCCAAAAATATTTTTTATTTAAAAAGAAAAAACATTTTTGTACTGTGAATTTAATTAAAATATCATCCAGTATTGGAAATTTCTTGATCTTTTCCAGGTATCATTAATAACTACAAACATATATGGAGTTCTGCAAACAGACTATATTTTGTTTTTGCCCTGATGTTCAAGTGAGGACTAATTTTAATTTTTTGGTCAATTTGACAAATATTTGAGTGCTTATATTAAATCCATACTTCTAAGTGGATTCATCTAGAGGAATCTGAAAAGAAGGTCCACTTTTAAACAGACACACAATGTCTTTACTCTCTTGATGATTGAGAGATGCAATGAATAAGAATACACATAAGAAGATGTCAGAGGAATCTATTTTTATCATCTGTTTATTAGTTGGTTTCTTATTATTTTTCTTAATTTTATAAGAGGATTGTATTATGACAAAATTGCTGTCCCAGTTACATGCATCTGACCATCCCCTCCATACTCAATTCCCTCACAAACACAGTCTTGACTTCAACTCTGATAGTGATATCTAACAGCTGCAAAGGCTCTTCTTGGCCTTTGGTAGGCAACAGACCATTGTTTCACTCAGGAATAGCTGTTGGCACAAAGAAGAGTCATCACACTGCATCATAAGTGGAAAGAAAGCAATATTCATGTTAGATAGTTGTTCTAAAGTTTCAAAGAATTTAAAAACAAAATAAAACATATATGTATATATACATATGCATGCACACACACACACACACACACACACACACACACACACACACACATATATACATATAGGTAAAAATTCACCTTTCAATGCAGAATACAGGAGATACAGAGACAAGGGTTTCATCCCTGGGTCGGGAAGATCTCCTGGAGGAGGGCATGGCAACCCACTCCAGTATTCTTGCCTGGAGAGTCCCTTGGACAGAGGAGCCTGGAAGTCTACTGTCCATAGGGTCCCAAAGACACAACCGAAGCAACTTCGCATTCACAAACACCTGTATGCATGTGAATGTGTGTATAAACACGCACACACACACATACAGTTATATTGTCTTTTGTTTAACGATGACCATGTTATTTAATCAAGAATTATCTTCAAAATTGAGTTTTGAGACAGAAGATCAGATATATTATTTTTAAAAAAACCTACTTTTGAAACAGGCAGCCTTGCCTCAGGTCACACTTAGCTCAACATAAACAATGCTCTCATGTCTATTAGCTTCACCTCTGATTTTTTTTTCCATTCTCTACCCCACTGCCTTTTGCATAAACTTGAATGAAGTACATCAATGAGCTCCCTTGTCTCTGATTCTGGGGCTGGATTAGGACGTTAGGGAGCCTGGCAGGAGACAAGAGGTAGAAAAGAAACTGAGTGGGTTTAGGTCCCCAGATTCCTTTTTGCAGGGTTATCTTGAATTGCTTTGTCCTCTGCTCAAGGTCCTTGGTTTTCTCAATGTGAGCTTTGTAACACAATTCCATATTTCAGTTACTGCTCGATGCCTTTGTCCCTTCAGATCCAGGGATAGTAACAGCTCTCCTATTACTAGCCCGGGGTTTTTGCAACATTCATTGTGGTTTTCCTACCACCCACACTCCAATATATGGTCCCTTTTTAGATAAACTTTCCTCAAATTATCCTAATTTGAGCATAGCATCTGTTTCCTGTTGAATTGCTGACAGTTCCAACTATCACCAGTAAAAGCATTCATTCACATACATTAAGTGATTCACAATAGAGGTAATAGAAAGTACATCAGAACTAGAAGTTTGGGATTCAAATCTCGGTACAGTTCAGTTCAGTCGCTCAGTCGTGTCCGACTCTTTGCGACCCCATGAATCGCAGCACGCCAGGCCTCCCTGTCCATCACCATCTCCTGGAATTCACTCAGACCCACGTCCATCGAGTCCGTGATGCCATCCAGCCATCTCATCCTCTGTCGTCCCCTTCTTCTCCTGCCCCCAGTCCCTCCCAGCATCAGAGTCTTTTCCAATGAGTCAACTCTTCGCATGAGGTGGCCAAAGTACTGAAGCTTCCTTCAGCTTTAGCATCATTCCTTCCAAAGAAATCCCAGGGCTGATCTCCTTCAGAATGGACTGGTTGGACCTCCTTGCAGTCCAAGGGACTCTCAAGAGTCTTCTTCAACACCACAGTTCAAAAGCATCAATTCTTTGGCGCTCAGCTCTCTTCACCGTCCAACTCTCACATCCATACACGACCACCGGAAAAACCATAGCCTTGACTAGACGGACCTTAGTTGGCAAAGTAATGTCTCTGCTTTTGAATATACTATCTAGGTTGGTCATAACTTTTCTTCCAAGGAGTAATCATCTTTTAATTTCATGGCTGCAGTCACCATCTGCAGTGATTTTGGAGCCTAAAAAAATAAAGTCTGACACTGTTTCCACTGTTTCCCCATCTATTTCCCATGAAGTGATGGGACCTAATGCCATGATCTTCGTTTTCTGAATGTTGAGCTTTAAGTCAACCTTTTTGCTCTCCTCTTTCACTTTCTTCTTTTTCTTCTTTCACTTTTTTTCTTTGCTGTCTGCCATAAGGGTGATGTCATCTGCATATCTGAGGTTATTGATATTTCTCCCGGCAATCTTGATTCCAGCTTGTGCTTCTTCCAGTCCAGCGTTTCTTATGATGTACTCTGCATAGAAGTTAAATAAGCAGGGTGACAATATACAGCCTTGATGTACTCCTTTTCCTATTTAGAACCAGTGTGTTGTTCCATGTCCAGTTCTAACTGTTGCTTCCTGACCTGCATACAGATTTCTCAAGAGGCAGGTCAGGTGGTCTGGTATTCCCATCTCTCTCAGAATTTTCCACAGTTTATTGTGATCCACACAGTCAAAGGCTTTGGCATAGTCAAGAAAGCAGAAATAGATGTTTTTCTGGAACTCTCTTGCTTTTCCAATGATCCAGCGGATGTTTGCAATTTGATGTCTGGTTCCTCTGCCTTTTCTAAAACCAGCTTGAACATCAGGGAGTTCACGGTTCATGTATTGCTGAAGCCTGGCTTGGAGAATTTTGAGCATTACTTTACTTTTCATAAATGTGTGCCTGAGGTAAAGTATTTGGACTCTATAAATTTAAATCTCTCGTGTGCCAAATGGGATAATAGTGACTCAACTGCAGAATAAAAGCATGAGCCAAAGATACTGTATGTAGAAACCAATCTACGTGACGCATGAAAACAGTAACCCAGTAGTGCTAGTCTTGGCAGCCACATTAGCGGTCATTACATGGCACACATTCTTGATTTCATCTGCTGCATAACATTAATAAACTAAGTGTTCCTAATTTGCATCTCATCCCTATGATTCCAAATTGGAATATAGGTTAATATGTCTAAGCGTAAGGAGATATGCAAATACCTAATATCAATAAAACAGCTGAATATGCATGTCTTCTACTACTCAGAAGCCCTCTTACTTTTTTTTTCTGAAAGTGCAAATTCATAAACATTCATAACTTATTTAAATGCCCTAAACCAAAAGCTGAAAAAAAAGTGCTAGTATTAGAAGTCTTCAATTGGTTGATGACTAATTGCCCCAGAGGCCAATTGTCACGGGATAAGGAAAAGTCTGTCTATCTTGTGAAATATTACAAAACCAAAACCTCCTGTTAAAAATTTAATTAGTTTGAATGTTGCTGGTCTTTAAAGTTTGTTCACACAAAAGGTTGAGCTTTTTTAAAAAACAACAGATAATGTAATTATTAATCAGAGCAACAAACGGTTTGGTGTGAACAGTTTTGTGGCCCAGCTCACCACCACCAGATATTTCCAAGCAATTTCCATATGGAGAGGAAAGAAACCCAAATGAGGTATTTGTTTATCCCCAGAGACATTGAGACTGATCTCCAACTAATAGGACCAAATACAATAAAAATTAAACGTTTCCTAACTTTGGGTAGTTTTAGTTCCATTGTACAGTGAAAAATGTGGTTGGCAAATGTGACAAAGTGGTATTATTGATAAAAGCTCAATGAGTTCCTCCTATGCGCCTAGAACTATTTCACATGAACTTATTTTATGATGAACTATTTTACATGATCTCATTCAATGTTTGCAATATTCCTTTGAGATAGGTACTAATGCTAAATCAGGACTCTAATTCAGGCAATCTCTTACTACATTCTTCACTATAAAGAATACTGTGGTCTTTACTGTAAAATTGTAAGAGTGTAACTGTGCTTAGTGCTCCGTTGCTCAGTCCTGTCTGACTCTTTGTGATCCCAAGGTTATAGCCTGCCATGCTCCTCTTTCCATGGGATTCTCCAGGCAAAAATACTGAAACAGGTTGCCATTTCCTTCTCCAGGGGATATTCCTGACCCAGGGATGGAACCCAAGTCTCTTTGATCTCCTGCATTGAAAGGTGGATTCTTTACCCACTACACCATCTGGTTTTGTTAATTACATTTCTGACTTGTACCAAAATAAAATACCTATCCTTCCACATGCAAATGAATTGTATGATCATGTTTCATTTTGTTATTAACTCTGGAGCTCCATAAATATCAGATACATCAACTTTTCAACATAAAATGTAACTGATCAGAACCCACCTGTCAGTGTTTTCCTGATTCTTATTTGTGCCCACTATCAGGGCTCCCTCTCCTTCGACTTTATCATTTAGTGTTCCTAAGATCCATCCGTTGCTGGGTACATGGAGCTGACTCTAGCATTCAGTCTTGGTGGTTTCAGTGATTAATTTCTGTCCTTTTGCATGAAATGTATCTGCCCAGTTTTTATACAACTATCTGTCCACAACTCTTTCTATAGGTGGGTTATGTGTACACACTGCACAGAAGTCTTCTCAGAGAATATTACCCACTAACAATCTAAGAGAATTTTACCAACTGCTTCCATGTTTACCATTTTTAATATCTAACTCCTCAGAATCTTCCATAAAATAGACTCTCCTCTTCTTTGGCAGTACTTATTGCTTATTCCAAGACCCCTATCATTCACAGGAGTGTCAGTCCATTCCCTTCCATTTCTCAGGAATCTGATTGAGCCACTCTCACTTTAGTTAAAACTTTAGACTTTTACCCATGTTTTTATCTTTAGTAGGAAAACATCAGGCTAAATTGTTTTTCTTCATAGTCTTGCATCATAAAGCTGTTTGGGTGTTGTTGACTCCTGAAATGCAAGGCAGCTGTTAACTCCCTTAAGGGCAGGGTTGTATGTATAATGAAGAAACCCAGAGTAGGGATCTCAGACCACAGCAGTGGTAGAGAGGAGGGATGAAGGAGGAATAGGGAAAAGGGTAGGGTATGGGTTGAATTTAAGCACTCCTTTAAATAACTTATGGCTTTAAGAAGATTATTTGGTCCTTCTCCCAACAATTGGTTCAATCTCCTACTAATAAGGTGTAAGTTTATAGCTGACTTTAATAAAAGCTTGATATATATATGAGCCATTCTACATTAGAGATATGCAGACAACTAAAATCCCATTCATAACATCCCATTCATAAAACTACATTATTTTCCCCACCAGTGCTTCAGTCCTCTCTCTCTCAATAACTTCTATTTCCCGTTTATAAACATTTTACCACATCTCAAGTCCTCCTCCTATTATGCAATATAAATTACCTCTCTACTTCCTATTATCCCATCCCATCCCTAGGCTTACCTTTGGATATCTGAACATTTCTTACTGTGTGCTTTTAAAGGACAGAACATCTATTCTAGATCCAGCAAAGTAGGACACAAATCTAGGTACAGAAGGTCTAGAAACAGCTTTAGATTGCCATTCCTCTTCTTCCTCCCTCCTCTACTGGTCTCTGTGAGAATAAGGAAAAACATTCCCCATTAATAATGAATCATATTATTCATTTCTTACCAAGAAGAAGAAAGAAAATAACTGAATTGAACTTCCTTTCCTAACCCCTCTCAGAGTCATTTTAGTATAACCACAAGCAAGGTATTGTTATTCCAACATCATCACATGGGAACTCAGGTTAATTGATTAATACCATCGATTTAATTGACTAATCTGAATCTCATATCTAATAAAGAGCTGGAGTTGGGGTGTGAATGTAGGCAGTTCTACTTCTGTCCATTTTCATTATGTACCATGTTGCAGATCCATAAAGATAATCAAATATTCCATATGAGCTAGGCAAAAAATAGTAATTTGGGGAAATATCTTAGAATTGGTTAAGACATGTGCTAGTTTTTTTACATATCATGCAGAATACATCTGGGAAATAAGAGACTATTACGTGGTTAGAGGTAATTCTCTCACTAGAATGACTCTTTCCCTAACTGCATTAGATAGTTTCTGCATCATGATAAGAAGAGGCTTTAGAAGTTTCTGAGCTTTGGAGTGTTAGTGGTCTTTAAATTCTGTCTCAAATGGTACAAGTTTTATGATTTTTATCAAATACTTTCCTAGAGTTTCAGTTTCTATGTGTATTAGAAACAGATAAAAACCTGTCTTGCAGTCCACTTTTCTTTTTTTTACCTGAAACATATTTATTTTGCTTTCAGAAACCCACAGCAGTTCTTCAGCAGTCTTCTCTATATCTTTGACTTCTCCTCCAAACATTTCTCTTCCCTTTTAGGATTTTCCCTGATGACCTCTTTCATATCTCTTATACCACTGGACAGAAAGATTAAGTAGTTCTTAGTGAATTTTATGGCTGCTGCCTAGCAATTATCCCATCCCCTCCCTGAAAGCCACAGAGCTTAAACATCATGCCATCATGTCAAGCGGTACTCAGGTCCTTTGTGTTAGTCTTCAGCTTACTCATCATTCCCCTTCACTGCTTGAAGATATTAAACCTTGGCTCATACTCCTGAACACAACTGCATTCAAAATTCTTAATGACTGATTACCCATGTAAATAATCCCATCAAGACCGCTGCCTCTCAGTTTTTCCACTTATTCTGTAATCTAATCTTTGTCCTTACATGTGCCATCCATGCTCATAACACTGATTTTGATGTGACCAAAATATACATCCCTTCATTAATAGAAATTTAAAGCATTTCAACTTCTGTCCATTCTACTGAACACCCTTGAATATACCAACTCAAATTATTTTTCACTCCACCGAGGTTTGTAATACTTCAACAGTATTGTTCTTTAATTATTTCTCATTTCACATTCTGACTTGACTTCATCCAACTTTAGATTCTATGGTTGATCATTATCATTACACCGTCAACTCCGTTATTCCCACCCCCTGGCCCTGACTTTGAATACTCTGTTGCTTAGCCCAGACATTAGTTCATTCATCTACATTCTTGCAACTTAATGTAAAGGTGGGAGGAAAGGAGACACATAAAACCCTGCTGAATGGTCTCACTTAAAATCCAGCGTGTGAAACTCAAACCAGGTTTCAGTGTTGCCAGGCAGCCCTACTGTGTTCCCCTAGTCCATTTTCTCTTCCATCTCCTGTATCATACTCCTCTTTTCACAAAATTTTATTATCCTTTTCCTCATCCTGCTCTCAGGAGATGACTTATCTCATCCAACATAATGACTTTAAATACTATCTGTGTTTGAACATCTAAATATTTACCTATTTGGATCTATTCACTAACCTCAAAACAAGTGTATCCAACTTCCTCCCCTTATTGAAAGCTGAACACCTGGTTTCTCATCTTTCCAAACCATCTCCCTTCTCAGTTAATAATAACTGAATTTGATGTTTCTCAACCATAACCCTTGAAGTCATACCCAGTTTCTCTCGTTCTATCCCCCTTGCATTTAATACCTCATCAAATCATACCATCTGCTTTAGTCTTCGAAATTTATGTGGTATCTGACCACTTCTCATAGTATTCTCTGTCCTCTAGATGGAATTTAGTTGTCCTTTTTTCTTCTTCTCAACACCCATTGGTCTATTTTCAATCCCAAAGCAAGAATGACCTTTCTATTAACAAAACACATCAGTTATTTCCATTGCACAGCCTTCCAGTAACTTTCTGTCCTATTGGGTAAAATAAAAATCCTTACACTTTCCTATCAGGGTCTGCTCTTTCTCTATACTTTGACCTTATCTCCTACAACTCTCTTTTACTCATTTACTGTACACATTATGACTACTTTGCTATTTCTCCAAATATTAGCACTTAATCCTAGGGAACATGCTCTATATTTATTAATTTTTATGTTATCAGCCTTCCCATCCATCTCCACCCATTACTAGATTATAAACTTCATGTGAGCTAGATAAAATCTGTGCATCTTCACTGATGTATCTCCAAAATCAAGGACAGTGCCTGCCTACTACATAATAGATGCTTAACAAATATGTGAGTGAATTAATCAGTTCCAAAATTAAGTGTGATGCTTATGTAATTTTGATTGTTGTCTGCTTTTATTTTTACCTCCTATGAAAAGTATCCATCTACATTTTGCAGAGAGAAAAACAGAATATCAGCTTAACTGATTCTTAAGGAGGGATGTTCTCTCTTTTCCTAGTTCACATTAATAGTATCATTAATACTATTGATAGTAATATATGTGTTACTATTAATAGTAATATATATATATATACATACACACACACACATATCCTAGACCCAGTAAAATTTAGCTGGGCATTTTCAGAGTATTTAATTGGTTGCCTTTATGATTTTGTTTAGAGGGAACCTATGTTACACAGTTGACTCAATCTTGGAAGTCCTTTAGGATACCTAACAAGGATATCCCCTTGTTTCTTAACTTCACCCATTCTTTTTCACTTTGCACAGAACTCTTCTATATTTTTTTCCATCCACTTTTTACAATATTCCAACCAACCTATCAAAGTAATCAGGATTCAGTCTTATCTTATACCTTTACAGTACCAAATCTTGAGGTTTTAAGGGATTATGGACTGGTTTGTATCTGTCCAGTTATTGGTGGTGGTTTAATTTCTAAGTTGTGCCTAACTCTTTGCCACACCATGGACTGTAGTTTGCCATGCTCCTCTGTCCATGGGGTTTCCCAGGCAAGAATAATGGTGTGGGTTGCCATTTCCTTCTCCAGGGGATTTTCCCCACACAGAGATCAAACCTGGGTCTCCGGTTATTGCTGCTCTGCAAATAAAAGTGTACATTCGGGCCTTGCTATTGGAAGGTTAAATGGTAAATTGCTCTCTTATAGATAGTGGGAATGGGAGTGCCAGTTGTCAAGGAAGGATGTTGCGCAGGGGAGCTTCCACCGAAGGCTGTAGCAGTTTATCTTGTAGAGTGTCTAAATTCATATCTTGCCAAAATGAGAAATAATATTCTTTCCAAACCTCTACTGAGTCTATGTGAGAATTTGTGGCAACTTCTAATAGTGCTGAATTTCACAGAAACTACTCATCTTTAACCTTTCCCTTATTATGCTAAGAAGCATCCTTACTATCTCCCCATTCTGTCCTCTTAGTTATTGCACAAACCATCCTACATTAACTGGTGATAAGTAGTGTCATATCCAAATTGTTTCCTTTGGAACTCAGAGGAGAAAATATTAATCCTCCAAGCTATATTCATTATATTCCCATGCAAACAAATATTTAGATAATGTTCTTCCATTTCTTTTCTACTTGTGTATATTAAGTCAGGTATTTTGCATTCATTATCACTGAACAGACTCGTGGTAAATATACAGTAGGAAACTTTGCCCATGAAATTTCCACCTACCTAACTGCCCAAATGTCTCTAATACCCACTTTGCCTTTATTGACACCATGTCTTATTCTGATTGATACTTTTATTTTAATATTGCCTGCAACTTTGTACATACTTAAGGAATGTATACAAATCCATTGATTTTCAGGTAGAACTATTAAAAGAAACATTACATAGAATTGTAGATGTTTTTGAATTACAAGGAATGACTATACATTTGTCATAGAAAAATTGCACTGGACACAGTTATATAAGAAAGACTTCATTCAAGACTCTTGCAGCAGGGAAGGGAGATTGAACCCAACTCAGCTGAAACAAAGGATTAAGGGTTTTTGAGGGCTGGGGAGATCTAGTGGAAATGTACTGGAGGGTTTCAGAGGGGAGCTTGGCCAGTGTGAGCAAGTCATCTGTGTATGTCAGTTGTCACTTTGAAAGTTAGGCCCCTTCCTACCATAGAGACAGGGGACAGGAACACTACTTTCTTTGATGATTACATCATTTCAAGGATTGACTTCCAGGTGCTTGAGAATGACATCCCTGGGTTATAAAACTGGGAAGAGGCAAGGAGAAGATTTACGTCTCACAGGGATGGAAGAAGACTTTACAATTGAAAATTTTCTAAAGTAAATGCTGTCAGTAAAGCGAGGTCAGTGACCTGTAGCCAGGGAATAATCCCATCTAAAGTTTATTCAATTTTAGTGGAACTTGAAGAATGTCTAGGTCATTTTAAAGTTCTGGTACATTAGGCACTTTCTTTTGAATAACCTTAAAACATCCTGAACAGTAGGGACTATAATGTACATTATACGTAAGAGAAAAAGCACCCAAGTGCAAAGTAGCCAGCCTAATAGAGAAAAGGGCAAGGGTAGATTTTGGATTCTCTCGAGGTACTATAAGAAAGCCTTGTGTCCTTACCCATCACTGTCCAAATTATTTCTTCTTTGTATTTCATAAAATCCCTGGGGAAGCCACACAGAACTCCTCATACCACCTGTCCTACCAGCTCCACAGTGTCTACAGTACTTCCTGTAGGAAAAAATGCTTTCTAATCTCTCCAAGATCACCTCAAATAATCCCAGACCTCTCCCTGCTAAGCCTTCAGCCTCTTTTGGCTTCTTCCCCACCTGGGAAAGATTATCCTCATGCAACTCCAGATAGTTTGCATCAAGCAGTTTTTGTTTTTTCCCTAAAAAAGCAACTCAGTTCAGATCCAATGGAATTAAGTGATCATCAAGGAAATCACTTTGGAGAAAAAGGTCCTGAGGTTAAAAAACAAAAATAACAAAAAGACAGGCTACAAGTGATGAGGCCTTTTGATTGGTGAGAATAAGATCAACGAAGAGAAAATTCAATTCTTTGAGCTGACATCTCCTCCCCTTAGTTACTTCTAATACTATAATTGTCTTGGTCTTCAGCTTTGATGAGATCTTGCAATTGGGAAAAAAAATCTTGCATATTGGAAAAGTCATCCTCATTTTCAAAATAATTTCATAACTCTATTCAAAGTGAATGCTTGATGAAATGATTTAATTGGACAACTTTTCATTCTGTGATAAACTCCTATTGTATATTAGTTCAAAGATGCGGTGTATAATCATTTCTTATACATCCTGAGATCGTAGAGGGGGAAATAAGTGAGTCTGCAATGCATCTGATTAGCACAGACCGTGATCTCAGATGACTTAGGTCAGAGCCCTATGTTTATTTCTCAAGAAAAAGTATTTGAACCTGGATAAACCATACAAATGTTATTGCATATGATTGTGTAAACTTGGCTTTGGTGAGAGTTAGAGCAATGCAACAAATGTTTATTGAATGTCCATTTATTTCTTTCCTGTAATATAGCCTCCACATTCTCAGCTAGAGTGATCCTTTTCAATCACAAATGCGATCTCACCACTCTTATATTTTAAAGACCACCCGCCATGATAGGCTGTTTGTTAGCTATCTCTTTAACCAGAGTGCCCAAACATTAGAGGTACAGTGGTCTGCCAAGGATATCCACAGTACAGGATAAGGAATTGATACTGAATTTATTTTTTCAAATATTTGAACACAATATTTATTTTTGTAATAAAAACTAATCAAAATGATTAGAATATGACATTCACACACATTTTAAGCTAAAGTAGGACATTGTATAAAACAAACGAACATTATTGGTGGCATTTTGGACTATATCTCTAGTCCCCAGAGGATATGTATTCTAGCTCATCTTCTATTAGAAATATATGAATGGAAGAATTTGAGAAACAATTGACCAGAGTAAGATCCAAATTCTTCAGCGAACAACGCTAAATCCTCCATTATCCAACACATTGTTCTTGCATTGTCACCGTTTGGCTGTTCACACTATGCTCCATCAATTTCAGACTTGCTTTTATGAAAGTGCAATACTTTGCTTTTATGAAAGTCATTTTACTTAGAGTATCTCCCTCTCATCCTATTCTTCCAAATACATTCCTATGTGTCCATCAGTATCTTGATTGAGAATCATCTTACCTCTTAAATGTTGCCTGAAAATTCCAAGTATAATTAATTCACTTCCATCTCTGTAAGATCATTATGACTATCATATTCCTGCACAGCAGGAATAAAACAGACATGGTTTCACTCCAAAGGAGGTTACAGTCTAGAATTGGTAGACCAGCAATAAATGAGTTTGTATCATTTTCTTCTTTGTTCACTAGTATAAAAATACGCTATGCAGTAAATAAAATGATAAGGATTGCCAAGTTTGATTAGCCAAGAGAGTATTGGCTAATAGCCAAGATTTGAATTTGAATAGCCAAGAGAATCTCTCTAAAAAGATACTATCTAAACATAGATCTTTAACGGGAGCTCAGTCGTACCAAGTTTAATTAAAAAGAATTACAGCAAAGGGAAGAACTGTTGCAAAGGCCCCGGATTAAAAATAAGCTTGATTTGTGTAATAAAGAGAATAATGTGAGTATAGCTTAAGAGTAATGTCAAAAAGAGGGGGTATGATATTACGGGGGGAAAGTAGACAGACTAAGTATACAAACCAAGAAAAGAAATTTGGATTTTATTCTAGTTTGTTGGGGAAAACATTGAATGTTTAAGCAAAAGAGGATTATAATTTCTTTTCTTAAAGAAGAAGCTTATTTTTGCTTCTGTGTAAAGAATGGAACATAGTAGCAATGAGAATGGAGGGAAGAAACTATTCAAGAGGCTTTCAAGCACCAAAAGTGAGATAAAATGTCTTGGAATCAGGAAATAATAATAGACGTCTGGGCATGACTTGTAGATATCTTAGGTGTGTGGTATAAAGAAAAGAAAAGATGCAGAAGGAAATGCTTTATTGGCCAGGTGAATGGCTAATAATAGTTTTTCTTTGAAAGGAAAGATGGAGGAATGAGAGGTTTGGAATGGGTTAGAGGGATTAAGGGTCAGAAAGAGTATTTGTCCATAGTAAGTATTCTTTTGTATACACAGTCAGAGATGCCAAATAAGAAATGTGACATATAAATCCTTGTTGAACAAACGAATGATTTATTAAAAGCTTAGCCAAAAGTTAAATAGATAAAATCGTATTGAAGGTCAATTCACAGGAACAGAATTCTGCAAATGTCATTACATTTTAAGTCTCAACATTTGAACATCCCAATTCTTTCCTTATCACCATTAAAGTATGCTGCTCTTAACTAGCAATTATAATATATAGATTGACCTTATAGTTGCATTGCATTTGAATTTCTCTTCTCCTTACAGATTGACCTGGCATGTGCTCCCATGTAGCTCTGTTGTGCTAACTGGAAGGGGCTCAACCTCAGTTGTGGTTTAACCTTTCTCCTGTGAATATCAGCTGTGTTTTGGTGTACATGCTGGTGATGAGTTTGAAATCTATTACTAGTATGAGAATGTCTGGGGACTTCTGGCACCATTGTCCTTCCTAATGTGCACCATGAGTCATCAGTGATGAGGTTGCCAAGATTACACAGAACCTAGATAACAATTGGCTGCAAAACCAAGTTGCAATTCTAACTATATCCTAATTACAAGGAAGATTATACAATATCCTTGTGATAACAGAAGGGCCTTCAAGATGGCATAGAGCACAAAGTAATTCTAAGCATGAATTTAAGAAATGCTTAGCCAAGAAAAACTTAAGACATAAAGAAGCATCATATAAGGGAGAGGACTATAGAGGGAAAACCACCACATAATTTACAACAGTTACCTCAACAACAAAAAATGCCAACAGTAACAAAAGCAAGACTATGGAAAGGATCAACAATGGAGAGGCAGAGCCACATTAATCACTGAAAAACCTGTTACTTTCAAGCAGTGTCTTGGTGGTAAGGTTTCCCTTAGTTTCTTCAGTATGTCATTTTCAACTTTATTTTTAATACCCGAGAGCATAATTTAATTCTTTTATCTCATATATCGTTTTTCCCCCATGAAGCTGTTTCTTTCTTTAGTGAACCATATGCCTTCTACACTTGAATCCACGCACATTCTGTCTGATAGTCCTTTTAGCTCACTCTGAACTTCAGGGAGGAATGAATGGCTCGCAAAATAATAATATATAAAAATAAAGAGTGGATATGAAGTCACTGCCATACAGTAGTGATTCTTACACCATTAGTTTTTCCCATAAACACATAACACTTATTTATCTAGTCTCTACCTACTATCACCAAGTAATCTACAAGGTCCTTATTCATGAACTGGTATAGCAATAAATATTAAAATGACACAAATAATCAATAACAGGATTGATTTTACAAAAGAGGATGTAGAGAATACTCTGGAAGCTTGAATTTTGGCACAAATATCTTGGGACTGGGTTCTTGAATGTGAAGTTCCAAATGATTTTGCACTATTCAAATGAAAAAAATAAGCTAAAATACAGGCAAACTGGAGTGGGATAGAGAATCATTTTCTCTTATATTATTAATAACTAATAATTATATATTATTTATATCTAATCAGAGGAACCACTTCCCAGATCGTCTCAAACAACCTCCCCCCCCAACAAAAACACCCATCCACACGCACATATCCCTCACACATGTCCAGTTGAAAACATGAAACTTCTAACTTGAAATATGGAAAGAAAAAACAAAGGAAATAATATGGCTTCTCGGTGTGTGGAAGATTCTCCCATTCCTCTCACTGTCTCTCCTCTCCCCATACCGAACCCTCCTTTGCTTTCTCCCGTCCTCTCCCCTCCATTCCTCTCTCTCCCCCTCTGCTCTTCCCTCCTTCCCTCTCTTCCTTCCATCCTTCTTTCATTTCTTCCTTTCTCTCCTCCACCTATAATATGCTAGCCACTGTGCCAGGAATTGGAATACAATATTAAACAAAGTAAATGACTATTAGTATTACCTTATCTCCTCAGCATTTCACTCACATGGATATCATATATTAAAACTTCATTATCGCCAATCCTCTGAATCCGCACTGTGACCAACAGCTCAGGTAATTCTGATATTGACAATAAGCAAGTCCCTCTTTGAAAGAAGGAAAAAAATGTTTATTTGGTAGGCGACTAATTCTCATGTGGCCTAAATTTGCAAACTGAGCTGTCTTAGCACTTTATCATCATCATCATCCTTATTTTTTATTTACTATTCTTATTTGGCCTATATTTTGTTATTGGTTTACTTTTTTATTTTTTTAAATTTTATTTTTACTTTATTTTACTTTACAATACTGTGTTGGTTTTGCCATACATTGACATGAATCCACCATGGGTTTTTGTGATTGGTTTAAAGTCTTGTCACCTCACTGTCTTCCATCATCACTACTCCAAATATATCCAGGAAAACCTCCTGGATCAGGGCTCTCCAGGCTCTGTGGAGCTGCTGCTCCAAATTAAATGAGATTATATCCCATTCTCCACAGTTCTGAAAATGACACCAAAACCCAAGATTACTGGCTAACAGGGCAATTACAGAGGAATAACAGAAAATAAATTAATGCATTGTAAAGTGTATTTTCAACATCTGAAACAAGTATAGAACTGTATCATCTAGGTTATTATTCCATAAAGAAATCAAACCCAGGACAGTTCAGTTCAGTTCAGTTGCTCAGCCGTGTCTGAATCTTTGAGAACCCATGAACTGCAGAACGCCAGGCTCCCTGTCCATCACCAACACCCAGACTCCACCCAAACCCATGTCCTTTGAGTCGATGATGCCATCCAACCATCTCATCCTCTGTCGTCCCCTTCTCCTCTTGGATTCAATCTTTCCCAGCATGAGGGTCTTTTCAAATGGGTCAGTTCTTCACATCAGGCAGCTAAAGTATTGGAGTTTCAGCTTCAACATCAGTCCTTCCAATGAACACCGAGGACTGATCTCCTTTAGGATGGACTGGTTGCATCTCTTTGGCTCCAAGGGACTCTCAAGAGTCTTTTCCAAAACCAAAGTTCAAAAGCATCAATTCTTCAGCGCTCAGCTTTCTCCACAGTCCAACTCTCACATCCATACATGACCACTGGAAAAACCATAGCCTTCATAAATGGAACTTTGTTGGCAAAGTAATGTCTCTGCTTTGTAATATGCTGTCTAGGTTGGTCATAAGTTTCCTTCCAAGGAGTAAGTGTCTTTTAATTTCATGGCTGCAACCACCATCTGCAGTGATTTTGGAGCCCAGAAAAATAAAGTAATACACTGTTTCCACTGTTTCCCCATCTATATCCCATGAAGTGATGGGACCGGAGGCCATGATCTTAGTTTTCTGAATGTTGAGCTTTAAGCCAACTTTTTTACTCTTCTCTTTCACTGTCATCAAGAGGCTCTTTAGTTCTTCTTCACTTTCTGAATAAGTGTGGTGTCATCTGCATATCTGAGGTTATTGATATTTCTCCTGGCAATCTTGATTCCATCTTGCGCTTCCTCCAGCCCAGAGTTTCTCATGATGTACTCTGCATAGAAGTTAAAAAAGCAGGGTGACAGTATACAGCCTTGATGTACTCCTATTTTAATACTCCTTGACTTTTCCTATTTTAAATTAGTCTGTTGTTCCATGTCCAGTTCTAACTGTTGCCTCCTGACCTGCATACAAATTTCTCAAGAGGTGGTCTGGCAGGTGGTCTGGCAGCCCCATCACTTTCAGAATTTTCCACAGTTTATTGTGATCCACACAGTCAAAGACTTTGGGATAGTCAATAAAGCAGAAGTAGATGTTCTTCTGGAATTCTCTTGCTTTTTCCATGATCCAGCGGATGTTGGCAATTTGATCTCTGATTCCTCTGCCTTTTCTAGAACCAGCTTGAACATCTGGAATTTCATAGTTCACATAGTGCTGAATCCTGGCTTAGAGAATTTTAAGCATTACTTTACTAGAATGTGAGATGAATGCAATTGTGTGGTAGTTTGCGCATTCTTTGGCATTGCCTTTCTTTGGGATTGGAATGAAAACTGACCTTTTCCAGTCCTGTAGCCACTGCTGAGTTTTCCAAATTTGCTGGCATATTGAGTGTAGCACTTTCACAGCATCATCTTTCAGGATTAGAAACAGCTCAACTGGAATTCCATCACCTCCACTAGCTTTTTCCATAGTGATGCTTCCTAAGGCCCACTTGACTTCACATTCCAGGATGTCTGGCTCTAGATGAGTAATCATACCATCGTGATTATCTGGGTCACGAAGATCTTTTTTGTACAGTTCTTCTGTGTATCCTTGCCACCTCTTGTTAATATCTTCTGCTTCTGCTAGGTCCCTACCATTACTGTCCTTTATTGAGCCAATCTTTACATAAAATGTCCCCTTGGTATGTCTAATTATCTTGAAGACATCTCTAGTCTTTCCCATTCTGTTCTTTTCCTCTATTTCTTTGCACTGACTGCTGAGAAAGGCCTTCTTATCTCTCCTTGCTATTCTTTGGAACTCTGCATTCAAATGGGCATATCTTTTCTTTTCTCCTTTCTTTTTTGCTTCCCTTCTTTTCACAGCTATTTGTAAGGCCTCCTCAGACACCCATTTTGCTTTTTTGAACCCAGGACATTTCATCTATAAAATAGAAGTAACATTTTTTAGAGATAAAGGCCCTAATATAATTTAGGATACTAGTATGGACCTGTACCATTTTTTTAATGATTTTAGTGTAGTGTTTTGCACCTTTCCAATTATATCCTAATTCCAACAGTTGATTGGTCTATGAGTCTTCCTGTGTAAATTTTTCAGAAATTTTGTCAAGTTTTTATTCATCTTAGACTTCTCAGATTCTTTTGGAAATTCAGCAAATATTTAAAATAAATTAACAAAGAATTATCAGAAGTTGAAGAACTAAGTTCCAGGTGACAGGGATAACAGGATTTTTAAATCCTTGGTGCTATACCTATCCCTAGCATTGAAATGATATATCTATATTTGTTTAGTTCAGTTACTCAATCATGTCCGACTCTTTGTGACTCCATGGACTGCAGCATGCCAGACTTCATCACCAAATCCTAGGGCCTAACTAAACTCATGTCCGTCGAGTCGGTTTTGCCATCCAACCATCTCATCTTCTGTCCTTCCCTTCTCCTCCTGCCTTCAATCTTTCCCAAAATTGGGGTCTTTTCCAATGAGTCAGTTCTTTGCAACAGGTGGCCAGAATATTGGAGTTTCAGCTTTAGCATTAGTCCTTCCAGTGAACATTCAAGACTGATTTCCTTTCAGGGTTGACTGGTTGGATCTCCTTGCAGTCCAATTCAGTTCAATTCAGTTCAGTTCCTCAATCA
Organism: Budorcas taxicolor; assembly: GCF_023091745.1. NCBI lineage: Eukaryota > Metazoa > Chordata > Mammalia > Artiodactyla > Bovidae > Budorcas > Budorcas taxicolor. The sequence continues at coordinate 33,203,119 of NC_068927.1, read as the reverse complement.
TGTCCGACTCTTCGCAACCCCATGAATTGCAGCATGCCAGGCCTCCCTGTGCATCACCAACTCCCGGAGTTCACTCAGACTCACATCCAATGAGTCAGTGATGCCATCCAGCCATCTCATTCTCTGTCATCCCCTTCTCCTCCTGCCCCCAGTTCCTCCCATCATCAGAGTCTTTTCCAATGAGTCAATTCTTTGCATGAGGTGGCCAAACTACTGGAGTTTCAGCTTTAGCATCATACCTTCCAAAGAAATCCCAGGGTTGATCTCCTTCAGAATGGACTGGTTGGATCTCCTTGCAGTCCAAGGGACTCTCAAGAGTCTTCTCCAACACCACAGTTCAAACGCATCAATTCTTCATCGCTCAGCCTTCTTCACAGTCCAACTCTCACATCCATACATGACCACAGGAAAAACCATAGCCTTGACTAGACGGACCTTAGTTGGCAAAGTAATGTCTCTGCTTTTGAATACGCTATCTAGGTTGGTCATAACTTTTCTTCCAAGGAGTAAGTGTCTTTTTATTTCATGGTTGAAATCACCATGTGCTGTGATTCTGGAGCCCAAAAAAATAAAGTCTGACACTGTTTCCACTGTTTCCCCTGTTTCCCCATCCACTGTTTCATCTATTTCCCATGAAGTGATGGGACCAGATGCCATGATCTTAGTTTTCTGAATGTTGAGCTTTAAGTCAACTTTTTCACTCTCCTCTTTCACTTTCATCAAGAGGATTTTTAGTTCCTCTTCACTTTCTGCCATAAGGGTGGTGTCATCTGCATATATGAGATGATTGATATTTCTCCCGGCAATCTTGATTCCAGCTTGTGTTTCTTCCAGTCCAGTGTTTCTCATGATGTACTCTGAGTGTAAGTTAAATAAGCAGGGTGACAATATACAGCCTTGACGGACTCCTTTTCCTATTTGGAACCAGGCTGTTGTTCCATGTCCAGTTCTAACTGTTGCTTCCTGACCTGCACACAGATTTCCCAAGAGGCAGGATAGGTAGTCTGGTATTCTCATCTCTTTCAGAATTTTCCACAATTTATTGTGATCCACACAGTCAAAGGCTTTGGCATAGTCAATAAAGCAGAAATGATGTTTTTCTGGAACTCTCTTGCTTTTTCCATGATCCAGTGGATGTTGGCAATTTGATCTCTGGTTCCTCTGACTTTTCTAAAACCAGCTTGAACATCAGGAAGTTCATGGTTCACATATTGCCGAAGCCTGGCTTGGAGAATTTTGAGCATTTTACTAGCATGTGAGATGAGTACAACTGTGCGGTAGTTTGAGCATTCTTTGGCATCGCCTTTCTTTGAGATTGGAATAAAAACTAACATTTTCCAGTCCTGTGGCTATTGCTGAGTTTTCCAAATTTGCTGGCATATTGAGTGCAGCACTTTCACAGCATCATCTTTCAGGATTTGAAATAGCTCTACTGGAATTCCAACACCTCCACTAGCTTTGTTCATAGTGATGCTTTCTAAGGATCACTTGAATTCACATTCCAGATGTCTGGCTCTAGATGAGTAATCACACCATCGTGATTATCCGGGTCGTGAAGATCTTTTTTGTACAGTTCCTCTGTGTATTTTTGCCACCTCTTCTTCATATCTTCTGCTTCTGTTAGGTCCATACCATTTCTGTCCTTTATCAAGCCCATTTTTGCATGAAATGTTCTCTTGGTATCTCTAATTTTCTTGAAGAAATCTCTAGTCCTTCCCAATTCTGTTGTTTTCCTCTATTTCTTTTCATTGATCACTGAAGAAGGCTTTCTTATCTCTTCTTGCTATTCTTTGGAACTCTGCATTCAGATGCTTATATCTTTCCTTTTCTCCTTTGCTTTTCACTTCTCTTCTTTTCACAGCTATTTGCAAGGCCTCCCCAGACAGCCATTTTGGTTTTTGCATTTCTTTTCCATGGAAATGGTCTTGATCCCTGTCTCCTGTACAATGTCAGGAACCTCATTCCATAGTTCATGAGGCACTCTATCTATCAGATCTAGGTCCTTCAATCTATTTCTCACTTCCACTGTATAATCATAAGGGATTTAATTTAGGTCATACCTGAATGGTCTAGTGGTTTTCCCTACTTTCTTCAATTTAAGTCTGAAATTGGTAATAAGGAGTTTATGATCTGAGCCACAGTCAGCTCCTGGTCTTGTTTTTGTTGACTGTATAGAGCTTCTCCATCTTTGGCTGCATAGAATATAATCAATCTGATTTCAATGTTGACCATCTGGTGATGTCCATGTGTAGAGTCTTCTCCTGTGTTGTCGGAAGAGGGTGTTTGCTATGACCAGTGCATTTTCTTGGCAAAACTCTATTAGTCTATCCTACTTCATTCTGCATTCCAAGGCCAAATTTGCCTGTTACTCCAGGTGTTTCTTGACTTCCTACTTTTGCATTCCAGTCCCCTATAATGAAAAGGACATCTTTTTAGGGTGTTAGTTCTAAAAGGATTTGTAGGTCTTCACAGAACCGTTCAACTTCTGCTTCTTCAGTGCTACTGATTGGGGCATAGACTTGGATTACTGTGATTTTGAATGGTTTGCCTTGGAGACGAACAGAGATCATTCTTTGATTTTTGAGATTGCATCCAAATACTGCATTTCGGACTCTTTTGTTGACCATGATGGCTACTCCATTTCTTCTAAGGGATTCCTCCCCACAGTAGTAGATATAATGGTCATCTGAGTTAAATTCACCCCTTCCAGTCCATTTTAGTTCGCTGATTCCTAGAATGTTGACGTTCACTCTTGTCATCTCTTGTTTGACCACTTCCAATTTGCCTTGATTCATGGACCTGACATTCCAGGTTCCTATGCAGTATTGCTGTTTTACAGCATCAGACCTTATTTCTATCACCAGTCACATCCACAGCTGGGTGTTGCTTTTGCTTTGGCTCCATCCCTTCATTCTTTCTGGAGTTATTTCTCCACTGATCTCCAGTAGCATATTGGGCACCTACTAAGCTGTGGAGTTCCTCTTTCAGTATCCTATCATTTTGCCTTTTCATATTGTTCATGGGGTTCTCAAGGCAAGAATACTGAAGTGGTTTGCCATTGCCTTCTCCTGTGGACCACATTCTGTCAGACCTCTCCACCATGACCCACCTGTCTTGAGTTGCCCTATGGGCATGGCTTAGTTTCATTGAGTTAGACAAGGCTGTGGTCCTAGTGTGATTAGACTGCCTAGTTTTCTGTGAGTATGGTTTCAGATTTGAAATAGCTCGAATGGAATTTCATCACTTCCACCAGCTTTGTTAATAGTCATGCTTACTAAGGCCCTGTTGACTTTGCATTCCAGGATGTCTGACTCTAGGTGAGTGATCATACTATTGTGATAATCTGGGTCATAAAGATCTTTTTGGTAAAGTTCTTCTGTGTATTCTTGCCATCTCTTCTTAATGTCTTCTGCTTCTGTTAGGTTCATACCATTTCTGTCCTTTGTAGTGCCTATCTTTGCATGAAATATTCCCTTGCTATCTCTAATTATCTTGAAGAGATCTCTAGTCTTTCCCATTCTATTGTTTTTCTCTATTTCTTTCCTTTGGTCATGTGAAAGGCTTTCTTATCTCTCCTTGCTATTCTTTGGAACTCTGCATTCAAATGGGTATATCTTTCCTTTTCTCCTTTACCTTTCACTTCTCTTCTTTTCTCACCTCTTTGTATAGCCTCTTCAGACGACTGTTTTGCCTTTTTGTATTACTTTTTCTGAGGATGTTCTTGATCACTGGCTCTGTACAATGTCATGGACCTCTGTCCAAAGTTCTTTAGGTACTCTGTCTATGAGATCTAATTCCTTGAATCTATTTGTCACTTCTACTATATAATCATAAGGGATTTGATTTAGATCATACCTGAATGCTCTGGTGCTTTTCCCTAGTTTCTTCGATTTAAGTCTGAATTTGGCAATAAGGAGTTCATGATCTGAGCCACAGTCAGCTTCTGGTCTTGTTTTTGCTGCCTGTATAAAGCTTTTCCATCTTTGGCTGCAAAGAACATAATCAGTCTGATTTTGGTGTTGACCATCTGGTGATGTCCTTGTGTAGTCTTCTCTTGTGTTGTTGGAAGAGGGTGTTTGCTGTGACCAGTGCATTCTCTTGGTAAAACTCTGTTACCCTTTGCCCTGCTTCATTTTGTACTCCAAGGCCAAATTTGCCTCTTATTCCAGGTATCTCTTGACTTCCTACTTTTGCATTCCATTCCCATGTAATGAAGAGGACACCTTTCGGGATATTAATTCTAGAAGTATCATAGAACCGTTCAACTTCACTTTACTGGCTGGGGCATTGACTTGGATTACTGTGATACTGAATGTCCTATATTTTTTGGTCAATGGTATTTATATCCAATGATATTATTATGCATATAAGATTCTAAAACAGTGCGGTGGTCCATAAAATGTATTCTCTGCTTCTCAGTTAATTCTTTAGTAAAGCAGGGAAATATGAAAAACATAACAAATAGTTTATGATATGCATTTGCATAATAAGAAATAGCTGCTATTATTAATTTATTATTGTTCTCTCTCTGTTTTGGGCCCTTTGACCTCAAGAACACTGGTTTATTCAATTCTCTATTTCCTATCACAATTCCTTGATAACCTTGAAAAATCTTGCTATATATCATATGTGCCATTTCTAACAAATATAAGATGAAATCCTCAGGTATTTTTCTTAGAAAGTTTTAAAAATCATAAAATTGATGGAAGTGACTTGAAAAGTGATGGGCCTAAGTAGGTGCTCAGTAAATATGATTTATAATTATTATCCTTCATCTTTTTCTCTCGTGTACCATTTTTCTTATGTGTTATTAAAATGGATAATTGGTACCAGATATTTATTTGATTGTCAATTCTTTAGCCCTAAAGGGACTTGATGATAGGTCTCTAGTTTGAGTAGGGAAAGTATTGCAGGAAAACTATCATATATTCTTAAAATACTCATTGGAAAGTTATCTTGGAAACAGAAAGATAAAAGGTAATATCTACACCTTAGAACATGTGTGCATTTGAAAGACAATTACCTTTGCTTAAGCTTTTAGCCAGATGTTTTGGGTCTAATGAAAAAATGAGTTTATATTACCCTCTTCTTCTTCTTCTCTTTCCTCTTTTCCATCTCATCTAATTTTCTGGTTAGACTGTCCCAGAGGAGATCTTAGAGGGGTCCAATGTGAAAGGAAGTAACATTTTAATCTCATTTTTCTGCGTGCAAGGGCCTTCCCATATCCAATCTCACTTTAGTGTCAAGGTGCTTTATATATTAGTCAATAATGACTACAGTTAGTAGTTTAGGTTAAAAGAAACTAAATCACTGGCTCAAATGAGAATAGTCAAGTCAAGATTTGACTGGGTCTGCCATCTGTTTTCATAACATCTGCCCAGGTATTGCTAATGCAATTGTCCACATAGTACAAGGAATATATGGGCAAGTGGTCCTAGATTTCTTTGTTAATTACATTTTCCTTATCTCTTAGGTATCCTGCCAAGGCTTTGACTCATCCTGGTGATGACCGTTTGAGAAACACAGACTTTAGTTTGCCAGTTTCTAAGTGGCCCTCCTAATGAATAACTCATGGACAGCCTGTGGCTTCACAGGGACTGGAATGAGAATGGGCAAATGTATCACTTAATAGAATGTGTCTAATAATTGAGCTAATTGCAGTATGTCATTTAGTTATCAGGAGCATTCTATTTTTCCTTTTGGTTTGAGTTCTCCAGTGAAAAAAGGAAAAACAAAAAGATAAACCATGCCATTTTTGTTTGTTTTATTTGCCAATGCATATTTTAGAAAAATATCTTCTAAGGAATGTGATATCAATGTGCTTATTAGGACTTTGTAAAATAGATGATAAAATCAGGGACATGAAAAAGAGACCCTGGGAAGATACTGAATAATCTCATAAAACCACCAATCCACGTCAGGATAGGTGGGCTTGACCACTGGGGTAACTGTTGAGATGTTGACATTTGGGAGCTCTCAGTTTTGTGCCTTGACATCCATCTGCATGACAGTTTTATGTATCTTACTTTCTGTACATGACAGGTTGTTTTTTTTTTCTTTTTCTTAATATGATGGAAAGGACAGCACCTGACAATTTTTAGTAGTATACCTTTAGCCTCTTTTTCCTATGTCCAATAATAAGTCTGGGAAGGGAGTTATTGGCACAGCCCATGTCTAGTTCTAGGGCAAAGTGGTCAGTAGGAGTCACCATGATTGACCTAATTTGCATAAGGTGATCATTTATGAGCTAAGTAACTAGGAGATGGGGTCAGGCAAGTTCCTATCTAGTCCTATCTGAAGATTATATGGACAAGGTGGGAAGAAGTCACGAGACTGGTATCTGACAATAGGAGCAGGTGGCAATGGCAGTGTAGGGATCACTGGGGTAAAAGGACTATATGCCTTATCTTCCTCATCCCTGCTGTGTGCCCAGACAAAGCTGTGGCTCATTAAGTAAGACTGCTAACTTTCAGGACTGTGGCTACTTCTCTCTGCTAAAGAGCAGTTTCCCAAACTGCAAGGAGGGAAACCAAGATTCAGTAATGAGCTCGGACACTTGGAGCATCACAGCTAGTGAGTATTCTGGGTTCTTTTATCTACATCAGTGGTTACAAACAAGGTATAATTTAGAGAACGTCAGGAAATTATCTGTGTTTAGCACTGTACTTCTCAAAATCCTAGAATGTTATCAATGAATTTTAAAACCAATATCAGGGTATGAAGGAAAATAGTGACTTCAGGTACTCTAATTTTAGCTGCCCATTCACATTTCACATAACCTAACAAGGGTTACTAACCTATGCTGGTGGGACAGTATACCAAACTAAAATCTTCTGATACCTTAAAATTGTTTTCTTTTTTGCATAAACACTTTATAAGTATAAAATGAATACCATATAAAAGTGAATGCTCTTTTTAATGTGTGTTTTCTCCAATTGGTTCATCTCTCTTAATTTTTTTCACCTCTCTGAGTTCATATATGTGCACTGTCTGGCCCCTTTCTCTGTGAATCTATACACTCAGAACCCATTTTGAAGAGTTCTTCTTCCAACTTGAGTGTGAATGCTTCCAGTAACAACTTCTCTACATCCATACTCAGACTTCTGCATTATCAGATGGTCTTAATTAGTAGTGAATCATTCTTTATATTGATATGAATCTGTCACCTTTTAACTTTCTAATAATGATCATTGTTCTCCTTTCTATGGCCATCAGGAAGGATCTTTTTCTCCTGAATATGGAATGCAATAGAATGTTTGAAGCTATCCCTGCCTTTCTGCTTGACAGTGTAGCTACCCTATGCTTAATTTTGCAGACCTTTCAAGCTTTGCTGTTTTTCCTGATAAAAACTTTCATTGAATATGTTTCCCTCTATCCTACCTTAACCTTTAGGGCTTGAAACCTATCATCACACCATTGTCACGATGTAGTCAATGTCTGCTTCTCCAATAAACTATGTACACCAGGTAAGGACAGGGACTTCTCTCCTTTTTACTGTTGTTACTAAATGCATATTGCAGTGCCTGATATATTGGAATTGTTCATTGAATGTTTTGATGAGCAAATGAAGAGTAGCTCTTCATTAGCATTGCGAATAGGTCACCTATCACCCAAGTGAGAAAATGTTAATGTAAATATTAAATTGGAAACAAATGCTATATTTGTTGAAAACTTTCTAGTCTATATTTAAAATTGAACTAAATCTTGAAAATATATTAGTTATTCAAGGGTACACTTTTGTATTTTTCCAATCTGAGGGAGTTGAATTCTACTTTCAACATTCCACTTTCTTCTCTTGGGCTTTTCACAAAGAAAGCATGGCTGCATTTTCCTTCTGTCAATATTGGTATAAACTCAGTAAATTCCTTCTTTGCACTTGCCCCTCATGTACCATCAACTGCATTTCCTTCTGAGAGTTCTACTAGAATTTTCTGTATCTCATCATCCCTCTGCTGCTGATTTTGAAAGATCAGCTAAGGTGAAGAAGGCTTGAACCAAATCTAGTTCTGATGATGCAACTTTACTGTATGTGGTTTAAAAATATAATCTTGAAGAACATGTGACTTTCATTCTCCCATGTTTTGATGGCTCAGTAAGACCTGAAGGCTAAAAGTCTTGCATCCCACTGTGAAAGTCTTCATTAACCTTATAAAATTGCATTAATTGCATATTTATTTGTGTGATTATTTGAATTGTCTGCCTTCTCCACTAGACAGTTTCATAAGGGGGCATGGACCATACCTATTTTAATCTCACTCCACCTGCAGCCACTAAGGGATAAGGAGTTCAGGAAAAAATGTACTGAATGACTGGGTAAATTGTAATCCCCAATTCATGAGTTTGTAGAAAAATTCCCTTTTGCAGCCTGTTTTTTAGTTCTCCTTGCATGCCATCTATGAGGTCCTTTTGCTCAGCCATTTAACTTAACTCAGGAGAAAACACTTTACTTGCTGATTCACTTTCTGGAAATTTCTTTTTTCAGCTCATAATTTCTAGATCTCTAATTTCAGTTAATTCTAAAAGGTTCAAACTTTCTCCATATATATGAATTTGTCCTAAATATCTGACAGGGCTGTATGATAACCCTACCATAGACTCTGACACTGTTCTGTGCTTAGTTGCTCAGTCCTGTCCAACTCTTTGTGAGTCTATGGACTGTAGCCCACCTGGCTCTTCTGACCATGGAGATTCTCCAGGCAAGAATATTGGAGTGGGTTGCCATGCCCTCCTCCAGGGTATCTTCCCAACCCAGGGATCAAACCCAGGTCTCCCATTTTGCAGGTAGATTCTTGACCATCTGAGCCACCAGGGGCCTTTTCAGGCAGTTACCCATTTATTTGTTTCTCTCACCCACCCCCCTTCTTCATGAAAAAAAAAAAAAAAGAAAGAAAGAAACCTTGAGAATAGGGAACCCTTTCTTATTCAGTACTCTAAACACTTAAAACAGTCTGAGAAGTTCACCTTGTGGATGAGTGCTAAGTCACTTCAGTCATGTCTGACTCTTTGTGACTCTATGGACTATAGCCCGCCAGGCTTCTCAGTCCATGAGATTCTCCAGGCAAGAATACTGGAGTGGGTTGCCATGCCCTTATCCAGGGGATCTTCCTGACTCAGGGATCGAACCTCTGTCTCCTGAATTGGAGGCAGATTCTTTTACTACTGAGTCACTGGGGAAGCCCAATATAGTAACAAAAGTGAACGCTTAAATTTGCAAAAAAATGTTTTAGTTTATAAATAATTTTATTTTCTTATTCCCCTGTACATACTTCAATGAATTCTATCCTTTGAAGGTAAAAATAGCAACATACTTGCTCTTTGTCAATATTCCTTGTCTTTTTTTGGTTTCACAAATGCAGCAGATCATACATGTGTAGTTGTAGAGGACTGAAGGGAACCAGGGGGCATCTTTCACAGGAAGCAGCCCGTCAGGCAGCATTAGCCATTTCTGGTAAGAGGATGTCTGTGCTACAAAGACTACAACTGAACATTTCCATAGTAACTCCTGCTCAACTACAATGTGATATAACATCTACCTCAGCATTCTGGAGAGCAAATTTCTAGCAAAAAGGATGTATTATGTTTTAGTGATCTTTAAAGTGGTATGTGTGTGTGTGTGTGTGTGAGAGAGAGAGAGAGAGAGAGAAAGGAAGGGAGGGAGGGAGAGGGAGACGGAAATTTTAACTGATAGTTTGATTTTCCATAACTCTTAGATTGTTGACAAGCAATTCAAATTTGGGGAAATGTTGTATAATAAGTATATTCAATTTATATAATAATCCTATATAATAGTATGGTCATTCCAAACCATCTTCCAACAGCAAGCTTCTGAAAAAATGACTCCATATGCCTTATCTTCTTTTTCTCATTGTTTATTAAAGTGTCTGGGATGAGGTCCACTCTGATTTCAGACTAGAAGTAATTTATTCAACTTGCGATAGAGATTAATACAGTAGAGTTGAATATATTCAATATTTGAAAATACATAACCTAGAGAATATACAGTCAAGTAATCTTGTGAGTTAATATAGTCATCATCACCACCATTGTTGGAAATCTTCCTTTTCCCTGTAGTAATACTCAATCTGACTTCAAAATCCAAGGACAATTGAAAAGCACCATTACATTTACAGTTAGTAGTGTTAACTTTAAATAAGACAACTACCTGCCTGTATGAGTGAGGAAAATCAATTAACCTCTCTCAGGAAAGGTATCCTGGTTAAAAATGAGGCCAAAGATTCTTTTGTCACCTCCTAGTTAAGGAGCAAATTAGATAATTCTAAATGAGAAGTTTTCTGCAGCATGAAGTGTCATGCAAATACAGGCTTTGATGACATCTCTCTGAAACCAGTAACACAGGGCATAGGGCATGAGCAGGGATCACTGGATCATCCCATCTGCCTGCTCAGAGTGCTAGACCTGAGCGCCACTGCATTTGTTTTGTTGCATCCATTGTAGCCACATTTGAAAACTCGTTGCTCCTTGAATACTTCACACATTTCCACGTGTCCATGTCATTCTATATGCTTTTCCTCTGCCTAAATATTCTGTTTAATCTTTACCACTGATCTACTCTGTTAACTTCTGCTCTTCTTCCAAATCTCAGTCCTTCTTTGCTGCTCTTTAAGTATGTCATCCAATCCCACATCCGCCCATCCAGAGTTGCTACAGTTGCTCCCCCTTTCTGCTCGGAAAGATGTTGTCTATTCCTTCACCAAATCAATTATTTGCAGTTATTTATTTATACATCAGATTCCCCAGCTATTACATCAGGATTTTAATAGAATGGGACAAGTCCTAATAGCCATAATGAATTAAATACCTAATCTGTGTTAGGCACCATATCAACATAATTATGTCCTATTTTTAGAAACTACTCAGCTCCATAAATCTTACAGGAAGTAAATTTAAAATGACTCCAGTGATGTTGAAATTGGCACTTAGGTGCTATTTTTTTTTTTTTTTTGAAAGCTCAGTAAGAAGAGTTTTTCTGTGTAATCTCTGAGTACCAGGGAACTCCAGGTTCGTTCTGGGTAGACACCATACTTGGCACTCTCCCTCTTCTTCCCAACTGCTTGCATGTATCCTAGACATTCCCTCAAACAGTGATCATTGATTGTTGATGATGTGTGTCACTTCTTTATTCAGAATTCAGGACTTGAGATCAAATTATGATATTGACATGTCTTGCTAGGGTACAGATTTCTTTAGTGCCTTGTCTGTACATTGTCAGCATAGCAGATGTCACAGCTCATAGCTGTTTCTTGTCCCCTGGCCTTTCTGCTTATGTGTGGTTTATCAGGATTAGCTTGACAAAAGGTTGTAGTTCTGAGGAAAAAAAAAATGTTGGTAGTTCTTTGGAAGTCAATTGCTCCATTATGTGTATGTTTCTATAAAACACACAGTATAATTATAATTTTATATAAGGAAACAAGAAATTTTCTCTGTATCTTAAAGTAATGATATGCATGTTCTTAGGAATGGGCTTTTAGTCTGGATCCAGGGAATCATAGATGACTTTTGGGGTTCTAGAAGCCTATGAAACTTGAAACTGAATCATTGTTTTTTTGGCAAGGTACACATTTATATTTCTCTGAAGACAGTAACCAATTTTTAAAATTTTATTTATTTATTTATTTAGGTCAAAAAGGTGGCTCAGATGGTAAAGCGTCTTGCTTACAATGTGGGAGACCTGGGTTCAATCCCTGGGTCGGGAAGATCTTCTAGAGAAGAAAATGGCAACCCACTCCAGTACTCTTGCCTGGAAAATCCCATGGGCAGAAGGGCATTGTTTATTTATTTTACTTTACAATATTGTATTGGTTTTGCCATACATTGACATGAATCTGCCATGAGTGTACATGTGTTCCCCATCCTGAGCCCCCCCTCCCCCCTCCCCCCATCAGATTTCATAAGACTTATTCAGAGAGAAAGTTAGAGGAAGAAATATTTATGGCAGTATTATTGTTTTGACTTCAGACTGGAAATAATCAAAATATGTATCAGTACTTACATGGATAAACAAAATGAGGTATATCTACACAATGTAATATACTTGGATATTTAAAACAACAACAACAACCATAGATGTACACAACATGGACAAAGTTCAAAAGCATGCTAAATGAAAGTCAGACACACACACACAAACTACTTACTTTATGGTTCTATTTATATGCAATTTCAGAAGAGGTAAAACTATAGAGATAGAAAGCATATCAGTGGTTGCTTGAAGTTGGGGTGAGGTGAGAGTGGGGATTGACATTCATATAGACATGAAACACTTTTTTGGAGTGATGGAACTGTTATAAAACAGGATATTGGCTATGTATTAGTATAAATTTACTGAATATGAATTTACTCTCTATAATACACATTGAATGGGGGAATTTTAGGTATATAAATTTCATCTTAAGCAGTTAATTTAAGAAGGTAAGATAAGAACTAGAATTTTGGGATACATTGCCTCTTTATATCTGATAATCAGCTTACGAATTTACAGGTCCACCAATATTAACATTTTTTGGCAAATAAATTTAGAAATTGATACATATGGCAGTAAGACTGAGAAAAATCATTTAAAGACTACAGTCACTGTGAAAATGTCACTACTTATGGAAAATGCAAAAACCTAGAATAAGAGCAGTTTACCATTTTAAATATCTCTCTCTCACACACACACACACACACAAACACACACACACACTATATATGGTGTAATGAAATCTAGTCACATTATAGCAAAAGATTTAAATGTACTTAAGACAGGATTCAGAACTTAGAGAATAATAGTCTTGATACTAGACATTCAGATCATGGCACAAGTTTAATTATAATATTATAGTATTATAATAATATATATTCTATGTGCCAGGTACTGTTGTAAGTACTTTATGTACATTATCCCAATCAAACTTTACAATAATAGTGTACATTATTGCTTCTATTCTCCAAATGTTATATTTTCAGAAATTGAGTTTCAAAAGGGTAAAAGTAATTGGCTACAATTACATGAACCTTTGGCGTTCAGCTATCTTTATAGTTCAACTTGCACATTCATACATGACTATGGAAAAACCATAGCTTTGACTAGTCAGTACTTTGTCAGCAAGCTAACATCTCTGCTTTTTAATATGCTGTCTAGGTTGGCCATGAAATTAAAAGACACTTGCTCCTTGGAAGAAAAGTTACGACCATCCTAGAGAGCCTATTAAAAAACAGAGACATTACTTTGCCAACAAAGGTCCATCTAGTCAAAGCTATGGTTTTTCCAGTAGTCATGTATGAATATGAGAGTTGAATTATAAAGAAAGCTGAGCCCCCCAAAATTGATGCTTTTGAACTATGGAGTTGGAGAAGACTCTTGAGAGTCCCTTGGACTGCAAGGAGATCCAATCAGTCCATCCTAAAGGAAATCAGTCCTGAATATTCATTGTAAGGACTGATATTGAAGCTGAAACTTCAATACTTTGGCCACCTGATGTAAAGAATTGACTCATTTGAAAAGACCCTGATGCTGGGAAAGATTGAAGTCAGGAGGAGAAGGGGACGACAGAGGATGAGATGGATGAATTGCATCACCGACTTGATGGACATGAGTTTGAGCAAGCTCTGAGTGTTGGTGATGGACAGGGAGGCCTGGCGTGCTTCAGTCCACAGGGTCGCAAAGAGTTGGACACGACTGAGTCACTCAACTAAACTGATATGAACCTTTGGAGCTGTCTAACTTCAAAGTCCCTGCATATAACCTCAGTGTAACTCATTACCTTATCACCTTCTATAATAAATTATGGTATGTATAATATATACCACTAAGTATGCATGTCGTGCTAGTTGGTATTATTTTCCTACAGGCAAAGAAAGGCAACAAAAGAATCATACAGTATCAAATTTTCGTCCTGTATTCATATTTCTCAAGTGTTCATTGTTAATATCAGCTACTATCATGGAAGCTTTGCGTGAGGTATTACCACTACGTCTTTAACACATTTGTCTCAAAATAGACCAGTCTCCCACCCACCTTCTGTTTGAATTAGCTTATATCTTTCAAAAAGACTAGCTAACTCAGGTTCCTCTCCAAGAAACTAGAACTAAAGGGAAGATTAAGGCATGGTGATTTGTGGGAAGTAAATTTTCATTTCAGGCCCCAAATTTGTCTCATCCACCAAAGGGGATGAGGATAGCTTCAAATGTATCCTTTTTCCTGTTCAAGATTATCTCTGTGACTGGGACAAGCAGGACCTGTGACCTCTGCTAAGCAGGGCATAGGACCAAAGTACTGTCTTATTTTATAAACAGACTAACCACCAGCATAAAGCATCTACTAACTCTTTTTCTTAAAATTAAGTGATAGGGAGAGAAGGGAAGAGAGAATCAGATAAGCTAGTCTAAGAAAATACTTGGCAGCTTTTTTTCCTCCATTTGGTTAACTAAATCATTTCCCTTGGGCTAAAAGTTGTCTCATTAAGAAGGCATCGGTGTATTGACAGTTATAAACAATATTAGTTGTGCTTGTCAGTGATCCATGCTGACACTGATTTCAGTCACAAGTCATCCTTTATACAAAGAAAAGATCAAAACAAGCTTGCAATTAGATGTGTAATTTTAGAGCGTCTTTTTACATTAACACATTACTGTGTCTTTTGATAAATGTCCCTTTTGGACAAGAGCAAATAGCATGAGCTTTCCTCATTAATAACTGATTCTCTTTAAAATTCTTTAATGTCCAGAATGAGATGATCATGTCTCAAAAGAATTAAATACCTCTATTCTTCATTGCAATTAAGCTGAATGTGGCATGATGGAGGAACACTATTATCTGAGTTGCAATTAGGGTACCTGTTCAAGTTGTGGCAGATAAAGGTAAATGTAATCAAAGAACAATTAACAAGTAATTGTATTGTTACTACCTAAATTCATGGCTGGAGTGTGCAGAGATCCTGAATTTCAGTCTGTGACAATTTAGGTGAATTATTTATTTTCATCGAATAACTATTGAGGAAAGCAAATGAGGCAAGAACAGATATCATTCATTTATCTGACAAAGCTAAATATAATAGTCAATAGGCTATCCACCTAATAGGTGGAAGTCCATTTGGAAAAGATTATTTATATAACTGTTCTCTTGGAAAATAATTATGCAGTAAGAAAGTTTTAAAAATAATGTTTTAAATTATAAATTAGCAGTTTTATTATTTTAAAAAAACTAAGTTGGTGTAGCCAATATGCCATTTAACTTCCACCTTTTTAATACTTATGACATTGCTTTTGAACCTTGAAACAGTCTTACTCTTTATGAACTATAGATTACTTTTTGTTTCTACAGGGTCTAAAAGTTTGTCTTGTGCATAGTGCTCGGTGACAGTTTGTTGAACAACTGGACTGTGTAACTACTGCCCTAGTTAGACTTCAGGTGTTGACTTCTCTACCATTCCATTTGGAATGTTGTTGGAAATTCTAAGTATTCTGTCATGGGGTTTACAACTTGGCAAGGTCAAATTAATACATATATAGTTAACACTTCAATGGTATATTCCTCAGCTGAGAATTTGTTCCTCAATAGATGTTTATTGAACCTCTGGTATGTTCTAGATCCTGGAATAGCTATGTTCTTGTATCACATGTAACCCTTGGAGACACCTTGTAGTAGGCTTTCTCACCTCTTTTTTATACTGAGGAATGAGGCTCAGAGAGGCAGCATTGATCAGGGAAGAGCAAAGGGTTTTTGATTCCATCCAACCTGCTTCAAATTCTGACTCATGTATGGACTAAACTGTTATTTACATCTGTGATGGTGAAGTGAAGTGAAGTGAAAGTCACTCAGCCATGCCCAATTCTTTGCAGCCCCATGGACTATACAGTCCATGGAATTCTCCAGGCCATAATTCTGGAGTAGGTAGCCTTTCCCTTCTCCAGGGGATCTTCCTAACCCAGGGACTGAACCTAGGTCTCTTACATTGCAGGTGGATTCTTTACCAGCTGAGCCATGAGGGGTGGTGGGTTTTAACCAATTGTAATATGGAGGCAGTAAGGAGGTTGCTACCGGCTTATAAATCCTATATTCATACTGCTCAGTACAGAACACAACTCATGGTAAGCATTTAATATATTGAAGATTTTTATATTACTGTTGATTTCTTGTAGTGATAATAAAGGTGTTAATCATAACGATGGCCGATGAGTTTGCTTCCCAAGCACGTGATGTTAGATGTGAATCATAATATCTCTTACACTTGTTAGACACCAAGGCCAGTGATCTTTTTACTTTAAATTGTCACTCATTTATGAGATTAGTGAAAACAGCATACACAAACACACTTCCAAACACACAAACCCACATGAGTGTACATAAAGGATAATAAAAAATATCTGAACTTGGCCAAGTAACCAAAAGAAGAACGCAGAATGTATTTCCTGAATCAATAGATGCAGAGAATAAATAGTTTATGCCACTCTAAGAAATAATTAATCTCTCAGTCATGTCTGATTCTTTATGACCTGGTGGACTGTAGCCCACTATGCTCCTCTGTCCGTGGGATTCTGCAGGCAAAAATAATAGAGTGGGTTGCCATTCCTTTCTGCAGGGGATCTTCCCGACCAAGGGACTGAACCCTCTCCTGCATTGCAAGCAGATTCTTAGCCAATTTAGAAGACACACACACACACACACACACACATGATAGTTTTTTACAGAATTAAAGGAACTCCTACTTTTGTCCTGGCAAATTGTAGATACATGGTAAAGAATGCATAGTGTAGTAAATGGTAATGTATATTAATCAAGTAATAAAATAAATTCATGTAAAATATCAGTGACAACAAACACACACACATACTGTGTGTGTGTGTGTGTGTGTATATATATATATATATATATATATATATATATAATTTTTTTACTTGGAAAAGGATGGTATTAAGAAAGCCTGAAGTTTAAAACAGGTGTTTGCAAACTAGACAGACCAGGAAGGGAACTCAATAATGATCTAATATTCCATCTGAGATCTGAGGTGAACAGAAGCTAGCTCATTGAAGAGAGGAAAGCAAGATCTATACACGAAAATGAATTTGTAAATATCATTGTTCAGTAGTTCTGTAGAATTTATGAGTTATGGTATTTCTTGAGTGGAAAAGAAAAGAAAGAGGAAGTTGGTATATTTGAATCTGGAAATAGCAGTAGAGCTTAGCCCTTCTTGTTCTTACTCTTTTTCTCTATGTATTTTCTCCATTTTGAGTTCTATTTATACTGCCTTTTTTTTTTAAAGCAATTTCTAGTGTCCTTTTAATGTCTACTTTTTTTTTTCAACTTTACAAAGTGGTTGCACTATTTTATTTTTAATATAAATTTATTTATTTTAATTAGAGATTAATTACTTTACAATATTGTATTGGTTTTGCCATACATCAACATGAATCTGCCACAGGTATACACGTGTTCCCCATCCTGAACCCCCCTCCCTCTTCCCTGCCCATACCATCCCTCTGGGTCGTCCCAGTGCACCAGTCCGAAGCATCCAGTATTATGCATTGAACCTGGACTGGCGATTCGTTTCATAGATGATATTATACATGTTTCAATGCCAATTTCCCAAATCATCCCACCCTTTCCCTCTCCCACAGGGTCCAAAAGACTTCTATACATCTGTGTCTCTTTTGCTGTCTCGCATACAGGGTTATCGTTACCATCTTTCTAAATTCCCTATATATGTATTAGTGTACTGTATTGGTGTTTTTCTTTCTGGCTTACTTCACTCTGTATAATAGGTTCCAGTTTCATCCACCTCATTAGAACTGATTCAAATGTATTCTTTTTAATGGCTGAGTAATACTCCATTGTGTATATGTACCAGTGATTTCTTATCCATTCATCTGCTGATGGACATCTAGGTTGTTTCCATGTCCTGGCTATTATAAACAGTGCTGCAATGAACACTGGGGTACACATGTCTCTTTTAATTCTGGTTTCCTTGGTATGTATGCCCAGCAGTGGGATTGCTGGGTCATAAGGCAGTTCTATTTCCAGTTTTTTTAAGGACTCTCCACACTGTTCTCCATAGTGGCTCTACTAGTTTGCATACCCACCAACAGTGTAAGAGGGTTCCCTTTTCTCCACACCCTCTCCAGCATTTATTGCTTGTAGACTTGGATCGCAGCCATTCTGACTGGCGTGAAATGGTACCTCATTGTGGTTTTGATTTGCGTTTCTCTGATAATGAGTGATGTTGAGCATCTTTTCATGTGTTTGTTAGCTATCCATATGTCTTCGTTGGAGAAATTTCTATATAGTTCTTTGGCCCACTTTTGGATTGGGTCATTTATTTTTCTGGAATTGAGCTGGAGGAGTTGCTTGTATATTTTTGAGATTAGTTGTTTGTCAGTTGCTTCATTTGCTTTTATTTTATCCCATTCTGAAGGCTGTCTTTTCACCTTGCTTATAGTTTCCTTTGTTGTGTGGAAGCTTTTAAGTTTAATTAGGTCCCATTTGTTTATTCTTGCTTTTATTTCCAATATTCTGGGAGGTGGGTCATAGAGGATCCTGCTGTGATTTATGTCGGAGAGTGTTTTGCCTATGTTCTCTTCTAGGAGTTTTATGGTTTCTGGTCTCACGTTTAGACCTTTAACCCATTTTGAGTTTATTTTTGTGTATGGTGTTAGAAAGTGATCTAGTTTCATTCTTTTCCAAGCGGTTGACCGGCTTTTTCTACTGCTTTGAATTTTTCTCTTTAGGTCTGCTGCCTTACTGCTCTATTGCTGTATGGCTGCCCATTTTTGCATCTCACTTTACTTTCTGTTACAAGAGGCTTTATATTCTCAATAATTTTCAAAAGTGCCGAAAAATATTTTCTGAAATTTTCATTTCTGTTCTGGATTAATTTTTAAAATTAAAATTTCATCGGCCATTTAGGATCTTTAATATTGAAAATGTGTTAATCATTTTTCTGTGCCTCCCATGGATTTTTCTCTCCTTTTCCTATCCCCCAACTTTTTTTTTTAAACTTCTTATTTTTTGAATATCCCTGAGAAACATCTTAACATTTTCCTTAGTTGTGTTTAAGGTATGGTGCTACTATTTTGTTATGCAACCTCATTGTCTTTCATTCTAGAATTATCAGTACACTAGAAAATCAGGTCAAATTTTTTTCAGAGAGGCATCATAAATCTTGTTTCTGGTTTGATTTAATTTTTAAAACTTGCTTAATATTTCTCTATTTTTAAAGTCTGCTCAACAGATGTAAAATATATCTTCTCCCTTCTTTAACTGACAGGGATATTTTCAAGATAGTGGCATAGTGTTGAGGAAGAAATATCAGTTGGATAAAGAAGTGAGTGATAAATATCCAAATGGGGCTAATCTCTCTCTCTCTCTCTCTCTCTCTCTCACACACACACACACACATGCATGCATTCTCAGTCACACCTTTCATCAACCTAAAATTGGGGGTGCATAGATGTTAACTAACTCATTTCCTATTTTTTTAATCAACTTTTTTATTTTTTTTACTTTTGAATTATCATGATTGTGAAATTATATATCATGGTTGCTAAAATTTCTGTCATTATTAAAAAGTCTTTCTTCAAAGTAAGACTTTGAAATAAATATGTCACATTTTGTTAGTCATTTAAGGATTAACATTTTCCTTTAGTCTTATGTTTACTGAAATGTATTTTACTGCCTCATTTCCCCTAAAATCCTAACCAATTATTTCAATTGCACTTGTCAAAAAAACATGTCCTCTCTTGCTGTTGGCAAATGTTGGCATTATCATATTCTGAATTCAGTATATTATATAAACAGCTAATTCTATTTATATACCAGGACTAAAGTATACATGTGGATGAATATGTGTGTTCTCAAATGTATGTTTTGTATTTTTATTACATATATATGGTAAAGCTCTTCTTCTATTAATATATTTTCTTTCTTTCTTTTCCTACCTCCCAATAGGCTATCTGTCTGGATTGTTTTTGCCAAATGAACTTTTCAAATTTGCTAGAGAAATATCTTTAGGATCTCTTTAAATTCATGTGTCAAGTTGAAAATGCCTTATATCTTTGTAAGAGTGTGCCTTTCCATACACTGATTTTATCCCCCTTTCATGACTGTAGCAATGAAAAATAAGTGAGTAAACCATGATAGATAATTTCTTATGGCACTGTGTGAAAGGAAGAAAAACTGAACTTGGGCAAAGAAAATTTTAAAGGACATGGATTAGATTAAAATATCATTTCTGTAGTAAATATTTTTTTGTTAGATATTGAATTTGGATCTTAAGGAGAACCAATAAAATATAGAGTTCTTTTTACTTAAAAACAATTGTCTTGCTCTTAAGATGAATGAAAATTGGTATCAGAGTGAAAATAGAGATCTGGATCTGGTTATTTAACAGAGCAATTTTTTGTTACTCCCTCTAATTGAGCCTAAATAACAGACGGAGATCAATAAGAATGACTGGGGAGAAAGCAAATGAAAATCAAGTGGACAATTGCTCATTAGGTTGAATAAAGAAAATATTGTAGTAACTGGGGATTTAGGAACCCTTGTGCATACAAGGTGCATACACACATAGTAAGAAGGCTTCTAATATAAATTTTATATATACATATATAAATTGTATATATGTATATATGGGAATTGTATATAAATGGCTTCATTTTAGAGATCACTTAATCATATATGGGCTTCCCTTGTGGCTCAGGTGACAAAGAATCTGCCTGCAAAGTGGGAGACTTGGGTTCAATCCCTAGTTGGGAAGATCCCCTGGAGAAGGGAAAGGCTACCCACTCCAGTATTCTGGCCTAGAGAATTCCTTAGACTATACAGTCCATGGGGTCACAAAGATTTGGGCACTACTCAGCAACTTTCACTTTCACTTTCATCATATATACTCATGATATAGTATTTTATATAAAACTGCAATATATTTATATAGCATAGTAATAAAGTGAAAACACCCAACATAAAAACCTATACATTATTAATATCTTTGGAGATGTCAGTGTCTTGAACTCTGTTTGGCCATATGGAAGCAAGATGTGCAAAATTACATATCATTTTTCCCTGATGCAAATCTGATTCTTCACTTTCTATATTTCTCTTAAAGTCTATCATCTTCTTTTCTTTTATCACTTACCTACTCTCTGGAATAAGGAGTGAAGCAGGGAGTTTGCTGTTTATTCCTCTCATTTCTAAAACTGTGTAATTGTATCCTCTGAGATATCTTTTAAATGAGGTACATATCACAAAAGTCAACAGCATGGGATGGCATTTCAAAGGCAATGGCTGTATTTGTTTTTGAAGTATAAAGACAAAGTTATAAAGATACTTTTCAGAAAAGTTAAAACTGTGAATGGAGTCAATGGAATGGAAACAACACAAGTAGAATGGAGTTCGAGGATTATGTCCAGGGACTGAAGTAGAAATGTGAGGAGGAAAGACATAAGGACAAAGAAAGAATCAAGGAACTCAGAAAGATATATCCATGACAACGAGTGTATTTTGGATACACTTGTTAAATGCCATTGATAATGGACAGAGTGCTGTCTCAATGAGGGTTGTATGCTAAATATGAAGTACTTGTTAGAAATGCAGATGGAGATGGCTGGAAGGTAGTTCTTTTTCTTTGAAAAAGAAATGTGGAACTTAACCAACTGGCCAAGACTAGACATTATAGATTTCAGACTCTCCTGCATGCAGATGATAATATAAACCTCACAAATTAATGAATTTATGAGACATTTACTATTTAAACTGATATTTAAAGAAAGTTAGAGACAGTAAAGAAATAACTACATGTAAATAATGAAAGAAAGAGGAACAGCTATAAAATAAATGTATTTTGGAGTACAGGTTAAATTATACAAATTTGGGATGGTTAAAAAAAAAGAGCAGTACAGAAATAAAGACAATTTAGTGTAAAATTCATGACCACAAGAATTTAGAGGATATGACTGAAAAATTACTTGAGTCCTCTTTACATTTGATTCTACTGTGATATGAGATTAGTTGATTGAGGGATGTGAAGATGGCAGGTGTAAATTAAACTTTTGCAGCAAGCTTGTTTCAGCTTTAAAGGGTAACATCGCAGATCCCCAGTATTATCTCCAAACATCATGGCTGGCTGAATTTTCTCAATTATAGAAAATTTTCACTTTAAAGGAAATAACAGTGGTCAAGGTGGATTGTCTCACATCATCACAATATATAGTATGTGTTGTTAACTGCATACCATGCATCATGAACATTTTAGTTTAATCCACTGAATTCTTAAAATAAACTTGTAATTTTAGAAAGTTTTAGCTATTAAAAATTTGCCAACATAGTACAAAGAGTTCTCACAAACTGCATACGATATCCTTTATTATTAACATATTACTGTGACAAACTTGTCACGATTACTGAGCCAATACTATTGTAAGTAAAGTCCATACTTAGTCGTTATTTAAAGTCTTTTTTAAGATGCTCTAGGTAGGTCTCATCTAGAATATCACATTACACTTTCTTATAATACACCTTAAATTTCCTTTTGACTATGACAGTTTCTCAGACTTTTCTTGTTCTTGATAACCTTAACTTTTAGTCAGTATTTTATAGAGTGTCCTTCAATCAGGATTTGTCTAATGTTTTTCTCATAATTATTCTGAGACTACGAATATAGAGGAGGAATATCATAGCAGGAAATGGTGTTTTAATCACATATCAACTTGATTTATTTACCATTGATGTTAACTTGATCACTTGGTTAAGGTAGTATGTTGGCAATTCCACTGTAGTTTCTTTTTTCCTCTGCTTTTTCATACTGTTCTCTCTGGAAGGGAAGTCGTGTGTACAGCCATTATTTAAGGAGTGGGGAATTTTAATCCACCTCCTGAGGGCAGAGTATCTATAAATTATTTGAAATTCTTCTCTATCGGATATTTTTTTCTTCTACCCCATTTATTTAATCATCCAATGCTTCATTTATATCTGTATGGACTCATTGTTTTTTACTTTATACTTTGGTTTATAATCCAATTCTACTTTTTAAAAGTTATTCTCGCTTTTGCTATTGGGAACTCTTCATTTGGCTCTCATTTCCCTTTGAAATACTACCGCCACTGAGGGATATTTTTTTAGCACTCTCTTATCTTTTCTTACTACAGGATGCTCTAAACTCACTTTGTATAATTCTTTTCATGTACTTTAATCAGCAATTGCTCCTGGGAGCCTTTGTTTCTTTTATTGAAGAATGGTATTTGAATCCAAGTTCTGGGTGCAAAGTGTGATTATTGCTACTCTAGTATAGATGCTCCTGGACCCTCTCAGATGATAAAACATGGACTTCTATATGAGTATACTAAATGTATATGTATATGTATGTACACATACTCCTATTTGTACACATCTACATTTATATTAAGTTTCCTGATGTTCAAGCTGGTTTTAGAAATGCAGAGGAACCAGAAATCAAATTGCCAACATCCGCTGGATCATGGAAAAAGCAAGAGAGTTCCAGAAAAACATCTATTTCTGCTTTATTGACTATGCCAAAGCCTTTGACTGTGTGGATCACAATAAACTGTGGAAAATTCTGAAAGAGATGGGAATACCAGACCACCTGACCTGCCTCTTGAGAAACCTGTATGCAGGTCAGGAAGCAACAGTTAGAACTGGACATGGAACAACAGACTGGTTCCAAATAGGAAAAGGAGAACATCAAGGCTGTATATTGTTGTCACTCTGCTTATTTAACTTATATGCAGAGTACATCAAGAGAAATGCTGGACTGGAAGAAACACAAGCTGGAATCAAGATTGCCAGGAGAAATATCAATAACCTCAGATATGCAGATGACACCACCCTTATGGCAGAAAGTGAAGAGGAGCTAAAAAGCCTCTTGATGAAAGTGAAAGAGGAGAGTGAAAAAGTTGGCTTAAAGCTCAACATTCAGAAAACGAAGATCATGACATCTGGTCCCATCACTTCATGGGAAATAAATGGGGAAACAGTGGAAACAGTGTCAGACTTTATTTTTGGGGGCTCCAAAATCACTGCAGATGGTGACTGCAGCCATGAAATTAAAAGACGCTTACTCCTTGGAAGGAAAGTTATGACCAACTTAGATAGCATATTCAAAAGCAGAGACATTACTTTGCCAACTAAGGTCTATCTAGTCAAGGCTATGGTTTTTCCTGTGGTCATGTATGGATGTGAGAGTTGGACTGCGAAGAAGGCTGAGCACTGAAGAATTGATGCTTTTGAACTGTGGTGTTGGAGAAGACTCTTGAGAGTCCCTTGGACTGCAAGGATGTCCAACCAGTCCATTCTGAAGGAGATCAGCCCTGAATGATGCTAAAGCTGAAACTCCAGTACTTTGGCCACCTCATTGACTCATTGGAAAAGACTCAGATGCTGGGAGCGATTGTGGGTAGGAGGAGAAGGGAACGACAGAGGATGAGATGGCTGGATGGCATCATGGACTCAATGGACGTGGGTCTGAGTGAATTCCGGGAGATGGTGATGGACAGGGAGGCCTGGCGTGCTGCGATTCATGGGGTTGCAAATAGTCGGACACAACTGAGGGACTTAAGTGAACTGAAACATGGCTTCATACTGATACATTCAATTTAAATGCATTACCACATGGATCATTTTAGCCTTCTCTTGTTCGTTAGTAACCTCCCAAAAGTGAGGAATCTCTTCCCATTGGGCATTTATTTGCATAATGATTATTTCCAGTTTACATGTAAGGCAGTATCACAGCTGTTAACCTGTACCCTCATAGTAAACCATTTTATCAGCTTACTATACTGCTTTGTTATTGTTATTTAGTTGCTACATCATGTCCAACTCTTTTGCAATCCTTCTCTGTCCATGGGATTTCCCAGGAAAGAATACTGGAGTGGGTTGCCATTTCCTTCTTGAGGGAATCTTCCAGACTCTTGAATTGAACCCATGTCTCCTGCATTGCACGCAGATTCTTTACCACTGAGTCACCTGGGGAGCCCCAGCATGCATACTGTTTAAGTAGTTTATTTTGCCTTTTAGTCTTAAGATTCCACTCATTTTCAAAGTTACTTAGGTCAACATCCTTTCCCCCTACATCCTGCAGTAAGGTTAGTTCATATATCTGTAATGCAGTTAGGTTGTTTTATCACCTTCTCAATTCCATCCATGGATCCCATGACATTCTCAATGAGTTGTTAAAATTTGCATAAATTAAGGTTCACTCTTTGTCCTAAGTTCTATGAATTTTGGCAAGTGCACAATGTTATGAATTAACCATTATGGTTCTATATAGAAAAGTTTCACCTACAAAAATTCCTTTGTACTTCATCTCTACAGTAGCATCCCCTCCTCCCAAACTCATAGGAACCACTGATTTTTTTTTTTTAAGCATCCTTATAGTTTTCCTTTTTCCAGAAGAGCTTACAATTGAGTATATTAAGTGTGTAGTCTTTTCAGACTGGATCCATTCACTTTTGTGAAGGTTTTTATGTGGACATGAGTTTTCAAATAAGTTGAATGGATACCTAGGAGCATGAATACTAGACCACAAGTTAAGATTATTTTGCCTTATAAGAGATTATCAAGCATTTTTAAGAAGTGTCTTTACCATTTTGCAGTCTCATCAGCAAAGAGTATGAGTTACTTTTGCTCCTCATCCTCTTCAACAGTAGATATTGTCAGGGTTTTGTTTCGGTTTGGTTTATTTGTTATTTATTTTGGGGCGGAAAGGACATTGTAATAGGTGTGAAGTGAAGTCTTGTTATTTGAACTAGAAGTTCCCTAATGTAAAATTGGCCACCTCATGTGAAGAGTTGACTCATTGGAAAAGACTCTGATGCTGGGAGGGATTGGGGGCAGGAGGAGAAGGGGATGACAGAGGATGAGATGGCTGGATGGCATCACTGACTCGATGGACGTGAGTCTGAGTGAACTCCGGGAGTTGGTGATGGACAGGGAGGGCTGGCGTGCTGCAATTCATGGGGTATCAAAGAGTCAGACACGACTGAGCGACTGAACTGAACTGAACTGAATGTAAAATTATGCTTATTTCCATCCACATGTCTTCTTTGGTAAGATGTCTTTTTAGACTTTTTGCCTATTTGTCTGGGCCCATTGTTGATTATTAAAAGTTCTTTCTATATTTGGGATATATGTCCTTTATCAGAGATGATTTTTGCAAATAATCTGTTCCAGTCTGTTTCTCCTTTTCATCATCTTAACAGTGTCTTTCACAGAGTAGAATTTGAAATTTTAATGAAGTCTATCTTATTAAATTTTGTTCTTATAAATTATGCTTTTGTTATTACATGTCAGCACTCACCTAAGGTCCTTAAGATTCTCTTCTATGTTTTCTTCTAAATGTTCTATAGTTTTCCATTCCGCACCTAAATCTATAATCCATTTTTTAAATTTCATTTTAGTGAAAGGGTTACAGTATGTGCCAGTTTCAGATTTGCACATGGCACATGGATATTGAATTGCTCCATTATTATTTGTTGAAATGATTATAATTTTTTATTAATTGGACTTTGCTCCTAGGTCAAAGTCCAGTTATATATATGGATCTATTTCTGGGGTCTCTCTTGTATTTCACTGATACTGTTTCACCAATACTATGTAGTCTAGGTTACTGTAGTTCTGTAGTAAATCTTGATAAAAGATAGTGTGAGTCCTCCAACTTTCTTCTCCTTCTCCTCCTTTTCCTCTTCCTCCTTTTTCTTTTTCTTTGGTAGTTTGTAGGTTATTCTAGGTCTTTTGCCTTTCCTTATAAATTTTAAAATCATTTTACAAAGATTTATAGCAATCTTATGATTAAATGTCAGTCTTTAGTGGACTTGTGTCCCTAGGTTGTGACCTTTACAAGTAGTTCTTATATTTGCCCACTGTTGTTGAGACAGGAAGGCTACTGTAGGCTGTAATGGTAGAAATACCCTTTTCTCAGTTGGGATAGGCTGTGGTAAAGTCTTTTCTATGGAGAGCATCCCTTTGTTATAGAGAATGCTCAGGGAGCAAAGCCAATACTCAAAGCTTTGTTTGATGACTCCTTTCGTAGTTTCATGTTAGGGTAACATTTTCACCTTAATGTTAATTGTGGGGAATCAATGGTTCAGAGGTATTTGTGCTAAGAATGGAAATTTTTGTATGAATTAAATGATGTCTTTTTGCATATTAACTAAAGACTTTGGTCAGTTACTGTGGGTCCTGACCCACAGTAGATAGTTGAGAGTCTACTCTCCTGCATCACTTAGGGTGGCCATAGCAAACAAATGAACCACTCAAATTAGTGTAACTGGAGGAAAGTTTAATTAATTAGTATTCATAAAAGTACAGGCAGGGAACAGGAGAACACACAAAAAATAGGGTGGAAACCCAAGATTAGCAAAAACAGAGATATAACTACTGCAAATCCTGAAGAATGGGGGAAAAGAGTAGGTACCAAGAACCCAGAACCAGAGAGGCAAAGAAGAAGTTCCCTGGAGAGGCACAGGGACTTCTGGGTGAATGACAGTCTAGACAATCTATACATTTACGGCCTTCTTTCCCTTCATGCCCACCAGTGCATCCATTCATCTAAACACAGACTGGGAGCATATCAGGGAGTCTGAGCCCCCCAGGACAGCGAGTAGTGGAGAGAAGGGAGGAGAGTAGGCATGGGAAGCACAATGGGCAATACCCAGCAGAGTAACTACTTCTTTGTTAAAAACCGTGCCTAAAGCAATGATGTGTTGCTCAATTTGTCTTTCTGTCATTTTGAAATATATTGTACACACACACACATGCACACACCTTGATGCATCCCAGAATGATGTTAACATTCCATTTTAAAAGCTGAAGATTGATAGGAGGGATAAACATACTCCCTAGAGAGAATTCAATTTTCACTTTTACGGAAATTACATTCAGTGTTAATTCATGTGTTTAAGAACTTATGTGAAAAAAAAAAAAACAAAGCATTGCCAAATTTTTAAAGAGAGGAATATTTATATACATATTTATATACATACGGGCTTCCCTGGTGGCTTCACAGTAAAGAATCTGCCTGAAATGGAGGAGGTGCAGGATGTGGACTTTGATCCCTGAATCTCCTTCTGGAGAAGGAAATGGCAACCCACTCCATTATGCTTGCCTGGGAAATCCAATGGACAGAGGAGCCTGGCGGGCTGCAGTCCATGGGGTTAAAAAAGAGTCGGGCGTGATTTAGTGACTAAACAGCATGGTTAGTGACTAAACAGCAACAATATAGCATATATATATATATATATACACACACACACACACACATTATGTAGATATATGTAGATATAAATATACAGTGTGCAAAAATTTAATTATATTCCTATTATGATTTTTAGGTATCCATTTTCTTAAGTGAAATATAAACATCAAACAACAGCTTAACAAACTGACCACTAATTTTTATCTGACATTTGGTAGATACAATTTAACTTTTTTTCACTTCTACAACATATATTAAACAAACATATTAAAAGTCTAATATGTGCCAGACATTATACTATACTGATTTATTTCTAAAAAAAGTAAAGTGAGTACTCCGGAGTTACTTTCCAGGTTCAATGGCTGGAGGTGGAAAGTCAAAGTATTGGCCTGTACTTCATAAAGTAGGATATGACTGACAAACCTAGTGATAATATGCATGTGTGTGAATGCCAGGAAATGAAAGTAAACAAGCTAGTAAACTAACCCTAATTTACTCATAATTTGTGGGAATTCAATTGCTATAGTCCTTGTGTGATTCCCACCCCCTATCAGGAAACTTTTTAAGCAATAAATGTAAGAAGATATTGAAGCTGATGAGCTAGTATTGTGTAAAATCACAACTCACTCCACAGGAGTGAGTCAGTAAAACATAGAATAGAAAATTTCTGCGAGAGGACATCAGTTTATGGTTGTGGTAGTGATAGGATAGAATAAGCCAAACAACAGGTATCAAATACTGAGTTTTGTGTTGTTTTTCTAATGCTCATTCATGTCTGACTCTTTGTAACCCCGTGGAGAGTAGCATGCCAGGCTTCCCTGTCCTTCACTATCTCCTGGAGTTTTCTCAAGGTCATGTCCATTGAGTTGGTGATGCTATCTAACCATCTCATCTTCTGCTGCCCTCTTCTCCTTTTGCTTTCAGTCTTTCCCAGCATCAGGGTCTCTTCCAATGAGTTGGCTCTTCATATTAGGTTGCCAGGGTAGTGGAGCTTCAGCTTCAGCATCAGTTCTTCCAGTGAATATTTAGGGTTGATTTCCTTTAGGATTGAAAGTTTCAACCTCCTTGTGGTTAGGTTAAAACAAAACAAAAACTAACAAGCAGAAAACCGGAACATGTGAAAAAAATATTGCAGAATTTCTAGCCTGATTTTGGGAAGAAAACCTATAATCATGAAGGCATACAGAATATATAAGAACACCAAAGCTCCACATAACCTAAAGTATTCATTATAAACAAGTGATTTTTTGTTGTTGGTGTTCTGTGGCTCCTATGAGCCAGAGTCAGAGGTCAAACCCAACCCATATGGATCTGGGGTCTTAAAGCCTATTTTAGAGTGAGGAAGTCAGATCTATAACTGACTTCTCCCATCCTTTGGACATAGTTCTTTTATCTATCCTAAGTATTCATATCCTTGATGGTCTTGGGACCCTTAATCTTCAGATAAGGTTGGAAGCAGTGGTAAGTGGAAGAGATCTTACATTCCTTTAGGTACTCAGCAGAAACAGTCAGACTATCTCTCCAGAGAAAGACATATCAATCTGTGTTTCTAGGAGGAACCCAAATTTAATGTTATTGGGCAACTGCAAGCAACAATAATGAGGAAGCTTATGACTAAAACAAAAGGGAAAAAATAATATTCCAAAACTAAACAAATTAAGCTCATATGTCTATATTATTAACAGAAAAATGGAAGTCAAAGCCAAGTCTGTTACAGAGATAAAGATATCTGTTACCTGAAAATGATAAGTTGTGAGTGAAAAAAATCAAAATTTTAATTACTTTTTTCCACTAAGGAACGTGGTCTCAAAATATATAAACAATGATAGAAAAGAAAGTGAAAGTGTTATTCACTCAGTCATGTCCAACTCTTTTGTGACCCCATGAACTGTAGCCTGCTAGGCTCCTCTGTCCATAGAATTCTCCAGGCAAGATTACTGGAGTGGGTTGTTTTCTTCTCCAGGGGATCTTCCCTACCAAAGAATTGAACCCAGGTCTCCTGAATTGCAGGCAGATTCTTTACCATCTAAGCCACCAGGAAAGCCCAATCTGGAAATGTACTGCATAATAATCTATGAGTAAAAACATCAAATAAATAAAAATAGGTTATATATTGACTTGAATGATAAAGAGAGTAACTCATCAAAAAATTGTTTCACTGAAAGCAGTACTTGCAACACAATTTAAAGCTTTTCCTATATGCTAAAACCAGTCAATTCTAAAGGAAATCAGTCCTGAATATTCATTGGAAGGAATGATACTGAAGCTGAAACTCCATCTGATGTGAGGAACTGACTCATTGGAAAAGACCCTGATTTAGGGAAAGATTTAAGGCAGGAGGAGAAGGGAACGACAGAGGATAAGATGGTTGGATGGCATCACCAACTCACTGGACATGAGTTTGAGCAAGCTCCAGGAGTTGTTGATGGACAGGGAGGCGTGGCGTGCTGCAGTCCATGGGGTTGCAAAGAGTCGGACATGACTGAGCGACTGAACTGAACTGTATGTTACAAAAAGAAATGAAATAAAACTAATGAACTAAGATTCAGAACAAAGCTTGTGAAAGAATAGCAAAATAAATTTATGTATAAGAAAAAATATTAAAGTTGAGGTCAAATTTAAATGGAATAGAAAGCCAATATATAGAGGATGTACAAGATTCAAAGTAAATTATTTGTTGGTTAGCTTTGGAAAGACTAATAATATTGACAAACCTGTAATAAAACTTAATAAGAATTCAAAAATGGAAGAAGACTTGAAACTTCTCTGGCAGACCAATGGTTAAGACACTGCACTGCCACTCTTCAGGGTATGGGTTCCATCACTGGTCAGGGAAATAAGATCCTACATGCCTCAGTGCAACAAAAAATAAATAAATAAGAAGGAAGTCCTTTTGATGTTACTCTGTAGCATTGTCCAATGGGCTAATGCAGGGGTATTTAATTATTTAGAGGGATATGTCTTTGTTTGACTTCTACGTACTATTGATTAGGGCCCAAACTGTGAGATTATATGTTAACTTACAAAGGTTTTTCCAGTAGAGGTTTAAATAATTTCAATCTAGTGGAATAAAACAAACACAATGATTATGGTTTTCTTATCCTGTAGAAATTAGCTAGTTAGTCTCGAGCTCAGCAAACATTCCAGTGTGATTTTCTATCATTTCCTTCAAACCCAAGTTCCCTCATTATTCACTTAAATAAATATTTGATAAAAGTCCATTCAAAAAAAAATAAAATAAATTAAAAATGGAAGACAACCATGAACAGAAGTCATTGCTCCAGGTATGTAGTTAATGAATGCTTAATAATATAAGGACAGTAACAATTTTATGTTGTTAAATTTGAAAATATTGATGAGATGGATGTATTCCATATATGCAATTGATATTTCATTAAGTTTTTGACTATGCTGTTTTCAATAAATGTTGTTAAAGTATGTATACACAATTCCACGTATACCTACCATTTATCTAACATTCAAACATACATGTATATGTATATATTCACTCAGGATGTACACACACTTCCGTATAACATGTATACATACATATGTATATACATATATAAAAGAAAAATTCAATCCTGACTTTTATAATATACACAAAAACAAAATTCCAGATAAATTGTTAATCTAAACTGAAAGATGAAAAAACAAGTAAATAAATAAAATTTCTAAATAAACTATAGGAGAATATCTTTGTTTTGGGGGTAAGAATGGTATACTAAAATAGGACCCAAAAGTTTTAATCATAGAATAAAATATTAATACATTCACCTTGTTGAATTTGTTGTTGATGTTCAGTTGTTCAATTGTATCCGACTCTTTGCAACCCCATGGACTGCAGCACACCAGGCTTCCCTGTCCTTCACCATCTCCTTGAGTTTGCTCAAACTCATGTCCATTAAATCAGTGATGCCATCCATCTGTTCCATCCTCTTTTGTCCCCTTCTCCTCCTGCCTTCAATTTTCCCCAGCATAAGGATCTTAACAGATTTAAAAAATATCTCACAGTCTGGACATCACCAGATGGTCAACACCGAAATCAGATTGATTATATTCTATGCAGCCAAAGATGGAGAAGCTCTATACAGTTAACAAAAACAAGACCAGGAGCTGACTGTGGTTCAGATCATGAACTCCTTATTGCCAAAGTCAGACTTAAATTGAAGAAAGTAGGGAAAACCGCTAGACCATTCAGATAGGACCTAAATCAAATCCCTTATGATTATACAGTGAAAGTGAGAAATAGATTTAAGGGCCTAGATCTGATAGATAGAGTGCCTGGTGAACTATGGAACGAGGTTTGTGACATTGTACAGGAGACAGGGATCCAGACCATCCTCAGGGAAAATAAATGCAAAAAAGCAAAATGGCTGTCTGGGGAGGCCTTACAAATAGCTGTGGAGAGAAGAGAAGCAAAAAGCAAAGGAGAAAAAAAAAAGATATAAGCATCTGAATGCAGAGTTCCAAACAATAGCAAGAAGAGATAAGAAAGCCTTCTTCAGTGATCAATGCAAAGAAATAGAGGAAAAGAACAGAATGGGAAAGACTAGAGCTCTCTTCAAGAAAATTAGAGATACCAAGGGAACATTTCATGCAAAGATGGACTCAATACAGGACAGAAATGGTCTGGACCTAACAGAAGCAGAAGATATTAAGAAGAGATGGCAAGAATACACTGAAGAACTGTACAAAAAAGATCTTCAAGACCCAGATAATCATGATGGTGTGATCACTAATCTAGAGCCAGACATCTTGGAATGTGAAGTCAAGTGGGTCTTAGAAAGCATCAGTATGAACAAAGCTAGTGGAAGTGATGGAATTCCAGTTGAGCTATTTCAAATCCTGGAAGATGATGCTGTGAAAGTGCTGCACTCAATATGCCAGCAAATTTGGAAAACTCAGCAGTAGCCACAGGACTGGAAAAGGTCAGTTTTCATTCCAATCCCAAAGAAAGGAAATGCCAAAGAATGCTCAAACTACCGCACAATTGCACTCATCTCACGTGCTAGTAAAGTAATGCTCAAAATTCTCCAAGCCAGGCTTCAGCAATATGTGAACCGTGAACTTCCTGATGTTCAAGCTGGTTTTAGAAAAGGCAGAGGAACCAGACATCAAATTGCCAACATCCACTGGATCATGGAAAAAGCAAGAGAGTTCCAGAAAAACATCTATTTCTGCTTTCTTGACTATGCCAAAGCCTTTGACTGTGTGGATCACAATAAACTGTGGAAAATTCTGTAAGAGATGGGAATACCAGACCACCTGACCTGCCTCTTGAGAAACCTGTATGCAGGTCAGGAAGCAACAGTTAGAACTGGACATGAAACAGTAGACTGGTTCTAAATAGGAAAAGGATTACGTCAAGGCTGTATATTGTCACCCTGCTTATTTAACTTCTATGCAGAGTACATCATGAGAAACACTGAACTGGAAGAAACACAAGCTGGAATCAAGATTGCCAGGAGAAATATCAATAACCTCAGATATGCAGATGACACCACCCTTATGGCAGAAAGTGAAGAGGAACTAAAAATCCTCTTGATGAAAGTGAAAGAGGAGAGTGAAAATGTTGGCTTAAAGCTCAACATTCAGAAAACGAAGACCATGGCATCCGGTCCCATCACTTCATGGGAAATAGATGGGGAAACAGTGGAAACAATGTCAGACTTTATTTTTGGGGGCTCCAAAATCACTGCAGATGGTGATTGCAGGCATGAAATTAAAAGATGTTTACTCCTTGGAAGAAAAGTTATGACCAACCTAAATAGTATATTTAAAAGCAAAGACATTGCCAACTAAGGTCCGTCTAGTCAAGGCTATGGTTTTTCCTGTGGTCATATATGGATGTGAGAGTTGGACTGTGAAGAAGGCTGAGCATGAAAGAATTGATGCTTTTGAACTGTGGTGTTGGAGAAGACTCTTGAGGGTCCCTTGGACTGCAAGGAGATCCAGCCAGTCCATTCTGAAGGAGATCAACCCTGGGTATTCTTTGAAAGGAATGATGCTAAAGCTGACACTCCAGTACTTTGGCCACCTCATGGGAAGAGTTGACTCATTGGAAAAGACTCTGATGCTAGGAGGGATTGGGGGCAGGAGGAGAAGAGGACGACAGAGGATGAGATGGCTGGATAGCATCACAGACTCGATGGACGTGAGTCTGTGTGAACTCCGGAAGATGGTGATGGGCAGGGAGGCCTGGCGTGCTGCGATTCATGGGGCCGCAAAGAGTTGGACACGGCTGAGCAACTGAACTGAACTGAACTGGTTCTCTTTGATATTCTCAAATAAATATTTGTACTTTTAAGAATATCAAGATAATGAAGAACCAAGACAGACTGAGGAAAATTTCAGGTTGAGAACATTAGTGATATGACAAATATATCTCATCGTCTCCAGATTGATAACAGGACAAATTCTTTTCCTTTTGCAATAAAAGCAATAAGTAGACAAATGGCAAAATTTGAATAAAGCTTGTAGATTGGATGACATTTCTATATCAGTATCAATTTTCTGATTTTGATAATCCTATGGTTCAGTTCAGTTTAGTTCAGTCACTCAGTCATGTTGACTCTCTGCAACCCCATGAATCGCAGCATGCCAGGCCTCCCTGTTCATCACCAACTCCCGGAGTTCACTCAAACCCACGTCCATCGAGTCGGTGATGCCATCCAGCCATCTCATCCTCTGTCATCCCCTTCTCCTCCTGCCCCCAATCCCTCCCAGCATCAGAGTCTTTTCCAATGAGACAAATCTTCGCATGAAGTGGCCATACTACTGGAGTTTCAGCTTTAGCATCATTCCTTCAAAAGAACACCCAGGACTGATCATGTTTAGAATGGACTGGCTGGATCTCCTTGCAGTCCAAGGGACTCTCAAGAGTCTTCTCCAACACCACAGTTCAAAAGCATCAATTTTTTGGTGCTCAGCCCTCTTCACAGTCCAACTCTCACATCCATACATGACAACAGGAAAAGCCACAGCCTTGAGTAGACGGACCTTTGTTGGCAAAGTAATGTCTCTGCTTTTGAATATACTATCTAGGTTGGTCATAACTTTCCTTCCAAGGTGTCAGCGTCTTTTAATTTCCTGGTTGCAGTCACCATCTGCAGTGATTTTGGAGCCCAAAAAAATAAAGTCTTACACTGTTTCCACTGTTTCCCCATCTATTTCCCATGAAGTGATGGGACCAGATGCCATGATCTTCATTTTATGAATGTTGAACTTTAGGCCAACTTTTCTACTCTCCTCTTTCACTTTCATCAAGAGACATTTTAGTTCCTCTTCACTTTCTGCCATAAGGGTGGTGTCATCTGCATATCTCAGGTTATTGATATTTCTCCTGGGAATCCTATGATTAAGAGCATATAATTATTATTAGAAAATACACTCTGAATATCTTAGATATAAAGTGACATTGTGTATGTAATGTATTTTCACATGATTCAAAAAAAAATAATATGTGTGAGAATGTTGGGGGGCAGTGAGAGGGAGACATAAAAGAGAGCAGAGTTGGTGGAAGGGAAAGAGAAACTGGAGGAAAGTATACTTAAGTTCTTGATATCGTTCTGCTACATTTCTGTAAGTAAAAAATAATTTTAATATATTTCCAAGCAAAATGTGAAAAAATTAAGATTATGCTCATCACAAGACGCAATATTAACTTCTAGTGTTAATCATGGCTAGTGCTAGGAATTACTTGATATGTTTCTAATACTTTGGCCACCTCATGCAAAGAGTTGACTCACTGGAAAAACCCTGATGCTGGGAGGGATTGGGGGCAGGAGGAGAAGGGGACAACAGAGGATGAGATGGCTGGATGGCATCACTTACTTGATGTACATGAGTTTGGGTAAACTCCGGGAGTTGGTGATGGACAGGGAGGCCTGCTGTGCTGTGATTTATGGGGTCGCAAAGAGTCGGACACGACTGACCGACTAAACTGAACTGAACTGAATAAATATGTAGTATTACCTCATAAACTTCTCTGAGTGGAAATAACAGAAAACTGAATTTGCAAAGAATTTTAGCCTTACCTCAATTTTACAAGATACTGCTGCTGCTGCTAAGTCGCTTCAGTTGTGTCCAACTCTGCGTCCCCACAGATGGCAGCTCACCAGGCTCTCCCGTCCCTGGGATTCTCCAGGCAAGAACACTGGAGTGGGTTGCCATTTCCTTCTCTAATGCATGAAAGTGAAAAGTGAAAGTGAAGTTGCTCAGTTGTGCCTGACTCATAGGGACCCCATGGACTGCAGCCTACCAGGCTCCCAAGATACATGATATTCAATTTAATTATGACAATAATTAGGTTAAAAATTATGTTCATACTGCATATGACATGCAGTGAAGTTTTTTGAAATATTACTACCACATTTAATAAATATTTTACCAAGAATTCCTTGTATGTAGTAATTATACTTGCTAAAAATTATTGGCTGCATATGTATATTCTTAAGTGTGTCTATCAGAATTCAATTGCTTGTGCAGTCCTGTAAACATCAATTTCTTGTCCACTGTAGTACATAAAAACCTATATTTCTGGCTTGTGTCAAAATAGTTGACATCTGGCAACAGTGAGCTTTCATTTTTCCATGGCAACAATTCACTGGCACATGTGTTCTCCAGTTAGCCTAGGTCCCCGCCTCACTGTTTTGGGTATTTCACAAATATTCATTTCACATGCCTTCCTGCCCTTCGCTGGCATTTTAGTTTGTGGTTTTGGCCTGAATCTTCCCTTTGAGATTTCATGGATATAAGAAATTATTTTTCATATTTTCCTCCATAGCTAGTAAAAAGTAAAGCTTCGGTTCAGCTCATGAAACAATATTATTGCACCCTGCAAATGGAGGAACCGTTGAGTCAGCCCAATATGAAGGTATGGAGTTTGGCATGTCTGAATCTCAGTTCCCAGCCTCACGGGCCATCATTCCTTTTTCTTGTATCTCAGTTTTCTCATAACCAAATGAAGATAAACATGCATACTTATGTTGAGAGTATGGTAATTTGTCTGACAATAGTAAGCACTCAAATACAATAACTACTTCTTTTCCCTCCCTCCATAGTATACCAGTGCTTTCCAGATATGTCCTCCTTTCCAGATATATTCCTCTCACTAGAATTTCCGTATTTCATGTAAGGAAAAAAGACATTTAATTTAGTTAGTTTTATGAGGATCTAATAAATAGAACTCCTATTACTAAAGTGTACATATCAAATATAAGTAGATACTACCAATTTCCTACAAAATGACAACAATATGCATTTACACAGCTTTAGAAATTAGACCTAAAACTCAAAAGAGTGAATGCAGAATGCCCACTTTGTAGTACCCACAGTCCCATGTCGTATTTGGTGACTGGTCTTATCCTGTCACAATTACTATGATGCTCTATTCTCAGAGTAAATTGTGGGTGTAATTATAGGTAGAACCGTGTTCTTCTGATAGATGGAAGAGAACGCATTCTCCTTCTAACACATCAGCTTATCAGCTCATAGGCTATTTACTTCTTGGGTTTAATAGAAGCAGTTGCTAGAAACATTAGACTCAATCCTACATCATGCACAAGGGGAGTGATCTTATTGTCTTGTCCTCATTTGAATCCCTAGGCCAGACATGGTTCCTGGGACATAGTTGATATTCAACTGTTATCCATTGATTAGATGAATGACTGAAAATAGTGTTATAAAATATCTATTTTATAAGTCGTTTAAATGGTTGTGATTACAAGTATCAGAAAACACCAATACAATAGAAATCAACAATACCAAATTATTAGCTCACATCATAATGACTTTAAAGAATGGGAGCTCAAAAGTGAATTACCTCATATGTTTTCAGCAGCCCATGATTTTCTTTCCTTAACACTGGGGCTTTTTTCTCTGGTTAGCTCTCTATATTGGTTGGCTTCTTGGTGGCAAGGTTTTATAAATCACATGTAACATTTCAGTGACTGAGAGTAGAAGAGCAATCTCCTGTCATGTGTCTATTTTTAAAATAAATTAAATCTTTTACCATAAGTCAACATCTAGGCCTCGTCTTAATGTCTCAGTGGTCAACACTGGGCTATGTAATCAGCTCTAAAAACAAAGAGAAGGGGCTTTTCCATGATCAATGTAGAAGAATTAGATAACTCTAAATTAAAGAGGAGGTTGGTTCATTTTATCTGGGATAAAGTGAAGGCGCAGAATGTGTAAATAATACTGGAGTTTTGTAAGGGGAAAGGGACATCAACCACACTGAAAAAAAATGTTTTAATCAGAAAACAGATTAATATTTCTTAAAATTTAATTTCTCTGAAAAACAAATTATTTTGTTCAACTGTTTAAGCAGTAGATTTCAAAGGTAGTGTTTATAAGCAATAGTATAAATTTTTCTCTCCATCCAGTTTTCCTGAGCTGTGACCTCTTGTAGTAAGAGCCAGAAAAAATACTTTTAAACAAAGTTTACAAGTTTAGCCCTGCCTAAGCACAATATAGGTACCAGTTGTACATGTTTCCTAAGAAGACAAGATATTTACTTAAAGCCTCCTTGCACTGCCATATAAAGAGCATATAATTTTATGATATCAGCTCCCCATTTTCATACATGAAGAAATTGAATATTAAAAAGCCTATTTACTTTTCAAGGTTATATTGCTGAGAGTGATACAGTTAGGTTCAAAGACCAGACTGCTCTGACTCTGAAGTCTAAGGTGAGCTGCCTCTAAATGAAAAAATGTGTACAGGAAAATTCTGTCTGTCCACTGAAGTTATTTCAAAAGGAAATAACAGTCAAAAGAATTTCAAATAAGGGATATTAACATTTCAACAATTTTCATGTATTCAATAAATGTTTCTTCAGCATATACTCCATATCTAAAATACTAGAAAATAAAAACTCAGCTGTATCTTTCCTTCTATTGTGAAGATGTGGAATACATTAATTTTAAAGCTAGAGATCATTTCCACTGTAGTAGATAAATCAGTGGAAAATGTTGAAAGAAATATACATAGGGTCAGGGGCAGAGTTCATTATAATGTCATGGACTAAATTTTATCTGATAAGCTTCATAGAAGTAAAAAGCAGAAATCTAAATTAAACCTCAAGACTAAATAGAATATCTATTGGTTTATGTATCTATGTAAATTATGCCATGTTTTCCCTTAACACTCTTTTTTTCAGATTTCCACTTTTTTTTCCCAGATCTTATTTATTTTAATCCAAGTGCCTTCATTAAAAAAAAAAAATCTCTGAAAAAGAATATCAATTAACTTAAAAATAATTAGCATACTAAATGGAGATGTTAATTACCAGCAACTGATTTGCTTCCACAAAATATAGGAACTACTATTTAAACATTAGTATGGAGAAATATAATTGGAGGAAATTTAGATAAAGGGATAAGTAATTCACAGGAAAGAAAAACTCTATGGGGAAATTTAACATCTAAATAAGTGTTTAATCAGGAAAATTTAATGAAAGCAATGATCATATACTTACATATGAAGGGAACATGGCAACCCACTCCAGCATTCTTGCCTGGAGAATCCCATGGACAGAGGAGCCTTCTGGGCTATAGTCCATGGGGTCACAAAGAGTCGGACATGACTGAGGGGAGTTAGCACACAACGTCACACAAACATATATACATATATATATATATATATATACACCAGGCTCCTCTGAGAAATTTCATCTTTGAGTATGTACGTGGATATTCACTGCAGTATTGCATATGATCAAGAGCAAAAACTGAGAACAATATAAATATCTTTGTGTAGAGGAATTATTCAATCACATGCAGTGTGTTGAGAAAATAGATTTAGAAATATAGTCTTGATAGCTGGTAGCTGGTTGCTGAAGCTAGGAGTTGACAGGTCAGCAGTATTCCCTAGTGAACATGAAGAACTTTTACAGAGTATGAATGGTACTCAAGCAGGCTACTACGTAACCATGATGGAACAGGAGAGAGATAAGGCCACTCTGAATTCACCACAAACGAGACAGAGCAAGTACATTATGCAGCCACACACACACACACACACACACACACACACACACCTAAACATCCTTGTTTTTTGAATAACTGATTTACTATTTATTGTAATAAAATTCAATACCCTCTAGGAACATAATGAACATTCTCATTCCACATTAACCCTCCCACCTCCTATATAAAAGATAAAATTTACCCAGGCATTAAATTGTCTCTTCATATTTTGACCATAACCAATTTGAAAGAGGTCATTGCTATATTAAAACTTTCTCAGAGTCATTTAACACAAGACAGGCTGAGAGTCCCTCATCATTGCTGTCTCAGTGCTGTGTATTTACTTTAGCCATGGCACTTCTCACATAGTTATTATTACACTTTTGTGTTTCTGTACCTGCTTGTCTTCAAGACTGTGACCTCCTAGAGCCAACAGACTCTGTGTTGGTTGGGCATTTTGCATCCATCAAGAGGACCAGCACATATGCTCAAGAAACATTTTATTGATTCATTGGTACATTAATAACTAAATGAAAACAATCACTGGGGAACAACCTACATTTCATTTAGTTCATAAAATGTTGCTTACAAAGATTATAGACTTTGGCATAAAAATTATAGGCAAAGGAAATGTAATTTTCTTGACATTTCCTACCATTATGTCACTTCCTAGCCTCCCTTAATTCCACAAAAGGAAGAGGAAAAAACATAAAGATAAATATCTATTTTTTAATTTTATAACATGCACCTTCTATTTGCAACTTGCAGAACCCTATTTTGAAAGTTGTGTGCGTGGTAGTATATTAATTATGGGGATTATGAAATCCGGAGGCTTGATGTGTTAAAACAGAAAAGGGTTTTAAATCTAGGGGAACCACCTCTAGATTTTGTTGTGAAATAAAGTTTCTTGCATCGACCCTGCACTAATGAAGATCAGAATGTTCTCTTAGTGTGATCAGAGCTACTCCCATGTTGATTGCTTCTCAGTGAGTTGAGAGGAAATGAAAAAGCAAAAGCATCGATTTTGAAGAAATTTCTTGTCTTGCAAAGCACATATTACCCAAATAGATTTACTCTTAATCTTTTAATAAACTGAAACAGTTAGTGATTTCTGCAAATGGTGCCTCAGTCTAATCTCACAGAGGACTCTACAGTTCTGCAGTGGATTAGAAAAGTCTCCCATCTTTCAATATTTGTCTTTGTTCCTTTCAGCAGCTGAATTTAATTCTTATTATCCTCAACGACAAGGCAATTTCAGATGATGAAATTTCTCATGTGAAACCTACACCTTTCAAATAATAAATCACAACTTCAAATTGGATTTGTGTGTGTGTGTGTGTGTGTGCATAAACACACAGTTCACCTGAAGATGACAGTCTGATTTGTGAACACATAATTCATTTCATAGATTAAAATGTTTTTAGCCAAAAGAAATGAAGCATCATTGTTTGCAAAGAAGGTTTCAATTGGTATTATCTTCAGGTTCATAAAAAGAAACGAAGTAGCAAGAGTAAATACAACAACAGAACAGACAGAAAACAGCCTCATATTCTAATGTGTGATATCTCAGTAGTTTTAGTTGGGTTGGAAGACCCCTCTTGCATCTACCCAAGTTCAGATGTACACACTTTTTATCATCTTCCTGATTGCTTTCCACCTGTGAAATTTCACCTTATCCATTTATTCATTCTTAACATTTCTAATAGAATGATCTTTCTAAAATGCCATTTATGATAAAACAAACATGTAATTTGCCTGCTTAAATCTAAAATGTTAAAGCTTTTAACCATGTGCCAGGCATTATTATAGATGTCATGATCTATCTGTTTTTTTTTTTTTTTTAACATGACCACTGTGTAGATGTGGCTCTTTCTTCTTAGTAAATGAGGAATCTGAGATTCAGGAAAGTTAGGGTGATTTATATAAGGTCTAGAACAAGATTCCTCAACAGCAGTATAATTGGCATTGTAGTCACTTGTTTGTTGTGAAGTGCTATCCTATTCACTGTGTAGAATGTTAGTAGCTTCCCTTCCCTCTACCATTCTATGCCAGTAACTGGCCCCTGACCTCAGATGAGAAGGCCAAAGATATATGTAGACAATGAGAAATGCCCTCTTGGAAAACTGACAAAATTATGATTAAGAAAGTTAAGAATCATTGGCCTATGCATGTATCTCTTCTGTAATAATGTAATCCACGTAGTTTAATGGCCTCATGATTGTGTGCTTCATCATTCCCAAATATTCATTAATTCATTCATTTCTTGACTCAGTTTTCTGGAATATGTTTAAGAACTTGGACTCATTGCCAGTCTGCCTGAGTTTTTATCACAGTTCTACTATTAACTGGCTTTATCACGTTGAGCAAGTTCTCAACCCCTCTCTGCTTTTGGTCCCTTACCTGGATTTCAGAATGATAATCACAAATAATTCATAAGTGTATTAAAATCACCCTTTCTCCTTATAGTGATCACTGCATGGTTATCACTAGTAGGATGGTCCAGAGTTGTCAAATTCCATGAAATAGTAAGCAAAGATCCACTGTCAAATATTCTCCTAGGACTCCTAGGAACTAAAAAGCCTCTTGATGAAAGTGAAAGAGGAGAGTGAAAAAGTTGGCTTAAAGCTCAACATTCAGAAAACGAAGATCATGGCATCTGGTCCCATCACTTCATGGGAAATAGATGGGGAAACAGTGGAAACAGTGTCAGACTTTATTTTTTGGGCTCCAAAATCACTGCAGATGGTGACTGCAGCTATGAGATTAAAAGACGCTTACTCCTTGGAA
The DNA here is from genome assembly GCF_023091745.1 of Budorcas taxicolor. NCBI lineage: Eukaryota > Metazoa > Chordata > Mammalia > Artiodactyla > Bovidae > Budorcas > Budorcas taxicolor. The sequence continues at coordinate 33,160,161 of NC_068927.1, read as the reverse complement.
GAAAAGTTATGACCAACCTAGATAGTATATTCAAAAGCAGAGACATTACTTGGCCGACTAAGGTCCGTCTAGTCAAGGCTATGGTTTTTCCAGTAGTCATGTATGGATGTGAGAGTTGGACTGTGAAGAAGGCTGAATGCCGAAGAACTGATGCTTTTGAACTGTGGTGTTGGGAGAAGACTGTTGAGAGTCCCTTGGACTGCAAGGAGATCCAACCAGTCCATTCTGAAGGAGATCAACCCTGGGATTTCTTTGGAAGTAATGATGCTAAAGCTGAAACTCCAGTAGTATGGCCACCTCATGCGAAGAGTTGACTCATTGGAAAAGACTTTGATGCTGGGAGGGGTTGGGGGCAGGAGGAGAAGGGGACGACAGAGGATGAGATGGCTGGATGGCATCACTGACTCGATGGACATGAGTCTGAGTGAACTCTAGGAGTTGGTGATGGACAAGGAGGCCTGGGGTGCTGTGATTCATGGGGTCGCAAAGAGTCGGACACGACTGAGTGACTGAACTGAACTGAACTGAACTGTGAACCATTTTCCAAAAGGTTGAGCGAATACTTGTCCTGGGTTCACCCTGCTCCTGGTAGGTCTTCAGCTCTTCCTAAAAGCAATTATTTCTTCCTTATGTCTTTTATTTTTAAATTGTACTTTATTATGGTAATAACAGTTAATATGAGATCAACCCTGTAAACAAATTTGTCTTCCTCTCATACTAAGAACACAGCCTTTAAGACCTCAGATCCATATGAGTTGGTTCTCTCATAAACCTTTCCCCTGTTCAAGCCCTGATCTCTAACCTCTGACTCTGGCTCATAAGGGCCACAGAACCTAGAAACACTTGTTTGTAATGAATATTTTAAGTTATGTGGAGCTTTGGTGTTCTTATATTGTATATGCCTGTCTCATTATAGGCTTTCTTCCCAAAATAGGATCAGAAATTTTACAATATTTTTTCAGATGCTCAGGGTGTTTTGTTTTAGTTTTTTTTTTTTTTTTTTTAACTTACCTCTATTTTTTCTTCTTCATTTGGTTAGCCCTGTCTCATCGCTCAGTTATTAGCTCAAATCCTACCTTCCCAGGAAGTTCTTCTCTAACTACTTCATCCTAGTTTGTAAAACTCTAATTATCATTATGGGAACAGTTTTTTTTGTTTTTGTTTGTTGTTGTTGTTGTTTTTAAATAGAGTGTCTTCCAATAGAAGTTTTTTATTGTCTGCTTTCCAGAAAATAAATACAAGTTTCCTGAGTACAGAGGAATTCTGCTTTGTTCTTTGCATTGTCAGGGCTTATAATGTTTTCCAGCACTTGGTGCACAAAATATACATACTGAATGAATGAAGGAACGTTAACTATTGTAATGCCACTAGCCAGTTGAAGTACAGCAAACTGTGGCCTTGACAGCAGCCAGATCTCTGTAATAGTAGGGGCATTAACCTGACAAGAAAGTGAATGGGGGAGAAGGCTTTCTTTCAGTAAGTCATTTATTTTTTTTAACTTACTTAGCCAAGGGTTTGGTTTTTCTGTCCTTATTCAAGGCTAAGACTATGCAGATATCAGGCCAAGCAATTGTGAAGGGGCTTAATTTGGAATTCTCTCCCATTTCTGGGTGCTAAAACAGAAGAGCTACCCAATCTCAGAAACAGCAGGGTTAGGAACAAACAGACATTTTTAACAACAATTGTTTATATACTAGGTTTGCATTGAAACAAGCACATACTTTTTCTGAAAGTCAGTTGTCATATTTTGCGAGGGTAGAGGTGAGTTGTGCACTTTAGTTTTTTAGAAAGCTGACATCAAACAAAATACATCCAGAGGAAAGTATTATTTCAGTTCTAAGTATGGGTGGGAAGCGAAATTTAAATCTTTACAATGAAAGACATTTTGGATGTACTAATCTGCTCAGTTTCATGGATCTCATTTTGTTCTAATTAGCTTTAGGGTAAGAAATAAGAGCATGTGAATCACATCTCACTATGGGCTCAGATTTCTAAAGGTCTAATATGGTAAAATATACAATTTGCAGTGTATTTTCAATACACTAATAAATATTAGTGTAATAATTCAATACACTACAATAATTTGAAAGCTTCATGAATAGAGTGCAACAGTGGATTTTTTCTCAACTAAAACCCAGCTAAAGTCCAGCTCGTGTTTTTGCCATTTTCATTCCCGACCCCTCGCTGCAGCGATGGGTCCATAAAGTCATGGTTTTGTTGAAATCATTTTATATTATGCTTCCTAGTACAATGTTTTGACCATGTTTGATTATATAGCTCAATTGGAGTGGAGAAAATTGCCCAGTAATTTAGAAAAGAATTCCCTTTCAAAGCCTGCAGGAATCTGCTCTTCAATTTAGAAAGAAATTTACAGAATCGGGTTGTTTGTATGAGTTGTAAGTATTGTTTAGTGTTTTGACCCAGGATTGCTTGATATATCACTCAACCAAATATGATTTTATGTTTGTCTCTTTCCCCTTTTCTCTGTGATATGAATTCAGATGAACTCAGAATGTCTTCTTTGCCTTTGAGTTTTGCACACCCTTCTCTCTCTAGTTTTGCTATAGATTTCTAGTGTATGTATTTAAGCCATGAAAGAAAATGAAAGTGAAATCGCTCAGTCGTGTCCGACTCTTTGTGACCCCATGGACTGCAGCCTACCAGGCTCCTCCGTCCATGGGATTCTCCAGGCAAGAATACTGGAGTGGGTTGCCATTTCCTTCTCCAGGGGATCTTCCTGACCCAGGGATTGAACCCAGGTCTCCCACATTGCAGGCAGATGCTTTAACCTCTGAGCCACCAGGGAAGCCCATTTAAGCCATAATTGTAATAAATAATGGGGTGTGTGTTTGTGAGGGTGTGCATGTGTGTGTGTGTGTTGCACAGCAGTGTCCGACCATTTGCGACCCTGTGGAATATAGCCCTCCAGGCTCCTCAGTCCATGGGATTCTCCAGGCGTAAATATTGAAGTGGGTAACCATTTCCTTCTCCAGGGGTCTTCCCAACCCAAAGATCCAACCCAAGCCCCTTGCATTGCAGGGAGTCTCTTTACCGTCTGAGCCACCAAGAAAGCACCTAAATAATGGTGGTGTTGGCAACCCACTCCAGTGTTCTTGCCTGGAGAATCCCAGGGACGGGGGAGCCTGGTGGGCTACCATCTCTGGGGTCTCACAGAGTTGGACATGATTGAAGTGACTTAGCAGCAGCAGCAGCAGTGGTAAAGAATCCGCCTACCTACGCAGGAGGCACAAGAGATACAGGTTCAGTCCCTGTGTCAGGAAGATACCCTGGTGCAGGAAATGAAAACCCTATCCAGAATTCTTGCTTGAGAAATCCCACCGACAGAGGAGCCTGGTGGCCTACAGTCCATCGGACCGCACAGAGTCAGGCACGACTGAGCATGCATGCATGCATAATGAATAAGGCCCCCCATTATAACCCTGCTTAAAATAAGATATGAGTGCATTTTCTTCTTGCAAGTACTTTTTAAAGCCATTCCCATTTTTAGAAGAGAGCAATAAAAAATTTAAAATGTGTATGTTAAGAACCTGTGTTGGTTGGAAATACCCAAAGGTGTTTGTGAAACTGAGCTTTTGTAAGATCTATCTCTCTTCCTTTTATGTCCTAAACTTCATCTTCATTGCAAATTGCCTGACCCTTGTGGAAGATTGCTGTTGGGCACACATATCAGGAGGTTAATTACTACTTTATAACTTGCATATTTTTCTATTTTACAGCATTCAGGATTTTTTTTTTCCTCTGTTACTCAGTAGGGATGTGCTAGATTTCATCCTTCAATTGTTGAGAATGATTCTGTTTCTCTATATACTTAGGGAAAAAGTGCTTTCATACTGTATAGCATAATCACATTTTGGACTTTTGTCATGCTCCCCAAATCAATCTTTTAACATAAATTGCTAGGTGCTGTGTGTTCACAGATATCTAATACATGAATTCTATCTAGTGAGAAGATCAGGTAGGCACCTGAGCAAAATAAAACATGAAAATCCAATAGTAGGAATGGGTACCAGACACAACAGACAGGAATCAATGAGGGACAAGTAGGTATTGGGCTCAGTAAAATATATCTAGATAAATATATCAGGAAATAGAACTTTGAAGAGCTGGCAAAGGGAGGAAGCACATTTTGGAAGGAGGGAGAAATATATATAAAACTACAAAAGCATCAGAGATAGAAGATACATTTCAGTAAGTATAAGTGCTTAATAGTTTAGGGTCTCAGGACTCACAGGGGCAATGAGATCAAATTTGAGAGCAAGGACCAAAATGTGGACATCAGTCATAAAATTTCCAATGCTTAACAATCTACATCCAGAGTAGATGCAGACTGAAGATTATGTTAGTTGTATCTGATGTAGACCTAGACAAAATCCTAATATCTATTTCTTTGATATTTTTAAAACAGTAAAATCATGGAATCAGAAATCTTGTGCTCCCAACTGCTGAGGGACTTTGGACATGTTGTTTTCTAGTCTAAGCTTTCATTTTCTCAATTGAAAATTATGTACAATAAAATATTAATCTCCTAAGGTTTTTGGATAATTTTGCCTGTGTTAAAAAGACTGAAATCTAAGAAGTCCCCTCCAAATTAATGTCCCTCCTTCACATAGACATTCATATATTTCCAAATATTTGAGGATTTAGAATCCATCAGGCACTAGTCTAGCTGACAGTGAATTTACAGTAAACATGGCAAGTGAAAGCTCCTGATTCTCTTTTCTGTGGAGCTCCTGATTCCCTTTTCTGTGGCATTTAATCTGAACCTAAAAAGATCATGTATGCTAAGTTGCTTCAGTCTTGTCCAATTCTTTGTGACCCTATGAACTTTGGGCCACCAAGCTCCTCTGTCTATGGGATTTTCCAGACAAGAATACTGGAGTGGGTTTGACATTTCCTTCTCCAGGGAATCTTCCCAACCCAGGGATCAAACCCACATCTCTTATGTCTTCTGAATTGGCAGGTGAGTTCTTTACCACGAGTGCCACCTAGGTCATAGGGAGAAAGATTTCAGAAAGAAGAAACAGCAAGTATAAAGATCCCAAACCAACAATGAAATTGGCATAAAATGCACACACATTCACAGAACATGAGAGGACTGGATTACACCTTCAGAAGTTAGGCCCCTCCAGAAGCACTGGTGAAGTGGGATTTATACCCAGGACAGCCATTCTCCTAATTATACACATACAGCATATGGACCAGGGACAAGTGGCACACATGCATGGCTTTAGCCTTTAACACCCCCTCACCAAAAGAAAAATCCCTTTGTGTTGCTAGGATACCTCTGCATCTTAGAATCTGCAAAGGTATTGGGCTCTTGACTTTTGCCCTTTAATGTCTTTTTTCATCTGTCAAGGTTCTCAGAGGAGAGTGTCAAGAAACTGTAGTGGTCTCCTGCTTAACAACCGAGACATCGACTTCTCTTATTGGTCTTATTACTTAATATTTTCTTTTCCCTTCTTCTAAATTGTTCTGGAACTTTTCTTATAGAGATGTCATATTAAGTCAAGAATGGCAAATATATGCTAGGTTGAGTGCTCACTCTGAGCCACTGATGATGAAAGTGAAAGTGTTAGTCATCTTGTGTTGACTCTTTGCAACCCCATGGACTAGCCTGCCAAGCTCCTCTATCTATAAGATTTCCCAGACAAGAATACTGGAGTGGACAGGAATTCCCTTCTCCAGGGGATTTTCCTGACCTAGGGATCAAACCTGGGTCTCCTGCATTGCAAGGAGATTGTTTTCCATCTGAGCCATTAGGGAAGCCTGATTCATTGACTGTAGGTGACTAAAATACCATGTGGGAAAACATTCTAGCTAAGTGAGAAGCTCCGCAGAGAGTGAAATAACAAAACTACATTTTCTTTGGATTGAGTGAGTAGGAAAGATGCAGAATTGGACTGGATTTTCCTTAAAGAAAATCTGCATTTTTGCTCTTAGATTAAAGTCACAATTGGATCATTCTTTTCTTTAGCATATTTTATATTCAATAAATTTTCTTAGAGAGAAGAAAACTTATCATCAGTTTAGTTCAGTTCAGTCGCTCAGTCGTGTCCGACTCTTTGCAACCCCATGAATCACAGCACTACAGGCCTCCCTGTTCATCACCATCTCCCAGAGTTCACTCAGACTCACATCCATCGAGTCCGTGATGCCATATGTCCATCGAGTCCGTGATGCCATCCAGCCATCTCAGCCTCGGTCGTCCCCTTCTCCTCCTGCCCCCAATCCCTCCCAGCATCAGAGTTTTTTCCAATGAGTCAACTCTTCTCATGAGGTGGCCAAAGTACTGGAGTTTCAGCTTTAGCATCATTCCTTCCAAAGAAATCCCAGAATCCCAGGGCTGATCTCCTTCAGAATGGACTGGTTGGATCTCCTTGCAGTCCAAGGGACTCTCAAGAGTCTTCTCCAACACCACAGTTCAAAAGCATCAATTCTTCAGCGCTCAGCTTTCTTCACAGTCCAACTCTCACATCGATACATGACTATTGGAAAAGCCATAGCCTTGACTAGATGGACCTGAGTCGGCAGAGTAATGTCTCTGCTTTTGAATATGCCATCTAGGTTGGTCATAACTTTTCTTCCAAGGAGTAAGCGTCTTTTAATTTCATGGCTGCAGTCACCATCTGCAGTGATTCTGGAGCCCAAAAAAATAGTCTGACACCGTTTCCACTGTTTCCCCATCTATTTCCCATGAAGTGATGGGACCGGATGCCATGATCTTCGTTTTCTGAATGTTGAGCTTTAGGCCAACTTTTTCGCTCTCCTCTTTCACTTTCATCAAGAGGCTTTTTAGTTCCTCTTCACTTTCTGCCATAAGGGTGATGTCATCTGCATATCTGAGGTTATTGGTATTTCTCCCAGCAATCTTGATTCCAGCTTGTGTTTCTTCCAGTCCAGTGTTTCTCATGATGTACTCTGCATAGAAGTTAAATAAGCAGGGTGACAATATACAGCCTTGACGTACTCCTTTTCCTATTTAGAACCAGTCTGTTGTTCCATGTCCAGTTCTAACTGTTGCTTCCTGACCTGCATATAGGTTTCTCAAGAGGCAGGTCAGGTGGTCTGGTATTCCCATCTCTTTCAGAATTTTCCATAGTTTATTGTGATCCACACAGTCAAAGGCTTTGGCATAATCCATAAAGCAGAAATAGATGTTTTTCTGGAACTCTCTTGCTTTTTCCATGACCCAGCGGATGTTGGCGATTTGATCTCTGGTTCCTCTGCCTTTTTTAAAACCAGCTTGAATATCTGGAAGTTCACAGTTCACGTATTGCTGAAGCCTGGCTTGGAGAATTTTGAGCATTACTTTACTAGCATGTGAGATGAGTGCAATTGTGTGGTAGTTTGCGCATTCTTTGGCATTGCCTTTCTTTGGGATTGGAATGAAAACTGACCTTTTCCAGTCCTGTGGCCACTGCTGAGTTTTCCAAATTTGCTGGCATATTGAGTGCAGCACTTTCACAGCATCATCTTTCAGGATTTGAAACAGCTCAATTGGAATTCCATCACCTCCACTAGAAGTTGTCTTAAATAAACATTAGTCCCAAGAAGATAGCCTAAAAAGCTATAGATAGTATCTTCTATGAGACTTTTTTCCCTTAATAAGTCCACATACTAATATTCTGACTTTCTTGGACATTATACAGATGACAGTATTTCTCAGCTTGTTTCTTATCTGTATGATGAGAGTAATAAGAGAAATTGCCTCCTAGAATTGATGTAAAAATTAAATGAGAAAATTCCTTTAAAGAACTTGCACTAAGTTCAATGCATAAAAATTTATTAATAATTCTTTAATAAAATGTAAATGATAGCAATGATGTTAATCAAGTCTCCAATGATGTGAAAAGAATGATCCATGGATTCAACCTAAGATGGGAGCATCTAGCCAATTCCTGAGTCCAGTACTATATAGTGTGGTAATCGCACATCCATTTCACTTTGGTTCTTAACTTTGAATATCCACTGAAATACTCCATCCAGCTGTGTCATTAGAAGAAATTAAGATTGTGTCACATCTGCCATTTTGCCAGCATTTATTTTCTTTCAATGTAAATCCAGGTTTCATTATATCCCTTTTTAATATTTTTAATGTGTTAGTTTTCTCAGTTGTGGTAGTTGAAACAGAATTAAATTATCAGAGTGAATATTAAAAAGGAAAAATAATAGAAAGAAATGTAATGTGAAATCTAGTAACCTTCTCTTCGTGGAAATGTAGATAAATTAAACCTGAATTGAAAATCATACTTATAAATGAAAAAATTATTTAATGTATATATTTCTAAATAATCATTTGATCATTTGTCACAATTCTAGACCAGTGCTGAACAATAGAAATAATAATGCAAGATGCATATGTTATTTAAAAATTTTATAGTCATGTTAAAGAAGTAAAAAGGAATATATACAGTTAGTTATAATAATACATTAATATTATATTTAATGCATTATACCCAATATATTATAATTTTAATATGTAATCAACATCTAAAAGTATTAATAAAATATTTTATTTTATCCGTATTACATTTTGAACATGAAGTATGTATTTTACACTTTAGCACAATCTCAATTAAGATGCTAAATTTTCATTGAAAACACTGATCTATCCTTAGATTTCATAACATTTACAGTTGATAAATTCAATTGGCATATTCTAATATGCCAAATATACTTAAAAGTTTTCCAATATCTGAATTGAGTGCTCCAAGATACTTTTATTTTAATACATAAACATTGACAAAACTGGTTTATAATTTTTAAAAGGATGGATTTGACTTTGAAGCAAAAGCTTATTAATTTCAAAATTGCATCTGTCCAAGTTTAATAAATTGACTAACACTTGGGTCAACTTGTTATGTTAAACATCAAATACAAAGGAATGTTTTCTGAAATGTAAAACAGCACTAAATTTATCAATATCACAAAGCATTCTTCATTTTTCCACATTTTGTAGTCAGTTTGCATGATACTGTCATTTGCAATTAAAATTTGCATACTGACATATTTTATAAAATATTATAAATCATAGTTCATGATTTGTTTTATTTAAAAAAATTCAATTTTGACATAAGTTTTCCTAACTAAGTCACAGATTGCCTTTTTATTCCTCTGGGTGCTTCAGATTTATTTCTTCCATATACAACTTAACATTGATGAAATCACATAATTCATGCTGCCACATTTTGTCTTTGATTATTGAATATTTAGCAAACATTTCTTTATCTCAAGAAAAACTTGAACCTGTAGAGTAAAACTATGTAAAACTTTTGACATTTAAACAAATGAGCATTTTTGGTAAAAGAACATGAGGCTATGAAATTCTTTGTTTACTTTGAATGTATATGCTGAAAGACTTGAAAAACTGTGTTCGTGAAACTTTTCCCAAAGTCTTTCTCAGGTAACTGAGAACCAATATTTTCCACACGTATCATACAATTGGGCTTCCCTGGTGGCTCAAACAGGATACCCAGGTCAGCTATAATAGTCCTTGGATTGGAAAGGTCCCCTGGAGAAGAGAATCCACTCTCTCCTTGCCTAGAGAACCCCATATACAGTGAAGCCTGGCAGGCTACGGTCCATGGAGTGACAGAGTCAGACATGACTGAGCGACTAACACGTCATAGAGCAGTTAAATGACACAGCAAGGGAAAACATCAATCTCCTAAATTAAAGTGGAATAATTATTTTTTAACGTAATATACTTGGAACACCATTCACTTCATAGAAATGTTAGTAGCAAATATTTAGCTAAGATTTCTCTTCTTAAGGCTTCCCATGTAGCTCAGCTGGTAAAGAATTTGCCTGCGATGCAGGAGACCCCAGTTCGATTTCTGGGTCGGGAAGATCCACTGGAGAATGGATAGACTACCCAATCCAGTATTCTGGCCAGGAGAATTCCATGGACTGTATAGTCCATGGTGTCACAAACAGTCAGACGTGATTGAGTGACTTTCACTTCTCCAGATGCAAAAGTTTCAGAAGGATATATGTCATGAGTTTCATATTTTAGACTATAAATTGAGAGTTTCCTTGTGAATTTGGGAGATCTTTGAAATTAAACTGTACCCAAATACTGTTTCTGCAGTGTCTCTTTTACTGCATGACTAAAAGTAGGAAAAAGTAATTACAGTTATTCAAAATTTGAGTCAGTTGATAATTGATGCTGTTAGAAATATTTTATATTATATAGACAATAATTTGCTGGCTTGAGAATCTTTCATTTTATGTAACATATATTTTTACTGTTTTTATCAAAGCATTAATAAAATAGTCGGTATAAGTATTTCTTTAACATCTATAAAAAAATATTTGCTACTTTTTTTGCACAAACCCAAACACTATTATAGCTGACCAGTATTATAAGCTCAGGTTCTTTTACACATCATTAACATTTTTGTGTTTGTTGACGTTTGTTTCTTATGTCAGACAACTATATAAGTTCATTCTCTTTTTTCTTTCATATTTAAAGAGAATTATTTCAGAGCAGTTGATTCACAGAAGAATCAAGAGAACAATACAGAAAGTTCCCGTATATATCCTCCACAGCTTGTGAATAGCCTCTCCAGTTATCAATGTCTGCGACAAGAGTGATACACTTGTTACAACTAATGAATCCACACTGACACATCATCACCCAAAGTCCATAGTTAACATTTGGGTTCACCCTTGGTATTGTACATTCTATGTGTTTGGACAAATCCATCGTTTTAAACGTAGTCTGCCTCTAGATTCATTCATTTTTTTTTTTCTTTTTGAATGTGGATGTTCAGTTCTTCCACCCCCATCTTTTGAAAAGACTACCTTTGTTTCATTGTGTTGCTTTTGCTCCTTTGTTGAATATCAGTTGCTTATATGTGTGAGTGCCTGTTTTGGGACTCTGTTCTATTGATGTATTTGTTTCTTCTTTCATCATTACCATACTGTTTTAATTATAGTAGTTTTATGGCAAGTCTTGAAGTGGTGAACATCAGTCCTCCAACTTTTTTCTTCTCCTTCAGTAATTATGTTGACTGTTCTGGGTCTTTTGCCTGATGTAAATTTCGCAGTGTTTGTCAATATCCATGAAATAACATGCTGGAATTTTTATTGTGATCATATTGAATCTATAAATCATGTTGGTAAAAACTTACATCTTGACAGTTTTAAGTCTTCCCATTCATGAAATTAGAATATCTCTTTATTTAGTTTTTCTTTGATTTTGTTCATTAAAATTTTGTAGTGCTCCTCATATAGATCTTATACACTTTTTGTTACATTTTTACCTCAGTTTGTCATTTCGAGTACTAATATAAATAGCATTTTGTTTCTACTGTCAAATTTCACTTTTTATTTTGCTGGTAAAGAGGAAAATTATTGACATTTGTATACTAGCCTTTATCCCACAACCTTGCTATACAGTTGACCCTTGAACAACATGGTTTTGAATTGTGTGGATTCACTTGTATGTGGGTTTTTTCCAATAGTAAATTTTGCAGTACTGGCTGCAGCTGATTGAATCTACACGTGTAACCACAGATACAGAACCATGGACACAGATGGCCAATTCCATGTTATACAAAGATTTTTTCAACTTTGAGGAGAGTCAGTTGTCTGACTTTGGTATTAAGGCAAGTCTGGCCTCATCATGTGAGTTAAAAACAGTTCCAAAAGCTTCTGTTCTTCAAAATAAATTGTAGAAAATTAGTAAACTTTTTCCCTTAAATATTTTGTAGTATTCACCAGTAAACCAATGTGAGCCTGTTGCTTTCTATTTTCAAAAGTTGTTAATAGTTGATTTAGTTACTTTAATACATATAGTCCTATTCAGATCATTTCTTTATTCCAAAGGTTTGGTAAATTGTGTCTTTTAACAAAACGGTCCGTTTCATCATCTAGGTTATCAAATTTGTCAGCATAGTTATTCATAGTAATCCTTTCTTTTATTTTTTTTAATTTCCCTGGGTTATTCAATGTTTTCTTTCCTTTTATTTCTGATAGTAATAATTTGTGTCCTATTTCTCTTTTATTTAGCTAGCCTGGTCTGCTGCTGCTGGTGCTGCTGCTGCTGCTAAGTCGCTTCAGTCATGTCCAACTCTGTGCGACCCCATAGACAGCAGCCCACCAGGCTCCCCCGTCCCTGGGATTCTCCAGGCAAGAACACTGGAGTGGGTTGCCATTTCCTTCTCTAATACTGGAAAGTAAAAAGTGAAAGTGAAGTCGCTCAGTCGTGTCTGACTCCTAGTGACCCCTTGGACTGCACCCCACTAGGCTCCTCCGTCCATGGGATTTGCCAGGCAAGAATAGTGGAGTGGGGTGCCATTGCCTTCTCTGAGCCTGGTCAAAGCCTAATTAATTTTATTGATTTTTTTCTTTCAGAAACAGCTCTTATTTTTGTGATTTTCTCTATTGATTTTGTTTCCCATTTAAGTGATTTATGCTCTAATTCATACTATTATTTCTTTCTAATGCTTCACTTCAGTTCAGTTCAGTTCAGTTCAGTTGCTCAGTTGTGTCCGACTCTTTGCGACCCCATGAATCGCAGCACACCAGGCCTCCCTGTCCATCACCAACTCCCAGAGTTCACTCAGACTCACATCCATCGAGTCAGTGATGCCATCCAGCCATCTCATCCTCTGCCGTCCCCTTCTCCTGCCTCCAATCCCTCCCAGCATCAAAGTCTTTTCCAATGAGCCAACTCTTTGCATGAGGTGGCCAAAGCACTGGAATTTCAGCTTTAGCATCATTACTTCCAAAGAAATCCCAGGGCTGATCTCCTTCAGAATGGACTGGTTGGATCTCCTTGCAGTCCAAGGGACTCTCAAGAGTCTTCTCCAGCACCACAGTTCAAAAGCATCAGTTCTTTGGCACTCAGCCCTCTTCACAGTCCAACTCTCACATCGATACATGACTACTGGAAAAACCATAGCCTTGACTAGATGGACCTTAGTCGGCCAAGTAATGTCTCTGCTTTTGAATATGCTGTCTAGGTTGCTCATAACTTTTCTTCCAAGGAGTAAGCGTCTTTTAATTTCATGGCTGCCATCACCATCTGCAGTGATTTGGGAGCCCAAAATAATAAAGTCTGACACTGTTTCCACATCTATTTCCTATGAAGTGGTGGGACCGGATGCCCTGATCTTTGTTTTCTGAATGTTGAGCTTTAAGCCAATTTTTTCACTCTCCTCTTTCACTTTGCTTTTCTTCTTCTAATTTCCTAAGATGTATACTTAGATTACAGACTTTAGATCTTTCTTCTTTTCTACTATATGTATTCAATGCTATACATTTTCCTCTAATCAGCAGTTTTACTGCATCCTACAAATCTGGATGTTGAATTTTCATTTTCATTAGGTTAAAAATATTTTTTTTTCATTTTCTTGAGATTCTTTGCTTTAAGTCATATGATATTTATAAGTGGCTATAAGTCATATGATATTTATTAATCACCACATATTTTAGGACTTTTCATCTTTCTTCTTGTAATTGATTTCTGTTTCAACACCATTGTGGTCTGAGAACAGACATTGTATAATATCTCTTTTTAAAAGCTTATTGTGTTTTATAGCTGACAGTGTGGTTTGTCTTGGTAGAATATTCTATGTAAGGTTTACAAAATGTGTATTTTTCTGTTGCATGAAATTCTCTGTAGATAACCATTGTATCCACCTGACCAAATTCAACATTATCCTTCCTGACTTTTTGGATGCTGCATCTGCCCATTTTGAAAGAATGGTGTTGAAGTCTCCAGCTACAATGGTAGGCTAATCCCTTTTTCTTTGCGGTTCTGTCTGTCAGTTTTTGACTGATGATGTGTGACAATCTGTTGTTAGGCACATACATCTTAATTATTCTTATAATTTATTGGAGATTTGACCCTTTTTTATGCTAGGATACCATTCTTAATCCTTACTAAGTTCCCTTGCTTTGAAGTCTGCTGATTCTAAATGTAGTACAGTTACTGCTGGATTCTTTTGATTTGTGTTAGCATTGTATATCTTCATACATCCATTTACAGTAGTTAGTTGAGTAGGGTCATTTTTATTTTTTAATCTACTCTAGATCTTTGGTGAACTTATTTTATTAATATTAAAACTGTTTATTGACTTGTTTCATTACTATTTACCATGTATTTTATTTTTTATTGTTGTTGCCCTTTTTCTTTATTACTATTTGTGTCTTATTTTCCTCCTTTTATAGTTTTTTTTTAAATTTTTTTAATTTTTATTTTTACTTTATTTTACTTTATAATACTGTATTGGTTTTGCCATACATTGACATGAATCCACCATGGGTCTACGTGTGTTCCCAAACATGAACCCCCCTCCCACCTCCCTCCCCATAATATCTCTCTGGGTCATCCCCGTGCACCAGCCCCAAGCATCCTGTATCCTGCATCAGACATAGACTGGAGATTCGTTTCTTACATGATAGTATACGTGTTTCAATGCCATTCTCCCAAATCATCCCACCCTCTCCCTCTCCCTCTGAGTCCAAAAGTCCGCTCTACACATCTGTGTCTCTTTTGCTGTCTTGCATACAGGGTCATCATTGCCATCTTTCTAAATTCCATATATATGTGTTAGTATACCGTATTGGTGTTTTTCTTTCTGGCTTACTTCACTCTGTATAATCGGCTCCAGTTTCATCCATCTCATTAGAACTAATTCAAATGTATTCTTTTTAATGGCTGAGTAATACTCCATTGTGTACATGTACCACAGCTTTCTTATCCATTCATCTGCTGATGGACATCTTGGTTGTTTCCATGTCCTGGCTATTATAAACAGTGCTGCGATGAACATTGGGGTACATGTGTCTCTTTCAATTCTTGTTTCCTTGGTGTGTATGCCCAGCAGTGGGATGGTTGTTGTAGGTTTGCATTATACATTTACAATGAATCCAGGTACATTCTCTTTTTTTTGTATAGAAGAGTTTTATTAAAGTGAAAAAGGACAGAGAAAACTTCTGACCTGGACATAAGCAGGGGTATGGAGAATGCCTGACTTGCCAGTCTTAGCAAGGGAATTATATCCTTTTTAAATTATTTATTATGATAAATCAAAAGAATGTCTAGAGGTTGTAAAAATTTTGCCAGACCCACTCCCACGATTTACATTTTAAGACAACAGGATTCACTTCAGTTCAGTCACTCAGTTGTGTCTGACTCTTTGCGACCCATGAATCGCAGCATGCCAGGCCTCCCTGTCCATCACCAACTCCTGGAGTTCACCCAAACTCAGGTGCATTGAGTCAGTGATGCTATCCAGCTATCTCATCCTGGGTCGTCCCCTTCTCCTCCTGCCCCCAATCCCTCCCAGCATCAGAGTCTTTTCTAATGAGTCAACTCTTTGCATGAGGTGGCCAAAGTATTGGAGTTTCAGCCTCAGTATCAGTCCTTCCAATGAACACCCAGGACTGGTCTCCTTTAGGATGGACTGGTTGGATCTCCTTGCAGTCCAAAGGACTCTCAAGAGTCTTCTCCAGCACCACAGTTCAAAAGCATCAATTCTTCGGTGCTCAGCTTTTTTCACAGTCCAACTCTCACATCCATACATGACCATTGGAAAAACCATAGCCTTGCCTAGACGGACCTTGGTTGGCAAAGTAATGTCTCTGCTTTTGAATATGCTATCTAGGTTGGTCATAAATTTCCTTCCAAGGAGTAAGCATCTTTTAATTTCATGGCTGTAATCACCATCTGCAGTGATTTTGGAGCCCCCCAAAAATAAAGTCAGCCACTGTTTCCACTGTTTCCCCATGTATTTCCCATGAAGTGATGGGACCAGATGCCATGATCTTCGTTTTCTGAATGTTGAGTTTTAAGCCAACTTTTTCACTGTTCTCTTTCACTTTCATCACGAGGCTTTTTAGCTCCTCTTCACTTTCTGCCATAAGGGTGGTGTCATCTGCATATCTGAGGTTATTAATATTTCTCCTGGCAATCTTGATTCGAGCTGGTGCTTCTTCCAGCCCAGCATTTCTCATGATGTACTCTGCATATGAGGTAAATAAGCAGGGTTACAATATACAGCAATGATGTACTCATTTTCCTATTTAGAACTTAACAATAGAAAGATTTTACCAGAGCCACTACCATAATATACATTTTAATATATCAGGATTAGTCAGAAGGTTTCGGGAAGGGGACACTGTCCTCACGCAGGATACACTGTTGTTATATAGCCCTCAGTACAGAGTTTAAACTGAGTTGTGTGTTGTTTAATCATCAGTTCCAGTTCCCAGCTTAAACAAAAAAAATGTTTTATGAATGTAGAGGAAAAAAAAGACCTTGTCCTTTCCTCCTCCTTGAGGATTCCAGACCCCTATCTCCTCTTGCAGAGCCCCAGACCCCACTCTTTTCCTTGGGGACCCTGGATTTCTTATCAATGTACCTAGGAATTGACTCCCTCATTTCCCCCCTTTTCTTTTAGGAGAATTATGTTGCCAAGGGAAAGGGGTGTCATTTTCATTCCATAACTACTTCCTGCTGTTGAAGGGTTCTGTCCCTAAATTGTTGAGGCAACATATTCTCCTAACCCTCCTATTGAGGGTCTCTGATCCAGGGACCCCAAATAATAGTTGGAGGAGGCTGTGGCACTAGTAACATCTTGGACAGGCATTTGTTACCTAAAAGCTTTCAGATGATTACAAACAAATCCAGTTACACAGTTACAGATATAGGGAGCAAAATAAGTCATTAAACAAAGCTAAAACATAATCAAAATTAAAAATTACATTATGTCCATAGTTACATTAGTCCATTTTAGGATTGTTAGATGTTATCAGATCAAGAAGAGGTGTCACATAAGATTGTTGTTGGTGAAAGTTTTCACAGAGTTGAAGAAAGCCCTATCCTTGAAGTAGAGAAACCCACCTTTGGAAGTCTTCAATTGATGAAGAGGGGGAGCGCTCCACAGACCGAGCAATTAGACCAATTGTGGAGGCTGAGTCATGGGTCACCCCCCAGAGTTCTCATAATGTCTGTTGAAAAGCTGAAAGCTGGGCCACATAGTTAATTCTAAGGTTTCAGGATCTATGACAATATCTGTGTGCATAAATGGTCTATCATTGAGATAATCCCATTACTGAGGGGGAAGTTCAAGCCCTCATTAAAGGTATGGGTAAAACTTTAAGCCAACTATCTTGTATTTCATGAGTTAGCTTACACAGATGCCTCTTAATAATGTCATTAGCCTTTTCAAATTTTTATGAAGATTGGGGTTTCTAGGAACCGTATAAGTGATGTTTTATTCCTAGAGCTTTGACACCTCTTGAGTTACAGTAGCTTTAAAGGTGGATCATTGTTGCTCTGAACTTTAGAGTTTAAGATCCTACTTACATCATGAGAAGTCAGTACAGTAAGATTTTGCCCATTCCTTAGCCTCAGGCTTTAGTGAGTACTGCTTTTGCTGTGAAAAAATAGGTGAGGGTCTTTGAGATTAATAATGACAGGAACAGTACTTTTTTGCTTGACCTGCAGTTTTTTCATCAGCCCACACTCTAAGATTTACATTTTGTTCAGTTAAAAAGAGCAGGTTCCATATTCATGAAAACAGAGGCCTGAACCTTGCTTAGTATATCCCTCCCCTGAAGGGATGAGGGAGACTGTGGCACTATTAGAAACTCGAGAAAATAGCATAGAGTCCCAATTGCAGCTTAAAGGATGACTGAAATAATAGCATTCAGTTTGTCCATTCAGCCCCATTATGGCAGTGGATCGGAAGGAAAGCAGACCAGGGGCTTCAGTGAGCACAGAGAAAGTTGCCCCAGTGTCCAGAGAAAATCGACTGATCAGCCCTTCACAGTTATTAATACCCAGGTTTCCTTAGGTGTTATTAGGATGGGGGCCTGTGTGGGTACCCCCAAGCACCTTCAGTCCTGATTGTCCTGAGAATCCGACCCCTGGGGCCTACACTTTGGAGGGGAGTCTCTTCTCCAGTATGGTCCTTTGCAGACAGGACATGGAACCTTGGGCAGCTGAGATGCCTGAGAGCAATCCTGCTTGAGGTGTCCCTCCTTTCCACAGTGAAAACAAGCTCATCCCTTTTCTCCAGGGTCCCTCTGGGCATTTTTCCTCAGGCTGTTTGAGAGCAAGTCTAACAGCCATTGTTGGGGCTTCAGTGTTTTGCTTGGGTCTTTTTCTTTCCTGTTCTCCTCGTATTTTCTACTGTAATTTACTGTCTGAGCCAGCTGTAGCAGTTTTTCTAACGACTGATTTGGTCCAAACGCCTGTGTTTTGTGTTTGGATAGCTTACAGTGGATAGCTGGAGCTGACTGAGTGAGATATCTATCTTTTAAGATTATTCTTCCCTCAAACTTTTGGTATCAATGTTAGTAAACTTGCACAGAGCCTCCTGTAGTCTATCTAGGAGTTTACAAGGAGTTTCCTTCTCTCCTTGTTCTATGTCATTCAATTTAGCGTAGTTTAAAGTCTTAGTGCGTGCTCACTTGAGTCCTTCAAGAATACATCTGGCAAACTGGTTCTGATCCCACCCTCTTTTAGCCATGTTATAGTTCCAATTTGGCTCTATGATGGGAACTGCTTGGCTCCCAGTAAGGAGAAGGGCTATTACATGTTCCCTTCACCCTTGTCTCACGTTCAAGCCATTCATCTCCAAAAGTAGTAGCTTATCCCAAAACTCGAGGTCTCAAGTCAGGAGTCAGAATCTGTCCCAAGACATACATTACATCTCTCCAAGTAAGCTCATAAAGTGAACTTAATCCTGTAAAAGCTTCTATGTACTTTTCTGGATCCTCTTGATAGTCTCAACTGCAACCGGCATTGTTTGAATTTCTACGGAGACTGAGGCACCCCCTCCTGGGAGGGACACTGATTCTCATCCTGTTCAGTTAGGACCCCCAGATACAGGGGCAAAGTAAGAGGACAGGAGGGAGCTGAAGGTTTCACACCCAAATCTGCACCCTTAGGACATAAGTCTGGCATGTCTTGCAGAGAGTTGAAGAGCAACCCATATATCACTTCTACCAATTTCCCTTATTTTCTACAGAACCAGTCTAGTTGTAAAACAGTATTGTAATTAAGAGACCCTTCAACTGGCCAGAGTTCCCTGTCTTCCAAAGGATAGCATGGCCATTCAGTATCACAGAAGATCAGGCGTGTCTTTTTTAAACTCTGGGGGTCAAACGTGTCCCAGTTTTTTAAATACATGGTAAAGGAGGGGTTCTGGAACTGCTAGCTCCCATCTGTAAGAGAGAAAAAAGCGGCATCCACAGCCATGGCTTCTTTCCGCCAGAGGTGTTCCTCCCCACTCTAGATGGGGGTGTAGACAGACTCTCCACCAAAGCTTTCCTTCCCTGGTCAGACTTAGTCTGTCCTTTACCTATGCA
The DNA here is from genome assembly GCF_023091745.1 of Budorcas taxicolor. NCBI lineage: Eukaryota > Metazoa > Chordata > Mammalia > Artiodactyla > Bovidae > Budorcas > Budorcas taxicolor. Next base: position 33,140,808 of record NC_068927.1, on the reverse strand, counting down.
GGCACCTTACTCGTCCCTCCTGGTTCTACCACTGAGGTGGGGTGGACCTGATGGCATCTCAAATTGATTTTGAGTTCCTTACCTCCAAAACCTTTGTTTTTCCCTTTTCTCTGATGCTACCCAGAGTGTAACAGAGTAGCTTTCCAGAATGTTTCCCAAGCTAGGAGGACTAGGGGAAGCATCTGTCTTACATGTGCCTGTGCACATTCCTGAGTATAGTCCTGACCACAATAGAAGCATTAAGTTATAAAGGGATAAACAAAAAAACCAAGCTGTCTCTTCTGAGTGTCATCACACCAGTATATGTGATAGCAAAAGGGGTTGTGGAGGGTTGGCCAGCGAGGAAAAGGTGATTTTTGTCCTCAAGCTACTAGGGCCAGTCCTTCCAGTTCATTCCCACAGATTCCACAAAAGGAATATCTAGGGAGTTGAGACAGAAGCCACTGGAGAGCTTTCTCTCGTCTGCTAACAGCTAGCACTACCAAAGGGAGAGGCCCCCGGCACCTCCAATCTGAACAGATCCTCCAGTCTCTGATCTGTGTCTTCAGAAACCTCTTGCTCGCTAGCGGTGCTTCTGTCCACATAGATAGGAGGCACAGCCATGACGCAGACTCACGTTCCGGTTGTTGGCCCCTGAAGCAGGCAGCCAAGACAGTGACCTCTAGCCTAAGAGGCGTTCCTGGAGCTGGAGCTCCACCTCACTTCTAAATGTGCTCTTATAACTTTCAGCTGCTAGCAAGGCTGGACGCTTCGATACATGGGGTCTAAATAAAAGTACTAGTAACAGCATGGATCACAAGTCCCTTGAAAGTCTATGATCCAACAGATTATGTTAGTAGTTCTAACTCCCCACGCAATTACAAAATGGTCAAAGAGATTAGGAAAAGGTGACAGAGGAAGGAAAGTTCAGCCTACACGCTTCGCCTATTTCTGGTTGCTCCCCTCACAGGGACCTTGGTTGTCTCTTGGCATTGGCAGGTCAGTATAAACCCCTGACAAGGCTCCCCTTTTTGGGACTGCCTTCAGGCATTACGAGGAACCATGAGACCACAGAGCGGGGCTCATCACTTGGAAGTGTGTCATTCATTCACACAAGCACACCAAAAAGCTTCACCGTAAAGTGAAGCAGAAAACGTGTATACTGAGAAAGCAGACAGGCTAGAGCTCTGAGTGTCCCTTCCTTGTCCTGGAGATCCTGGACAAGCCCCCAAGATGATAGCTTATGGTGAATGGTGTCGGATTCGTGATCTCCAAAGATTTAACTTCGGGACCAGGGACCAGTCTTGATCACTCAAGAGCTTTTGTGTAGCAGAGTTTTATTAAAGTTAAAAGGGAAAGAGAAAGCTTCTGACATAGACATCAAAAGGGGCAAAGAGAGTGCCCCCAAAGTCTATTCTTGAATAACACTATGCTGCTTCTTGAGTAGTATGAATAACACACACACACAGAGATGTACCCGTAAATATACATCATCAAATACATTTTTGCTATTATCATTTTGAACAAACTTGTTTCTGTTAGATCAATTTAGGATAAGAAAAATGAAAGGTTTTATTTTATCTTCATTTATTCCTAATTTTGTGTTCTCCCTTCCTTTATAGTAGATCCAAGTTTCTGATCTGTATCGTTACTTCTCCCTTAAGGAGTTATTTCATATTTCTTGCAATGCAGACCTACTAGTAACACATTTCTTCTATTTTGTTTGAGCAATTATTTCATCCTTTATGAAGGATATTCTTTCAGAGTAAAGAATGCTGAGAGCATTTTAATTTTTCTTTTTTTCTTTTAACACTTTAAATATTTCTTTGCATCCCACTTCTTGCTTGCATGGTTTGTGAGAAGTTGAATGTAATTATTATCTTTGTTCTTCTACAGATAAGGTGCTTTGCTCTCAGATTTTTTTCTGGACATTTTTTTCCTCATCTTTGATTTTCTGTATTTTGAAAATAGTATCACCAAGTATAGGTTTGCTTGTTTGTTTTCACATTGATCCTACTTAGTGTTATCTGAGATTCCTGGATCTTTAATTTAGTGCATGACATTAGCTTGGAGGAAATGCTGTTATTTTTATTTTTAATATTTCTACCATCCCTTTGTAATTTTTTTTTAATTCCTGATATCTTCCTTGTATGTGTATTACACCTTTTATAGCTGTGTCATGCTCCTGGATATTTTGTGGTTTGGTTTTTTCAGTCTTCTTTTCTATGCTTCTCAGTTTGGGATATTTATTTTTTGATTATTTATTTATTTTAAAATATTTATTTATTTTTATTTGTTTATTTGATGCACTGGGTCTCTTTGGCTGTATGAGGGATCTTCAGTTGCGGCATGCAAACTCTTAGTTGCAGCTTGTGTTATCTAGTTCCCTGACCAGGGACTGAACCTGAACCCACGGCACTGAGAGAATAGAGTCTTAGCCGCTGGACCACCAGAGAAGTCCTATTGGGTATTTCTGATGAGGCTTTCTCAAGCTCAGAGATTCATCCCTCTTCCATATCTAGTCTATCATTTGCCTTCAAAACCCTTCATTTTTTAATCTTTTCTTCTTATTATTTTAGTATCTATTATTTCTTTTGGTTCTTTCTTAGGTTTTCCAATTTTCTGCTTACATCTGTCCATCTGTGCTTGCGTTCAGTCTGCTTTATTTCTTAGTACCCTTACCATTTAATCATATTTGTTTCAAATTCCCAGTCTCAGAATTTCTGTCACTTATGGTTCTAGCACTTGCTCTGTCTCCTCAAATTCTGTTTTTTGCCTTTGAGTATACCTTGTAATTTTTTTGTCTTGATAGCTGTATATGATGTAATGGACAAAAGGCGCTGCCATAAATACACCTTTAGTAGTTTAGTGGCAAGTTGTTGGGGGAGGGAGGAAGCATTCTATGGTTGTATGATTAGGTCTCAGTATTTTTGTAAGCCTTCACCTCTGTACTGTGAACTTGAAGTATTTAAGAGTCCTCCTCCCACCCCCATTTGGTGGACCAGAATGGTTAAAGTGGGCTAGAGCTGAATATTTCTCTTCTCCTTTGTAAAAGTTTAGAGCTGACTGGACTTGGGTATATCCCTTCCACCAAGCATTTAGCACTGGGCTTCTCTGGTGGCTCAGAGGGTAAATAATCTGCCCACAATGCAGGAGACCAGAGTTTGATGCCTGGGTTCGGAAGATCCACTGAAGAAGGAAATGGCAACCCACACCAGTAGCCTTCCCTGGAGATTTTCATGGACAGAGAAGGCTGGCAGGCTATATAGTTCATGGGGTCACAAAAAGTCGGACACAACTGAGCGACTAAAACACACACAAGCAGTTGCAGTTAGGATTTTTTTTTCTTTAATTCATTGAATTTTGGCTGTGCTGGATCTTCATTGCTTTGGCTTTTCTCTAGTTGTGGTGAGCAAGGACTACTCTCTAGTTGCAGTGGGCAGCTTCTTATTGTGGTGGCTTCTCACATGTGTGCTTCAGTAGTTGTGGTATATGGCCTCAGCAGTTGCAGCTCAGAGAGCACAGGCTCGGTGGTTGTGGTGCATGGGCTCGGTTGCTCCACAGCATGTAGGACAATCTCAGACCAGGGATTGAACCCCTGTCTCCTTCATTGATAGGCAGATTCTTTACCACTGAGTTACAAGGGAAGCCCTAGGCTCTGATTGAAAAAAAAAAAAAAAGAATACAGCAAGTTAGGCTCTGGTTACCAGTTTCTCCTGAGGGGAGTGCTTGTAAAAAAAGAACAGAGTGCTCTGGTGTATTTCAAAATGATTCCTTTTAACCCTTCCCCTGTTGGAAGCCAGAGATTTTTTTTTTCCCCCTCTAATTCTTACTATAAGAACCCGGCTGATAAAACCAAATAAAGCTCACAAAAAAAAATGGAGTGTCTTCTATGACTAAATCACCCTGAAGTATTTAACTCTCAGACAGTCTATACTGAGTTTCCAGCAATTCATCAATTACAGTTTATGTCTCCCTACCCTGGCACTGATTGCTGCGGAGGTTTCTACTCCTGATATTCTCATGTAAGGCGTCACTCCCTGTTTCCACCTGTCTTTATAGTCTTGGAGGAGTGGTCTGCCCTGCGACCTCGCCTCTCTGATGCATTCAAGAAGAGTTGTTGATTTTTTATTTACTCATTGTTAGAACAGAGAGGCAATTTCCAGACTCCTTACTTACTACAGTACAGGAAATCTGAAGTCATTGGCAATTCCTCTTCCTTTTAAAAAATAATTGGTGAAACAAATCTTATAATATTATTTACTTTATTATTTTAAAGAATATATTTTACATGGAAAAATGAAGTTTTCTTTTTGCTCTGCCACAGTAAATTGCATTTGTTAGTCAATGTGAAATATTTGATATGCCTGCATCTAGTATTCTTTCTTTTTTTTTCCCCTCTCTTTGATGTATTACAGATCCTCTGCTGCTTCTGCACTCAATTTTGCATCATTAGAATACTTTGGTTTTAAGTAAAAATGTGTCCATGCTTATTTCTTTTATACCAGTGAAAATGTATGATACTGCAATTTAATTACCAGTTATAATTGCAGTGGTATCATTTTAAGTACTGCTGTCTGCATAAAACATTCAAGTAAACATATTACAGTACATTAGACTGATGCATGGAAAAAGTCATTTGAACTGAATCTGTTGACTCCAAGTAGATCAGTGATGTGTTTTGTGTAATACTCAGAATGACATTCACATTTAACATGCACACCCAAATGCAGCAATATCTTACATGTTGCATCAGATAAAATGCAATCCTGACAAAGTTACATTCAATGTTCCAATGACTGTTTCAATGGAATAAGAAGTTGCTCTTCTTCACTTTTCATAAATTTAAATTAATTTAAATTAATATTAAGTGAAAAAAGCATTTCCTCAGGCATATCATAAGCCACATGTCAGGTACTTTATGGTCACTTGTGGTTAGTGGCTACCTTATTGGAAATTGCAAGTCAACATTTTGTCATAGCCAATTTGTAAGAACTGACCATTGGTGATTAGTTCCAAGTGTATGCTTTCAAATACTTGTGATTATAAAGTTCTTTGCCTTAAATGTGCTATACTGTGGAGTGTGATTTTAACCATTCAGGCTGCAGGGAAATCTCTAATCTATGGTTGGAAATTCATTTTTGTTATCTAAAAGGATGATATTCCTCCGGATAATTTATACTTCAGCTTTAATGAATGATATGCAGTAGTCAACTTTTCAGTAATCAATTTAAATAACCGAAGCTCAAAGAGATTATTACAGACACATATTAAGTCTAGTCACATATTTGTTTTGTTCTTAGGCGGAAAATATGATGTCATGGAAACAAATCATTTTTTGCAACCCCTCATTGAATTTATTTTACTCTTGGTAATTTCACTTTTATATTAAAGTTTATCTTTGGACAAAAGTAATCCAAAATCACTGCAGATGGTGATTGCAGTCATGAAATTAAAAGACGCTTACTCCTTAGAAGAAAAGATATGACCAACCTAGATAGCATATTCAAAAGCAGAGACATTACTTTGCCGACTAAGGCCCGTCTAGTCAAGGCTGTGGTTTTTCCTGTGGTCATGTATGGATGTGAGAGTTGGACTGTGAAGAAGGCTGAGCGCCAAAGAATTGATGCTTTTGAACTGTGGTGTTGGAGAAGACTCTTGAGAGTCCCTTGGACTGCAAGGATATCCAAGCAGTCCATTCTGAAGGAGATCATCCCTGGGATTTCTTTGAAAGGAATGATGCTAAAGCTGCAACTCCAGTACTTTGGCCACCTCATGTGAAGAGTTGACTCATTGGAAAAGACTCTGATGCTGGGAGGGATTGGGGGCAGGAGGAGGGGACGACAGAGGCTGAGATGGCTGGATGACATCATGGACTCGATGGACGTGAATCTGAGTGAACTCCGGGAGTTGGTGATGGACAGGAAGGCCTGGTGTGCTGCAATTCATGGGGTTGCAAAGAGTCGAACATGACTGAGCGACTGAACTGAACTAAAACTATGAAGGGGCTTTTAGCTCACACTGGATAGACAACAGTGAATCCATCCCTACCTTTAGAGGAATTTGCCTGCCTGAGTGTTTTTAGGGCTATAGTGCCAATTAGTGTACCTAGAAGTTAAGGCAAGAAAGAACAACATCCAAGAATATAAAAGTAATTAGGTGTGGAAGCTCCCTGAGGCAGACTGCCACTTTATTCAAATCTATGCTCAAATACCATCTCTTCAGAAGCAGTCTCCCGTTATCTCTGTCAGCCATTTTCTTACATTATATAGCATGCTTCAGATTAACAATCTACACATTTTAATTTTTATACATGGTTTGTCTTACCTTCACTCTCATGAGAAAAATAAGCTCCACAAAAATGGAAGCTTGTCCCGTTAGTTCATGACTGTATTCCTCTGAAATAGAGGAGTATCAGGCATGTTTTGGTTGCTCAATACATATTCAGATATCCATTGGATAAGTTAATAAATGTGTTAATAATAAATTATACATTATTAAAAGTTTTTTGTGTGTATATATACATACATGCAAATATGTGTATGTACATATTAACACATACTTGTGTGTGTCTGTGTATGTACTCCTTCATTAATTGGGGATCCATTATAGAAAAATATAATGAGATTATAATGTTGAACAAATGCAGATAAAACGGTTTCCCTTTTGACTTAACAGATCTTAGAGTTTAATTGGGTAAATACATTTTAATCAAATTATTACCCCAAACAGTGGTTTCTAACTATGGTTATTAATATGAAGAAAGGTGAAAAAATATGAAGAAAGGTCATAAAAGTTTATACGGGCATACAGGACCTTAATTTCATCTCAGTTCAGTTCAGTTCAGTTGCTCAGTTGTGTCTGACTCTTTGCAACCCCATGGACTGCAGCACACCAGGCCTCCCTGTCCATCACCAACTCCTGGAGCTTACTCAAACTCCTGTTCATAGAGTCAGTGAAGCCATCCAACCATCTCATACTCTGTCATCCCCTTCTCCTCCTACCTTCAATCTTTCCCAGCATCAGGGTCTTTTCCAGTGAGTCAGTTCTTCACATCAGGTAGCCAAAGTATTGGAGTTTCAGCATCAGTCCTTCCAATGGATATTCATGTCTAATTTCCTTTTGGATGGACTGGTTGGATCTCCTTGCAGTCCAAGCGACTCTCAAGAGTCTTCTCCAATACCACAGTTCAAAAGCATCAATTCTACACTCAGCTTTCTTTATAGCCCAACTCTCACAACCATACATGACTACTGGAAAAACCATAGCTTTGACTAGCCGGACCTTTGTTGGCAAAGTAACATCTCTGCTTTTTAATATGCTGTCTTTTCTTCCAAGGAGCAAGTGTCTTTTAATTTCATGGCTGCAGTCACCATCTGCAGTGATTTTAGAGCCCCTCAAAATAAAGTCTGCAACTGTTTTCACTGTTTCATCTCAGGCATCAGGAAACTTTTTCCTCATGAAATTGTATTTAATTTAAAATATTAATAATGAAAATATGTAAATAGACAAAATGGAAATAAAATTTTCACACCAAGTAGCATAAGCAAAAGCTCTATGACAGGAGGTCACACAGAGTCTTTACCCAACAGAGCACAATAGCTGAAGCTCAGAAAAATGAAGGCAGCTTTATATGAAGCTGGGGGGTTTCTGTATGGATCTGTATGCCATGCCAAATATTTTTGAAAAGTATTTTGATCTTTATTCTGAGAAATAGGATGCTATTGAGTGATTTTAAGCAGTGAGTATATGACATTTATAAAATATGAAATTAATGTGGATACCTTGAATTAAAGCAGCAACAGCCCAGATCTTTTTGCTTTAAGAACAAGTATACATAAAAGAGCACAAAGTCTGCCTTCATGTTCCCAGTAGGATGTTCACTGTGTCAACTTGACTTCATTTTCAGCCTAATCATTAAAACTAGTCTCTCTTATCCTCTAAACAATTGTTCTGCAAATGGAAAGGTGAGCTCAAATCTTAACTGCTCTTTTGTAGCACTCAGTGCTCATCTGAACACAGATGCAGAGTTTCATATACCCTGAATATAACCATTATGTTTAATATTTCTGTAGCACTCATGTAAAAGGCACTATTTTCAGTCCTTCACTTTTATTAAGTAATTTGATCCTCCAAACACTCTATAAGGTAGGTGATATTATCTTCATTTTATACATAATGAACCGAGGATGTTAATGGCTGTGTCCATCCGAGTGTCCAAAATTAGAAGGTAACTTTTACCTTCCAACACTGGGATCATTTTCAACAATGACGTTTCATGATATATATCTCTTCCTGACTCTCACCTTAAAGGCATAGCATTTCTGTTTTCTGCAGAAAGCATATAGAGGCCATGGCGTGATCATAATTTCATGTTACATCAAATGCATGGAGAGGTCAAGCAGTAGACAGAGTTATATAAACTGCCTCAGGGATATATTTATCAAGGCCAGCACCTCAGATGTAGGCCCGCTGGTAAAGTCGGCCATCCGAGGAGAAGAGGAAACAAAACATTAAAGAATATTCAGTTAGCTCTTCAATGACATTTCTGTTTAAATGACCATGATAAAGTCTAGGGCTTGAAGGAAAATTTATATGGGAATATTCCACTAACAGCAGCTTAAAATCCCCCAGATATGCTTAAGGAAGTATCAAAGAGACTAAAATAAAAACAATTACAAGTAGAATGGTTTTAAGCTTAGACATTAACTATAGTTAAGCACAGAATAATTCTTTTAGAACTACTGAGGGATTCTGTGTTAGTTGAAAGGGACTACAAGGTCACACGGTTGTAATCTGCTTTCATATTTTTCTCTTCTCTGACTTCTTTTAATGTTTTCACCTTTCTCTTTTCAAAGAGCAACTTCTGACAACTCATTAACAGCTATAGCAGAAATCTGGAGTCTGACAAAACTTTGTTAAATTCCTGCTATTCCACACAGTACTATGCCCTTGAATAGTGCCTCAGCTTCTTAATTCCTCCCATCTTCCAAAGAGAGGGTTGATAGACTATCTTGAAAGTTGCAAAAGTTAAGTGAGATAATGTATTAAGTGTCTGGGACATAATAATGGGACATAATCAATAGCACATTGATAAATGAATGATTGAATGATTCCATGTTATTTCCTTTACAATTCAATTCCATGTTCTTTATAGAGAGAAGTTAGGACACAATTTTGGAGAATGATGAAGATAAAAAATAAATAATACTTGGGAAAAACCATCATTTTGCTTAGATTTTTCTTGGACATTGCTATCTTAAGTTCCAAGCTATAGAAATTTAAATAACATTTTTTAAATTAAAAAAAAAATTTAAAGAACAATATTGGGTTTGAATGCAGTCTGTCATATTCAGGTACTTAATTCAGACAGGAAATACCTGACCTAAATCTTTTGCATGTAATTGGTGGGTTGAATAAAATGTCTTCCTAGGTGTAATTTTTCTTTAACAGTGGGTAGCTCGGTTTTGGATTCTGTCTCTTGTCTAGTTTTTACTTGTAGGCTGAAATTTTGTGAGCACAAAACTACCTTCCATCAGGTAAAATTATAGTTATTATGTGGCATTAGAAAAAATCCAAGTATTTTCAGCTAAAAATTTACATCAATTGCTAATAGCTCTTATATCCTTTAAAAATATATATACTGCCTTCCATTTTAGGATTTCTATTTCTTGTATATAAACTCTAATACAAGATTCATTTAAAGATATATAACCACAGAAGGACTTGGCTTACATTAATAAAAAGGAATACATTCTGATTAGTTTTGATTAAATTAGAAATATTATATTGCTTTCCTGAGACATAATTAAAGGAGACATTTTATAGATAGTGAGACACTTTACCATAAACAGCTGCTTGACATTACCTATTCTGATGGAATTTAGCTCTTTTTGGAAATTAACAGAGATGGCTGAAATTAAAGATATTTTCTTATGGAAAAGAGATCTAGGATTTTATTTTTTAATCCCAAGAATGATATTTTCACAGTTGTTCTTTTGGCATAAGCTACTATTTTCAGCAATACTGTAATTATTATCCTGTTGATCCATAAGCCTACAGAATTTTACTTATTTTTTCCTAATAAGTAAAAAGATTAACATACTTATATAAAAGTATTGAAGTAAGGTCCAATTTCTGATAAAGAAGTAGGAAATTAGAAGCACTCTGTCTAATAACTTAGCTGCATCTTGAGTTGCCCCAGGTAACCTAAAAAGGCTGGTATCAGAGTCTCTCTTTTCACTTAGTGGGACTTCCCTTGTAGCTCAGTTGGTAAAGAATCTGCTTGCAGTGCAGGAGACCTGTGGTTGATCCCTGGGTCGGGAAGATGCCCTGGAGAATCTCATGGCTCTGTCCATGGGGTCACAGAATGCTGGACACACCTGAGTGACTAACATTTTCACTAAGTAATAGTGCTTCCTTTTAAAACTACCACCAACCAAAGAAACACCCTCTATGACTTTACCAAGATGTCTTACTTTTGTCCTACATGGATCCATGGAACAATCTAATAGTTCTTCAAAGATGCCACTTTTCCTTAACTTTACACCAATATCAAACATGTGGAAGGGTGTAAATGGACATTCCATTCTCAGGAAGAAAACTTCTGCTTATAGTTTATCAGGAGCACTCCATGGCCCGAGATGGTGCACATCATGAATTGCCTTTGACTGTGTTCACTGTACTTATGAAGCATGACTGAGTCCCAAATTTCTCTGATCCCTTTCTCCTCTTCCTTTGCTCCTGTCCATCTTTTCTGTTGCTTCTTCAATACCTATTTACCCTTTCTGCAGGCATTCTTAAAGGTTCTTGGCTCTGTCATGGAAGACAGACCAAAGCGACCATTTATTCCAGATTCTCTGGAACTGGTTCTCTATAAACAACACATATTTCTAGTTCTGATATAGATAAAGCATACTTCAAATTATAATAAATATTGATTATGTTAACATTATTTAAAACTTGGTCTATGTACCCACCTCCAGAAGTGTGGTTTTCAATTTGTGTTTTCTTGAGTTCTGTATTTGTCTCTTTGGTATCCTTTCATCACAGGGTCAATTATACTGACTTTATTGTCTTATTTTCTCTATTCTTGATTCTCTGATATTTATGGCCTCACTGACACAGGCCTCCCCAGGGCAGTCTTTTTAGAGAAAGCAATTGGATTAAGAAAGCATGTCTTTCCCGTACATACCAACCAACCCCGAGTCTGTTTGAGTGTGTGCATGCTCAGTAGCTCAGTCTTATCTGACTCTTTGTGAACCTTTGAGACTGTAGCCCGCCAGGCTTCTCTGCCCATGGGATTTCTCAGGTAGTAATACTGGAGTGGATTTCCATTTCCACCTCTATGGGATCTTCCCAACCCAGGGATCGAACCCATGTCTCCTGCATTGGCAGCCAGCATCTTTACCACTGAGCCACCTGGGAAGCCCTATCCTAAGTCTAAATCCCATATGCTGCTGCTGCTGCTAAGTCACTTCAGTCGTGTCCGATTCTGTGCGACCCCACAGACAGCAGCCTGCCAGGCTCCCCCGTCCCTGGGATTCTCCAGGCAAGAATACTGGAGTGGGTTGCCATTTCCTTCTCCAATGCATGAAAGTGAAAAGTGAAAGTGAAGTCGCTCAGTCGTGTCCGACTCTTAGTGACACCATGGACTGCAGCCCACCAGGCTCCTCCATCCATGGGATTTTCCACCAAAACACTATTTTCCCTGCCCTAAATCAATCCAGGGCCAGGTACCAGACAGTTAGAAATCACCCAAGTAGCCCAGAGCCCATGTACGTTATTCAAGCTATCTAATTCTAAGCAATTTATTCTGTCCTGTCTTGCCTTTCTTGCAGAAACCCAATAAAGGTTTTGACCTGGTCTTTCTCATTATTCCTGCTAATAAAAATCTTCCTTAAAAAGTCATTAGCCTTTCATGTTGTCATTCAGTCATACATTTAAATGGAGACCTGAGTTCAGAACATGTGGAAATGGGGGGAAAAAAAGGAAGATTTCAGAGATAGAGAAAATATAGTTCTTCTCTGCTTTTCCAACTGATATGACTTCAGATGACATATACTCACCTTCCAAAGAGGCTATAGCAAGACACTCCTAGTCTCACAAATATGAGAAAGTACATCACTTCATAATTTTTATTCAGCAAATAAATTCCAGCAAAAGGATATCATGCTTCTATATCTATCACCTTGGCTCTGCGATCACTATTTCCTGTCAGCTGAATTTTCCTATAAAAACCTCATAATTTATTCTTGACCAGCTGTCTTCTTTCAGCATGTGTGTATCCCTAAACCCTCCTGCAATGCACCCTATTTCAACATAATATGAAGAGATCTATAGATGTAAAATATAAGATGCATTATATGCATATACAGGCTTCCCAGTGTCAGGAAACTTTTAACTGGAGGCTTCCTGTGTGCTGTTTTGGATCTGTCAGGAATTCTCTGCTCCTTATTAATTCCTGAATACTCAGAAATTAAGAGGAGAGGCAAGCCTCTCCCGGGGACTGAAGAATCCAGGCATTTCCTTCATTAGTTTCTCTATACAGTGATAAGTATCCTCTTCCTCCTTGTGAACCTTGCAGTAAAAGTGATTGTTTACAAATCTCTCTCTTTAATATGGATTGCCTATGTTTTTTAAGTCTGGAATTTTAATCTTTACTTTGCTAAGAATAACAACTTTGTAATGCAGTATATATACACACACCACGTTAATTAAAACACCTTTGCTCCATCAGAGGTCTGGTCCCCATGTCTTTCTCTCTCTCTCTCTCTTCCCACCCCTCTCTCTCTCTCCCTTTCTTTTTCAGACGGATCCCCTGTAGCACAGAGGCTCTCTGAGTTCACTTTCCTGCCTGGGCTTCTAAGACCCTCTCAAGAAGGTGCTCTGCGCCTTCACCCCATAGAGAGGGTGCCTGAGGCCTTCGTGAACAGAGCAAGCCCTGTGCAGGGGCTTTATTGGCTTTCTTATTGGCAACTACCAAGGAATATCAGCTTCTTTCTCTCTCCTTTACTTTCTTATCGGTTGACTCTGGACCACCAGGTTCCAGTACAGTAAAGGACCTCAACACCCGGGAGTGCTAGTGGTAACGAACCTGGCCTGCCCATGCAGGAGGCATAAGAGATGCAAGTTCAATTCCTGAGTCTGGAAGATCCCCTGGAGGAGGCATGGCAACCCACTCCTGTATTTTTGCTTGGAGAATCCCATGGATAGAGGAGCCTGGCAGGATAAAGTCCATAGAGTCACCAAGAGCCAGACACAACTGAAGCAATTTAGCATGCAGGCATACAAATATATACTAATCTGAAAGACAAACACTCCTTTCAGTAAAATCTATATTGACCTGAAATGTGTTCTTTTATCGATTCTTTTCCATATTTGTCTAGAGTCTAAAGCCCATTTTCAAAATTATTTTGTGAGTATTTATGTTTTAAAAAAATCTTCCTCCTTGAAGATTCTAACCTAGAAGGAACTTGACTCATCTTTTCTAGGTAAACACATTGAACCCAGAACTGCAAAGATTGCTGGTGACCAAGCTTCCCCTTTGTGCTAATTGCTATTGCCCAGAAGGCAGACTCAGCAATAAAAGTGGGACAGGACTGGCCTGGGAGCATTTCAAATACCGTGCTATGGAGTATAGTAATCCTTGTGATCAAAGAGTAGCTGTGAAGAGAACAGCGTCCAAAAGTGTTAGGAGATTATGCCATGAGAAGAGGCTCATTGAAGAATTAGCTATCCTGATAAAACATCCTGATAAAACGAAGCACAGAGAAAGAGCAGATTGCTGACTTGAGGTTTGCTTTTAAGAATCTTCTATAGAGACACAGAAGATCACGCCCCCCAACTAATGAATATTGTAGCGGGAAAATGGCATGACAGGTTCCTTCTTGTTCCAATTGAGCCTGTTTCTCCAAGAACAAGAGGTCAGTTGTGCTAAAGATATTTAGAAAAGCGTAGTTTGGACATGCCTTTCAGCACACCAGAGTTCGATGGTTGCTGTGGAATTGATTTCTTACACCAAGGCCAGATGGGGGCCAGGGAAAAAAGTCAGAATATGCCATTCTCTTTACTAAGGATTCAGAACACAATCACCCTTAAGAGGAGACGTAACTCTTCAGGGAGCCATGTTGGTTTATTTAAGAATGAAATTGGCTCAGTGAACTGACCAAACTACCACTGTTCATTGCACCAAACAGAGCTTTTTCATAATCAATAAATCATTGAAAAGGAATAACTTTTAATATCCAACTGCTTTGTGGAGTTTCGAATAGTTTTTTTTTTCTCCACTTTGGTTATTAGGTGTGCATATAAGTGTACATGGTATACATTATCAGTGCTTCTTAAGAAAAATTTTTAAGAGAACAAGAGAAAAATGATAAAATATAACTTTAACACTCCCGCATACCAAAGCAGCTACTACGAATGTTTTCTCCACAGAGATCCTTTTTTCTTCTTTTTTAATATCAGAGCACATCTAGATTCTTTCTTCTTGTTTTTCCTCTCTTTCATGTTTGGGAGGAGAAAGAAAGCTTTAATATAGATAATATTTAGAGTTGCTCTTGTTTTCCTCATATGTATGTAACTCTAGGAAACCAATCTCTCTTTTCTGTGGCTTAAATTTTAATGGATTGTCTTCTAGAGACTATTATATGCCATAATTGTGTGCTAACATATATGTATATATGCAGTATTTCAGTGTTCAACTGGGTCATTAGAAATTGTTTAGTCCTAAAATCCCATTTTAAGAGAGGAAAAATACAAATTCTGGGTATATTAAATAGCTTGTCTTCATTAATGTGACCTCAGTTTTCATATGAATCCAAGAAGAGTTGTGGGTTTTCAGTTTGCTCAGAATTTTCCCTGTTGTGACACAGGAATGATGACTTACAATCTCCATACATCTTAGACAGCAATCAAAAGGTCATCATTTTACTCTTAATATTTTTCTCTCATTACACTTAGATTGTGACTTTTAGAAAAAAACATGTCTGCAACTGATTTCTTGAAATATATTTTTATCTGAAAACATTTATTTTATTTTATTAAAGCATTTGTAAATTTATATTATTGGTACTTTGGCTTAAATCTGTGATTTCAATTTTTAATTTATTTTAGTCCTGCCATTTTTTCTTCATTATTTTTGATTAGCTAAGTTTATAGTTTTTACTTTTTCAATATTCCTCAGTTGAGTTAAGTCACTCAGTTGTGCTCCACACTTTGCACCCGAAGGACTTCAGTATGCCAGGCCTCCCTGTCCAACACCAACTCGCAGACTTTACTCAAATTCATGTCCATTGAGTCAGTGATGCCATCCAGCCTTCTGATCCTGTCTCGTCCCCTTCTCTTCCCACCTTCAATCTGTCCCAAAACCAGGGTCTTTTCAAATGAGTCAGTTCTTCGCATCAGGTGACCAGAGTATCGGAGTTTCAGCTTCCTCATGAGTCCTTCCAATGAATATTAAGAACTGATTTCTTTGAGGAAGGACTGGTTAGATCTCCCTGATGTCAAAGGGACTCTCAAGAGTCTTCTCCAACACCACAGTTCAAAAGCATCAGTTCTTCGGTGCTCCACTTTCTTCATAGTCCACCTCTCAAATCCATACATAGCCACTGAAAAACTATAGCCTTGACTAGATGGACCTTTATTGGCATAGTAATGTTGCTGTTTTTGAATATGCTATCTAGGTTGGTCATAACTTTCCTGCCAAAGAGTGAGCATGTTTTAATTTCATGGCTGCAATCACCATCTGCAGTGATATTGGAGCCCCCAAAAAGAAAGTCAGCCACTATTTCCACTGTTTCCCCATCTATTTCCCATGAAGTGATGGGACCAGATGCCATGATCTTCATTTTCTGAATATTGAGTTTTAAGCGAACATATTCACTCTCCTCTTTCACTTTCATCAAGAGGCTTTTTAGTTCCTCTTCACTTTCTGCCATAAGGGTGGTATCATCTGCATGTCTGAGGTTATTGGTATTTCTCCCGGCAGTCTTGATTCCAGCTTGTGCTTTCTCCAGCCCAGCATTTCTCATGATGTACTCTGCATAGAAGTTAAATAAGCAAGGTGACAATATACAGCCATAACGTACTCCTTTTCCTATTTGGAACCAGTCTGTTGTTGCATGTCCAGTTCTAACTGTGGCTTCCTGACCTGCATATAGGTTTCTCAAGAGGCAGGTCAGGTGGTCTGGTATTCCCATCTCTTTCAGAATTTTCCACAGTTTATTGTGATCCACACAGTCAAAGGCTTTGGCATAGTCCGTAAAGCAGATATAGATGTTTTTCTGGAACTCTCTTGCTTTTTCCATGATCCAGTGGATGTTGGCAATTTGATCTCTGGTTCCTCTGCCTTTTCTAAAACCAGCTTGAACATCTGGAAGTTCACGGTTCACGTATTGCTGAAGCCTGGCTTGGAGAATTTTGAGCATTACTTTACTAGCATGTGAGATGAGTACAATTGCGAGGTAGTTTGAGCATTCTTTCGCATTGCCTTTCTTTGGGATTGGAATGAAAACTGACCTTTTCCAGTCCTGTGGTCACTGCCGAGTTTTCCAAATTTGCTGGCATATTGAGTGCAGCACTTTCACAGCATCACCTTTCAGAATTTGAAATAGCTCAACTGGAATTCCATCACCTCCACTAGCTTTGTTCCTAGTGATGCTTTCTAAGACCCACTTGACTTCACATTCCAGGATGTCTCGCTCTAGCTGAGTGATCACACCATCGTGATTATCCGAGTCGTGATGATCTTTTTTGTACAGTTCTTCTGTGTATTCTTGCCACCTCTTCTAATATCTTCTGCTTCTGTTAGGTCCAGACCATTTCTGTCCTTTATCGAGCCCATCTTTGCATGAAATGTTCCCTTGGTATCTCTAATTATCTTGAAGAGCTCTCTAGTGTTTCCCATTCTGTTGTTTTCCTCTATTACTTTGCATTGATTGCTGAAGAAGGCTTTCTTATCTCTTCTTGCTATTGTTCGGAACTCTGCATTCAGATGCTTATATCTTTCCTTTCCTCCTTTGCTTTTCGCTTCTCTTCTTTTCACAGCTATTTGTAAGGCCTCCCCAGACAGCCATTTTGCTTTTTTGCCTTTCTTTTCCATGGGGATGGTCTGGATCCCTGTCTCCTGTACAATGTCACAAACCTCATTCCATAGTTCATCAGGCACTCTGTCTATCAGATCTAGTCCCTTAAATCTATTTCTCATTTCCACTATATAATCATAAGGGATTTGATTTAGGTCATACCTGAATGGTCTAGCGGTTTTCCCTACTTTCTTCAATTTGAGTCTGAATTTAGTAATAAGGAGTTCATGATCTGAGCCACAGTCAGCTCCTGGTCTTGTTTTTGCTGACTGAATAGAGCTTCTCCATTTTTCGCTGCAAAGAATATAATCAATCTGATTTCGGTGTTGACCATCTGGTGATGTCCATGTGTAGAGTCTTCTCTTGTGTTGTTGGAAGAGGGTGTTTGCTATGACCAGTGCATTTTCTTGGCAAAACTCTATTAGTCTTTGCCCTGCTTCATTCCACATTCCAAGGCCAAATTTGCCTGTTACTCCAGGTGTTTCTTGACTTCCTACTTTTGCATTCCAGTCCCCTATAATGAAAAGGCCATCTGTTTTGGGTGTTAGTTCAGAAAGGTCTTGTAGTTCTTCATAGAACCGTTCAACTGATCTGAGGCACTAGTCTCATAGACAGAGTGCCTGATGAACTATGGATGGAGGCTCATGTTATTGTACAGGAGACAGGGATCAAAGCCATCCCCAAGGAAAAGAAAAGAAAAAAAAAAAGAAATATGGCTGTCTGAGGAGGCCTTAAAAATAGCTGTGAAAAGAAGAGAAGCAAAAAGCAAAGGAGAAAAGGAACGATTTACCCATTTGAATGCTGAGTTACAAAGAATAGAAAGGAGAGATAATAAAGCCTCCCTCAGAGATCAGTGCAAAGAAATAGAAAACAGTAGAATGGGAAATACTAGAGATCTGTTCAAGGGAAAATTAGAGATAGCAAAGGAACACTTCCAAGGAGCGGTGGCTGCGTGGGCACAGGAGGGCTGAGAGAAGCTACTTCACATTCAAGATCAGGAGGGGCGGCTGTGAGGAGATAACCCTCGTCCAAGGTAAGGAGCAGTGGCTGTGCTTTGCTGGAGCAGCTATAAAGAGATGCCCCACGTTCAAGGTAAGAGAAACCCAAGTAAGATGGTAAGTGTTGAGAGAGGCATCAGAGGATAGACACACTGTAACCGTAATCACAGAAAACTAGTCAATCATATCACATGGACCACAGCCTTGTCTAACTCAATGAAACTAAGCCATACCGAGTGGGACAACTCAAGACTGATGGGTCATGGTGGAGATGTGGTCCTGACAGACTGTGGTCCACTGGAGAAGGGAATGGCAAACTACTTCAGTATTCTTGCCTTGAGAACCCCATGAACATTATGAAAAGGCAAAATGATAGGATACTGAAAGAGGAACTCCCCCCGTGGGCAGGTGCCCAACATGCCACTGGAGATCAATGGAGAAATAACTCCAGAAAAAATGAAGGGATGGAGCCAAAGCAAAAACAACACCCAGTTGTGGATGTGACTGGTGATAGAAGCAAGGTCCAGTGTTGTAAAGAGCAATATATCATTGGAACCAGAAATGTTAGGTGCATGAATCAAGGCAAATTGGAAGTAGTCAAACAGGAGAAGGCAAGGATGAACATCGACATTCTAGGAGTCAGCGAACTAAAACAGACTGGAATGGGTGAATTTAACTCAGATGACCATTATATCTACTACTGTGGGCAGGAATCCCTTAGAAGAAATGGAGTAGCCATCATGGTCAACAAAAGAGTCTGAAATGCAGTACTTGGATGCAATCTCAAAACTGACAAAATGATCTCTGTTCCTTTCAAAGGCAAACCATTCAGTATCACAGTAACCCAAGTCTGTGACCCAACCAGTAATGCTGAAGAAGCTGAAGTTGAACCATTCTATGATGACCTACAAGACCTTTTAGAACTAACACCCTAAAAAGATGTCCTTTTCATTATAGCAGACTGGAATGCAAATGTAGGAAGTCAAGAAACACCTGGGGTAACAGGAAAATATGGCCTTAGAATATGGAATGAAGCAGGGCAAAAGGCTAATAGAGTTTTGCCAAGAGAACACAATGGTCATAGCAAACACCCTCTGCCAATACCACAAGAGAAGACTCTACACATGGATATTACCAGATGGTCAACACTGAAATCATATTGATTATATTTTTTGCAGCCAAAGATGGAGAAGCTCTATTCAGTCAGCAAAAACAAGACCAGGAGCTGACTGGGGCTCAGATCACGAACTCCCTACTGCTAAATTAAGACTCAAATGAAGAAAGTAGGGAAAACCACTAGACCATTCAGATAGGACCTAAATCAAATCCCTTATGATTATATAGTGGAAATGAGAAATAGATTTAAGGGACTAGATCTGATAGACAGAGTGCCTGATGAACTATGGAATGAGGTTTGTGACATTGTACAGGAGACAGGGATCCAGACCATCCCCATGGAAAAGAAAGGCAAAAAAGCAAAATGGCTGTCTGGGGAGGCCTTACAAATAGCTGTGAAAAGAAGAGAAGCGAAAAGCAAAGGAGGAAAGGAAAGATATAAGCATCTGAATGCAGAGTTCCGAACAATAGCAAGAAGAGATAAGAAAGCCTTCTTCAGCAATCAATGCAAAGTAATAGAGGAAAACAACAGAATGGGAAACACTAGAGAGCTCTTCAAGATAATTAGAGATACCAAGGGAACATTTCATGCAAAGATGGGCTCGATAAAGGACAGAAATGGTCTGGACCTAACAGAAGCAGAAGATATTAGAAGAGGTGGCAAGAATACACAGAAGAACTGTACAAAAAAGATCATCACGACTCGGATAATCACGATGGTGTGATCACTCAGCTAGAGCGAGACATCCTGGAATGTGAAGTCAAGTGGGTCTTAGAAAGCATCACTAGGAACAAAGCTAGTGGAGGTGATGGAATTCCAGTTGAGCTATTTCAAATTCTGAAAGGTGATGCTGTGAAAGTGCTGCACTCAATATGCCAGCAAATTTGGAAAACTCGGCAGTGACCACAGGACTGGAAAAGGTCAGTTTTCATTCCAATCCCAAAGAAAGGCAATGCGAAAGAATGCTCAAACTACCTCGCAATTGTACTCATCTCACATGCTAGTAAAGTAATGCTCAAAATTCTCCAAGCCAGGCTTCAGCAATACGTGAACCGTGAACTTCCAGATGTTCAAGCTGGTTTTAGAAAAGGCAGAGGAACCAGAGATCAAATTGCCAACATCCACTGGATCATGGAAAAAGCAAGAGAGTTCCAGAAAAACATCTATATCTGCTTTACGGACTATGCCAAAGCCTTTGACTGTGTGGATCACAATAAACTGTGGAAAATTCTGAAAGAGATGGGAATACCAGACCACCTGACCTGCCTCTTGAGAAACCTATATGCAGGTCAGGAAGCCACAGTTAGAACTGGACATGGAACAACAGACTGGTTCCAAATAGGAAAAGGAGTACGTTATGGCTGTATATTGTCACCTTGCTTATTTAACTTCTTTACAGAGTACATCATGAGAAACGCTGGACTGGGCAAAACACAAGCTGGAATCAAGATTGCCGGGAGAAATATCAATAACCTCAGACATGCAGATGATACCACCCTTATGGCAGAAAGTGAAGAGGAGCAAAAAAGCCTCTTGATGAAACTGAAAGAGAAGAGTGAAAAAGTTGGCTTAAAACTCAACATTCAGAAAACAAAGATCATGGCATCTGATCCCATCACTTCATGGGAAATAGTGGGGAAAGAGTGGAAACAGTGTCAAACTTTATTTCTTTGGGCTCCAATATCACTGCAGATGGTGACTGCAGCCATGAAATTAAAGGACACCTTCTCCTTGGAAGAAAAGTTATGAAAAACCTAGATAGTATATTCAAAAGCAGAGACATTATTTGGCCGACTAAGGTCCATCTAGTCAAGGCTATGGTTTTTCCAGTAGTCATGTATGGATGTGAGATTTGGACTGTGAAGAGGGCTGAGCACCGAAGAACTGATGCTTTTGAACTGTGGTGTTGGAGAAGACTCTTGAGAGTCCCTTGGACTGCAAGGAGATCCAACCAGTCCATTCTGAAGGAGATCAACCCTGGGATTTCTTTGGAAGGAATGATGCTAAAGCTGAAACTCCAGTACTTTGGCCACCTCATGCGAAGAGTTGATTCATTGGAAAAGACTCTGATGCTGGGAGGGATTGGGCGCAGGAGGAGAAGGGGACAACAAAGGATGAGATGGCTGGATGGCACCACTGACTCAATGGAAGTGAGTCTGAGTGTACTCTGGGAGATGGTGGTGGACAGGGGTGTCTGGCGTGCTGCAATTCTAGGGGTCACAAAGAGTCGGATATGACTGAGAGACTGAACTGAACTGAAATCTATTTCTCATCTCCACTGTATAATTGTACGGGATTTGATTTAGATCATACCTGAATGGTCTAGTGGTTGTCCTACTTTCTTCAGTTTAACTCTGAATTTGACATTAAAGAGTTTATGATCTGAGCCACAATCAGCTCCTGTCTTGTTTTTGCTGACTGTATAGAGTTTCTCCATCATTGGCTGCAAAGAATATAATCAATCTGATTTTGGGTATGACTGTCTGGTGATATCCATGTGTAAAGTCTTCTCTTGTGTTGTTGGAATAGTGTGTTTGCTCTGACCAATATATTTATTGGCAAAATTTATTAGTTTCTGCTCCGTTTCATTCTGTACTCTAAGGCCAAATCTGCCTGTTGGGTGCTTCTCGACTTCCTACTTTTGCATTCCAGTCCCCTATGATGAAAATGACGTCTTTTGGGGGATGTTAGTTCTAAAAGGTCTTGTACTTCTTCACAGAACCTTTCAGCTTCAGTTTCTTCAGAATTTCTGGTTGAGGCATAGACTTGGATTACCATGATATTGAATGGTTTGCTTTGGCAACAAATCGACATCCTCCTGTTGTTTTTGAGATTGCAGCCTAGTACTGCATATTGGACTATTTTGTTGACTATGATGGCTATTTTATTTCTTCTAAGGGATTCTTGCCCACAGTGGAGCTACCCTGAGAGGAGCTACCCCCCGCCAGAGGTCAGGGGTGGCAGCCGGGAAGAGCTACCTCACGCCCAAGATGAGGGGTGGTGGCCGAGAGGAGCAACCCCACATCCAAGCAGCGGTGGCTGTGCGGGCGCAGGAGGGCCAAGAGGAGCTACTCCACATTCAAGGTCAGGAGGGGCAGCCATGAGCAGATACCACTCATCCAAGGTAAGGAACAGCAGCTGTGCTTTGCTGGAGCAACCATGAAGAGATACCCCACATCCAAGGTAAGAGAAACCCAAGTAAGATGGTAGGTGTTGTGAGAGGGCATCAGAGGGCAGACACACTGAAACCACAATCACAGAAAACTAGTCAATCTATCACATGGACCGCAGCTTTGTCTAACTCATAGAAACTAAGCCATGCCGTGTGGGGCCACCCAAGATGGACAGGTCGTGGTGGAGAGGTCTGACAGAATATGGTCAACTAAAGAAGGGAATGGCAAACGACTTCAGTATTCTTGCCTTGCTGCTAAGTTGCTTCAGTTTTGTCCGACTCTGTGCAACCCCATAGACGGCAGCCCACCAGGCTCCCCTGTCCCTGGGATGCTCCAGGCAAGAACACTGGAGTGGGTTGCCATTTCCTTCTGCAATGCATGAAAGTGAAAAGTGAAAGTGAAGTCGCTCAGTGGTGTCCTACTCTTAGCGACCCCATGGACTGCAGCCCACAGGCTCCTCCATCCGTGGGATTCTCCAGGCAAGAGTAGGGTGCCATTGTCTTCTCCGATTCTTCCCTTGAGAACCCTATGAACAGGCAAAATGATTGGATACTGAAAGAGGAACTCCCCAGGTCGATAGGTGCCCAATATGCTACTGGAGATAGTGGAGAATTAACTCCAGAAAGAATTAAGGGATGGAGCCAAAGCAAAAACAACACCCAATTGTGGATGGAACTGGTGATAGAAACAAGGTCTCATGCTGTAAAGAGCAATATTGCATAGGAACTAGAAATGTTAGGTGCATGAATCAAGGCAAATTGGAAGTGGTCAAACAGGAGATGGCAAGAGTGAACATTGACATTCTAGGTATCAGTGAACTAAAACAGACTGGAATGGGTGAATTTAACTCAGATGACCATTATATCTACCACTGCGGGCAGGAATCCCTTAGAAGAAATAGAGTAGCCATCATGGACAACAAAAGAGTCTGAAATGCAGTACTTGGATGCAGTCTCAAAAGTGACAGTATGATCTCTGTTCATTTCAAAGGCAAACTATTCAATATCATGGTAATCCAAGCCTATGCCCCAAAGAGTAATGCTTAAGAAGCTGAAGTTGAATGGTTCTATGATAACCTACAAGACCTTTTAGAACTAACGCCCCCAAAAGATGTTCTTTTCATTATAGGCGACTGGAATGTAAAAGTAGGAAGTCAAGAAACACCTGGGGTAACAGGCAAATATGGCCTTGGAGTACAGTATGAAGCAGGGCAAAGGCTAATAGAGTTTTGCCAAGAGAATGCACTGGTGATAGCAAACACCCTCTGCCAACAACATAAGGGAAGATTCTACACATGGACATCACCAAATGGTCAACGCCAAAATCAGATTGATTATATTCTTTGCAGCCAAACCTGAGAAGCTCTATACAGTCAGCAAAAAGAAGACCAGGAGCTGACTGGGGCTCAGATCATGAAATCCTTATAGCCAAATTCAGAGTGAAATTGAAGAAAGTAGGAAAACAACTAGACCATTCAGGTATGACCTAAATCAAATCCTTTATGATTATACAGTGGATGTGAGAAATAGATTTAAGGGCCTACATCTCATAGAGTGCCTGATGAACTATGCATGGGGTTCATGACATTGTATAGGAGACAGGGATCCAGACCATCCCCATGGAAAAGAAATATAAAAAGCAAATGGCTGTCTGGGGAGGCCTTACAAATAGCTGTGAAAAGAAGAGAAGCAAAAAGCAAAGGAGGAAAGGAAAGATATAAGCATCTGAATGCAGAGTTCCAAACAATAGCAAGAAGAGATAAGAAAGCCTTCTTCAGTGATCAATGCAAAGAAATAGAGGAAAACAACAGAATGGGAAAGACTAGAGAGCTCTTCAAGAAAATTAGAGATACCAAGGGAATATTTCATGCAAAGATGGGCTCAATAAAGGACAGAACTGCTATGGACCTAACAGAAGCAGAAGATATTAAGAAGAGGTGGCAAGAATACACAGAAGAACTGTACAAAAAAGATCTTCACGACCCAGATAATCACGATGATGTAATCACTCAGCTAGAGCCAGACATCCTGGAATGTGAAGTCAAGTGGGCATTAGAAAGCATCACTACGAACAATTCCAGTTGAGCTATTTCAAATCCTGAAGATGATATTGTGAATGTGCTGCACTCAATACGCCAGCAAATTTAGAAAATTCAGCATTGGCCACAGGACTGGAAAAGGTCAGTTTTCATTCCAATCCCAAAGGAAGGCAATGCCAAAGAATGCTCAAACTACCGCACAATCGCGCTCCTCTCACACACTGGTAAAGTAATGCTCAAAATTCTCCAAGCCAGGCTTAAGCAATATGTGAACCGTGAACTTCCAGATGTTCAAGCTGGTTTTAGAAAAGGCAGAGGAACCAGAGATCAAATTGCCAACATCCACTGGATCATGGAAAAAGCAAGAGAGTTCCAGAAAAACATCTATTTCTGCTTTATGGACTATGCCAAAGCCTTTGATGGTGTGGATCACAATAAACTGTGGAAAATTCTGAAAGAGATGGGAATACCAGACCACCTGACCTGTCCCTTGAGAAACCTATATGCAGGTCAGGAAGCCACAGTTAGAACTGGACATGGAACAACAGACTGGTTCCAAATAGGAAAAGGAGTACCTCAAGGCTGTATATTGTCACCCTGCTTATTTAACTTATATGCAGACTACATCATGAGAAATGCTCAGCTGAAAGAAGCACCAGTGGAATCAAGATTGCTGGGGAAAATATCAATAACCTCAGATATGCACATGACACCACCCTTATAGCAGGAAGGGCAGAGGAACTAAAAAGCCTCTTGATGAAAGTGAAAGAGGAGAGTGAAAAAGTTGGCTTAAAGCTCAACATTCAGAAAACGAAGATCATGGCATCTGGTCTCATCACTTCATGGGAAATAGTGGGGAAACTGTGGAAACAGTGTCAGACTTTATTTTTGGGGGCTCCAAAATCACTGCAGATGGTGATTGCAGCCATGAAATTAAAACATGCTTACTCCTTGGAAGGAAAGTTATGAGCAACCTAGATAGCATATTCAAAAGCAGAGACATGACTTTGCCAACAGAGGTCTGTCTAGTCAAGGCTATGGTTTTCTAGTCATCATGTATGGATGTGAGTTGGACTGTAAAGAAAGCTGAGCACCAAAGGATTGATGCTTTTGAAGTGGTGGTAGAGAAGACTCTTGAGAGTCCCTTGGATTGCAAGGAGATCCATCCAGTCCATTCTAAAGGAGATCAGTCCTGGGTGTTCATTGTAAGGACTGATGCTAAAGCTGAATCTACAATACTTTGGCCACCTCATGCGAAGAGTTGACTCATTGGAAAAGACCCTGATACTGGGAGGGATTGGGGGCAGGAGGAGAAGGGGACGACAGAGGATAAGATGGCTGGATGGCCTCACTGACTGGATGGACATGAGTTTGGGTGGACTCTGGGAGTTGGTGATGGACAGGGAAGCCTGATGTGCTGCGTTTCATGGGGTCTCAAAGAGTCGGACACAACTTAATGACTGAACTGAACTGAACTGCCCACAATGGGCCATGCTCAGTAAATCTTTAATCCAATTTTCTGTTGCACTGCAGGGCTGTGTTCCCTCCCTGTTATTTGACCTGAGGTGAAATTATGGTGGAGGTGTTGAAGACTTTGGTGACCTCCTTCAAATGGTCCCATATAGGCACTGCTACCTTCACTGCCCCCAACCCTGAAGCAGGCCACTGCTGACCCACACCTCTGCTGGAGACTCTTGAACACTCACAGGGAAGTCTGGGTCAGTCTCTGTGGGGTCACTGCTCCTTTCTCCTTTGTCCTGGTGCACACAAGTTTCTGTTTGTGCCCTCCAAGAGTCTGTTTCCCCAGTCCTGTGCAAGTTCTGGCAGCTCTGTGGTGTGTTAATGGCAACCTATTCCAAGAGGGCTTATGTCATTCCTGGGTCTGCTACACCCAGAGACCCTGCCCCCACAGCAGCCCACTGCTGACCCATACCTCTTCTTAAACTTTAATACTTTTATTTTAGTTTTTGTTAGAAATTACACTGCCTACTCTTGCTCCTTTATGGCTTGGTATGAATTATCATTTTTTACTGTTCAACAGAAGGCATAAGATATTGGACTTTTTTTAAAAATTGGAGAATAATTACTTTACAGTGTTGTGGTGATCTGTGCCACACATTGGGTTTTGGACATTTAAGCTCCATTTAAACGCCTTTCTTTTGAGTTAATTTGGCATGTATTTTATTTCTCACAGGTCATTATCATTATTTTCTGTAAAGTGAAAGGGAGGTACAGAAATTTGTTATACATATGCTGCCCCCACACTTGCATAGTCTCCTGGTTATCAACATCAAATAGTGCATTTCTTACCAAGAATAAACCTACATTGAGACATCATTTATCACCCAAAATCTGTGGTTTACATTAGGATTCTACTTGTTTAGACAAATGTATGATGACATGTATCCATCATTATGCGCTCACGCATGCTTAGTTGCACAGTCGTGTCTTACTCTTGTAACCCCATGGACTGTAGCCCTCCAGGCTCCTCTGTTCACGGGATTCTCCAGGCAAGAATACTGGAGTGGCTTGCCAGGCTCTGCCCCAGGGGACCTTCCTAACCCAGGGATCTAGCCTGCGTCTCCTTTGTCTCCTGCATCGGCAGGCAGGTTCTTTACCACTAGCACCAACTGTGACGGCCCATCCATCATTATAGTAACATACAAATTATTTTTGCTGTCCTAAAATTTCTCTATGTTCCATCTATTCATCCCTCTGTATATCCCCAACTCCTGGAAACCACAGATCTCTTTGTTTTCTTCATTGTTTTGCCTTTTCCAGTTGAAATCATGCGGAATTGAGCCTTTTCTGACTGGCCTTTTTCACTTAGTAATATGCATTTAAGATTCTTCCATGTATTTTTATAGCTTGATAGCTCATTTCTTTTTAGTATTTCATTGTCTGTCTCTATCACAGTTTATTTATCTGTTCACCGACTAAAAGACATCTTGCTTGCTTCCAAGTTTTTGGCAAACATTAATGGATAAAACTCCTATAAATATCTGTGTGCAGGTTTTAATGTGGACATAACTTGCAGCTCATTTGGGTATACATCAAAGAGTGTAACTGCTGGAGCATATGTTTAAGAGTATGTTTAGTTTTATAAAGATTTACCAAACTGTCTTCCAAAGTGGTTTTACCTTTTTGCATTCCCACCAGCAATGTATAAAAATTCTCATTGCTCCATATCCTCACTAGCATTTGTTGTTTTCAATATTTCAGATTTGGGCCATTTTGATGGATATGCAGGAATGTTGCAATATTATTTTAATTTGTATTTCCCTGATAACATATAATGTAGAGAATCTTTTCATATGTTTGTTTGCCATCTGTATATCTTATCCAGTAAGGTGTCTGTGAAGATCTTCAGTGAATTTTTTAACTAGGTTATTTATTTTCTTATTTTTGTGCTTTTCAGGCATGTTTCAGATAACAATCCATTATCAGATTTATCTTTTCTAAGCATTTCCTTCAAATCTGTGGCTTCTTTTCTCAAACTTGATGTTGTCTTTTGTAGAGAGGAAGTTTTAAAAATAATGAAATATTTTTAAAATATTGAAATATAGCACATCAATTAGTTCTTTTATGCTTTGTGATTTTGTATTATATCTAAAAAGCTATTACCATACACAGAGTCATCTAGGATTGCTCCTATATTTTTTTATAAGCCTCTTATTTTTTTTCATTTTATATATAGATATATAATTAATTTAGGGTTGATATTTATAAAGGATGTAAGATTTAGATTCTTTGTTGTTTGTTTTTTATTGTTGTTGTTTTTTATGTGTGGATGTCCAGTTACTTCAGTAACTTTGCTCCTTTATCGAAGATCAATTGATTATATTTACGCAGTAATATTTCTGGACTTTCTGTTGTGTTCCATTGATCTATTTGTCTAATATTTCACCAAAATAACAGACTGTTTTTATTCCTACAGCTTTGTAGAAAGACTTGAAATTAGGTAGTATCAGTTCTCCAAATTTATTCCTATTCTTCAACATTGTGCTGGGTATTCTGGATCTTTTGACTCTATGTATAAATTTTATTATTTTTATTTGTTAATATTTTACTCATTTGACTGCACTGGATCTTAGTTGGGCATGTGGGATCTAGTTCCCTAACCAGAGATTGAACCTAGGCTCCTTGCATTGGGAGCACAGAGTTTCAGTTACTGGACCACCAGGGAAGTCCCCTGCATATACATTTTAGAATCTGTTTGTCAATATCGACAAATACCTCATTGGGGTTTTGTTTAGGTTGGATAGAATTTATTGATCAAGTGGGGAAGAACTGACATTTTCATAATATTGAGTCCTGCTATGAACATGAAATAACTCTACTTAGTTCTATAATTTATCAGTGTTTTGTACTTTTTCTCATACACATGTATCTATTTTGTAAGATTCATACTTTTAACATTTCACTTTTGAGGGGTTCCAATATAAGCTGTTTTCAATATCAAATTGTACCTGTTAACTGCTGGTTTATAGGAATGCTATTGACATACTAATCTTGTATCCTGAAACTTTGCTATAATTGTTTACTGATTCCACTAGGGTTTTTTTTTTGTTTTTTTGTTTTTTGTCAAATTCTAAATGTTTTCTAAATAAACAACCATGACATCTGTGAATGACAATTTTATGTGTTTCTTTCCAATCTTTTTTGATTTTTTTCTTTTTCTTTGCTTTATTGCATTACAAAGGATTTTTCAGAAAAACGTTGAAAAAAACCTGGTAAGATGGGATAGGCTTTCCCTATACCTGATTTTGGTTGGAAAGCTTCTAGTTTCTTACCATTAGTATGATGTTAGCCAACATTTTTGGTAAATATTCTTTATTTGATTGAGAAAGCATCCCTCTATTCCTATCATACAGTGAGTTTTTAACATAAATATGTATTCAACTTTTTAAAATACTATTCCTGCATCTCCTGATTATAATAATGTGATTTTTCTTTTTTACTTCTGATTTTTGAAGTTGAATTAGCCTTACACAAATGGAATATCCCATTTGATCATGGTATGTAATTCTTTTTATATATGGTTGTATTTGATTTTATATTTTGATGAGGATTTTTACACCTAACTTCATGAGAGAGATTGATTTGTAAGTTTCTTTTCTTATAACATCTTTCTAAATATAGTGTTGGTTTTTGTTGTTTGTTGCTTAGTCAAAAAGTTATGTCTAGTTCTTTCTGACCCCATGAACTGTCACCCCCCAGGCCTTTCTGTCCATGGGATTGCCCAGGCAAGAATACTGGAACAGGGTGTCATTTTGTTTTCCAGGGGATCTTTCTGACCCAGGGATTGAACCTGTGTCTTCTACGTTGGCAGGAGGATTCTTTATCACTGAGCCACCAGGGAATCCCATTAGGGTAATGTTGACTACATGGAGTGAATTAATAAATACTCTCTCTCCTTTTTTTATTTTTCTTTTTTTCTGAAAAAAGATTGTAGAGAATTGTTATAATTTATTTCCTAAATGTTTGGTAGAATTATCTAGTGACTCCGTTTGAACCTGATGCTTTTGTTATTGGTAATTGACTAAATTTCTTTAATAAATTTTTCACTATTCACATTGTCTTTTCTTCTGTGAGTTTTGGCAAACTGTGTCTTTTATTAGTAACAAATTGGTCCGTTTTATCATCTAGATTATCAAATTTGAGGGAACAAAGTTTTTCACAGAATACCTTTATTATTATTTTAATTTCCATAGGATTTGTAGTGCTACTCTCTTATTTATTTCTGATATTAATAATTTGTGTTTTCTCTGTTTTTCATAAGTTAGCCTAACTGGAGACTTACTGAACTTACTAGCTTTTGATTTTGTTGATTTACTCTATTGATTTCTTGTTTCTATCAAATTAATTTCTTTTATTTCTTTTAATTTACTAATTTGGTTTTTTTTTAATTTAAATTTTTATTTTTACTTTATTTTACTTTACAATACTGTATTGGTTTTACCATACATTGACATGAATCCACCACAGGGGTATATGCATTCTTCTTTTTTCTACTTTTCTAAGGTCAAAACTTAGATTATTTACTATAGATGTCTCTTCTTTACTAATATGTGTATTCAACACTCCAAATTTCCCTCTAAGTAGTTCTTTTGCTGTATCTCAAAAATACTGACATTGCATTTTGATTTTCAATTAGTTCAGTTTTCAAAAAAAAATTATCTTGGGCTTTCTTCTTTGAACCATGTGTTGTTTAGAAGTGTGTTGCTTAATCTTCACATATTTTGGGACTTCTGGTTATCTTTTTTGTTATTGATTTCTGATTTATTTCCATTGTGTTCTGAGAGCAGGCATTGTATTCTTTCTGTTCCCTTACATTTGTTAAGTTGTGCTTTCTGACTCAGAATGTGATCTACCTTGGTGAATATTTCATATTAGCTTGAGAAAAAATATGTATTTTCCTATTTTTGGATGGAGTAGTCTCCAGATGTCAATTATATTCCATTAATTGATGGTGTTGTTGAGTTCACCTACATCCTTACTGATTTTCTGCCAACTGGATCTGTTCATTTCTAAGAGAAGGGTATTAGTATCTAAAACATACTGCTTCTATCAGTTTTTGTCTCATGTAATCTAACACTCTGTTGTTAGGCACATACTTAATAAGCATTATTATGTTTTCTTGGAGAACTGACCTCTTTATCATTATGTCATGCTCTTCTTTGTCCCTAGTAAATTTTCTTATGCTGAAGTTCATTCTGTCTGAAATTAATATAGCCAATCCTATTTTTTATTAAAGTTAATATGGTATATTTTTTCCTCATATTTATTTTTAATTGATAATAGTATCTATATTTAAAATGGGTTTCTTGTCAGCAACATGTAGCTGGGTCTTATTTTCTGACCTATTCTGATTATCTCTGTATTTTATTTAATTAATTTAGAGTAATGATTTTCTCTAAGTCATGACTGATATAGTTGGATTAATGTATATCACATTTGTTACTGATTTTCTGTTTGTTCCCTTTGTTCTTTGTTCCTGTTTTTGTCTTTGGTATTTAGTTTAGTTATGTACCTATACTTTTTTTTTCATCTTCTTCTGCTTAGATTTCCCAGAATATATTGAAACTGATGGTTTGAGGTTGTCTACTAATTTTGGAAAAAATCTAATATTTATCTCTTTAAACATTGCTTTTTTGCCAATCCCATTTCTCCTTTTGTACCTCTAATTATACTTATTAGTACCTGTTACCACCACCCTTTTATCTTTATTTTAAAAAAAATATAAGAATTATCCTTGATACACAAAGAAGATAATCAGCAAATATTTATTAAGTTGGGGGGAAATACCTTTGCTTCTAGACTACACAGATCTTCAAAATGTTCATATTTTTTAAAATTCCAATTGCAGTTAAATATTTGATTTTTTTTTTCAGTGTCTTCTTGTTGATCCTGATCCTCAAATGAGTTAAACAATAGTATATTAGTAGTATATCGGTGTTGCTTTCGACCTAGCAACTATAGCGAGTGGTTTGCAGCCATCTTGCTTCTCATCATGTAACTTACCATACAGAGTGTATTATAAATTTGAGTTTGGATCATCTTCTGACATGCTACCTTTTGTACTTTCACTGTCATGAAATATCTGAGAGTTCCTTTAATATGAAGTTTTGGCCAGTCTTGCTTCTGGGTCATTTTCATCTTTTTCTACACAACAGCTTTCATTTATGTCAATAACTTCACCTTCAGTAAACTCCTCTGCCTGCATTCCCAGAGTCTCTCAAATGGTGTCAATGTTAGTGTTCCTAAGGTCAGTTATTTATTCTGTAACATTCAATTCAGATCCTGGAGACAGTTTGTAAGTGTGGTAAACATTTGTGTCATACTGTATGCATATATACTTCTTAACCTCCTCCCATGATGTTCTTAGCTTCTGTCACCCTTTTCACATGTTCTAATCACATCCAATTTTACTCCCACTATTATCATTTTTTGTTTTGTTTCTGTGCATTCGTTGTTGTTGGCTAATTCTATCAATTATCCAATTTTGTAAAAGGTTATCATCATTGGAAGAAAAGATGGCAAAAAAATACTTGCTTCCTTTTTGTGCATGAAATGAAAATGGATGTGTAGTATTCAATCACTGACAGATATGAGAGAAGCAAAGTTGATTGATCACTGATCATGGTACACATTTATATATGCACTGATGTGTGGACACAAGTCTAACAGGAGTTTTTACTTTTTATACTTGCTCACAGTCAGTATGCCATGGTTACTAGCATTTGAACTGTGTTGTTACAAGACTAGTGGATTATTTAATAAGGCATTGTAACTGAAACTTGTGCCTATTGAAAATATTCAAAGCAACAGTCACCTTTAGATAGTTTTGTGTGAAAGCATTGGGCTGAGTAAAATTTTCCTCTTTATGCATTAATGTGTTGTACATATTTTCCAAATGTGGCATTGATTATTCACTTAAGAAAAGAAGGATATTGCGTCCCCATAAAACCCTTATATAGACAACTAGTACATTCTATTTACCCCTAATAAACTTGGCTAAATCTTGCCATTTGCAATATTCAAAGACATCTTCTTCACATGGACTTTGGAATTCGACACGTTATCCAAATAATTTAATTGGTTCACTTTCCTTTTATGTAAAATTATAATAACATTATCTGCTTTCTATGGTTGGTAGAGGGAAAGAAATAAAATTGCAAATGGGTAATAGCAGCATAGTATGTAGTTCATAGTAGGTATTTGTTATACACCATTGAACATCCCATTTTCTTCAACATAAATATCAAAGGAAATTCTTCAATATATCTCTTCATTTTATTGTGTAGTGGCTTCTGCAAAGCAAAAATAAAGGTTTTGCCTCACTCAACCATATGACTAATCACAACTATAATAAAAAGCTTTGGCTCTCCTACAAACCCCACCTTGGCAAGTATTCTGACTGTCGGAGAAATTCAATACAAAGGTCTTCCAAGTTATGTTAGTTTAGTCATCAGAAACAATCTAATAGATCTCCTAAGAACTAGACAGAAATTAATCTCTGTGTGTATAACAGAAACCTGGATGGGGAGGTAGTCCAATGCTGCCACTAAGCAGGCAAGCAATTCTTTATTTTTTTTTTTAGGCAAGAAATTCTTGAGAGATTGCACAGAACAATAATACTAACTGCTGCTGCTGATCTCCTTTTCTTCTGGTGCTTCAGAGCTAGTAAATGCCAACGGGTAAATATCACAGTGGCCGCATTCTCTGATACATCCTGACACCTTTGTCAACTAGGTATCCATTCAATGTATTGAGCAGTGTGGGTTGCTTTATATATACAGTGTGGCTTAATATGGGAAACAGTGCCAGTAATACACTGTCCCTTCTTTACATCTCTGTGATTTAAAGACTAATAGGGGAATATTGTTATATAAATAAAATTCTAATATAAGAGAGATATAAAAGTGCCTTATGTTAATAAGAAGCAGGGATTTAAATCAAGAATGCTGGCTGTAAGGGTTTTCTTGTTCCAAGTGACAGAGAACAGAGGGAAGGTAGGATTTGAATGAGCTCCAATAAATGAATGGGGGAGAAAGTGAGAAAATACTAAGAGGACAGCATGAGTGATGATTTGGAGGTATCAAGATACAGTGTTTGTTCCAGGACTGAGCCATCATGGTGTTGTTGTAGTTTCAATGATACTACATGGAGAGAGAATAAAATGATTGTGGGCCTACAAATAAATGCTACTTTATCTGTCAAACATTAAGCATTCATTCATTGGTATCAGACAGACCTAAACATTAAACACCAAAAATACCACTAATAACATTATTATTATTCCAAAACATATTCTAAGATATACCCCAAAAGCCCCATGATTGGTTTATTATGATTATTCTGCATATAATGTAGTGCTGCTGTGCTTGATAATTATTAAGTGTTACCAAGTTAAAATATATGTTTATTAAATGACTAGTGTGTACTAGATACTTTTAAAAGCTCTTTATTGGTACAATGTCATTTTATATTTTAAAATCATGGATTATATAAAATTATAATCTCCATTTTGCACATTTGATAAACAGAGGTTTGTTATAAAAGAGTAATTGCCCAAAGTTCACACAGGCGAAAATCTTGTAATCTAAATTCAAACTCAAGACTCATAAGTGTAAAAACAAAACAAACAAACAAAAAATAATCAAACTAAAACTATCCTGTGTTACAAGAACCCACTATGTAAATCAGGCAAAGTTATCTCATTCATTTAGGAGATTTCTTACATGAGGAATCAACACAGACTCAAGAAATACTAATAATACAAGAAAAATAGTGAAGAATCAGTCAAGTTCAGATAACTCAGAGAATGCTTCTATTTGTGTGGTGAGAAAGAACTTAAGGAGGTGAACTTCAAGTAGGAAGTTGAAAAAAGCAGAAGGTTTAATTTCAATTTCTTAGAAAAGGTAAAATGTCAGAACAAAATAATGGCAAGAGGTTAACTTTGCTTGCTTTTAGTTTTCTAATGACAGAGAAAATATTTTGAGTTATAAATGCAGCATAGAAGCAGCAATGAGACAATATGTTTTATTTTATTAGGACCTATGAGAGATAGTAGATAGGCTGTCTATTTTTTTTTTTTTTGGTAATGAATAGATATGCTCAATAAAGATTGACCTGTTCTTTCTGCAGTACTATATCTGTCATCCTCTTGACTTTTTTTTTTTAAGTTTCATTGAAATATAGTTGATATACAAAGAACAGTGCATGTATAATGTATAAAATTTGACAAGTTTGAACATAAGTCATCACCTGGGATACCATGACCACAAGCAAGGAAATAGACACATACAGCACCTCTCGAACTTTCCACGTACCTCTTTGATTCTGCACGGGAAATGAGAATTGTTCAATGGGTGAAAGATTTCAGTTACACTGTATGAATGAATCCTAAGAATTTTTCACAACAAGTACATATAGTCTTCTTGACTTTTGAAAAATAAAACTTTTTTCTAGAGGAATTAACATGTGAGCTATATATAAAAACCAAGTGGTGAATGCCACTAGAGTCATTTATTTTTCCTCTTTTATTGATGTGTAGTTGATTTACAATATTATACTAGCTTCAGGTATACAACATTGTGATTCAAGATTTTCATAGATAATACATCATTTAAAGTTACTACAAAATAATGGCTTTATTTCCCTGTGTTCTACAATACATCCTTGTTGCTTACTTATTTTTTTGTACATAGTTGTTTGTGTCTTTTAATCTCATACCCCTATCTCATCCCTCCTCCTTTCCCTCTCTGCACTGTTAACCACTAGTTTCTTCTCTGCATCTGTGAGTTGGTTTCCACTGTATTATGTATATTTATTTGTGTTACTTTTAGATTCTACAGATAAATGATATAGTATAGTATTTATCTTTGACTTATTAAACTAAAGATAGCATTCTCTAGCTCCAACCACATTGCTATACGTGGCAGAATTTGATTCTTTCCATGGCTGAGTAATAGTCCATTCTTTATGTGTGATTATATATGCTTCCCAGGTGGTGCTAGTGGTAAAGAACTGACCTGCCAATGCAGGAAGCATAAGAGACGTGGATTCGATCCCTGGATCAGAAAGATCCCCTGGAGAAGGAAATGGCAACCCCCTCTAGTATTCTTGCCTGGAGAATCCCTTGGACAGAGGATCCTGAGGGGCTATACTCCATAGGGTCACAAAGAGTCAGACATAACTGAAGCAACTTAGCATGCATGCATGCATGCATACATATATCAAATCTTCTTTATCCATGCATCTATTGATGTACACTGGTGTTTCTTCCATAGTCTGACCATTGTAAATAATGCTGCTATGAACCTTGAGGTGTGTTTCAAGTTGGTGTTTACATTTTTTTTTCATACACATACCCCAAAGTGAAATTGCTGGGTCATAATGGCTTCCCTGGTGGCTCAGCGGTTAAAGCATCTGCCTGCAAGGCAGGAGACCCAGGTTCAATCCCTGGGTCTGGAAGATCCCCTGGGGAAGGAAATCGCAACCCACTCCAGTATTCTTGCCTGGAGAATCCCATGGACAGAGGAGCCTGGTAGGTTACAGTCCACGGGGTCGCAAAGAGTTGGACACGACTGAGCGACTTCACTTTCACTTTCACTTTCACTTTCACTTTAATGGTAGTTCTACTTTTAGTCTTTTGAGGAACTTCCATTCTGTTTTATACAGTGGCTGTGCCAATTTATATTCCCACTAACAGGATACAGGTTTCCCTTTTCTCCATATCTTTACTGACATTTGTTATTTGTAGACTTTTTTGATGGCAGCCATCTGACAGGTATAAGATTATCTCACTATGATTTTCATTAGAATTTCCCTAATAATTAGCACTATTGAGATGGTGATTGCAGCCATGAAATTAAAAGATGCTTACTTCTTGGAAGGAAAGTTATGACCAACCTAGATAGCATATTCAAAAGCAGAGACATTACTTTGCCAACAAAGGTCCGTCTAGTCAAGGCTATGGTTTTTCCAGTGGTCATGTATGGATGTGACAGTTGGACTCTGAACAAAGCTGAGTGCCAAAGAATTGATGCTTTTGAACTATGGCTTTGGAGAAGACTGTTGAGAGTCCCTTGGACTGCAAGAAGATCCATCCAGTCCATTCTAAAGGAGATCAATCCTGGGTGTTCTTTGGAAGGACTAATGCTAAAGCTAAAACTCCAATACTTTGGCCACCTCATGTGAAGAGTTGACTCATTGGAAAAGACTCTGATGCTGGGAGGGATTGGGGGCAGGAGGAGAAGGGGACGACAGAGGATGAGATGGCTGGATGGCATCACCAACTCGATGGACATGAGTCTGAGTGAACTCCAAGAGTTGGTGATGGACAGGAAGGCTTGGCGTGCTGCAATTCATGGGGTCGCAAAGAGTCAGACACGACTGAGTGACTGAACTGAACTGAACTGAACTGAGCGTCTTTTCATGTGCCTTTGGCTGTCTGTATGTCTTCTTTAGAAAAATATCTGTGGTGACCCAAGGATGAAAGAGCAGATAAAACCAAGGAGCATCTTGGAATGCAGGATCAGAAAAACTAGACTCTTATTGACCTTTCCTCCCATCCCCAATGATGTAACTATTAATGAATTTCAGGTCTTCATGCAGTATAACCTGTCTCCCCTCCTTCCCCATATAGGGAGAAAGTATGTGCCTTACTTTACCCACCCCCACCCAATATACCTACTTCATCCAATCAGCAAATAACCCATAAGACCCCTATCCCACTCCTCACACCCAGGGTATAAAAATGAATCAAGAACCCCTTATCACTGTCAGCTCTCCCTGACTATCAGGAAGCCGGCACACTGTGCTGGCAGCGACTCTCCCCTGCCCACTCTAATAAACTTTCTTCTTCTTTCATTCTACCTCATGTCTGGAAATTCTCTTCCAACCTGTGCCCAGACCATGACAATGTCTATTCAGGTCTTCTGCCCATGTTTTTGTTGTTGTTGTTGTTTGTTTGTTTATTATGAACATTTGAAAGTCTATAACCATGTCGAAAGGGAAAACCTGGTGAAACCAAGTGCAGCCTTCGGTTTTAACTTTGACTTCTACTGTGACCTTGAAATTTTTCTCTTACTTGTAAAATAAAGGAAGTAAGATGAATTGAAGCTCCTTTCTTTAAAGGTCTAGATGGGTCAGAATCCTGATCCTAAATTGAATATAACCTGCCTGGCCTCTTGCTTTAATAGAATCATTTAGTGGGATTGTTTCTTTAATAGTAAGAACAATTCTGTATAACTTTGCATCCTGCTGTGTCCATTGTAATTGCTTCCTATTTTCCCCCTGAAAGGAAGATTTAGCAAATTGGACTTTAAGCTTAATACCCTTCAGAGGATATCTCCTCTATATTTTCTCCTTGATAACTATTTCAGAACTACTTAATACACCAGAAACCAACAATCATTAGTATCTGTTTTACTGCTACATAGTGACTGCAAAATAAAATGTTGCATGCATTTAGTTTGAAATGTTTTACTTGTTGTTTTAACAACTTTTGAGTAGTTTTACAACATAATTCTTTTTTAAGAGGTTAGAAAATAATATTGAATGGGAAATACACTGAAGTATTAACTCTGGAGACGTTAACACTTGGAGTAACAAAGTAACCTAGTAAAAATAAACACTTGGTAATTATTCCCAAAGTGGAGTGGCATCTGACTTTCTTCCTTGCTTGTCTGAGAGCATCATAAGCAGCCTTTTGAAGGTAAACTTTATAGAATGAGGCTGTCCTTTTCCTGTCTGTGTGAGAATGAGATAGAGCACACAGGCTGCTGTGCCCTCAGAACCGCACAGTGTTTAATCATAAAGACATCTGCATGTGCTTCTCTGAATCCCTAACAGTAAATTTTCATCTTACAGTACACCAATTTATTTTGCTGTTGCTCCTGCATTTCTCTTTTGTCTTCTTTTATATTCTCTCTAGCAATAATCTAAAAGATATTCAACGTAGTATTACTGAGTGAATTAAAGTTAACACCAGAGTGTTCAAAACTACAAGTTATAAAGGCTTATTTTACTTTTCCCCTACCCCCTCAGCATTTACTAATCTGCTGCAAATTGGATTCAAGCAACATCATCTTCCTGCCTGAGGGCCTTTCTGGTGGTGGTGGACACCTGAGTCATTTGGGCAAAAATAATGTTTGCTGTTTAAAGCCGCTAAGTTTTGAAGAGGCTTGATTTACAGCAATAGGTTATTGATATTAGCTCCAATACACACACACATACACACACACACGCACGCACACATACACGCGCACGCGCACACACACACACACACACACACACACACACACACAGATGCATTATAATTCAGTTTATATTTCTGCCACTAGCAACTATATTGGGCTTCCCTGGTAGCTCAGGGAAAGAATCTACCTGCAATGCGGGAGACCTGGATTTGATCCCTGGGTTAGGAAGATCCCATGAAGAAGGGAATGGCTACC
The DNA here is from genome assembly GCF_023091745.1 of Budorcas taxicolor. Classification (NCBI taxonomy): domain Eukaryota; kingdom Metazoa; phylum Chordata; class Mammalia; order Artiodactyla; family Bovidae; genus Budorcas; species Budorcas taxicolor. The sequence goes on along the minus strand of NC_068927.1, from coordinate 33,101,453 downwards.
CACTCTAGTATTCTGGCTTGGAGAAATCCATGGGGTTGCAAAGAGGCGGACATGAATGAGCAACTTTCACTTCCAACTTTTCAGCAACTATGTAGTTCTAACTTGAATATCTTTATTCGTCTACTCACTAACTTCATTATCTTGGACAAAAGACTATAACACTTTTTCAACTGTGATGATATGAAGATTGGAATATTACATTTTAAATTATCATACAAAAAATGAATTTTCAAAAAAATTTTTGTAATTGTTAAATAAATTTTTATCTTGATAGTTCCCAGAAAGTGATAGAGCATCTTATACAGGATAGATGCTTTACTGAATTCACGAATTTACAGAATGAATAGAAGGTATTTGTCAATACATTGATACTGATTCAGATTTATCCTAGGAAGACAGGAATCTGCTCTAAAGGGAAAGTTTCTGTAACCACACATATACAAACTATGCATATACATTTTAACCATATAGCCTTAAAATATTCAAAATTAGTTAAATATTCAAAATTAATATTTTAAAATTAAATCAAAATATTCAAAATTAAAAATGATACCTATAGTTTGGCATGTGTAATGTTTGTCTACTTTGTGTTAATATTTGTTAATGTAAATATAATAAGACAAAGCATTTATTTACATTATGCAATATAAATTGATTTCATGTGTCAGTGCCTTTAACTAAGTAGTTAGTCTTTATTCTCCCATATTAACTTAAGCTGTTTAAAAAATTGAGAAATGGACAAGTAGAAATGCAGATGAACACAGAATATCTTTTCTTACAGACTGTTTACATACGTCACCTCTTTAGCCTCTTAAAGAAATGAGCACCTTAGGGTTTAGGAACCTAGGAAGGATGGCTGCGTATAGTCTCAGACGAATGACAGATTCATTTTTAGTGAAAAAACTACTTTAATGAACCCATTTGATAGATGTATTTGAAAAGCTCAGAATCAGAGAATTTCATTAAATATGTGACTGAAATTTTGCCACATGCACATTTCTTATTATTTTAGCCCCAGATTGTAAAAATTCTAGAAAGCTAAGATTAAGTACCTTTGGACCAAGTAATTTCTTTCAGGAAGGCATCACAAATAAACAATTCAAAATGAAAAAAAAAAAAAACCTTTATATAAAAGAATTATTATATAATTGTCCATGGTATTGAAACAAAAGGAAAATAAGCAAGATGGTCAAATTATAAATCAATTTAAGTAAAATAAAGTATATACTTTCTGAGTATATAAATAATGATGAATAGATATTGTATTAATAGTAACATAGGTAATTAAATTGTTGTTGTTCAGTCACTAAGTCGTGTCTAGGGGACTCTCAACAGTCTTCTTCAGCACTGTAATTCATAAGCATCACATTAAATAATTAAATAGCATATTATTTAAGAAATTAAGTGTAAAAGTTCATGTATAATGCAATTATAAGCTTAAAATAAAACTGAACAGACAGATAATTTGAAAGATACATGGTTACTTGGGAAAAAAGACTAAAAGTCACATGCTTCAGTAAAAGCATAAGCAAGGTAGTTCTGTTTTTTAACTTGGTTCTGTTCTTAATGGTTCTGTGATTCATCTGGGCTAGTCATATAATTCCTCTGAATAGTTTACTCATCTATAAAAGAAGGGTGCTAGTTATATTTTCTTTGCAAGATTAGTATAATGATTGGAAATAATTTACTTGAAAGACTAGGTCCACAGTAATACTCAATGAATTACAGTTAATATTATTACTATTTCTCTTGCTTTTGATTAGGTAGAGGGGTTAAAGGTGATTCCCCCCCCCCAACTTTTATTGAGATATAGTTGACCTACAGCAGTGTGTAAGTTTAAGGTGCACAGTGTAGAGACTTGACTTATATCGTGAAATGGTTACCGTGGTAAGGTTAGTTAGCATCATCATCTCATATAGATACAAATTTTTTTTTAATTAAAATGGAAAAAAAATAATTTTTTCCCTTGCCTGAGAACTTATAGGGTCTACATTCTTAACAACTTTCAGGTATAGCATACAGCAGTGTTAACCTGGACTGCAAGGAGATCAAACCAGTCTATCCTAAAGGAAATCAGTCCTGAATATTCATTGGAAGGACTGATGTTGAAGCTGAAACTCCAATACTTTGGCCACCTGATCCGATGCTGGTAAAGATTGAAGGCAGGAGGATAAGGGGACAACAGACGATGAGATGGTTGGCTGGCATTCCCGACTCAATGGACATGAATTTGAGTAAGCTCTGGGAGTTGGTGATGGACAGGAAAGCCTGGTGTGCTGCAGTCCATGGGGATGCAAAGAGTCGGACACAACTGAGTGACTGAAATGAACTGGACTGAACTGAACTGAAATGTTAACTATGGTGATTTCTTTTCTCTCTTTTCCCTGAGCCTATGGTCATTACCTTTGCAGTTGAACACATTTATATATAAAGAAAGAAATCAGAACTCAGGTCTTAATGGTCTGTCTTGTTTCAACTTCAGTTCAGGTTAAAAAGACTAAGGATGCACCAAGTGATCAATTTCATCCCCAACTATACACCTGCACCTTTTGCTTTCATATAAAAAGAGAACAAATTCCTTCCAGTGACCCAAATCTCAGCTACAGAGAATACTTGAGAGGAAGTCCTGTGTGCATATGTGCTCTCACTCCAGTCATTCTGACTCTGTGCAACCATATGGGCTATAGGCTGCCCGGCTCCTCTGTCCATGAGGAGGAGTGTTATGCCAGGCAGGAATAGTGGAGTGGGTTGCCATTTCCTCCTCCAGGAGAGGAAGCCTCAGTTCAGTTCAGTCGCCCAGTCATGTCCGACTCTTTGCAACCCCATGGACCACAGCACACCAGGCGTCTCTGTCTATCACCAACTCCCGGAGTTTACTCAAACTCATCTCCATTGAGTCAGTGATGCCATCCACCCATCTCATCCTCTGTTATCCCCTGCTCCTCCTGCTTTCAATCTTTCCCAGCATCAGGGTTTTTTCAAATGAGTCAGCTCTTTGCATCAGGTGGCCAAAGTATTGGAGTTTCAGCTTCAACATCAGTCCTTTCAGTGAACACTCAGGACTGATCTTTAGGATGGACTGGTTGGATCTCCTTGTAGTCCAAGGGACTCTCAAGAGTCTTCTCCAACATCACAGTTCAAAATCATCAGTTCTTCGGCACTCAGCTTTCTTTATAGTCCAACTCTCACATCCATACATGATTACTGGAAAAACCATAGCCTTGACAAGACAGACCTTTATTGGCACAGTAATGCCTCTGCTTTTGAATATGCTATCTAGGTTGGTCATAACTTTCCTTCCAAGAGGAAGTCTAAATATCGTCAATCCCATCAAATTGAATTTCTTAAAGTATTATGGCAGTTACATCAATTTATCTTTTTAAATTTGGCTAAATAAAAGTAAATATCACAATATAAAATATTAAAACTAGCCACATAAACAGTGTTCAATGATACTGAGGAAATTAATTGCAGTTCTCATTTGGCATTTGGTGAAACAGATCTTTTCTCCAATTATCTGCCATTAGAAGGTATGTATTCCTCGCCAGTAAAAAAATCCAGCAAACAGCCTTGTACTGTGTAGAAGGGACTTATTTTTAGGGCTTCTTTCTTTCTCTAAGTCTCACCATATCCTGGTCTGAGGTTTCTATCTGATGTCGTATAAATCCCAGGGCATTTACTTGGAATACTGTTTTGTTAGGTTTATTAGCACTCACATTTTTTATTACATTATTCCTGTTACTTTTTTTTATTGCACAATTAGTCTGCTTACACACTGTGTGTTGAAATTAGTTTTCAGTCTTGTTCTGATAGATACTTTTTTAAAAAGTAAAATAAGAAAGTTATCACAAAATGTCATGTTTCAATTTAAATGGAATTTTGATAAAGAAGCTTTTTCTGATCTAAGAGAATGGGCTTTTTTCTTCCTGTTATACTGTGTCATGCCAACCAATGTTGTTCCTTCCACCCTCTCCCTGTCATTTAACTCAACCTGTTCCCTGTTATCACAGGTTCTTTTTTCATTCTCTTCCCACTCTCTTAAAGTTGTTTTTCCTTTTCTCTTTAATGAATTAAGTTTGCTAATTCTTTAGATCTCAGCTGCATCACTGCTTCCTCAGGCACACCTTCCCTGATTTCCATGACTAGGACATATCCTGTTTTGAGGAGCACTCACACAAACACGTACATCACCACAACACTTTTCTAGCTGAATTTTACACTTATGCATGATTAATTTGATTGATGTCTTTATGACTGTTAGCCTATAACAAATGTCAGGGCAAAAGCCAAGTCTATTTTCTAATAATTATATCCCTTGGGTTTAGAACAACACTGGAAATATAGAAAGTACTCAATAAATATTCAATGAATGATTGAAAAAAGATTTTAACATTAAATGAATCAATATATGTGGAAAACCCTGTCCATATTAAGTGAACTTTTATAATCAGAGTAACGCCTTTTTGAGTAGATCTGGAGTGAACAAAGTAACAAATATCTCTAAATGAAATTGATTAAGATAATGGCACCCCACTCCAGTACTCTTGCCTGGAAAATCCCATGGATGGAGGAGCCTGGTAGGCTGCAGTCCATGGGGTCGCTAAGAGTCACGCACGACTGAGCGACTTCACCTTCACTTTTCACTTTCGTGCACTGGAGAAGGAAATGGCAACCCACTCCAGTATTCTTGCCTAGAGAATCCCAGGGACAGAGGAGCCTAGTGGGCTCCCGTCTATGGGGTCACACAGAGTCAGACACGACTGAAGCGACCTAGCATAGCATAGTTGAGTGTCAGTTATTATTTAACGTATTAAAAGAAGCAAGAGGTGATATCAGTGAGAATTGGTTCTGAATGCATGAGAAAGAAGCCTGGACCTTTTCATGGATACCGACTATTTCACTGGCAGAGTATATGACCTGAGTGGAATTTGTTGAAAAACACCAGGTTTTTATTTTATATGACTCTAGAAGATTTGTTTTAAAATAACATGCTAATTATGAACTAGCATTTTAAAAAATGTGTCTGTGCTTTCCATGGAGAGGGTCATTGTGTGATAAACAGAAATGCTTTGGAGCCAGATAAATGTTCTTTTTGAGCCTAAGTTCTGTCACATCAAAATTTAAATGAATAGGTTTAGCAAATATTCTGTGCCATAGCGTAACTCAAATAATGATACTCTCACTACCCTCCTCCCACCACACACATACAAACATAACAAAGGCAGGCCTACCAGTGATAGTTACCTAGTGGTCCTAGACCTAGTGCTTAGTTGCTCAGTTGTGTCTGACTCTGCAACGCATTGAACTACAGCCCACCAGGCTCCTCTGTCCATGGGATTTTTCAGGCAAGAATACTGGAGTGGTTTCCATTTCTCCTCCAGAGGATCTTCCCAACCCAGGAATCGAACCTGGTGTCGCCTGGAGAGCCATCAAGGAAGCCGACCTAGTGGTCCTACAAAGGAAGAAAAAGAGTAAAAGTGATATTTCATAAGTAACTTTCATATGCAAAGCATATTCATGTGAATTACCTAATATCCTCTCCAGTGGCTGAGAGGTTGATTCAAGAGAGGAAACTGAGTTCATGGTAATTAAGCATAATGCCTCAAAATCACAAACCCACAAGACTTTCTTTTCAGAAGAAAGATATAAGGGCATAACCTCTGAGGCATATTCTGATTTTATTGGTATGAAATTTTAACTAGATGGATCTGAACACCCTATAGAGATGAAATTGTTTTGAAACTCTGGCAAAGGAACACATAGCTTTTCTTAATATTCCTATTTTTTGAAATTTTCTAGCAAATTAATCTATTACTTTCTTCAGTTCTGTCGCTCAGTCGTGTTCAACTCTCTGCAACCCCATGGACTGCAGCACACCAGGCTTCCCAGTCCATCACCAACTCCCGGAGCTTACTCAAACTCATGTCCATTGAGTCGGTGATGCCATCCAACCATCTCATCCTCTGTCGTCCCCGTCTCCTGCCATCTTCAATCTTTCCCAGCAGTAGGGTCTTTTCCAATGAGTGTGTTCTTTGCATCAAGTGGCCAAAGTATTGGAGTCTCAGCTTCAGCATCAGTCCTCCAATGAATATTCAGGATTCATTTCCTTTAGGACTGACTGCTTTGATCTCCTTGCTGTCCAAGGGACTCTCAAGAGATCCATTGGTTTCTATTTTATGTCTTTCTGGATATTCAATTCAGTTCAGTTCAATCTCTCAGTCGTGTCCGACTCTTTGCGACCCCATGAATCGCAGCACGCCAGGCCTTCCTGGCCATCACCAACTCCCGGAATTCACTCAAACTCATGTCCATCGAGTCGGTGATGCCATCCAACCATCTCATCCTCTGTCATCCCCTTCTCCTCCTACCTTCAATCTTTCCTAGCATCAGGGTCTTTTCCAATGAGTCAGTTCTTTGCATCAAGCGGCCAAAGTATTGGAGTTTCAGCTTCAGCATCAGTCCTTGCAATGAATATTCAGGACTTTCTTAGCAAACTAAAGAAAAGAATATAAAAGAAAATTCAGTGTCAAAGCCATTGAGGTAAATCATCATTTTGATGAGCATGCCAATGAGAAAACTGCCAGTAATTTAAACAAAGTCTTTATCCCGTTGAAGGCATTAAAGCAGAGAAGTTAAACAAATGCCAAAACAAGAAGTCATGTGATGTAATGAAATTGGGTTTTGACAACAAAATGAGGAAAGTTCCAAACTCATCTTAGCAACTGCTAGCCATGTGTTCTTAACTTTATAGTAACTATTTTCTGTTTACTCAGCAACAGAGTAAGAATTAAGTTGATTTGGGGGTGAGAATTTCAGCTATTGCATACAGAAACAAAGTAACAAGTACAGTGTTGGTACTCAGTGTAATAGCTATTATGCTTCATGTTAAAATGCTTCCAAGAACTATTGTATGTGTTCACAATGGTAATTCCCTTTTAAAGTGAAAGAATTGAGAGCCTTTTTTTTCTTTTACCAAAGTACTGTCTACCTCCTAGCACCTAAAATGGACCCAGGCACCTACAGTTAGTGAAGACTGACAGAATAATTACTAGTTCAGTCACTGGGGAAATTTATTTCTCCTCTTTCCCCTCCTACTCCTCCCCTTCTTCTTCCTCCTTCTCCTTCCGGCTCCTCCTTCTCCTTATTCTTGTTGAGATCATGAAGAACTTAACCTGGGGTGGGTGGTGGGGAGGAGGGGGAAGAACTCTGCTTCTCTAGAATGGGTAATTTGGGTAGAATATGCATGCAGAGAAAGCATCCTAGTAGGAATGCTGGCCAAACCAGAAGTGCAACATAATACAGGATAGTATTTCAATTCCATTGAAAGTGGAATTGCCTTATAAAAGTTGTTAAGAGAGCACTCAATCTCAACCATGTTTGACAAATAACAAGAAGGTTACCTTGTCTATTTAACAAATATTTTCTCAGTACAACTGTATGTACACTTCTTGTCAAAGGGTTGGGGGTACCTGTATAAGCGAGAGGGAGAGCTTGGGATCAGATACTGTCCAGGACACCATTCTGAGCATCTGAGCTCAGAATGGATATGAAACTTCAAAACCAGAAATAATGTGCCTCAAAACAGAGAAAGATAACTTGAAAACTGTGATACTAAGCATACAATGAACTTTAAAATTCTGTACTTTCTTAATTATTCAATCCAGTTATCATAATAGTTTTATTGTATTTCATTACTCACATGTCCTTTGCATTGTCATCGGTAACAATTGCAGGCCATATATACATGTGAGACTAATTGGGGATTAGTCCATAATAACTAGCATTTTGTGATCTATTGTACAAAGCATCTTGCAAATGCAAAGAGATTTACTATAAAAAATGTCTAATTGTTTGAGTTTCCTGAGCCATACAGCAAATTCCCGTCGACTCAAACAGGGGCTCTGTATCAACCTAGAGGGGTGGGATGGAGAGGGAGATGAGAAGAAGTTTCAAAAAGGAGGCAATATATGCATACCTATGGCTGATTCAGACCACCTGACCTGCCTCTTGAGAAATCTGTATGCAGGTTAGGAAGCAACAGTTAGAACTGGACATGGAGCAACAGACTGGTTTCAAATAGGAAAAGGAGTACGTCAAAGCTGTATATTGTCACCCTGCTTATTTAACTTCTATGCAGAGTACATCATGAGAAATGCTGGACTGGAAGAAACACAAGCTGGAATCAAGATTGCTGGGAGAAATATCAATAACCTCAGATATGCAGATGACACCCTTATAGCAGAAAGTGAAGCTAAAAAGCCTCTTGATGAAAGTGAAAGAGGAGAGTGAAAAAGTTGGCTTAAAGCTCAACGTTCAGAAAACAAAGATCATGGCATCCAGTCCCTTCACTTCATGGGAAATAGATGGGGAAACTGTGGAAACAGTGTCAGACTTTTTTTGGGGGGGTGGGGTGGGGCTCCAAGATCACTGCAGATGGTGACTGCAGCCATTAAATTAAAAGACACTTACTCCTTGGAAGAAAAATTATGACCAACCTAGATGGTATATTCAAAAGCAGAGACATTACTTTACCAACAAAGGTCCATCTAATCAAGGCTATGGTTTTTCCAGCGGTCATGTATGGGTGTGAGAGTTGGACTGTGAAGAAGGCTGAGTGCCGAAGAATTGATGCTTTTGAACTGTGGTGTTGGAGAAGACTCTTGAGAGTCCCTTGGACTGCAAGGAGATCCAACCAGTCCATTCTGAAGAAGATCAGCCCTGGGATTTCTTTGGAAGGAATGAGGCTAAAGCTGAAACTCCAATACTTTGGCCACCTCATGTGAAGAGTTGTCTCATGGGAAAAGACTCTGATGCTGGGAGGGATTGGGGGCAGGAGGAGAAGGGGACGACCCAGGATGAGATGGCTGGATGGCATCACTGACTCGATGGACGTGAGTCTGAGTGAACTCCAGGAGTTGGCAAGGGACAGGGGGGCCTGGCATGCTGCAATTCATGGGGTCATAAAGAGTCAGACACAACTGAGCAACTGAACTGAACTGATGTCTGATTCATGTCGAGGTTTGACAGAAAACAGCAAAATTCTGTAAAGCACTTATCCTTCAACAAAAAATAAATTAATTTTAAAAAAAGAAAAAAAAAATGTCTCATATTATTAAAGAGTCTGAGGAGTTCGAGATCTGCGCTTGGCAAGCTGGAGACCCAGTAAAGCCAATGGTATCATTCTGAGTCCAAAGCCCTAAAAACTAGGAAAGTCAATGGTATTTCAGCCTGAGTTCAAAGGCAGGAGAAAACTGATGCCTCAGATTCAAGATAGTCAGACAGAGAGAAATAATTATTTCTTGTTGTTGTTCAATTGTTCAGTTGTGTCTGACTCTTTGTGATCCCATACTGCAGGACCTCAGGCCTTCCTGTCTCTCACCATATCCCAGAGTTTGTGATGGGAAGGCCAAGTTCATGTTCATTGCATTTGTGATGCTATCCAGCCATCTCATCCTCTGTCGTCCCCATCTTCTCCTGCCCCCAATCCCTCCCAGCATCAGAGTCTTTTCCAATGAGTCAACTCTTCGCATGAGGTGGCCAAAGTATTGGAGCTTCAGCTTTAGCATCATTCCTTCCAAAGAAATCTCAGGGCTGATCTCCTTCAGAATGGACTGGTTGGATCTCCTTGCAGTCCAAGGGACCATCAAGAATCTTCTCCAACACCACAGTTCAAAAGCATCAATTCTTCGGCACTCAGCCTTCTTCACAGTCCAACTCTCACATCCATACATGACCACAGGAAAAACCATAGCCTTGACTAGATGGACCGTAGTCAGCAAAGTAATGTCTCTGCTTTTGAATATACTATCTAGGTTGGCCATAACTTTTCTTCCAAGGTGTAAGCATCTTTTAATTTCATGGCTGCAGTCACCATCTGCAGTGATTTTGGAGCCCCCAAAAATAAAGCCTGACACTGTTTCCAGTGTTTCCCCTTCCATTTCCCATGAAGTGATGGGACTGGATGCCATGATCTTCGTTTTCTGAATGTTGAGCTTCAAGCCAACTTTTTCACTCTCCTCTTTCTCTTTCATCAAGAGGCTTTTTAACTCCTCTTCACTTTCTGCCATAAGGGTGGTGTCATCTGCAATATCTGAGGTTATTGATATTTCTTCTGGCAATCTTGATTCCAGCTTGTGCTTCTTCCAGTCCAGCACTTCTCATGATTTCTGCATATGTAGGTCCTCAGTGCAGGTGAAATTAGAGAATTTTGAAGGGGCTATTTTTTATAGGCATTTTGATGATTCAAAAAGTAACACCTGTTCATTAGAGAGTGTCAGAATACCCAGAAGGAAAAATAAGAGTAAAAGAAAATACCAAGACTTACCACCTAAATATAACCGTTGACAGCCACTTATAAAAAGATGCTTTTGGTCTCCATATATGAAATATAAAATGCCTAATATTTACTGAATGCTTTTCTGCTAAGTTTCTGTTCACAATACTTTTAGGGGTGTGGAGTAAAGTTCCATCTTATGACCAAAGTATTTTTAGTATTTTTACCTTAAAAATAATAAAAATTAAGCAGATGAGATGAAGTAACTTTCTCTAGTTAGTGCTATCAAATTAATAAATAACTTTCCCTGCTTAGTGAATATCCAATCCTGGCATGCCAACACTGTGCCCCTAAATGTATTCTAGTGAATATTCATATTCACACATGCTCTTATTTTTTTAAATAAGCACAAGACCATTATGTAAATTCTGTTTGTAATATGCTTTTTAACTTAACAACATGTGATAAAAGCATTGTTTTGTCCTTAATATGCTTCTGTATTCTCATATTTGAAGTTTGTGTGGTGTTTCTTTGTTTTAAAGGCCTTTTTTAAAAAGATAATTGTGCTATGATTTTTAGGGTACATTTTATCTTGACTAGTATTTTTGTTGCCATTCTTTTAGAAAGTGAATATTCCTGAGAAATATCTGCTAAAACTATGGTGAGTCTTGATGAATTAGGACAGAAAACAACTTTGAGGAATAGGAGGCTTCCTGCTTTCCCAAGTTCAGTATAACTCCTTAGACTTAATGTGGTCTAAACACAGACTACATTTGATCCTGTTTCTGAGCATTGGTAAGCCTAAATAAAATTGTTTAAACTGTCTTTTTTCACATAACATTGGGAGAGAAATGAAGGGAGGTTCAAGTTCTCTTTCTGTATATCCATGCCATTTAACAATCCTTGGGATTCTAGTGACATGCAGTCCTCAACTCATATGTCTTCTGTTAAGAGAGAGAAGATAGCCAGCTAAATAACTCCCTTCAAAGGTAAAAGCTACCATAGGTTAAAGAGAGGAAGAAAAATACTGTGGGACTTCGGAGACAAGGAGGGGCTCACCTTGACTTGAGAGACTTTATTTTGGGGCGCTCCAAAATCACTGCAGATGGTGACTGCAGCCATGAAATTAAAAGATGCTTACTCCTTGGAAGAAAAGCTATGACCAACCTAGACAGCATATTAAAAAGCAGAGATGTTACTTTGTCAACAAAGGTCCATCTAGTCAAAGCTATGGCTTTTTGAGGAGTCATGTATGGATGTGAGAGTTGGACTATAAAGAAAGCTGAGAGCCAAAAAATTGATCCTTTTGAACTGTGGTGTTGGAGAAGACTCTTGAGAGTCCCTTGGACTCTTTCAAGGAGATCCAAACAGTCCATCCTATAGGAAATCAGACCTGAATATTCATTGGAAGGACTGATGCTAAAGCTGAAACTCCAATACTTTGGTCATCTGATGGGAAGAGCTTACTCATTTGAAAAGACCCTGATGCTGGGAAAGATTGAAGGCGGGAGAAGAAGGGAACAACCGGGGATGAGATGATGGGATGGCATCACCGACTCAATGAACATGAGTTTGAGTAAGCTCCAGGAGTTGGTGATAGACAGGGAAGCCTGGCGTGCTGCAGTCCATGGGGTCGCAAAGAGTCAAACACAACTGAGTGACTGAACTGAAGGTTGAGTTGCAGGGAATTTTAATAGTTCAAGTCCACATGGTGGGAGTCACAGCTGGACAGAAGGTTGGTGTCAAGAAAATACAGGGTCCAGTAGTAAATATTTGCTACCTTCCACAAGTGGACATTGGGGAGTTCCTTTACAACAGTGGTCCCCTATTCTGTTGAGTCCTTATTCACTAACAGGAAATATCATATCCATTCTGAATCTCCAGCACACATTCTGTCTCACTGTGAAGCCCATGTCCTTTCTCCTCTGCAGTGACATTTCTGTGTCTGTGGATTTCGGTTATCTCATCTGTCTTTGTAATCCCTGATCAAACCCAAAGACAGCTAATATATATTATTAGCCAGATACTTTTATACCCTGTATCTCACTTTATCTATCTGTCTATCTATAGCACTCTTCTTTAATACAGGCATCATTGCTCCATTTACAGAAGGGTTTCTCATGTGTTAGGCAGGTGGAACTATATGAAATTTGCACTGCCTCATCTGCAAACTCACACCAGTTGTACCAATATGTGTTAGTGAGGTGGTGTTCTATAAACTACAACAACCCAACAAATGTCATATGATATAGATTACACATGAAATAATGTATAAAACAGATTACATTATAGTCTGTATTTAGTACCTAATGAAGATTTTATAATTTTCAGTTCAGTTCAGTTCAGTCGCTCAGTTCAGTTCAGTCCGACTTGTTGTGACCCCATGAATTGCAGCACGCCAGGCCTCCCTGTCCATCACCAACTCCCGGAGTTTACTCAAACTCAGGTCCATAGAGTTGGTGATGCTGTCCAGTCATCTCATCCTCTGTTGTCCCCTTCTCCTTCTGCCCCCAATCCCTCCCAGCATCAGGGTCTTTTCCAATGAGTCAACTCTTCTCATGAGGTGGCCAAAGTATTGGAGTTTCAGCCTTAGCATCAGTCCTTCCAATGAACACCCAGGACTGATCTCCTTTAGGATGGACTGGTTGGATCTCCTTGCAGTCCAAGGGACTCTCAAGAGTCTTCTCCAACACCACAGTTCAAAAGCATCAATTCCTTGGTGCTCAGCCCTCTTCACAGTCCAACTTTCACATCCATACATGACCACTGGAAAAACCATTGCCTTGACTAGACAGACCTTTGTTGGCAAAGTAATGGCTCTGCTTTTGAATATGCTATCTAAGTTGGTCATAACTTTCCTTCCAAGGAGTAAGCATCTTCTTTTAATTCCATGGCTGCAATCACCATCTGCAGTGATTTTGGAGCCCCCCAAAATAAAGTCTGACACTGTTTCCACTGTTTCCCCATCTATTTCCCATGAAGTGATGGGACCAGATGCCATGATTTTGAGTGTGTAAAATACATCTAAAATATTATTTATATTTTACACGCTCAAAATTTTTGAAAGAATTTCAACCAGTAATCTCTTCTTTGATCTTAAACAGCTAAGAGTTGGGTACCTGTATATATTCTTTCATGTCAATGTGCTTTGAGTCTAAATAAGTGCTGCCATATTTTTATATAAAAATGGTATATAAAATACACTATAATTGAACACATTATAAACTAATTGAGGGGCTTCCCTGGTGGCTCAGGCAGTAAAGAATCCACCTGCAATGGAGAAGGCCCAGTATTGATCCTTGGGTTGGAAGGATCACCTGGGAAAAAGTGGCAACTTACTTCAGTATGCTTGTCTGGGAAATCCTATGGACAGAGGATCCTGGCAGGCTACAGTCCATGGGATTGCAAGTGTTGGACATGACTTAGCCAGTAAATCACCACATAAACTAATTTAGTGTAATATACACCAAAAATAAAAAAGAGAGACAGTGGAAATGAAGGTTCAGTGCTTTCCTCTTGCTGGAAGCGGAGTAGGCAACAGAATCATGTAGCTCAGTACTCTGCCTGCCACCAGTTAAGTGACTCTGGGTGAGTCATTCACAGTCAAAGACAGTCATTTGTGCAATTTATAAATTTGTAAATTTAAAAAATAGAACAGTTGTTACTCTGGTATATAATATACAGATGTTATCCATAACAGTTTCTGCTTCTAACAGAGACTTTTAAAATTTTAGAAGACAATATTACTATAAAACCTTGTGTTGGACCTACTACTGAGGTCATTTTATTCTTCTTAGAAAGCCCATGCTGTAATTAAATCATGTCTATAACTTATCAGAAAACACCTCAACACAGAGTAATTCCTCTGTTAACTTTTAAATTGAAAAAAAAAAAAAAAAAAAGGTTGAGCCTACTTTCCTTTCAGCTAACTTATAGCTGACCATTTTTCCTTTCTACACGATTTATTTACAGAATATGCGTGGCCTTTTGTTTATTTATTCTTTCCATAGCTAGCAAATACATTGCTATCCAAGATACAATCATGCAGCAGCTGACTGGGATTTTTCTCTGATGCCCCGAAGAACAAATGTCTGAAGGTCACCACGTGCATTTTTGTTCCTAACATTTGTTTTGGGTTTGTGACATTGTTTTAAATCCTTTTCTTCAAAACGGGGAATCAGGAAAGTCTCCTTTCTAACACTAGCTCTGCATTTGCTGTTGTGGGAGCCTGCTGTTGTCCTCCAGGCAAGTGATTCTCCATGTACTGGAATTTCTTCTGTACTGTGTGCAGGCTGGATCAGTTTGATATAGCAGATGGGTATTATTTGTTTGGCCTTCTAAAGGAGAAATCACGTTGCCCAAAGCCCTGGATGGAGATGTTGAATCTAATTGTGAAGCAATGCATGTAGAGATGAATTTGATGCCTCTGCCATGAGAATAAGAAAAGGTAACCCCAAGAAGTATGTGATACATTTCCCCATCCTGAGTTTCTAATGGTCTTTCCAGTGTAGAGATTCTGTGGGTAGGTTAATCTGTGAGTATTATGAGCACTTCTTCCCTTCTCCAGTGTGAAATAATACTAATGATGCTGAATAATATTTGCAACTTATGTGTGTCAGATGCATGAGTTACTTTTTTTGCAAATTTCCCTCTTCTCTCACTCTCTGAATCCATTTCATTTATTTCTAGAAAAATAAGCATGATAAAGAACATTTGTAAATTTGCCATAGGAACATTCAAGACATAAACGACAGGTGACAGAAAAAGTGAATTAAACATTTTGTCTAGAATCTTGAAATTAGTAATAAAATATTAAAATATTACTAATTCATAAACACACAATGAATAACTCTTTACACTCTTTTACTGGTTCTATACCTTGATGATAGCAGTTCCATTAAGCAGATATTATTATCCGCATTTCACCAATGAAGAATAATGGCAGTTAGGGATAAAATGACTTCTCATGATCCCATAACTAGTAAGAGATAGAATTAACACTGGCCTCTTTTTTTAACAACTAGCTTAGGATTTTATATCCTCAAGTTTATGTGCTTCCAAACCAATATTTGATATATTTAAAATATCTTAGTGTAAATCATTAAATATGCCTGCTTGGGTAGCTTTCATTTATATCATCACAGTCCAATATAAATAAACAAATGAATAATGGTCTACTATGTGCTATATAAAAAGATGATTATAGGTCCAGATAGGTATCTTGATATTTGACCAATGTGGCATATGTTTATTAAACTAAACAACCTCACTTATGATACAGTGTTTTCTTTCTGATGATATATGAATCCTATGGATGTGAGCAGAAATTCACTTTGTGTGTGCTTGGGATTGTACATGTTTATGTGGGAAAGTGCACTCACATAAGAGTTTGTGGGCTTGAGGAATTAGTCATTGGAACGAGGACATCACTTCCCTTTAGATTCCTTATCTCCAAGGATAGTCCTTTTGAAAATAAGACTATTCTAATCCTAATGTCCAACACAGATAGAAGATAGAAAGGACCTGCACAGATAGAAGAAAATGTCATAAATATTGGATCAATATGAGGGTGATAGTCTTGGACATATTTCCTCTTCTTTCCTTTCACTTTCTTTCAACATATATGTCAGATACTTTATCAGTCATAAGACAAACTTATGAAACACTGACTGCTCTTTATCCATTCCTAAGATGAAACACTCCTCATATCAGCCATTGTGGTTTTAGAAACTGTCTTTTTTTTTTTTTAATTTTTATTTCTACTTTATTTTACTTTACAATTCTGTATTGGTTTTTGCCATACATTGACATGAATCCACCATGGGTGTACATGCGTTCCCAAACATGAACCCCCCTCCCACTTCCCTCCCCATAACATCTCTCTGGGTCATCCCCATGCACCAGCCCCAAGCATGCTGTATCCTGCATCGGACATAGACTGGCGATTCGTTTCTTACTTGATAGTATACATGTTTCAATGCCATTCTCCCAAATCATCCCACCCTCTCCCTCTCGCTCTGAGTCCAAAAGTCTGCTCTACACATCTGTCTCTTTTGCTGTCTTGCGTACAGGGTCATCATTGCCATCTTTCTAAATTCCATATATATGTGTTAGTATACTGTATTAGTGTTTGACCTCTTATACAACAAGAATAAGTATGTGATCCAGGATGATCTCTGAAGTTAATACAGCCCAAGACATATCAGTTGAATTTTCCTTGGGATGATCAAATCACAGGCAGCAAGAAGAATGGAATCTTTGTACTGGAGTTCCTAAACTGGGAGTAGGTAAATATAGGTTCATTGGAGGATGGATTCTCTACCATATGGAGATATACCATCTAAGTAGTAAACTCAACCAAGCAAGAATATCAGAGTTGAGAGGAGAAAGCAAAAGCCAAGAACACCACTTGAGGTGCTCAATATGACAATGACTTTCTTTGTGTCAACTCTACACTTCCCAATCAGATGAGCCAAGAACTTCTGTTTTACAAATTGACTGGTTGTTGCTTGCACCAAAAATATACTGGACAGTGCATGATACAAAGATGCTTTTCTGCTTTTAAGCATCCATCAGCCCAGCAGTGAGGTGTTTGTGTGTATTTAGTTGCATCACAATGAGATTTAAAATCTGAATCTTCTATCACTGGACTCCAAAAGACCAGGAGAAACCAAGCAGAGTAAATGAGCAGAGTCAGATTAGAAATCACAAAACCCCCACACTTCATAGTCGCTTTCAAGTGACTCTTTTGAACCTTCCAGAGATGAGTGATATGTCTCCAATGTGAACATTATCGTTTTCATATCTTCAACAATCAGCACATTTACTGAACACTTCATATCAGCATGGTACTATGTTCCAGTGAGATTTGGATAAGAGTTTAGCTCTGTGGCTATATATACCTCCTGATGGAAACAGGGATGTCAACAGAGCATCACAACAGTCAGTAGTATACACTCTAGTAGAAATATAAGCAAGGGTTGTGAGAACACAAAGAACAGAAGCATTTCTATTTATTAGATTAATCTTAATCAGGTAAAGCCAGAGAGATGGCAGAAAATGTTTTTAACAGAAGAGCCAGTATAAAGGTGTGGAGGCAAGAAGGGACATTAAGCATTTGATATATATGAGTTATTTGTATATTTGTAATGGAGGGGTGTTGGGTAGTGTTAGGAGGGGAGATAAGAGAGGTACAGAGGTACAAGATAAGGAAGAGCCACAATAAACACAAATAAAGATATTAAAGTGTTTAAAGCAAACAATATAGTATGCAGATTGCAACTGAAGTTGGTTTGTTTTAGTAATCATGATGAAATTTGATAAAGTCTACCATTGCACTGGAGAAGTATGTCTTTGAAAGTTCATTCTTTGTGAGAACTGGTGACGTTGCATTTGTTATGACTCTGTAGCAAAGTTATTTCTCATGTCTGAGTCTCAGTTTGCCCTTGTGGACTATGGAATCTGCTGAACCAGATAGACTCTAAAGCTCACTCCTCTCTAAACTTGGTGACCCTATGAACCATCATCCCACATGAGAAGAATTTGAAGCATTTCATAGACAGACTTGAGCTAAAAATGTAGTTGAAATGATAAGTGTGTTTCCAATAATGCAAGTGACAGTTGTGGCTACCCACATCAAGGTGCTTAAATTTATTGAATCTCTTATTGAATAGGTAAAAACTAGCAAAGCTGTGTCATGCCTGAAATATAATTCTGATGAAAGAGAAATTCTCATTTTATTATTTACAATGAATATAAATCCTGAAGATAAGGATTATAAAGAGATATGGGAATCACTAAAATGCTGTGTCTATCAATGTTTAATATAATCAGAGTGCTTATTTTTACTGTAAAAACAGTTAGAAGGTATGATTAATCTTTATTCCTGTATGAAATAGGCTGTCTATTAGTGTACAGTCTGATCCAAAGTTAAAACTTCTGATGAAGGAAAGAAAGTAAAAGAAATTCAATATGAACCCCAAATCAACTGCTCTCAGAATCAAATGCTCTCTTAGAATCAACAGCTCTCCTTTGACGTTCACTTTTATGGCAAGCTCTCTGTTTGCCACTGAAGTGAAGCGCTAAGGGTTAATCAGAAGATTGAGACATGATTAACTCTTACTTGTACCGTATGGACACCACTGCCATTCAGAATTCTAAATAGCATCTCTGGCAACTATAGAGATATTCAGTGGATGTCAAGCATCATACATGGAGACTAAGGAGAAAGATGTCTGGGTTCTTAATTCAGTCCAGCATGTGGGTCCTGATCTAGGCTGTGTAACTTAGGGAAACTGACTGCCCAGTCTGACTCACGTTCCCCTTCTGGAAAACTTAGATTGTAATATATAAGCACATAAAAGATTATAGTTTGGTATGCCCCACCTCCACCTCCACCTCCAAGTCACCTGGAAATCAAGATCCCCTGGAGAAGGAAATGGCAATCCACTCCAGTACTATTGCCTGGAAAATCCCATGGACAGAGGAGCTTGGTAGGCTACAGTCCATGGGGTCGCAAAGAGTCGGACATGACTGAGTGACTTCACTCACTCAATAGTAGAACTTGGTTGGTACACAACTCAGATTCACGAGATCTATTTTTTCACATTCTTGAACCCATCACTTGGCTTCCATGTGCTTTGTTGTTGACAGCCAGCACATGGAACTTCTGAGGCTGACTCTTGGGCACAAGAGAAGATCAAGGGAAGATCCAGAAGTAGCTGAGAGCTTTATTGCCCTCTCCTCAAAACTCGGAGTATTCCGTAACCAAGGTCTGTTGGGGAGTACAAAAGCCCATCTCCTTTCCCTCAAAGTGATACAAATTCTGGTGTGATCTCTTCTTCTGAACCCTGCAGGTGATCACATTGCACATAGGACTTCATGTGAAATCATGCCTTTATTTGGCTCCTCTCCTTCCTCTTTTGGACCCCTGCATTCCTGGGAGCATTTCCTTATCAGTAGCACTGAATCATTCCCCAAAAATCTGCTTCTGATAGACCCTGACCTAACATACACAGAGATGGTCAGTGTTAATTTCATGTACAGCTTTTGTTGAGACTATAGAGGGCACGAGGAACTAGATTATAAAGATTATTAACTGATGTCTTAGAAGATGATCTTGGACTAGAAAGAGATTGGGAGTACAAAGAAGGAAAACAGTCAGCTTTGTTTAGAAACGTTCTGTTAACCACGAGAAACTAGCCAAATAGAGGTCAGGGACAAGAACTCAGGGGAGTTCATCAGGACCACACAGAGAACACCAGCCTTCGTGAAAATGAATGCTTTAGTCACTGTTTTATTTAAATAGTCCTCACTCATCTCTGGATGGAAAATCACTCAAGACAGGTTGCTTTTGATCACATTCTGTGATTCTCAAACAGATGACTAAGTAATGTGGAGAAAAAGGGTGATAGTCCAGAAAAAAAAATGGGAGATCAGTTCTAAGAACTGGTCTTGTCTTTCTTTCTCACTTGTAGCCTTTATATTATCCTTAGAAAGCTTCTTATTTTTATTGCTGTTATGGTATTTCATATTCTGCTCAGAGGCCTTTAGATTTTTCTCCCCTGTCCACCAAATCTTTCCTATTTAGACTGACTGAGGTGGGATACTAGGATGTCCTGTCCTGGTTCTAGCTTCTGGTACCCAACTTTCACCACCTTTTCATTCATCTGTGTCTGGAGGGGCCTGTTATAGGAAGACACTGTCAGCCACCAGTATATATGACCAGAACTATTTCCTTATTTACATGCTTTCTGGCAGGAGGTGGGAAAGAGCCTTCTCAGTATATTGCTCTGTCCATATATGTATATGACTTGCAGCCATGCTGCTAAACCTGTTATTTACCTTCTTTTCAGGCTCAAACAGGTCTATTTCACTGTAAGTTAAAAACCTAGAGCCCTGCAGGCCTATTTCTGTAAGTAAATGTATTTATGACTGAAGCAGGAAAGTCATGATGCACTGATCACAGGCTGGCAGCCAGGTTAATGGTAAATGCATGGTCAGTTTTGGGAGAGTTTTTTGGTTGTTTCATTTTTTGCTTAAGAAAATTGAACACATTAAGTAGGTGATTTCATATAAATTAACTCATATCTTCACCAGTATTTGAATCAAATTTTACACATTTGATTCAATTATGTATTTTTAGGTAAAAAAAAAAAAATGTAGCTTTAGTCTCTATCACACTATCACAATCCATAGGATCTCATTACATGTATACTATTGTGACTCTGAAAGAAAATTTCTTATGCAAATTCCTGAATATATCCATTTGAAATATTTGAAAATTTTGAGTCAGTATAAGTATGTTCTTATATATACATATACATATGTGTGTGTACATATGTGTGTTTATATATGATATATATATATATATATGCATGTATATATATATTATACATGCATATATATATTATGTTCAAAGAACCACTGTCAAGCCTCAGAGGCTGGATATATTAGGGCTTCCATTAACTATTTAAACATGATTTTTCTAAAATGCCCATTCTCAAATCATGATATCTTAACACTATAGAGAAATTTTGTTTAGGGCTGTATTAAGGCATTAATCTCTACACAGTGTGAACTGTGGCTGGGAAATATGTTTACATAGATGTTAGATAAGACCTATTAAGTAAGAGACTCTCAAAAGAGGCTGGATACTTATTAGATGTCATGTACATACTCTTCAGTGATATATGAATTTACACATAATGGTAATATATATTTCAGAATGCTGTGCTCCTCATATTATATGTATGGTTAAAAATAGGGGATATAGAAAGACTGTAAGCTCAAGAAAAATCAATTTGTTATCATTTAATGTGCCACACTGCCCCTATCCTAAAGTAATAGGCAGTTGAAAAGAGTGCAGGATATTCCATTTCTCTCATGCTCAGTTATGAAAAAAAAATATTAGTGGCTTCCATTTTTCAACATTATGTTAATGGAATGCAAATAGAAATAGTGGAAAGGAAAACTGGATGGCAAGATTAGACTTTCTGCTGGATTCAACATTTTAGAAAAAAGTCCACAGCACAAATCTCATTTTCTGTGTGAAGCAAGAAGGTTAAAATTTGTATTTAATCATGGATTGGACTTGCTACAGCTCTGAAAAGCCATCATAAAGCATTGCCTGCATGGACACATTTGTTGGCCGGATAGTAGCATACAATTCAATTTTCCACTCTTTGCGGTTCAATACAGATAAAAACGGAGTGAAATGTATAAATTCTCTTCCCCAAAATGATATTTCTAGTTGATGATATTCAGCTATATCAGTCTGCAAAATTTCTTGGCTCTCCAAACGCAATGGCTAAAAACAAAACCTGAAAGTTGATGGGTTGACATCCTTAAAACAAATAAAGATGAAAACATTTTTAAAAGTTTAAAAAGTAAATAAAGAGAGATGTATGGACAGTGTGTAAATTGTCTCATTTTTCAACTTCCGAGGTCCTTGATCCAGCAAAGTCCTGGCTAATGAAATCTAAGTCGTACTCATGGCTTGGCGAGAAGGCGTAAAAGGCATTGTTCCCTGAGATAACACAGAGTATCAACAAAGAAAAGTGATTCCAACTCTTTAGGAAAAACCAAGTATACTGGCCCCAAAAGTCAAGGAAGAATCCAATACATGATCCTAAGTATGTAAAATCAGGGAGAACTGAAAAGAGTTCAGAAATCATCATTAACAGCAGACTGGCGTAAGGAACAAGCAGATGTGTAGGTAGCTTGTGATATCAGCAAAGGTCAGCCTAACTGAATAACGGCATTAGGTGAACAAGTTAGAACTACCATAATCAGGCTGATGGAAAGAGCTCAGATTTCAAGCCAAACATGATTTTGAAATATAATTATACTGCTTTACAGGCTGAGTAAACTTAAATTCATAATTTTTAGATCTCTTAGTTTCATCACCTATAACACAGGTTCATAATCGACTTCATGTGAAGATTAGAGAAACAGTATGTATCATATATCTGGTTTGATCCTTATCACACAGCATATCTTAAATAAACAATTTTTCTCCTTTTACTAAAAATGGCAGCAAAAGTTTTATTAAAAAAAGAATCTCATGGATTTGCATTTCTACCTAGAAAATCAGCCTGCAAACTTCAGATAACAAAGTGAAATGTCTGTTTGTTACTGAGACAGTTGGGGATAGTCAGAGTTTTCTTCCGATTTTATCCATAAGCAAAAACAGCATCTGAGGCAAAAATCACGGTTCACTATTCTAGAGAATAGTCTTCAATTCTGTAAGTCAAGAGCAGAAATAAGTCATAGATCGCAGAGATAAGAGATTAGAGATGGGAGAAGAGGGCGACTGGATGTTATCAAGATTGCCAAGGTCTCAGCCTTGGGCCCGTATCATGGCCAGTACGTGAGCATGATTTGAAACTGTATCAAGGTTTATTATGGAGCTAGAGTTGAATATCTGGGAAATAGGAAGCAGAATCTACTTTATCTTGATGACTGAAGGATACCCAAACATTACTGGAGTCATCTGCTTGTAATTCATTCTTATTTCCACCTGTACCATCTCACTGACCTTCGAACTGGGATACCAGGCCTGCAACCTCATAGGAAGGGAAGACAACAATATATTAGAACTTGTGGACCTGCTTGGCTTCTTCCAATATAAGCACAAATACTTTGAAACCCTATGTCTGGAGACAGCCATGATTTCCTTTTAGTAAGAATTTTAATTTGAAAGAGATAGAAATGAGAGTGCAACTACTGAGCTCGTGTGTGCGCGTTTTGTAGCTGTTTAGTGTGACTTCTCCTTATTTAGTTAGTGTGGAATAACCTCTAGCTCTAGGGACCCAAATCCAAGTCAGCTTTCAACATGAGAAAACTCATTTTGATTCCCCCATTTGACAGAGGTGATGAACCTGTGTTGACCTCAGTGACAGTTACAGGCAGGACCTGGGCACAGAGTATAAAAACAGCAGGCATCAGTGAACAGGCTCTCAGAGGTAATGAGCCAAAGATGAGACGCTCTTCCAATTCCTTTGGGAAATTACTAAAAATAGACCCTTTGCTGACTCTAAGTATAAAGCTAGAATAAATACTGGGGAATATTGAGACCATGAGGTATAGACATTAATTTAAGGCCTACCAAATGATCCAAAGGTGAAAAGATGAATTCTTGGAGAATATTAAACTTGATTGAAAGTGACAACAAAAATCTATGTATCTTTGGGTGTAATAGCTGAAAGGGCCCAGAGGAAACGCACCCTCTTGATTTTACAGATAAGGAAACAGGCCCCAGAGAGCTTGTCTAACTCAGCCAAGGATGAGAATAAGTTAGAGGCAGAGGCAGGTGTAGAACCCTTCAATTTGTTGTACTATTTTGCACTTATGTTCTACTATTACACGTTATCTCCAGTGTAGAAGCTTAAACACAGTAGTTTTCTTAGATACAGTGAAGATTATATAAAATATTTTAAAATGATATAGATTATTTTGAATACCTGGAAATTGTATCTCTATGAATAACATTCATTTCTACCCTTGGCAAATAAAGAATGATGACATCCAGGGAATATGTGTGTGTCAGAGTTGGAGGGGGAATGTTTCTGAGAACTTTGCTATATGCAGAATGATAATGTAAGTAAACTATCAATTAGTATTCAATCTTAAGTTTTATTGTAGGACTTCCCTGGTAGTTCAGTGGTAAAGAAACTACCTGACAATGCAGGGGATATGGATGAGATCCCTGATCCAGGAAGATCCCACTTGCCGTGGAACATCTAAGGCCATGCACCACAACTACTGAGCCCATGTCCACAGTTACTTAAGTCCACATGCTGTAAAGCCCATGCCTGCAACAAGAAAAGTTACTGCAATGAGAAGCCAGCGCAACACAATGAAGAGGAGCCCTCACTCACTGCACCGAGAGAAAACCCTTGCACAGCAGCAAAGACCCAGCACAGTGAAAACAAACCTTGGCCAACTTATATGTCTTCACTGAATTAAACATGCTCTAACTCTAGATGTTTAAACACTAAAACAAATACTTGATTGTTTTGGACAAAGAGAAAAAGACACAAACAGCACAAACTTTACCAGCTGACCAATCTCCTGTTTGGTCCAAGGGATGAATGCTGCTTTAAACCTTAAGATACTTTCCTTTAGGATTAACAACAATAATAGAAGGTTCAGTTAAGCTCAGTTCAGTCACTCAGTCGTGTCTGACTCTTTGCAACCCCATGAATCACAGCACGCCAGGCCTCCCTCTCCATCACCATCTCCCAGAGTTCACTAAGACTCATGTCCATCGATTCAGTGATGCCATCCAGCCATCTCATCCACGGTCGTCCCCTTCTCCTCCTGCCCCCAATCCCTCCCAGCATCAGAGTCTTTTCCAATGAGTCAATTCTTCGATGAAGTGGCCAAAGTACTGGAGCTTCAGCTTTAGCATCATTCCTTCCAAAGAAATCCCAGGGTCGATCTCCTTCAGAACGGACTGGTTGGATCTCCTTGCAGTCCAAGGGACTCTCAAGGGTCTTCTCCAACACCACAGTTCAAAAGCATCAATTCTTTGGCACTCAGCCTTTTTCACAGTCCAACTCTCACATCCATACATGACCACAGGAAAAACCATAGCCTTGACTCAGTTCAGTTCAGTTTAGTTCAGTCGCTCAGTCGTGTCTGACTCTTTGCGACCCCATGAATCGCAGCACGCCAGGCACCCCTGTCCATCACTATCTCCCAGAGTTCACTCAGACTCATGACCATTGAGTCCTTGATGCCATCCAGCCATCTCATCCTCTGTTGTCCCCTTTTCCTCCTGCCCCCAATCCCTCCCAGCATCAGAGTCTTTTCCAATGAGTCAACTCTTCGCATGAGGTGGCCAAAGTACTGGAGCTTCAGCTTTAGCATCATTCCTTCTGAAGAAATCCCAGGACTGATCTCCTTCAGAATAGACTGGTTGGATCTCCTTGCAGTCCAAGGGACTCTCAAGAGTCTTCTCCAACACCACAGTTCAAAAGCATCAATTCTCCGGCACTCAGCCTTTTTCACAGTCCAACTCTCACATCCATACATGACTACTGGAAAAACCATAGCCTTGACTAGACGGGCCTTAGTCGGCAAAGTAATGTCTCTGCTTTTGAATATGCTATCTAGGTTGGTCATAACTTTTCTTCCAAGGAGTAAGTGCCTTTTAATTTCATGGCTGCAGTCACCATCTGCAGTGATTTTGGAGCCCAAAAAAATAAAGTCTGACACTGTTTCCACTGTTTCCCCTTCTATTTCCCATGAAGTGATGGGACTGGATGCCATGATCTTCATTTTCTGAATTTTGAGCTTCTAGCCAACTTTTTCACTCTCCTCTTTCACTATCATCAAGAGTCTTTTTAACTCCTCTTCACTTTCTGCCATATGGGTGGTGTCATCTGCATATCTGAGGTTATTGATATTTCTCCCGGCAATCTTGATTCCAGCTTGTGTTTCTTCCAGTCCAGCATTTCTCATGATGTACTCTGCATAGAAGTTAAATAAGCAGGGTGACAATATACAGCCTTGACGTACTCCTTTTCCTATTTGGAACCAGTCTGTTGTTCCATGTCCAGTTCTAACTGTTGCTTCCTGACCTGCGTACAGATTTCTCAAGAGGCAGGTCAGGTGGTCTGGTATTCCCATCTCTATCAGCATTTTGCAGTGTAAAGCTTTGCATCGACCACAGTTACACTGTTGGGTCTCTACCTTTCCCACCCAAGGGAATGCTGGAGTATAAAGTTATGTCTTAAGACATTGTCCTAGTGGAATGAAATATCCAAGATGCAGGCCTTCTATTATATGCTATATTAGTTGTTGTCAGGGCATTTATTTGTCAACCTCATTTGTTTTAACCTTCTTCTTTAATAATAAGAGAGTCATTTGCTAGGCAGATTGATAAGAAGTATGCTGCTGCTGCTGCTGCTGCTAAGTCACTTCAGTTGTGTCCGATTCTTTGCGACCCCATAGACAGAAGCCCACCAGGCCTCCCCCGTCCCTGTGATTCTCCAGGCAAGAACACTGGAGTGGGTTGCCATTTCCTTCTCCAATGCATGAAAGTGAAAAGTGAAAGTGAAGTCACTCAGTCATGTCTGACTCTTAGTGACCTCATGGACTGCAGCCCACCAAGCTCCTCCGTCCATGGGATTTTCCAGGCAAGAGTACTGAAGTGGGGTGCCATTGCCTTCTCCAGATAAGAAGTCTAGGGGTCCTCAAAGAGAGAGGGTTCTGGAATTCTCAAGGAGGAAAAAGGACAAACATTTTCCCCTCTACATTCCTTAGGATTATATAACAATAATGTATCCTGCCTGATGACAGTCTCTGGATTAAACCTTCTGGCTAATCCTGTTATCTTAAAATGTAAATTATATGAGTAGGTCTGGTGAGGTCTTTACAACCTCCAGACATTCTTTTGCTTCATTGGAGAGTATATAACTCCACTGCCAACACTAGCAAGGGGGTACTCTTTCTCCCCACTTCTGATGCCTATATCAGAAGCTTTCTCTAACTCCTTTATATTTTAATAAAACTTTATTACACAAAAGCTCTGAGCAATAAAGCCTCGTCTCTGGCCCCGGATTGAATTCTTCGCCTCCAGAGGCCAAGAATCCCAGCGTCTTTTTGTGGTTCAGCAACAACCTTTCAATAACATTAAAACCCCAAATTTTGGCTAGCCACAAACTGTGAAAAAAGTCTACATCCTCCAACTAGTTTTATTTCAGTAACTGATCTGTCCTTAATAATATGAAAATGGAACTGTCATGAGGTTTATGTCTTGTATAGGGAATTATTTGACCTATATTTGTCATAATTTACTTTTTCCTTGTTCCATTATGCTGTTTGAAACACAGATGTGATGGTTGGAGCTCCAGCAATCACCATGGGTAATGAGTTTAAGATCTGTAGCCAGGTTATTGAAGTCTTCATGGAGCTAACACATCAGACCTAAATTTCCCACAGCTAGCTGGCCTTGTTTGAAGAAGAGAATAGTATTATCTACTAAATTCATTTTTATAAGTTATATGTCACATGAAGTTAACATTTTTAATATATCTGTCTAAGATTCAGGAAGCTAGAGGATCTCTTTACTATTGAATCAATAACTTTATCTTAGAAATTCAAGTCTTTATCATTTTTGATCCATTTTTTAAAAAGTTAGCATTGTTCATGATATTGTTATGTAGGACCTGAATAACACAGTAAGTTTTCAAAGGGAAGAGAACCATCAACAGACAAATATGACTAGTTAAAATATTCTCTGACTTTATTATTTTAACTCAAGTGTTAGATAATCACCCATGTGACATAAGACAAGTAAACAAATGCATTAAAGCCTTCAATACTATACTAGCATCCATTTGTTTCTTTTTTGGTCACTCTGTGCAACTTTTAGGGTCTTAGTTTCTCAGTACCTGGCTAAGGTACCGAGCGAGGGCCATGGCAGTGAAAGCGCTGAGTTCTAACCACTGGAGTGCCAAGGGATTCCATTTGTTTCCTTAGTGAACAGCTATTGAGCATCCTATGCTGTGCTGGGCACTGCCACCTGTACCTGCAGATGATTTTTCTTCTTCAACACTCCTGAAAATCTAGTGGATTAACTTAGCTTTGCCTGCTTTTGAGTTAGTCCATTTTTTCATAGATCCTAATTAAAGTTTCTCTCAAAAACATCACCCTCATTTGTTTGCATAAATTCCGTGTGCTCCAGGCTTGCTCTGAAATCTAATCTGGCTTTCCAACATGGCTGAAAGAAACAGAGGAAGAGGGGGGAAAGAGAAGTAGAAAAAATTGAGCACTGGTCTGTATTTGTGTGCAGTTAGAGGGAGGCGTGTGTTACTGTGTATGAAAAACCTTGAGCAGTTCTCTATTGGATTCTAGAAAACATCTATAGATATTGTGAGGATGCTGTAAGTGCTATCATCCACTGCCTTAGATCTGTCAGACTAGTTAGACACTTCCTGGGACCCTGGAGTGTTAATCTTAAATTCCTGGCACTATGACTACTTCCCAGCTGGACTCAGCACCATCAGTGACTTTCCTAAAGCCCCAAAGGGCTTGTACATTTTAGTTTTGGAAGAGGATCAGGAAATTTTAAGATTTTTTTTGTCATCTCAGTGTTAGCTCTGCATGCTTTTGATAGTCTTCACATCCTCTACAAATATATGTATGGTTTAAAGTGCATGCTAAAACTGGTAGCCTGGTGTTTCTTTTATCCATTTTAGCCCTGGTGGGATTTGGTGTCTTTTAGCCTGCTTGTGAAGGACTCTCTTTACTCACTAGTCACAAGCACTTATCAGACCAGCTTCACTAATTTGGAATAATTGTGTGTTAAGAGCTGGCTGTGTTGAAGTAATAAAATATCTCAATTAGTTGCTATCTTAACATATTTAAATATGGATATTTTGGGGAAGGTGTACTTTAACTCCAATGAATTGCTAACAATGTGTGATGAAAATCAACTTTAATATTTAGATGAAAACTTCAAGAGTGCTGTATTGTATATATATCACTAGCTCTGTACACTGATGTGCTGCAATAATGGGTTTCCACACTTAGTTTGCTTTTATCTAAGATCTACAAGTGGAGGGCCTTATAATAAGTAAGTGCCCTTGTAGTTAGATACAGAGTTGCACATAGAACCATCCCGCAGGCAACAAGATGGCAAACACACAATACCATTTGAAGTCAGATCTGGATTCAAATCTCAATCCTTACATTAAAAAAAAAAAAAAAAAGTGTGTTTTGGATGATTATAGCATCTCTCTGATCTCTGAGTCTTTATTTAAGCATCAGATATTTGCAGTGCTCAAAAGAAAGAGTAAAGTCAGTTCCAGGCTCAGGATATTGGCTTAAACTATGTTAGTGCCCTTCAAGTTTATAAGAGAGAGGAGAAAACAATTATTTATAAGTTTGAAAGATGGATTGATCCCTTTGGGCCTAAATATCAAGGATTTGGTGGAGAACATGTTGGGGTGGCTCTTGCAGAGATGGTGCTTGGAGAAGTAAAGGTATGAGTAGTGCTTGGAAAGGGAAATTTTGCTTAGCAACATGGAATCATTTGGGCAAAGTGCTGGAAATAGGAGGGCATGATTCCTGTGTAGAATGTATGGACAGTTAAATGTGGTCAAAGCGTAATTTAATTTTCTAAAATAATTTCCTTATGTAACCTGAATCTTATTTGGAATCCTTGTTGGGTTATTTAAGTGTATTTTTTCTGACATCGTTAAAATGAGGTGTTTCAAATTGCCAGGGCTTGAATTATCACACTTGTTGGATTAATAGAATCTGAATAAACACCCAGTGGACACTGAGCTTCCAACTCCACTGTGAGAATAAATTTATCACCTTCACTTTCATCAGTGGGCAGTTGACACAAAGGATCCCATAGAGACACAACACAATGTCTATGTTACTGCTTTTTTTTTTTTTTAACTTGACCTTTCTTTCTTTCAAATAGATATGCACAGAATTGTTTATAAGATGAGATAACCTGGCTCTGTTTGAAGTGTTTACAGAAAAGATTTCCCAAGCTGCTAAAGAAGAAAGATTTCAGAGACTATCAAAGTCTTGTTAATACGATCAATAAAACCATGGGTTAGTTTATCTCATGTTAATCTAAACAAAATTTTATGATTCAAGGTCAGACTTTCATCTTGGTTAGACCATCAAACCAGGAATGAAAATTCATTTCAGGAATGATTGAGTTGCATTGGACATTAGCACTGGGAAGATCTTGATCTGAATCTTAGATCCACCATTAACTAGTTCTGTGCATATATTTTTAAAGTTCTGTTTTCTTATTGACAAAATGGGAATTAGAACTGTCTCACAAGGTGTTGCATTAACAGTTTCAAGATATATTTTAAAAGCCTGGTATTGTGCTTATTAGTAAGGTTTTAATAATTATTATTTTTATTTAATTGTATAAATGACATTTAGTTTATACAAATATATGCCAGAAGTAATTGCTGTCTTAATGGAACTTTATAGTGGAGGAAGGACTGATTTATTAGTAATAAATTATGGTAGAGTAAAATTAATCTTTAAGGAATTCATAAGCATAATTCTACAAGAGCACAAGTGAAAGAATGATTAATTTGGGTGTGAGAGACTAGGGGACGCCTCCCAGCAGCATTGACATTTGAGTTTAGCCATAAAGGATGACTTTTCTAATAATCTGAAAATGAAGGTAGAGATGCTGGGAATGAGGAACTGCATGGAACCCAGGGGCAGGAATAGCCTCCTCTTGAAATGTGGAATGGAGCACTATATGATTAGTCTTTTCAGTTTTTGAGAGAGGCTTGGCTGACTTATCTATGTTTCCATCTGAGAGTCCCTTATTATTACATTGTATCACTGCCTATCACTTCCCCTCTGTTCTCCAGCTTATCCTTCTCTCATCTCTCCACTTTGCATTTCAGATTCCTGCCACAGCTCTATTTCCATAAAATCTATCATTTGCAAAGGAATCACCAATACATATCTCTAGCACCATAAGAGATTTGGGGGGAAAATATTCAAGTGGAGAGTAATAGTGTGCACACAATTCTCCCAAGCTCTAATTAAACCACAGTTTTATCCAGTCATAGTTGTTTATTCCTCATAGTCACAGTTCCAATGGAGAGTGGCCTTGCATCCATGATATTTTGTGTATAACAGAGACAAGAAGCAGGGAACATTGATGTGTCTGTATGATGATGAAAGTAGCCTGACAGGGTACGGTCTCAAGTTCAAGTTCAGTCGCTCAGTTGTGTCCAACTCTTTGCAATGCCATAGGCTGCAGCATGCCAGGCTTCCCTGTCCATCACCAACTCCCAGAGTTTACTCAGACTCATATCCATTGAGTCGTTGATGCCATCCAACCATCTCATCCTCTATTGACTAGTGAAATGTAC
Source organism: Budorcas taxicolor (assembly GCF_023091745.1). Lineage (NCBI taxonomy): Eukaryota > Metazoa > Chordata > Mammalia > Artiodactyla > Bovidae > Budorcas > Budorcas taxicolor. The sequence continues at coordinate 33,070,298 of NC_068927.1, read as the reverse complement.
TATGAGAAGTGGAGGTCTAGACATGATTTTTATTCTCATCAGTATATTCTCTTATCTTAATTTGTCACAGTAGTATAAAATAGAAAACAAAGAGGGTGTTTATGAAAAAGTCAAAAATAAAAAATAAATCAGTAAAATGAAGGGAGGGAAGAATAAAAATAAAGCAATCTGGAGTGCCTGGAAAATGAATTACCCGTAAAGACAGAGATAGAGATTGTGTGACTCTAATAACAAATCCAGAGGATAATATAGCTTCATAAATGAAAGAAGTATAGGAAAGAGTATATCATCCTACATATTAACTAGATTCATTCTATATTTAAAATAATGAAAAATGGACACTTGACTTTTTTCTTCCCAAAGGAATGCAGGAGCCTAGGGAAAGTAATCCATGTATAACCAAGTCACTTACGTGGTTATATTTGCATGTGAAAAATATGTGTTGAAATTGGTCTGTAATATTGATTATTGCTGAATCCATTTGGAAAGCACTAAGCAAAAGCACTTGCAAATTAAATAGCATCAATTTGTACTGTTGATTTAAACTTTCATATAAATAAAGTTTAGTTCAGTTCAGTCGCTCAGTCATGTCCAACTCTTTGCGACCCCATGAATCACAAGGTCTTTCAGAAGACCCCCCTGTCCATCACCAACTCCCTGAGTTCACTCAGATTCACGTTCATTGAGTCGGTGATGCCACCCAGCCATCTCATCCTCTGTCGTTCCCTTCTCCTCCTGCCCCCAATCCCTCCCAGCATCAGAGTCTTTTCCAGTGAGTCAACACTTCACATGAGGTGGCCAAAGTACTGGAGTTTCAGCTTTAGCATCATTCCTTCCGAAGAAATCCCAGGGCTGATCTCCTTCAGAATGGACTGGTTGGATCTCCTTACTGGAGGGACTTTCAAGAGGCTTCCCAAACACTACACTTCAAAAGCATCAATTCTTTGGCGCTCAGCATTCTTCACAGTCCAACTCTCACATCCATACATGACCACAGGAAAAACCATAGCCTTGACTAGACGGGCCTTAGTTGGCAAAGTAATGTCTCTGTTTTTGAGTATGCTATCTAGGTTGGTCATAACTTTTCTTCCAAGGAGTAAGAGTCTTTTAATTTCATGGCTGCAGTCACCATCTGCAGTGATTTTGGAGCCCCCAAAAATAAAGTCTGACACTGTTTCCATTGTTTCCCCATCTATTTCCCATGAAGTGATGGGACCAGATGCCATGATCTTCATTTTCTGAATGTTGAGCTTTAAGCCAACTTTTTCACTCTCCTCTTTCTCTTTCATCAAGAGGCTTTTTAGTTCCTCTTCACTCTCTGCCATAAGGGTGGTATCATCTGCATATCTGAGGTTATTGATATTTCTCCCAGCAATCTTGATTCCAGCTTGTGTTTCTTCCAGTCCAGCGTTTCTCATGATGTACTCTGCATAGAAGTTAAATAAGCAGGGTGACAATATAGAGCCTTGATGTACTCCTTTTCCTATTTGGAACCAGTCTGTTGTTCCATGTCCAGTTCTAACTGTTACTTCCTGACCTGCATACAGATTTCTCAAAAGGCAGGTCAGGTGGTGTGGTATTCCAATCTCTCTCAGAATTTTTAACAGTTTATTGTGATCCACACAGTCAAATGCTTTGGCATAGTCAATAAAGCAGAAATAGATGTTTTTCTGGAACTCTCTTGCTTTTTCCATGATCCAGCAAATGTTAGCAATTTGATCTCTGGTTCCTCTGCCTTTTCTAAAACCAGCTTGAACATCTGGAAGTTCATGGTTCACGTATTTTTGAAGCCAGGCTTGGAGAATTTTGAACATTACTTTACTAGTATGTGAGATGAGTGCAATTGTGCGGTAGTTTGTGCATTCTTTGGCATTGCCTTTCTTTGGGATTGGAATGAAAAGTGACCTTTTCCAGTCCTGTGGTCACTGCTGAGTTTTCCAAATTTGCTGGCATATTGAGTGCAGCACTTTCACAGCATCATCTTTCAGGATTTGAAATAGCTCAACCAGAATTCCATCACTTCCTCTAGCTTTGTTCGTAGTGATGCTTTCTAAGGCCCACTTGACTTCACATTCCAGGATATCTGGCTCTAGATGAGTGATCACACCATCATGATTATCCGGGTCATGAAGATCTTTTTTGTACAGTTGTTCTGTGTATTCTTACCACCTCTTCTTAATATCTTCTGTTTCTGTAAGGTCCATACCATTTCTGTCCTTTATTGAGCCCGTCTTTGCATGAAATGTTCCCTTGGTATCTCTAATTTTCTTGAAGAGATCTCTAGTCTTTCTCTTTCTGTTCTTTTCTTCTATTTCTTTGCATTGATCGCTGAAGAAGGCTTTATCTCTTCTTGCTATTCTCTGGAACTCTGCATTCAGATGCTTATATCTTTCCTTTTCTCCTTTGCTTTTCACTTCTCTTCTTTTCACAGCTATTTGCAAGGCCTCCCCAGACAGCCATTTTGCTTTTTTGCATTTCTTTTCCATGGGGATGGTCTGGATCCCTGTCTCCTGTACAATGTCACGAACCTCATTCATAGTTCATCAGGCACTCTACCTATCAGATCTAGATCCTTAAATCTATTTCTCACTTTCACTGTATAATCATAAGGGATTTGATTTAGGTCCTATCTGAATGGTCTAGTGGTTTTCCCTACTTTCTTCAATTTGAGTCTGAATTTGGTAATAAGGAGTTCATGATCTGAGCCACAGTCAGCTCCTGGTCTTGTTTTTGTTGACTGTATAGAGCTTCTCCATCTTTGGCTGCATAGAATATAATCAGTCTAATTTCGGTGTTGACCATCTGGTGATGTCCATGTGTAGAGTCTTCTCTTGTGTTGTTGGAAGAGGGTGTTTGCTATGACTGGTGCATTTTCTTGGCAAAACTCTGTTAGTCTTTGCCCTAATTCATTTTGCATTCCAAGGCCAAATTTGCCTGTTACTCCAGGTGTTTCTTGACTTCCTACTTTTGCATTCCAGTCCCCTATAATGAAAAGGACATCTTTTTTAGGTGTTAGTTCTAAGAGGTCTTGTAGGTCTTCATAGAACCATTCAACTTCAGCTTCTTCAGCGTTACTGGTTGGGGCATAGACTTGGATTACCGTGATATTGAATGGTTTGCCTTGGAGATGAACAGAGATCATTCTGTCATTTTTGAGATTGCATCCAAGTGCTGCATTTTAAACTCTTTTGTTGACCATGATGGCGACTCCATTTTTTCTTAGGGATTCCTGCCCACAGTAATAGATATAATGGTCATCTGAGTTAAATTCACCCATTCCAGTCCATTTTAGTTCACTGATTCCTAGAATGTCGACATTCACTCTTGCCATCTCTTGTTTGACCACTTCCAATTTGCCTTGATTCATGGACCTGACATTCCATGTTCCTATGCAGTATTGCTCTTTACAGCATCAGACCTTTCTTCTATCACCAGTCACATCCACCACTGGGTATTGTTTTTGCTTTGGCTCCATCCCTTCATTCTTTCTGGAGTTATTTCTTCACTGATCTCCAGTAGCATATTGGGCACCTACTGACCTGGGGAGTTCCTCTTTCAGTATCCTATCATTTTGCCTTTTCATACTGTTCATGGGGTTCTCAAGGTAAGAATACTGAAGTAATTTGCCATTCCCTTCTCCAGTGGACCACATTCTGTGAGACTTCTAAAAAAAAGAGTATAAATGGATAATGACATATATGGAGTTTAAAATTGCATGCATCACTCCCACAGATGAATTAGATCAAGAGAATGTAGGAAGGTCCACTCAGAACTGCTTTCTGAAAATAGAAAACAGAAATAGTAGTTGAAGAAATAAATTTTCCTGGGACCCTTTCCTGAAAATTCCCAATAAATTATGATAAAGAGGAGATTAAGAATGGTGATACTGACTTTAATTTTTTGAAATTACTCAGTTTGTCCCCGAGACAAAAATTGAAAGGGTGAAAGCAAAAGCTGGAATCATGTTTTGTTTTCATCAGTTTTGTCCCTTCTGATGTAGCCAAAGCTTGGATCACATTGCTAGTCACAAACTAAAAATAATTCATGAAATCTTAATAGGCTGGAGACTACTTTTTGAAGGAGGAGAGGCATGGGAGAAATAATATTTATTCATAGCTTTTTAAAAATGTGGTCGATATAATAATTTTTATTTGTAAAATAAAATTTAGTACTTCTTATTGGAATATAATTGCTTTACAATGTTGTGTTAGTTTCTGCTCTACAGTGAATGAATTAGCTGTACATATGCATATATAGCCTCCCTCCCACTGCCTCTCATCCCACCCATCTAGGTCATCACAGAACACGGAGCTTTGCTTCCTGTGCTTCATAGCAGGTTCCCACTAGCTCTCTATTTTACACATGATAGTGTATATGTGTCAATCCTAATTTTCCAATTTGTCTCACCCTCCTCTTCCCCATATTTAGGATTTCTTAACCCCCACTATAATCATATTATAGTAAGAGATCACTGTCTTTCTCTTTACATATGTATGAAATAAATTCTAAAAATAGTAGATAATTCTTCCATTTACCTAGGAGGCTTAGAAAGTGAAGAGGAACTAAAAAGCTTCTTGATGAAAGTGAAAGAGGAGAGTGAAAAAGTTGGCTTAAAGCTCAACATTCAAAAAATGAAGATCATGGCATCTGGTCCCATCACTTTATGGGAAATAGATGGGGAAACAGTGTCAGACTTTATTTTTGGGGGCTCCAAAATCACTGCAGATGGTGATTGTAGCCATGAAATTAAAAGACGCTTACTCCTTGGAAGGAAAGTTATGACCAACCTAGATAGCATATTCAAAAGCAGAGACATTACTTTGCCAACAAAGGTCTGTCTAGTCAAGGCTATGGTTTTTCCTGTGGTCATGTATGGATGTGAGAGTTGAACTGTGAAGAAAGCTGAGCGCCAAAGACTTGATGCTTTTGAACTGTGGTGTTGGAGAAGACTCAAGAGTCCCTTGGACTGCAAGGAGATCCAACTAGTCCATGCTAAAGGAGATCAGCCCTGGGTGTTCTTTGCAAGGAATGATGCTAAAGCTGAAACTCCAGTACTTTGGCCACCTCATGTGAAGAGTTGACTCATTGGAAAAGACTCTAATGCTGGGAGGGATTGGGGGCAGGAGGAAAAGGTCAGAGGATGATATGGCTGGATGGCATCACCGACTCGATGGACATGAGTTTGAGTAAACTCGGAGTTGATGATGGACAGGGAGGCCTGGCGTGCTGCAATTCATGGGGTCGCAAAGAGTTGGACACAACTGAGCGACTGAACTGAACTGAACTAAGGAGGCTTCGATGAGGTTTTTCCCAATTATCTTAGGAGGCAGACCTAGAGTTTCAGAGGCTTAGACCATCTCCTAAGGTATTAACCATCTCTGGGTAACACTTGTCCCACCAGATGTTAGAAAGTGGTAGATTTTTAAACACAGGGAATGTTTGGCCAAGCTCTTTCAACAACCTTGTTGTTGTTGTTGTTGTTGTTGTTGTGCAGTCGCTAAGTCATGTCTGACTCTTTGTGACCCCATGGACTGCAGCACATCGGGCTCCTCTGTCCTTCACTGTCTCGTGGAGTTTGCTCAGATTCATGCCAGTTGGGTCAGTGATGCTATCTAATCATCTCATCTTCTTCTGCCTCTTCCCCTTTTGCATGCAGTCTTTCCCACCATCAGAGTCTTTCCCAATGAATCAGCTCTTGGCATCAGGTGGCCAAAGTCTTGGAGATTCAGCTTCAGCATCAGTCCTTCCAATGAATATTCAGGGTTGGTTTCTTTTAGCATTGACTGTTTTGATCTCCTTGCAGTCCAAGGGACTCATAATAGTCTTCTCCAGCACCACAGTTTAAAAGCATCAATTCTTCTGCACTCAGCCTTTTTTATGTTCCAGCTCTTACATCTGTACATGACTACTGGAAAGACCATAGCTTTGTGTTTGTTGGCAAACAACTGAGGAGCCCAATATTTGGTCAAAGTCACAACATAGCATTCACAATATAAACCGCAGCTACTCATTTATAAACTCTGAAACTTAAGTGGGAAATGGTTCAAAGAGAAACAGAAGCTTTATACTATGTGAACAATAAATGAACTGAAGTAATAGTCAATAAAACAAAGTATATAAAGTTATAACAAATATGTCTCTGACAATTATATCCTTCTTTAGAAACAATTTCACTGTAGAAATCTTAAACACATTAACTCAGGCACAGTTACATAAACACATGTCTCTCTGTCACACTGAGTGGAATTTACAACTTCCACCTAAACCCTGCTAAGCCAGCAATGCCAATGACATTTTTGACCTTTTTTTTTTTTTGTCCTGACAACAGCATCGTATCTGTGGTCTGATGTATTCTACAGTACCCTTTACAGCAGTCCCTAAACTTTTTGGCACCAGTGACTGATTTTGTGGAAGACAATTTTTCCATTTTTCCATGGACAGGGATGGGGAGGATTGTTGAGCCTGTATTGTGAGCCACGAGGAGTTGTAGATGAAGCTCTGCTTACACATGTGCTGCTCACTTCCTACTGTTCTTAACAGGCTATGGACCAGTACTGGTCCTCAGCCCGGGGGTTGGGGACCCCCGCTTTAACATATGCTTCATGTAACACCATTTGTAGTATTCTTGTTTTGTAAATTGTCTCTAATGACTAGAACAGTGTTGATTACATAGTACATACCCAATAAAACACTTACAATGTGTAAAGATGCTAATTTCACTTCCATCCATTTATCTTTCCACGAATATGAATGAGCTTTGCAGATATTTCTCTTAAACGCCTTCCCAGGTGGCTCAGTAGTAAAACAAAAAACAAACAAAAAAAAACCCCACCTGCCAAGGAGCCACAGGAAACTTGAGTTTGATCCTTGGGTCCTGAAGATCCCCTGAAGGAAGAAATGGCAACCCACTCCAGTATTCTTGCCTGGGAAATCCTGCGGATAGAGGGGCCTAGTGAGCTACAGTCCATAGGGTCGAAAAGAGTCGGACATGATTGAGCAACTGAGTACACGCGCACATTTCTCTTAAAAGTAGCCTCCAACCCAAGAACGCGAGTTTTTGTATATAGTTTCTTAATACAATATTAATGTATTCTCCTATAATATTATCTCCTATAATGACTTTTCCTCTGGTCATTATTTAACAAATAATACTGCTGAATAAGTCTTATTTAGCACCTCCTCTGTGTCATGAAAGATGCTGACATCCTCTGAGAGTCAGATGCTTCTTTTAATGTTTTATTTTAGCTATTCCTAAAAGAAGCAGTTTATGGAAATATAATAGAATGTTGAGAAAATAATTATTCTGTCACATCTGAACTAGCAGTGGTATGTAACATGAAATAAGATTAAAGTCAGGTTTCTAAAAGTACCTTTTAAGTGTGGAAGTTACTTTTGCAAGTGAAATATTTTGTTTTATTTGGTTACTTTTTGTTGTATCCTGTTTTTTGTTCCTAAAGACTACATTTTAGTAAATATTAGTAAACATAATGTAAATTTAGTAAATATATATGTATATATATATGTATACATATATTTATTTTATTGGCACTGAAGAAAGCAAAATGTTCAATGATGTGTTATACAAATGATATAAATAGAACATAATCTCCAGATAAATACTGAGATTCCAAAATGGCTTTGATCACATGGTTTTATCCTTGGAGGGAAAGCTGAATGACCAGTTGTAAAGAGCAGGTTAGAGAGCATCACTGACTCAATGGATATGAATTTGAGAAAACTCTGGGACACAGTGAAGGACAGGGAATACTGGCATACTGCAGTCCATGTGGTCGAAAAGAGTCGGACACAACTTAGCAACTCAACAACAATGAAGACAGGGACTTTTTACTGAATAGGTTCAGGTTTCTATTCCTGACAGTCATTAACCTTGAGCTTTGACCAAGTTACTTACTTTATCTTTTGAGTCATAGTTTTATCCTTTACTAAATGGGGATTAAAAATACCAAGAGAGAGAGGGCATGTAGCTTTGTAAAAAAATGTGAGTACACACTTTGATTCGTAGCAAATGATCAATGAGTGATTTCTGTTATTTTTCTAGAACTCCTCTTTTCAAAAAAAAAAAAAAAAAGAATGCTTGTTTTTATCTCCATCAATATGCTAACTATTTTAAATAAAAGAAGTTGCATTGTATCAAAAAAAAACAATTCCTAGTTAATAGATTTCTATGTACTCTACTTTCGCAACCACATAAAAATAGTAAGTAGGGCTCTGTAGGCTATCAATAATTTACACTTCACAGGGCAACTGGTTGTTGAGTTAAGCAGACTGGTACATGGCTTTTTTGTAAAATAAGCAAATTAGGTATGAGGAGTTTGGGGCAAGGCTTTTCTTTCATGGAGTTTCAACTGCTGTAGTACCCATTACAGAGGAATTATGAGCCATATTTGACCCACTTTAGTTGTTTTCTGTCAAATTAAATGTTAAGCAAAGTGAATACTACAAAATTCTTCCTATGAGAAGGTTATTAATATAAAAAGCTGGATATCAGGAAGGTCAAAACCTAATTTTAAGGTGCTCCAAGCAATTTTGACAAACTCTCTAGATAAGGGCAGATGCTACATAGAAATTTTCTACATGGCTAATTTTAATAATACCATTTTCCCAGTTTTTCTGTGAAATTAGTATAAAAATTCCAAAGGAACAAATAACTACTGATGGCATATGATATTCCCCAAATTATTAGATATTTTGTGTATATTAGTTCTTTTTGTCCATAATAATATATTATGACAGATATTAATATATCTATATTAATTAAAACTCTTCTAGTTGAAAGTGTCAGAATTAACTTAGATGACTTTGGGAAAAAAGAAAAATAAACTACATAATTTACATAACAGCAGAAAAGGCAATAAAAGCTATGCTTTCAAGGTTTCATGAAGAAATCTGAAACTTGAATGCAACTAGTGTTGTGTTTGCAAGCCATGAAAACCAGCTCTGGCTATAATAAAGAGAAAGAAATGTTTGTTTAAAAGATATCAGGCACCCTTGTTCAATATAGATTAGAACCTCAAGTTAGGAGTATGACAGAGATAGAGGAAATTCCAGAAAGCCAAAGAGCAGTAAACTTAGCTATTTTTAGTTTCTCTAGGAAGCCACGTATGCTATACCAGGATGGGGCCACCACTGGAAGTAAAAATCGTCACCAATACCGCATCAGCAAATAACATTAGCACAGTTGCTCTGTTTTCCACATCCAGACAGACACTGCGAGAGGAGATTCCAATTAGACTAGCTTAGAAATTGGCCTCATCTCCTGAGGTTTTTTCCATGGAAGGATTCTGACCTTGAATGGAGCAAGACTCCATACAAAGAGGGAATTCAATGAGAAAAGGCCTGACAGCCCCTCCAAACAATAGTCACAGGAGCTCTCTTCCTTTGCTCAGGAAATTTGCCTCTCTCTGGATTGGCAGCGTCCTCTCCTATGCATCAACTTCTTCCATTTGTTAGGAACAAAGACTGCTAACAAATGCCAAATTTATATATTCATCACCAAAGGGAAATCATTAATTCTCCTTTTTGCATTTTTATGAATTGTGAAATTTTTTGGATTATCGGTATTTGGAATGCATGCTCATCTCTGTTGCCAGGAAAGTCCTCAGTTGACATCTCTCATTAAAACACGGTTGAATTAGGCATAGAGTCATTTACTCTAAAGATTTTAGCTTTATATAGGTATCCACATTTGCACTTGACTGAAGAGAATATTGAACTTAGAAGATATAAGGGAGCTTCTATACAGTTATAAGAATGCTGGATGCTGGAATATATATTGAAATTCAGTGTGTATGGCTGTCTTTAAAATGCACCCTTCTGCCTTCCAACTTCTCCATAAATAGGAAGTATGGCCACACAAGCTATTTAACTCTCTATTGCTCCAATCATTTGCTGAAATAATGGATAATTTAAAGAGTTTGAAAAGTGAAATGGCAGTAAAGATTTTAATTAAACCTTTAGTAGTCAGCTACTTTAAGCACTACAAAAATATTTGATTGAAATTTTCTAGTCAACTTTAAAAAACTTAGCAAATTTACCCTGATTTAGCAAAATATCTCTAGGGATGGGAGGAAAGCAACACCCTCCCAACCCCGTCACATTGATTTTTTAACTAATGTTTTATGAAATAGTCTTGCCATGAAGTTTCATTATTTGGGGGTTAATTATCAAAGACAAAATGTCATCTCAGTGATTAGAGGATACTGTTTCATTAATGATAATTTAGGCAGAAATTTTTATATCAAATTATACAATAGTGTGGGCTTCCCAGGTGGCACTTGTGTTAAAGTAAACCCTGCCAATGCAGGAGACATAAGAGATAGAGGTTCAGTCCTCACATTGGGAATATCCCCTGGAGGAGAGCATGGCAACCCACTCCAATATTCTTGCTCAGAGAATTCCAGGGACAGAGGAGCCTGGTGGGTTGCAAAGAATCAGACACGACTGAGTGACTTAGAATGCATGCAATAGAGTACTTATGCTAAATTATTGTTTCCAAACCTGAATAATCATCAGAATATCCTTAGAGAATATTCAGTATTTTTATTAATGCAGATACATAGGTTTCACCTAAGAGTTTTGAATTGTAACCTTGTGGGTTATTATAATACAGAAATACCTATTTTTAAAATGCTCTCAGAGTAATTGTAATGATTAGATGGGATTGGATGCTTCATAGCTAAATGATGGTTTTAATAGAAAGATTAAATCTAAATATTTTCTTAGTCTTTAAACCATTTCACTACATGATTTTAAGGTTATATGTGAAAGGATTTTCCTATGGCTCCATTACTATGCAAAATATAGGGTTTTTAACTTATTTGTACTATTATTCAATGTCTTTAGACATTTGTTGATGATGGAATATTCACCTATTGGTGAACGTGTACATGGAAATCCAGACATAACTGCATGTTCAGGAAATAGGATATGACTGCTATATTGGCAACCATTAGCCTGAGTTAATTCAATTTAAGTTTTTTTACACATTTATTGAGCAACATCTATCTTATGGACAGTGTTAGGACCTGTAAGAGTAGGGGAGAAATATAAAAGTAAAAATTTTAAATTTAGTCAGTTAAATCAGCATGTGATGATTAATAAAGTAGATATTTCTGTTTAAATAATAAGTAAGCTCTGCATTTTAGGCAGAATTAAATGCACCAGTGAGGAAATAAAGCTCAAAAATAAAAGTCATAAAGATGTGTAAGATTTACCAGAGTAAGAGAGACAGTTGGAGTTTTGAGGGCTGTGGGAAGTAAGAATCAGGATTTGACAAGGTGATGGATGAGAAAGTAGAATAGAATCTTCAGCTATGCCAACTGCCAAATGTCCCTGTTGGGTTATCTCTAGACTTAAAGGAACGAAGCACAAACGCTTTGTCTTTATACAATGTTATAGATGAGGTTCAGACTGATTCCCTAACTTCAGTGAAAGTTCAGATCCCTGAAGGGCTTCCCAAGAGGCTCAGTGGTAAAAATAAATAAATAAATTCACCTGCCAATGCAGGAGACACAGGTTTGATCCCTGGGTTGGAAAGATCCCCTGGAGTAGAAAATGGCAACCCTCTCCAGTATTCTTGCTGGTATAATCTCACGGACAGAGGAGCCTGGCAGGCTACAGTCCATGGGGTCACAGAAAGTAGGACACGACTGAGCACACACACAAGCATGCTCTCTCAGATCCCGGATTGTTATTTAATGGAATTGTAGTGCTATCAGGGCACAGTGCTTCCTAAGACAGAGTGAATGGTTCACATTCCTCGGGACTGGGGTCAATATAACACTGTTTTTCCCAACAAGAAGAATGGCAGACTGTCAGGAATGGTCTAGCTCCTTAGCTAAAAGATCACTGTCTTTCCCACCAATCTCCAAGTTGTCGTTGTTCAGTTGCTCAGTCGTGTCTGACTCTTTGTGACCCCATGCACTGACCCATGCCAGGTTTCCCTGTCCTTCACGATCTCCTGAGAATTTGCTGAAACTCATGTCCGTCAAGTCAACAATGCCATCCAACCCTCCCATCTTCTGTTGCCCCCTTCTCCTGCCCTCAGTCTTTCCCAAGATTAGGGTCTTTTCCAAAAAGTCAGCTCTTCACATCAAGTGGACAAAGTATTGGAGCTTCAGCTAAAGCATCAGTCCTTCCAATATATATTCAAGGTTGATTTCCTTTAGGATTCATTATCAGGCTCAAAAATGAAAATAAAATGTGGAACAGTATGTCTAACAGCATCATTTGTACATACCATTTAGGTTGACTTTTGTGTGCATTTGGTATCATGGTGATGGTGGCCTCATAAAATGAGCTTGGAAGTATTCCTTCCTCTGCAAATTTTTGGAAGAATTTGAGAAGGATGGGTGTTAGCTCATCTCTAAATGTGTGATAGAATTTGCGTATGAGGCCATCTGATCCTGGACATTTGTTTGTTGGAAGATTTAATCAGTTTCAATTTAGTTACTTATGACTGGTCTGTTCATACTTTCCATTTATTCCTGGCTCAGTCTTGGAGGGCTGTAACTTTCTAAGAATTTGTCTATTTCTTCCAGGTTGTCCATTTTATTGGCATATAGTTGCTTGTAGTAGTCTCTTATGATCCTTTGTATTTCTGTGATGTCTGTTGTAACTGTGACCAGGCTTAGATCACAAAATGTCTTAGGCCAAAAAGACTTCTTTTATATGAAGAAAGCCATGCCTGTTCTTTTTCTCCAGGTATCTCCTACCCTATCTGATTACAAAGCTGCTACATAAGTATTGAAAATTAATAACCATATAGTTATATGGGTTTGTTTCTTGCAAATATTTCTAATGGTACAGGAAATAAAGGCTAAGGAATATTTTGTGTGTGTGTGTGTGTAATTTTTAAAACATCTGAGAGCCCAGGAAAAACATTTAAAGACTGGAAGTGTTTTTTATAGGCTTCTAGTTAGCCTTCTCCCCCGACATTTAGGCTATTTTACTTATGAAGCACCAAGTAGTCAACATACACCACCAATGTGCAATCCACTGGTTTCACATAGCTGCTGCTAAGTCACTTCAGTCGTGTCCGACACTGTGTGACCCCATAGATGGCAGCCCACCAGGCTCCCCCTTCCGCAGGATTCTCCAGGCAAGAACACTGGAGTGGGTTGCCATTTCCTTCTCTAATGCATGAAAGCGAAAAGTGAAAGTGAAGTCACTCAGTCGTGCCCGACTCTTAGCGATCCCATGGACTGCAGCCTACCAGGCTCCTGTGTCCTTGGGATTTTCCAGGCAAGAGTATTGACTCCAGTGGTTTGCCATTGCCTTCTCCAGTTTCACATAGGTATCTTGCTAAATCATAAGATATCTTTTTCTGTTCTAAGCTTAGCCACACCTCTTACTTCCATATACTCTTAATTATCATTCTTTAGGCTTAGAATTTGGTCTCAGCCTGATTTTATTCTATGTTCTTACTCTAAAAATGGCTCAACTGTCGTTTTCTCTTTCAGCTTCCTTTGAGGGAATACACTATACACTGCTATAGAACCCATTAATATCATCCATGGAAATCATTCCTTAGACTATATAGATTTCTTTAAGGTCAAGAATAATATTGACTCAGAGAATTGTTTTGGGTTTTGTTGTTACTAATGATCACCAACTCTGCACGTTTTCCCATTTCTAAATTGATCAAATTCAGTAATAACCATTATTTGTTGGTAATGTTAGTACACTGAAAAATCTTCCAAAGTATGGTGCCCATGTGGAAAAACTGCAATCAAAGCACTCCTCAGAAAACCAATTTTCCCCCTCCTTGGAAGTGAAAAAATAATAATAACAATAACTGGACCAAGTTATAACTAAGAATCCTTTGATATTTTACTTTTTATGATTTTCTCTTTCACTGCAATTTATTTTTATCAGCAATTTACAAGTTTCCCTTGGACAAAAAAATTACATGCACCACGGTGGGATTATTTTCCTCTTCCTTTTTGATTATGAATTCTGTTACCAGAATGTAAGCAAATTCTACCCTGAGCCCTGTGATTTAAAGATAAATAATAAGAATCAAGGAATCAATAGGTAGTAAAATAATTTAGAAAAAAAAAACAATAAATTTTTGTATTTGAAGATTAACTTGGTTGTTTTTCTCTCCTTATAAAATTAGTTTTGTTCAAGGCCTAGTGTGCAGGGAAGGCCTTAGGGAAATAAAGTGGTACATTTTTCATTGTCTTCAAATCTATTTTCTGCTTGAACAGAGTCAGCATTAAATTTAAAGCAAGAAAATCACTTGCTGATGGAAGTCTCAGTATAAGAAGCATGGTAGAAAGGCCCACTCTCTTCTGGGTGTTGATTTTTAGGTCACTCAACTGCACACTTTTCTGACCACACACACACCAGGAATTTGATTTAACACAGTTTGATCACCTAGCCTATATCACAACAAGAGGAAATTCTTTTAAAAACACAAATGTTGCTGTTTACAGCTAATCTGGTAGAACAAAGCAGCTCAGCTTTTAGATCTCAGAGACCCCTTTTTCAAATCCTTACTTTTATACATACTAGCTGTGTGACCTATGTCATATTTAACCTCACTGAATATTAGTTTCCCCATCTGATCAAATTTGTCTGACTCCTATGTTCCATATTATTCCTGTGACATCAGACTTCTCTTAATGTGCCTGTATCCACATAATTATTATTATTAAACAACAATTTCCACTACAGTGTTTTCTTCAGGCCCCACCATTGTATGCCGTGTCCTCAGAGTCCATGGCATGTCTATTCTCATCCTTTTTTTTTATCACATGCAAATACCCATCAAAGTTTTAGCATTACTGTACTTGGCCTATTTAATCCTATTAGACTGTGATGTCCATAAGTCTGTTCTGCACATCTCTGTTTCCTGAAAGCAAAGAAACCATCAGGGTCGTTAGAAATTAGTATGTGCTTAATAATTATCACTTCTCCTTCCTCCATTTAAATTTAGCATAATTTCAATAAAGTAGGAAGTTTGAGAAAGGGGTTATCTTCAAATTAGCTCTAGATTTGGAGTTCTCTGCTTGAAAGGAAAGCAAGGGAACTAAATAAGATAGTCCAACAGCATTTCATGCTACAGAAAGGGCTGTGAGCAAGCTGGTTGCCACTAAACAGTATCCCACATTGATGGCTCAATTTTTTCCTCCTTTTAAACATGTTCGTTTTTCAGAGTAATATGTGTTGCTGGAGGGAGAGAAAGGTCACAGCAGGAGATGTCATATGTCACTACCTGTGTCGTTACTAGGAGAGTCTACCTCGCTATGCTTACCTCTCAGCAGTCTCCTGCTTATTTTCGTCTTCCCACTGAAGCAAACTCATTTCAAGTACACAATTCAGGGAGCAGTGCCACAGGAAGGAAGGCAGCAGCATGGGCGGTACTCATGCAGTAGATACCTGGAGAGCTTTCCATGGACAAAAATTCAGTTTTGTACCCTGCTTTCGGATGCAGAGCTTCCACCTGGTTGATGCTGTTGAAAAGAAGCCCAGGGAAATGCTATCTGCCCCTTTGTTTAACCCAATATTCTGCTTAGAAAAAATTCTTCAGTATACAATGCCTGCATAGAATGTTAAATTTTTAAATAAGATAGGCAAATACAAGTAGGAGGGAGACAAATGTGACTGAGATATATTCATTTATTCAACTGATATTTGAGGAGCGATTATTATGTGCCATGCACATAATTTCTGGGATGCTAGAAGTCTCCTGTGATGGATGGAATTGTCTAGTCAAGAGAGGGAAGAGAGAACAAGTATGCAAATAATTAAAAAGTGATTATAAACTGGAAGAGTTGATATGAAGGAATTATATAAGAGATTTAATAGATGGTGACATGAAAAGAAAGGGAAAGTTCATAGCAAGCCTTATTGGTGGTCGTGACATTTGAACTTGGAACTGAAAGATGATACTTCTGCTCATAATAAAGATGATATAACAGGGACCGGATTTAACTTTGACCTGAAACAATCATAAAACAAATGAAACAGTTGAAATAAAAGTTTTTCAAGACATAAGCATCCAGCAACAAAAGCAGCGGGCCTGAGTGTTGGCAAGCAACCAAGAATGCCCCGCTCTTGGCCGATCTTACAGTCTTGAGAAAGTTTCCAGACAATGGTGCAGATGGTAAAACCCAGGAAGCATGCAAGTGTCTCCTTGAATTGAAGAGGTAGGGCTGAGAATGTGGGATTGGTGATGGATAAAGTCCTTAGGTCAGGGAACGGGTGAGAGAGCTACATACAGAGAAAAGTACATATATCTGCAAGGGTCCCCAGTGTGTATCAACACGTGCATGAGAGGAGATCACTCAAAACTGGGAAATGACCTCACAGAAAGATAGAAGTTGACAGAGCGTGACATTTATAGAGGTCCAGAGAGGAGTGCTTGTTCTCAGCAGTCAGATTGGGAAGATTTATAATTCATGGGACATGGGCTGCAATACACAGGGAAGTAACCTTACATTGAACATTGGTTGTCTTTCAGTTGCTAAGTCGTGTCTGACTCTTTGCAACCCCATGAACTTCAGCATGCCAGGCTTCCCTGTCCTTCACTATCTCCCGGAGTTTCCTCAAACTCATGTCCATTGAGTTGATGATGTCATCCAACCATCTCATCTTCTGTCACCCCCTTCTCCGCCTGCCCTCAATCTTTCCTAGCATCAGAATCTTTCCCAAAGAGTTGGCTCTTTGCATGAGTAGGCCAAAGTATTTGAGCTTCAGTTTCAGCATCAGTCCTTCCAATGAATATTCAGGACTGATTTCCTTTAGGATTGATTGGTTTGATCTCCTACCTATCCAAGGGACTCTCAAGAGTCTTCTCCAGCACCACAGTTTGAAAGCATCAATTCTTCAGTTCTCAGCCTTCTTTATGGTCCAGCTATCACATCTCTACATGACTAATGGAAAAATCATTGCTTTGACTATATGGACCTTTGTCAGCAAAATGATATCCTGCTTTTTAATAAGCTGTCTAGTTTTGTCATAGCTTTTTTTCCAAGGAGCAAGTGTCTTTTAATCTCATGGCTGCAGTCACCATTCACAGTGATTTTGGAGTCCAAGAAATAAAAACTTCACTGTTTCCACCTTTTTCTCATATATTTGCCTTGTCTAACTAACTAACATTGGTTAGTTCTACACACACACAAACAAAAAAAATCATAAAATTTAGACCCAGAAGGACCAAACTGCTTCCAAGTTTCTGAACTATGTCCCATAATTAGGCTTAATAGTATTATATGAGATTAGAGAAAGCTCTAACACTCAAGAAAATAAAATCCACTATAGGCTTCCCTTGTGGCTCAGCTGGTAAAGAACCCATGTGCACTGTGGGAGATTTGGGTTTGATCCCTGGATTGGGAAGATCCCCTGGAGAAGGGAAAGGCTATCCACTTCAGTACTCTGGACTGGAAAATTCCAGGGAGTGTATAGTCCATGGG
This sequence comes from Budorcas taxicolor, assembly GCF_023091745.1. Lineage (NCBI taxonomy): Eukaryota > Metazoa > Chordata > Mammalia > Artiodactyla > Bovidae > Budorcas > Budorcas taxicolor. The sequence goes on along the minus strand of NC_068927.1, from coordinate 33,052,857 downwards.
GTAGCAAAGAGTCTGACACAACTGAGTGACTTCCACTTTCACTTTTATGTTTAGTATACAATAAGATTATCAGGCATGCAAAAAATGTGAAATCTATTACTAGATGGTAAATAAATGGAAAGAGATCCAGAAGTATCATGGGTATTAGATTTAGTAGGCAAGAACATTAAGATGCTCATTATGACTGTACCTTAATATGAAACCAAAGATAGGTGGAAATATTAGAGATATGAAAAAGATAAATTTTTACAGATGAAAAAATTTTAAATCTTTTTTAAAATTTATTTATTTCAATTGGAGGCTAATGAATTTACAATATTGTAGTGGTTTTTGCCATACATTGACATGAATCAGCCATGGGTGTACATGTGTTTCTCATCCTGAACCCCCCTCCCACCTCTCTCTCTATCCCATCCCTCAAGGTCATCTCAGTGCACCAGCCCTGAGCACCCTGTCTCATGCATCGAACCAGGACTGGCGATCTGTTTCACCTATGATAATATACGTTTCAACGCTATTCTTTCAAATCATCCCACCCTCATCTTCTCCCATCGAGTCCAAAAGTCTGTTCTTTACATCTGTGTACAGATGAAAATTATAATGTCTGAGGAGAAGTATAGAGTAGATGCAAGTTATAGAATATTAGATATTTCAGAAGAAATGAATAGTAAATTTGATGATAAAGCAATAACAATTATTTTTTTAAAAGAAAATAGAGAAACAGAATTTTAAAAACTTCCAGTGAGTTGTGAGACAAGTTAAACCAACCTAATATACATGTAGTTACTATTCTGGAAGTCAGACGGAATACAGAAAAATGTGTTTTAAAAAATAATGGCTGAATACATGCTTGGGGCTGGTGCACAGTGATGACCCAGAGAGATGTTATGGGGAGGGAGGTGGGAGGGGGGGTTCAAGTTTGGGAACGCATGTACACCCATGGTGGATTCATGTCAATGTATGGCAAAACCAATACAGAATTGTAAAGTAAAATAAAGTAATAATAAAAATTAAAAAAAACATAATGGCTGAATAATTTAAAATTTTGATTAAAATTGAAGATGCACAGATCCAAGAGCAGCACAAAAGCAGATCATACTCAGATTTCTCAAAACTGGTTATAGAGAGAAAATCTTAAAAGTACACATTGTGCACACACACACGCACACGCAAAGATAAGGCCTCGAATTCTTTATCCAGCGAACATACCCATAAAAATAGAAATACTTTTCCGACATGCAAAAGCTGAAAGAGTAATCACCAAAGGGCTCACATTCTAAGAAATGTTATAAACATGTCCTTCAGACAGAAGAAAAATGTACCATTTGGAAATATACCTCTAGACAAAAAGGAATGAAGAACACTGAAAACAACTATGTCGGTAAAATACAAACTAGTTTCCTTTTATTTAAATCTCTTTATAACACAACTGACTGTCTAGACAAAAATAATAATATGTAGAACCAAATTACATGACAACAAGAACACATATTTCCTGGAAGGGAGGGGTATAAGTATATTGTTGTAAGTTTCTTATGTTAGATGTGAAGATGTATCACTGAAAGGAAATATTTGAAAGGTTAGAATGGTTGCTATAAACCCTACATAAACCAGTAAAATAACAAGCAAAGAGTTATAACTACTAAATTCCACAAAAAGGAGATAGAACCAAAAAAAGTTACATTAATTCAAAAGAAAGCAGAAGAAGAGGGGAAAATGACCCATAAACAAAAGGGGCATAGACAAATGAAGTAATACATTGATAGATATAAAGCTAATGAGATAAATATTTAAATTAAAAGCAAACAGTAAATACCCCATAGGCTAAAATCAAGACTCACTTATAGGTTGGCTGCAAGAAATACTCTTTATAAAGACACAAATACCTTTCATTTAATTAATTTAAGTTAAAAGAATAGAAAAAGGTATGCCATGCTAACACTAACTGAAGGAAAGCTGGATATTAATTTTAATTATTATTATATAATATTAAAATCAGTAACTGTCAGAGCAAATGTTCTCATAGAAAAAGATGGTCACTGCATAATTATAAAGAAACCAATTCTTTTCTAAACACTTATTCACCTAATAACAGAACTTTGAAACACATGAATCAAAAATGATAGAGCTGTACAGAGAAATAGATAAATCTACAATGTAATCAGAAATCCCCAATATTTTCAATAATTGATAGAACAAATAGAAAACCAGTAAGGATATAGAAGATTGGAACAATATCAGTATCTACCTTCTCCTAGTGGACTTGTTTTTAAAAGGATTTTAAGATTTTATTTATTTATTTATTTGACTGTATTGAATCTTCATTGCTGTGTGTGGGCTTTCTCTACTTACAATGGGCAGGGAGCTCCTCTCTAGTTGGCAGTGTGCAGGCTTCTCACTGTAGTAACTTCTCTTGCTGCAGAGCACGGGTCTCTAGGGTACATGCGCTTCAGTATTTGTGGTGCGTGGGCTCAGTAGTTGTGGCTCGCTTAGTCGCCCCTAAGGCATGTGTAATTTTCCTGGTCCAGGGATGGAAGCATTGTCCCCAGGCAAACCATTAACCACTGGGCCACCAGGAAAGTCCTCTAAGCGACATTTATAGAAGCTGCTGCTGCTGCTGCTGCTGCTAAGTCGCTTCAGTCGTGTCCAACTCTGTGAGACCCCACAGACAGCAGCCCACCAGGCTCCCCTGTCCCTGGGATTCTCCAGGCAAGAACACTGGAGTGGGTTGCCATTTCCTTCTCCAATGCATGAAAGTGAAAAGTGAAAGTGAAGTCGCTCAGTTGTGTCCGACTCTTAGCGACCCCATGGACTGCAGCGCACCAGGCTCCTCCTTCCATGGGATTTTCCAGGCAAGAGTCCTGGAGTGGGGTGCCATTGCCTTCTCCATTTATAGAAGAGTACTCCATAAAACTGGAGAAGGTAATGGCACCCCACTCCAGGACTCTTGCCTGGAGAGTCCCAGGGACAGGGGAGCCTGGTGGGCTGCCATCTATGGGGTCACACAGAGTCGGACATGACTGAAGTGATTTAGCAGGAGCAACTCCATAAAACATGAAATAGTTGTACTCATTAAATTCCAAGATATCATAATGATAGAAAATTCAGGCCAAAAAAAGAAGTAAAATTTTGAATTGTTTTAGTCTCTCCCTGCATTGACTACATGCTTGTATTTCTGCAGTAAATCTAGTGAATCTTCTTGGACTTTTCCTCTTTAAATAATTCTGTATATTTCTCCAAGAAATATTTCCTAACTCTTAGGTTTCTGAATTTTCCCTTGATTTAAACTGCCAAGTGGATTTGTTCTAGAACCAAACCATAGAAGTTTCCCTCATGTATCCCACCCAAAAGTCTGACTATATTTCCCATAGATTTTAGTATTAATCTTCTATTCTTACTTGGACTGCAAGGAGATCCAACCAGTCCATTCTAAAGATCAGTCCTGGGTGTTCTTTGGAAGGAATGATGCTAAAGCTGAAACTCCAATACTTTGGCCACCTCATGTGAAGAGTTGACTCATTGGAAAAGACTGATGCTGGGAGGGATTGGGGGCAGGAGGAGAAGGGGACGACAGAGGATGAGATGGCTGAATGGCATCACCAACTCAATGCACCTGAGTTTGGATGAACTCCAGGAGTTGGTGATGGACACGGAGGCCTGGCGTGCTGCGATTCATGGGGTCGCAAAGAGTCGGACATGACTGAGCGACTGAACTGAACTGAACTTACTGGATTATACTGTTTCTTAAGTAAATTATTTTCATCCTTCACCCCAACACCTTTCTCACACTTCTGCACACTTCTCTATCATCCCCATGAAATCTGCAACTCTATAATAGGGTTTGTGTGTATTTATGACCATTCATGTGATTTTATACTGAAGCAAAGATAACAACATCTCCTCCTTTCCCTATGATCAAGAAATGAGAAATCTAATTTTGAAAGCATGTGAGCAAATACAGTTCTAATGCTTACTAAGTAAAGAAGAATAAAACATTGTTTTTCTGTTTCCTAGAAAAAGGGATTTCACTTTCCATTTCCTGGGATGCTGTGAAATGAGCTCAAAATTAATATGTAGAGACCTGTTCAGTGGTCAACATATTCAGACAGATATCCACTCATATGAAAGTGTGCATATGTATATATTAGATGAATCCAGTTTCTATTACATCAAACTATAAATTCTTATGTAAGTCATTTAGTATTCCTGACCCTCAGTTTCTTCAGCATAATAGGAGCATAAGAACCCCTGCTGTGCTGCTACAGGGTTGTTAAGAGTGTTATAAGGAAAATAGGACCTTAAAGAGCTTTAAAATTTTATTCAATTCTTTATTATTGAGAGACCTTTATTATTTGTAGAGTTGGTGTGAAATATAAGTAATGTTAGTGATTTTCAAAGTTTTAGTTGTAAAACTTAGGTATCACATTTGATTATATATAGTCAAAACATTCACAGTTTGTTAAAAGTTTATGTGAGAGTATTGAGTTTTATCTTGACTCTTCCTGTTATAGTTTATATTTAAGCAAGTTATGTAATTTCTTTGAATCTTAGTTCACCATGAATTGAAAGTAAGAGGATACATTCTGAGTCAAGAATATGTGGGAGAATCAAATGAGTTAATATAAGAATTGCATTACAAGGTACACATATACACAGTCTCCTGTGCTTCATACATCAATACCAAGATAAAGGCATAAAGAATATGAGAAACTTTTAACATGAGTTTGAGCAAACTGTGGGAAATAGTGAAGGACAGGAAAGCCTGGAGTGCTACAGTCCATGGGATCGTAAAGAGTCTGATGCAACTTACAGGCTGAACAACAACACCAATTGGGAAAATGAATTATTTAGTACATTTCTTTGTTCACATCAGACCCTCAATTCATTTCATAATGTAGTGATTCTTCCTGGTGACCCCAGGGAACTTTTCGTGATATATGAAGACACAACTAGGGGGCTGAAGAATGGTAAGGGCATCAATCAGGTGGTGGTAAGAGAGGCTGATAAAAAATGATATTGTGCAAAGGCAGCTCCCAACAACACATTATCTGGCCCCAAATGTCAAGAGTTCCAAGGTTGCAAAATCCCAGTGATGAATAAATAAAGAACATGCAGGATTCTATTCCTCATATATGTACAGCTTCTAACAAATGAAAAATCCGTTTGTGCTCAGAGAAAAAGACAAACCAAAAGGATATATTCTGTGATTTTTCTTTTTTTTTTTGCCTCTTCTTTTTTTTGCTCATATTTTTCCATAGACATTTCTCAAGTTTTGTCAGAGTTAGTGGTCAGCTGGGTTCAATAAAACAACCACATCTTGTGGAGAAGCCCTGACTATTGTCATAATAAAGCTAGAACATTGTACCCAGGATGTGACATTACTCTTGATTCATCTTTTTTTTCTTGCAAGATACTTAAATTATTTCTTAGAAGCTCTGTATATGTCTGACTATATAAGCTGTGTGCAAGATATGGGCTGGTTTGTGCTAGAGATATAGTCTTCCAAATCTTGAGTCCTTTTATTAAGACCCTAGCAGGATCACAACTTTTAATTATGATTGGCAGGGATCATGCATTTCTTGTGTATGCCAACTTTATCAGAATTTTTTAAAATGAAGGAAAACCTTGCAAATGTACCATAAAGCCTTGTATCCATATCTAGACTAGTAACAATTTCTAGCTGGTCAAGACAGATATCCAATTTTCATTGATAACTCCAGATCATAAATCCTGTACACATGACCCTTCAAAGGATTCTTTATCTCATGTTGTATGCCAGGGTATTGCTTCTCCAATCAAGAATTCGTTTACGTGTGGCAGCACAAATGCACAGACGTTCAAAGGCACAAAGGCAAGTGATAACGCTGCATATTGGGGGGCAATAAAAGCCACATGGGTGACATGAACATATGTCAAGATTACACTGGCCCGTTATTTTTTAAATATTTTATGGTTGTAGAAGAGGGTAAGGACATTAAGATAGATTAGCCATAATGTCGGTCCTCACCAAGCTGAATTAATTAATACTTGGATGGTTACTTGAGATTAAACAAATGACTTACTATTGTTCTTAGGGTAAAAGCCAAAATCCTTTAAATGGTGTGCAAAGCTAACTCTGTTTTAGGGCCTTGAATCCTGTCCTCCCCATCTAGTCTTTACCTAAGATCTTTTTTCAGTCCCAACTGTCATGCCCCTGTTGAGATGGTAGCCTAGACTCCACCTCTTCAGACACTTGTCTCTGATTGTCTGTGACATGTATCTCTCTTCTTTATGTTCCCTATTGTGATTTTAATGTTAAATGTGTCAATGTACTTATTTGGTGAATCTCCTGAGATTGTAAATTCTATAACTAAAGCCAGGACTGTGATAATATTCACTCACCAGTTTATCTCTGGTGTCTCTACATGGTACCTGCTACCTACTGGGCTTTTCAATAAATCATTATCGAATAAAGAAATGCATAAATGAGTAAAAAGATGAATCTACACACCCTATGTGTTTTCTCCAGCCATTCTAGGCACAGGGGAACAAAATAAAATGTACAAGTTATACTTATGAAAATATTTCACAGTCTGATAGGGAACTTAGATATTGGAACATACAAAGCAAAATAAATATTTAAAATGTTTTGATAATATTATATAAAATAGTTATAAGAACACTGAAGGAGGAAAATGCACAGACTTTCTTTTACCTCCTGGAGAGCAAGGTATCAGTTTCATTTCCATTGGCTTACCACATTCTAATAAAAATATTCTTCTTTCTGTCATTGTTTATTTTCTTAAGAAACTTGGTCACACTTAAGTCCTTTGTAATTTTTTTACATATATTTGAACCTCTGCCTGTACCACTCTGTCTCCATTTGCTTATTCAAGGATCATTTCCTAAGAGACATCTGCCTAATAATCAAGTTTATGGTACTCTTCACTCCTCCTTGGTATTTTTCACTCTTGCTCTGCTCATACTTTTTCATAGTACTTATCACCATTTTAAAATGTATTGCTAATTTATTTGCTAATTTTCTATTTTTTCTACCCTTTAGAATGTGTTACAAGGGGACAATTTTTCTTTTTCCGCATGTTCTCTCTGACATCTCAAAGAGGGTCTGTAGCTGAAGAAAACACAGAATAATATTTTTTTAAGTGAATATATGATTAGGGAAAGAAAGAATGCATAACTGGAGAAGACCTTAGAAATTCTAAAATTTGAATTTGATCTCACAGAGTGAAAAATAATTTCTTACTCAAAAAAGACAAATTTGAGGGAGAAGTAAAGTGCGTAGTCACTGAGGGAGTCATGGTATGTTAAGGATTTTTTTTTTCTTCTAAAGCATCATATGTTTCTTTTGGCAGGTACTAGAGACAGGCAGCAAAAGTAGAAAGATGAGATTAAGGCAAAGTATAGAAGGATCTCAAAGTTAATAAATTCATCTTCTCTTCTCTGAGCAATAGGAAGTCGTAGAAGGCAATTAGACTGGTAAATGAAATGATGTATTTTGCATTTTAGGAAGATCAATTCAACAGTTGGATGGAAATGAAATGGAAAAGATAGTGGCTGTTGGCCAAGAAACCAGCTGGAAGACTGTTGCCAAAATCTGGGGTGTATTTATAAAGCATCTCCTATATGACTCTCAGTTTTATTTTCTTTAAAACATGAATTTGACCATTATAATGTTAAAAAAAGGCTTTAAATATCTATTCTTCTGCTACTATTTCGTTAAAAATTTTGCGTACTTTTATTTTAAGTTTATCAAGATAGGGAAATATAAAGGGAAATAAGAAAGATCAGAGATATTTTCTTAAGCCTGCTTTATTTAACAGGCATGTTATCAAAGGTTAAACTATATAGATGCATTCATAAGTAGAGGGTGCAAAGAGGCCAACATAATACACACCAAAAAAGTAAGACCAGAGGAGAAGGTCAGTATTACCATAGGAGACTCGATAGATTAAAGGATTGCATATTTAGAAGAAAAACAGTGATATTAAAATTAGAAGTACTGGCAGGTATCAGAGTGACAAAGACCACTATGAGGGCGAAAGGCAGATTTGAATGCAAAATACCGGGACTCAGCCTGACCCAGCCTCTGGTTCTGACTCTGATCCTTGCTAGGAGAATGACACTGAGTGAGACTATTCCTTCCCTCTCAGATTCACTTCTTTTCTCTCTCAAATGAAGACATTGGTATCAATAGGTAATTAAAGCAGGGATCCCCTGCTTCCAAATATACTTAGTGATGGAGCTTTGAGAGCTACACTCAGTGTTTTAGAACTCCAAAGGGAATTCTACATTTTCCAATGATAGAGTTAAGAAGTTATCCACAACATCAGAGTTCTTTTTCATGACTCAAGATAGGATTCACTGTAGTCATTTTGTGTTGCTGATGGCTCTCATTAGTGATAATATATTCTGGGCTCACAGAAACTGAAACATTGTTGCTGCATTGATATTATTTAATTCCCAAACATTTACCAAACTTGGAGCAGAGGGTAAACATACAAAACTAAATCGATGCATAAGAAAGTAGCTCAGATTTGGGGAACCAAATGGTGAATGGATGTTGATCATTCCAGGTCCTTCACTTGTTTTCTCCTTATAACTTTTCAGGGAAAGTAGATAATACAGTTTTCCTTTGCCAGCCTCAGAGAGACAACTGTCAGAAAATTTCCTCAACAGAACAATGAAGAGTTAATATTATGAAATGCTAATTTGTGAAAGGGAAACACACAACTGGGGATCTCAGGCCTATTTTGTCATTCCTTCTAAAGTTTTCTATTGATGATGAGATCTATCTCAGATTATAGGAGCCCTGCATGGATTTTTCTTATGCCTTTGGAACTAATTGTTGACTTTACACATGAGATAAATTACCCTCTTTCTGAAACTTCTCATTTTCCCCCAGTGATAGAGGGTTCATGATTTCTTCCTAGTTATTTGGCAAGAAAGTTGGCTTTCCTTTTGATAGAGAATAATTTAGAGAATGTAGAAATGTTGGCCTTAGTGGAAACAAGATTTCCAAGTTTGTCTAGGGCATTACAGGATACAATTCTAGGAGCAACTGTGACCTGAGAAATTGGTGGAATGTGGACAGTTATTAATTGGCATCAGAATAACCTCTGAAGCCCTGTTAGGAGTGGCCTACCATTACACATGTATGATCGATACATATTAGACTTTGCTGGAGCCGACCTGGTTTAGGAGTTTTTACCTCCAAGTCTAGTTATGAATAGGGCCCCCTTTCACTGTCAGAAATGGCCCACTTTGGATGACATACTAAATACTCATAATATTTAAATAGAACTGGGTCTCGAATCCAGATTTCAGAAGTTTCATATAGTTTCTGCTCCATGACTTGGGTGTACCCAGCTGGAGTCAGGCAGGTATCCTTGATTTGTGATTTTTGGCATGGTGCTCAGTTCTACTTCTCTGGTTCACCTGATTCTGATTAACTTGGGAATTAGATTTTAGTTACCCTATCTGGACTTATGAAAAGGTTTCTTTTTTAAGGGGGAGTAGGGAGTAGGATTGGAGAAGGCAATGGCAACCCACTCCAGTACTCTTGCCTGGCAAATCCCATGGACAGAAGAGCCTGGTAGGCTGCAGTCCATGGGGTCGCACAGAGTCAGACACGACTGAAGCAACTTAGCAGCAGCAGCAGGGAGTAGGATGATTTATATCCCTAGAAAATATCCAAGATCCACTCTCCATTCTCCACAGTGTTACCTTTGAATCAGATCGGAGCAATTAGTGTAGAACCTGGCTGGGTTCCAGACACCAATTTCTGTCTATTTTAGGCCTGTCAATTTCTTGTTAGCATGTTTCTCCTGGGGAAAGTTAGACTTGGGATCTTGAGTCGATCATTTATTTACCCTCTGACCACATATATGATAGTAGGACTTCATCAGTTTTAGGTACTTTTCCATTTCCTCAACTCTAAAAGGGAGATGTGCCTTCATTCAGAAAAATAATAAACATGTAAGACAATTACTGACTATTATATGGCATAGAGTAGTTGTTGATGAAATGCTAGTTCTCACTTTTCCTAACCTGAAAATATTAAATAAAGATATCAGGAATTTGACATGCAACTGTGTTGGTTACTACGAGTGAAATGACACAGAACATACAAGACGCACACAAGAGACATACGCTCTGGCCAGAGGAACAAGAACTGCGCGCACCAGCAAGCTTGCGGTTTATTTATATACATCCCCTCTGGGCAGAATTCCAGACTGTATGACTAAGCCTTCTTAGTACAGCGCATGTGCATAAATGTTATCATATAGCAAAAGGGAGTGAAATTCCAGCTTACTGCAGAGTCTGTCCAGAGCCCTTATCATAAGAAGGGAATGTTCCCTTATTAGCAAGGGACCATTAGTCTCAAGGCTGTGTCCGTCTCTTTGGCAGAAATCCTGTTTGCAAGCAGCACATCTCCACTTTCCCTATTGTGGCTGCATTAACCCTTCAAACTGTTTAGAAACTGTGACACTTTTGACCTAAAATATTAGTTTCCATGATTTTAAATACTCTAGGTATCTCATATAAGTGGAACCATACAGTGTTTATATGTCTCTTTATTTCACTTAGCATGGTGTCCTCCAGGTTCATCAGTATTGTAGCATGTGACACCACACGATGTCTTTTTTTTTTTTTTCCTTTTAAGGGTGAATAATATTTCATTGTGTTTTCCAGGTGGCTCAGTGGTAAAGAATTTTTCTGCCAAGCAGGAGACATGGATTCAGTCCCTGAGTTGGGAAGATCCCCTGGAGAAGGAAATGGCAACCCACTCCAGTATTTTGCCTGGGAAATCCCATGGACAGAGGAGCCTGGTAGGCTACAGTCCATGGGGTCACAAAGAGTCTAACATGACTTAGCGACTAAACAACAACAAAAATATTTCATTGTATGCGTGTGCCACCTTTTGTTTATCCAGTTATCCCACTACAAGATGATCTGAGTTGCTTCCACTTCTTGGCTATTGTTGACAATGCTGCAGTGAACATGGGTATGCAAATATCTGTTCAACATTTTGCTTTTCTTTATTTTGTATATATAGCAGAATGAAATATCAGAGAGGTATCAAACATATCTGATTGGAATGAGATTATTTTTTGTTTCTTATGGTGATCTGACCAAAATGTTTTTGAGAGTCTTAGATTATGTATGAAAGAATGTACTTGAATAATTGATTCAGGGAAACTTCCAGGTGTTAATAGGCACAGAACATTTGCATCATAAAATATCATTTTGCATCCTGATTTCCTCATTACAGGAGATGCATATGATTGAGAGTAATAAACATGATACCTTGTAAAACAGAGACCCAGGGAACTGAATTGTCCCTGCGTTTGGTGCACCCTGATTAAATAAGGTGTCATCAGGTCCTCAGGAACTTCATCCTTATCTTAAGAAAAATGCATTGCCAATTGCAGTAGGGTATTGCCTGCATGAAACAACTGTGATATAACAATGACTACAAAGCCTTTTAATGAAAAAGCAGGAAAAATCAGTGATGATGACTGAGGGAAAATACAAAGTTCTATTGATGAACTTTAGTATTTATAAATATCAAGGCCTAAATAAATAAATATAATAAAATAAATAAATACAATGAAAGGCACAAAGAAAAAAATAACCTATCCTTTATTGGGAAATTGAATCTCAATGTGCCCCATCTCTTCAGTTGTGTCCAACTCTCTGTGACCCTATAGATTGTAGCCGATCAGGTTCTTCTGTCCATTGGAGTCTCCAAGCTAGAATACTGGATTGGGTTGCCATGCCTTGTTCCAGGGAATCTTCATGACCCACGAATCGAACTTGCATCTCCTGCATTGCAGGCAGATTCTTTAGCCACTCAGCCGCCTGGGAAGCCCTAGAATATCGATGAGAAGTTGTGAAAGTTAAGTCGCTCAGTCGTGTCGAACTCTGTGCGACCCTGTGGACTGAAGCCCACCAGGCTCCGCCGTCCCTGGGATTCTCCAGGCAAGAACACTGGAGTGGGTTGCCATTTCCTTCTCCAATGCATGAAAGTAAAAAGTGAAAGTGAAGTCACTGAGTTGTGTCCAACTCTCAGCGACCCCATGGACTGTATCCTACCAGAATCCTCCGTCCATGGGATTCTCCAGGCAAGAATACTGGAATGGGTTGCCATTTCCTTCTCCAGGGGATCTTCCTGACCCAGGGATAGAACCCAAGTCTTCCACATTAGAGGCAGACACTTTAACCTTTGAGCCACCAGGGAGAAATATCAATTGTCACCATCAAAAAATATTACATGTGCTACGTTTCCCTAGTTAACTCAAATAGAAATCAACTGACCCCATTCTTTCTCCTCCCACATTTTAATTTGTGACATATACTAATAAAATACTAAAAAATAAATTCCAAATCTCAGGAGCCATTTATGTGTCTACTTAAAGTCCCAGAAACAAGTGACATAAATTTATTGGAGACATCGGTTTACAGGGTGGCAGAAAATTTACAAACTTACAGACTCAGGCAAGGAGATCTTATTGAAACCATGCAATAGAAACACAGGTTCTTTCAAAAGCAATATATCTGAAAGTGGTTCTCATTCTTATCTTAGTATCACATAGGCAGTTTGTGAAAATCCATTGACTGCTATCTACCAACTGGTAGAAATAGAAGTGTCTCACTCAATCTCTAGGTTTAATCATAGTTTCCAAGATTTCTATGACATACTGTATAAATGACCTCTCCATAAGTAAGTAGCAAGGGAAAACCTGGAGGAATGTCTTCTCAGGGGAGACCTTTTGTGTGTGTGTGTGTGTGTTTTCCTTTTTTCTCCCCTCCGTTTAGAGCCTTGAGTCAAAGACTCGTACACACAGAGATTTATTCTTTACTGAAGTTTTAGCTCTTCAAGTGTCTCAATGTTAATACTTGACCTTGTCTGGTCCATTGTTTTGTCCATTTCTCCCTTGAGGCTCATTGGATCAGAATTGACTAATGCCCACAGGATAGCTAAAGTATCAAAGGTTTGTAGCTTCTACTGAAAAGTTTGACCCTTAGGGATTTCCCTTAATATCTTGTAAATTCAACTGAGCAATTGAATGCACTTTTGCTATTGTTTTTCCAATATTTTAAGAATGCTAGAATGGTTAGTTTTTCAGGAATGGAGTCTATCATATGGCTGAAAACAATGTCAAATTATTCTGCTTCTACTAACAAGCACAATAATCCTTAAAAGGCATTACCACATCCAGAACTTCTTACTAAGTGAATTTCCTGGAAAATTCATTACTCTTTTGAATCAATGAAATTCTCTCCTGGTGAGTACTGCCATCCCCAGGCATGCAGTTTTCAATTCTTTATAATGAACTGCAAGGTCTTAACAGAATACAGAAAGCTTTCCCAAAGCAACTTTGGTTCTCATGCCTGCTTCACTCTCAACAAGGCTTGTCTCATACGCTGATAACAGAGTACTAATATTTCCCACTTCTGACATTTATGTCATATTTTTGCCATTATCTTGAAAACCCTTCTTATATTTCATTACCTTGTTCCTCTTCTTCATCTGTGACAACTCAAGTCAGGTGATACATATTTTGCAAAGACTTCTTCAATCCCTAAAACTAACCTGTATGTCCATCTTTCTTCTTAGCCAAATGGTGCTTTTTCAGTTCAGTTCAGTTCAGTCGCTCAGTCATGTCTGACTCTTTTTAGCAGTTACCGTAAAATTATACACAATGAAGAGTAAATATATTATCCCAAATTCCTTAATCTACGTTCCAGGTACAATGTTTCACCAGCTTCTTGTATACCCAAGAGAAATAACCTAAGCAAATACATATAAGTGATTATCTTTTAATTTGTTAATCAAACTAAACTGTATAAATTATTATTTATTTCTATTTTTTATTTCCTAGTTGTATATACTATATATTGTTCTATACACATGGTACTTTATAAACCAATTATCATAGTTTTCACAATGCATTTAAGTTACTGGCTTACACATGTGTTTTGTAATTGAGCAATTTCCACCTTTAAAGACAGGGGGTAGCTTGCTCATCTGTGTAGCTGGATGTCAACAAGGGTGGTGGGCATGAAGACATTCAGGATATAGTTATTGAACAAATGAAAGTGAGTTTAGTTTGTACTCGTTAATGTATTTTTATTTCACCAAGTAATGTTCATACTATATCAACATTGCTTAGGAAACTCCATTAACTATTATGTTAATGTTTGAGTTTTATAGGGACAATGCTATTCCCCTTAAATTGTGAAGCAAATTTTATTGTACTCAATGTGGCTTAAAAAAAAAAGAAAACCACAGATTAGGAATTTGAAGTACCTTGAACACCGGTTCACTTAAGGAGAGAAACAATTCAAAAAGCCATCACTAACATCCTCCTGCACAAGCATTGCGTGTGTGGAATAAGCTTTGCCCTTTTGAAAATTTCTAGCTGACCTTTAGAGAAAGCAGAGCTTCTGGAGCTCAGCAGTAATCACATAGTGTCACTAGTATTATTACCAATTTTGAACAAAGAAAACTCATGAAACATTTAAAAGGATGTCTTTGGTTACTTAACAGTTTTTATGTTTTAAGCTCATGAATAGAAATGGGCTTTTAAAAACAGTAAATATTTAAATGCAGGTCTCATCTGTGTGTGTGTGTGTCTGTATGTGTGTGTCCGTGTATGTGTGTGTGTGTGTGTGTTTGTGTGTATCTGGAAGTCTTGATCTGCTACTTACTAGTTTTACAATTTGATCATTTTCTGTAATTCTTATTCCCCATTTCTTTTCCTGTAAAACTGTCATAGTCTCAGTGAGGCACATAGCACAGTATCTTTGAGGGACTGGATACTGAAAGAAACACAAAAGTTACGGAGCACACTCCCTGACACAGTGGAGGAAAGACTTGGCTGTTAGTTGGAAGTCAGGGGTTCTAGTTCTGGATTTGCTGCTAACTTCCTTTTGATCATTCCCCACTAGTGATCAATGAGGTGTGTGGACTGGATGCTCAGAGCATCCCTTTCCATCCTTCAAGCAGAAGAACATCATTTATGCTTCCTCCGAGGGGCATAGCTTTTCACTCAACTTCATTTTAAGTTTACAACACATTCCTTCCCCATGTCATGCCTGATTTTCAAGAACTTACTGAAGAATCAGCACTTCTAAAATTGGGAAATATACCAAGGAAAAATAAATACAAGGGGAATGCCTGATGAAAAAAAGAGTGTTGAAGAAAAGGGAGGGAAAATTCCAAAATGGCACCTCCATAGTAGGTCTAGGAAGCAATCCATGTAGGCTGGGACAGGGGACTATGGGAATCTCAATGGAGATCTTCAGGGAAAAGAAGAAAGAAAAACAAGACACAAATAAATTGTCTGGTTTTTTTTGACTGTTTAATGCGTTATACTGAAAAACTTTTTTAAAGAGCCCTGGGAAAATGTAGAAAACTTGGATTTTCACAGAAAAATGGCTTTAAAAATGAAATGGTTATTAATAAAACAAAAACAGTTGTTCAAAACAGACAAATAAGTCATAATTTATTTCTTGGCTCACTAATGGACACTATTTATATACATATAGAAATAACAATGAAATATGTATCTGGAAAGTGAGATGCAATTTATTTGGTGGAAGGGAGAAAGGGCAGAAGTGTGAAAGAACTCAATCACATCGAAAATAAAAGAGAAACAAATTTGACTAGGTGGGAGATAATAGGTTGCATGTATTGTTTAGACATAGGAAGGTGAACACCGATATACATTTCTAAATGAACTAAAAACTAAAAACTTGCAGAGTGGGGAGAGCTGCTTCTGGTAGCAGCCTACAGATAAAAGAAGGAAAATATTGGCTACATTTAACTGCTGCTTTTCAACCAGATACATGGTCTCTTTTTTTTTTTTTTTCCTATTAAGCATTAAAATAAGGCTGCCGAGTAACAGATACAAAGGAACTTGTTAACTATGGCATATGGGGAATGGGATTTCAGTCTCTCTGAGTATTGACAGTGCTAAATGTATTATTTTACCCATTTCCTACAGACATGTTATATGATAAAATGTGTTATCAACTAACATTATAAAGCAACAGAGCAAGGTTTGAGGAAATCATGATGTCAACAGATAGTAGTAAAAGAATCACATTTGAATCTTTTGATTATAAATAACATGTTCTTGCCTTCGCAGAGTACTACCACAATTACAGTCTCTAAAAACGTCTACTCTAGTTAGTTGACTGAGAGACAAGAACTTTGGAGTTGCTTATGACCCCTTCTACTCCTACCTCTGGATGAATAGGACCACTTCAGACACAATATCTCACACCTGTCCAAGGGAAAGTCTGACGTCAGGGATCCAAGTCCTAGGAGCCTCTTGCTACCTTGTTCAGTTGAGTTCAGTGGCTCAGTCATGTCCAACTCTTTGCAATCCCATGGACTGCAGTACGCCAGGCCTCCCTGTCCATCACCAACTTCTGGAGTATACTCAAACTCATGTCCATTGAGTCAGTGATGCCATTTAACCATCTCATCCTCTGTCGTCCCCTTCTTCTCCCGCCTTCAATCTTTACCAGCATCAGGGTCTTTTCCAATGAGTCAGTTCTTCACATCAGGTGGCCAAAGTATTGGAGTTTCAACTTTAGCATCAGTCCTTCAAATGAATATTCAGGACTGATTTCCTTTAGGATTGACTGGTTAGATCTCCCTGCAGTCCAAGGGACTCGCAAGAGTCTTCTCCAACACCACAGTTCAAAAGCATCAGTTCTTTGGTGCTCAGCCTTCCTTATAGTCCAACTCACATCCATACATGACTACTGGAAAAACCATAGCTTTGACTAGCCGGACCTTTGTTGGCAAAGTAATGTCTCTGAGACAGCAAAAGAGACACAGATGTAAAGAACAGACTGTTGGACTCTGTGGGAGAAGGCGAGGGTGGGATGATTTGAGAGAATAACATTGAAACATGTATATTATCATATGTGAAATAGAGCGCCAGTCCAGGTTTGATGCATGAGACAGGGTGCTCAGGGCTGGTGGACTGGGATGACTCTGAGGGATGGGATGGGGAGGGAGGTGGGAGGGAGAGTCAGGATGGGGAACACATGTACACCCATGGCTGATTCATGTGAATGTATGGCAAAACCCACCACAACATTGTAAAGTAATTAGCCTCCAGTTGAAAAAACAATAGATCATCTTCTTGAAGATGGAAAGCATTTTGGATTCATGTCATGTCACTTGCCATTCATTTCAAAGTAATAAAATGGTCATTTTCTGTTAAAAATATATATGCTCTTTAAGTTGTTCATAACTTTTCTTCCAAGGAGTAAGTGTCTTTTAATTTCATGGCCACAGTCACCATCTGCAGTGATTTTGGAGCCCCCAAAATAAAGTCTGTCACTGTTTTCACTGTTTCCCCATCTATCTGCCATGGAGTGATGGGACCAGATGCCATGACCTTAGTTTTCTGAATGTTGAATTTTAAGCCAAGTTTTTCACTCTCCTCTTTCACTTTCATCAAGAGACTCTTTAGTTCTTCTTCACTTTCTGCCATAAGGGTGGTGTCATCTGCATATCTGAGGTTATTGCTATTTCTCCTGGCAGTCTTGATTCCAGTTTGTGCTTCATTCAGTCCAGCATTTCTCATGATGTACTCTGCATATAAGTTAAATGAGCAGAGTGACAATATATAGCCTTGACATACTCCTTTCCCAATTTGGAACCAGTCTATTTGTTCCATGTCCAGTTCTAACTGTTGATTCTTGACCTGCATACATACTTCTCAGGAGTTCAGGTCAGGTGGTCTGGTATTGCTATCTTGTTCATTATGGCAATAGCCTTACAGTTCAACAGATTAAAAAAGAAAGGAAGAAAGAAAGAAACTACAAGGAAAACACAGGAGTGTTACCAAATTATAGTTACTTGTAGCAGACTTTTACTTGCTGTCCCAGGGAAAAATACAAATAATTAACAACAGTGTGCACAAAACAGACCTGACCAGTAATGAGATAATAATTTTTCTGTGTGTTTAGATGTTGAGTTTGCAATTTTATCCTCCAATGCTTCTGAGTATTATACATTTAGCAATTGCTGATAACACTTGCCATTAACAAAATGATATTCCAGAGGCCAAACCTCAGCACTTCTGGTGAAAGAGAGAATTTCAACATTATAAATAAATATAATTCCATAATCTTAGAACTTTGTTTCTGTGTAAACATTTCAAATATGGATGCAGTCATGGGGCACTTTCTGCCTTTACTATAAACTAATAATATCTGGTACCTGGTGTCTTTCAGTTCTAAGGATAACAAGTAGCAGAGGTTGTAGTAGTACCAATAATAATAATGCAAGTGGGAAATGGTAGAAAATTATAATTGCTTCAATATGATTTCTTCCCTGAAACACCTATTTAAATGCAAGGACCAATGTAGTTTGTGCATGAACAATACTTATTAATGTGTACTTTGTTGTCTTTTAAATGCCACTATTGGTTTATCCATCCACACATGGATGGATGCATGCATGTGTTCAAATGTTTAACAAACATTTACTAGGTACCCACCACCTACCTCGGAGAAGGCAATGGCACCCCACTCCAGTACTCTTGCCTAGAAAATCCCGTGGGCGGAGGAGCCTGGTGGCTTGCTGTCCATGGGGTCGCTGAGGATCGGACATGACTGAGCGACTTCAATTTCACTTTTCACTTTCATGCATTGGAGAAGGAAATGGCAACCTACTCCAGTGTTTTTGCCTGGAGAATCCCGGGGGCGGGGGAGCCTGGTGGGCTGCTGTCTATGGGGTTGCACAGAGTCAGACACGACTGAAGTGACTTAGCAGTAGCACCACCTACCTGATCTGGTTCTATGCCCAGTGGACAAGCATAGTTCATAACATAACCTTTAATAGTAGGAGATGTAACACAAGGACATACTTTCAATATGAAATGACAGAAGGTAATTAAAGTAAATTAAGGCCCCAGCTTGAGTCCAGGGTAAACTCATCTCAGTCTTCTACCTTAGGAGTCCCTGTGCAATTGGTTCTTCTGGGTATTTCTTTCCACAGGAAGGGAGAGAACTAAGACTCAAGGAAATATACCTGGGTCCAAGGGAAGGGTTGATTCTAAACATATCTGCCTCTTGCCTGTCTGTTCTCTAGCCCAACTCCCTCCAGTTCTTCCTGATGGGAGATATTCCAGAAGAATGATTTAGAATTATAGTCTTTCTCTCATCTCTGGTATATCTCCATGTACCTGATGTTGAAAAACTGGAAGAGTCAAGAAGCAGAAATCAGACAATGATCAAAGCCCAGTTTCATTCAACATTCTTCCTATGGATAGGAATATCCTAGAATTTGCAATAAGAAAACACTATTTGTATGATACGCCCTAGTTTCATACTCTGAAATGACCTTAAATAAACCTCACTTGCCCTCTGAGCTATAGGTAGAGAGAGGGAAGGTGAAAGGATGAAAATTTTTTTTTTTTAATTTTGGCTTCAGAGCTAATTGTTTAATAAGAATAGGTGACTACTCTACCTAACAAAAACAGATTTTTGGCTCAGCTTGTTACAAAATTTTCGAGCAGTTTTCCCCTTAAATTTAGCATATTATCTTACGGAACTCTATTTTTGAGGCTATGAGGGGAATTAGGAATCTATAATATATTTAAGTCAAAGCAAATCCTGTGTTCTTTGTTTCAACAACCGGTAGAATAAGGATTTTAAATAGGAATTAAAAAGATAAATTAGATAAGAAAATACAATTTCAGATGTTGTTTACATTTCTAACTTAACACATCTCAAAGCATCTTCAAATATTTATGACATGAAGTTGTCGTTTTTATTCCCTCAGGACAAGGGAAGAGATGTTGATCTTTTACAGATTTTTTCTTCTCTGAACATTGGTGTTTTTTCCCCCAACAAAAGTGTCCTTTCATTGTTTTAATAGCGGAACAAATGGCACTTTCAATCTTGTGTAATTTGGTCTAAATATCTGTCATTTCCTCGGATTAATGCCAGATGGACACTGAGAATATTTCTAAGAATTCACTGCTAAAATAAAGAGAGAGTCCAAATACACACCTGGCCACAAATGATGAGAGTGTGATGGATAACAGAGGCATTTATTCAACAGGAGGATATACAGATGGCTTTGCAATAGAAGTGAAAGATTGAGGTTGACCTCTTAAAGTAAAATGCAACAGAACATGGGCCAGAAGTCTCGTTTGCCTCTTATTTTAAATGACCACAGACTCAGTTCACTAAGCATTTACCACATACAGGACACTAGGCTAACCATAGTTCTCTTGACAAGGTTCAATGCTTATGCCCATTTTAACGATTGAGGAAATAGACTCTAGCAGATTAAGTGATACACCTAATTCACATTTTTTAAAGTGACAGGAGTGAGAGTTTAATCCACAGATTTTCAGGTTTCAACCTGTCTATGCTGCTGCTACTGCTGCTGCTAAGTCGTTTCAGTCGTGTCCAACTCTGTGTGACCCCACAGACAGCAGCACACCAAGCTCCGCCTTCCCTGGGATTCTCCAGGCAAGAACACTGGAGTGGGTTGCCATTTCCTTCTCCAACCATGTGTTCATTGTTATTTGCTTACAAAATTTGTAACAAAACTAGCACATCTTGATAGCTTTCAGAATGTTTTCTCTCCCAATGGATTATGAATATATTGGGGACAGTTTCAATTTTATTTACTTTGTATCCCCCTGTTGCTTTATATTATGGGAACATTTGTTGCTGTTCAGTCACTAAGTCCTGTCCAACTCTTTGTGACCCCACGAACTACAGGAATCCAGGCCTCTCTGTCCTTCACTATCTCCCTGCGTTTTCTCAAACTCATGCCCACTGAGTCAGTGATACCATCCAAACATCTCATCTTCTCTCTCACCCTTCTCCTCTTGCCCTCAATCTTTCCCAGCATCATGGTCTTTTCTAATAAGTCAGCTTTTCTCATCAGGTGGCCAAAGTATCGGAGCTTCAGCTTCAGCATCAGTCCTTCCAATTAATTTTCAGGATTGATTTCATTTAGGAGTGACAAGTTTGATCTCCTTGACAACCAAGGGACTCTCAAGAGTCTTTTCCAGAACCTCAGTTTGAAAGTATCAATCCAATGGAGTAGCCATCATGGTCAACAAAAGAGTCTGAAATGCAGTATTTGGATGCAATCTCAAAAATGACAGAATGATCTCTGTTCATTTCCAAGGCAAAGCATTCAGTATCACAGTAATCTAAGTCTATGCCCCAACCAGTAACGCTGAAGAAGCTGAAGTTGAACGGTTCTATGAAGATCTACAAGACCGTTTAGAAATAACACCCCAGAAAGATGTCCTTTTCATTATAGGGGATTGGAATGCAAAAGTAGGAAGTCAAGAAACACCTGGAGTAATAGGCAAATTTGGCCTTGGAATATGGAATGAAGCAGGGCAAAGGCT
Organism: Budorcas taxicolor; assembly: GCF_023091745.1. Classification (NCBI taxonomy): domain Eukaryota; kingdom Metazoa; phylum Chordata; class Mammalia; order Artiodactyla; family Bovidae; genus Budorcas; species Budorcas taxicolor. The sequence continues at coordinate 33,031,441 of NC_068927.1, read as the reverse complement.
AATAGAGTTTTGCCAAGAGAACACAATGGTCATGGCAAACATCCTCTTCCAACAACACAAGGGAACATGGACATCACCAGATGGTCAACACCAAAATCAGATTGATTATATTCTTTGAAGCCAAAGATGGAGAAGCTCTATTCAGTCAGCAAAAACAAGACCGGGAGTTGACTGTGACTCAGATCATGAACTCCTTATTGCCAAATTCAGACACAAATTGAAGAAAGTAGGGAAAACCACTAGACTATTCAGGTATGACCTAAATCAAATCCATTATGATTATACAGTGGAAGTGAGAAATAGATTTAAGGGACTAGACTGATTGATAGAGTGCCTGATGAACTATGGAATGAGGTTCGTGACATTGTACAGGAGACAGGGATCAAGACCATCTCCATGGAAAAGAAATGCAAAACATCAAAATGGCTGTCTGGGGAGGCCTTACAAATAGCTGTGAAAAGAAAAGAAGCAGAAAACAAAGGAGAAAAAGAAAGATATAAGCATCTGAATGCAGAGTTGCAAAGAATAGCAAGGAGAGATAGGAAAGCCTTCCTCAGTGAACAATGCAAAGAAATAGAGGGAAACAAAAGAATGAGAGAGTCTAGAGATCTCTTCAAGAAAATTAGAGATACCAAGGGAACATTTCATGCCAAGATGGGCTCGATAAAGGACAGAAATGGTATGGACCTAACAGAAGCAGAAGATATTAAGAAGAGGTGGCAAGAATACACAGAACTGTACAAAAAAGATCTTCATGACCAAGATAATCACGATGATGTGATCACTCACCTAGAGCCAGACATCCTGGAATGTGAAGTCAAGTGGGCCTTAGAAAACATCACTACGAACAAAGCTAGTGGAGGTGATGGAATTCCAGTTGAGCTATTTCAAATTCTGAAAGATGATTCTGTGAAAGTGCTGCACTCAATATGCCAGCAAATTTGGAAAATTCAGCAGTGGCCACACGTCTGGAAAAGGTCCGTTTTCATTTCAATTCCAAAGAAAGGCAATGCCAAAGAATGCTCAGACTACTCCACAATTGCACTTATTTCACACCCTAGTAATGCTCAAAATTCTCCAAGCCAAGCTTCAGCAATGCATGAACCATGACTTACAGATGTTCAAGCTGGTTTTGGAAAAGGCAGATGAACCAGAGATCAAATTGCCAACATCTGCTGGATCATGCAAAAAGCAAGAGAGTTCCATAAAAACATCTATTTCTGCTTTATTGACTATGCCAAAGCCTTTGACTGTGTGGATCACAATAAGCTGTGGAAAATTCTGAAAGAGTTGGGAATACCAGACCACCTGACCTGCCTCTTGAGAAACCTATATTCAGGTCAGGAAGCAAAAGTTAGAACTGGACATGGAACAGCAGAATGGTTCCAAATAGGAAAAGGAGTATATCAAGGCTGTATATTGTCACCCTGCTTATTTAACTTATATGCAGAGTCAGTCAGTGCAGTTCAGTCGCTCAATCATGTCCGACTCTTTGCGACCCCACAGTCTGCAGCACGCCAGGCCTCCCTGTCCATCACCAACTCCCGGAGTTCACTCCGACTTGTGTCCATCGAGTCGGTGATGCCATCCAGCCATCTCATCCTCTGTCGTCCCCTTCTCCTTCAGCCCCCAGTCACTCCCAGCATCAGATTCATTTCCAATGAGTCAACTCTTCGCATGAGGTGGCCAAAGTACTGGAGCTTCAACTTTAGCATCATTCCTTCCAAAGAAGTCCCAGGGTTGATCTCCTTCAGAATGGACTGGTTGGATCTCCTTGCAGTCCAAGGGACTCTCAAGAGTCTTCTCCAACACCACAGTTCAAAAGCATCAATTCTTTGGCATTCAGCCTTCTTCACAGTTCATCTCTCACATCCATACATGACTGCTGGAAAAACCATAGCCTTGACTAGATGGACCTTAGTCGGCAAAGTAATGTCTCTGCTTTTGAATGTGCTATCTAGGTTGGTCATAACATTTCTTCCAAGGAGTAAGCGTCTTTTAATTTCATGCCTGCAGTCACCATCTGCAGTGATTTTGGAGCTCCCAAAAATAAAGTCTGACACTGTTTTCCCTGTTTCTCCATCTATTTCCCATGGAGTGATGGGACTGGATGCCATGATCTTCGTTTTCTGAATGTTGAGTTTTAAGCCAACTTTTTCACTCTCCTCTTTCACTTTAATCAAGAAGCTTTTTCATTCCTCTTCACTTTCTGCCATAAGGATGGTGTCATCTGCATATCTGAGGTTATTGATATTTCTCCCGGCAATCTTGATTCCAGCTTGTGATTCTTCCAGCCCAGCATTTCTCATGATGTACTCTGCGTATAAGTTAAATAAGCAGGGTGACAATATACAGCCTTGACATACTCCTTTTCCTATTTGCAACCATTCTGTTGTTCCATGTCCAGTTCTAACTGTTGCTTCCTGACCTGCATACAGATTTCTCAAGAGGCAGGTCAGGTGGTCTGGTATTCCCATCTCTTCCAGAATTTTCCACAGTGTATTGTGATCCACACAGTCAAAGGCTTTGGCATAGTCAATAAAGCAGAAATAGATGTTTTTCTGGAACTCTCTTGCTTTTTCCATGATCCAGCGGATGTTGGCAATTTGATCTCTATTTCCTCAGCCTTTTGTAAAGCCACCTGAACAACTGGAAGTTCGCAGTTCACATATTGCTGAATCCTGGCTTGGAGAATTTTGAGCATTACTTTACTAGGGTGTGAGATGAGTGCAATTGTATGGTAGTCTGAGCATTCTTTTGCATTGCCTTTCTTTGGGATTGAAAGGAAAACTGACCTTTTATAGTCCTGTGGCCACTGCTGAATTTTCCAAATTTGCTGGCATATTGAGTGCAGCACTTTCACAGCATCATCTTTCAGAACTTGAAACAGCTCAACTGGAATTCCATCACCTCCACTAGCTTTGTTAGTAGTGATGTTTTCTAAGGCCCACTTGACTTCACGTTCCAGGATGTCTGGCTCTAGGTGAGTGATCACACCATCGTGATTATCTTGGTCATGAAGATCTTTTTTGTACAGTTCTTCTGTGTATTCTTGCCACCTCTTCTTAATATCTTCTTCTTATGTTAGGTCCATACCATTTCTGTCCTTTATCGTGCCCATCTTTGCATAAAATATTCTCATGGTATCTCTAATTTTCTTGACGAGATCTCTAGTCTTTCCCATTCTATTGTTTTCCTCTATTTCTTTGCAGTGTTTGCTGAGGAAGGCTTTCTTATCTCTTCTTGCTCTTCTTTGGAACTCTGCATTCAGATGCTTGTGCTAAGTTGCTTCAGTCATGTCCGACTCTGTGCGACCCATAGACGGCAGCCCACCAGGCTCCCCCATCCCTGGGATTCTCCAGGCAAGAACACTGGAGTGGGTTGCCATTTCCTTTTCCAATGAGTGAAAGTGAAGTCACTCAGTCGTGTTCGACCCTCAGCGAACCCATGGACTGCAGCCTTCCAGGCTCCTCCATCCAATGTATTTTCCACGCAAGAGTACTGGAGTGGTGTACCATTGCGTTCTCCGTATTTCAGATGCATATGTCTTTCCTTTTCTCCTTTGCTTTTTGCTTCTCTTCTTTTCACAGCTATTTGTCAGAGTACATCATGAGAAACACTGGGCTGGATGAAGCACAAGCTGGAATCAAGTTTGCCAGGAGAAATATCAGTAACCTCAGATATTCAGATGACACCACCCTTATGGCAGAAAATGAAGAGGAATTAAAAAGCCTCTTGATGATTGTGAAAGAGGAGAGTGAAAAAGTTGGCTTAAAGCTCAACATTCAGAAAACTAAGGTCATGGCATTTCGTCCTATCACTTAATGGGAAATAGATGGGGAAATAGTGGAAACGGTGGCTGACTTTATTTTTTAGGGCTCCAAAATCACTGCAGATGGTGACTGCAGCTATGAAATTAAAAGACGCTTACTCCTTGGAAGAAAAGTTATGACCAACCTAGATAGCATATTAAAGAGCAGAGACATTACTTTGCCAACAAAGGTCCATCTAGTCAAGGCTATGGTTTTCCAGTGGTCATGTATGGATATGAGAGTTGGACTGTGAAGACAGCTGAGCATCAAAGAATTGATACTTTTGAACTGTGATGTTGGAGAAGACTCTTGATAGAGAATCTTGGACTCTTGAGAGAGTCTTGGACTGCAAGGAGATTCAAGCAGTCCATCCAAAGGAGATCAGTCCTGGGTGTTCTTTGGAAGGAATGATGTTAAAGCTGAGTTGACTTATTGGAAAAGACTCTGATGCTGGGAGGGATTGGGGGGAGGAGGAGAAGGGGATGACAGAGGATGAGATGGCTGGATGGCATCACGGACTCGATGGACGTGAGTTTTGTCAACTCCAGGAGTTGGTGATAGACAGGGAGGCCTGCCATGCTGCAATTCATGGGGTTGTGAAGAGTCAGACACGACTGAGTGACTGAACTGAACTGAACAGCCTTCTTTATGACCACCACTCACATCCATACATAACTCCTGGAGAAATTATAGCTTTGACTCTATGGAACTTTGTCAGCAAAGTTATGTCCATTTTTAAAACACCGTCTAGGTTAGTTATAGGTATTCTTCCAAGGAGCAAGCACGTTTCATTTTGTGGCTGCAGTCACCATGAACAGTGATTTTGGAGCCCAAGAAAGTGAAATCTGACACTGTTTTCACGTTTTCCCCATCTATTTGCCATAAGGTGATTGGACTGCATGCCATGATCTTCGTTTTTTGAATGTTTTGTTTTAAGCCAGTTTTTTCACTGTCCTCTTTCACCTGCATCAAGAAGCTCTTTAGTTCCCCTCCGCTTTCTGCCATTAAAATGGTATCATATACATATCTGAGGTTCTTGATATTTCTCCCAACAATCTTGATTCCAGCTTGTGATTCATTCATCCTGGCATTCTGCATGATGTACTCTGCATATAAGTTAATAAAGCAGGGTAACAATATACAGCCTTGACATACTCCTTTCCTTATTTCAAACCAGTTGTTGGTTCCATGTCCAGTTCCAACTGTTGCTTCTTGTCCTGCATACAGGTTTCTCAGGAGGCAGGTAATGTGCTCTGTTATTCCCATCTTGTTATGAATATTCATTAAGGATATTCCACAGTTTGTTTTGATCCACACAGACAAAGGTTTTAGCCTAGTCATAGGAAATGCATAGTAATTATCTGATGCACAAAGTTAACATCAACTTTAAAGCTGCAGACAAAGTCAAGTTTCTCTTTTATTTTACTGTCAGTTCCTCCCCTTTTATTCAGACTCTTATTTCACCATCTTTCCATTTCTGTTTTGCCTTGCTGCTAAGCTGCTAAGTCACTTCAGTCTTGTCCAACTCTGTGTGAGCCCAGAGACGGCAGCCCACCAGGCTCCCCCGTCCCTGGGATTCTCCAGGCAAGAACGCTGGAGTGGGTTGCCATTTCCTTCTCCAATGCATGAAAGTGAAAAGTGAAAGTGAAGTCGCTCAGTCGTGTCGACTCTTAGCGACCCCATGGACTGCAGCCTACCAGGCTCCTCCATCCATGGGATTTTCCAGGCAAGAGTACTGGAGTGGGGTGTCATTGCGTTCTCCATCTCTTGCCTTAATTTTATCTAAATTTTGCTTCCATATATTTACCCAAGGTTTAGCTAATCTAGGAATGGTTATCACATGATTACTCTTCTAAGGAACTTGTGTGAACACAGGGATATATGGAAATTGCACGTTAATTTATGATAATTTATAGACAATGAGATGTAATGGATAGACAATGACTGATGCTGGAAACTTTTGCAATAACTTTTATTTTATTTATAAAAACCCATTAATTCCTGTGATAAACAACTTTACAAAACTGTAGAGTGCTGAATAAGGATTGTATGTGCTTTTGGCTTTTAATTAGTCAAGTATTTTTAAATATTTAAGAAATTTGCCTTTTAATGAAAGGTTTAAATATATGACAAGTATAAAACTGGCATCATGCTAAAAACATCTTTGCAGAAGGATCACATATACATCAGATTTAAATAAAAGTCTCTGACAATTAAGATGAATAGAAATCATGGTGGAAATAAGAAGAGTGAAATGTCACAGCTTTAATCAACCATAATCTTAAGTGTGAACAGCTAATAGCTAAAATTAATATGAGAAGCCTAGCAAGGTAAGTACATATTTCAAATGGGAAAATGCAATGAAAGTTGCCAAGAATGAAATTTAAACACACGTAATGAATGCTCTGAGTTTTCCACATTTGAACTATGAAACACATGAATAATCAAAATTCAATTCATGATTATAATAAGAGCTTCTAGAATGGCTCAGTAATGCTAGGTTCAGACAAAATGCAATTGACCCTTGAGCAACATGGGTTTGAACTGTACAGGTTTGAACTGTTGTTTTTTTTTTTAATAAATATGTACCACAGGAATACACAATCCAAGAATGGCTGAATCCACAAATGAAGTACTACAGATATGAAACGCTGGCTTTAAAGTTATATGTGGACTTTGGCTGCTTACAGGGTCAGCACCACTAACACTTGGGTTGTTCAAAGGTCAAGGTATTCCACTGAGGCTGTGGTCCTTTCATCTATGAAATAAAAATGACCATGCATGTGATTCTGTTAAAGGTGAAGTAAACAGAAATGTCCAAATATCTCAAAATGAAAATTAGGCAAGAGAGAGTAGTTAGCATATACTGTTTACATTTATGTATAATTGTGCTTTTGATAAAATTTATATGCTTTACAGATATCTCAATATCTTGTGATGATTCAAAACTAATATTTCTTTTTTAAGATGAGAATTGGAAGTAAAACTCAGATGCAGGTCAAAGCAGTCAACAGAGTATCAATTATGAGTTTCAAAGCAAATTAATCAGGTTTCTTGTTTTAACTCAGCATTTTCTCTCCCTCTTTTAAAACTTCTAATGATTCCTCATTGCCAATATGTTTAGTCCCAAAGCTAGATAACAGAAGGTAAGATTTATATTTATATTTATATTTATATTCAGTTCCCTTATGTAGTGTCTGTCTGTATTACTGCCAAGGAAGCTACATGTGTTTATTCAATCATCAAAAATACTCTGGCATGTACTATGGGGAGGTTGCTGTGCAAGACACTGAGAAGATACAGATGAATAAGAAAATTCTCCATTCTTAATGAGATCAAAATATTCCTATAGAAATAGATAGTTCATTTAAGTGAACATTAGTACTTAGCAGAGGAAATCTCAAGCAAGTACTGAAACAGAAGAAATAAGCATTTAAATTAGACCAGAACATAGTGAATAAGTTTTAGAGATCTACTGTACAATATGGTGCCTATAGTTAAAAACATGGTATCATTAACTTAAAAAATGTCAAAGATAGATCCATGTTAAATGTTCCTAACACACATATACATGCACACAGAGGAAATTTTTGAAGGTAATGAATATGTTTCTTTTCATTGTGGTAAAGGTATCATGTGCATATGTGTATGTCCAAACCCACTAATGGTAGATGTTAAGTATACACAGTTTTTTTTTTTCTTGTTTATCAGTTATACCTTAATAAAACTGTGAAGACATAAATTAGGCTAGAACATATGTTCAGGGAAAACATTAAGTATGAAGAAATAACTTGAGCTAGTAGTTAAAAATAAATTGGGGACTTCCTTCCCTTGTGGCTCAGATGGTAAAGCATCTGCCTACAATGCAGGAGATCAGGATTCAATCCCTGGGTCAGGAAGATCCTCTGGAGAAGCAAATGGCAACCCATTCCAGTACTCTTGCCTGGAAAATCCCATGGATGGAGGAGCATTGTAGGCTACAGTCCATGAGGTCACAAAGAGTTGGACACGATTGAGCGACTTCACTTCACTTCAGTACAGCTGTAGTCCATGAGGTCACAGAGTCAGACACAACTTAGTGACTGAACAATGAATGCATGAGTTAAGTTAAAAAAATTCTAGACAAGTAGAAGAGCATGGAAGCATGACATTGTCTAGACGTGTGGAAGAGCATCGGAGTTTTACTGTTACTGAAACCTGAAATATCCCTTCATGCCTCTGTGCATTGCAAGTGTTAGTCACATTGACTCTACATATATCCCTTTATCTCTTCTGCTATTGGCCCCTGTTAATTTATCAAGATCAAATGAAAATAAAATTATTTCATGAGGCCTGTTTAAGCACTCAAGCTGAGGTATTTATGTCATCCTTTGACTTGGTGGTCAGAACAATGGCACTTATTCTTCTTAGTGGACTCTGTAGTATTGCAACAAGACCCTGTCTTGAAGGCCAGAGTTTCTGATCACCAACTTAATAGAAGAGGAAATAGGAGTGAATTATTACTTACTCAAGCTGAGGTATTTATGTCATCCTTTGACTTGGTGGTCAAAACAATGGCACATATTCTTTTTAGTGGACTCTGTAGTATTGCAACAAGACCCTGTCTTGAAGGCCAGAGTTTCTGATCACCAACCTAATAGAAGAGGAAATAGGAGTGAATTATTACTTACAAAGTTTGGCTCAGTATATGAGTGTGAGATAAATATTGACTCTTCTAGTATATTCCCTGGAGAAGGCAATGGCACCCTACTCCAGAACTCTTGCCTAGAAAATCCCATGGATGGAGGAGCCTGGTAGGCTGCGGTCCATGGGGTCACTAAGAGTCGGACATGACTGAGTGACTTCACTTTCTCTTTTCACTTTCATGCATTGGAGAAGGAAATGGCAACCCACTCCAGTGTTCTTGCCTGGAGAATCCCAGGGACGGGGAAGCCTGGTGGGCTGCCGTCTATGGTGTCGCACAGAGTCGGACACGACTGAAGCGACTTAGCAGCAGCAGCAGTATATTCCCACTAATGAATAGTCATGAAAGAGAGCGGGGAGGCGGGGGGGAAACAGTTGGAAGATCTCTGGGTGGTGTAATTGTCATCCAATATGTGTGAAAATATAGTGGACTGAGACAAGAATGTACTTGGACTCATTCAGTTCAGTCAGTTCAGTTGCTCAGTCGTGTCTGACTCTTTGCGACCCCATGAGTTGCAGCACGCCAGGCCTCCCTGTCCATCACCAACTCCTGGAGTTCACTCAAACTCACATCCATAGAGTTGGTGATGCCATCCAGCCATCTCATCCTCTGTCGTCCCCTTCTCCTCCTGCAGCCACCTCATGTGAAGAGTTGACTTGGACTCATCCGTTCAGTTCAGTTCAGTCGCTCAGTCGTGTCTGACTCTTTGTGACCCCATGAACTGCAGCACGCCAGTCCTCCCTGTCTATCACCAACTCCCGGAGTTCACTCAGACTCACGTCCATCGAGTCACTTATAGGTAGTAGCAAATGGATAACCTCTTTGGTCATGGGCCTAGAAAGAAAATGTTTGGAAGATCATGAATGAGGAGATCTTACCTCAAGGCTTCCCTGGTAGCTCAGCTGATAAAGACTCTGCCTGCAGTGCAGGAGGCTCCAGTTCAATTCCTGGTATAGGCTACCCACACCAGTATTATTGGGCTTCCCTCGTGGCTCAGCTGGTAAAGAATCTGCCTGCAATGCGGGAGACCTGACCTGGGTTCGATCGCTCTGTTGGGAAGATTACCTGGAGAAGGGAGCCGCTACCCACTCCAGTATCACAGCTGGAAGAATTCCATGGACTGTATAGTCCATGGGGTCGCAAAGAGTCAGACATGACTGAGGAATTTTCACTTTTCAGAAAGCAAGCGTGCAGATGGACATATAAGATTGAGCACAGAGTATATTATTTTTATAATATAGGTTAACACCCACCAGAGAACATCAACCACCAGAAAGACAGTAAAAACCAAGGTCACAACATTATCAGCCAACTGACCTCAGTTAGTCTCTTCTATCTCTCTTCCAAAGAGAGATTCATCTTTGTGCACAAACATGCTAGCTGAGATGCTGGGATAGAGGCTTTGTGGGCCTGGACTCCTATTCACTAGGACTGATTTAGGTATGGAACTGTTGAGTGACCAACATGATAGGAACAGAAATCAGTGTTGATGACATCCTCAGAGAAAGAGGGTATTCTGTCTACAGACTGCCTCTGGCCTTGAATTGCAACATCAGCTCTTCTCTAGGTCCCCAGCCTGAAGGTATTAATGTCAGGCTTTTCAGCTTTCTTAATTGTGTGAACCAGTTTCTTAAAATCTCTCGATATAGATATAGATATACATGGATAGATTCTGTTTCACTAGATGAACCTGCCTAATACAACTCTGTAAAAGAGATGAACTCTAGAAAGTACTCTGGAGAAACCAAATTCAAACTTCTGTATTTGTAACATATGACTCTATACTTTAATAAAACATGTAATTTATCCAAATTAAATTTAGATTACAGTAGTTTAAGCAAATATCAATGGGAGTTGTTATGGTTTTATAATATTGTTTATTTTTAAAAGCAGAGTAACATTTCTTTAAAATATTAAAACTCCAATATATTCATGGTGCACTGTCTGTGGCCATCAGAAATCAATCTATTTTTCAGATAATCTGCTTAAGGATTAGAGGGATTAGTCAATACTTCTTATTAATCAACTCTTCAGCTTTAATTTCATTTAAAACCAGCTTCATTGGAATAAAGATGGGTTATTTTTTATCTCTTTAAAAAAATAAGCAGGAAAAGCATTTGTGAAAATGAAGCTGGATTTTGATCTGTGTTCACAGTTGTTAGTACTTATGATTGCACTTATAAAATTGAAATTGCTATTTGGCACACAGTATTAATACAAATTTGATTTTTAAGGGTTGATCATATTTTAATGCTCTATATCTCTTTCAGTTTGTGACATATTACTTGAATAAATTATTTCTAAAGGAAGGAAGATAACGGCATTTTTACAGTTTTGGTATTTTCATACTATAGTAATTTAGGTTTATTATTTCTTTTCCAAAGAACATAGAAGTGATTTTCCTTTCAGGGATAGTGAATCACTATCATTGACTCATCAATTGATGTATATAATTGACAGTCACTGGTAAATGACTTGGTTCTTGATTCTAATTCAGTGTTTGGAAATAGGAGCAAGGCTTATTTTGAGTACTTCTCTGATAAGTTGAGATATATAACTACATGGTAACTAAATCAGGGCTTTCCAGGTGGCTCAGATGGTAAACTGTCTGCTTGCAATGCAGGAGACCCGGGTTCCATCCCTGGATCAGGAAGATCCCCTGGAGAAGGAAATGACAACCCACTCCGGTACTCTTGCCTGGAAAATTTCATGGATGGAGGAGCCTGGCTACCGTCCATGGGGTTACAAAGAGTCGGACATGACTGAGCGACTTCACTTTCACTTTTAACTAAATCAAACCATAACACAAATGTCTAACTTATTTCCAACACACTAATCAAATGGTAAGCAAGAACATCTGTATCAGAGTCAAGCAGTATCATTTGCCAGCATCATTCTTTGGTCTTGAGAAGATGCTTGTCACTTTATTCATAGTCACTCATGGGTTGCTGCAGTGGAACAAAACCTTGAAAGAGCTATAGGAAGCATATAATTAATTTCCCTCAAAGCAGATATTCTTTCACAACAGAAATATAGATGTTGCCTCTGATGATTTCATTCAATAAGAAAAAATAACTGATTGGGTAATAGCCTGATTATTCAGAATTTGGGTGGCTGACCTAGCACTGTAATTAGTAAAGTTCAGTTCAGTTTAGTTCAGTTGCTCAATCATGTCCCACTCTTTGCAACCCCATGGACTGCAGCACACCAGGCTTCCCTGCTCATCACCAACTCCTGGAGCCTACTCAAACTCATGTCCACTGTGTCAGTGATGCCATCCAACCATCTCATCCTCTGTCATCCCCTTCTTCTCCCACCCTCAATCTTTCCCATCATCAGGGTCTTTTCAAATAAGTCGGTTCTTCACACCAGATGGCCAACGGATTGGAATTTCAACTTTAGCATCAGTCTTTCCAATGAATATTCAGGACTGACTTCCTTTAGGATTGACAGGTTGAATCTCCTTGCAGTCCAAGGGACTCTCAAGAGTCTTCTCCAACAAGCATCAACAAGTTCAAAAGCATCAATTCTTTGGTGCTCAGCTTTCTTCACAGTCCAACTCACACATCCATACATGACTACTGGAAAAACCATAGCTTTGACTAGATGGACCTTTGTCGGTAAAGTAATATCTCTGCTTTTTAATATGCTATCTAGGTTGGTCATAGCTTTTCTTCCAAGGAGCAAGCGTCTTTTACTTTCATGGCTGCAGTAAGCATCTGCAGTGATTTTGGAGCCCCCAAAATAAAGTCTGTCACTCTTTGCCTTGTTTCCCCATCTATTTGCCATGAAGTGATGGGACTGGATCCCATGATCTTAGTTTTCTGAATGTTGAGCTGTAAGCCAACTTTTTCACTGTTCTCTTTCACTTTCATCAAGAGGCTTTTTAGTTCTTCTTCACTTTCTGCCATAAGGATGGTGTCATCTGCATATCTGAGGTTATTGATATTTCTCCCAGCAATGTTGATTCCAACTTGTGCTTCATCCAGCCCGGCATTAATTAAAATATTTAAAGTTAGTAAAGTATTGACTCTAACTTATGAGTTCTGGGAAAACTGCAATTAAATGAAAACAACACATAAGCCATAATGAAAAAATATATATATTGTCTTCTCTCTTACATGTGGAAGAGTATGAGCAAAGTGTGCGTGGTGGTTGAGATTAGGGACTCTTCAGAGCTGGGAAGGCAGTGCTGTGGATCTTCACAGTCTGAGTCTCCCCAGTTCCATAGAAGACACAGAACAGTAAGTCAGGTAAAGCATGTGTAAGTACTTTTGAATCAGAAACTTGATATCACAGAGAGAAAATCTGTCCTCCTTTCCTATGAACTATATTCATGGGAGCTAGAGGAAGGTGGAATGTGGATAAATAGGATTGTTTCTCCAGAGGGCCTAATTATACTTATTTAATTGTATTTTCTTTTTTAAATATTTAATTTATTTCTTTGGCTTGTTCAGGTCTTAGTTGCGGCATACAGGATCTAGTTCCCTGACCAGGGATCGAACCTGGGCCCTCTGCATTGGGAGCACAGAGTCTTATTTACTAGACTACCAGGGAAGTCTCATTTAATGATGTTTTCAATCAACTGTTCAAAGAAGCTGAAATGAACCTATTATATAAGTGGAGGTGAAGGATACAAAGTTATTTCTAAACCCAATGTATCTGACTAGATTAGATATATTAAAAAAAATAATAATAACACTGAAGAAAATGCTTTACCAGTTCCAAGATGTGCTCGGTGATTTTATTTATCTCATTTTATTTTCAGAAAAAAATTACGGAGGTTATATATTGTCTTTATTATAACTATGAAAATGGTAGATCTTGGAGAGCTGAGGTATTCTGCCTGCAGTTGTAATGCATATCCAGACTTCCCAGGTGGACCAGTAATAAGGAATCCACTTGCAATGCAGGAGACTCAAGTTTGATCCCTGGGTTAGTAAGATTTCCTGGAGATGGAAATGGCAACCCACTCCAGTATTCTTGTCTGGGAAATCCCATGGACAGATGAGCCTGGCAGGCTAAAGTCTATAAGGTTGCAAAGAATCAGACACAACTTAGCAACTAAACAAACAGAAAACAATGCATATCCAGATTTCAAATCCATGTCACTTTACGCATAACCATGCTGTTTCCACTGAAAAATTTTGTCTTTATACTGTATATGATAACTTAAATGATTATATAACGGGAAGAATTATGTTTTTCTAACAAGTCTATGAACACTGTTAGATGCTACTAGTGATGGAGTTGTGGGACCACAAGGCCCTGCTTTGAATGAGAACAGACGTGTGGATGTCTCATTTAGTGTCACTTTGTAGGACTTGTGTACTAATATCATTTTAATGTGTCATAATATGAAATCTGCATATCCCTAATATTTCTAATTCTTCTTCCCTTAAGAGCATATCAGAAAATTGAACTTGCCTGACCCTTTGAAGCTATGAATAGTTGAGTATCTAATTATGCCAATAGAATATATGAAAAGAAGAGGCCTGCTGCTTCCAGGACAAGACATTTGTCAGTACTTGATTGTTCAGCTGTCTCCTTCCATGCTACAAAGAATCTGAAGCCATTTATGTGCAATAGCATATGAAAAGATGGCATAATATTATAAAACTGCATACAGTGATTGTGTAGACCCAAACTCACCATTAACATGTGTTGGGCATGTAACATAAATATGAAAAATACAATTAGCTGTGCTAAACCATGAAGATTTTTGATATGTTGTTACTGCAGCATAGTTTAGCCTCTCCTGACTGAGGGAGATGAAGTAGAATAATATTTCTGGTGTATTATTCTCTCCTTGCAAAGCAGAGTAACATGTAAAATAGCTTATATAGGAATATAACATCAGGAGTAAAAAGTTGCTTCCACACTCATTATTGCATTTCATCCTCCTACAACCTATATATTTTTTATCATCCTATTTTGAAAAAGAAGGCATTCAGGTCCATGGAGGTAAACATATTTGTTCTGTGTCATACAGAAATTATGTGGAATCTGGATGTGAATGCAGATACTCTAGCTTTTAGAACAAGATCTCTTTCTCTTATCTGTGGCCAGTCCTAGTTCTTTGTGCCAAATCCGATTAATGTGCTTCAGCCCTAAATGGACTCTTTTAGTAGACTTTTCCCACTGCATTTGATGTTATTGATATTACCCTCCTAAAAACTCTCTCTTCCTTTGACTCCTGTGACACCACTTTTCTTTATTCACTCTTTTATCTGTCTTTGCTTCCTTCATGGACTTCACTTTCTCTGTGTGTTTCTTAAATATTCATATTTTTATGTGTTCTCTGCTAATTTCATTCCTTTCTTTAACATCTCCAACTGGATGATCTCATCCACTCTCGTGGTTGTAATTCTCATTTTTATGCTAATGGCCCCATTTATAGGCAAGTATGAACTCATTCTGAAATTCAGAGCTCTGTGGCTAGTGCCCTAGATGTATCTCCTTTCGAGTATTCCCAAGACAGCTCAACCTATCACATCCAAAATAAATGAATCTTTCTTCCTAATGTGCCTGTTACATGGTTCCCTGTATTCCAAATAAGTGTCATCATTCACCTAGTCTCTAAATTCAGAAACTTGGACATCACCCCAGACTCTTCCATCTTTGTCACCACAACGCCACCTGTCAAACTCTAAACTATGTTCATTATAATTTCTAGGTAATATGGTTATTTTTGAGCACATTTTCCACCTTCTGCCCAAATCCTAGGTTAGTTGTTTTGTTTTCTTTTTTTCCTTATAATTTTTTTTGTTTGGTCATCCTTTAAACCTGTGTATAAACAATAAGTGGGCATTCTCCTTTCTATCTTCATCCTTCTTCCCCAATAAACCACATTTTTCTCGGTATACTGTCTCAATAACATATTCCTAATTTAGTCTGCTAAAATATGTTACATATGATAAACTTTGCTGCTACTGCTGCTAAGTCACTTCAGTCGTGTCCGACTCTGTGCAACCCCATAGACAGCACCCCACTAGGATCCCCCGTCCCTGGGATTCTCCAGGCAAGAACACTGGAGTGGGTTGTCATTTCTTTCTCCAATGCATGAAAGAGAAAAGTGAAAATGAAGTCGCTCAGTCATGTTCGACTCTTCTTGACCCCATGGACTGCAGCCCACCGGGCTCCTCCATCCATGGGACTTTCCAGGCAAGAGTACTGGAGTGGGTTGCCATGTTTAAATACAGAGTTTGCTAAATATAATGGGTGTATAAATACCCATTTTACTAGTGAGTTTGAACTCCTGTAAGATATTGAGTAGCTTAAAAAATAGAAATTTATTTTCTAACACTTCCAGAGCTAGACGTTGAAGGTTGAAATTCTGGTCTATTTGGTTTCTGGTAGGAGCACTCTTCCTGGCTTGCAGACGGATCCAAAAGAAAAATAGGAAGTGACCTCTGATATGTCTTCTTATAAGGACACTACTCCTACTGAATCAAGGTACCACCCTTATGACCTTATGTAACCTTATTTCTTCAAGGTCCTGTCTCCAAATACAGTCACATTGGGGGTTAGAGTTTCAACACATGAATTTGGGGTAGACTTAATTCATTCCACAGCTCTGTGTTTTCACCATTTCCATCCAGATATAAAACATTTCCTTAACCAAGAAGAAAATAATTTTATGACTCATTACATCCAACACACCTATACACTCAAAAACGCATGAACAACAACAACAACAAAAAAAAAACCCATAAAACAAACCTAGTAAGCCACTGATCATCTTTCTGTTCCTGTAAATTACTGTCTTCTCTAGAGTTCCTTTTAAGTGGATCTTATAGTGTTTTGCTTCTTTTTCTCTGTATAATGTTTCTGAGATGTGTCCCTTTTGTCTGCATTTCCTAGTTGTGTTCTGTTTTACTGATAAATAAGTAATATTTTGTTGTATAAATGTACCACAACTTGTTTATCCATTCACCTGTTGATCAATCAGTTGTTTCCAGTTTGGAACAATTGTAAGTACAGTTGCTATGAACTTTTATGTACAAATATTTGAGTGAATGCATGTTCTCATTTCTTTGAGGGAAATACCTATGTGTAGAATTATATGTTCAATTATGATCTAATCATATTGAACTTGTGTAGGTTTCTCTTTATACTTTGATAGAAAACAATTCAAAGTATTTTGTATGTGTGGCTAACTTATGAAGGAGTGAACTCCACTCTTTTTCCCTTATCAATTTTATCCTTCATTTTAGTCTTTCTTCATGAGGAGAATACATCTTACTTTCTTGTGTCGTCTTTGCTGCCTTGTTGGCTCCTAAGTGGTGTAGGGTTGAGAATAAGGTCATAAGGAAATTTTTTCACTCTGGTGGGCCTGGAACTCTTAAGTCCTCAGACAGTACCCTTTCCTTTCACAGTCTGATCTCTACCATCTTTTTCTGTTCTCAACGACATAGCAGATACTCTCTGATAAGCTCAGGTGGCCCCAACATGCATAGTAAAACCCAACCTTCAGCCACAAATTTAAGGGAGATCCCAAATGAATTCTGGAACCCTTCTTTGAAGTTCCACCTTTCAGACTCAGCTGCCTATATCTCTGATTTCCACTTCCTTAGCTCAGTGGACAGTTGAACCCTGCCCGGGGTTTAACCTTATGGGGTAAGAAACTTTTCCTAGATGGATTTCTGGGCAATGGGACTCACCTTCTGAACCCTTCTCCCATCAGAAATGTCGCAGTTATTACTGCCTATTCTCTGAGTCTGAAAAGTGTCACCTTGTATATCTTGTCCACTTTTATAGTTCTCATTGGTGGGAGTGCCAGCCTGGGATCTGGTACTACCTGGAACATATATTTTCCAATATAATTTTAGCTACCTTTACACTTGCTGAAAATCCTTTAAAATGTATATATCACAATGAGATCAGCATGTTTTTCAAGGTCCTTCCTGCCTGGCTACTTGAGTTTGCTCTTTAGTCTCTCCTAATCTTCTCATTTCTGAAATTCTAGATTTCTTACAAACACCATGCTGCTGTTAACCCCCACACATGTCTCCATACATGCTTTGTTGTTTGATACCAAACTTACATACGTAAAAAGAGCTGGGGTCCCTCAAATGCTTAAACTTCCATTTAGATGTATTTACCCCATATATTGACAATAGGCTACAGGGATATATTCAACTAAGTAAACAAGAGTTCTGTGAATCCCTTCAAAGGGGAGAAAATAATCTTTCAAATTTTTTCAGTCGTAAATGACCAAATGTCAGAAGTATCTGTCAGATAAGCAATGCCAAGATCCCCTTTGTTGAAAAGGAGGAGCATTACTATTCTTTTGAAGCAATAAATCAAGTATGAAAAGAGATTATTTCTTTTCAATTTTCTTTAAAACTTTCCTGATGGCTCAGTGGTAAAGAATTTGCCTGTCAGTGCAGGAGACATGGGTTTGATCCCTGATCCGGCAAGATCCGACCTGCTGTGGAGCGACTAAGTTCATGTGCCATAACTATTGAACCTGTGTTATTTATACTTCAATGATATCTAGTTGGACACAGTAGGGATTACTGTCCTATTTTCTGCATAAGGAAGCTGAGCCTCTGTGAGTATAGTGGATACTGTCAGTGCCCCACCCTTATGTTCTCAGCACTCTTGCCTTCTCTATGCATTGCTGCTTTTCCACTTCCAGAACTTGTGATACTTTGACTGATGTTGTTCTCTGGCAATTGGAGCAGGCTTGGCTCCTCAGGGTGGACCAGAAATGATAGAGATTAATGTTCCAGGTGCAGTCTTTGCTCAGTGATGACAGGAGTCGGTGGATGAATGTGCCAGCTTCCTCACTCTTCTTCAGAGACACTTGACACTCTGATACATATTCTTTGCACTGTCTCAGAGATTTCAAGTGGGACTGAACCTTTCTACACAAAGAGCCCACAGAGTTCATTAACGTTCTTTATATTGACTTCCTTCTCTGTCCTATATACATATCTTCCCTACCATGCCTTCTAGGGTGGCTTCTTATGTTAAATACTTGCACACAAATCATTGTCACAAGGTCAGCTTCTGGGCAAACAACTTTATGAAGATCACTGACTTTTAAATTCCTACAGCTAAAAACTGATAAAGGTGATAAAGCTAATAAAAGTGTTAGGCCCTTGGTCACATCTGAGTCTTTGTGACCCCATGGATTATAGCCCACAAGGCTCCTCTGTCCATGGAATTCTCCAGGCAAGAATACTGGAGGGAGTTGCCATTCCCTTCTTCCGGGGATCTTCCTGACTCAGGGGTCAAATCTACGTCTCCCGTGGCTCCTGCATTGGCAGGCAGATTCTTTACCACTGAGACACCTGGGAAGCTCAAGAGGTAATACAGGGCTACATATATCCCAAACCCAAATACATTGTAATTTTTAACCTCAGGAATTGCACTGAGATAAAGGTCTTCCTATGAATATTCCTCTTAAGCCATCCTGTTAGCAAATGGCTCTTTACTCTGCAATTAAAATAAGGGGATTTACCCTATATCTCTTGAGTTTCAGTGAGTTATTTCTCACTAACATGCCAGTTAAATAATAATTTTTGAAAGATAGTCTAACTTAATGGAAAGGGAAGGTCTTTGGAATAAGAAAGGCTTGTTTTCAAATCTCTTTTCTACCCCCTATGTGTGTGAATATTAATGTACTATTGTAAGTTTCAGGAGCCTCTTCTATAAAATGATGTATGCATAATGGAATCTAAGTCATAGGGTCTTTGTATGGACTAAATAAAATAATACATAAACCACTTATCATAGCTTTGTTGACCCTGCATATATCTGGCACTTTCTGATATGATGGTGATTTCTTCCTTGAGAGTAAAACTTTTTCATTTGACTTCATATCAGCAGCAGATTAATACTTGGAATAAAATCAGGAACTGGGATTTTTTTATCTCTTGGATTAAATGGACAAACTTAAGATTCCTTATATGAAAGAAGTTACACTGGCTATTTGAGTGCACAGGTAAAAGTTCTAGCAGAGCAGTAATCCTCTCACAGGCTTTGGGAAATCTGCCTGTAGAACCATCATTTTACAGGCCAAAGACACTTAGAGAGCAAAGAGCCATATCTCTTTCTACCAGTTGCTTTATTACCGATATTCTCCCTGGCCCCAGGTAACAATATATGAAAGTTGAGCTTATCATCTGGAAAGTACTAAATTACCTCACTTATTTTGTTAGAAAAAAAAAAAAAACAGAATAATAATGTGGTTCATTTCAGGGAAGATTGTTTATTCCTAACAATCCATAATGTGTTTCTATAAATAGTCAAGCCGTCTAACCTTTGGCAATGCCAACGCAATAGCTATGAGCTATTAGGTTTCTTCAAAGAGTCAGATCATTTATAGATATTTTTATGAATTTTTATAGTGATGCAATGTAGGTAGAAAGAGACTCCAGTTGGTTACATTACCTTTGAAGGTCAAAGCAAGTGCTTGATGCCAGAGTTTGTTTAAATCCTGCTTAGTATGATTTCAGCTTCTACATTTTTTCCAAATAATATTTTATTGCTTTATATTAACCTTCATATATGTATAAATATACATTATGTTGGAAAAATTTATACACCTGTGATGCTTGGTCCCTTGAAGGAAAGCTATGACAAACCTAGAAAGCATATTAAAAAGCAGAGGCATTACTTTGCTGACAAAGGTCCATCTAGTCAAGGCTATGGTTTTTCCAGTAGTCATATACGGATGTGAGAGTTGGACCATAAGGAAGGCTGAACACTGAAGAATTGATGCTTTTGAACTGTGGTGTTGGAGAAAACTTTTGAGAGTCCCTTGGACTGCAAGGAGATAAAACCAGTCAGTTCAGTTCAGTTCAGTTGCTCAGTCATGTCCAACTCTTTGTGACCCCATGAATCGCAGCACGCCAGGCCACCCTGTCCATCACCAACTCCCGAAGTTTACCCAAACTCATGTCCATCGAGTCGGTGATGCCATCCAGCCATCTTATCCTCTGTCATCCCCTTCTCCTCCTGCCCCCAATCCTTCCCAGAATCAGGGTCTTTTACAATGAGTCAGCTCTTCGCATGAGGTAGCCAAAGTATTGGAGTTTCAGCTTCAGCATCAGTCCTTCCAATGAACACCCAGGACTGATCTCCTTTAGGATGGACTGGTTGGATCTCCTTGCAGTCCAAGGGACTCTCAAGAGTCTTCTCCAACACCACAATTCAAAAGCATCAATTCTTTGGCAGTCAGCTTTCTTCATAGTCCAACTCTCACATCTATACATGACCACTGGAAAAATCATAGCCTTGACCAGATGGACCTTTGTTGGCAAAGTAATGCCTCTGGTTTTGAATATGCTATCGAGGTTGGTCATAACTTTTCTTCTGAGGAGTAAGCGTCTTTTAATTTCATTGGGTGCAGTCACCATCTGCATTGATTTTGGAGTCCCCCAAAATAAAGTCTGACACTGTTTCTGCTGTTTCCCCATCTATTTGCCATGAAGTGATGGGACCAGATGCCTTAAAGAAAATCAGTCCTGAATATTCATTGGAAGGACTGATGCTGAAGCTGAAGCTCCTATAATTTGGCCACCTGATACGAAGAGTTGACTCATTATAAAAGACCCTGATGCTGGTAAAGATTGAGGGCAGAAGGAGAAGGGTCCAACAGAGGATGAGATAGTTGGATGACATCACCAACTCAATGGACATGAGTTGAGTAAGCTCCGGGAGATGGTGAAGGACAGGGAGGCCTGGAATGCTGCAGTCCATTAAGTCACAAGGAGTCAGACACAACTGAACAACAACAAATCATATAACATATGTATAATATATAATAAGATAGAATGTATATCTCTGCTTAACCTTAAACAAACAGCCTCAAATATTTTGACAGATGCATTGATTAATTCATTTATTTATTTGGATTCTGTTTTGTGATTACCTAATCTGTGTCCCACATTTTGAAAACCACTAAGAATGTGGCAGTAACTTAGTTTCCACTCCAAGAATGCATTCCCTAGTTGAGAAACAGACTTGAGAGAAAATAATTTTATAGCAGTAATATTTACTATGAGATGTATTTCAAAATGTAAAGATATTGTAAAGATATGGAAAAATGAAGCTGACTTGAGGATTCTGAGAAGTTCTCAAAGAAGCATTAATTTTGAGTCTGAAAATACTGAATATGTTTGTTACTAGTCTACTATCTGCCTGGTACTATTCTAACTGCTTTATGTGCATCAAAGTTTAATTCCTTATAATAATAATATACGCTAAATGATCGATGAAAAATTTGGCACAGTAAGATTTAAAAAATAGAGGTCAAGAGACACAGTAGTGTCAGTGTCACCAGTCACTAGATAACAGAAACAGAATTTGGGTACAGTCCGCCTAACTCATGAGTCAGTTGTTGTTTAGTCACTAAGCCATGTCTGATTCTTTGGCAGTGCCATAGACTATAGCTCAACAAGCTCCTCTGTCCATGGGATTTCCTAGGCAAGAATATTGGGGTGGGTTGCCATTTCCTTATCCAGCGATCAAACCCACATCTCATGCATTGGAGCAGATTCTTTACCCGCTGAGCCATCCAGGAAGCCTAGAAAATGAAATAGGCAGGGGAACTGATTCACTTCCAGAACCTCCAGAAAGGAATGCAACCCGTTTTAGCGGACTGAGCCCCACGTCTGACTGTTGACCTAAAGACCTCTGAGATTTAAAAAAGATGTGTTGTTTTGAACTGCTAAGTTTTTAGTAATTTGTTGCACAGCAATAGAAGCTGTGAGTGAGAAGAGGGTCAGAGAAGGACACACAACACATTCACACACCCAGTCTTACAGTTTGACTTGAGGTCCCATAATCTCTCTGTCACACTAACCTGTGTTGGAGGAATATATTTTCTCTAGAAGCCTCTCTCTTGTGGACCAAGGACAGATTTTACAGCAGGAGAAGACAAAATTTCTGGGGCTGACATGAAAATATTTTCACAGAGTAAAGATTTAATATTATGACAACAGATTTTATGGAAGGTGAGTATAAGAAACATCATTTTAAAGAGCATGTCTGTGTCTTCTCTAAACTTACAGTAGAATTTATTATGTTTAGTGATGCCAGTTAAATTCAAAAAAACTGATAAACACAATCATGCTGTCTACTAATAGGAGATATTGTGCTAGTGGAATGAATTTTAATGTTACTACACAACAGTGACTTTAAATTGCAGTATGTTTTATATTACCCTTATTTGTCTGTCCAAATAATAAAGAATAGCATTCACAATTTCTGAAACAGGAGAGCTTAGCAACAAAGGTTAAACAAATTCTGATAAGTAAATCTAATCATATATGCTTGGAAAAGTATATATCAAAAAACTATATCACTTTTTTGTATTAGTATGTTGTTCAATATTAAATTTCCCTGTTTAGTGTTTTATACATATTGTCTGCCACATCACCACTTTTTTAAATAGCAAGGTTTCAAATAAATTTATTCCATATATTATATTATTATGTAATGCAATATTAGTGCTTTAATGTATGTAAGAATACATATATTATTTAAAATATATATTGTGGGATGCTCTAGTATATGTGCACAATTTTGAGTACTTACCTTCACTCACTTCCATCTCACACACATTACTCTTAGTCTATGTAATATGGTGTATACTGAGTGTTAAACACAGTTTTTATTTCTAATGGCAACTCTGAAAATTGAGTAGTCATTTTCTAAAATGCTTTTTTGGAAAGGCTTCAGATGGCTCATCTGACAGCCATGGGAAGTACAAGCATAATGAAAGTTACCATGGTCACAGTAAGGGGACATTGCTGCATGTTTAATTCTCCTTTGCCAACTCTAAACTAAGTATTCAGTTCAGTTCAGTTCAGTCGCTCAGTCGTGTCCGACTCTTTGCGACCCCATGAACTGCAGCACGCCAGGCCTCCCTGTCCATCACCAACTCCATATGCAACATATATTCATACACTATTTCCTGTGTGTCTGAGTGGGTGTGTAAATGCAGTTAGTTTATTTCAGGAAGTGATCCTACAGACTAGGAGTGAGGAATTAGGAGCGGAAAATGAGGAAGAAGAAAAACCCAATCTAGGAGTACATAATCAAAGTGGTCATCATGATAGGCACCTGGGCCGCTCCATTTCTGCAAACATCTGAGGAGCCATCTCTGGACCTCTGTGCTGGTCTAGCAGTTAAGAATCCAGCTTGCAGTGAAGAGGAAGAGGGTTTGATCCCTTGTTGGGGAGCTAAGATCCCACATGCCACAGTCAACTAAGCCCATGTATCACAACTACTGAGCCCACATATTCTAGAACCCACACCCTGCAACTACTGAGCCCGTGAGCCACACCTAGAGAGACCATTGTGAGTGCCGCAACTAAGACCTGATGCAGCCAAATAAATAAATAAAAATAAGGAGCCATGTAGAATGCCTCAGAGTTGTCCATCCAGGGGACAGAAAAGGGAACATTTGTCCACCTAGTTCTTCTACCACATTTATCAAGGATTGACTCTGGTTTCTCTTGCCCTTGCTTTCCCAAATTTGTGCATTTATGGGATTAGGTTCCTTCAGACATTGGACAGCAAGAGAAAGGAATGTAGGCTAGCTGACCAATCCCTTTAAACATGTATTTTCAGAAGCTTGTTTTTTACAGCAATGACTGGAATGAAAAGTGGGGCATGAGATAGTTGAAACATATACATCAATAGATAGTAGGTAGGTTAGGTAGGTAGATAGACAGGAGACAAAACTTTCATATGCAAACATTTATTTTCCACCCAGTCTTTCTCCAAAAGAATCCATCAACGTTTTAAATGTGTGTTCATCCTTTCATGGGCATGCACAAAAGTGCAAATAATGTCTGTGAATGATTTCTCATGATTTAAGCAAGGGGTGAGTAAACCTTTCAGCCAATGCATTTGTTTTAAATGTTCAGGGCACATCAGCATGATGCAAGGACATCTTAGTACAATCAGGTAAAGAAGCTACACAGGGAGAAGAACACCAGCTGAAGGGTTGTGTTTAGGGTTAGAATTCCCAGTTCCATGGCAGAACACTGGAAGAGGATGAATTGTAAACATTTTAGGCTTTGCAGGCTATGAGACTCTGTTGCAACTACTCGTCCTGCAGGACAAAAGCAGCCATGGCAAATTCAAACAAACAAACAGAGGGGTGTGCCTGTGTTCCAATAAAGTTTTATTTACAAAAAAAGCAGGAAGTAACTTGCTGACTCATTGTTTTAATTATGGGAAAGTAATTTTTGTAATGTGAGATTAGAAAAAAATGTATATATACTTGAGGTATTTATAAAATTAGATAATAAGAAGCTTAGAAAATAGAGCTGGTAAACAGAAATTACTAGGCACTGTCTGATCATGGAGTGCTAAATCCTGTCAAGTAAACACAGAATGAATGAGATGAGAGATCACATGCAGAGAGCATAGGAAATAACATGAGGACTGAAAGCAGGAAACTTAGTCTTTAATCTTTTCTCTATTACTTCATCTTGGTGATTTTTGGCAAAAATACTTAAATCATCTGTGATTAAATTTCATCATTTAAAAATGGGACCAGTATTAGAACTTTCAAATTGTGAAAGTTAAATGCAACCTTGGCGTATAATAGGTATTCAGTAAATAACCAGTTAAATCTCAACCAGATAGCTTGCCCAGGAGGTGTGGTCATTCCAGTCACTGAAGCCACTTGCAGTACTCACTCAATCTGTGTGAACATTTTGCCTAAAATCAACGGTTTGAGAATCAGCAACAGTGCCTCCTGTCTGTGGTAGAACCAGAACAGAGGCCTCTCAGAGAAATGACTGGGCAGGAATTCAAGTACTCAGATGCCACTAGGTCATTTCTGAGTCTTCTCTGAAACTGGAAATTCTATGATCCTGAGACATATCACTGGTTGCTTTTAGAAAATGCAATTAACAATACTAAATTTTCTAACTTAATAATAGCCGAGTTGGTGAAGCAAAATTATCATAAGGTATTTCAAAGCAGAAATCTTAGTATGCAGTTCATTTTGGCAAGTAAGAGTGTGCCATCTCCCCTCCTGAAAGATTATTGTCTGATGGCTGTGCTTTCCTAAGAGGTAGGTAACTATGTGAGTCACTCGAAATGAACTCACATCTTGGAAGAAAGCCTTTCCAGGAATGTATCACTAGAGGATGGGGAAGCCTCGTCAATTTTTTCAATAGTCAGCTTAGTGGGTTAAGCACAACTTCTTTTAGAATGAGCTTTAAACTCTGTATCATGGAGTGAGAATTCACAATTGCAACATTCACTCACCAAGGATCAATAAGCTTTATTCTAAAAACTCTCCCATCGTCAGCAGGGAGATTCCTCTCCCCGCAGCCGCTGTCTTTCTTGGCTGCTGTTTCGGAGTGCCCACTGTTTCAAGGAATGGGGGAATCCCTCTGTCAGAATTGAGTAAAATGCAGCATGCAATCAGCCATCTCATACCATTGCTTCTCTGGGAATGGATCTCCAAAGTCATTAAAGGTTTACTCAAGTGCCTCTTAGGATGTCGCTTATGTGAGATGTGGCATAGAGATGCAGAGACGTGGATGGGAGGAAGGGAGGAGGTATCATCTTAATTTATCTAGGTCAGTAAAATATCTCAGTGGAAACTTCTGGGAAGCTTTCTTATAATTATGTGATGTTTTTGTTGCTGCTGCCTGATAATTTTTCATCCACTAATTTAAATAGCAATTACTGCCACTTATTCTAACTCAGATCTTGGTTTAAGTACTAGAATTAATGTGGTAAATAAAATACCATCTCTATTTGCAATTAACTTATATGCTAGTCAGGAGAAACACATGAATTAAAGATTATAAAATACACCATGAAGTGGTTATGTACTGGAGGTATTTCCTTACTGTGTACCTCACTCTCTCTATGGCTATTTCTCAACAAATAGACACAGATAAAGAAGGTGGCAGTATGTATTACAATAGAGTTTGATAATGAAAGTTAAGAACTTTGCCACCTGCTGATTGCCTACTTGTTCTAATGTATTCACTTGACTCTCCTGGATTTTCTCCTGGCCAGTTCTTTCAGCACCATAACTCAACTGTGATCCTTTCAACTCCATTGTATGGAATTTGAGTTTGAACTAATGTTTTCTTATTTTAACCTTGTCACTGTTTCATCAGATTTAAAAATATGAATATGTGGCTTTAATGACAAATTCTCTGGGGAAAATGCAGAACCTCCATGCTTCTTCTCCAGTGCATTCATTCTGGGAACTCTCTAAATTCATCCACCTCCACTCAAACCCACCAGAATGTTAGAGGGCTGTGCACAGTGCCCATGATATGAAGAGGATAGCATCTCAGATACTTCCCTGGAGACTCAGTCAAGACTTCCCAGAGGAGGCAATATTTGAGATGAGACAGTAGATGAAAAAGTTTGTTATGTAGATAAGCTTAAAAGAGCATGCCAGATGCATAGATTTTCATGTTCAATTGTTCAGAAAAGTACAAATATGCTTCAAATAACCATAAAATCATTGCCACTCTTATTGTTTAGTCACTGAGTCATGCCCACTCTTTGTGACCCCATGGACTGCAGCCCACCAAACTCTTATGTGCATGGGATTCTCCAGGTGAAAATACTAGAGTGGCTTGCCATTTCCTTCTCCAGGGGATCTTCCTATCTCAGGGATAGAACCTGTATCTCCTGCACTAGCAGGCAGATTCTTCACAGCTGACCCACCAGGGAAGCCCCATAAAATCATTGGAAATTGCCAAATTATCAGATCAAAAATGGAATGGTTTGAGAGACATGGTTATAACATTATGAGATATGTAAAGGCTGAAGAAAAGGTTCAAATTGTAATGCATATCATCATGAGCTACAGAAGAATTCCAACAAAACAAGGAATTAATAAATTGCATTATAACCAATGGTTCAAAACAACTGGATTGAATAAAGCAAAGACTAGAAGCAAGAGACAATGACTAGAATCAAGATGCCAAATGACAACAATCTGAAATACAACAATGTATTAGGGATGGAGAGCATAAAAAAAGAAACAGTGGGTTTTGAAAATATTCATTCTGTAGAGCCAGTGTCAGCAAGTTGGCAGAGTTATACACAGATTTGGAAGTCAGACAGAATATGATTTGAAGATTTTTATTTGAAAGGTATCTGCATAGACATAATAGCTGAAACCACTGACATGAATCAAATTGACTAGGGAGAATGTGCAGGATGAGAACAGAATGTCAGGGATATAGTGTAGAGATCATGAAAGACCAGTCATTGAGTGTTTACTGATGGACCTATTTTAGGCCTAAGACTGGTTAACTTTAAGCCCTGCAAGAGAGACAGACAGACAGACCGAGAGAGAGAGACCCAAGAAGAAGAGAAAGAGAGGTTGTGAGAAAGAATCTAATATTTAAAATATTTAAACAATGGAAGCAAAGTACAAAATGCTAACACTCCAGTTCACTTGTTCATTCATCATTTAATTTTACAAAAATATTTAGGGAGCACCTCTTATGATTCAAGACAATTTGGATGCAGTAGTGAAAGGGAACCATATACACTTGCTTCTGGGCCTTTTGGTGTCTTCTCATTGTTCGTTGTGCTATCACATGGCTTCCCCAAATTGCAATCTCTAGCACAATGCTATTTACACAGAATGTCACTTGTGGACCAATGAGCATTATAATTAATAACTAGGAAAAGAAAATAGGGCAATGTAATGAAGACTATGAGAGACACACAGAAGTCTGTGTTATTTTCCTCAGAGCTGGGGTTACATGGTTAAACTCATACATTCAAATAAAAACTTATTTTATCTTGCCAGGTAATTCACCTCTTGAGAGAGAAAACTAATCAATTGGGAACAAAATGAATATGATTTCAATTGTATTGTCTTTTAGACTTTTACTAGAGAAGGCAATTAATGCTATAATGAATAATAATGTATCTGGATGCTCACTGTCACTGAAGTGAATACTCTGATTGTTCTATAACTAGATAACACACTCCTACAAGACAGAAGTTTACTAATATTAAATAAAAATTAATATGGGCTGTTTCCATTTGCTCTTACGACAAAGGTATAAATTTCATCCTTTAAGCAATGTTTCAACCTCTACTTAGGTAAATGACATCTTGTCTAATGTAAGAAAGAGGAGAAAGATGCTGGTTGATGTTTTTCTTTTTGCCCTACAGGTACCCTCAGCAACCGCAGTTACCCAGGTTTACTCTAATACCATGTAGTGGTGATGTTTCAGTAGGACTTGGGAGGATGTACCCAAGACAGATGAACAAGCCCAGGTTTCTAGGTTTCACAAGAGTTATCTGATATCAAAGCTTCATGTCATCAATATTTGAAGATGCTTTGAAATGTATTTAAGTTAGAAATATAAGCAACATCTGAAGTAGTATTTTTTCTCTAATTTATGATTTAAGTTCTCCTATTTAAAATCCTTCTCTCCTAAGAGTTGTTGAGACAAACACATAGGATGTGCTTTGATTTAAATACTTTTAAGTGATATATTCCTAATTCTCCATCCCAGTCTCAAAATTAATGTAGCTTTCAAGTGTCCACTGAGTGAGTGTTCAGTTATCATTGGGAAACCCGGCTGTTGTATCTAAGGAAAGGCACTTAAAGAAGAGAAAACCCAAATGGGTGGGATATCTAAAAGCAGAGGGGACAGGTGAGGCAGAACTATGTGGCAGGCAGTAGCACTCCAAAGTGAGAAATGACCAACTGTGTTAAGACTGTATGTATTTGATGGGTGTGTTTGCCACTTGCTTTCCTTCCTCTGTGTGTCTTTGTCGGTATGTATATTTTGGGGGTGGAGGAGAGGTAGCAAGAGACTCAGAGACTCTGTTTCTCAAGTCAATGCTGAGTTATACCTTTTTCTCTTTTCTAAGGTTTTTTTCAGCCCTCCCCCCTCCAGGATCACTACAGTATGTCCATATCAGCAATAAATCCAGACCAGATAAATGGAATAATCAACATATAAGATTTAAAAATTAGATTTCAATCAGAAAAGAAAAACATCAACTCATGCAACACTGTAAGTCAACTATACCTCAATAAAAGTTAAAAAATGAAGACGTCATATTTGGACATAAATATACAACATTTCAGTGTTAGATACATAAATTTCATCTGAAGCATGTTTATCCTAAAAGAAAAGTTAAATCAAAAAAGATGTCCCCTCTAAATATTTCTAAGTGGCCTTATGTAAGTAAAGCATTTGGTGGCTGTATGTATCCATTGGTCTATCTGCAAATCCATCTATTTCCATCCATGCATCTACTTATCTATCTATTCATCTAACATCATCTAGTATCATCATCACTATTATCTATCTGTCCTTTCATACACTATACTAAAGGAGAAAAAGCAAAATATTTGATACTCAGAATATAGACAATGACATTTAGGAAGATTCATTCTTTGAACCTTAATTTCCTGTATTACCAATGTTATTTGGAAGGTATGTGTGTACATAGAAAACATTTATTCCATTAGTTTTGGCGGATATGCCTCTTTGGAGAGATTTTTTTAAAGTGATTTCTGCTTTAAGGGCTTATCAACATACTTTCCTTCATATCACCAATGAAATCGTCTTGCTCAAAAATACAGGAGGGGAAATTTTTAATTTATTTTTACTTATTACCCTGAGTTTAAGATGATATTTATGAAGTTAATCCTTAGGATACTCACTGGGTAGTCTTCTCAGTTGATAAAGATAGCCTTTCATTGTGCCAGAGTTCTTGGAAAGACCACAGACATCTTCTGTGAAAGAACGATGTTAATGTTTTTCTCCTGAGAAGACTTTACTCATTTGCTGTAGGATAAATAGGTAAGGATGATTACACAGTTCCTTAGTAAGTGTGTGTGTGTATGAGAGAGAGAGAGAGACGTGTTTTACTTATTTCAGGAAATATAATCAAAAGAGTCAAGTATTATACATGAAGAACATGTTAATTAATATATAATCTATATGTGGTACATGTTGAAGAGAAGACCAAAATGGTATCGTTAGCTTTTGTCTCTTTTCTGCTCACTGTGTCTTCATATTGAAATATAAAATATCAATACTGCAAGGGTATCTATAGATGATTTTGTCCAACTATCTTGCAATATATATAGTTGGGAAATATCAACTCTATATAAAACTGATGTGTGGTAAGTCCTTGAGCAAAGAAAAGAACCCAGACTAGAATGCAGTTTGCCCAACATCCCATAATGTAGATTTCCTTAGAGACTTTTCCATGATCTATAATTACATTCTAGTGGAAAATTTTACAAGGTGACTATTCGAGTCTCTGTGACCCTTTATATTGTATAACTGAGTAACTCCAAGGAAATGAAAGCAAAAATTTTAACTTTTTGTCATTTATAACTTGAATCAGGATCCAGCAGCATTTTATGTTTTCCAAAATAAATCCTGATGACTGTTGAAGAACTATAATGAAATTCAAGAGGTTTTTTTTGTTTTTTTGTTTTTTTTTTTCTCTTATCTTTTACTACGAAGCAAAAAGGAGCTCGAATGCCCCACTAACATCTGCACAGGAGTCAGGTGCTTTGGAATATAGGGGGATTAATGGAGAAATAATAGTTATAGCAATAACAATAAAATTATAGAATTTATTTGCTAGGGCTGCCGTAAACAAAATACCACAAACTAGGTGGCTTATACAGATAATTTATTGCCACAAAGTTCTGGAGATGAGGAGTCCAAAATCAAGATATCCACAATTTGTTTCTTCCCGAGGGCTGTGACTTTCTTGCATTCCTCTCACCTAGCTTCTGGTGGTTTTCTGGCACTCTTTGATGTTCTTTGGATTGTAGAAGCATTTCCCCAATAGCTGCTTTTATTGTCCCAGAGTATTTCACCTACATGCATGCATGTCTTCAAATTTCCCTCTTTTATAAGGACACTAATCATACTGAAATAGGATCCAATCTAATAATTTCATTTTAACTTGATTACCCTCTGTAAAGATAAAAACTAGACCCCCAATAAGGTTACATTCCCTGTTACTGGGTGTAAGGAGCTTGCCACATAAATTTATGTGAGACACAATTCAACCCTTAAAAACACTAAACAACAGTAACACTAACTGTTTTTTTCATCGTAACAGATAAGAGTTCCTGAACACTTATGAGGTAACATACCACATAATATACCAAGATGCACTGGACACATTTAATGATCACAATAAGTCTAAAACTAATATGTTATTGTATGTTAGTTGCTCAGTGGTGTCCGACTGTTTGCAACTCCATGGACTATAGTGTCCTAGGATTCTCTGTCCTTGGAATTCTCCAGAAAAAATACTGGAGTGGGTACCCATTCCCTTCTCAAGGGAATCTTCCCAATGCAGGGATCGAACCTGGGTCTCCTGGATTGTAGGCGGATACTTTATTGTCTGAGCCACCAGGGAAGCCCCCCCAAAACTAATATATTAGTAGCCTAATTTTATAAAAAGATATAGAAGAGTTAAAACTTGCCCAGGGTCACACAATGAGCATGGCAGATTTGCAACAGGTGGCTGGTTTACCTTAATTCAGTTCAGTTCAGTTCACTTCAGTCGCTCAGTCATGTCCTACTCTTTGCGACCCCATGAATGGCAGCATGCCAGGCCTCCCTGTCCATCACCAACTCCCAGAGTTCACTCAAACTCATGTCCATCGAGTCGGTGATGCCATCCAGCCATCTCATCCTCTGTCATCACCTTCTCCTTCTGCCTCCAATCCCTCCCAACATCAGGGTCTTTTCCAATGAGTCAACTCTTCTCATGAGGTGGCCAAAGTATTGGAGTTTCAGCTTTAGCATCAGTCCTTCCAATGAACACCCAGGACTGATCTTTAGAATGGACTGGTTGGATCTCCTTGCAGTCCAAGGGACTCTCAAGAGTCTTCTCCAACACCACAGTTCAAAAGCATCAATTCTTCGGTGCTCAGCTTTCTTCACAGTCCAACTCTCACATCCATACATGACCACAGGAAAAACCATAGCCTTGACTAGATGGCTCTTGTTGGCAAAGTAATGTCTCTGCTTTTGAATATACTATCTAGGTTGGTCATAACTTTCCTTCCAAGGAGTAAGCATCTTTTAATATCATGGCTGCAATCACCATCTTCAGTGATTTTGGAGCCCCCAAAACAAAGTCTGACACTCTTTCCACTGTTTCACGTCTATTTCCTATGAAATAATGATGGGACCAGATGCCATGATCTTAATTTTCTGAATGTTGAGCTGTAAGCCAACTTTTTTCACTCTCCTCTTTCACTTTCATCAAGAGGCTTTTTAGTTCCTCTTCACTTTCTGCCATAAGGGTGGTGTCATCTGCATATCTGAGGTTATTGATATTCCTCCCAGAAATCTTGATTCCAGCTTGTGATTCTTCCAGTCCAGCGTTTCTCCATGATGTACTCTGCATAAAATTTAAATAAGCAGGGAGACAATATATAGCCGTGACGTACTCCTTTTCCTGTTTGGAACCAGTCTGTTGTTCCATGTCCAGTTCTAACTGTTGCTTCCTGACCTGCATACAGGTTTCTCAAGAAGTAGGTCAGGTGGTCTGGTATTCCAATCTCTTTCAGAATTTTCCACAGTTTATTGTGATCCACACAGTCAAAGGCTTTGGCATAGTCAATAAAGCAGAAGTAGATGTTTTTCTGGAACTCTCTTGCTTTTTCCATGATCCAGCGGATGTTGGCAATTTGATCTCTGGTTCCTCTGCCTTTTCTAAAACTAACTTGAACATCTGGAAGTTCACGGTTCACATATTGCTGAAGCCTGGCTTGGAGAATTTTGAGCATTACTTTACTAGCATGTGAGATGAGTGCAATTGTGCGGTAGTTTGAGCATTCTTTGGCATTGCCTTTCTTTGGGATTGCAATGAAAACTGACCTTTTCCAGTCCTGTGGCCACTGCTGAGTTTTCCAAATTTGCTGGCATATTGAGTGCAGCACTTTTACATCATCATCTTTCAAGATTTGAGATAGCTCAACTGGAATTCCATCACCTCCACTAGCTTTGTTTGTAGTGATGCTTTCTAAGGCCCACTTGACTTCACATTCCAGGATGTCTAGCTCTAGGTGAGTGATCACACCATCATGATTATCTTGGTCATGAAGATCTTTTTGTACAGTTCTTCTGTGTATTCTTGCCACCTCTTCTTAATATCTTCTGCTTCTGTTAGGTCCATGCCATTTCTGTCCTTTATTGAGCCCATCTTTGCATGAAATGTTCCCTTGGTATCTCTAATTATCTTGAAGAGCTCTCTAGTTTTTCCCATTCTGTTGTTTTCCTCTATTTCTTTGCATTGATCGCTGAAGAAGGCTTTCTTATCTCTCCTTGCTATTCTTTGGATCTCTGCATTCAGATGCTTATATCTTTCCTTTTCTCCTTTGCTTTTCGCTTCTCTTCTTTTCACAGCTATTTGTAAGGCCTCCTCAGACAGACATTTTGCGTTTTTCCATTTCGTTTTCTTATTTTCAAATCTATATTTTGTGATTTTCCTAATTAATTGATCAATTTGACTGTGCTTGGTCTTAGTTGCAGCATGCAGAATCTTTAGTTGTGGGTTGGGGGATCTAGTTCCCTCACCAGGGATCAAACCCAGGCCCCCTGCATTTGAAGCCTGGAATCTCAGCCACTAGACCACAAAAGTTCCCAATTTTGTGTGTTTTATGTTTTAATGTGTGTAAGAGAACATCCATAAAGCTTCTATGCACCTTATTCAGATTACATGTTTTAACATTTCCTGGCAAATTTAATTGTTTTAGATTGAGATCAAGGTGTTGTCTTTCCATAACACATATTTTGTGTAACTTCTCACTCATTATATGCATAATGCAGGGGATTGGCCACATACAGTTTACTTTACTCTCCCGCTAAAACTTCAGAATACTAATGGGAAAAGATGGATAAAATAACTATTTATCCAAATGACAAGACATGTGAGAAGACAAGAGTAGACTAATTTTTTCGACAAATTTGACAGGCAGAATATCAATGGTCGCATTGGAATTGTCACACTAGGAAGGAAGTTAAAATATAAGTGGCTTCTGAAGAGGAGGACTAGTGAGAAATTGCATAATTTGCTCTGCAGAACCCCTAAGGGGCTCCGGATTTGGAGATGAATTGAAGAGGGTGTGAACACGGGAGAACTCTTTATTTATTTTTTGTTATTTACAGAGCAGTTGCCATTTCTCAGGTTTCCTCCTCATCCCACACTCCAGGAGATTAGATTAGTTCTTCATTTCCCACTGACTCTTCCCCCTCATGGAAGATAAGAAGCCCACTATGTAAAATATTTAATCAAAAGACCTGGGCTCAGCCAACCTAGTTGAAATGTGAAGCTGAAATGAGGGGGCAGTTAACTAAAAGTGAAAAATGTGTGGTCTATGTACTATGCAGTGGGACACTTTCCACACTAATCAAAAAATTCAAGAAGCATGGCTTATGCCTACTAAAGCAGGGAATTAAGAGGATTCATCTGTAGAGAAACTGAATGGAGCCGATTACACACACACACACACACACACACACACACACACACACACACACACCCCTACCTCCCAGACAATGGCATACACTTATATGCAGACAATAAACTGAGGACCACTGATTATCAGTATTTCCCCCCTTGCACAAAGTTTACTACTTTATTGAATGAACAGACAAGAATCACCTGATATCTGAGGAAATCCTCCAACAAGAGAGTGACAAATACAAAGAAATTCGAATGTAAAGAGCAAGTAAAAACCAAAAAAAAAAAACTTTAAAAATAAATGTTTCATGTCTTAGTGGTAAAGAAATTGCCTGCCAATGCAAGAGACATGGGTTTGATCCCTGGTCAGGATAGATCCCCTGGAGGAGGAAATGGTAACCTGCCCCAGTAGTGTAGCCTAGGAAATCCCATGGACACAGGAGCCTGGAGGGCTATAGTCCATGGGATCACAAAAAGTTGGACATGACTTAATGACTAAATAACAACAAGGACAACATATAAACTTAATCCTTAATCACTAGACAGTTTGAAAGATAATATTGAAAGAATTTATAAAGAGTAAACCAAAAGCATAAAGATATGGGAAGGAGAAGAGGCAAATGAAAAAGATTAATCAGAAGTCTTAACGCTTAATTTAACAAGTTTCAGATGGAAAAGTAAAAGTAAAGGGAAGGAAAATTTAAGGATCAATAGGACCTTAAAGAAAAATAAACTGTTGCACACACACACAGATAAACACACATACATCAAGATATACAAGTGTGAAATTTCAGAATGCCAAGGATAAAGAGAAAACTTTTGATAGGCTAAAAAGACTAAAAGATCATGGCCAAAATAATGTGAACTATTTAGTATGTAAATGTATATAGTATTGTACTTTTCAAGTAGCACTGAATAATAAAGTAGATTACAGCAATGCCTTCAAAGTTCATAAGAACAAAAAATCATTTGCATCCTAGATTTCTATATCTAACCCAATTATCAATGAAGTAAGCAAATTTATGTGGGCTCCCCAGGTGGCATTAGTGGTAAAGAACCTGCCTGCCAGTACAGAAAATATAAGAGATGCAGGTTTGATCCCTGGGTCAGAAAATGCCCTGGAGGAGGGCATGGCAACTCACTTCAGTATTCTTGCCTGGAGAATCCCACGGACAGAGGAGCCTGGCAGGCTACAGTCCATAGGGTTGCAAAAAGTCAGACATGACTGAAGCAATGTAGCACACATGCACATATATTTATATATACACCCATTTATGGATGTATTAGAAATACACCTAAATAGAAATATACACATATAGAAATAGACACACACACACATACACACACACACACACACATATATCCATTTGTGAATGTATTAGAAATATACCTAAATGAAATTCTGTGATAAATTTAAGTGAATTCATGGAATATAGGAAAAAGCACTCCATATCAAGAGAATGGCAAATGAATATCCCATGATTCTGCAATCTCAAATTTCCATTGTAGATTTTGAAGAGAACCACCAATACTAATTGCAGTATAAACACAAAAGACTCTAGGAAGAATGTCTTAGGGGAATGCTTATGACAAGTACACTGTACCTGACAACATTATGGGGGTGTATTGCTCAGTGTCCACTCAACAAGGACAAATGATAAAGCAGCACGCATACATCGGCTTCTTAGAGAGGAAATCACATGGGGACAATGATAAATGGCATGTGGGAGTTGTCGCTACTTTCAAGGTCAGAAAATAGAGACCTAGCAAGATTGGATACTCGAAGTCCAGAGAAAGACCCAGAACTTTGTGCTGTTAAAATTTCAATATATCTGATCTGAGAATCATTAGCTCCTCACCTACCATTATCAAGGGCTCAAAGTAATAGAAACAGAATGTGGCAATACCATGTCTCTGAGTTTATCTTGATAGTTCAGCAATCTGGAATGATTAAACATCTAGAATCCAAGTTTGAGTTTACAGCTCTGTGACGTGGTGAGATATGGCATGATCTCACTGTGTATTGTGAGAAGAGCATCAGCCCTTCTACTGAAGTCAAAGAGTCTTGGTCTCCAACCTTGTCACTGATAAAAGTATTTGGCGGTGTCTACATTCTGGAGTTTAGCAGGAGGCAAACTCCTTTACTGGAAAGACAAATGCAAGTGATCAGTCTCAGACATGTTAATCCTTACCCAAGTTAAAATATTAATTCTAAGAAGAATATAACGTTTAAAAATATCTATGTAATATTTGGTTCAGTAATAACTAAAATTTACATTACTGTACACACAGTAGATTTTAAATGATAATTGTGACTTTAAAGTATGAGCTGAATGATGATGGAGAAATAAGAAAGAGATATAAGAAGAATAAAAAGTGTATAGATTTTATAAATCAAGAACGGTTACTTTATCATATCTAATTTAGAGATATGGAATCAAGTATTGTAAGAAACATCTCAATGAGTTGAAACTCACCACCTTATAGAAGCAAGACTGAGAAAGGGTAACCATATATTTTTTAAACTATAAATCCTTTGGTACTATTTGAGTTGTTACCTTTATTCATGGATTAATTTTGACACACAAAATATGATAAAATCTGCAAAACATGGTATGTTACATGGAAAATTTTAAATGTTAAAAATCATTACTTAACTATCCATTAATATGGACAACACAAATGTTAAAGTTTAGATTTTTCTTCTAATCATTGGAAATGGCAACCCACTCCAGTATTTTCGCCTGGAGAATCCCATGGACTGAGGAGCCTGGTGGGCTGCAGTCCACGGGGTCACAAAGAGTCGGACACAACTGAGTGACTTTACTTACTTACTTGCTGTAATCATTGTACATATTTCTATTGTTATATAGTTTGTGATTTCCTAAATTTGTTGCACAGTTTATGATACGTTTCATTATATGTGAAAATACACATATCTAATAACCTGTATGTATTTGGAACATGGTCCATATAGCTCCTGTTTCCACACTTCTCTGTAGTGGTAGGGATGTTACCTGTATGGATCACGTTAACAGCTTCCTGTTCAGTTGGCCAATTAGAAGCCAATATCAGAGTGTTAGGAAGTGAGGTGGAATAATTTATTTCACCACTTTTTTTTCATTGAGAAACTTAGTTTGGTAATTCTTTGACCAAAATTCTTAGTTCCTTCCAATGCAGGCATCTTTACCCTTAAATTGTGTTAACCTCTACATACTCTAATTTATTTTAGACCAATTAAGGTAAGATCTCACTGTTATTAGTTATCTTTTTATGGTGTTTCTATATCCTGTCCATAGAATGTAAAGAGTACCTTTAATAAACCCTCTTCAAATTACAAATTGAGAGTTCTGTTTCCTGCTAGGGCCTCTAGTGAAACAAGCATGTGGTGTTAAATAATGGAAAAAAGAAAAAGGTCTTGGAAAAAGAAAAGTCTTGCTCTGAAATTTGGCACAGACATTATCAAACTATCTTTCCTAGCCAGTTTTCTTATCTTTAAAATGAAAGATAACTCTTTTCTTTATTATTTATTTTTTTGAAGGATATATGAGTTAATTAACACGGGGGATCTAAATGCAATACCTGGCACATAGCAGATGCTCAGTAACAGCAACAAAAATAGGTAGTATCTTATACCATATCTCAACACTTCTCAAACTGTAACATACATATGAAACAACTGACAATGTTATTCAAAAGGAAAATCTTGATTCAGTAAGTGTGGGGTGGGTTCTGTGATTTCACATTTTTAATAAGCCTCCAAAAGATGCCACTGCTGCTAATTCATAGACCATAATGTAAATGGCCAAGTTCTGTATTATTCTAAATGCATTGCTATATATGCTTTGGGTAAATATTCAATAATGTGCAATTGTTCAGCCATTGTTTTTGTATTTAACCATTTCTTTATTGGAATATAATTGCTTTCTAATGTGTTCATTTCTGCTATACAACTTTTTAAAATATGTTTTTACATTATTGTTACAAATTCTCACTTATATGGTAGGCGACTACCACCACTTCTTCAACAGTGAGTTTACACCAGCCACAAAGTCAAAACTTCCTTTGACCACATTTAATTATCATGGCAACATTATAAGGCATGTATTAGTTCCTTTGTTTCAGAAGACAAAAAGAACACTCAAGAACAGTTAGGTGACACGTCAAAGTTTCCACCATGGGGAGATCTACCTGATTCAAAACATTTGTGGGGCAATGGAGGATGCATAACATGAGAGAGCGTTGAGCACCTCTTCCAGAAATAACCCTCTCTTGGTGGTGGGTGCCACTTATTATAGTAACTATTTCTTTTCCTGAAGTCTGGGGCATCAATTGATCAGGTGCACATTTCCATGGCAACACAACGCTCAGCTGATGACATCTGTTCAGAGAGATTTTCTTCCGCTCTCTGTTTATATCCATATATCTATATGAGATGTGAGGGAGACCGGGCTCTGAACCTCAGTTTTGTCTATTTTAATTTCACCAATCTTGTAAAGAAACTTTGTCCCATAAATATGGTTGGTACCAATGCTCTGTTATCTATAACTGTCAAGGAATAAGGGTAGTCTGCTCTCACAGCATTATCAACTTACCCTCTTCCCAGCACTCAGTCAGGGGTAGGGTAAGCTGTGCCAGCTGGAGCTCAGCACACAGAACTCCCCCACTATTAATCAATTACTTATCAGGCACTCAGCTTCAGCCAATAAAGTTTCCGTGCAGTGGCAGACTAAAATAAAGTTAAACATAGAATTCAGCTATATACACTCTTTTCTTACTTACAACAGCAAAACAAAGCTTACAGATAATCTTCACATGTCAAGGTTATTTCATGCTGAAACATAAAAACAATTGAAGTTGCATTTCTTCTAAATGCATTTTATATTGTTAAAGTTATATTTATTTATTTTTCATATATGCAAAATATACCCTCATGTTTTGTTCCTAGTCACTATTCATAGACCCAAGAGAAGACTTGGCCTTGAGAGGTAACTTAAAGTGAGAGCAAGGAATGGATATTGTAAGCCATATCTCAGGACCACATATGAGATAGTAAGATATAACTCACATTTTTTTATACTATGTGGCGAACTTTAAGTCACCCAGACTTATTGGATCTCAGTTTCTTCATCAACAAAATGAATGGGTTGGATGAAATCAATAGTTTTCCAAAGTGGAACAGAGCACTAGTGTGGTGAAATTATTTGTCAAGGGTTCAAGAAATAGTATAATAATAAAATAAACATGGTAAGGCCACCAGTATTTAGAAACGGTTTACTTTAAAAGAATAATAATTGCATTCAATTTTTCAGTTTTTAAAAACCTATAAGCTGGACTGAATACATTAAATATATTAAATAGGCAGTGGCTAGCCATTCTTATATGGCTTCTTGGTAGGTAAATAATCCCTAAAATTGTAAAAAAAAAAAAAAAAAATCTGAAATTACCTGATCTAGGGCTACAGTAAACATAGTGATATGAACAGTTTGTTCTTTTTTAAACAAGTCAGTTTTATTTGGCTGTTCTGGGCCTTCATTGCTGTGTGGGTTTTTCTCTAGCTGCAACAAGTGGGAACTATTGTCTAGTTGTGGTGCTTGGGCTTCTCATTGTGGTGGCTTCTCTTGTTGCAAAACACAGGCTCTAAAGTATGTGGACGTCAGTAGTTGTGGCACTTGGGCTCAGTAGTTGCAGCTCCTAGGCTCTGGAGCACAGGCTCAGTAGTTGTGGAGCGTGGGATTAGTAGCCTCACAGCATGTGAGATCTTCCTGGACCAGGGATAAAACCCATGTCTATTGCATTGGCAGACAGATTTGTTACCACTGAGCCACCAGGGAAGCCCTCAGTTTGTTCTTAATGAGTGTGGTGATTAGAGATTATTGTAGTAATTTATAACCTTGCATTTTTACACAAATAGATATTTCCCATAGGTGGTATTTGCAAATGTGGTGTTATCTGTCATGCAAACAGAATGATTGAGCACCCCTAAATGCAATGATCCTACCCTTCCATGCATGGTTTAGAGTTTTATAAATCTATGAGACAACTTCTGCAGAGGGGATAGCTCAGCTGATTTTTTCTCTTTAGTTTGGCACTTAAGATGTATCAAGCATAGTGCTTGAAACTGCTGACACATGGATGAAAAGGCTGAGCACTTCCTTAAGAGATTCAAAACCAGGTAGTGGACATAGAATCAGCAACCCCAATGTATTATTGTAATAATAATGATAAGCTTTAACAGTGGGGCTGTTAAGAAATCTTCAGAGAATGATTACCTAAAGAAATGGTGCAAAAGTTGTACCATGCTATAAGAGGTGAGTTTCATATGATGAATATTGTAGGGAGAAGAAACTGTATAGACTGACAACGTGAAAAGCGTTGAAAGTGAAACCGTTAGTCTCTCAGTTGTGTCTGACTCTTTGTGACCGATGCACTGTAGCTTTCCAGGCTCTTCTGTCCATGGAATTCTCCAGGCAAAAATCCTGGAGTGGGTAGCCATGGTGGCTACAGAGAAATACTTTGTAATTGCAAGGATGGTTTTGGAGTGGGAGACAATAAATTGCCCCTATGAATGTTTAGATAATTCAATTGCTGCTGCTGCTGCTAAGTCGCTTCAGTCGTGTCTGACTCTGTGCGACCCCAGAGATGGCAGCCCATGAGGCTCCCCTGTCCCTGGGATTCTCCAGGCAAGAACACTGGAGTGGGTTGCCATTTCCTTCTCCAATGCATGAAAGTGAAAAGTGAAAGTGAAGTCACTCAGTCGTATCTGACTCTTCGTGACCCCATGGACTGCAGCCTACCAGGCTCCTCCATCCATGGGATTTTCCAGGCAAGAGTCCTGGAGTGGGGTGCCATCGCCTTCTCTGAGATAATTCAATTAGGAAAGTCATTTAAGGAGAAGCTGACAATGAGGTCTGCTTTGGTTGCCCTTAATCTTCTGTCTATGGATTTGCTGTCAGGATTTAGTGGCTTTTAATGAATTGGAAACCCTTTGCATGTTACCTCACCCCGGAAGTATTCTAAGAGTCAAAGCTACTGACATATTTGCCACACATGCTAGTCCAGTGTTGCAAGTTAAGATGCCCTGGGATAGACAAGAAGGAGTTGCTTTCTTTGAAAAGATGGTGATAGTGGTTTTGGCTCTTCCAGTTCCATTCATTTCCATCCTGTACCCAAACACACTGGAAGGGGGCCCTGAGAGCTAGTAAGAAGGCCTTTTGTTGGAGAGGGATGTTAGGGAGCAAATAAGGCCCACTCTGGGTGGGATCTCACCAAAGTCTTGTTTTGAAATAGTGATTTCATATTTAGTGACCCTTTGAATCTCCCTTGTGATGAAAGAGATTTTTAGCATACTGATATATGGGATAGTCATTGTGGCTTATACGTGATTTAACATGAATTTTATGCTAACTAAAACAGTCTGCTTGCAGCCTATTAAACATACATTGTATACTTACTTTAATTATTAAAGAAACGATATGTAATCAGAAGTAAAGAATGTCCATGTTAAAAATAAAGATTAAATGCCTCCCTTTGGGATGCCAATGCTGGTGATCTTTCGATGATAAGACTCCCTTTCCAGATGCCAAGGTCAATTATGTACATGCTAATGTGCTGTTTATTTGTTTGTTTTTAAACTTTAAAGCAAAATGTCTGTGACTTGTTTGATGTCAACCTTGATTCTCCAGAGCAGTTCCTCAACATTATCTGAGATGCTCTCTCCCAGGCTATAGTCCTTAGTTTCACTCAAATAAAATTATATAATATTTCTATTGTAGATTTTTGTATTGATTATTTTTGTTGACACTGGCTTAGACTGAACTAGAGGTCAGCTGCTCAGAACAGAAATATGGGAAGGAAGCATCAAACGGCCTTTTATGTAGCCCATCAGAGTATTTCCCATAGTATCACATAAGCTCAAAAAAGAGGAACTGAAAATATAAGCCATACCCGTATCTATATCTTGCACAGCCATTGGAAGGTAGTAAGACTCAATAAATGCTTATTGAATTGATAGTATTGGCAGCTCATTCACTTTATTTTAATTAAATTTCTTTCTCACGTGTAAAGTGGCTTTTCATTGAGCAGATTTCAGATAGAAGTTTTTAGACACAGACAATGCAGCCGCAAAATGAACTCAAATCCTGTTTGGTTTGATGAGTACATTTTATTATCTGCCATTTGCTAGCAATTAGATACCAAAACTCTGAAGCTTCTGTAAACACAAGGGGGATTAAAGTACAGCAAGCTCACCAACTACTTGTGATGCTTTTCAAGGAGATTTAGATGAACTCTTTTTTTTGTATTGTTTGTTTTGCTTTATTATAAAAGATTCTCTAGAGCATATCTGTTCTCTCAGAGGAACTAGGTGAAAATGGCATTTGAGTATTTAAGAAAAGAGCCTCAGGACATATAAATAGACTCATTTAGCCAAAGAATCAGCTTCGGAATATGTTCTTGCTTATAGCCCACTTTAATCGCCTTCCCAATAGGTCTCCACTTCAGCTTAGCGGGTGAATCCTGGAAGCTCA
Organism: Budorcas taxicolor; assembly: GCF_023091745.1. NCBI lineage: Eukaryota > Metazoa > Chordata > Mammalia > Artiodactyla > Bovidae > Budorcas > Budorcas taxicolor. Next base: position 32,987,975 of record NC_068927.1, on the reverse strand, counting down.
TATATGTTTTGTCGCAGCTGTGGGTGAAATATTATGTAATTAAATTTTACATTACATCAGTCCAACTGAATAATAAAATGTCATCTGGTTAATTCTGGTTTCCAAATTTGCTTTATAACCAACTCAGACAAAATATTACATGTGATTCATACCACAAATTGTTATGTAGGCATGTACTAGCATATTTATGGTATTATCCTGCATGCCAAATGATGCACTAAATTCAAATATGGACATGCTAATTTCCCTTGTGTTGACAATATGAAGTTCTAAGCATTATTCTGTAATCAGAACACAACCAGTTCACTGAAGCCATAAAGTGGACTTCTCCCAAATCTCCTTGCTTCCTTCCTTATTCAAAGAAGTAAACTCATTAATTCTTCAAAGTGTCAGTAGACAAAGGAATTTCACACACACACACACACACATACAGATACATAAACACTTTAATGCATTGCACATTTCTCAGTTCAATCACAGAACTGAGGATGCAGGGATATTTTGAAACAAATATTACTTATCTGACTGTAAATATTTGTGATGGGTCTACGTCAAAATCGTTAGAAAAATAATACAGGTAAACAAATGACTTGGGTATAGAAAATGATTGGAGTTTGATATGGTATTTTATCAGGCTGTCTGAAACCAGAAAAAAAAAAAATCGAGATAACAGGGTTTTAAAGGTGTTTCAGTGTATCATGAAAAACAACAAAAACCTGCATTTAATTTTATCTTTTTTCCAGACTTTAAAAATGATCTGGAAGAGAATAATGACACTGATTGTGTTACATTAGGTTGTGTAGGCATTGGACTCTTTCCTTTATAACTATTATCTAATTGATTATCACCAAACCTATTGTGATCAGCTTAATTTTAAATTTAATTTTTTCCTGTTTTCAACATTAAAAAACAAAACTGAAATCAGTCCAAGTATCAACATTATGATGTAGGTATAACTATCAAGTAGATTCCAAGTTGAAATATAAGTAACAACTTCAGTGGCAGTGGACTGTGTACTGAGGATATGATAAAAACATGCATCAAAGTTATTTAAATTAAATATGTGGATTTATCAGTGCCAAACAAGCAAACTATCAGCTTATTTATTTAGCAAACACAGAGAACCATTGTCAGCTTCAATATTCATTGCTTGACTATGCTTAAAAACAATGGCACTAGGGATAGTAGCCAAGGGGTATTTTGGGAGAATTTTAGCTACCCTTTAGAATTCCAGTCTACTGTCAAGAGGGTGCCCCTGGGGTGAATGATGCTTTTCTCATAATTCTGTCAGTGCTGATCCCCCTAATACATGTAAGATAAGCAAATAATCCAGTGAAAACAGAGTTTCCTATGCAAATGTACAACTAAGAAATATCTTTAATGCACATATTGACAACTCTAAGTCCTCCTATATAGAAATTTTAGATTCTTCCATTTTAATGGAAGAATTTTAATGAACTACTAAAAATGGCATCACCGACTCGATGGACATGAGTTTGGGTAAACTCCAGGAGTTGGTGATGGACAAGGAGGCCTGGGGTGCTGCGATTCATGGAGTCGCAAAGAGTCGGACATGACTGAGCAACTGAACTGAACTGAACTTAATCAGGGCAAGACAGACTTATTTGTTTTCATTTATTTGAAATAATATCATTGGAAATCAATCCACTTATCAAAGGAATTGTACACATATATAAATTTTAAAAAAGTTTAACATTTGTGCACCATGTTATGTAAGCTATGCACCTAAACACACACATACATTCTTTCACAATAACAAACCCAACAACATCAGCAGCAACAGATTTCTACCACACTAGAATATATCATTTTGTTCATTTACATAAGTTTGGAAGTTTGAAGAGGGTTTTTGTTATTTATATGTATTCATTCAAATTCATTTGTTCAGTGAACATTGTTTGAGCACAAAGCATGTCCCAGGCATTGTTTTAGTTACCAGGGATACAACTGTGAAAAAAAAAAACCAAAATAAAATGACATGATCCATATGTCTTCTTGCACACTTCACATGAAGGGTCAGGGTGTGGGTTAGAACAATTGATAATTACACTTTTAGGCAATATGATAAGAAGTAATATGAAGAAAAGTCAGGGTGCAAGAAAAGCTCCTAGAAGGAGACACCTAACACTGATGAGCAGTAATAAAGTTTTCTGAACTAGTTATCCTTATTTGCCTCCCAAATACCTTCTATGTCCTTCTTTGCTCTGTCTTCCTCTATGGTCTCCAAGGGTGATATATCCTGAATTCCCATGCTCTCCAACTTCTGTTGGATTTGACCAATAGGAGGCAGCCCCAAGCAGAAAATAAAAAATAAAAAAAAAAAAGGAAAGTTCAGGGATTATGCTTTGGCTTCCTTTCCAGCTTTACTCTGTATCCAGATGGATTAATTCTCCTAAAAATACAGTTAAATGACTTACTTCCAAACTCCATTTTACACCATGTTCTAAGTAACTCAGACATTTCCTTTATCCCAATCTAGGAAGAGTAACAGCTTCCATCAGTCATTAGTCTTTGTGTGACTCATTATCACTTGTTGGTTGCTATAACCCTGACTACAACTTTATAAATAATTCCTAAATTATATTCTTTATAGTTAAGTCATTCCATGTGTGCTGTAATTTCCTGCTAGGACCTAGACTGAGAGATTTTTCATACAAAGATAAACCCATGGAGAATAGGTATATTACAACAACTAAGAATGTTTGTAGTTGTTGGTGGTTTGGTCTCTAAATCATTTTCATCACTTGCAACCTAGTGGACTGTAGCCTTCTAGGCTCTGTTCATGGAATTTTTCAGGCAGAAATTCTGGAGTATGTTGCCATTCCCTTATCCAGGGGATCTTCCCAACCCAGGGGTCAAACCTTGGTCTCCTGCATTGCAGATTCACCATCTGAGCCATTTGGAAGCCCAACTCAATTTTAGATATTTCACCTACAGTTTCCCCAGAGAATAGCAAAGATCATAGAGGAAGCAAGGGAATTCCAGGAAAACATCTACTTTGGCTTCATTGAATATGCTAAAGCCTTTGACTGTGTGGATCACAACAAACTGTTGAAAATTCTTCAAGAGATGGGAATACCAGACCACCTTACCTGTCTCTTGAGAAACTTATATACAGGTACAGAAGCAACAGTTAGAACCAAACATGGAACAACAGACTGGTTTAAAATTCAGAAAGGAGTTTGTCAAGGTTGGATATTGTTACCCTGCCTATTTATCTCATATCCAGAATACATCACTGGAAATGCTGGGCTAGATCAATCCGGTGCTGGAATCAAGACTGCTGGGAGAAATAGCAACAACCTCAGATATGCAGATAATACCACTCTAATGGCAAAAAGCAAAGAGGAACTAAAGAGCTTCTTGATGAAGATAAAAGAGGAAAGTGAAAAAGCTGGTTTAAAACTCAACATCCAAAAAACAAAGATCCTGCCTCTGGTCCCATCAATTCGTGGCAAATAGATGGGGAAACATTGGGAACAGTGACAGAGTTTATTTTGGGGCTCCAAAATCACTGTGGATGGTGACAGAAGCCATGAAATTAAAAAATGCTTGCTCCTTAAAAGAAAATCTATGACAATTCTAGAGAGCGATTTAAAAAGCGGAGACATCACTTTGCCACCAAAATCTGTTTATTCAAAGTTATGGTTTTTCCAGTAATCATGTATAGATGTGAGAGTTGGACCCTAAAGAAGACTGAGCACAAAAGAATTGATGTTTTTAAATTGTGATGCTGAAGAAAACTTTTGAGGGTCCCTTGGACAGAGATCAAACCAGCCATTCCTAAAGGAAATCAACCCTGAATGTTCATTGGAAGGACTGATGCTGAAGCTGAAGTTCCAATACTTTGGCCACCTGATGTGAAGAGCTGACTCATTGGAAAAGGCCCTGATGCGGGGAAAGATTGAGGGGAAGAGGAGAAGGGGGTAACAGAGGATGAGGTGATTGGATGGCATCATCAACAAAATGGATATGAGTTTGAGCAAACCCTGGGAGATTGTGAAGGTCAGGGAAGCCTGGTGTGCTGCAGTCCATGGGGTTGCAAAATGTTGGACATTACTTAGTGACTAAGCAACAGTTTACACTGTGAGCTTTTTGTATTGGTCTTTCTAAAGCTCAGTGTTCTCATCCATAAAACCATAAGATCTAAAAAGTCATGAAAAAAAACTTGGACTTTGTCCACAATGCAGTGAGAAGCTACTTTGTTAAGTAAAGGTATGTCTGTTTGCCATATGACTTCAAAAACCTTTGCTTGATTTGTAGTAGGGAAAGAATAATGGATATTAACACTAAGATCCAGGAGACTGAGATTTTTATGTTTTTGTTCTTCATTTTTAGCCAGTGTCATTTTACAAGAGCACTAAGAAAGGATCCAAGAGTTAATATTGCTTATACAGGTCAGGGAAATAGTTTTCATATGAATTCCAATTCTTATTTTCATTTTCTTTCACTGCAATGATGAGTCAATCTATCTGGAAAATGGAAACATGTTTAAAAACAGAGACGGGTGTAGTTTATATATTAATCAAGGACTTGGGAAGTCTGGATTGAGATGTCCTGGGAATTGTGGGCCAATTAGTAACATGAATCCAGTAGTCATGTATGGATGTGAGAGTTGGACTATAAAGAAAGCTGAGTGCAGAAGAATTGATGCGTTTGAACTGAAGTGTTGGAGAAGACTCTTGAGAGTCCCTTGGGCTGCAAGGAGATCCAACCAGTCCATCCTAAAGGAAATCAGTCCTGGGCGTTCATTGGAAGGACTGATGTTGAAGCTGAAACTCCAATATTTTGGCCACCTGATGTGAAGAGCTGACTCATTTGAAAAGACCTTGATTCTGGGAAAGATTAAGGGCAGGAGGAGAAGGGAACGACAGAGGATGAGATGGTTGGATGGCATCACCAACTCAATGGACATGAGTTTGGGTAAACTCCGGGAATTGGTGATGGAGAGGGAGGCCTGGTGTGCTGCAGTTCATGGGGTCTCAAAGAGTCGGACACAACTAAGCAACTGACCTGATACTGATAGTAACATGAGAAAATTGTAAACACTTGGTATAGATTACATTTCATATGACAAGAACGAGGAATCTAAAACATATCCAGTGGATCTGAGGGGACAGTGTTTTATTCTAAAGGTTGAAAATAAAAATATTAAATATATTAAAAAGAACACAGCTAACTTAAATACAAATAAAGCTATCTAGTGAAGGACGCACCATTTGAAGTTGTAGAAAGTATATAAAATGTGTATACTTGTAAGAACTTGAACTTTTGTGGAAAATAGTATATAAACTAAGATTGAGACTATAATGTTTTAAGTATAGAATAACAAACATACTGTGGGGGGTATCTTGAATGTAAATTAGTTTAAAAGAAACAAAGAAATGCTACATTAGTATTAAATACAAAGGAGTTGAAATAATGTTAATTTATTAAGTTAGTTAAGAATATGATCCATAAAAACATTTTGATAAAATGAAATGTAAATCTGGATCTTGACAATTATTGCCTGTATGACCATGAACAAATTAATCTTTCAGATCTCAAGTTTCCTCAATGGCTGAAATAGGGCCTCAGCCTCATATCCTGAGGATTAAATACATTTATTAATTTAGATGAATTTTACAGACCCAGACTCTCAAATGCTATCATTATTGCTGTTAAAGATGAAGAGTTCATAAAGTTGAAGATAGTAAGTCTTAGGTAAATATAATTTAAAGCTGATCATTAAAAGCATGCTAATACATAAGAAATATTATGATAATGTTAAACAAAAGGCTAAATAATGTAGTATTAGTTATCACTCTCTTCTCTTGCTTTGTATAGCTTTCCACTCTCCAACTAAGTATCTTAAGTTAAGGATTAGTGATTTAAGGTAGACTTTTATAATATAATTAGTATCATTGTATACCTTCTTTTGAACATTTTTAAGTAAAAAATTTACTACCTCCCAAATGATATTTCATACACATGTATGGATGTGAGAGCTGGACTGTGAAGAAGGCTGAGCACTGAAGAATTGATGCTTTTGAACTGTGGTGCTGGGGAAGACTCTTGAGAGTCTCTTGGACTGCAAGGAGATCCAACCAGTCCATTCTGAAGGAGATCAGCCCTGGGATTTCTTTGGAGGGAATGATGCTAAAGCTGAAACTCCAGTACTTTGGCCACCTCAAGCGAAGAGTTGACTCATTGGAAAAGACTCTGATGCTGGGAGGGATTGGGGGCAGGAAGAGAAGGGGACAACAGAGGATGAGATGGCTGGATGGCATCACGGACTCGATGGACGTGAGTCTGAGTGAACTCCAGGAGTTGGTGATGGACAGGGAGGCCTGGAGTGTCGCGATTCATGGGGTCACAAAGAGTCAGACATGACTGAGCGACTGAACTGAACTGAACTGAACACATGTATGTATAATTATAAAAATCATATATTGGTTATATAGTTTAATTATGGCTCATATATAATGTAAAACAATAAAAATCATCAAAAAATTTGCTGCAAATATTTCAGGGTTGGAAAACTCCACAAAATTAGCCTTGTATAAATCAGAAGTGAATTTTTTACTTTATCCATCCATGTAATTTTAGTGGCCCTTCTACCATATAGTTTTCAACAAATTTTGTTCTCAGAGTAAATGGTCATATGTGATTTGGAAATATTTATAAGTGTTTAAACAGACAGTGTTAGTTTATAATCCTATCTTCACATTAATTTATGGATTGGTTCAGGTTGTATTCATGAAAAATCCAAATAATTATATTTTCAATGATGGAGTTGATCCTTTTGCAAATCGAAATAATCGCACACCTAAAACGGTATCTTTCACTTAAATACTCGAATTAAACCAGTTCAATTGCTATATGGTGGCAATTTTAATTATGTTCTTATTTTTAATGAACTAATTACCTGCTAAGCATGCCATGCAAATTTTTCAGTATTCTCCAACAGTAATTCTTTTTTTTTTAAGTGTAGAGAGGCCTAGCAACTGTAAAAGAAGATGAACATTTGAGCCAATAACTTCTTTCCACAGTAGATGAGACGATACACGAAGTACCTCCTGACTCTGCCTTCATTTGTGATGTTCAGTGAATATGGATTAGCGATCAACCATGGCTACACTCAAAGCTAAGATAAATTACGGGAATAAATTCAGGGTGGATGTGTGGTGTGCCATCCGTATTGATCAGCTTGCAGAAAATGACCTCGAAATTACTTTCAACTTTATGTGGCTAGAGATAGTTCTTTCTCTAGTATTTTCTCCAGTTGCATAGGAGCTGTCATTAGAGATGTTGGGAAATTGCTAAGGAAGCAATTGGTGTAGGATAGGCTTCAGAAGAGTCATATTTATTTTAAACTCAAAGAAAATTAAACCCATGTTCATGATCTCATAGAATTATGATGTTATTAATAGCTCAGTCATTCCTAATATTTCCTTAGATTGTCGTTGTTGTTTAGTCATTAGTTATTCAAACATGAACACTTTGGGGACAGGTGCTGTATTTTGGATCTCTACATATTCAATATCTGGTTTGCAATAGTGAGTAATGAATATTTGTTAAATTGAACAAGGAAGCCAAAAAATTTCTAGAGCATTGGAAAATACAGAACATGTTGTCATTCAATACATTTGATATTTTTTCTCCATTATCCTATGTATCAAGATTTTTCAGATGAAGAAACTTACATATAGAAATACTTACAAGCTATAAAGCAGGAGAACAGCCAGCCTTTTTCTATTTTCAAATGTTTCTCATAGAAAATCAAAATGTAATGAACTTTTAAATATTGTTAACATCAACCATTCTTTGGGCAGAGGAAACTAAAGGAGAACCAGTTTTAATTATTTCATTCAAGAGACATGTTATTTAGTAACATATTTGGATTTAATGTTAATAATAACATTACTTGTCTTTAAATAATAAGAATCTCAATGTATATTGAATTTAAGCTAATATTCAAGCTTCTTATCAGGCTAATAAGTTTCTATATACTCTGGAAACCCTCTAACTTAAATGTGAGCCTTTCTCTCCTTCCTTCACTTTATTCTAGGTTTCCAATTTTCCTCTCAATTTTCAAATTTATTTTTGGTATCCAACACTTGGTACGTATTCTGTATTCATCTTGGAATTTCACGTCCCTCTTGTCCTATAAACCTTTCACTGATTTTCTTTTATTGTTATACTCTTACCAGATCTTCCCAACTAAATCTGTATCAGTAGCCTTCTCTAATTAATCTCCATCAGGTATTATTTTGTTTACTAACATCATGGCATTCATTTCTCCCTTTCTAATTCTGTTATTAATGGTTGACATGTGCATTGATATTCTCAGGAAACATTATGTTCTATGACGTCAGAGGTGATCTTTGTTTGACTAATTGCTCTATATAAATTACCTAAGATAGTGCTCAGTACATATTAGGCATTAGTAAACATCACCTCCGTTAATGAGTAAATGAACAAATGAATCATTGTCTTAGAGACTCAGCCACCACACTGTTATAAAGATGCCTGAGGACTGGTTTGAATCTACTCAGGACATACAGGTCATTACAGTGACAGAGGTATGAATCCAGCTTCTAATGGTCAACTATATTCTGTGCATTACTCAGAGTGTCTTTACTGACCAGCAAATGCCTAATATTTACAAAATATAAATGATCTTTAGATAGTCTCCTCCAGAGGCTTAATTTTAAAGTGTCATGAAAAATTAAGCTCTGATATTAAGAAAGCTTTTATATTTTTCTTTTAAGATCTTATTAGTCTTCCCTATAAATGAGTGCTAGATGTAACTTGCTTATACAGATTTGTATTAGTCAATTGATAAAAGAAAGTTACCACTCTTAAAAAGATGCTAAAATTAATTTCTACTAGTTTATTAAGAGTTATGTATTCCCTATGTGTAACACCCTTTTAGAAAATAAAATGCATGTCATGCTTGGGTAAGACTGCTCAGGGCAGAGTATTCTCAGAAGATTCCCTGGGGACCCAGAAAGAAGCCCAGACTCTTTTCTTCCCCAGCACTATGAGCATGGTATAAAGAGGATCAAGGGGCCATTGGCTGAATGTTGGCAGTTGCTTAACATTCCAAATGCAGCAAAGAAGAGAAAATCTGTGTATGTTTGTACCATGATGTGTAATGCAAATTAATGACAGAGTTTATAGAAGAGAGCAAAGCGTGAGGAAATCTTTGAAAGATTCTTTTTTAAAAAGATTCATCTTCCAAGACAGTTAGAATGGTGCATGTCTTATGGTACATTGATGAGAATATGTTTATTTCAGTAAAGGAAAACAGGACTCATTTTGAAATATGAATTTAATAAATACTTACTGAGTTAATACATATGTCTAAGACTGTTTTAACTAATAAAGTATTTGCCCATCTTTTGATCTATCTACTCACTCATTCATCCATTCATCTACTTATTTAGTTATGTAACATACTTTTGAGAAAAAAATTTATTTTCAAGTACTGAATCAGATGACATAAATACTATGTAAAGCTAAAATGACGTTGTTCCTACCTCTATGGGGGTATTTTCAAGTAATAACTCACGTTGTAAACTAGAAATATATATTAATTCCATTTTTTTCCACATTCTATCCTTCAGAAAACTACCTTTCTCCAATTCCATGTGGGGCTAATTGAGCTGAAAATCTTAGCAAATTCTTTTTATCTCTGAGACAAGATAGTCCATGATATAGGATCTGGTAAAATATACTCTTTATTCCCTCGGTTTTAAATAGTTAATTTGAGTACTATTTAAGGGCAGTTGCATAACTGAGGCCAAATCAAGCAGAGAAAGAATCTTCTTAGAAGCTGATCTACAGTAACTGCATAAATAAGCTCTATTTTTACAATGCAATTTCTAAGACTGGCGAGTATGACGTATAGGGCTGTGACATTCTTTTTAATGGCTATATGTGAAAAGCTTGTTTTCTGTGTAAAACAGACAGAGCTAAGCAGAAAAGAAGACAGAGAGAAGCCTTGTCCCTTTCTGACCCAGTGCCAAACTGTGGTATGAAGGAAGCTGCAACTCTCTTTTTGAATATGTGAACTACCTTGGCATTCTTCCCAGAAAGCAAAAGTATCTTGGATGAAATCAACCACTTAGATATTTCTTGATTATAATGATGAATTTCAGAATAAAGGGGAAGATTACAAATACTCATGCATTTTTTAAAATATAGTGAATTGGAGATGAACAAGAAACAAAATTCAATGTAGTCCTTGATTTCTCCTTAAACTAAGACCCAGAAAATACAGAATATCAAAAGCTCTAAATGTTTGAATATACCCACATGAGGAAGAATATCAAAACAAATGCATTTATTCTGTGATAGTTGAGACACCTTACCAGTTTTTCTCCATCAGTACTGTAATTGGTTAGTCTAGGTACTGTCAGCTCTTATTGTCACCATAATAATCATATCCCTGAGCATCACTGACCTCTTAAACAGGAATGTTAATCTCTCTTGTACCTGGCTAACGGGAAGGTTGAAGGAATCAAATAACAGGTTTGTGTGATAAGTCTGATTTTCTTGTAAGTGGGGCCCCATGACTCATAAGTGGTAGTTAAAACAATTAAGCTTCCCTAAAAACTGGTAAAGGAAAAATTACCAGCATCTCAAAATTTACTTTTTTCTTATGGAACTATTATTTTTATTTTCCAGTATCTCATTGGTATTTAGGTTTTCAGACTTACTTTAACTTTCTGCTAAATGATTCAAGAGCAGCACATTACTATTGGACACTATTACAAACTATTCAGAGGTAATTACGCAAAAATGGTGCCATATAGTGTCTCACATACCTCCAGGTGATCTGTCTCCATTTGGTGCTTAAAGATTCCAGAAGCATAAACATTTGGTAATGAAAGCACTAAAGTTGCATAAAAGTTCAGTTCAAATTCTGTCAAAATTGGTCTTCAACACTTTGACTTCTATTAGAATTGAAGGACTGTCTCAGTCTTAGACACATGCTCCAGTCCTAGAAATGGCTAACATGAGCCTTGTGATTTTTCCTTTAAGAACAGGCAACAAATAGTACTAACAGAACACATGATTTTTTTTTAAATTATTACAGTTAGTGTTTATCATAGAGAGTAAGTTTGGTTCAGTTGCTCAGTCATGTCCAACTCTTTGCAACCCCATGGACTGCAGCATGCCAGGCTTCATTGTCTATCAACAAATCCCGGAGCTTGCTCAATCTCATGTCCATCAAGTCAGTGATGCCATGCAACCATCTCATCCTCTGTTGTCCCCTTCTCCTTCTGCATTCACTTTTTCCCAGCATCAAATGAGTCAGTTCTTCACATCAAGTGGCCAAAGTATTGGAGTTTCAGCTTCAGCATCAATCCTTCCAATGAATATTCAGGACTGATTTCCTTTAGGATGGACTGGGTGGATCTCCTTACAGTCCAAGGGACTCTCAAGAGTCTTCTCCAACACCACAGTTCAAAAGCATCAATTCTTCGGTGATCAGCTTTATATTCCAACTCACACATCCATATACGACCACTGGAAAAACCGTAGCTCTGACTAGACGAACCTTTGTTTGCAAAGTAATGTCTCTACTTTTTAACATGCTGTCTAGGTTTGTTATAGCTTTTCCTCCAAGGAGCAAGTGTCTTTAAATTTCATGGCTGCAGTTACCACCTGCAGTGATTTTGGAGCCCAAGAAAATAAAACCTCTCACTGTTTCCCCATCTATTTGCCATGAAGTGATGGGACCAGATGCCATGATCTTAGTTTTCTGAATGTTGAGCTTTAAACCAGCTTTTTCACTCTCCTCTTTCACTCTCATCCAGAGGCTCTTCAGTGATTCTTAAGTTTCTGTCATAAAGGTGGTGTCATCTGCGTATCAGAGGTTGTTGAAATTTCTCCCACCAATCTTGATTCCAGCTTGTGCTTCATCCAGCCTGGCATTTTGCATGATGTACTTGGCATGTAAGTTAAATAAGCAGGGCGACATTATACAGCCTTGATGTATTCCTTTCCCAATTTGGAACCAGTCTGTTTTTCCATGTCCAGTTCTAACTATTGCTTCTTGACATTCATACAGATCTCTCAGGAAGCAGGTAAGATGGTCTGGTATTCCCATCTCTTGAAGAATTTTCCACAATTTGTTGTGATCCACACAAAGGCTTTAGTGTAATCAATAAAGCAGATGTGGATGCTTTTCTGGATTCTCTTGCTTTTTCTATGATCCAATGGATGTTGGCAATTTGATCTCTGGATCCTCTGCCTTTTCTAAATCCAGCTTGAACATCTGGAATTTCACGGTTCATGCACTGTCAAAGCTTGGCTTGCAGAATTTTGACCATTACTTTGCTAGAATGTGAGATGAGTGCAATTGTGCGGTACTTTGAACTTCTTTGATATTGGCATTCTTTGGGATTGGAATGAAAAGTGACTCTTTCCAGTCCTGTGGCCACTGCTGAGTTTTCCAGATTTGCTGGCATGTTGAATGTAGCTCTTTCACAGCATCATCTTTTAGGATTTGAAATAGCTCAGCTGGAATTCCATTGCTTTCAGTTGCTTTGTTCATACTGATACTTCCTAAGGCCCACTTGACTTCACATTCCAGGATGTCTCACACTAGGTGAATGATCACACCATCATGGTTATCTGGGTCATGAAGGTCTCTTTTGTATAGTTCTGTGTATTCTTGCCACCTCTTCTTAATATCTTCTGCTTCTGTTAGGTCCATACCATTTCTGTCCTTTATTGTGCCCATCTTTGCATGAAATATTCCCTTGGTGTCTCTAATTATCTTGAAGAGATCTCTCGTATTTCTGATTCTATTGTGTCTCTATTTCTTTGCATTGATCACTGAGGAAGACTTTCTTATCTCTCCTTGCTATTCTTTGGAATCTGCATTCAATTGGGTATATCTTTCCTTTTCTCCTTTGCTTTTCGCTTCTTGTCTTTTCTCAGCTATTTGTAAGGCCTCCTCAGACAACCATTTTGCCCTTTTGCCTTTCTTTTTCTTGGGGATGGTCTTGATCCCTGCCTATTGTACAATGTGAAAAACCTCTGTCCATGGTTCTTCAGACACTCTATCAGATCTAATCCCCTGAATCTATTTGTCCCTTCCACTGTATAACTGTAAGTGATTTAAGTCATACCTGAATGGTCTAGTGGTATTTCCTACTTTCTGCAATTTAAGTCTGAATTTGGCAATAAGGAGTTCATGGTCTGAGCCACAGTCAGCTCCTGTCTTTTTTTTTTTTTTTTGCTGACTGTTTAAAGCTTCTCCATCTTTGGCCACAAAGAATATTATCAATCTGATTTCAGTATTGACCATCTGGTGATGTCCATGTGTAGTCTCTTCTTGTGTTGTTGGAAGAGGGTGTTTGCTATGTATGACCTGTGCATTCTCTTGGCAAACCTCTGTTAGCCTTTGCCCTGCTTCATTTTGTACTCCAAGGCCAAATTTGCCTGTTATTCCAGGTATCTCTTGATGTCTACTTTTGCATTCCAGTCCCCTGTGATGAATAGGACATCTGTTTTGGGTGTTAGTTCTAGAAGGTATTGTAGGTCTTTATAGAACCATTCAGCTTCAGCTTTATCACCATTACTGGTTGGGGCATAGACTTAGATTGCTGTGATATTGAATGGTTTGCCTTTGAAACGAACAGAGATCATTCTATCATTTTTGAGATTGCACCCAAGTACTGCATTTTTGACTTTTTTGTTGACTATGATGACTACTTCATTCCTCTAAGGTATTCTTGCCCACGGTATTAGATATAATGGTCATCTGAATTAAATTCACCCATTCCAGTCCATTTTATTTCACCAATTCCTAAAATGTTGATGTTCACTCTTGCCATCTCCTGCTTGACTACTTCTAATTTACCTTGATTGATGGACCTAACATTCCAGGTTCCTATGCAATATTGCTCTTTACAACATCAGACTTTATTTCATCACCAGTCACATCCACAACTGGGCATTGTTTTTGCTTTGACTCCATCTCTTCGTTCTTTCTGGAGTTATTTCTCTATTCTTCTCCAGTAGCATATTGAACACCTACCAGACTGGGGAGTTCATCTTTCAGTGTCAATTTTTTTTGCCTTTACATTCTGTTCATGGGTTTCTCAAGGGAAGAATAGTGAAGTGTTTTGCCATTCTCTTCTCCAGTGGGCCATGTTTTGTCAGAAACTTCCGCTATGACCAGTTCATCTTGGATGGCCCTACATAGCGTGGCTTACAGTTTCATTGAGTTAGACAAGGCTGTAGTGCATGGGAACAGTTTGATTAGTTTTCAATGACTCTAGTTTGGCTCCAGGGGACCTTCCGAAGGAGGTGGACATTATCTTCATTACCTCCACCATAGTTTGGTCTCCAGTCAAATAATTGGGTGAGAACACAGCCCCACCCATCAAGAGAAAATTGGATTAAATATTTACTGAGGATGGCCCTGCCCATCAGAACAAGACCCAGTTTCCCCCATGGTCAGTCTCTCCCATCAGGAAGCTTCCATCAGCCTCTTATCCTTATCCTTCAGAGGGCTGACTGTATGAGAGTGACAATCACAGATAGACAGTAAATGTGGATTTAAATCTAAACACAATGAGTAATTACTTTGGCAAAATGTCATCTATTGTTGGACAATTAGATTGCTTTCATCTTGGTAATTGTGAATAATGCTATGTACTTCTGTTGCTAAAACATCTACAGCTTTATTGACTACCCCAAAGCCTTTGACTGTGTGGAACACAAGAAACTGGAAAATTCTTAAAGAGATGGGAATGCCAGATCACCTTACCTGCCTCTTGAGAAATTTGTATTCTGGTCAAGAAGCAACAGTTAGAATGGGACATGGATCAATGGACTGGTTCCAAATTGGGAAAGGAGAATATCAAGGCTGTATATTGTCACCCTTCTTATTTAACTTGTGTGCAGATTACATTGTGTGAAATTCCATGCTGGATGAAGCGCAAGCTGAAATCAAGATTCCTGGGAGAAATATCAATAACCTTGATTTGCAGATGACACCACACTTAACGGCAGAAAGTGAAGAAGAACTAAAGAGCCTCTTGATGAAATTGAAAGAGCAGGGTGAAAAAGTTGGCTTAAAGCTCAACATTCAGAAAACTAAGATCATAGCATCTGGTCCCAACACTTCATGGGAAATAGATGGGGAAACAATGGAAACAGTGAGAGACTTTTATTTTCTTGGGCTCCAAAATCACTGCAGATGGGGACTGCAGCTATGAAGTTAAAAGACACTTGCTCCTTGGAAGAAAAGCTATGACGAACCTAGACAGCATATTAAAAAGCGGAGACATTACTTTGCAAACAGGGGTCTGTCTAGTCAGAGCTATGGTTTTTCCTGTAGTCATTAATGTATGGATGTGAAAGTTGGACTATAAAGAAAGCTGAGCGCTGAAGAATTGATGCTTTTGAACTGTGGTATTGGAGAAGACTCTTGAGAGTCCCTTGGACTGCAAGGAGATCTACCTAGTCCATCCTAAAGGAAATCAGTCCTGAATATTCATTGGAAGGACTGATGCTGAAGCTGAAGCTCTGATACTTTGGCCACTTGATGCGAAGAACTGACTCATTTGAAAATACCCTGATGCTGAGAAAGATTGAGTGAAGGAGGAGAAGGGGATGACCGAGGATGAGATGGTTGGATGGCATCGCCGATTCGATGGACATGAGTTTGAGCAAGCTCTGGGAGCTAGTGATGCACAGGGAAGCCTTGCGTGCCACAGTCCATGAGATCACAAGGAGTCAGACACGACTGAATGGTTGAGCTGAACTGAACTGCTATGTATATTGAGATCCACATACCTTTTTGAACTAGTGTTTTTGTTTTTTTCAGATACACACCTAAGAATGGAATTTCTCAGTCATATAGTAGTTCTATTTTTAGTTTTCTGAGCCACCTTCATACTTTTTAATACAGTGGCTGCATCAATTTACATTCCCACCGACAGTGAACAAGGGTTCACTTTTCTCCGCATTCTTGCCAACCTTTGTTATGCTTGGTCTTTTGGCCAGATGTCAGGTGATATCTCATTGTGTTTTTTATTTGCAATTTTAGCTTATCTGATGATAAATTAAATTAAATAGATGAAAACATGTGCTAACAGTATTGGGCACATTATCATCCACTTATTGTCCATTTGTGTATCTTCTTCTGGAAAATATCTGTTCCAGATCTTTGTCCATTTTTAATTTTTCATTCAACTTTTTATTACTTAGTTGTGAGAGTGTTTAATATATTCTGTATGTAAATCCTTTGTCATATTTAGGGATTGTGAATATATTTCTCCCATTTATGTCTTTTCTTTCCATTTTCCTTATGACATGTTTGATGAGCAGAAGTTTTAAGATTTGATCAAGTCCAGTATAATTTTTTAGTTTATAGAGTTCTTTATGTCCCAGCTAAAGAATCTTTGCCTAGCTCAAATTCATAGTATTAGTTATTCTTCTACTTATTGGACTAGAAGCTTTATAGTTTTAGCTTTTAATTTTTCATGTATAATGTGAGTAGGGATCACGTTTCACTGTTAAAAACCCCAATTTTTAATACAGTTTTATGTCTCCGTGGATCTTACATAAGAACTCCTAAGTTATGCAACTATATTTGTTAATGAAGAACATTATTCTGCCAATATTTGATTTAGGATATTGTCCTCTCTTTTGAAAATAAATAATTTACATTTCTAGACAGGATCCCTGTCATTAGCTAAGGCAGACATGAAGGGCTGGCTGACTCTTACCACTTCTATTGCAGAGTCATTAGAGAAACTCAGCTCCCTGCTGGGATCCACAGCAAAGGAAAGGAGAGGGTAGAAGAGGAGTGGCAAATATAGCCACACCTCTATCACTTTTGTCCTTTCTTGGTGATATTTGATGGGAGGAGGATGCTCCATTTCCTTCAGACTTGCCAATGCTTACATGGGTCAGCTTTCCATGCCACAAACTATCACTATCCTGGCAGTGAAAACAGAACATCATCTGCTACCATCATGCAGTGATGGGAGTTCTGCTGTCTGCTCAGCCTCACTGTCACTGTCTCAAAAGAAGGATTGGGATGCAATCAGCTGCTCTTGGTGGGCAAGGAATGGAAGATCAGATCCACACTTGGTCCTACTGATATCACTGGGTTGGGGAAAAGAAACATTGCTGTAATTTTCTGAAGGTTGAGGTAGGGTGGGGTGAAAAATAAACTCTTCACTTGGTCCAAGTGCAGGTTTTCCACTGGTATTTGATGGCCATTGAGCATGTATTGCAACAATCACCACAAAAGGAAGGCCTTCTTTTTTAGCCCCCACTTTTTCCCATTGTAAGGCTTGGGCAAAAAAAAAAAAAAAAAGTATTTTATTTAGAGTTTTATCGATCCTGATCTTATTGTGGTTCCTAGTAGGATCCACAATGTGGTTCCTACTGATCCTGTTAGTGGTTCAGGGTTAGAGTCTTCTGCAACTCCCTCTGTGGGTCATAAAATAGCCATAGTAAACCTGGGGGATTCACTGAAGTGTATAGTTCAAGGTTCAGTTTCTTCAGGCGACCAAACAACCTTCTTTCCACCTTTCGGAGTTTGTCTCCTCATGGCTTTTGTTATTCCCAGCGTTCTTTAGTTGCAAAGGAGAAGACCTAAGAATGTAACTGTTCCATCCTGGTGAATCCAGAGGTTACCTTACCTTTTGTGATGATTTCGTTTGGAAAGAGTTCTGAAATGTATAATGCTAGATATGGTTGCAGCTTTTCTTGTTACTTGTTAATTTCTCAAGTATCCTCTGAGGTAGTTTTATCCAGGGTCATAGATTAGAAAATAGACACAGTGAGTTTAATTTCATCCACTTTGTTCATGCAACTACTAAGTAGTGGAATTTAGATTTGAACCTATGTGTGTCTAACATATATCCTATAACCTTCTAATGCAAGCAGTGGTGTTAAGCTGTAGTGGAAAGTGCAGGATGTTTAAGTATACTTTGAAGAAGCCTCCTTTTAGGGGAGGAAAAAAAAAAAACGGTGTGAAGAGGTGGGTGTCCAGTGTTCCCTATTTTTGTGTCATCTACAGGCTTAATGAGACCTACCTATGGTATGTAGTGATGCTTCTATACTGTCTCCTAGGAAGATTAATAATTATTGCTTTGCTTGCAATCTTTAATTAGTAAAGCTATTAGATTGCAGAAAGTACCTCCTGTCATATTGATGACTGTTCATAATATTCATCATGTCATCAAAGACATTATCTTTAGTGGCACGTCCCTCACCTACCTATTCACTTCAATCCTAAAGTAAAATTTTATATATAAAGTTGTTATCATTGTGCTTGCTATGTGTGCATTCTAAGTCACTTCAGCCACGTCTGACTCTTCATGACCCTGTGGGCTTTAGCCCACCAGGTTCCTCTGTCCATGGAATTCTCTAGGCAAGAACACTGGAATGTTGTGATGCGCTTCTCCAGGGGATCTTCCTGACTCAGGAATCAAACCCGAGTCTCCTGTATGGCAGGTGGATTTTTTACCAACTAAGCCACCAGAGGAGGTGTGTGTATGTGTGTGTGTGTGTGTGTGTGTGTGTGTGTGTGTAGAATTCAATTGTTAGTTCCTTTCCTTCATAAATAAATTTTTCAGAGAAAGTAGAGAGGAAAAGCAGTTCTTCCCTTAATCTGACACTTTATATATATACACACATACTTGGATATCCCATATTTTATACTAGGACATCTCCATATTTTAAATATATACATAAATCTGTAGAACCTCATTAACTGCCAGTTTAATAAGCTGTAACAGAAATTCAGGCCTCGAATTTCTTTGCTCTTTAAGTAGATATTCAATGTCCCCCATTACATTGGCTTATATAGAATTTGTCACTGCTATATTATTTGGCTTCATTTTTAAATGGGGAATCTCAACTCTGGTACTTGACTAATATTCCTGTTCTTATTCATCATTCTGCTGCTGCTGCTGCTAAGTCACTTCAGTCATGTCCGACTCTGTGTGACCCCATAGACGGCAGCCCACCAGGCTCCCCCGTTCCTGGGGTTCTCCAGGCAAGAACACTGAGGATAAACACAAAACAAAGAGAAAATATTCCCTGGTGAAAGAGGTGTTGATCTCTCAATACTCCTGTTTAGGTCACCTTGGAAGTTTCAAGTAAGGAAACAAAGGCACAATGTGATCCATGAAGATATTTTTTTCCTTCAAGTTTAAGGCATGCAACATATAAAGGAAATTGCTTGAGTTGGTATAATCCATTCTAAGAAGCTATGTTGTTCAGTCTGAGACGAGCATGCGGACTTCCCATATTATTCCATTACAACTGTGTGGCAGATTTCCGTAAAATCAAATAGGGAGAGAGAATGCCATTTATTCTCTTATGTAACTTTTAAGTAAGTGTTTACGATTGTAAAGGTAGAGTCAACATCCATGGCTAAAACTTTAGCGAATTTCCTCACACAGAGTAATAGCAGTGTTATTTGTACAAATAAGAAGAGTAAAGTGAGAAGAAAGAGAAGTACTGTTACTACTTTTATACTCACTAATCAAGCATCCTTTGCACTGAGTCATGCTGGCTCCTTATCATTTTTTTGTGTGTGTCATTCCTTCCCACACCCACCCCTAAATCAATTAAGTTTATCAAAATGCCTAACTTATACATAAGGTAGCTGAGGCTTGGGGAAGTTTAGTAACTTGACCAAGGACATATATATAATTCCAGGTGGCAAGAGTAGAATTAGATTCAGGTAACCTAAAGGCAAGCATCCCAGGTGGCTCAGTGGTAAAGAATTTGCCTGCCAAACAGGAAACTCAGGAGATGCAAATTCAATTCCTGGGTTGAAAGAGCCTATGGGGCTGCAGTCTATGAGATCACAAAGAGTTGGACATGACTGAGCAACTGAGCCCACAGGCACACACAAGCTAAAGGCAGAACTTAGGCTCCTGGGGAGTTTGGTGTGTATATTTCGTATGTATATTTCCATACAGTGAATTATAATAACTAGTACCCATTATCCCTGGTGGCTCAGAGGTTAAAGCGTCTGCCTCCAATGCGGGAGACCTGGGTTCGATCCCTGGGTCGGGAAGATCCCCTGGAGAAGGAAATGGCAACCCACTCCAGTATTCTTGCCTGGAGAATCCCCTGGACGAAGGAGCCTGGTAGACTACAGTCCACGGGGTCGCAAAGAGTCGGACACGACTGAGCGACTTCACCTTCACCTTCACCTTCATTATCATTACAGTCACAAAACTTAGAGTAATGGTTTCAAGTGTATTGGTATCTATGTACGTGATATGTGTGTGTGTATTTGTTATGTCCAAGCATGATGTAGGTATTAGGTCTACGGAAGGCTCCAGGAAGTTTATATGTGTGCATTCATAGTAGTCTTTAATTTTTTTGAAATACAATGCATGTACCTCTTTCTTCATCAAGACAAACCTTTACCTAGTAGATTAATATACATACGAAGACAATTTGTCAAGAAGAAGACATTAATTCAGTGTAACAGTCATCTGTTAGGATATTTTGCTTAAATGCAAACAAAGCCAGCGGAGCACTCCAGGACTTTTGTCACTCCAGATCCCCTACCCACCCTTCTGCAATCTGTTCTGTGCTTCCCCCACCCACTCACTTTACCCCACTAGGTACAGAGTTTATCAGCGGGACTCCTTTGCACTCTGGCTTCCCATTGGCTTCAGTCTGTTGGGAGCCATGGCAGAAGATTAAGGGAGAGAAGAAGAAAGTGAGATCACAATATTTATTCCTTTCCCAAAGAATCACCTCTGACTTGTTGTTTCTGAATTAAATGAAAGCTTCTCCCAAGTTTGCCCTTAATACAGGCTTTTCTTCTTTCAGCTTACCTCAACCCTGTCTATTCAATTTTTTCTTTTACCTGAGGGTGGTTAAACCCTCAGGGTGATGCCCTATCCTTTGTAGCATAACTTAAACTTTTCTACATATGTTTCAGTACTGTCTTTATCAATACATTCTCAAAATCCTGTAATTTCCTTTTCCCAGTTAATTCTTTCTAGTATGCTAATACATATTTATATGTACATATACATATATGTACAAACCTATATATGTATGGGAGACTTGGGTTCAATCCCTGCATTAGGAAGATCCCCTGGAGAAGGAAAAGGCTACCCACTCCAGTATTCTGGCCTGGAGAATTGCATAAACTGCATAGTCCATGGGGTCACAAAGAGTCAGACATGACTGAGTGACTTTCATTTTCACCTATAAATATATAAATATATATATATATATATATATAAAAGAACTTCTTGTTTTACTCCTTATAGAAAATTCCTATAATAAAATAAGCATATATTAAGCACTCATCTACATATATTTTAAAAAATACAATTAATAAACTCAAATCTGGAGGCATTGAGAGGGAGGTCATGGGGGTACAGTCCTCTCACTGAACAATGGAGAAGCCTCTCCTAGGTCTTAGTGTATAGCAATACCTAGATAGGACCATGACTGTGACCTTTGAAATTCTTGGAGATTGATGTTTTTTCCACTGTATCTTGCTCCTGTGCATTACACATATTTGTACAATTCAGATTTTCATCATTCTAGCCATGAAGTTTTATTGCTGTAGTCAATGTATTTTTTCACAGAAAACATTACAGTGTTTTTAAAAAATATCATGTGATTCTTTTTTTGTTTCCAAACACAATAAATAATATAATGTAAAGTATAAATAAATAGCTTCACTTAAAATACCACTTTCAAAATTACTCTACTTTTGTTCCACTGTGGAAAGAATTTAAGTCAGAGCAACAGTGAGTTGACTATAAAGAATATCCCATTTGACAGGTATAAGCTCTGAAGTACAAATATATTTAAAGTCATTCTTAGACATGCCCTGTTTCTCTTCAGTGACCAAATTGATTGTCCTTGACAAATTAACCTGCTCAGGCACAAAATAGAACCAGTATCACAGTGTCTCAGGATTTTTTTCCTGCTAGTTACAAAGCTGATCAGATGTAAACTATCTTTCTGACTAAAATAACTAGAAAGACACTTACTCATGAGGATCTCTTTTGTGTTACACAAGTCACGAAAGATCGCAAATATAGTCCTTTGCACTCGATGATAGCATTTTGAGGTATTTTAAGATAATACTTTGGCCATCTGCTGCGAAGAGCTGACTCATTGGAAGAGACCCTGATGCTGGGAAAGATTGAGGGCAGGAGGAGAAGGGGACGACAGAGGATGAGATGGTTGGATGGCATCACCAACTCAACGGACATGGGTTTGGGTGGGCTCCGGGAGTTGGTGATGGACAGGGAGGCCTGGCGTGCTGCGGTTCATGAGGTCGCAAAGAGTCAGACATGACTGAGTGACTGAACTGAACTGAAGATAATATTAATCATCTGTTTATTATGTATTTTTTTAGAATTCACTAAGTGCTTCTGTACATATGGTAAATCCAGTCAGAAATAATCCTTGTTGAAACAACATTCCATTTGGGGGCGGAGGGGCTGTGTTCCTCTTTGTCCCCTTCTCAGCACCTGAATTTTGACTTAGTATTCACATATGCTCCTCGCTCTCTGTTAGCACCTGTGCTATTGGAGGGGTTCTTTAATTTGTAGCATTATAAAGATAACAAAATTATAAACTGAAAATGCCTGAATTTACACTTCAGAATGAGACAGAGTTTACCATATCCTTAGTGTTGCACAGTTATAAACTTCAAAATTTTAATATTATCCAATTTTCTGATATTAAAGTTTAATTCCTCCTCTACTAAAGGATAAGTGAGAATTTTTTTTTAATATGGCCAAAAACTGTACAGTGTGGTCTTAGTGCCTTTGTCCATATTCTTCTGTCATCTTTCTGTTCCCCATCACTTTCTTTTCCCACACCATCTGTGTTTTTATTGGTCATATTAAAAACCTTCATTTCTAGTAGAAATATATTCTTAACCTCTACTGCCATTTATAGATGTCTGAATTCAATAGAGTATTTACTCAACTAATTTCTGTGAATGTTTGCTGCTTCAACTAATTTAGCAAAATGCCTTTTTCTTACTTTTCATTCAAGTTAAGGCTTATGTCCTTAATTTAATTGCTTTCTCTTGACTTGTGGTTTATTCAAAATATAAGCATATCTCATTTTATTGTACTTCACTTTAGTATAATATAATTCTCAGATAGTACATTTTTGCAAATTAAGTTATGTGGCAACCCGGCCTCAAGCATATCTACAAATACCACTTTCCAACAGAATTTGCTCACCTTGTGTTTCTGTGTCACATTTTGGTAATTTTCTCAATATCTTCAACTTTTATTATTATTATTATATCTGTTATGGTGATCTGTGATCAGTGATCTTTGATGTTACAATTGCAAAAATATCATGACTCACTGAAGGCTTAGAGGATTGCCTTAGACTCAGCCATTATTTTTTTAGCAATACAGTCTTTTGAATTAATATATATACTTTTTTTAGACATAGTGCTATTGTAGAGTAAATTACAATACACTGCATTATAATGTAAACATAGTTTTTATATGCACTGGGAAACCAAAAAAAATTGTGTGACTAGCTTTATTGTATTATTTGCTTTATTGCGGAAGTCTGGAACTCTCATCACAGTATCTCCATAATGTGCCTATATTATGCTCTGTGACAGAGCAGAGTCATACTCAGAATGCTGTCCAAGTTGAAGGATGAATATTCAACAATAACAACAGCAAATCTTAAATGCCACGATACTTTCTATAAACCATCTGTTAATATCTGTCTTTTACTTTTTCACTCTGACACTCACAGTCAGTTTACCACTACACTGTGGTAGTCAGTCAGATTTGTATCTGATTATTTGTTGTTTCTTGTGTCATCATTAAATGTTAATATTGAGTATAGTTCTAGTGTATTATATATATATTTGTTCTTATAATGTTATATTGATAAAATCAATCCCATATAAAATAGAGAAAAAACAAAAAAACCTGAAGTCTAAAGAACTTAGATGTATTTCTAAGACCTCTGGATTTGACTTCTCAATAGCCATCCCTACTTTTTGCTCATTGACACGTCCCTGGTTTATTTAGGCCATAATTAGTATGTTTTTGACCCAGGAATGATAGATTCTACCCAACCTGCAATCACATATTAGTGGTTCTCCAACTTTAGTGGGCATCAAAAATCAGTTGAGAACTGGTTAAAACACAGATTTCTGGTCCTCACATCCAAAGAGTCATTAATCTGTACTGTTTTCTAAAAATGTATCCTTTTGATCAGTTTGGTCTAAAGACATGTATCTTACTCAGGTCTAGTTAATAAGAAATACAAATTAGTTGGATAGGAAAGATATCCCTTCTTTATGTAGAAAATACATTACTTTAGAGGTACAGTGATCATCTTTAGCAAACCGAATCTCGAGGTAAGAATCATAAAGATGTAAGGCCATTACTATTAGGATGATGCAAGAGAAAGTTTGGAAGAAATAGGGTCTTGGATAATACCTTTCAACTCTGTATTCTTCTTTCAGTACCTTCCTTGCAATTTTTATTTTAATTAAGACAGTGTTGTTCAGTCATTAAGGCATGCCTGACGCTTCATGACCACATAGACTATAGCATACCAGGCTTCTTTGTCCTTCACTGTCTCCCAGAGTTTGCTCAAATTCATGTCCATTGAGTCAGTGATGCTACCTAACCATCTCATCCTCTGCTGCCTCTTCTTCTCTTGCCTTTAATCTTTCTCAGCATCAGGGTCTTTTCCAATGAGTTGGCTCTTCACATGAGGTGCCCAAAGTACTAGAGCTTTAGTATCAGTCCTTTCAATGAATATTTAGGGCTCATTTCCTTAAGGATTGACTGGTTTGATCTCCTTGCAGTCCAAGGAGACTCTCAAGAGTCTTTTCCAACATCACAGTTCAAAAGCATCAATTTTTTGGCAGGCAGCCTCTTTATGGTACAACTCTCACATCCATCCATGACTACTGGGAGAAGCATAGCTTTGACTATAAAGACCTTTGTTGGCAAAGTGATGCTTCTGATTTTTAACATACTGTCTGGTTTGTCATAGCTTTCTTCCCAAGGAGCAAACATCTTTTAATTTCATGGCTGCAGTCACCATCACAGTGATTTTTGAGCCCGAAAAACTAAAATCTGTCACTGCGTCCACTTTTTCTCCATCTTTTTGCCATGAACTGATCCTTCATGGATCACAGACTTGTCATGGTGAAGGAAGTTGCATAATAACTCAGTGAAGCCATGAGTCATACTGTGCAAAGCCAGCCAAGATGGACACATCATAGTGAAAAGCTCTGATAAAATGTAATCCACTGGAGGAGGGGATGGCAAACCACTCCAGTATTCTTGATGTGAGAACCCATGAACAGTATTAACACAAATTCAGTTCAGTTCAGTTCAGTCACTCATTCATATCTGACTCTTTGTGACCCCATGAACTTCAGCACGCCAGGCTTCCGTATCCATCACCAACTCCCAGAATTCACTCAAACTCAAGACCATCAAGTCGGTGATACCATCCAACCATCTCATCCTCTATTGTCCCCTTCTCCTCCTGCCTTCAATCTTTCCCACCATCAGGGTCTTTTCTAGTGAGTCAATTCTTCACATCAGGTGGCCAGAGTATTGGAATTTCAGCTTCAGCATCAGTCCTTCCAATGAATATTCAGGACTGATTTCCTTTAGGATAGACTGGTTGGATCTCCTTGCAGTCCAAGGGACTCTCTAGAGTCTTCTCTAACACCACAGTTCAAAAGCATCAATTCTTAGGTTATTAGCTTTCTCCTCCATCCATACATGGCTACGGGAAAAACCATAGCTTTGACTAGACAGACCTTTGTTGGCAAAGTAATGTCTCTGCTTTTTAACATACTGTCTAGTTCTGTCATAGCTTTTCTCCCAAGGAGCAAGTATTTTTTCATGGCTGCAGTCACCATCTGCAGTGATTTCAGAGCTCCCAAAAATAAAGTTTCTTACTGTTTCCACTGTTTCTCCATCTATTTGCCATGAAGTGATTGAACCGGATTAAAACAAGTAATCTGTGATTAATTTTAACTGAAGCTAGTTAGAAATTCACTGACTTTCTACCTCAACTGATACAGACACTCAGTAGTTTTAAGGGAGCAGAGATTTAAAATTTGGTTTAGCCAACTTTTGTTTAAATTTGGTATCCAATAGATTCATCCTTTCCCTTCCCTCATGGGCTATGCAGTACTACCAATGAGTCATCTACTGATTTTGCTGCTTGTTTGTCCTCTGAAAGGAATTCCAAATGCTGCTACTGTTATTGAGATACATTAGTGAAGTGAAAGGTGCTTAGTCATGTCAGAGTGTTTGTGACCCCATGGACTACACAGTCCATGGAATTGTCTGGGCCAGACTACTGGAGTAGGTAGCCTTTCCCTTCTCCAGGGAATCTTCCCAACTCAGGGATCCCACATTGCAGGCGGATTCTTTACCAGCTGAGCCACAAGGGAAGCCCAAGAATACTGGGGTGGGTAGCCTATCCCTTTGCCACAGTATCTTCCCAACACAGGAATCGAACTGGGGTCTCCTGCATTTCAGGCAGATTCTTTACCAACTGAGCTATCAGGGAAGCCCTATATGCCAAAATAGAAAAGGCAACTTGTAAGCAATAGGCATCATTATTTAAAAAGGAAAAAATCTGAATATTAAAATGTCAGAATAGAGTTGTGTGATGAATTAAACATGGGAATGAATTTAAAATCTCTAAATCATGGCAAGACAGCTATTTATGTGCTATTGTGTACTCTTGGAAAACATATTCCAGCTGTTCTAGAAAGCATTACAACAACCTAACCTGGCAAAGAACCCTGATCCTGAGCATGTTTTACTCCAGGCCATTGCCTAACATATGGATGGAAATTCCTACAGACATCAGCCCAAGCATGAATGCACAAACAAGCTAAGTCAGGCATGGCTCCACTTGATTCAGTGACTTGGCATAATGCAGCAAGTGTTTTGCAGTTAACACTTCTGTATAGTATCTTTGAAATCTTTCCTTGTCACACAATTTCAAGACACAAAGAATCATAATATTTTAACTGATTTTTTAAACAATTATTTTTGTTGTCAATATATAATCAGGAAAACAAAGCCTTATTTTATTATTCTTGGAGTAATTTCACATTCACCCTCTTATTTGAATTTTGAAACAATTCTGTACACAATTAGTGTGACAGAAAAATCTGTACTTTACAGCTAAAGATATTAGGAATTTGAATATTGAAATATGGGGAAAGAATTTTTAAGGTCATTTGTCCTCTCTTATGGATGAATTTTGTATTTGAACAGAAGACTCTCTGGCCACTGGTCCAAAGCCTTTGTTTAGGGATGTGAGTGTGATCACTAGTCAATCAGTGCTAGAATTAAAACTAAAAGTTATATCGGCTGACATCCAGTGAAGTATGTTTCCAGGAGGTTATAATTTTATTGTATGAAACTGATATTATATTCTTTCTTCCTGATTCCAAGTTTCCAAGTTAAAAAATTAATTGACTCAGAAATTTGGATCTGGAGGTTTCCTATGCCATGCCCTCGATGTATAATTAATATCCCTTTGAATTACTACAGTGGTAAAGATGAAGGTGCTTGTATCCAAAGGTCTGTGATATCCCTGGGGGAGACCAACAGGGCAGTAACAGGTATCATAATAAAAAACATTTGGATTGTCATACAATGTCTGTTAAATTGAAAGACTGTCCTTGCCAAATCAGAGGAAATATAAAACTTAGGTAGAATTTTCTGGCAATTTGGGTTTGAAATATAGAATTGGAAATGTAGTAGAAGGTTGGATCACCTCTCTATAAATAGATAGATAGATAGAGAGATTAACTGTTAGAGAGAAAGTAAATGGTGGACAGTTGCTGTGGTGATTCCATTACAGATTTTGATTGAGATACAAAGATTACAGAGAAAGCATTTGCTTGTCATGATTTTTCCAAGTTAAAGAAAAAAAACTCTCTATGTTTATAGAAAAGCTATGACAAACCCAGACAGCATATTAAAAAAGCAGAGACATTACTTTGCAAACAAAGGTCTGTCTAGTCAGGGCTATGGTTTTTCCAGTAGTCATGGATGTGAGAGTTGGACTATAAAGAAAGTTGAGTGTTGAAGAATTGATGCTTTTAAACTGTGATGTTGGAAAAGACTCTTGAGAGTCCCTTGGACTGCAAGGAGATCCAGCCAGTCTACCCTAAAGGAAATCAGTCCTGAATATTCATTGGAAGGACTGATGCTGAAGCTGAAACTCCAATACTTTGGCCACCTGATGCAAAGAACTGACTCACTGGAAAAGAACCTGATGCTGGGAAAGATTGAGTGCAAGAGAAGGGGACGACAGAGGATGAGATGGTTGGATGGCATCACCGACTTGATGGACATGAGTTTGAGCAACCTCTGGGACTTGGTGATGGACAGGGAAACCTGGCACACTGCAGTCCATTGAGTTGCAAAGAGTTGGACATGACTGAGCAGCTGGATAGAAAACTGAAATGTTTATATATATATATAATTAAATGTTTATATATATATATTATATATAATTATATAATAAAACTTAGGGCTGTTTTTCTTGAGATATATATATATATATATATATATATATATATGCACATGTATATCAATTATCCATTCATTTTTCCATCCATCTCTGTAACTACATGTTCTGTTGTGCATATAGACATAGAAGCAAGTCTTTTGTTATAATACTCTATCACCTGGGTTGTGAAGCAGCCCAGTACCTTTTACAAATATTAATGCAAGCAGCATTCCTTGAGTTCCTCCTTTGTAAAAGGCCCTGAGAGAGTCATGTGGAATATGCAAAGATGAGTAATATCTTGCTCATGTCTCCATTCGAGGGTTGATCATATTGTTGCAAACATGTTGGTGTCCCTACTAGACAGTGTAGAGAAAAAGAAGTAGCTGAGATGGGGAAATCAAAGACCCATATTGATTGGTCTTTGTTCCATGACTTCTGAGAAGAAGCGTGCTGAATGATGTACATTTTATTTTGATCTGCCCACAGTCTTGTTCTCATTGTCAGGATTAGGAGAGACATATCAGAAGTCAAACAGAGCAAACATGGTAGTCTCTTTCTGATTTATACAGACCTTTAAATTAGATGTCCCATGACAGGATAAGCAAATAATTTCAGGGCAAATTCCAGAATTGCTAGTCCTATGTTACTAGAGTTGGATAAATAAGAAAGCAAATAGTGTTTACGAACTACACCTTGTGTAATACTTTTCTTGTACATAATATAATTGATAATATGTATTTTCAACTCATATTATCGGGCCTCATTAATTTTGTAAATCATTCAGAAAAGATGTATTTCTTGGTTGCGTGGGAAGAGTGTTTGCATTCGGAAGCAATTTTGTGAACCTGAACTTTATTTTTTTTGCCAATATGACAAAAATGAACAAGAACCATAATGAAAACTATGTTTGTATATAAACACACACACATTTATACATATATGTGCACATTTTATCTTACTAAGATGACAAGAAGCAGATAAAAATCATGACGAAATATATATATTTGTGTATAAACACACCCTCATACACACACACACACACACACACACACACACAGCCTTTTTTCTCTTTAGAAGTGACAGTGTTGTCAAGATATAACTTTTAAAATACTGTGTTTTCACTGACAGTTAAAGACACCAAGATTCTGTTTATAAAGGCATCTCATTGAACTTTGATATCTGTGATCCTGGTGACATATCTGTTAAAACACTCAAAAAAACAGAAAAAATCTGACATAAATGTATTAGCTTATATAATGGAATTGTAGAGTTTTTCATGAATGGAAACCCAGCTGGATTCATGGTTCAAATGGTGACAAGTGTCAAGTTCCCCCTTTTAGCTGCCTTCCTTTCTGCATGTTTAGTCTTTTTAGTCACATAGTAGCTGGATGGAAGGAGCACTCCTAACATACTCATAGAGTCAGCTGCATATGGGAAGAGAAAATCTCTTTCTCTGAAAGCCAAACATCTGTTGATTTCATTGGTTTAATTTGGACAAAAGCTTATTCCTAAACTCTAAGGGAAAGGAAGTTTCTGATTGGTCAGGCCTCAGTCTGTTTACTAGGATCCTGCTGCCTGACTTGAACCCTGGCTTCCTTGATAACTATGATACCTTAATAACTTGATACATCGATAACCTATGATGTCTTGATTACTTGATAACAATGATAACCTATGATATATTTATTACATTGATAACTACATTGTCTTGAACAAGTTACTCAAATTTTTTGCTTGCAGTTTGTATTTTTAACAAGTAAATAGTAATAGTACCTGACTAACAGATCACGTCATAAAAAGAGTGTTTGCTTCATAGGAATAATCTAGAATACCTGATGCAAGGGTCTTGAATAAGCATGTCATTATTATCACAGGTGAGCTCTACCTCATAAAACACTCATGAAGAGTGGAGGATGAATGGATGTCTAAAATGAAATTGAGTAATTATTTTTAAGGTAAATATAGTGCTGCTGCTAAGTCACTTCAGTCGTGTCTGACTCTGCGCGACCCCATAGACGGCAGCCCACCAGGCTCCCCCATCCCTGGGATTCTCCAGGCATGAACACTGGAGTGGGTTGCCATTTCCTTCTCCAATGCATGAAAGTGAAAAGTGAAAGTGAAGTCACTCAGTCGTGTCCAACTCTTCATGACCCAATAGACTGCAGCCTTCCAGGCTCCTCCGTCCATGGGATTTTCCAGGCAAGAGTACTGGAGTGGGGTGCCATTGCCTAAGTCACACCAAAATATGTACCTACATATGAGGTTGAGTAGCCAGTGCTTGTTCACTGTGGGGAAATGTCATTACTGGTTACTGGATAGTCCAAAGTGACCTTGAGAAATCACTTCCCAAGATTGCCTTGGTAAAGACTTTTAGATTCATGTCCTTAAGCTGTCTTCCCTCGACCTCAAAATTTTCATGTTTACGCTAAGTTTGAATTCCCTGGTGGCTCAGATGGTAAAGAATCTGCCTGAAATGCAGGAGACCCAAGTTTGATACCCGGGTTGGGAAGATCCCCTGGAGAAAGGGATAGTTACCAACTCCAGTATTCTTGCCTGGAGGATTCCATGGACAGAAGAGCCTGGTGGGCAACAGTCTATGGGGCCACAGTGAGTTGGATATGACAGAGTGCACACACACACACACACACACACACATACACACAGACACACACACATCTACATAAAACTTAGTCAGTTTGATGTGTCCAAGAAACTAATACAACATTGTAAATCAACTGTTCTTCAAAAAAAAAAAAAAAAAATCAGAAATGTCAGAAGGATAAAAGAGAGGATTATGGATATACCCAGAAGAGCCCTCCTAGGATCACACACAACTGTGTGTTAGGAGAATGTGCATGTATTATTCCTACTCAGAAACAATCAGAGTAAGATGTGGGGGAGTTGTGAAGCAGTTCCCAGGCCATACAAAAATCTATCAACAAACAGTGGAATCCTCACTGGCACAGCTGAACCTAAGAACAACCTCTAAGTGAAAATGACAAAAAAGGGACCTTCAAGGGCCTCTCCCTCCATGGGTGGGTTGGGGGGGCAGGGGGCGGTGTTAGGCAAAGATTCTCAAAATCAAGCTTAGCATGACTCTGTCAAGACAAACATTGACAGCAACCAAGGAAACACCAAGTCAAAAATAAGATGACTGAAACATGGTGGCAGAGCTTTGTGGCATTTTAACATACCCTTGCCCCAGACAGCAATTTAAATCAACATCAAAAAGAAAAAAAAAAAAAAAGAAGAAGCCCTAGTAAAGGTAATTACATAGGTAATTATAAAAGTTTCATTTTATATTTTCCCTTTCAACTGATTTAAACAGTAATTACAGTAAACAATACATGTTATAGAACAATAATAATAAAGAGTAAGAGCACAAAGGACGTGGGTGTAAACAAAAAAAGATGATTTGGAATAAGGAAGTGAGAGTCAGTTCCTAGTCAGGTTGATAAGAAGTCTGGGGGTCCCCAAGGAGAGAGGGGTCTGAAATTCTCAAGGAGGAGGAAAGGACAAACATTTTTCCCCCCTCTACATTCCTTAGGATTATATAACAATAATGTATCCTGTTTGAGGACAGTTTCTGGAAAAAACCTTCTGGCCAATCCTGTTATCTTAAAATGTAAATTATGGGAGTAGGTCTAGTAAGGTCTTTACAACATCCAGACACTGTTTTGATTCACTGTAATAACTAATTGAAAGTATATAACTCTGTTGCTAACACTACTGAGGGGGCACTCTTTCGGCCCCCTTCAGATGTCTATGTCAGAAGCTTTCTCTATCTCTTTTATACTTTAATAGTACTTAATTACACAAAAGCTCTGAGTGATCAAGCCTCCGCTCTGGCCCTGGACTGGATTCTTCTCCTCTGGAGGCCAAGAATCCTGGCGTCATTTGTGGTTCAAAAACAACCTTTCAGAAGTTTAGTTCAGTCGCTCAGTCACGTCCGACTTTTGCTACCCCATGAACTGCTGCACACCAGACTTCCCTGTCCATAACCAACTGCTGGAGTCTACCCAAACCCATGTCCATTGAGGCAGTAAGGCCATCAAACCATCTCATCCTCTGTCGTCCCCTTCTCCTCTTGCATTCAATCTTTCCCAGCATCAGGGTCTTTTCCAATGAGTCAGCTCTTTATATCAGGTGGCCAAAGTATTGGAGTTTCAGCTTCAACATCAGTCCTTCCAATGAACACTCAGGACTGATCTCCTTTAGGATGGATTGCTTGGATCTCCTTTCAGTCCAGGGGACTCTCAAGAGTCTTCTCCAACACCATGGTTCAAAAGCATCAATTCTTAGGCGCTGAGCCTTCTTCACAGTCCAACTCTTACATCCATACATGACTACTGGAAAAACCATAGCCTTGACTAGACAAATCTTTGTTGACAAAATAATGTCTCTGCTTTTGAATATGCTATCTAGCTTGGTCATAACTTTCCTTCCAAGGAGTAAGCATCTTCTCATTTCATGGCTGCAGTCACCATCTGCAGTGATTTTGGAGCCCAAAAAATAAAGTCAGCTACTGTTTCCACTGTCTCCCCATCTACTTGCCATGAAGTGATGGGACTGGATGCCATGATCTTCATTTTCTGAATGTTGAGCATTAAGCCAACTTTTTCATTCTCCTCTTTCACTTTCATCAAGAGGCTCTTTAGCTCTTCTTCACTTTCTGCTATAAGGGTGGGTCATCTGCATATCTGAGGTTATTGATAATTCTCCTGACAATCTTGATTCCAGCTTGCGCTTCCTCCAGCCCAGCGTTTTTCATGATGTACACTGCATATAAGATAAATAAGCAGGGTGACAGTATACAGCTTTGACAAACTCCTTTTCCTAATTGGAACCAGTCTGTTGTTCCATGTCCAGTTCTAACTGTTGCTTCCTGACCTGCATATAGGTTTCTCAAGAGGCAGGTCAGGTGGTCTGGTATTCCCAACTCTTGAAGTATTTTCCACAGTTTATTGTGATCCACACAGTCAAAGGCTTTGGCATAGTCAATAAAGGAGAAATAGATGTTTTTCTGGAACTCTCTTGCTTTTTCCATGATCCACCAGATGTTGGCAATTTGATCTCTGGTTCCTCTGCCTTTTCTAAAACCAGCCTGAACATATGGAAGTTCACGGTTCACATATTGCTGAAGCCTGGCTTGGAGAATTTTGAGCATTACTTTACTAGCATGTGAGATGAGTGCAATTGGGTGGTAGTTTGTGCATTCTTTGGCATTGCTTTTCTTTGGGATTGGAATGAAAACTGACCTTTTCCAGTCCTGTGGCCACTGCTGAGTTTTCCAATTTTGCTTACAAATTTTCAGAAGTTAGACCAGATGAAAACTCATATTCACATTTTTAAAAAATCAAGCAAGCCAGAAAAGGTAAATAAAAGGTTGGTATAAGGAACTCTATAAATACATACTTACTTTCTATTCTTTGCTCATCTTCTTTAAGAAACATAAAATAAGATTGTAAAAGGCAATGATTACAGTAGCTCAATAGTATCTATAAATAGATATAAACTAGGCAAATAAAAATCTTAAGGAAAATTAGAAAGCACTTTCAGATGAATGAAAATGAAATGCATACTTATGAGACAATGCTAAAGGAGTACTTAGGAATTTATAGTGATAACATCTATATTTAAATACATAAATAAACATATATGTGTTTCAAATTGGTAACTTAGTCTTTCACCTTAAGATAATAAACAGAGAAGAGAAAACTCAAAGCAAGCCTGAAGAATTAAATAATAAATATAAAAAATTTTAAAGGATTTGGAAAATAAATTTAGAAAATCAGTGCAACAAAAATTTGGTTCTTTGAAAAGATGAACAAAATTTTGTTCATCAACTGACAAAGAAAAAAAAATAGAAGATTGAAATTGCTAAAATAAGAAAAGGAAGAGGTGACTTCACTGCAAAATTTTAGAAATATATAAGAATTTATAAGGTACTGTTATAGGTAGCTCAAGTGGTAAAGAATCGGCCTGCCAGTGCAGGAGACCTGGTAAACACAGGTTGGATCCCTGGGTCAAGAAGATCCCCTGAAGGAACAAATGGCAATGCAATATTGCCTGGAATATGGCTCCAATATTCTTGCCTGGAAAATTCCACGGACAGAAGAGCCTGGTGGGCTGCAGTCCCTGCGGTTGTAAAGAGTCAGACATGACTGAGCACGCATCATGTGAGCATAGGAACTTACATGCAGGCAAATTGTATAAGTTTTATAGAACAGAAAAATCCCTAGAAAGACACAAGCTCCCTACACTGACTCAAGAAAAATAGTAAACTCTAAATATACATATAAGAGGTAAATAAATTTGTAATTTAAAACTATCCACAAAAGAAAGCCCAAAACCGGATAATTTTACTGATAATTTCTATTGAATTTTAAATGAGATAATCCCTGACTTTAGAGGACAGAAAGTGAAAGTGAAGTCTTTCAGTTGTGTCCAACTCTGCAACCCTATGGAGTATAGCTCACCAGACTCCTCTATACATAGAATTTTGCAGGCAAGAATAGTGGAGTGAGTCGCCATTTCCTTCTCCAGATGATCTTCTGGACTAAGGGATAGAACTTGAGTCTCCCACATTCCAGGCAGACTTTACCATCTGAGCCACAGGAGAACCCCCTGGAGGACAGGTAAATTGACACCAAAACCAAATTAAGTAAGCATGAGAAAAACAAAACCATAAACTAACATTTTGTCATAAATAAATATAAAACATCTCAGCAAAATAATTTTAAAATGAATACAATAATGTATAAAAGTATTATACACCATGACCAAGAGTGTTTTATCCCAGATATGCAAAGTTGGTTTAATATCTAAAAGCTAATTAACACAACATACAATATCAACAAATTAAAATATAAACTAAATGATAATGTCAATATTAGCAGAAAAAAGTATATTCCAAAATCCAAAATGATTCAATGCTAAAAATTCTCAACAATTTAGTTATAATAATGAACTCTTGCAACCTGATTAAAGGTGCTTGTGGAAAAACCAGAGCTAACATAATAATCAATGGTGAAAAAATGATTATTGTTTCCTAAGATTAGGAACAAAGCAGGAATATATGATTTTACCACTTCTTAAAAATTTTTTGTCTTATGTTGGAGTATAGTTGATTTACAATATTGTGTTAATTTCAGGTGTACAGCAAAGTGATTTAATTTTACATGTACGTTATCTATTCTTTTCTAGGTACTTTTTCTATATAGGTTGTTATAGAGTACTGAGTAGAGTTCCCTGTACCATGGTTCTTTGTTGATTATCTATTTTATATATAGTGTTGTGTATATGTTAAACTTAAACTCCTAATTTACCACTTTTATTTTACATTGTACATGATATTCTGGGACAATTAGGAAAGAAAAGTAAATAAGTGGCATCCAGATTGGATAAAAATAAATAATTTATCTCTGTTTCTGGATAGCATAATCTTTTATGTAGAATATTGTGAAGAGTTCAGTAAAACACACACACAATTAGAACTGATAAGCAACCTAAGGTAAGATGAAGGATATAAGCTCAGTATATAAAAATCAATTGTGTTTCTATACATAGGGAATGAACAATGTGAAGGTCAACTGAAGAAAACAATGTTCTTTGCAATAGCATCTAAAAAGAATAAAGTACAACACTTAAGGAAAAAGAAGTGCTGAAAACTACAAAACATTGGTAAGAAACTAAAAAAGATTTAAACAAGTGGAAATATATACCACTTTCACAGATTGGAAACCTTAATATTGTTAAGAAGAAGACATACATAAAGCTGATCTACAGATTCAATGCAATCTGTATTAAACTCCCATCTGGCTTTTTGGCAAAAAGTGACAAACTTATCCTAAAATTCATATGGAAATAGAATTGATCTAGAAGAGTCAGATTTATCTTGAAAAAGAAGAATAAACTTGGGTGACTCATATTTCCTATTTCAAAACTTACAACAAAGCTACATGATTGATACAGTCATTCTGGATTAACAATATAGTTATAGATTAATAAAATAGAAATGAAAGTCCAGAAAGAAACTCTTAACTCTGGGGAACACATGTATACCTGTGGTGGATTCATGTTGATGTATGGCAAAACCAATACAATATTGTAAAGTAATTAACCTCCAAGTAAAATAAATAAATTTATATTTTTTAAAAAAATAATAATTTTTTTGACAATAGTGCCTAGACATTTCAGTGGGGCAAGATTTGTCTTTCAATAATATTGGCAATTGATTGCTGTTGTTTAGTCGATGAGTTGTGTCTGACTCTTATGTGACCCCAGGGACTGTAGCATAGGATTTCCCAGGCAAGAATACTGGAGTGAGTAGCCATTTCCTTCTCCAGGGCAATTGAATATCTATATATAAAATAGCAAATATGACCTCTTCTGCATGCCATATTTAAAAATTAAATTAAGCAATACTACAAGAAAACATTGGAACACATCTTTATGACCTTAGATGAGGTGTTGGTTCTTAGACACCACAGCAAAAGCACAATTGGTACAAGAAAAGGAGATAGATGGCTCTGAATCGAAATTAAATACTTTCACACTGTGAACAATAGCATCAAGAATGTGGAAAGACAACTCATAAAATGGGAGAAAACATTTGCAAATCATGTGTCTATAAGGCTTGTGTATATAGTATATACAAAAGTAGTTTATGTTATGCTACATCGCTTCAGTCGTGTCTGACTCTTTGCGACCCTATAGACTGTAGACCACCAGGGTGCTCTGTCCACGGGATTCTCCAGGCAAGAATAGTGGAGTGGGTTGCCATGCCCTCCTCTTGGGGATCTTCTCAGCCTGGTGACCAAACCCATGTGTCATCATGTCTCCTTCACTGGCAGGCAGGTTCTTTACCATTAGCATCAACTGAGAAGCCCAAAGATAGCTTACAACTCAAAAATAGATACATAACCACATAAAAATTAGGCAGACTATTTGGATAGACATTTCTGTTTAGAAGATATATTATGTCTAAGAAGTACATTAAAAGATGCTGAGAATCATTAGTTGTTTAAGAAATGCAAATCAAAGCATTAATATGGTATCACTCCACACTCACTAGGATCATTATAATAAAAGAGATAGGAAAAAGGGATGTTTGACTATGATGCAAACAGACTGGAAACCATAAACATTGTTGGTGGGAATGTAAAATGATGCCCATTTGGAAAATATTTTGCCAATTCCACATAATGTTAATTATTAATTTGCTATATAACTCAGGAATTCTAGGTATATACCAAAGTAGAACAAAATGTTGGAGAAGGCAATGGCACCCCACTCCAGTACTCTTGCCTGGAAAATCCCATGGATGGAGGAACCTGGTAGGCTGCAGTCCATGGGGTCATGAAGAGTCGGACACGACTGAGCGACTTCACTTGCACTTTTCACTTTTATGCATTGGAGAAGGAAATGGCAGTCCACTCCAGTGTTCTTGCCTGGAGAATCCTAGGGACGGGGGAGCCTGGTGGGCTGCCGTCTATGGGGTTGCACATAGTCGGACACGACTGAAGCGACTTAGCAGCAGCACTACATTATTCTTGCCTGGAGAATCCCCATGGACAGAGAACCTGGTGGACTACAGTCCACGGGGTCACAAAGAGTCACACATGACCGAAGTGATTTACCATACAGACAGAAATTAGGTTTGAATTTCCCTAGGATTATGGGTGAGAGGATAAGAGGCATGATTTCTAATAGGTTTGGAATTTCTTTTGTAGGTGGTAAAATTGTTTTAAAATTAGATGTGGATGTGGTTGTGTTTTCTGTATTAAGATTGGTGAATTTTATTTTATGTGAATTATGTCTCAGTAAAACTGGAAATTAAAAAAAGGAAGAGGATGGCTTTGTATATCTGTACATATTCCCAAATAATGGTTCAGGTGGTAAATATATTTTTAAGCCACAACATAAAAGGCAAATAAGAAGACAGTAAATATGAGTATTTAATCTCTCACTGACCCTCATTTTTGTAGAAAACAAAGCTAACTGATGTCTCTTCTAAAGTTCTGGAGCCAAGTGTAATTGTACAAACATGGCTCTATCTCCTCTGACTATTGTTTATTTCAGTATCCTTGGCTAATGAATTGCAAATTATTTCCAAATTTATTATTACGGATGTGTGTGTGTGTTGTGTGTGTATAGATATCACCCAAGATTTTTCTCTTTCCCAATTGTAAAATAAAGTTTTAAACTAACCTAAGTTCACATACCTGTAACCTTTGAAATTAGGATACTAAAATTCCACCATACTCTATTGTTTACAGTGTGTTCATATAGAGTTCCATGGTCATATTTTATAAAGATAGGTAGTATAGTTCTTTTTCAAAAGAAAGTCAGTATGAATAATGAAAAAGCTGTGAGTATGCATAGAACATAAAAATGTACAATCAAACTATTTTGCTACTCCTTGTTGCTATTTTGTACAAAATCCTCTTTTACCTTGATATATTTCATACCACTGCCTGGAAATCACTATTCTATCATGTTGGAAGCATTTTTTTTTTTCCTTAGGAAAATAGTTGCAGAAAAGCTAAATGAGCTTTCTCCCTCCTTTGACCAGGAGACTCTAAAGTTGATGTTGTCAATCTTTTGGAGCTTCCAC
Organism: Budorcas taxicolor; assembly: GCF_023091745.1. NCBI lineage: Eukaryota > Metazoa > Chordata > Mammalia > Artiodactyla > Bovidae > Budorcas > Budorcas taxicolor. The sequence continues at coordinate 32,948,806 of NC_068927.1, read as the reverse complement.
TGTCTATAATGTTTCTTGGGTAAATCTCAAAAGTCAATTCAATGAAATCCCAGAAAACAATTGTATAGCTAAACCCCAAACTTACACATTCGTTGTCTAAGATCAAAACTTGTATCATAGGAATTCGCTAGCCAGTATAATGATGGATATTATGCCATTTGTGGAGAAAATATATTACTATACCAGACTAACCTCCAGGAAAACTGAGTGGTAGATGCCTCAGTGAACATGGATTTTCTGTTCCGCCTCTAAACATGAGAGCTTCCACAATAGCTCAATTGCTAAAGAATCCACCTATGAAATTCAGGAGACCCCAATTAGATTGCTGGGTTGGGAAGATCGCTTGGTGAAGGGATAGGCTACCCACTCCAGTATTCTTGGGTTTCCATGGTGGCTCAGCTGGTAAAGAGTCAGCCTGTAATGAGGGAAACCAGGGTTTGATCCCTGGGTTGGGAAGATTCCCTGGAGAAGGATACTCACGCCAATATTCTTGCCTGGAGAATTCCATGGACTGTATAGTCTGTGGGGTTGCAAAAAGTCAGACAGGACTGAGAGACTTTCACTTTCACTTTCACAACATGATCCTGGATTCTTGGTTAGCTGATGGCCCTAACAATACTTTGGTTCCAGGATATTTGACAGAAGTATTTTGAGGAGTCTGAAATTTCCTTGGTGGTGCCTCAATACTCCATAAATTGTTAACAGTTTTAGTGAAGAAGAGCCCTTGCTCTGTGCTTCCAAAACTCACTCTCCTTTTTCAGTTATCCCTCATATGGCATGCAGCTGACACTGCCTGCTTCATTCTTGTTTTCCCTACTATTCTTGAAGCGATCAGAGGGTAAGGGCAATGTGTATCTTCCAAAATTCTGAGCGTTGGTAACTACCACAATTAGGGAAATACAGTAGATATTCAAAACTAAGTGTGAATTAATGGATGACTAGACAAATTAATCAAAATCTTGAGATATTTAAATTTTTGTAGGCTTGGTCCTAGAAAAATCCGTTTAGGTCACCCATTTAAGACTGTCTCCAAGAAAGAAATACTGTTTCTCTCAATCCCTTTAGTCAATGAACTATACTACTGAATAAAGTCCAGCAAATTAAACTACTGTGGAACACTTAGTGTTTTTCTTTCTAATAAGCCCAATTTCTCCTTCTCTTAAATGTACTGTTCTTATGAGCAGAATAAATCATGGCCAATGTCTTTTTACCATTAAATTTTGTATAACAGGAATGCCAACATGTAGACTTTACCTTTATGTGCTGAAGAGCGCTAATGTTTTTTTTTTTTTTTTAATTTTTATAAATTTTCATTCGCTCCAATATTGTTTCAATACCAGTTGTTAATCATTCAGAAAAAAAATTATCAGGCATCTATAAAATAGCTTAGGCATGAAGCCAGGTGGCCATCCTGCTTATCCTCTGTTCTTGTTCTAATTATTGAGGGAAGCTAAGACTATTAAAATTTATTATATAATTTATTATCTTGAGTAAGTACCAAAGGAGAACTATACTAAGGGGTAAAATATTGTATTTTCAGTGAGAAAATTATTTACAGCATAATCATTTTAAATTAGATATTTCTTGAATGCCAAGTATTTCTTATTCCTGTGGAGAAGTTATTTATCCTTATGGTTTAGAATAACGTTTAGTTATTACCTAAACCACCACCACCACCACCACCACACACACACACACACACAATTTCCAATGATTTAAATATGATGAGACTATTTTAAAGTCTGACCAAATATATTCGGACAGCTTAACTGGAAGTACAATTTCTTTTTCATCACAATCCATCTCTCTCGATACACTTGCTTTACCACAATTTCATTCTAAGGAATGAAGGTTTAGTTTTTTTCCTTCAGTAGACATTAAAGGAAGTGTTTCAACTTAAATTCTTCAAGAATTATCTAGGTCACATTCACAGCCTTTAACTCGTGTGGTGAAAACTGTGCTTCTTTCCCAGATGACAGAGGCTATGTAAGTGTGTAGGAAGACGGATAGGGAATCATGGTTTCTCAGTCTTATTCTCACATTTTCCTCAGTCCCAGGGGTGTTTTTTCAGCTTTTCAGATTCACAAACTTAATTTCACTGGTTTACAATGTGACAGGACTCTAGCCTTGGTGAATTGATTCATGCTATTCTAAAGCACAAGAGACCACTGCAGGAGCCACAATATAAGACATTAATTTATATTTTTTAAGTTCCTAGTGGAAGAAGCACTAATGCCTGTTTATCAGGAATATCTGCTCTGAGAATATTAAAAAGCTATAAGAATTATAGTTATTTTGTTTCTCCAAAAAACAGTACATGACTGTTTAACTTGAAGTGCGTTGCTGATGCATATTGACTTGCGCAGGAGACCCTTAATGCAGAGGTACTCAGCCACAACACAAGACTACCCATCAAATGTTTCTTTTTATCCTGTCCAGTTAAATAGAAACTCACTGGATACATTAGCCTCTGTCCTATGTAGTGCCTCACCTCCTCCAGTGTCACTGTCCCTTGACTTCTCAAAATTATCTCTGCCCAGTCAGTTTCTTCTACAGACCCAACCAGGATAATGTTGGGAACACTTCACCCAATCTCCAGTGAGGATTATAAATGATTTTGAGGTCTTATCTCAAATCCTGGTTGAAACCATAGGTACTTTTGAGCTTTGGTCACAGATGTCCTCTTAGTTATCTATAATTAGCCTTACTATAGCATTCCTATGACTAAGAGGCATCTATTATTGGATATACTAAAGATTCTGCCAATTCTATGTCCCCGACACTTGAACTCAAGATCCTTTCCCCAAAACAGCTTTATGTCCTGTAGCCCTCATCTCAGTGAACAGAAACCTCAGGCATAAAACCATCAAAGTTGTTATAACACAAATGCTTTGATATGTGAGCTTGAAGTACAGGATAAAAAATGTATTTGTTTATTTAATGAAATTACAGTGATTTTATGTTCTTACCAACACATATTTTCAAAGAGCCAAGTCTGATCTTAGGGATCTGCTCACCAAATATTTTTCAAAAGTCTGTGGAATAAGACAATTGTTATTATTATAATATTTTTTAGGTTTAGGTTCAGGAAAAAAAAAAAAAAATCATCTGCTTCCAGTCACAGCAGTGTAACTGTTTCAAGCCTTTCCCTCACAATATATATGAAAGTGAAAGTGAGTCGCTCAGTCTGTCCAACTCTTTGGGACCCCATGGACTGTAGCCCAGCTAACCAATAAGGACCTACTGTATAGCACAGGAAACTGTCCAATAGTTTGTAATAACCTATAAGAGAAAAGTATCTGAAAAAGAGTATCTCTGTGTGTGTGTGTGTATGTATATAACTGAATCACTGAGCTATACACCTGAAACTAAAACAACATTGTAAATCAACTCCATGGGATTTTCCAGGCAAGAGTGCTGGAGTGGATTGCCATTTCCTTCTCCAGGGGACCTTCCCGACCCAGGAATCGAACCTGAGTCTCCCGCATTGCAGGCAGACGCTTTACCGTCTGAGCCACCAGGGGAGCCCCAATATATATGTATCTATGTATACAGTGTGTCCTACTCTTTACAGCCCTATGTACTGCAACTTGCCAGGCTCTTATGTCTATGGGATTCTCCAGGCAAGAATGCTGGAGTGTATTTCCATGCCCTCCTCCAGGGGATCTTCCCAACCCAGGGATTGAACCTGTGTCTCCAACATCACCTGCATTGCAGGATTCTTTACCCACTGAGCCTCAATGCAGGAGATGAGGGTCAAAAAAGTTGGAAATGATTAAGTGACTAACACACATCAAATCAGTTCAGTTCAGTCGCTCAGTCATGTCTGACTCTTTGTGACCCCATGAATCGCAGCTCGCCAGGCCTCCTTGTCCATCACCAACTCCCAGAGTTCACTCAGATTCACGTCCATCGAGTCAGTGATGACATCCAGCCATCTCATCCTCGGTTGTCCCCTTCTCCTCCTGTCTCCAGTCCCTCCTGGCATCGGAGTCTTTTCCAATGAGTAAACTCTTTGCATGAGGTGGCTAAAGTACTGGAGTTTCAGCTTTAGCATCATTCCTTCCAAAGAAATCCCAAGGCTGATCTTCAGAATGGCCTGGTTGGATCTCCTTGCAGTCCAAGGGACTCTCAAGAGTCTTCTCCAACACCACAGTTCTAAAGCATCAATTCTTCAGCACTCAGCCTTCTTCACAGTCTAAATCTCACATCCATACATGACCACAGGAAAAACCATGGCCTTGACTAGACGGACCTTAGTCGGCAAAGTAATGTCTCTGCTTTTTAATATGCTATCTAGGTTGGTCATAACTTTTCTTCCAAGGAGTAAGCGTCTTTTAATTTCATGGCTGCAATCACCATCTGCAGTGATCTTGGATCCCCCCAAAATAAAGTCTGACACTGTTTCCACTGTCTCCCCATCTATTTCCCACGAAATAATGGGACCAGATACCATGATCTTCGTTTTCTGAATGTTGAGCTTTAAGCCAACTTTTTCACTCTCCTCTTTCACTTTCATCAAGAGGCTCCTTAGCTCTTCTTCACTTTCTGCCATAAGGGTGGTGTCATCTGCATATCTGAGGTTATTGATATTTCTCCCGGCAATCTTGATTCCAGCTTGTGCTTCATCTAGCCCAGCGTTTCTCCTGATGTACTCTGCATATAAGTTAAATAAGCAGGGTGACAATTTACAGCCTTGATGTACTCTTTTTCCTATTTGCAACCAGTCTGTTGTTCCATGTCCAGTTCTAACTGTTGCTTCCTGACCTGCATACAGATTTCTCAAGAGGCAGGTCAGGTGGTCTGGTATTCCCATCTCTCTCAGAATTTTTAACAGTTTATTGTGATCCACAGAGTCAAAGGCTTTAGCATAGTCAATAAAGCAGAAATGGATGTTTTTCTGGAACTCTCTTGCTTTTTCCATGATCCAGCAGATATTGGCAATTTGATCTCTGGTTCCTCTGACTTTTCTAAAACCAACTTGAACATCAGGAAGTTCACGGTTCATGTACTGCTGAGGCCTGGCTTGGAGAATTTTGAGCTTTACTTTACTAGCATGTGAGATGAGTGCAATTGTGCGGTAGTTTGAGCATTCTTTGGCATTGTCCTTCTTTGGGATTGGAATGAAAACTGACCTTTTCCAGTCCTGTGGCCACTGCTGAGGTTTCCAAATTTGCTGGCATATTGAGTGCAGCACTTTCACAGTATCATCTTTCAGGATTTGAAATAGCTCAACTGGAATTCCATCACCTTCACTAGCTTTGTTCCTAGTGATGCTTTCTAAGGCCCACTTGACTTCACATCCCAGGATGTCTGGCTCTAGGTGAGTGATCACACCATCGTGATTATCTTGGTCATGAAGATCTTTTTTGTACAGTTGTTCTGTAAATTCTTTTTTTTTTTTTTAGTATAAAGTTTTTTATTTTTTTAATTTTAAAATCTTTAATTCTTACATGTGTTCCCAAACATGAACCCCCCTCCCACCTCCCTCCCCATAACATCTCTCTGGGTCATCCCCATGCACCAGCCCCAAGCATGCTGTATCCTGTGTCAGACATAGACTAGCAATTCAATTCTTACATGATAGTATACATGATAGAATGCCATTCTCCCATATCATCCCCCCCTCTCCCTCTCCCTCTGAGTCCAAAAGTCCGTTATAGACAGCTGCGTCTTTTTTCCTGTCTTGCATACAGGGTCGTCATTGCCATCTTTCTAAATTCCATATATATGTGTTAGTATACTGTATTGGTGTTTTTCTTTCTGGCTTACTTCACTCTGTATAATCGGCTCCAGTTTCATCCATCTCATCAGAACTGATTCAAATGAATTCTTTTTAACGGCTGAGTAATACTCCATTGTGTATATGTACCACAGCTTTCTTATCCATTCATCTGCTGATGGACATCTAGGTTGTTTCCATGTCCTGGCTATTATAAACAGTGCTGCGATGAACATTGGGGTACATGTGTCTCTTTCAATTCTGGTTTTCTCGGTGTGTATGCCCAGCAGTGGGATTGCTGGGTCATAAGGGAGTTCTATTTGCAATTTTTTAAGGAATCTCCACACTGTTCTCCATAGTGGCTGTACTAGTTTGCATTCCCACCAACAGTGTAGGAGGGTTCCCTTTTCTCCACACCCTCTCCAGCATTTATTGCTTGCAGATTTTTGGATCGCAGCCATTCTGACTGGTGTGAAGTGGTACCTCATTGTGGTTTTGATTTGCATTTCTCTGATAATGAGTGATGTTGAGCATCTTTTCATGTGTTTGTTAGCCATCCGTATGTCTTCTTTGGAGAAATGTCTATTTAGTTCTTTGGCCCATTTTTTGATTGGGTCGTTTATTTTTCTGGAATTGAGCTGCATAAGTTGCTTGTATATTTTTGAGATTAGTTGTTTGTCAGTTGCTTCATTTGCTATTATTTTCTCCCATTCAGAAGGCTGTCTTTTCACCTTGCTTATATTTTCCTTTGTTGTGCAGAAGCTTTTAATTTTAATTAGATCCCATTTGTTTATTTTTGCTTTTATTTCCAGAATTCTGGGAGGTGGATCATAAAGGATCCTGCTGTGATTTATGTCGGAGAGTGTTTTGCCTATGTTCTCCTCTAGGAGTTTTATAGTTTCTGGTCTTACATTTAGATCTTTAATCCATTTTGAGTTTATTTTTGTGTGCGGTGTTAGAAAGTGATCTAGTTTCATTCTTTTACAAGTGGTTGACCAGTTTTCCCAGCACCACTTGTTAAAGAGATTGTCTTTACTCCATTGTATATTCTTGCCTCCTTTGTCAAAGATAAGGTGTCCATATGTGTGTGGATTTATCTCTGGGCTTTCTATTTTGTTCCATTGATCTATATGTCTGTCTTTGTGCCACTACCATACTGTTTTGATGACTGTGGCTTTGTAGTAGAGCCTGAAGTCAGGCAAGTTGATTCCTCCAGTTCCATTCTTCTTTCTCAAGATTGCTTTGGCAATTCGAGGTTTTTTGTATTTCCATACAAATCTTGAAATTATTTGTTCTAGTTCTGTGAAAAATATGGCTGGTAGCTTGATAGGGATTGCATTGAATTTGTAAATTGCTTTGGGTAGTATCCTCATTTTCACTATATTGATTCTTCCGATCCATGAACATGGTATATTTCTCCATCTATTAGTGTCCTCTTTGATTTCTTTCATCAGTGTTTTATAGTTTTCTATATATAGGTCTTTAGTTTCTTTAGGTAGATATATTCCTAAGTATTTTATTCTTTTCGTTGCAATGGTGAATGGAATTGTTTCCTTAATTTCTTTTTCTACTTTCTCATTATTGGTGTATAGGAATGCAAGGGATTTCTGTGTGTTGATTTTATATCCTGCAACTTTACTATATTCATTGATGAGCTCTAGTAATTTTCTGGTGGAGTCTTTAGGGTTTTCCATGTAGAGGATCATGTCATCTGCAAACAGTGAGAGTTTTACTTCTTCTTTTCCAATTTGGATTCCTTTTATTTCTTTTTCTGCTCTGATTGCTGTGGCCAAAACTTCCAGAACTATGTTGAATAGTAGCGGTGAAAGTGGACACCCTTGTCTTGTTCCTGACTTTAGGGGAAATGCTTTCAATTTTTCACCATTGAGGATAATGTTTGCTGTGGGTTTGTCATATATAGCTTTTATTATGTTGAGGTATGTTCCTTCTATTCCTGCTTTCTGGAGAGTTTTTATCATAAATGGATGTTGAATTTTGTCAAAGGCCTTCTCTGCATCTATTGAGATAATCATATGGTTTTTATTTTTCAATTTGTTAATGTGGTGAATTACATTGATTGATTTGCGGATATTGAAGAATCCTTGCATCCCTGGGATAAAGCCCACTTGGTCATGGTGTATGATCTTTTTAATGTGTTGTTGGATTCTGATTGCTAGAATTTTGTTGAGGATTTTTGCATCTATGTTCATCAGGGATATTGGCCTGTAGTTTTCTTTTTTTGTGACATCTTTGTCAGGTTTTGGTATTAGGGTGATGGTGGCCTCATAGAATGAGTTTGGAAGTTTACCTTCCTCTGCAATTTTCTTGCCACCTCTTCTTAATATCTTCTGCTTCTGTTAGGTCCAGACCATTTCTGTCCTTGATTGAGCCCATCTTTGCATGAAATGTTCCCTTGGTATCTCTTATTTTCTTGAAGAGATCTCTAGTCTTTCCCATTCTGTTCTTTTCCTCTATGTCTTTGCATTGATTGCTGAAGAAGGCTTTCTTATCTCTTCTTGCTATTCTTTGGAACTCTGCATTCAGATGCTTATATCTTTCCTTTTCTCCTTTGCTTTTTGCTTCTCTTCTTTCCACAGCTATTTGTAAGGTCTCCCCAGATAGCCATTTTTCTTTTTTTGCATTTCTTTTCCATGGGAATGGTCTTGATCCCTGTCTCCTGTACAATGTCATGAGCTTCATTCCATAGTTTATCAGGCACTTTATCAGATCTAGACCCTTAAATTTATTTCTCACTTCCACTATATAATCATAAGGGATTTTATTTAGGTCATACCTGAATGGTCTAGTGGTTTTCCCTACTTTCTTCAATTTCAGTCTGAATTTGGTAATAAGGAGTTCATGATCTGAGCCACAGTCAGCTCCTGGTCTTATACAAATACACATCAGTACATATATTGGTGTTCATTTTAACATAAGGTGACAGAAGAAAAATGCAAAGACAATATGGAATTTTATTTTGTGAAATCTTGATACATAGCTAATTGAAATATTTTAGTAGCAACAGCTTTATTGATATGGAATTCACACACCATGAAGTTAACTCAAAGTGTACAATTCAGTCATTTTTAATAACTTTACAATATTGCTCAATAATCACAATAATTTTAGAATTTTTTTTAAATTTTTATTTTTACTTTATTTTGCTTTACAATACTGTATTGGTTTTGCCATACATTGACATTAATCAACCACGGGTGTACATGATTTCCCAATCCTGAACCCCCCTCCCACCTCCCACCCCATATCATCTCTCCGGATCATCCCCATGCACCAGCCCCAAGCATCCTGTATCCTGTATTGAACATAGACTGGCGATTCGTTTCTTACCTGAGAGTGTACATGTTTCAATGCCATTCTCCCAAATCATCCCACCCTCTCCCTCTCCCACAGAGTCTAAAAGTCCATTCTATACATCTGTGTCTCTTTTGCTGTTTCTCATAGAGGGTTATCATTACCATCTTTCTAAATTCCATATATATGTGTTAGTATACTGTATTGGTGTTTTTCTTTTTGGCTTACTTCACTCTACAATAGGCTCCAGTTTCATCCACCTCATTAGAACTGATTCAAATGTATTCTTTTTAATGGCTAAGTAATACTCCATTGTGTATATGGACCACAACTTTCTAATCCATTCATCTGCTGATGGACATCTAGGTTGCTTCCATGTCCTGGCTATTATGAACAGTGCTGCGATGAACATTGGGGTACACATGTCTCTTTCAATTCTGGTTTCCTCAGTGTGTATACCCAGCAGTGGGATTGCTGGGTCATAAGGCAGTTCTATTTGCAATTTTTTAAGGAATCTCCACATTGTTCTCCATAGTGGCTGTACTAATTTGCATTACCACCAACAGTGTAAGAGGGTTCCCTTTTCTCCACACCCTCTCTGATAACATACTTTTTGCCCATTAACTGTCACTTCCCATCCCTTCTCACCTTACCTCCCCATCCCGAAGTCCTAAGTAATCAATGATCTTTTTTCTTTATAAGTTTGCCTAATTTGAACATTTTACACAAAACAGAATGGAAAAAAAAAGTACTGCATCATAATTCCAATTCTGATCTATCTAATCTATCCTTATAGATAAGCATATACATATATATCTCCATTGTGAAAGAGGTAAACCTAAATATTAAAGTTGATTGTCTTCCTTTTTTAAATGTATCATTATTTTCCAATTTTATACACTAATAATGTATTAGTGCTCTATCAAAAAGTTTTCTTTTGAAAGTTTATACAGTATGTAGGTCATATGAATGACACTATGAAATGACTATAAAGGTTATATATGATCTCTATTTTTATGAAGCAGTGAAATACTAGAGTTTCATCTTAATGATGAACATTTCTTTTTCTAGTTTAGCAGCCTTGATTTTTAGTCTGTATTTTTCCAATCCTTTATTATAAATTTTATTTCAGCTTATATATGATACAGTTTCTAAGAGACTTAAAATACTTCCTGCAATGAGTCACAATACAAATATATAGGTAAATAATATAAAAGATTGATGAATATAATATAGATATTTTAGCTGGAGATAGATGGAAGAAGAAAATAATTAGATATTGAAACCTATAGTTAAATATATCGGCTTGCCTTTTCATATTTTCTAACAAGGAGAAATGTTGACTGATTTGGGTTCTCAGCTTTCTTTTCTTGTTCCCTTGAGGAGTTCCTTAGATGTAAGAAAATATGTTATATTTGGGAACTAGATAAACTATATCAGAATTATGCATGGTGTTTATTAAAAATGTGAGACTTACTGAATCAAAAGCTGTGGAGGCAGCGTCATGGAATTTAACTACTCTTCCAGGTGCTTCTAGTGTAAATAGAAATTCAGAATCTCGGGATGAAAGCAGAGGTGAGAGACTGGGGGTGTTATAGACAGACAGACACATGGCCCCTCACTGAGCAGCTCTCTCACAGGACCCTCCTTTTCTGGAAAAGGGATTAATATAATATTTTTTAAAAGAACTAGAAATAAGTAGCAAGAAAACAAACTTAATTTAAAAATGAGCAAAGGACTCCAACAGACATTTCTCCAAAGAAGATAGACAAATAGCCAATAAGGACATAAAAAGGTGCTGAGTATCACTAAACATTAGGGAAATGAAGTTCAAAATCACCATGAGACCACTTAATAATCATTACGATGGCTATTATCAAAAAAAACAAGCACAGAAAATAAGTGGAGAGGTGAGGATGGCGAGAATTCAGTATCCTCCTACATAGCTGGTGGGTATGTAATGGTACAATTACTTTAGAAAATAATGTTAGTTCCTCAAAAAGTTAAGCATGGAGTTATTTGACCCTGAACCTATACCAAACAGAAAAAAAGTGAATGTGCACACAAAGCCTGTACACAGGTGTTCATGTCAGCATTATTCATAATAGCAAAGGTGGATACAACCCAAATGTATGCTAACAAATGAATAAATAATATATGCCACAACTGTACAATGGAATATTAGTCAACCATACACTGTAGTGAGGTATTTATGTATTTTACAAAACAGATAAACTTTGAAAACATTATGCTAAGTGAATAACAGTCACAAAAGACCCCATGCTCAGAATATACATATGAAATAGATTAGGGGTTGCTCTGACCTGGCTAGGGAAGGGAGATTACGGAGTGGCAGCTAAAAATATGTCATCTTTAAGGGATGATGAAAATATGCTAAAATTACATTTCAGTAAACCTGCTACCAAAAACAAAACATAATGTGAAGCAATTGCTATGATGAATCTATTTAAGGACAGGTTAAGAATAAACGGGCTTCCCTAGTGGCTCAGACAGTAAGGAATCTGCTGTGACGCAGGAGACCTGGGTTTGATCCCTGGGTGGGGAAGATCCCTTGGACAAGGGAATGGCCACCCACTCCAGTATTCTTGCCTGGATAATTCCATGGACAGAGGAGCCTTGTGGGCTACAGTCCATGGGGTTGCAAAGATTGGACAGGACTGAGTGACTAACACTTTCACTTTCACTTTAGAATGAGCACCTCCATTATTTATCCCTGTTGTATCAGACTGAGTGATAGGTAGCTGAACCACTGAGGGAAACCTGATTTTGTGAGGCCCTTGTTTCATTGAGGGAAATCTTACTCCATCGCCCTTTATCTCCCTCTGTTAGTTAGCCTGGGATTGCGTTTCAATTCTGATTTTGGATGATTAACAAAAAAACATGCATTTGGCCTCAATTGTCCTTTAAGAAGAAGGAATTGTAAGTCAAGTCAAAAAACAAACAGAAAACAATCTTATACCAAAGTCAAAAGGAGATCTCCTAAGTGCTAGTTCTTTTGACTTTAATAATAGAAATTTTCTACGGTTTTGTTTTTTTTTTTTTTTCTAAATTTCAACCAGCCTCTGGCATATATTCCTCACTCTACAAGACAATATTACATTTCTGATTTCTGAGTTAGCAGTGTTTACTGTTACGTTCAGCAGTTTCATTGGTGTGTTTTACAGTACAATAAGTCAATAAGTCACTCCCTAGATTTAAGGTATCATGATCGGATATATTTTAAAATCATATGTCTGGGTAATCTTAACATAGATTCCTATATTACAATTTCTGCAAATTTGTGAAATTCAAATTAACTTAAAGTCATGGTCTCCCGAATAGAAAATGACCAGGAAACCCACTATCTCTTTTTTTGGTTTGTTTTTACCAATTAACATTTGAAGGGATTTATATTCTACAAGACACAGATTAGGAAATGCTGTTTTAGTGCTTATGTCATATAGTTTTTTATGTAGCCAGGTTGAAAATAAACTTATTGACAGGCGATTTAACTGTAAATGGGCAAGACAATATATGAGCTTATGGAGTCAAATATTCTGTTTCAGTGTTCAGATGGGCCTGCTGAATTAATTTGAAAAAGACTGTGGTTTTCCTATGGTGAGAATTCAGTCCAATGTGCTACAGTATTCTAGACGGTAGTCTGTGTGTTGGCATTTCTAACCTCCTGTTGGCTCTATGTTCAAAGGTGTGGTATTAGCTATGCAGGTAGTCTTTGCCTGCCTCAGGTTGTCTCATGCAGATTGAACAAATTCCCTACACTTTCTCAAAAAAATGTTGATAGACCTTTTCAAGTGAGGCATTATTGACCTATGCATGTTTATTTTGTGGCTGACAAGAATATTTAGCTAAATCATTTATTCTGCATTAATAATCTCACTCCAGATAACAAAGGATATAAGTAAAATATTAAATAGGCCATATTCATGTGGTTTTAAGTCAAGTGAGAGGTGAACATTTCTACACCACCTAAACACGGAGAGTTACATGGGAAAATATTCCTGTAATGTGTTGCTTCGAGGCTGCCAATTAATATTTTGTTAAAATGTCTACAACCATCTGGCAATTACAGGATGCTTGAGATAAAGTTGCCATTAAATTTAACCATATGAGGTCCAAAGAGAATTTTTCTATTTTTGGATAATTCAGATGCATTATCATTCAGATATCCATTTATTTACTTAACCAATAATCATCAATATACTAGTTGCAAATCACTGATTTTAGCTATGAAAAGAAGAGTGCTCAGTAGAGATTATATGATTTCTGACATCAAGAAAAGATGCTCTTAAGAGAAAAAGATGTGTATGAGAAATAATTATAAAGTTAAGAATGTCATAAATGTCATAACTGGGGAAATGGAATAAATATTTATTGTCACCTATTTATGGGCATTATGCTATGGCTCTTTATATTTAAAGGGAAGTATATTGATTTGCTAGGACTGACTGCCATAAAAAATACCACCGACTGGGTAGCTTAAACAATAGAATTTTCTTTTGTCACAGTTCTCTAGGGTAGGAGTCCAAGATGAAGGGTTGGCAGGTGTAGTTTCATCTGAAGACTCTCTTTGGCTTAGCAGATGGTTGCCTTCTCACTATGTCCTCACATAATTGGCCCTTGATTTGTGTTTGTCTCTTTCTGAATTAACTCTTCTAGTAAGAATACCAGTCATATTGGAAATAGCCCTCCCTAAAGACCTTGCTTTAACTTAATTACCTCTTTAGAGATTTTTATCTCCAAATGTGGTTACGTTCTGAGGTAATGGGGATTTAGGATTTCAATACATGAATTTAGGGGGGAAATGCGATTTGGCTAATAACATGTAGGTTTTTTTTTCTTAATTAAAATATGAGAACTCTGAAACTCAAAGGGGATAACCAGATTACCATTGGAGACTCATCTGTCTTATGTTTCAAAACTCTTTGTATCAATAATAATAGAAGTGCTTTCAGTAAGTTGCTGTGTTTGTGTTGAGAATTTTGCATATACTAATTTATTTGGTATTCACAATAATGCTACGAAGTAGGCAGTGACAATTGCACCATTTTAGAAACAAAAAAGATGAGATTTAGAAAGATTACACTTCCAACTCATTGTCATATATAACTTTTTTTTTTCCTAACTCTAAACTTATCCCTTCTTTTCTGGAACTTGCTAGTTTCAAATCTTCTGACTCATGAAAAACACAGCAGCATGTGTTATTATATTTGATTTTATACTTATGACCCAATGGTGGTAACATCAGTATGTTTGGGAATTTGGAAACAAAAGAATATTATCTTCTTGAGTACACTGGCATCCAAGCAGAGACCCAGAATTAAACCAAGAGAAACAGAGGAAAAGACTGTAAGTATGTAAACAGACTGCCTGAACTTGAAAATCAGTAGACCTACATTTAAAATATGCCATGCTATTTTTCCATTGCAATTAAAAAAATCTTTATTTATTTACTTATGGGTCTTAATTGCACCATGCAGGATCTTTCACTGAGGCACACAGACCCTCCGATTGTGGCAGGCAGGTGTAGTTGCTCCAAGGCATGTGGGATCTTAGTTCTCTGACCCATGATGGAACCCAAGTCCCCTGCATTGGAGGGCAGATTTTTAACCACTATACCACCAGGGAAGTCTCTGCAAATGTTTTTGAGTAATCAACATGTTATAGTAATTCTGCTCTCATTTGATTAACTTTTCACTAATTAAGCAAATTCCTTATATCCTTCAACAAATCCAAAATATCTCTCTGGAGGCAAATTCAGTGCATTGTGATTTGGAGACAAAAGAAAACAGAAAGAGACTATCTGTCTAATGGACAAAGATGTAAATGATCAGTGTAAATCAAAGGAAAAACGTAGCACCTTATTTTGAACATTGTCAGGTTGAATAAAAACAAGAGAGTCCATCTGACTGAGAGGGTAGAATTGTGCGACCTCTAGAAGAGGTGGAGAAGGATCCTTTAAAGATGAGAAATGAAAATGTCACCAAAATTTTGAGAAAATACTGCTTCCCAGGAGCAGATTAATGAAGCAGAAGCAAAGCTCCAACTGTCAGCAGCTGAATTATTAAAGGAAGAGAAGCAGAATCTGTGGACAGGTGCAGGCTTGTCCAGAAATTGAAAAATCTTAAACCAAATCTCTGAGTGAATCACAAGGAGCTTCATTTAACTTTTATCCGCACACTTTAATGGTTCATTTGTTTTATATTTTAACATTTTTAAGAGTTGATTTTTTTTCATACATCTATACCCATTCTCTTCCAAAGAGGAATAGTCGCATATCCGTGTCAAGAATCACAGATGGGAAAACACAAAAAGTAAGCAGACTGGCATCACACCAGTGCACTCATCATATGTGTGTTTTCAGTTAGACATCCCACTGCAAGCATGCCTTGGGAGAACTTTTCTCTGGGGTGAGACAGAAGAGCAGTGGACTAAAATCTGCACTTCGGGTCAGTAGAACTAGGTTTAAGTCCTGTCTCTGAGGATATATTTCATGTGTGACCATGAATAAGTAAGTCTGTTTAAAATCATTAACTCAGATTTTTCATTTAGAAATACCTCTTGATTAGGATATATCGTGAAGATTAAAAGATATAAAATATATAGAACACAGCTGTTTTCCTTTTGTTTTCTGTATCATCTCTGCTCTTTGTCCTTACTCTGTTCTGGTTTTGCTTCCCAGAACTTATCTTAAAGGAGCAGCCTGACTTCTTTATGTCATTTCCTTTGGCTGCAGAAGAAACCATTAGAGATCCACAGTTAGTGAGGAATCAAATACAGTTATGACAGTTTGCAACCCTAAATATAACAATGAACAGAACTGCTCACAGAAGCGTTATTTACTTTTTCTTTAATACTAACAAGTAGGTAGAGCCTACAATATTATTAGTCATCCAAATGCAGGAATTCAGACAGTGTGCCTATAATTGATAGCAATCAAATGCCTTAGTTCAAGGATCTAAAACAAATTTAGGGTATAAACACATTGATTTCTGCCATTGAACAATTCATGAACTTTTCAGTGAACCTTTCCTGTCTAGGAACAACAGATTTAGATAGAAATGTACATACATATTTTGTGTATGTAAGTATGTCTATTAAATAATTTAAAAGGTGTTACTACAGTGACTATCTAATCAACTATTCTGTAATCTCATTTGTTATTTATAACAAAACATTTATGCATATAATAGAATACAAGTATATATGCATATGTGTGCATAATTTATACTATTTTGCTTATAAATTAAACAACAGATTCATGATTACTATGGTGGATGCTGTAATGCACTACACAGTCCCACTTTGGGAATGTGAGGCTTTTTCTTCCACCTGATGGGAATGATGACAAGATAATCCTTGACCCATAGTTGTCCATCCTCCTTGTGGACTGTCTCAGTGGAAGGAAACAATAGTGTGGCACCCTTCATGTGGCTATAGATCGCCACAAAGGAACAAAGGCCCAGCCCCCAAATTTGCATATACACCTATCTCTCCATCAGACTGACAGCTTCCTTTCTCAGATGTCATTCTAAAAATGCCCCCACTCCTCTGAAAAACATACATTATTCCATCTTAGAATCTCCATTCCAAGGAAAAAATACCTAAAACAAATGCTCAGAAGGATGAGTTGGTTGAAATGAGGAGAGATAGACCATTAACAACAATGAAAAGAAAAACAAAATATGATGGTTGCTTTTTGGAGGGTGATAAATGAAAGAGGCGGTGATAAAAGAGTGATGATATCTTCCCTGATGGGAAGGATGGTGTCGACTCTACTTAGAGGACAGTCAATTGTGCTCACCCTAGAGGCCACTTAGGCTAAAATGTTGTCTCTACCTCTATTTAGCTTATATGTCTGTGGGTAAGAAACTTCAACTTTATAATACATAATAGAGTACATGCCTGGCAGACAGCATTGTGTCTGGTACATAGTAAACACAAAATAAGTATGTGAACAAATACATTGTAAAAGATTTCAATTGTTAACAGCTAAATTACCCCCAGAGCTGAGGTTCCAGAGGCATTTTTTCAAATAAGCTCTTTTTCCGTTTTACTTTATAACAGTTCTGCCCATATTTAAAAAGTAAAGGATACATAGAGTGATTATTTGTTGACAAAACAATAATCACGTCTCCCAAAGAATTTATTGTAGAAGCCTTTTAAGGATGAAGCTGCTTTCATTTGACAACCATATGCCCTCTAGACTCTTTTCTCCCTAATCTGTCCTAGAAAACTGGTCTGTATGAGTATCCCGTTTGCTCTCTGCCTGCCATATGCTTTATGCTTGGTCAATGGGAGACACAGCAGTGAGGTCAGAGGGTGGGAGGCGATTCAATCAGGCTACCAGGTCCTGCGGCCCACCCAGTTCTCGTCTCTGTGTTCCAGTAATCACTAGCTTCTCACTTCTTCAGTACTGATATTTGTCATACCATTCGGCTCTTGGTACATGTAGGGCATATCAGTATCCCTTGGTTTCTTCCTTATCCTCTGACCATATCTTGGTAAATAGTGACTTTCCTGGATTTCTTGCAAATTAACCAGATCAAAAGCCAATGCTCCATCTCCCTCCTCCTCCTGCTAGAAATCTAAGTAAGTCTACCTAAGGATTAAAATAATGTGTTTTTATTTGAAAAAACTGTATTTTCATTCATATTCTTTTCAAAATAATTTTTTCCATCATGTGGAACATTAAAGTAAATGATGTGAGCTGCATTCAACATGAAATTTCTATGACTTTACTCCTAAGTAATCTTGTATACTCAGTTCTATCGAAATGTGTCAAATGAGAAAATCAGTTAATAAATGTTGTTTTAAAATTGAAAGATTTCAATCAAAAGGTTCATTTACAGTGACAAATGCTGTTTCTTTAGTTTTTTTTTTTTATGCTGATTACATCTAAGAGACAAAAATAGATTTCCTTGGTTTTGGCTAACTTTTAAAAAATAAATGTTAAGAAAAAGAAATTAAAGCCCCCAAAGAAAACAAACAAAAAGGTCTGTATTCTAACATATGTTCACTACCATTAGCTCAATACTGAAAATTGCCTACAAATCAAAATTATTTAAAATCATAATATAAAGCATGATATACCCAAGCCTTGGAAAATTATGTAGGCACTAAGAATATTTTTATGAAAAAAAGTATAGTTTAGTACATCAGTGGAAGATTATGTCTTCATGTCAGTTGAGAAAAAATCAGGATATTCATTTTTAATGTCAAATTTGTTAGAAGAAAACACATAACAACTATTGATATGATTTCATCCAAGTCATAGAGCACAGATAGTAATATCTGCTACTTATAAGTTTTCTGAAGTCCCATATTGTCAATAATAAGAATAGAATTAATTGTCAGAAAAAGTACCAGTGTTTTTTAAATTTAAACTAGTGAAAAATAGATTATTTCTTCATGTTTTTAATGTATTCAAGGGAATTCATTTGTATTAATAATATATCTAAACTAGTCTGGCTCTGGGATTTAAAAGAATGAAGTGAACAGTGCCAAAATTACTATATATGCATATATATATTTTAGTAAAGATCTTATTTTAGTCTTAGAACCTTGGTTAACATGAATATAATAGGTATCATCCTAATTCCCTCTAAATTACACTTAATTAATGCATAGATCTTAGTATTATCTTTTAGAACTGAATCACTTTCATAAGAAACCACATCAGTTCAATATAAATTTTCAAAGACATAGATGTACTAATATAACAGTGCAGGAGATTTTGGAACAAAATCACCTTAATTCCCTGGGATTTAACTCATATGTAGTCCCTTTAGTCTGTGACATATTTTTATTTCAATATTACCAGAGAATTCATAGGAATCGGTTTGATGTTAATGATAGTCTAGGAGTACAAAAAAAAGCCCTTAAAATATTTTTTTGGAGGGAGCAGATATTATTCAGTTTGTACAAATCCCCAAATTTTATCACAAGTTATATCAACAAACAATAAAACACACAAGAACTTCTGTGATAATAACACAGAAGGATGGTGTATCCCAATTTAGAAATTTTGGTGTTTTTAGTATTCCTGGTCTGGGTCTTCCTACTTTCCTTTATTTTAGGAAGGCCTGTTACTCTTTGATGGAGAAGGAAATGGCAACCCACTCCAGTACTCTTGCCTGGAAAATCCCATGAATGGAGGAGCCTGGTAGGCTATAGTCCATGGAGCTCAGGGAGTTGGACACGACTGCGCAACTTCACTTCCTTCACTTCACTCACTTCATACTTTATCACTGGAGAAGGAAATGGCAACCCAGTCCAGTATTCTTGCCTGGAGAATCCCATGGACAGAGGAGCCTGGCGGGCCATGGTCCATGGGATCTCAGAGAGTCGGACATGATTGAAGTGACTAAGCATGCACGTAAGCACAATACCCCCTGAAGCACTAGCTTTCATTACACACTTCTGTCATACATGTTCTTTGTCATGAATGCACAACCACCCTTGAAGTAGAGGTGATAAAGTTTACTTGATATTCTTCTCTTTGGTTAATTTAGGTAATTTCTGTTGTCCATAATTATAAATAGCAGCATAATAAATAGTGACCCATGCTGACATTTTTATAATGTAAACCTGTATCAAGCCAGTTGTAAACATGGAAATTAATTACAAAAGAATTTGATGTTTTCAATTCAGCAGTATCAAGTTATTTGGGGCTAGCATTCCTTTAGTTTCATTTTTCTTGAATTACTATACTAAAAATATTTTCAACATCTTGAAATACCAACTCCTCCTTCCAAATATCTTACAAATTCCTCCAGTTTCCCACCTACTCTTTCTTGGGCCTAAATTGCCCTTAACTTTATTGTCCAACCATTGAAAATTCTTCTTATTGTCTTGAAACCAAAACTCAGTATTGCTCCTTGTTTGAAGCTTTTCCTAAATATCCGATTTAGGATTAAACTCTTTCTCTTCCTTTTTCACACAGAATTTTACATGCTGACATATTAGCATTTACTATGTCACACTGTTGTTTCATGTCAATGAGTAACAGTTAAAATCAGGCTTAGTCTCTGCAGGCTTGGCTGGGAGTGACCTGGACCTTGGTGTTCCTCACCTCCCAGTAACATTTCCTTGGAAACTCCTTGATGGAGAAGGAAATGGCAACCCACTCCAGTACTCTTGCCTGGAAAATCCCATGAATGGAGGAGCCTGGTAGGCTATAGTCCATGGGGCTCAGGGAGTTGGACACGACTGCGCAACTTCACTTCCTTCACTTCACTCACTTCATACTTTATCACTGGAGAAGGAAATGGCAACCCAGTCCAGTATTCTTGCCTGGAGAATCCCAGAGTTAAGATAAATGTAGACCATTGCTTTAGCCTCATTTGCTTTCTGGGAACACAACTGCTTTTGTTAAGCTGAATAGTCAGGCAGATGTGGGACCTATGTGAACTCAAATGGTATAAAAGATTGGTGGAAAACTGAGGAAACTACCTCTCTATATCAAAGTGATGCACAGACACCTCAGTCTTATTCATGGAAGCCATATAGTGCTCATGTTAAGTGAGGAAGCAATAGACACTGTATGCTTACCCCAGAACCAATAGGTTTCTCAACAAAATGAAGATACTATTTCTGTTGTGCTTGTTGCTTGTATACTTTTGAAAGCTAAGAAGCTGTAGTGTTAGATTAAAGCTTAATTTTGTTTCATGAGTCTAATTATTAACTAGAACCCATACCAGAGTTTTCGTGCTGGAATTATATCTATATATCTATATCTATATATGTGTATAATTTGCTTACATTAATTACATACATAATTTGTTTCTTTTTCTGGTTTGTTTGTTTGTTTTAAAGTAAACTATGTGCTCTGATGCTTCTTTCAGACGATTCCCTTTTAATATCTAATTTCAGGAAGATTCCTTATATGGTTAGTTTGAAATGTAATTTATTTTTAAAGACTGTTTAAAAAATAAAATATGAACAACAAAAAAGTGTGTTAAGAAGTTATGATCATGTTTTTTCCCTAACATTTTTGTTTTCTAAATACAATTGTAGTATCTTTTATAAACTATGTACAACCTCTTCATCCACCTTGACTCAAACTGACACTGTAGAAAACTTAATTACCCAGAATGACACTCTCCAGGTAATTTGTTATGACTTCTTATATGAACTTTGTTGCTCACATCATCTGGACCACTCAAGAGTCTTCCAGAATGCCAAGAGTCAATCTTGTCTCTTGTCCTAATGATATGTACACTGAAATATATGGCTAGATTTTGACATAGACTATTATGAAGTTTGAGGACATAATTAGACAACAAAATTTGAAGACATGTCTTGATTGTGTACTTTGCATTCAAATAGGACTCAGCCAAAAAAAATATATTTTATATAAAGAAGTTTGTTTAAGTTTCTCTGGCTATGTTATTCACATATTGAAAGATGAAAAGGAAGATCATTTGGCCATGGGTATTACACTCCCTCTTATTTGAAGAGCTGGGCAATCCTGGCTGAATATTAAGTGGTTGACTGTGATGTGGGCTGTATTTTATAGATTTGAGGCTGAGGAATACAGGAAATCTTAGGGATTAGATAGGTCAAACATAAGTTATACACTTATAGAAAAGATACCAATAATCACCAGTCACATAGAACATGAAGTTTGGGGACCGTACAAATAACATAGTACTTATGAAGTCAAAATTAAGGCAGGTTAGGAACAAGTCTGGATAGAGAAGTTTCCTAATTTGTATGGAGAAAGGAACATATAGGTGTATTCTACTGTTGTAAAGTGTGTGTTAGTCACTCAGTCATGTCAGACTCTTTGCGACCCCTCGGACTATAGCCCGCAAGGCTCCTCTGTCTGTGGAATTCTCCAGGCAAGAATACTGGAGTGGGTTTCCATTCCCTTCTCCAGGGTATATTCCCAACCCAGGGATCGAACCTGGGTCTCCTACATTGCAGGCAGATTCTCTATAGTCTGAGCCACCAGGGAAGATACTGTTGTAAATAACCAACGATATACTAGAAACTGGAAAATGAGTATTAGTCATTAACTCAACCTGTAAGGGAGAAGGCAATAGCAACGCACTCCAGTACTCTTGCCTGGAAAATCCCATGGATGGAGGAGCCTGGTAGGCTGCAGTCCATGTGGTTGCTAGGAGTCGGACTTGACTGAGCGACTTCACTTTCACTTTTCACTTTTATGCACTGGAGAAGGAAATGGCAACCCACTCCAGTGTTCTTGCCTGGAGAATCCCAGGGACGGGAGAGCCTGGTGGGCTACCGTCTATGGGGTTGCACAGAGTTGGACACGACTGAAGTGACTTAGCAGCAGCAACCTGTAAGAGTAAAGAGTCCTGATTCTGACTGCAAAATTTTATTTTGTATTATTTTGGTTTGGTGGCTCAGTCAGTAAAGGCTCTGCTTGCAATGTGAAAGAGCCAGGTTCTATCCATGGGTTGGGAAGATCCCCTGGAGAAGGAAATGGCAACCCACTCCAGTATTCTTGCCTGTAGAATCCCATGGACAGAGGAACCTGGCTAACTACAGTTCATAGGGTCACGAAAAGTCAAACACAACTGAGCAACAAGTACACACACACACACACACACACACACACACATTTTGGTTTTTATGCATTTTCCTGAGGGGAAGCCATGGTTTATATCTCTTTTGCAGTAGAGATGGGTCCCAACACCAGTTGCTAGGATTCTCCTGGCTTTAAAAATCCCATGGGATAATGGAAAGATAGATAGTTTATTGTTTTCTGTGAAGGTTAGGGCATATTATTCTGGGGAAAAAAAAAACAAAAAACAAAAACACAACAGCCCAGTCCTAAAAGGAATAGAGTCATAGTCCCAGAGATCATATACAAATGATATAATAAAACCAGATTCATTTCATGTCAAGATTTTTTTTAAAGTTCTTTATTGAAGATAAGTCAAATTTAGAGTGAAATCAGTAGGAGTGCACAAAGAAAGCTGTCATGATCCTTGGAACTCCCCTAAATTCAAAGAAGAAAAAAATGAGACGATGAATTTGAAATAGATCAAAACTTTAGAAGCATTATGCAGTAGCTACTCTTTGATCCTCAAGGCACAGAAATGGTTAATTGGGAAGACAGAAATCTCTATTAACAAAGATAATTATTGTTGGGGGGTCTGTATTTCTCCAGTTTCTTGCCTTTGAGTCTTATTTATGTTGTGACTCTTTATAGCAGAAGACTGTGAATCATTCTTAGGATAGTACCAAAGAACCTGGGACATTTTATTTCTCATTTATTGTAATAACTATATTTTGAGAAGAGTTTAATAATTCTTCCAATTGTCTGTCTGAGGCATCAACCTTTGCGTTTGTGTGTAGATGGTGACTGCAGCCATGAAATTAAAAGATGCTTACTCCTTGGAAGAAAAGTTATGACCAACCTAGATAGTATATTCAAAACCAGAGACATTACTTTGCCGACAAAGGTCCGTCGGTTTTCCAGTGGTCATGTATGGATGTGAGAGTTGCACTGTGAAGAAGGTTGAGCACCAAAGAATTGATGCTTTTGAACTGTGGTGTTGGAGAAGACTCAAGAGTCCCTTGGACTGCAAGGAGATCCAACCAGTCCATTCTGAAGAAGATCAGCCCTGGGATTTCTTTAGAAGGAATGATGCTAAAGCTGAAGCTCCAGTACTTTGGCCACCTCGTGTGAAGAGTTGACTCATTGGAAAAGACTCTGATGCTGGGAGGGATTGGGGGCAGCAGGAGAAGGGGACGACCGAGGATGAGATGGCTGGATGGCATCACTGACTTAATGGACGAGAGTCTGAGTGAACTCCGGGAGATGGTGATGGACAGGGAGGCCTGGCGTGCTGCGATTCATGGGGTCACAAAGAGCTGGACACGACTGAGTGACTGAACTGTGTTAGTCACTCAGTCATGTCCTATTCTTTGTGATCCCATAGACTGTAGCCTGCCAGACTCCTCTGCCCTTGGGAGTCTCCAGGCAAGATTACTGGAGTGAGTTGTCATTTTCTCCTCCAGGGATCAAACCTGGTTCTCTGCATTGTGGGCAGATTCTTCACCATCTGAGCCACCAGGGAAGCCCAAGTCGATCTGTGATGATTCTAATCGAATCCAGCATCCTTCTGGTTTATAATATCATAGGACATACATAACCAAATCTAACTCAAGCATGTCTACTCATCATTTCATCTTCAGAGAATTCATACAAAAAGTGCAGCATATTAAAAGAAGTATGTTTATCTTTCTTTTTATTACTGACTACCATCATTTCCATCAATGAGAAGAACGTTGATACCATAGCACATGTATTCATGTAGCAAATGTTTATCGTAAGTCTTCTGATTTGGTGGTCTCCACATTTCCACTCTTATGAGATTACCTTTGAAATTTTGATAAAATACATATATATAACCTCTGATATTATGTCGGGTTTGTGTGAATTATGGTCCTACATTTTATTTAAAAACCCTGGTGACTCTGATATATGCAGCCCATAGACTGCACTTAGAGAAACATTGTTAAACGTTAGACATTATTTAGCCACTGTAAAAATGAGATTTTTATGCATATACTCTGTTCTCAAGGAACATACCAGGGAAGAAAGGAGAAAGCCAGGGGAAAAGAGACGCACAGGAGGAACTATGAGATGAAAGTATGTGACAGGAGAGGGAGAGGTAAAAAATGCTGAATACTTCTATCTTCCATGCACTCTGTGGGGCATTTTATATACATTATAAAATTTAAGGAGAAAATCTCCAATTTGCATATAAGGAAACAAGTTGAATTAACTTAATAAATCAGTCAGGGGACCCATAACGAGTAGCAGAATAAAAATCTTATTCCATGTCAGTCTTTAAAAAAAAAAATTAATGGTTTTACATTGATAGTGTAGCAGATTGAAAAATGTGTGCATATGTAATTATAATGCAAAAAAAGCAAAAAGACTCCATAATATAACCACAATATTCTTCACAGATTGGAAAATACCACAGTGACAAGCCTAGGGTAGGCATTTAGTCAGTCACTTCCTATTTTGTTTGGAGAGGATAATTAAGTGGCCATTCAAGGAGATCAGCCATATAGAGTATTTGAATTGCAGTTATTATTTTCATATTGACACATGAAAGTAACAACTAGATCCTTTTTTAAAAAGTTAAATTCCTAAAAGTCTTAGATGTTGCCAGCTTTTTTTTTTTAATGATCAAATGAGGCCCTGAAAGGGTTAAAAACTTGTTAAAATTCACAGTAGACTAGTTTTGCTAGCAAGACTTTTCATGATAAGGTATTTTTTAATATCCCGTCTTTGTGCTGTTACTTCCCAAAACATACCTTAACATCCTTCCGTGCCAAATATAACAATGGACGTTGTGTTGTGCTGGCCTTTCAGATTTTCCCTTTTGTACCAACGCTCTTCCTCAGCGGCAGGGACTGTAGGCAGCTGGAGACTTTCACCTGGTCTCTCTAGGACTCTGTTGTTGTTTAGTTGCTACCTTGCGTCCAACTCGTTTGCGACCTCATAGGCTGCAGCTGGAGAGGCTTCTCTGTCCATGGGATTTCCCAGGCAAGAATACTGGAGTGGGCTGCCATTCCCTTCTCCTGGGGATTTTCCCGACCCAGGAATTGAACATGTGTCTCCTGCATTGGCAGACAGAGTCTTTACCAGCCAGCAGGGAAGCCCTCTTGAGGAATTGTTTTTAGCCAAAGAGAATGTCCACCTATGCAGCCTGCATCCTCTGACTAGTTAAGTGTCAAGGCCTCACTTCTTACTTTAAGACAGGACAATTCTGAAGGGCCGGCCAGAATTCCCAGAGCTCCCCAAGTGACTCAAGAATTCCCAGAATTCCCCAAGAATTCTCAGAGCTCCCAAATCACCAGAGCTCTCCAAGTGACTGTCTAAGCCTTATTTGCAACTCAATCACAATTCAATTCCTCCCTCTAAGCCACACTTCTGCTATCATTCCCTTATATGTATTATCCTGAGGACACTCCTAACATGTAAATCTGCATCCATTATCCTAGAAACCTGACTTAAGACATCAGCTTATTAGCTCTTCCCTTCAGGTGCTCTAATTTTCTGCATATTTATGACTGACATGCTACCTTTTGGGGTATTATGCTTCTGTGGACAACCCAATGATATTTTCAGCTTGGATTGCACATTCATTAGGACACCAGTGGGAAACTGATGATATCTTTAAGTTATTATCATTTCAGGAGGGATTGTTAAAAAGAAGACTATAGAATATATAGAAAGAAGACTGAAAGAAGACTATAGAATATATAGAAAACACCAGGGATATTCCTGCCTGCACTGTGGGACTGACTGATATCCCTCTTCACTCCAATGAGATGAGGGAAATGAAAGAATGTAGGAGAGATGATATTATAGAGAGAAGGGCTGGGTCTAATAGCTAAAGGAAACAGTTGGTTCAAATGTACCTTTAGGGAAGGTTTTGGAAAATAAATACACCAAGTTTGAGAGTAAGGGGATAAGTAAATCTGGATGAGAAAATGAAGACCATAGTGTCCCGGTACAATAGCTATCTTGCTTCAGGTCCCAAAGTAGTGCTGCCACTATAGAGCCACCCACAAGAATGCTTGTGCCATCATTTGATTTAATAAATAAGTATATTCCATTTTATTATCATGTTATATTCATGTGTTTATATCTGAGGAAGATTTTGAGCTTCCTAAGATGCAGGGTTAAATATTACTCTTTCCAGAATTTTGAACACCTAACACAATTGCTGAGTGTAAAGCAACTTCCTTATTCCTTGCTTATACTTTGCTTAAAGTCCTCTTCATTTTTTTTTATTCTCCTTTGTTAAAAATTGTTAAGCTGTCTCACTCTAAAAATTATTCATTATATTTTCCTGGAGATGTATATGGAGGTGTTAAAGAGAATGGGACATCAGTTCGGAATGTTACGACAGCTGACAAACCTTGGAGATGAATGGGGTGATGGCTGTCATAGCCATAATACCATAAAAGTCAATGGAATGTATTAAGTGACTGAGTGAGTGAAGGAAGTTAATGACACGACTAGGATGAAGTATGAGTTTCTTCATTTTTAGCTCCACTATTTCTTGCCAACACATGATAAGGCCTCTTTAAAGGAATGATGAATGTATGAATGAACAACTGATATCCTCAAGAGCAGACAGATATATTACAGAATCACATATTAGAATCATGTTAAAAGAAGAAAAACAGATATTCTGTATCTCTTTGGAAATAGGGAGGTTACCAAAATATATCATCAGAGAGAATTCAGCTTTGATGAAAGAAATTGGAAAGAACAAGTCACTGATCTTAATTAACCACTGTTGATTCTATGGCATGGGGCTGAAAAAAATGGAGCAAAAGAGAAATGGCAGTCATGAAGGTCTTTCTCCTTTTAAGCTACAAAGAGAAAGGGAAAATTAGGCCTATGAGGGAAGAGGCTCTGCCAGGTTGCAGAGGCCAAAGAAACAGGCCCCAGATGGAGTCCTATGGACTTCTGCCATCTCCTTGGCTGGGCTGAATTCCTGCCATTTGCCAGCATCTGTCAGTGCAAAAGGCAAAATTTCTCCCTTCCCACCCACCTACTTCTACCTCCACCACCCACCCAGCCTTTTCAAAATACATTTTATTTTATCACCTTATTATTTATTGGAGACAATCTCTGGAACTCCTCTCCACCAAAAGCAGCCTACTTCCTGCTGTACGGGAACTGACTTTTCTGCCTGGAGCAGGTGTTATTGTTTAAAAATACCAAACAAAACTCCTTTAGCTACTATAAAAAGCAGAGCTCTAGAAGCTTTATATAATTTTCAGAGCAAATGGCATTAAGAAATTTGCTCTTGCACCTGCCTACTCTTCAGATTTGCATAAATGTTCATTGCTGTACAAATGTAGCACGGCATTTGGTTCTATTTAATGCAAAAAACAGAGGCTCTGTCCATCTGTAAAGCATCTTCCAAAAGAGTCACAGACATTCACTTTGCTTCAGCACATGAAAGAATGAGGGAAAGTTTCAAAATTTTCCTACCAAAAGAAATTTTTTAAAACACAAAATCTTAGAAAATGAGAGGCCAAGACTATGCATGTATTTTTGTCTGTAAGATTTAAGTGTCTGCTTAAATATATTACATTCTGAACATTAGGCAGTGGTTTGTGAGAGAATTTCCCTAATAACATGAGCATAATAAGCCTACTTTGGAGGCAGTAATGTGAACAAATGGTCTCAAATTCTGGTAGCATTGGTGGTGATATGGTCCAACAAATTGGCAAGGATCTAGATTTTTCAAAATATAAAATATTTTTTAAGAATAAGGGGGAAATAACCTATAGGGGAATTTAAACTGAATTAAACTACTGCTCTAAATGCATAGTTTTCTTTACATCTTGATTCAAATGTAAACCTTTTTATACATATTTCATTGATCAAAGTAGCAATTCTCTCAAAACTGCTTTATCCACTAAACACTGTTGTGTGTACTTTTAATGATTTGATATCCTCTATCTTGTTCCATCTCTATAGTCTTACTTCATATTCCCATAATTACTTGCCAAAATTACTACAATAACTACTGCAATACTCTAATTATTGGTATCACAGCATTTAATTTCAGTGCCAACAGATTTATCTTCCATAGTTCAGTTTGTAGAGTTATCTTGGATAATAAATAAAAAATGTAATTATCCTTTTAAAACTATATCACTTCCTCCCATTACCCATAATAAGATATCCAAGCTGTATATGTGAGATTTTACTTCAATTCCAACCTCTTTTTCTATTGGTCCTTTATCTGTTTTTTAAAAATCATTGTTAACATCTGAAAGCTTTCTTTGTAGGCCGGTCAGTAAAGAATCCACCTGCAGCTGCAATGCAGGAGACCTAAGTTCAGTTCCTGAGTCGGGAAGATTCCCCTGGAGAAAGAAATGACAACCTACTCCATTACTCTTGCCTGGGAATCTCAGGGACAGAGGAGCCTGGCAGACGATAGTCCATGGGGTCACAAGAGTCAGAGATGACTGAATGACTAAACCGCCACTATTGATGGTTGGACCAAGTAATCTTTTCTAATTTTAGGGTTTTTTTTTATTAAGGTAACATGTGTTTCAGGTATACTACCTTCTACTTCTGCTTCTGCCACAGCATGTCCACCACCAAAAGTTTAGTTTCCGTCCCTTACTATACATTTGATCCCTTTTATCCATTTTGGCATTCTTCTGCTACCCCCACTCTGCCCCTTCCCCTTTGCTAACGACTACTCTGCTCTCTGTATCAGCATGTTTAGTTTGATTTGTTCATTTATTTTTGTTGTTTTGTTGTTTTTTGTTTGCTTTTTCTGTTTTTTATTCCACATATGTGTGAAATCATATGGTATTTGTTTTTGTCTTTTTTCACTTAGTGTAATACTCTCAAGTTCATCAATATTGTTGCAGATTAGGCTGAGTATTTTTTTGATGTTTGATGTGGACCTTTGCTTTCACATTGTAAGGGGTTTAGCAGCATACCTAGCTTCTGCCCACTAGATTCTCATAGCATCTCCTTACAAGTCCTGGCAATTAAAAATGGCTCCAGGCACTGCCAAATGTTCCATGGTCACAAAATTTTCCCTCATTAAAAACCACTGATCTTAACACTGGTTTCATGAAACCCATGTATATCCTCGCATCTAAATCCGTTTACACATGAATTTTAGCATCCACTTAACATATTCCTACTCATCCATCGTGATCTGACTCAAGTGCCATTGCCCATCTGAAATTTTCCGTTATGCTTCTAAAAATTAATTCTTTGTGCCATCTTATATATAACCCTCTTTTATCACATATTACCCTGTATTTAAACACATTTTATGCCTTCTCCATAAAACTCTGAATTTATCAAATGTAGAACCTGCTTTTTTATACAGATCTTTGACTATGCTATTGCCTAGTAAAAAGACTGCCACATGAAAGAGAGGAACTCATTTAATATGTTTGAAAGAGTGATTTAGTGATCAAACAAGTTGTTTCAAGATCAAACAAGATGTTGAATAGATGTTTGTCTATGTGCCACACGCTTGCATATAGTAGATACTCAATATATGTTTAAAGAAAGGATGAGTGAAGTAGTCAATGTAATGGTACTCAAAATGGTGGGAGCCTATATAAAGCCATGACCCTTCGGCAACAAATCTCAAAACCTTCGTGGATATTCATTTCAAATTATGAAAGCTCTCAGAATATTATCCTTTAAGAGCAAGCCAAGTTGTTCATGTAAAAAATTATCCTTATTTCATTTCAGATGTGCTAAATTAAACAGACTCCTGTTCCATCTTATCTATGCTGTAACCTTTACTAGATTGGAAGATGAATCTTAAATGATGCTGGAGAGTCTGTGATCCATGCAAAATAACTGCAATCCATTTACTTTTCTCTCTCATTTTCACCCTTTCCTCATAGGGCCACTCTCTTATCCTCCAATTCTTTGTGTGGTTTAGCATGAACTACTGACTGCACATTTAAGGCCGATAAGAGTTTATAATCTGAGTTATAGCAGGAATGGATTTTGACATGAATTTGCATTGTGCACATTGTTATAAAAAATAAGAGAAAGGGAATAAGGTAAAGGGCTGTATGGGAACTCTTTTCACTTCTCTGACATCATTTGAGTCAGAAGAAGACAGGTCAAGATATAAGGTAGAATAGATCAGAAGATAATGGATCAGGAAGTGAGGATGAATGAAAGTACACCTCAGGTTGAAATCTGTGTATAAATGTGTGTGTGTGTATGTGTGTGTAAATATAGCCACAGCCCTATATATATCTGTCTATCTGGAGACAGATTTATTATAAGAAATAACTCACGTGACATGGAGGCTAAATCCTACAGTCTGCTATCTTCAAGCAGGAGAAACAGGAAGGCCCAGTTGGTGGTACAATTCAGAACAAGCCCAGAAACATGAGACTTGGGAAATCAGTGGTTAAATCTTGATCTGAGTCCTAGAGCCCAGGAACCAAGAGCACTGATGTCTGAGGGCAGGAGAAGATGGATGTCTTAGGTCAAACAGTGGGAGCGAATTTGTCCTAACTCTGCCTTTGTGTTCTACTCAGGCTTTTGGTGGATGAACATTGCCCACATGTACTGGTGAAGGCCATCCTCTTTACCAATCTGCTGAATCAATGCTAGTTTCTTCCAGACACTCTCAGACACACCTTGAAAAAATTTTTTACCGGCTCTCTGGGCATCTCTTAACACAGCCAAGATGACACATAAAATTAATGATCATACATGTGTTCAAAAATTAGAGAATTTAAAAATTACAGTGCAATGGAGAAAAAAAATTTAGACTCTCATTTCCACCTCGGTGTGTATGTTTACCAATAAATGGAATAGAAAAACGTAAAAGTTGCTCATTATGTCTGACTCTTTGCAACCCCATGGACTGTAGTCTACCAGGCTCCTCTGTCCAAGGGATTCTCCAGGCAAGAATACTGAAGTGGGTTGTCATTTCCTCCTCCAGGAAATCTTGCCACTCATAAATAAGAATTGGTTATTGTCTTAAAGATCTTATTAGAAAGCATTAACACATAATTAGCAAATATGCTGTGGTGTAGTTAGGGTTTAGAATCTCGCATGTTTTGAAATCACCACCCTTTCAACAACAATGTCATTTTTTTTTCTTGAGTTCTGGTTTCCCAGTTTTGTACAGTATCTGCAATACTGTACGTTACTCATGGTTTAAACCTACTAATGAAATATTGATTTAAGTTTGCATCATTTTGACAATCTAATATAGCTTTCATTTTATTTAGAATTCTAAAAGTGGTGTTGCAAGTATTTTAAGATTGTATAATTTTAAGATTGTATATTTTAAGGTTATATATTTTACAATAATAAGGTTTTATATGTTTGAGGTCATTTTATATATATACATATATACATATATATATTTCCTTCTGGAAAGGAGCTGAATATCTGAAAAAATATTGTTCTCTCCCACAGTCATTTTCCATGACTTTATGGTCTTTTTTTCCATAAGCAATCAGCTTTTTTCCTCTTCATACTATCACATAAATATTGTTGTTTGTGAGGCTAAAAATCAATGGCTTGATTCATATATCCATGTATCAAATATGTTACACAGAACCATTTTCTAATATTGAAAAGCAAGAAGAAAAGTTATTTCTCTCAGAAATTGCAATTTATTTTCTGGTGACTTATCAGCAAAGTCTGCCGAGTTTCAGAAAATCCCATAACTGGATTTGTTTTTCCAAAAGAAGTGTTGGGAAGGTGATGTGTTCAGCTTTTCACATCATAAAAATTAATTACTCTGATAGGGCTCTGGAAGACAGACTAGAAAATGGTGAAATGAAAGCTGACTGGAAAGCTGTGGTCCTAGACGAGCAGATCCAGGATACAGTAGTGCAGATACGGCAAATACAGTATGGAATTTCTTATAATATATGGAATTAATTTTTTGTGAACTTTGGAGCACTATCCAATTGCTGCTATATGTTAGGCAGAAAATAATGATGTTCAGTTTTTGAAAGGGCTTATTTGTGCTCCTTGAAACTTAGAGTCACACACAATTTGGCATACTTTCTGGAAACAGGATTCATAACTTTGACTCTGCCTCTTACCTATGCTTATCCTTACATCCATATGTGTGAAATGTGTAAATATGTAAACTTTACAGGTGCACACATGCACACATGCACACATGTTATTTCACTTTTTTGAAGTGAAGTGAAGTGAAGTCACTCAGTTGTGTCTGACTCTTTGTGACCCCATGGACTGTAGCCCACCAGGCTCCTCTGTCCATGGGATTCTCCAGGCAATAGTCCTGGAGTGGATTGCCATTTCCTTCTCCAGGGGATCTTCCCAACCCAGGGATCGAACCCGGGTCTCCTGTATTGTAGACAGACGTTTTACCGTCTGAGCCACCAGGGAAGCCAGTTTTTTTCAGGTTTTTAACTACCAGTAATTCTGTGGTGATTTTCTTTCCATAATTCAGTAAAATTCTTTCTAAAATTGCTTTTACTTCATAATTAATCCTCTGTTGTGAGGAGGAAGTGCCAGTTGTGGAATCTGAAATGGATGTAATGTGACCCAATGAATTAAAAAAAAATCTAATTTCTCTCCTTTCTTTGTATAAGCACCTTAAAATTTCTAATCCCATTTTTGTTCTGAATATTCATAGTCCTTTGATTATTAGACTATTTTTCCAAAAAAGAAAGAAAAGTAGCAAAGGCTTCATTTGTAGTAAAGATGTTAGAGTGGGTCTACTTGTTCAGAATCACTTGAGGTAATTTAATAATTTACATTTCTTTCATGTGTGTGTTTGAAAAGTATGCTGTGTTATAGGTAATAAGTGCTGAAGTCACTCACATCAAACCTTGTCTTCTGATTCCCTCTCCTGTGAAATGAAATATCTGAATCAAGAATTACCATATCTTAGAGGCTCAGACTGTGTAATTATGCCAATTTTCAAGGCAGCTCAAATGGTTAGATAAAATGTATTTGAAAATCAGTATTTTGCACTGATCACTTGATTCAGTCTCATTAGATAGCATCACCTTACTCCCAGACATCAATTAATGCAATGGCTAGAGGATGAATATTTCTATATTCCTGGCTTTATTTTGCCATCAAATTAGGTGCAGAGAAAAATGAAGGACAAAGAACATTAGGCAAGAAAAAAAAAAAATTTGTTAATGATTATTGAATGTGATTATATGAAAGAATAGGAATATTTTGAAAGCATAGCTGAAGTCTTGTCATCTCAAAGCAAAAATAATTCCAGTGGAGATTTAAGTCTTTTTTTCTTAAAGCCCTGGGCTTTTTTTTTTTTTTTGCCAAGAATGAGGCCTAGGGTAGACTGAGCCTTTGATCTCAGAAATCACCAAATGAGCCCTTTGCTTTTACTAGTAAGGAAACCAGGTCACAGTAGTGATGGCGGTGAGTAATATTTTGGAAAGGCAAAATGAAATAAGTGGGACCGAGATTTTTTTTATAAAAGAAGATTCTAAATGTTAGATGCTTCCCAACACGTTGTCGCCACAATCAAAAGCAAAGTCCTGCCACCAGCAGCCTTTCTCTTTCCCTGAACTAGATAAGGTAGAGCCATGCTGTGTTCAGATTCTCCCAGGACAAGAGTTCTTTGTTTGCATCATCTATTTAAGGTTACCTGATTGCTAAAGCGGGCTTCCCTGGTGGCTGAGTGATAAAGAAACTGCCTGCCAAAGCAGGAGATGTGGGTTCAATCCCTGGGTCAAGACGAGCCACTGGAGAAGGAAATGGCAACCCACTCCAGTACTTTTGCCTGGAGAATTCCTGGCAGGCTACAGTCCATGGGTTCACAAAGAGTGAAGCACAACTTGGCGACTAAATAGCAACAAATCTGCTAAAGTAAGGATATTTGCATACCAAATATAAGAATGTACACAGATGTTGCTTCATGCAACATTTTATTTTTCTTTCCAAATTGTCTTTATGAAGAAGGCAAAGTATTTCTTTTGAGACTCACATACTCCCCCCATGTGTTGCCACTCTCTCAATTAGGCTTAATGATGCTAAGTACATTATAGGTTATGAAACAAAAATATTAGCTCACCTCCATGCTGGCAAACCAGGCATCTACACATCAGAGGAACTATTAAGTACATCTGGTCATAGTAGTGAAGAATGACGCTCTAAACCCTGCCACTCTTGACCCTAAAACAGACCCTGACAGGCATTGAACATCCCTGAACTCAGTTCACCACCCAGCTCTCTGATTTTTCGTGTTCCTTCTGGCCCTGTGTTCATCATACATTCCAATTTCCAGTAATCAGCCTTTACATCTCACTCATTTCTCTTTACTGATTAGAACTCATGATCTCTCTAGTTCCTGCGTCAAAGGGTTTGTCCTTAGAAACCTTGTCTGAGATGCTTCCTGAGAAGTAGTAATAGGGTATTCTGTTTGGGCTGGAGCTCTGTTTTCCTTTCTGTCAGTCTGAATATCCCCTTGATTACTTGATTGTCTCAGCCTTGGCCAGTGCCTCTTTGTGGTTGGAGGAAGAGGGTGGGGTAGGTGGGAGCAGATTAGAACTGCTGGTTTGAAGACCCAGAGCTGCTAGCTCATCCTGGCCCTCTCCAGTGTCCAGGGACCTAAATAGATCTGCATCCACTCAAAAGGAAAAAAATTTAAAAAAAGCCAGAAGTGGGGGTAATAAACAGTATGAAAAACTTAGACAGCATATTAAAAAGCAGAGATGGTACTTTGCCGACAAAGGTCCCTATAGTCAAAGCTATGGTTTTTCCACTAGTCATGTATGGATGTGAGAGATGGACCATAAAGAAAGCTGAGTGCCAAAGAGTTGATGCTTTTGAACTGTGGTGTTAGAGAAGACTTTTGAGAGTCCCTTGGACTAAAAGGAGATCCAACCAGTCCGTCCTAAAGGAAATCAGTCCTGAATATTCACTGGAAAAACTGATGCTGAAGCTGAAGCTCCAGTACTTTGACCACCTGATATGAAGAGCCAACTCATTGGAAAATACTCTGATCCTGGGAAAGATTGAAGGCAGGAGGAGAAGGGAACGACAGAGGATGAGATGGTTGAATAGCATCACCAACTCAACAGACATGAGTTTGAGCAAGCTTTGGGAGATGGTGAGGGACAGGGAACCCTGGTGTGCTGCAGTCCATGGGGTCGCAAGGAGTCTGATATGACTGAGCAACTGAACAACAAAACAAAAGACAGAAGTGGTGGGGTGGGGGGAAGAGAAGGATCAAGGAGTGGGCTCCTGTTGGCCCTGTGTCCATTCAAAGGTGTTGGTAGGTTGGTGTGTGTGATGATCTTCTATCTCATAACAAAAGGTCTGTTGGTGACCTAAACTGTATACCTCCTGAGGCTTTGCAAAATTTTAAATACACTGAAACCAGAGCAAGTTTCAGTAGGGGGGGAGGGGGAAAAGCAGTCTACTCTGTTAAGAATTATACCACAGAATATTATCTTCTGAACTGAGAGGTATGTGGTGATAACTTGCCAGGACATGGAAACAACCTAGATGTCCATCAGCAGATGAATGGATAAGAAAGCTGTGGTACATATACACAATGGAGTATTACTCAGCCGTTAAAAAGAATTCATTTGAATCAGTTCTGATGAGATGGATGAAACTGGAGCCGATTATACAGAGTGAAGTAAGCCAGAAAGAAAAATACCAATACAGTATACTAACACATATATATGGAATTTAGAAAGATGGCAATGATGACCCTGTATGCAAGACAGCAAAAAAGACACAGATGTGTATAACGGACTTTGGGACTCAGAGGGAGAGGGAGAGGGTGGGATGATTTGGGAGAATGGCATTCTAACATGTATACTGTCATGTAAGAATCGAATCGCCAGTCTATGTCTGACGCA
Organism: Budorcas taxicolor; assembly: GCF_023091745.1. NCBI lineage: Eukaryota > Metazoa > Chordata > Mammalia > Artiodactyla > Bovidae > Budorcas > Budorcas taxicolor. The sequence goes on along the minus strand of NC_068927.1, from coordinate 32,912,388 downwards.
GGATACAGCATGCTTGGGGCTGGTGCATGGGGATGACCCAGAGAGATGTTATGGGGAGGGAGGTGGGAGGGGGGTTCATGTTTGGGAACGCATGTAAGAATTAAAGAGTTTAAAATTAAAAAAAAAAAAAAAGAAATCAATGAGATAAAGCTCTGTACCCTGATATGTCAGCAAATTTGGAAAACTCAGCAGTGGCCACAGGACTGGAAAAGGTCAGTTTTCATTCCAATCCCCAAAAAAGGCAGCACCAAAGAATGCTCAAACTACCTCACAATTGCACTCATCTCACATGCTAGTAAAGTAAAGCTCAAAATTCTCCAAGCCAGGCTTCAGCAATACGTGAACCGTGAACTTCCAGATGTTCAAGCTGGTTTTAGAAAAGGCAGAGGAACCAGAGATCAAATTGCCAACATCCACTGGATCATGGAAAAAGCAAGAGAGTTCCAGAAAAACATCGATTTCTGCTTTATTGACTATGCCAAAGCCTTTGACTGTGTGGATCACAATAAACTGTGGAAAATTCTTCAAGAGATGGGAATACCAGACCACCTAATCTGCCTCTTGAGAAATCTGTATGCGGGTCAGGAAGCAACAGTTAGAACTGGACATGGAACAACAGACTGGTTCCAAATAGGAAAAGGTGTACGTCAAGGCTGTATATTGTCACCCTGCTCATTTAAGTGCTATGCAGAGTACATCATGAGAAATGCTGGACTGGAAGAAACACAAGCTGGAATCAAGATTGCCGGGAGAAATATCAATAACCTCAGATATGCAGATGACACCACCCTTATGGCAGAGAGTGAAGAGGAGATAAAAAGCCTCTTGATGAAAGTGAAAGAGGAGAGTGAAAAAGTTGGCTTAAAGCTCAACATTCAGAAAACGAAGATCATGGCATCTGGTCCCATCACTTCATGGGAAATAGATGGGGAAACAGTGGAAATGGTGTCAGACTTTATTTTTTTGGGCTCCAAGATCACTGCAGATGGTGACTGCAGCCATGAAATTAAAAGACGCTTACTCCTTGGAAGAAAAGTTATGACCAACCTAGATAGCATATTCAAAAGCAGGGACATTACTTTGCCGACTAAGGTCTGTCTAGTCAAGGCTATGGTTTTTCCTGTGGTCATGTATGGATGTGAGAGTTGGACTGTGAAGAAAGGTGAGCGCCGAAGAATTGATGCTTTTGAACTGTGGTGTTAGAGAAGACTCTTGAGATTCCCTTGGACTGCAAGGAGATCCAACCAGGCCATTCTGAAGGAGATCAACCCTGGGATTTCTTTGGAGGGAATGATGCTGAAGCTGAAACTCCAGTACTTTGGCCACCTCATGCGAAGAGTTGATTCATTGGAAAAGACTCTGATGCTGGGAGGGATGTGGGGCAGTAGGAGAAGGGGACAACCGAGGATGGGATGGCTGGATGGCACCACGGACTCGATGGACATGAGTCTGAGTGAACTCCGGGAGATGGTGATGGACAGGGAGGCCTGGCATGCTATGATTCATGGGGTCGCAAAGAGTCAGACACGACTGAGCGACTGCACTGAACTGAACTGAACTGAACCCTGATATGTATGCTAATTTCCCAAAGAACACAATCTTCCCCAATGATTCAGCAAGTTTTTAAGAGCACAAGCACTCTGTCTTCTACCTATGTTTCCTATAGTTTTTTGAGCATATCACTTAGGTTTCAGTTTCCCAGGATGAGTGTAAAGCTGCAATTTGCTTTGCTTATCTGGAAAGCACAAGAGAATATGATGGGAGAAAACAATTATATATATTTTTTCTCATTTAATGTACAATATATTTACCTTACAAATTTACAAAAAACAGGGCCCTGCCCCTCCCCCCAAAAATCTGAGTCGTTTAAAATATCACGAAGGTATGCCTCTAAATTAGGCATGGGCAGTGGGCAGGCAGGCATAGACAATATATAGTGATCATATTCCATTATCACATTTTTTAATAAGGTGAGAAAATAAAGAAGAATTTCTAGATCAGATTCACCACCTGGAGACAATTTAACATTTTGTGAACTTGGGATTCTGTCAAGTCCCTGGGATCTGAGCCATTCAGGACCCTGTTTTCTCTTCTGGACTAAACACAAGTTGTGACTGCAATATCGGCCTGAGGCATAATCCTGTGTTTACATAGACTCTGCCTCCTGGCTTGTGCTCTTAAATAAAAGTGCTAACCTAGCATCCACCATTCACAGAACTCTTGCACACTGGTCATTTAAAACAGTCTTTGTTTTCTTGCTGTTACAAACTTTCTATACAACTTGATTCACTTCAGAAGGGAGTACAGTGCCTGGTGTGCATTGAGCACTCACACAACAAGTTGTGCCATTGGACAGAGTGTTCTAGGACATGTTATCTCAGCGAGTCCTCTAAACAGCTCTACTTAATGAAGACTATTATGTTTAATAGTCTTTTTACTTTTTAAAAGGAAGAAAGTAAATTTAAGTGTTATGTTCCAAGTCATAGAGCTTATAGAAAAGCTAGGATTGGAACACAAGTCTTTTTTACTTCTAATGTCATCCTTTTTTCATAATCTTTTCATGATGTCATACTGCTAAGAGAGTGAAGAAGAGGAATGTCAAGTTCCTTTTAAGGAGAAGGAAATGGCAACCTACTCGCGTATTCTTGCCCAGAAAATTCCATGGACAGAGGAACCTGGCAGGCTACAGTCCACAAAGAGTAGGACACGACTGAATGACCAACTTTTTTTTACAGTCGGTATGATATTTTCTCCAAGGTCCAAAAATAGAGATTCACACAACGTGACATTCAGGAAAGAGAATGTAAAGAGGCTTATTCTCTTAATAAACATCACCATTCATAGCCTAAGAGTCCCTCAGAGACATGCAGGTCTAGCTCCTTTGAGATTGCCTGGAGATTGTTTTGTGGTTATTGTTGCTTCAATTGCTCAGTCATGTCTGACTCTTTGTGACTCCATAGACTGCAGCAGGCCAGGCTTCCCTGTCCTTCACCATATCCTGGAGCTTGCCCAAACTCATGTCCATTGAGTCGGTGATGTCATTCAACCATCTCATCCTCTGTCATCCCTTTCTCCTCCTGTCTTCAATCTTTCCCAGCATCAGGGTCTTTTCTAATGAGTCAGCTCTGCCCATCAGGTAGCCAAAGTAATGGAGTTTCAGCTTCAGCATCAGTCCTTCCAATGAATATTCAGGACTGATTTCCTTTAGGATTGACTGGTTTGATCTCCTTGCAGTCCAAGGGACTCTCAAGAGTCTTCTCCAACACCACAGCTCAAAAGCATATTCCAAATACATATCCATATTTCTCTACCTCTGGAGTGTTTGCTTTAGAATGTCTAGGATGGACACTTATTTCTCTCTCCCCACTACCACCACTGGGTAATTCTTACATGTGTCTGAGATTGGAACTGACCATTTTACACTGTATTCTTAATCTCAGGTAAGGTCAGAATTCCACTCAGAGAGATAGACTATTAAACATACTTCCAAAGCCCTCAAAACATCTTATGCTGTCTTCCTGGAAAGCCAAATTTTGGACATTTTCAGAGGCTGTCTGTTATGGTCATTAAGAACCTGGGTGGGTTTATCACGTATTATTTTTGTATTTGAGCATGTTATTTAAACTCTCTGTGTCTGAGGATAATGAGACATTCTACAATTATGAGAAGATTAAATGAGACAAAATATAGTAAGCACCTGGCAATCTGCTACTGTTGTTATCGATGCTGCTGGGTACCTGTGGTATACCTGTTAGCTACTGCCCAGTTGACATAGCAAATGATCCCAGAACTCTGTGGCTTAACAACAGTAAGCATTTCTTCTCAGGGAGGTTCCAGTCAACTGTGATTTGGCTAAGCCTGTCTCGATCTCAGCTGAATGGATTTACTCCAGGTGGCAAATACAGCTGAGCATGGCTCTAGGCTCTGGATTGGGTTTAGATGTGCTCCATGAGTGCTTGTTCTGGGACCCAGAATCCAGGGCCAGCAAATGCTTGGGACGTAATTTTTCCATGTCTGGACCCACTCCAGTACTCTTGCCTGGAAAATCTCATGGATGGAGGAGCCTGGTGGGCTGCAGTCCATGGGGTCGCTAAGAATCAGGCACGACTGAGTGACTTCACTTTCACTTTTCACTTTCATGCATTGGAGAAGGAAATGGCAACCCACTCCAGTGTTCTTGCCTGGAGAATCCCAGGGACAGAGGAGCCTAGTAGGCTGCCGTCCATGGGGTCCCACAGAGTCGGACATGACTGAAGCGACTTAGCAGCAGCAGCAGCACTAATGTGCAAAGCCAAATCAAGCTGTATTAGTATGTATATGGCCTCTGCTTGCATCACTTTTGCTAACATCATATTAGTCAAAGCTAGTCAAATAGTCAAGGCTGCATCATTTAAGAGGGAAATCAGATTCCATTAATCTGAGATTAGGAGCAGCAAGAGGGAAAATACATGGGAAAATAATTCAAACTGTCAAAAACTATAGAATGATTCTCAATACGTATAATCTCTTTAACATTTGTTGTTGTAGGACTATAGTTTGCCACATACTGTGCTAAACACTTCATACTGATTTTTCTTTAAAGGTATGAGAAAGAAAAACCACTACCACTGTAACCAGCATATAATGAGAACTATCTTTAACTTTTCTTCCTCTGGGAAACACATTTATGCTATGACCCTTCTTTTACAGGTGACTCAGAAGGGAATGGCACCCCACTCCAGCACTTTTGCCTGGAAAATCCCATGGACAGAGGAGCCTGGTGGGCCTCAGTCCACGGGGTCGCTAAGAGTCAGGCAAGACTGAGTGACTTCACTTTCACTTATCACTTTCATGCATTGGAGAAGGAAATGGCAACCCACTCCAGTGTTCTTGCCTGGAGAATCCCAGGGACGGCAGAGCCTGGTGGGCTGCCATCTATGGGGTCGCACAGAGTCGGACACGACTGAAGCGACTTAGCAGCAGTAGCAGAATAATTCAAATTAGAACAGCTGATTTCTTCAAGGTTCTGTCCTAAAATACCTAGAGACATCAGAAATAAGGAAATGTGGAAGAGGTGTGCATACTCTGGGACTTCCAAGGTGACTCAGTGGTAAAGAATCTTCTTGCCAATGCAGGAGTCACAAGATACATGGGTTCATTTCCTGGGTCTGGAAGATCCCTTGGAGGAGGAAATGGCAACCCGCTTCAGCGTTCTTGCCTGGAAAATTCCATGGACAGAGGAGCCTGGTGGGCTACAGTCCATGGGGTCACAAGGAGTCAGACACGACTGAGAGACTGAGCACACACATGCAGGCATGTGCACACTCAGAGACCTGGGTATTATCTGTGGGACAATGTTATCTGGGACTTGAGAAGAGGGTAACCAGTTTGGGTTGCTTAATTCAGAAGATATTTATTCCAAACAGATGCTATCCTAGTTTCATGCCAGGTAGAACTTTAAAATGAGTCTAGAAACATCACAAGATTTAGTAAGGAAATTAACAAAAGAGAAAGGTAAAGCTAAAATGATGATGATGATGATGGTAATAATGATAATAATAATAAATAAAGTCAGATCATAGAAGGGCTTAAATGGAAGATTAAAATGATTATACTTTATTATATTGGAAGTAGGGAGGGATTGACACTGGCAAGCAAATGTTAGTATATAGGAGATTAGTCCTTCTAGGACTATTTTAAGTATATATAACATTCAGTTCAGTTCAGTTCAGTTCAATTCAGTCTCTCAGTTGTGTCTGACTCTTTGTGACCCCATGAATCGCAGCACACCAGGCCTCCCTGTCCATCAGCAACTCCTGGAGTAAACCCAAACTCATGTGCATCGAGTCAGTGATGCCATCCAGCCATCTCATCCTCTGTCATCCCCTTCTACTCCTGCCCCCAATCCCTCCCAGCATCAGAGTCTTTTCCAATGAGTCAACTCTTCACATGAGGAGGCCAAGTATTGCAGTTTCAGCCTCAGCATCAGTCCTTCCAATGAACACCCAGGACTGATCTCCTTTAGGATGGACTGGTTGGATCTCCTTGCAGTCCAAGGGACTCTCAAGAGTCTTCTCCAACACCACAGTTCAAAAGCATCAATTCTCCGGCGCTCAGCTTTCTTCACAGTCCAACTCTCACATCCATACATGACCACAGGAAAAACCATAGCCTTGACTAGGTCGACCTTTGTTGGCAAAGTAATGTCTCTGCTTTTGAATATGCTATCTAGGTTGGTCATAACTTTCCTTCCAAGGAGTAAGCGTCTTTTAATTTCATGGCTACAATCACCATCTGCAGTGATTTTGGAGCCCCCCAAAATAAAGTCTGACACTGTTTCCACTGTTTCCTCATCTACTTTTCATGGAGTGATGGGACCAGATGCCATGATCTTAGTTTTCTGAATGTTGAGCTTTAAGCCAACTTTTTCACTCTCCTCATTCACTTTCATCAAGAAGCTTTTTAGTTCCTCTTCACTTTCTGCCATAGGGTGGTGTCATCTGCATATCTGAGGTTATTGATATTTCTCCCAGCAATCTCGATTCCAGCTTGTGATTCTTCCAGCCCAGCAGCTTACTAACATAATTTTAAAGGAAAAAGTGAAAAGTCAGAAGGAAACCAGAGAATCACAGCTGGACATTTTTTTGTGCCTCCAAATCAGTCCCCTTCCCTTTATTCCACACCTTCTTGTGTTTGTAAAGATCTGGATCAGATGCGTGCATGTGTGCTAAGTTGCTTCAGTCATGTCTGACACTTTGCGACCCTATGGACTTTAGCCCTCCAGGTTCCTCTGCCCATGGGAATCTCCAGGCAAGAATACTGGAGTGGGTTGCCATGCCCTCCTCCAGGGCATCTTCCCAATCTAGGGATCAAACATATGTTTTTTAAAGTTTCCTGCATTGGCAGGTAGGTTCTTTACCACTAGCACCATCTGGGAAGCCCCTTGGATTGGATGACATCATGCTTATAAAAGTCATTTGTCCACTACACACACTTAAATGGAAATAATGATTATAGAACAAAGAAAAATATGTTTCTTAAAGTTAGCAAAAACAGACCCATTTAAACAACTTGCATAAGCAAATTCCTTTCCAACAGAATCATTAAATTTTAAAATGGTAGTTTCATATATTTTAACAGACTTTTTCCACTGCATGTTCTTTAGAATTCACTTCTCAATTTAGGTGTCTTAAAACATGTTAAGAGTAAGATATGGCTCATTCTCTCGAGGGTGTGATATTCTGAGAGGACAAAATTAGGTATAATAATTTCTTTAAGGATAATCATGATAATAATATAAGCACACAAAATTGAAAGTAATATGAATCATTAAAGGCAGAGACTAAATCCCATGGGGTGAGGCACGTAAAGAGTTTTAGGAAAACATTCCCTTGAGAAAGAAGCTATTGCCTAACTCTTGAAGAAATGTTTTAACCTGATCTCAAGACATTGTGCTTTGTCCCTGAGATTTAATAAACGATGCTTGTTTCTTTTTTTTTTCTTTTTTCTGTTCCATGAATTGTCCAAAGCTCTAGATATGCAAAAATACATGAGCACACTGTTCCCCAAGAGAAAAGACAGATATTTCAAGGTGACTGGAACTCGGTAAGTTCTGAAGTAAGAATGTGAGCACCATGAAGAAGCACTATATAATAAGTTAAAGAACCTTTTAAGATGAGCCTTGAAGGATGGACTGTAGTTTATCTGGAGGAGAAGGGTGGCGATATACTTCTATGAAGAAGAAACACTGAGCAAAGACATGAGGGCGCAAGATTACACACAGTTTGAGAAAGCATACATATCACTGCTAAGGACAATATCGACCAGGAGCTCTTCTATTCAGCATTAAATAAACATTAATATTTACAAGACTGTCAGAGGACATACCTGGTTGCAGCTACTCAGATTTAGGTAACAAAGCACCACACACCATGCCCTTACAGAAGTGGACCTGTTTACATAGTTAATCAGAAAGTATTTTTGGCCAGCTCCCCTGACCTCCAGCAGGGGAAAGCTCAGGTAATGGAAGAATACATACCTGTATGCATGTGATCCAGCCTAGTTTCAAATTGTCATTTCCAACATGAGCCAGTATCTATTAACCACTTCAGTGTCTATGAAGTTAGCTTTCAGGATCTCTACATGGGAAATACCAGTTAAAAGAGTCTCCTTTGTGTAGAATTTCAAAGTTATGGTTCCAAAGCAAAATATTTTCAGCCATACAAAGACATCACAAGCCAGACACAATTTAATAATCAGAGATTTTTTTTTCTTTTTTACCATAAGCAATGCTGCTAATAACACACCTGAAAATCTACCTTTATTAAATCTCTAGAGGAGCAGGGGTTTGGCTGAAGGGAAGGAGACCAGCTATAACTACACATCATCACTGGATCTTTGCTCCAATTCTTTCCAGTTTGAGGCAAATGTTGAGTAAGTAACAATGTGGATGGAGAGAAGCAGGAAGGTTTCAGAGACTCATCATAGGCATGTTATACAGACTGTGGTAACAGGGCCCTGGGGATAAGGGAAAGAAGTGGTCAAGTGTCCCTGTGAAAGTTACCTAAGGCTAAGGAGGAAAATGGTTCCCAGAGAGTTTGACATGTTTCATGTCTCCCACTTCATGTCCTACCATAATCCTTTTAACAGTTTGCTTTCTGACCATGTTCATCCATCTTGCACTTGAATATGCTTTATTACCTCTAGTTATAGAACTTTTGCACAACTGTAACCTTCTGTCTGGGGTGACATCATCATCACCATCACCATCACATACATATATACATTATACATCACTCATCCTTTATCAAGGAAATCACCCTGAGTACCACTGGAGGAATTCTCCCAACCAAATACCCTCTTGGTATCTTGTTACTTTATATCACAGATTTAAACACAGTTTTCCTTCTATGGTCATTTCAGTTATTCATTTATGCTTTCCCTCTAGATTGTAAGCTTGATGAATGTAGGAGACATACCTGGTTTTGTGCCTTGCCCATTTCTTGGCACAGAGTACTTATAAAATTATTTTGAGTTCATTAATCAAAGGATAAATATATAAGCAAAACAAATAAAGACTATCATGGGAGGATTTTTGATAATGGTTAGAAGAAAAATGTAATTTCAGTTGGTGTATGAATTACCAGTAAGATATCTAAATTTGAAAATGTTCAATTAATAGTGAGAATATGATAGGACCAGAGATAAGGATCTGATGGTATATATATAAAAAGTTGTAAAAGTCTTAAATAATCATGATCATTGAGGTTTTACATATCTAAATATAAGAAATTACGAGTCACATGAGGCTTATAAGTGTTTGTGGATAATGTCTTTGTGCATGCTAAGTCGCTTCACTAGTGTCCATCTCTTTGTGATCCTATGGACTGTAGCCCACAGGCTCCTCTGTCCATGGGGATTCTCCAGGCAAGAATATTGGAGTGGTTGCTAGATCCTCCTTCAGGGTATCCTCCTGACCAGGGATCAAATCCACGTCCCTTATGTCTCCTGCATTAGCAGGTGAGTTCTTTACCACTAGCGCTACTTGGGAAGCCCTTATGAATAATGGGAAATTATCAGTTGACCTTTACAACTTGGTAAAATGTTGACACTATAAACTCTATCTCATTTCCAGTTAAAAGACAGCAAGTAAGGGTAGGACCTAACAATCACTTAGTACTGTTTTCTGGAAAGCACCACTTTTATAAACTCTTTTAATCATCACAAAGGATAGTTGTGATCTCATTGTCAGGGCTTCCAAGATAGCTCAGTGGTAAAGAAACCACCTGGCAATACAGGAGAGGCAGGAGTCACAGGTTTGACCCCTGGGTCAGGGACATCCTCCTGGATTAGGAAATGTCATCCCATTCCAGTATTCTTACCCAGAAAATCCCATGGACAGAGGAGCCCGGTAGGCTACAGTCTATGGGTCGGAAAGAGTCGGACACAGCTGAGCACGCATGCACAAATTCATCAGTGTCTTTTTCAGCATAAGTAAGAAAATGGGTTCCAGAAACTTAACTAATTTGCTCAGTGTAGCACAGTAAGTAAATAAAAATGACAGGTCCCCAAACAATATTTGCATGTATATTATTCCAATACATTAATTCATCTTTCATATTTCTTGACCTTTTCCAATGCCCTTCACCAGTCAACTCCATTGACCCAGTATTTTCTGTTTAAGGCTTCCCCAGGATCAGGATGGCTAAGTCCTTTCAAGTTTTATCTTTTTTATAAATGGAAACATCCCCTAGGCTATATAGTCTTTGCTTGGTGTTTTCTAGAAACAAATCCACACCTGTCAAAGATCCTGGCTGCAGCTTCACTCAGATGAATCAGTGTCATTTCTTTGTGGGAAGGTGGAGTAATTTTTGTACCTTTTTTTCATCACCTGCTCTCTGCTCCAATTACTTCTAATTTGGAAGCCTCTTCCCATTTATCCCTCTCAGTTCAATTTTTTCTTCCTTGTGCAGGGTGAGGGATCCTGCACTCCTGTCCAAATGCCAAATTACCAGTTAGCAATTAAGGAAGCTCATTTACAAACAGACATAATCATTAAATTATGTGAAAGTCAGAAGAATGGTCTCTTTCCATGATGCTGGCATCCTAAGCCACATCAAAGAGGCTGGTATTTATTTCAGATCATTATACCTTGATGACTGATCAATTTGACCATCTTCCTATTCTGTGAGACAAACAAAAGGAATCTTTGTCTGCATTTCATGGCCATTTATCATTCCTCTGGCTTTCAAATTGCAAGTCTGAGATCAAAGGAAAGGGGAGGAATGATATTCTGCTGTCTAATGCTGAGAGCAAAGCGTGATCACACCTCAGTATTTTCTAATTGTTAAACATCAGCTCTGCCTACTTTGTATTGTGAAAACAAACAAACAAACCCTGGAAACAATAAGACAGCAAACTCTCTTAATATATTGCACATCAAATTCTATTTGTTCTCTTTGATTTTAGAATCAAAATAAGCTCCCGAGTAATCAGTCTGAATATGGATTCCAATTCATATATATCCCTAGGCTCTGCTGGTAATTTGCTGTGTGATTTGGTCAGGCAGCATTCCTGATCTGGACCGAATTTTTCATACATATAAAGTGAAAGAATGGGAACTTGATCATTTTTGGCATTTTCATTAACAAATTAAAGACTCAGCTTTGATGGCCAAGTTATACACCAAATTAATTTACTTGTTATCATAATTGTATTTATTCCACAGGCATATTTCATAAATAAGAAGAGTGCATTATGAATATGAACACAGGAATTTTTCTGTACAGAATATATACCTATAATGTGATTTTTTTTTTGCTCATATGCCATTTCATTCCTATAAAATGTGAAATCCTGAAATGTAACACTTTTATTTGTTTGTTTAATCATAAAATGCATAAACAGGTAGCACATGATATGAAAGCCTCAAATAATACCTTAAAATCTCCTACTTCTCTCCAGGGGAACCATGTGTAACAGCTTGTGAGCATCCCATCACAATCCATTTTGTGTGCCTGTATGTGGATTTGGCCTTTACCATTTGTTTTCTGTTAATAAGGGTGTATTTTGCATATTGTTCTGTATGTCTTTTCCTTACTCTTTAGCAAAACACTTTGCAGCGCTATCCCTGTGAGCATATAGAGCTATCTCAGTCACTGTCCTTGTGAATACATGGTAATCAGTGTCATAAATGTATCACAATTCAATGTGTCCATCTGTTGATATACATTTAGATTGTAAATTTCATTTTGACAATGACAAAAACGCTGGAAAAAAAACTTTTTTTTTTTTCCAATTGCAACTGTACCTTTTCATCTGTTTATTTGTAAGAGTTCTTGGCATATGAATAGGGACTCAGCATAAATCTGATGTTTAGTTCCTGGAAAGATATTGTTATATATTACTTAACAATGGCTTTCCCTGGCGGCTCAGCAGTAAAGAATCTGCCTTCAGTTCAGTAGACTCAAGAGATGCGGGTTTGATCTCTGGGTAGGGAAGATCCCCTGGAGAAAGGCTTGGCAAACCACTTCAGTATTCTTGCCTGGAGTATCCCATGGACAGAGGAACTTGGCAGGCTACAGTGCAAAGGACTGCAAAGAGTTGGACATGACTAAAGTGACTGAGCATGCACAATGGTGGTGTTATGTTTGCTGTGGTGAAAATAAGATTCTCTACCAGTTTTTGACTTGTCCTCTGATTGGATCTAGGAAACCAGAAACAATTACAAGCATGAGAAAGGGCAAATAACTGAAAGATTCAAAAGTATTATAATTCTTAACCCAGGGAGTAGAGGATGTCCATAAGACAGAAAAGATTAAAAATCTAGAAGAACTAAGGGGGAGAAAAAATGATCAAGATATTTCAGTCTGTTTATCCACCTATTCTTTTTATCCCCGTTTGCTCAATTATTTGTTTAAATAGCAAATGTTTCTTAGTGTTAGTTGCACAGTCGTGTCAAACTCTTTGTAACCCCATGGACTGTAGCCCACCAGGTTCCTCTGTCCATTGAATTCTTCAGGCAAGAATACTGGAGCAACTTGCTATTCTCTTCTCCAGGGGATCTTCCTGACCGACGGATCAAACTGGGGTATTCTGCCTTGCAGGCAATTCCTTACTGGCTGAGCCAGCATCTGGCAAACACTGGTCACCTTTACTTTTTACCAGGCAGTCTAGTAAAAATTTGAACAAGAATGCTATTTATGGAGGTTTACTGTGTTTTATTTACTCTACCACATAAATATAATGTATTTCTTACAATAGTATCACCAGGTAGGGTTTTTATTTCAAGTATGTACAAATAGAGAATCAGAGAATGACTTCTCCCAGGGTATAGAGTGTGACATTTATAGTCAGACAAAACAGATTTTGAATCAAAGGTAACTAAGCCAATAAATGATGCTTCCTAAGGCCCACTTCACCAGGAATGGGAAGTCAAGTGGGCCTTGGGGAGCATCACTATGAACAAAGCTAGTGGATGTGATGGAATTCCAGTTGAGCTGTTTCAAATCCTGAAAGATGATGCTGTGAAAGTGCTGCACTCAATATGCCAGCAAATTTGGAAAACTCAGCAGTGGCCACAGGACTGGAAAAGGTCAGTTTTCATTCCAATCCCAAAGAAAGGAAATGCCAAAGAATGCGCAAACTACCACACAATTGCACTCATCTCACATGCTAGTAAAGTAAAGCTCAAAATTCTCCAAGCCAGGCTTCAGCAATACATGAACCATGAACTTCCAGACGTTCAAGCTCGTTTCAGAAAAGGCAGAGGAACCAGAGATCAAATTGCCAACATCCGCTGGATCGTGGGAAAAGCAAGAGAGTTCCAGAAAAACATCTATTTCTGCTTTATTGACTATGCCAAAGCCTTTGACTGTGTGGATCACAATAAACTGTGGAAAATTTTTCAAGAGATGGGAATATCAGACCACCTGACCTGCCTCTTGAGAAACCTGTATTCAGGTCAGGAAGCAACAGTTAGAACTGGACATGGAACAACAGACTGGTTGCAAATAGGAAAAGGAGTACGTCAAGGCTGTAAATGGTCACCCTGCTTATTTAACTTATATGCAGAGTACATCATAAGAAACACTGGGCTGGAAGAAGCACAAGCTGGAATCAAGTTTGCCAGGAGAAATATCAATAACCTCAGATATGCAGATGACACCACCCTTATGGCAGAAAGTGAAGAAGAGCTAAAGAGCCTCTTGATGAAAGAGGAGAGTGAAAAAGTTGGCTTAAAGCTCAACATTCAGGAAATGAAGATCGATCATGGCATCTGGTCCCATCACTTCATGGGAAATGGATGGGGAAACAGTGGAAACAGTGTCAGATTTTATTTTGGGGGGCTCCAAAATCACTGCAGATGGTGATTGCAGCCATGAAATTAAAAGATGCTTACTCCTTGGAAGAAAAGTTATGACCAACCTAGATAGCATATTCAAAAACAGGGACATTTCTTTGCCGACTAAGGTCTGTCTAGTCAAGGCTATGGTTTTTCCTGTGGTCATGTATGGATGTGAGTGTTGGACTGTGAAGAAGGCTGAGCGCCGAAGAACTGATGCTTTTGAACTGTGGTGTTGGAGAAGACTCTTGAGAGTCCCTTGGACTGCAAGGAGATCCAACCAGTCCATTCTGAAGGAGATCAACCCTGGGATTTCTTTGGAAGGAATGATGCTAAAGCTGAAACTCCAGTACTTTGGCCACCTCATGTGAAGAGTTGACTCACTGGAAAAGACTCTGATGCTGGAAGGGACTGGGGGCAGGAGTAGAAGGGGATGACAGAGGATAAGATCGCTGGATGGCATCACCGACTTGATGGACATGAGTTTGAGTGAACTTCAGGAGTTGCTGATGGACAGGGAGGTCTGGCGTGCTGCAATTCATAGGGTCAGGAAGAGTTGGACATGACTGAGAGACTGAACTGAACTGAACAGAACTGAGACAGCATATTAAAAAGCAGAGACATCACTCTGCCAAAAAATATCCATCTAGTCAAGGCTATGGATTTTCCAGTAATCATGTATGGATGTGAGAGTTGGACTATAAAGAAAGCTGAGCACTGAGGAATTGATCCTTTTGCACTGTGGTGTTGGAGAAGATTCTTGAGAGTCCCTTGGACTGCAAGGAGATCAAACCAGTGCATCCTAAAGGAATGCACTGAATATTCATTTGAAGGATTGATGCTGAAGCGGAAACTCCAATACTTTGGCCACCTGATGTGAAGAACTGACTCATTTCAAAAGACCCTGATGCTGGGAAAGATTGAAGGCAGGAGGAGAAGGGGATGGAAGAGATGGTTGGATGGCAACACCGACTCAGTGGACATGGGCTTGAGTACACTCCAGGAGTTAGCGATGGATAGGGAGGCCTGTGGTGCTGCAGTCCATGGGGTCACAATGAGTCAGACATGATTGAGTGACTGAACTGAACCGAACTGAAGCCAATATGTGTTAGTTACTCAGTCGTGTCTGACTCATTGTGACCCCATGAACTGTAGTCTGCCAGGCTCCTCTGTCCATGGAATTCTTCAGGCAAGAATACCACAATGGGTAGCCATTCCATTCCCCAGGAGATCTTCCTGATCCAGGAATCAAACTGGAGTCTCACACATTGCAGGCTGTTCTTTATTCTCTGAGCCACCAGGAAAGCCCAAACTAAGCCAATAACCAATTGTATATCTTTAGTTTAGATGGTTAGTTTTCTAGCCTAGGAGATGAAAATAACACTAACAATACTCATATGTTTAAGCTGAGCCTAGTAGAAGACCTGGGACACCAGAAAAGAAGTAATTGAGAATACTGTTATTTTTATGATTGTTTCTTAGTCTACTTTCAATGGTCAAGATGGACCAAGATGAAGGGAAGCAGAAGTTGACTGATTAACTTTGTTCTGGGGTCTGAAAAAGGAGATGCTGATATAATTCAGCTTAGCTCCTGAGAGTAAGAGAGAGTTCAGAAAGTAAGAACAAAAGTCTTACTTACAAAGAAGTGAGAATGACTGTCCTGTAAAAATTGAGAGCTATATGATGGGAGGGCTTCCCTGATGGCTCGGTGGTAAAAGAATCCACCTGCAATGCAGAAGCTGCAAGAGACGAAGGTCTGAGACCTGGGTCAGGAAGATCCTGGAGAAGGAAATGGCACCCCATTCCAGTATTCTTGCCTGGAGAATCCCAGGGTCAGAGGAGCCTGCCAGGCTACAGTCCATGGGGTTGCAAAAGAGTCGAACAGGACTGAAGCGACTTAGCACACACAGACATATATGATAGGAAAAGGGTCAAACTGGCTCCATAGGGAAGGGAGGGGCCAGACGTTACCACGCCCCACCCCAAGCCCACTCCATAGAGTTTGCATCACTACCTTTACCTCCTTTGACACACTCACTTGCCAATGATTTAATCACTTTCCCCTTTTCTCTGCTGATCACCATTTACCAAAGCAAGACAAGTTCTTGGTGGACAAGAGAGTTTCTGCCCTGCATTTCTTCAACTCAGAGAGTTGTGACCTATTTGTTTGTCCTTGGAGTTGCTCAAGACCAGTAAAATTCAGATCTGTTCATTCGTATGCCTTGCTTTCTTTTTTCTTTTTCTTTTCTCGCTACCGTTTTTAGACAGATGACAGGAAGAAAAACTTGTTATTTGAGACCAGGCAGCATGGCTTTTCATCTGGCTTGTCGTGGTACTAAGCAGTTGATCCGGCATATTGGATCACCTGACCCAGTCTTCAACTTTAAACTACAATGAAAATATTTAATTTCCAAGGTTGTTATACCATAACTACAATAAACAAAGTGAGGCACTGGGCAAAAAAAAAAAAAAAGATTAATGTTCTGCTATTTTCCTCTTTATAGTAGATAACTAACACTGAATAAGCTAAAACACCCTACACAAATTTCAGAATTTGCTTTTCACATTGTTTATATAACTCCTAATTTGAAGTTTATATGGTATTTTTCTAGCTGTATTATGATTAAGGTTTCAAAGGATAGTACTACTTGAGCTTGACTCTCCTCCTGCTGTTCTTATTAAAAAATCAAAGCTGAAGAGTCACACTTCTAGGAAAGCATTTGCATATAGAGGAACTCAGTAGTTACCCTGGACCTTTTGACCCATTTCAACCTCTATGGCAACAGTCCTTAGTTCTTTTAAATAGCTTTGTTACTCAATGCTAACATGACTCATATTTTGAAACCTTTAATAATCCTTTTTAAAACACTCTATTTCCATTCATAAGAGCAGGGCATAAAATGTCATGTCACAGATTACTTGGGACTTAGATTTAGATACCAAGGAATGGAGCTTTTGTAGTCACTGAATGGTATGATCCTACCAATTTTCATACCAAACATCCAACTGTGTCTTTTGAATAAAAGTTAGTGAGCCCAAAGATCACACTTTAAACAGTTTTCAAGAGTAACCCATAGATTTTGTTACAGGCCTCATATAAAATCCATTTGATTTTATAACCAGTTTTACTGTGATATAGTTTCTTTATTACTTAAGCTATCTAACTTCCGCGGCCAGCACAAGCAAGAGTTGCACCTGCACAGGGAGAGAACGGAGTGTCCCCGCTAAGAAAAATAAGAGATAGAGACAAAAGATGGGGTTGAGAGGATCAGACCACAAATGGCTGATGCCTTTTTTATTAGGCTACAATATTTATAGGCTAAAATACGTGACTTAAGACATGCACAGGATTATTTTTTAACCTCAGGATACAATCACCAGACCCTTACCATTGTGTACAGAGCACTATAAGATTATCTATCTTACATGTTGCAGAAACAAGACATCTTGGGGCCTTAAGGGCTATAAAAATTCTTGAGGGTGGTGGGACAGGGAGCTTAGGAACATGCCTAAGGCTCTGCATACCTGCCGAGCAGCTCCCAAGACTTAACCCTTCACGGGCAGTCCCCCGCATCTAACCACAAGGAGGATTTTACAAATGAAGACACATAAGCTAAATGAAGGTAGAGAGAAGTGAGGGGATGATAAGAAAATCGTTTAAAACACTGCAGGGTGCTCAGTATGCCTGGAATGGTGTTGAAAGGAAAGAGAAATAGGAGCAACGCTGAGTATTGCTTTCTCTCTCTCTCCATCTGGCTATATCCCAGTCTTCCTTCATGAGTCATGCACTTCAGAGTCTGCACTCCTCCTCTTAGTCTTTTGTAGGTTCTCTTTCTCTCTTCCTCTGGCATTGAGAATTTCCCCTTTATTTATTTCTTTAAAATATAAATTTATTTATTTTAATTGGAGGTTAATTATTTCACAATACTGTATTGGTTCTGCCATACATCAACATGAATCCGCCACAGGTATAGACGTGTTCCCCATCCTGAACCCCCTTCCCTCCCCACTCCCCGTACCACCCCTCCGGGTCATCCCAGTGCACCAGCCACAAGCATCCAGTATCATGCATCAAACCTGGACTGGTGATTCATTCCATATATGATATTATACATGTTTCAAGAGACACAGATGTATAGAACAGTCTTTTGGACTCTGGGAGAGGGAGAGGGTGGGATGATTTGGGAGAACAGAATTTCCCCTTTAAAATAACCATGGGAATGGGCTATATTGTAGTATTCTATTTACTCCTCTGTCTCCAGCACTATCTTGTGAGCATCTCCAGAATGTCTTGTTCAGACATTCTGTTGTCTAGCATACAGCTAGGTACTCATCACGCCTTTACTGAAATGAAGTTAATGCAGGTCTTTATAGTAAGATGAGATCTTAATGAGATCACCAGAGCTTGGTGCTTAACTTCACTATTACTAAGGTCGAATCTCATCATATGTTTAGTGATCATGTACTGAATATAACACAAATCTTAATGAAAGGGTTAAAAGGGTATAGGGAGATACATCTCTAATCTTAAGGGGATTATATGCAGTCTGTCTAGTTTTATAGCTGGCCAATGTGTGAATTTCTTATGAAGGGCTCCCTTAATTGTACTCCTATGAGAATCCTGGGCCCAGATATGACTGCTATAAGCATTTACTTTTAAGCTAAGAAGCCATTAGGTTAAGGCTAAAATTTAAACCATAGTTAAGACAAGGAACTAGATCAAAATGGGGAAGTGGTACCTAGTAAATCAGATAAAGAGATACTTAAGGAAATTAATTGAGTCAGAAATCCACTCTAAATGCTATTCACCAGAGCAGGTGGTTGGGAGATGATGTTAGAGTTTTGACTTTGATGGATCTCTCTGGATGTCAACACTGAAAATGGGTTGGCATGCATTACTATTCTGGTGGCATTGTTAGGAAATGGATGGTCCTGGCTGGCTTAAATGACCCATGCAGGTCAGGGAAGTAGCAGAAGAGCCTGACTTGAAAAAGAAACCCATTGCCCAGCCAAGGCAAGTACTATCACAGGGACATGAGATAAGCATTGTGAAACATGGGACAGAAAGAAGCTTAACCTGTCTTGAAGGATTGTGGAAGTTTCACCAAAGAGGCATCAAATGAGGTCATGAAGAATGAAAATCAGCTCGGTTATAATCCTTCATTCATATATAGAATTCTTCACATTAAAAAAATAAAGTATGCAAGATCCATTCTCATTTTTCACACACACACACACACACACACACACACACACACACACAGCTTCGTTGGAGACCAAAGACAATTATCTATAACCTAAAGATGAGGAAACCAAGGCTCAAAGAGTACAGATCTTGTCTAATATTATCCTTTAAGCAACATATTCTATGAAAGAAAACATTTCCCCTTGAAACCCTCTGTTCTTGTACAACATTCTGCCTTTCTAGGGATGTCTGATGCATTTAAATACAAAGAGTAATCTAAATGATAAAATAATGTCCTTTAGGAAAATTTAGCTATTTAACCTCTCCAAAGAATGCTACTAATTTGATAAGGAACTAAATAAAATTTTAAAAATCAAATGGACCATACTTAAGATTGCCATTTTACATATATTGCACCTTTTAATACAAAAATCATGGAAGGTAGTAATTATGGACATTTGTCAACATGGAAGAATTGCACTCTTGCCCTTTAAAAATCCATTTTCTTTCAAAAGCCAGAAAGGTATCTAAACCAGATATTCTGTGTGAGGGTCTCAAATGAGATATAGCAAGAAAGAAGTGCTGCTCTCCAAGACTACAATTACTGTAATGCAGAAAGAGCTCCTTAGAGCAGGAGGCTTTGATGGATTAATCAGGAGGAGATTCTAGTTGGAAGATAGGAGATGCTCCATCTGAGCTGAAAATATTGGGCTAGGAGTCAACAAATCTGGTTCCTACTCCCAGAAGTTGCTATGTAGGGACCCTAGCCAAAATATTTCCCTTAAACTTTAAATAAAATGAAGTGTTTGATAAGTTCTGAGTTAATTAGCTCTCACAACCTCTATTGGTTTCCTGCGGCTGCTACAGCAAATTGCCACAAACTTGGTGGCTTAAAACAACTGAAACTTACTTCCTCCCCATTCTGGAGGCTAAAAGTTCAACATCAGTTTCATTGGGTTTAAGTCAGGGTGTATCAGGTGTTGGCAGGGTCACATGCCATCCAGAGGCTCCAGAGAAAGAATCCATCGCTTGCTTCCAATTTCTGGTGGCTGATGGCATTTCTTTGTTTGTGGCCCAGTCACTACAGTCTCTGCCTCCATCTGCTCCTTGTCTTCTCTTTTATGTGTATAATCCTTCTATTCCTCTCTGAAAAGGTCACTTGTGATTGGATCTAGGATCTTTCAGAGAATCAAGGATAATCTCCTCATCTTAAAACATTTACAGGTTCCAGGGATTAGGACCACTGTTTAAGAAAGTGAAAGAAAGTATTAGTCTCTCAGTCATGGCTGATTCTTTTGTGACCACATGGACTGTAGCCCACCAGGCTCCTCCGTCCGTGGAATTCTCTAGGCAAGAACAGTGGAGTGGGTTGCCATTCCCTTCTCCAGGGGATCTTCCCCACCCAGGGATCAAACCTGGTTCTCCAGCATTGCAGTCAGATTCTTTACCGTCTGAGCCACCAGGGAAGCCCCTTTATTCAGTACTGAAGATATGATCATACTGTTCATGAGGTTCTCAAGGCAAGAATACTGAAGTGGTTTGCCATTCCCTTCTCCAGTGAACCACAGTTTGTCAAAACTCTCCACCATGACCCATCTGTCTTGGGTGGCCCCACGTGGCATGGTTCATAGTTTCATTGATTAGACAAGGCTGTGGTCCTTGGGATCAGTTTGATTAGTTTTCTGTGACTGTGGTTTTCATTCCTTCCAGCCCTCTGATGGACATGGATAAGAAAACTCCAATACCTTGGCCACCTGATGCAAAGAACTGATTCTTCAGAAAAGACCCTGATGCTGGGAAAGATTGAAGGCAGGAGGAAAAGGGGATGACAGAGGATGAGATGGTTGGATGGCATCACCGAGTTGATGGACACGAGTTTGAGCAAGCTCCGGGAGTTGGTGATGGACAGGGAAGGCTGGTGTGTGGCAGTCTATGGGGTCACGAAGAGTTGGACACGACTGAGCAACTGAACTGACTGACTGAAGATATTAACACTATTGTTATTATTATTATATTTTAAAATCTAGTGGATAAGAGGACAGGATCTTGAGCCTCATTCTGCAAATTATTGGGCAAAGTACTAAAACTTTTCTTATCTGTAAAATGGAAATAAAAACTGTACCTATTTTATAGATTTATTATGAAGATTTATAAGTTAATACTTAATGAAGTACTTAGAACAGTGCCTATGACAGGATAGGTGACCAGTAAAACTTTTATTACTAACTGTTACTATTTCCCAGCCATGAAAAGCCTGCATATATTGAAAGATCTTGTCTACCAAAGACAAGCCATGTATTCAGTAATATTTAATTTGATTCCTAATGTTTTATTAATCAAACACATTTATCACTGCCTGTCAGAGCTGATTCAGCAGGAGATAACCAGAGTATCCGCAGTGAGTTGACACAACACCAGCCAAAAGAACAGACTTTTAACATTTTAACCTGTGTACTCATAGTCTGAGCCAAAATTCCAATACTGATAACACTTGTTGTAATAGTGAAAATATCTGTTTTCCCTCTAATTAGTAATTAAAACATTAGCTTTTTCTATATATAAAACCTTTAAAATCTTATTTATTTATTCATTCTTTCATTACATATTTTCCACCACTACCCAGGGAGCCTGGGCCTCTTTGAGAACTCTACCCTTAGGCAATGTAGTACCTTTAAGGAGACCTTCAAAGCTTCATCATCACCTTGGAGGCTCTTCATTGGGAGAGCTTGTCTGGGAGGAGGCCATCAGGTGAAAGTTGTTAACATACACCTTTAAATAGCCCTACCAGGATGCCAACTCAAGCAAGCTCAGCCATTAATCCCGCTGAAATTTACTGCCACTTGGACAGAGGTGAGACAGAGGCACCTTTAGCATCCTAAGAAGTTTTTAAGACAGACAGAAATATTCTTCTTTTACACATTATATGCTAGGATGAGCTAATTGCCAAATACATCAACGTCCATCTGCGACTGACCCCACAGCCTGGTTTAGAGCTCTGTGACAGCCTTCAGTTTCAAAGTCCTTGCCAAAAACCATGTCTCTCCTGTCCTTAGGAGGTGCACATGCCCAACATCAGGAAAGCAGCATTATGAAAAGGAAGAAAGCAAGGCAAGTGATCCCATTTTGCAGGTGACTGCCTAATTTATCTCCATGCATGTTTGTTGGGGTTAAAGTGAGAAATTCATGTACAATATGCTGTATGTGTGCCCCTTCCTCATTCTCCAGGTCTCCTGACACCTACAGGACACCGAAGCCAGGCCCTTCAACAGACGGTGGCGAGGCAGGTAGGACTCAAACCTAATAGGGACAAGAGAGAAGATACATTTGCCGCTTTATTCTATGAAATATAGATAATAAGCTTTGAATGCTTATCTGATGCTAGACACTGATTCATAGATGATTGCTCACACACACATATACACAAAATAAAGTGGTACACACAGTAAAGATGATGGAACTGAAGCTGTAACGTAAATATCTAAAATATACCTTATAGGGAGCAAATGGAGATAGATGAGGTGAACTGAAATAGTATGAACTCAAGAGTCCGATTATCCACTGTATCACTTTCTAATGTGCTGAATTGCCAGCCTGCTTTCTTATTCTCATTTCCCTTTCTCATCATTTACTAGGATAGTGACCTTCCACGTTTGTCTGACTGATTCTTGGCAACTTCATCCTCTGCCTCCCCAATAATCTCTTGTTTGACTCCAGCCACCTGTTTCCCACTTCCCCAGAGTACACAGCTGTAGCCAACTAGAAACAGATGAAAGTGTGACCTGTGACCTGTATTGAAGTCTTGCCTGAAGACACCAACCCCTGACAATCCTATTACGAAGAGCACAGTACAAAATAGAATTCATAATTCCACATTCGGATGTGATATTTTATACATCTCTTTGTCTTGTGTGGCATTTTACTGTGTTTTACTATAATCTTCTGTTCAATATTTCATTATAGTTCACTGAGCTGTAGAACAGATAAAAAAGTTATTGAGAGGAGTCAGAAAGATGCATTTTAGCACATGAAACTCTTGTTTAGCCACGTTGCCTTGAGTTTCAATATTTCATTAGTAAAATAGTGAGAATAAAACTCACCTTGTTAAATGGATCAGATAAGAAAACATTTTTAAAGCAGAGCACAGTAACAGGAACATAGTAAGTCCATGATAGCTCCTAGATATTTGAAAAATAATTGTGTTCTTGTTTACAAAGGTGGTTTTTTTTTTTTTTTTAAATAAGTCCTTCACATCTCTCAACATTACAGCCTCGTCCGTTTCATCTTCAAATCTTACTCTGTTACTTGGCCCATAGCAGATGCTCCATGTGTGGTAATGAAATTGAATTTCTGAGAGTTGTTTAGACTTTAAATGAGTCCCTGGAAATTCTTTTTATTCTAAAAATTCTTGCCCTAATCTAAGATTAATTCTTTGGAAATTGAAGAGGGAAAATATGGGGGATGCAAGTAGGAAAGAGAGAGAGAAAAGAGATTATCTGTGAGATATTTATCTAAATAGCCTGGCAGTGAGCGTGGCAGGCTTTCGGTCTCCCAGTGTGGGAGGGAAGATGAATGGTTTCAGGGCACCCCGGTGCTACTCCTTAAAGGAGCCTGCTGTGGCCAGAGCTGGCCCCTTTGACCCTGTTTCAATGTAGGAGGAAGGATGGGTAGAATCATAAAAGGAATACACACTCTCACACTCCCACTGCAGTTCCCTTGGAAATACTGGATCTGTTGAGGTGGTTGGCATGAGAGGATGCTTGGGGTGGCAAAAAGCACTTGAAATGTGACTTTGCTGCTGCAGCTCTGTGACCTGAGGCATATTATTTGGCCCTTTGTGCTCTTTACTCACTTGTGAAACTAGGAAAATAATGTCTACTTTGCGGGGCTATTCTAGTGGCTAAGTAATACAAAGCATATTAAAGCTATTCACAGTTTGTATATCTATTATCCCAGTAGTTAAATCTGCTTTGTATTATAGATATTTTAGGCTAAATGTGAAGAATAACTTTTTTCAGATGTTTGGTCATCTTTACTGAAAATTAACCGTTAAGTGTTGGTATCAACGTGTTTGTTATATGATCCTGTCCTGTTGACCAGATTTCATGAAACCAGAGGTGGATATAAGATCTTAAATGATGCAGACTTCTCTTTCCTAAAAATATAGTTTGGAGACAAAGCTTTGTGTGTGTGTGTGTCTGTGTGTGGGGAGGAGAGTGAGGGAGGGGGAGAGAGGGAGAGAATGAATTTGGAATATCCCATTCATATGTTTTCCTAGGAGTATAATCTTAGTAAATGCTTTCACTAGAATCCCAGTCTCACTCTAGAATCCCAGAGTCCCCACTCTTTGCTTCTAGAAAAGTCAATTCTAAATCACTTGGCATGGAAGTTGTTTGCAAGAAATAAGAAGCCCTAAGGTCTATGCTGGGGTCTATAAAAGCACACTGCAAAGCCCATTTTATATAGATATGTATAAAATGGTCTGTAGAGTCTGATAAATTTGGGTAGATGTGCTATATTGATTACTAACTGTTTAAGCTTGGGAAAATTACTTAACCTCTAGTGACTCAGTTTCCTTGTCTGCCATATTTATCTCACAGGGCTATTTGGAGAGGAAACAGGTAGAGGGATCTTTCCAGATGTCCTGCTGTATCATATAAATTTCATAAGTCATAGCATCTGTTGTGACTATTACTACTACTACCATTGTTTCTCTGTGAAAGATTCTTGTTCAGGTGCTCTGCTTGAAGCTCTTTGGCTGTATTTTATTTTATTTTTTTTTACTATTTACAATAGTGTCCTCCTAACTTATGCTTAAACCAGAGTTAGAAAGTACTCTCAAAGTCAGTAGTTTAAATGGAAGCTTTACTATAAACACAATTGGAAGAGACTGGTTGTCATGGTGATGCTTTTGCCAAAGTAATGGAGAGGCAAGTTAAATGCCAAGGGAGGCTGTAAAAGTTGCCTGTGTTCTTTAACTGCATTGAGTGTGATGGATAGAAGACTTGTATTTATCAGACATTTTTCTCTCTTTAAAATCTTTATTTACAATGAATGCATCTTTACTCCAGTGCTGCTGTTATCCACAATATTTTGTATCTATCACTAGCGAGTGTTTCTGTAGAAAGGATATAGTATCATACGGTGGTTTTGGAATCAGATTTCCTGGATTTGAACCTGAGTTTGGCAATTTTGTTCCCAAATTTTGTCCACATTGACCAGTCTAGGACTCACTTTTCTCATATGTAAAGTATGGAGAAGGCTATATCTGATCCATATGCTTGTCTAAGTATTGTAGGAGGTAATTCATGTGAAGTAATTAGGAAGGAGCCTAGCATTTAGTGAACAATGTGTTCATTTTACCGTCAAACTGGCATACCTGTTCTTACCACTGTTCTCTTCATTATTCTGGAAGAGTAGAGCTTGGCCAGTCCTAAGGGACCATTTAGTTAAATTCTATCATCTTATAAAGATAATTTGCCACTTGTCAACAGTGAGATTGAGTCTAATTTATACATATGTGTTCATTGGCCTTAGGGGACTCAGGTGCTAAATGTTCCTTTAGATCTGCAAGCTTCATTAAGGTTAAAGGGTATACATGTTTTCACCACTGAGTCTAAGCAGGGTGACTTGTGTGGTGTGGCACCAGGCATGCAATATAATACAGGGGCCTAACCTGACCTAGGGTTACATTTAAGAACATTTCCCTAAACATTAAGGATTTATTCTCCATCCTATGGGAGGGTGTGGGTCTGTGTGTGTTGAGGTATAGGGATCAGAGGACCTTAAATGATAATCATGTATCCCTTTTATCATGAAGTACAAATGAAACACAAGCATTGGTGATTAGATTTTTGTAGATGTCGCTGCTGTGATCCCTTCCTCCAAGCATTATTCTAGAAGGTTAGTATTGAGATTTTAGGAATCTTCTATTTACTGTGTGCCCTTGATCAGTACCCATGTGACCCATACTATACTTTATAGCTTCAGGTTCCAGGAAGAGAAGGCTTTCGTCAAGAACTCTGATTTGAATGCTGGGTTACTTGCATTACATAAATATGTCCATAGCTTTCCTTTCCCTCTAAACTGAGTTTCTTTTACCTCTAGGCCAAAAATCGGGGCCTTTTCATGCCTCCATTCTGTCTACATGCCTTGTGATTATCTGTATATTCATTGCCAGGGGACATATAACATTAATCCCAGGCTGAGAAACGATTGGTTATTAGATCCCCAGCTATGCATGGATAGATTTTAGATTATCTTCTTGTCTATTGTTTCTAGAAAGTGGTAAGTAAACTGTTTCATTGGTAAGAGCTATATGCCAGGCACCATGTTAAGTACTGATACTTTCATAGCCGTGACTTGAATGTGTCATCACAGTAGCAAGACATTTTGTACAGCTGCAAAATGCATTTTACAAATGAGAAAATTTTATAAGAATTAAGTAATTTGTGTAATATAAACAGGAGTGCTATCACTGGACAGTGTATGAAACATGCACAATATAGATATGAGAGGTTTTAGCTCATTGGTACTAGAAGAACCGTAAGGCATATTCTAATAACAGATTTGAGTTGATGGTATCAAGAAACCAAGTTCATGAAATTGAAAAATGATAAAATCAGTTTACAAACCCATTTTTTTCTCACTTCACTTCTAAAGTAGTCTTCATTGTGTCTTGGCATCACAAAGAAGAAAGTGAGAAAAATAGCTACCTAATAAGGAGTATGTCCTCTGGTGTGGATTGAGGGGGTTCAGATTCCAGCATTGCCTCATATTAGCATTGTAAACCTTGGCAAGTCAATAAGATTAGAATACTAATAGTTACATAACAGTTTATTTTAAAATATTATTAGTCAGGGCTTCCTCGGTGGTTCAGTGGTAAAGAACCTGCCTGCAATGCAGGGGACATGGGTTCAGTCCCTGTGTGGGGAAGATCCCCTGGAGCAGGGCCTGGCAAGCCACTCCAGTATTCTTGCCTGGAGAATGTCATAAACAGAGGAGTCTGGTGGGCTATACAGTTCATGGGGTTGGGAAGAGTCGGACATGACTGAAGCGACTGATCACACACACATGATTAAACATGCAAGGTGCTTAGCATTGTATCTAAAATATAATTTGTGCTCAATAAGTGACATTTATTGTTATAATAATATACTTTAGTTTTGATTAAGCTGCAAATAATTTGATTAAGTTGCAAATAAAGTGCTAATGTAGAAGGGTTTGATGGCTGCAATAAAAATACTTCTCATTTAAAATGGTGGACAGCACCCACTGGTTGCTTTGGAGGACTTTCCTGCTTCCCTAATGGAAGATTAATCCCTGTCAAGGGTTTGGAAGCTGATTAAATGAGCTCATCGTTTTACCTAAGAAAGTCATTTCCTCTGCCCAGGCTTCCTGCTGAACTAGCACCTTTGAATGATACTCATGTAATATTTAACTGGTGTGGGCATTGGAGTACATTTAGTTCAAAATGATATTTTCCTTGGAGTGTACATAATCCAGCTAGAAATGTTTATTTTCATATTCTGAGCCAATCGAGTTGCAGGTTTTTTTCTCCACTCTCTGAAAGTAGTAATCTTGGCAAACCTTTCATAATCCAAAATGGTGTAAAGTGAACAACCAATGACCTTAGGAAACGTCTTGTTAACAGATACACAAAATAAACCAAGATAAAGCACAGATGCTCACAGACACAGTTCAAAGCTACGATGGCTTGATGCTGAGAGTGGTTCCCAGGAAAGAGCTGGTAGGGAGCACTCTGTGCAGGGTGTGCACTGCCTGTATAAGAGCTCTCTGCAAAACAAATGCTGAATGCTAATTTCAATTTTTGCCTTTTTATTTTTTTATTTTTTGTAAAAGTGAAAATCCTCTTTAGATTTCTCTTGCTTAGTGAAAACTGGTGTGATGCAAATCTTTCATAAAAATGAAGTAGCATAAAGTGAATTTCTAAAAGTGGAGTGGTTACCACTTCCTTAGTTAATCACAAGTAGTGACTGACCTCTGTCAATAGGTTTATCCCATCTGAGTAACTCTATGTATGTACCCTATAGTTTTAAATATTCTCAACAATATTCAATCCTAAGTACTTCTATAGAATATTGATTGGTATAGGTGGATAGTTATATGATATGTCAATCTTATCAACTTAAAGGCTCTGTACACTGAAAACTCACTGTAGATTCAAAGGATTAGATCTGATAGAATACCTGAAGAACTATGGATGGGGGTTTGTGATATTGTACAGGAGGCACTAATCAAGACCATCCCCAAGAAAAAGAAATGCAAAAAGGCAAAATGGTTGTCTGAGGAGGCCTTACAAGTAGCTGAGAAAAGAAGAGAAGCTAAAGGCAAAGGAGAAAAGGAAAGATATACCCATTTGAATATAGGGTTCTAAAGAATAGCAAGGAGAAATAAGAAAGGCTTCCTCAGTGATCAGTGCAAAGAAATAGAGGAAAACAATAGAATGGGAAAGACTAGAGATCTCTTCAAGAAAATTAGAGATACCAAGGGAACATTTCATGCAGACGGGCACAATAAAGGACACAAGTGGCATGGACCTAACAGAAGCAGAAGATATTAAGAAGAGATGGCAAGAATACACAGAAGAACTATACAAAAAAGATCATGACCTAGATAATCATGATGGTGTGATCACTCCCCTAGAGCCAGACATCCTGGAATGTGAAGTCAAGTGGACCTTAGGAAGCATCACTATGATCAGAGCTAGTGGAGGTGATGGAATTCCAGTAGAGCTATTTCAAATCCTAAAAGATGATGCTGTCAAAGTGGTGCACTCAATACACCAGCAAATTTGGAAAACTCAGCAATGTCCACAAGACTGCACAAGGTCAGTTTTCATTCCAATCCCAAAGAAAGGCAATGCCGTAGAATGCTCAAATTACCACACAGTTGCACTCATTTCACACGTGAGTAAAGTAATGCTCAAAATTCTCCAAGCCAGGCTTCAACAGTACATGAGTCATGAGCTTCCAGATGTTCAAGCTGGGTTTAGGAAAGGCAAAGGAACCAGAGATCAAATTGCCAACATCATTGGATCATTAAAAAAGAAAGAGAGTTCCAGAAAAACATCTATTTCTGCTTTATTGACTATGCCAAAGCATTGACTGTGTGGATCACAACAAACTGTAGAAAATTCTGAAAGAGATGAGAATACCAGACCACCTGACCTTCCCCATGAGAAGTCTGTATGCAGGTCAAGAAGCAATAATTAGAACTGGACATGGAACAACATACTGGTTCCAAATCGGGAAAGGAGTACGTCAAGGCTGTATATTGTCACCCTGCTTGTTTAACTTATATGCAGAGTACATCATCAGAAATGCTGGGCTGGATGAAGCACAAGATGGAATCAAGATTTCCAGGAGAAATATCAATAACCTCAGATATGAAGATGACACCATCCTTATGGCAGAAAATGAAGAACTAAAGAACCTCTTGTTGGCTTAAAGCTCAACGTTCAGAAAACAAAGATCATGGCATCTGTTCCCATCACTTCATGGCAAATAGATGGGGCAACAGTGGAAACAGTGACAGACTATTTTGGGGGGCTCCAAAGTCACTGTAGATGCTGACTTCAGCCATGAAATTAAAAGATGCTTGCTCCTTAGAAGAAAAGTTATGACCAACCTAAACAGCATACTAAAAAGTAGAGGCATTACTTTGCCAACAAAGGTCTGTATAGTCAATGCTATTGTTTTTCCAGTAATCATGTATGAATGTGAGAGTTGGACTATTAAAAAAGCTGAGCACCAAAGAACTGATGCTTTACTGCAAGGAGATCAAACCAGTGCATCCTAAAAGAGATCAGTCCTGGGTGTTCATTGGAAAGACTGATGTTGAAGCTGAAACTCCAATACTTTGGCCACCTGATGTGAACAAATAACTCATTTGAAAAGACCCTGATCCTGGAAAAGATTGATGCTGGGAGGAGAAGGGGATGACAGAGGATGAGACACTTGGATGGCATCACCGGCTCAACAGACCTGAGTTTGAGTAGGCTCTGGGAGTTGGTGATGGACAATGAGGCCTGGTGTGCTGCAGTCCATGGGGTTGCAAAGAGTTGGACACGACTGAGCGACTGAACTGTACTGACACTATAAACTCACATTTGCGTGCACATGCACACACACACTCATTCGTACATACACACAAATACCCTATCACATATGTGTGCATAAATGTACCTTTTTGATTAGAGAATGTATTGTGCTTGAATGTAACCCAGGTATACATTCAATTTGTAAATAATCTTGTTTTTATCTTCAATAACTTTTCATAAATAATAACTTACATAATTAATAATAATATTAATACAGTCTCAATACTTCTAGAATCCCCTCCCTCATACTAGAACTAACTCTGAAATGCCTATGGAATTCTGGACTTGTTAAAAGTGTCTTCAGTGCACCCTAACTAAGGGTTCAGACATTTATATTTAGGAAGGTAAAAGAGGAGAAATAATTCAATAATGGCAATGATGTCTGTACTTGTATAGTATTTTTTCTCCATATCCAAAAGGTCTCCAAAACAATGCCAAGAAAGACAGGCTGCATGTTATTACTCTCAGCTTACAAATGAAGAAATCAGGGATTAGAAAATTTAAGTAAATTGACTACTTAAAATAGCATATAAACCTTCCCCCCTTTTGTTTTACCACAAATGCAATGTTTTTCAAACTACTTGATTCCCCCACCCATAATTATAAGAGTAAATAGTATACTAGAGAAAAAGGAGATCACTTACAGAATTAGATACCAATAACTAAATTCTAACCAACCTTCTTTTTTGGATCACTAAACACTTGATGATTAAATCCCTAATATCTGACATGCCCCTTATCCATAATGTCGATTTAGATGACAGTACCATATAGCTCTGAATAACCTTTGTACTCAAAACTAGTACATGAAACATAAATTCAGTCTGTTGTCTCAGTGTTAGACTATGATGGATCACATACTCAGGGACTGATCTTAGTTTTTATCATGAAATTTATCCTCAGCTTCTTGACATACTTTCCATGTTACCATTTCCTCTGTGTAAAGCTACATGTCTCTGCCTTACTTGGGTCCATAGCTGATTACAACAAAGTGCTTATATGGGTGAATTTAAAGAAATTGGTATGGCCAGTTTTCATTCCATCTTGTCTATCATGGAGGCAAAGAAATTGGACTGTGGAACTAACCATTACTGAGAAGTTTTGAAAGTGCTTATTTGTTAGGAATGGTAGTGGTGTCGTCCTGTTATGGTTCTGCTTTGCAGACAAACATAATACTCAGAAATGAAATAAAATTCATTTACCTTTGCACTACTCTGTAATTCCTTGAGTTGTCTTTTCTTCCTGTTATTGGTGGAGGATATGGGACCATACTACTCACTCGTTCAAAAATGGTAATACATGCACACACACACAACTCAGCACCAGATGGGTTCTGGTTCCTTGAAAATTGGAAACAATCTAAGCAAGTGAAAACTGAGGCTACATTAGAAATTCATGTTCTATTCAGATTTTATTCTCCCTCTCTTAAAAGTTTTCAGTTCTTGCAAATTTGTATCTGATTCTTATTTGTGTATCCTAAAGAATTGATACCAGTAAGCTGGGTGACACATTCTAAATTCAAACCACAGTCAAGTGTGTTTGAATCTACAAAACCACAACTTCAATGAAGTTACATTGCAGTTTAAAGAAGAAAGTTCATGAAAGATGTAATGACATTGTCTCCTGACCTAGGCAACTCATTCTCACCTTACTTTCATTCTTATGCGATCAAGTGAAACATTTTTCTTCCATAGTCTAAGAATTTAAGATTTTCAAATCATTGTTCATTAAGCATCAAAATACTTTATTCTACAACTAAATCCTTCCTCAAAGTTTCATAAAATAAATAAACAGCGTGGTTCCATGGGTCTGTGAATACTATCATCTGTTATTTGAAGGAGAAAGACAACACAAAAGCTTGTTCCTCTTTCTATTTCACAGCTCCAAACAATATAATTTCTACTAAATAAGTGTTTGCAATTCTGCTTCTCTTCTGAACCTTTTTCTCACTATCTTATTTTATTAAGCCTTCATTATCTCACCTTTAGACAGATCTAATGTTCCTTTAATCTGTTATTATTATCAATTTTATTCTTCATCCCCGCCTCTAGGCCCGTTAATCCACTTTCTTATCCCACTGTGAGAGTAGGATGATTGAGGAAAAAACAAATGACCAGGTCACCCTTTTGTTATACAGGAAAATAAAAAGTCTGAGTTCTAAATAGATAATGCAAAGTCTCTAAGTATGGTCAAAGTCCAGCTCTCCCTCCTTATTCCCTACTGCCCTTCAGGCAGAGAATAAATGAGAGTGAGAGGAAACACAGCAATTGGTAGTATGCTAAATTTTTTGTACAAAATTTACAAACAGGCAAAGATACTTTATAATTCGCTACTGGCTCAATGATAAAGAATCCACCTGCAATGCAGGAGACACAGGCTCGACCCCTGAATTGGGAAGATCCCCTGGAGGAGGGAGGGGCAACCTACTCCAGTATTCTTGTTGGGAAAATCCCATGGACAGAGGAGCCTGGTGGGCTAGAGTCCATAAGGTCACAGAGCTGTTGCTGCTGCTAAGTTGCTTCAGTCGTGTCCGACTCTGTGCGACCCCATAGATGGCAGCCCACCAGGTTCCACCGTCCCTGGGATTCTTTAAGCAAGAATGCTGGAGTGGGTTGCTATTTCCTTCTCCAATGCATGAAAGTGAAATGTGAGAGTGAAGTCACTCAGTCATGTCCAACTCTTAGCGACCCCATGGACTGCAGCCCACCAGGCTCCTCTGTTCATGGGATTCTCCAGGCAAGAGCACTGGAGTGGGGTGCCATTGCTGAGAGTCAGACACAAATGAAGTGACTGAACACATGCACACACACACACACAGATATTCTATTTATGAAATAATTTTTGATTGGTTTTTAAGTTGTTAAAAATGGGGGAGGGATATCCAATGTTCAGCTCTTTCTATCCGTTTTTAAGAGCCTATAAACTGAACAATGTTGGTTTATGGATGACAGATTTCACTTCTTTACAGTGAAAATCCACCATCATGTATTGGAAGAAACAAATTTAGACAATAAGAACTCCTATAATCATTATTCAAACATTAGTATATTTTCATATTCTCTTTTGAGGGGCTTTTCTCAATGAAAACAACGGCAAATTGTCTTGGAAGTATTAACATAGCACCTGAAATATATCTCTGTAAAAGAATGACCTTCAGGTAGAAATCTTGTTGAGGGAATTTTTTTGCATCAGTCAAACTCAAGCCTTTGTTAGTTAAAACAAAATGAGAGAAAAATAAATCTTGATGTGGAACATAGATTACAAAGTTGCTGGAGGGATTTAATTTGGGAGTAATTGTCTTACCTAGTCTAAGAAAAGGTAATTTATATTCACAGGGAGCAAAGGAATTATATATGACCAGGAGTGACATACGGAGAAGGCAATGGCACCCTACTCCAGTACTCTTGCCTGGAAAATCCCATGGATGGAGGAGCCAGGAAGGCTGCAGTCCATGGGGTCACTGAGGGTCAGACATGACCGAGTGACTTCACTTTCACTTTTCACTTTCATGCATTGGAGAAGGAAATGGCAACCCACTCCAGTGTTCTTGCCTGGAGAATCCCAGGGACAGGGGAGCCTGGTGGGCTGCCGTCTATGGGGTCGCACAGAGTCGGACACGACTGAAGCGACTTAGCAACAGCAGGAGTGACATAAGGGTACAGTTACACATCAGTTAGAATCTGCACACACTAAGACACCTTTTCAAGAATCCTGAAACTATTAACAGACAAGCCAGAAACCTAGGATCAAGATCCCATTACTTTCTAAACGTTAGGGTTCTAATATCAGATCCAAGAGTTATTGATAAAAACAAGGTCAATAAAATCATCACTTCAAAATAAATAAGGTTATCTTATTTATCATCTTTGGTTTTTAAATTACATAACTGTATAATCTCAGTCTATTAGAGGCTTCCCTGGTCTTTCAGATGGTAAAGAATCTTATTAACCTAATATGTTTAATGAAATATTCAATCTGGAAAGACCTCATTGTAAGTAAGGCTTCTACTATGACTGTAACTTTCTAATATTCTGAACTTTATGCATGAACCCTAATAAACTAATGTTATATCCTAATGCATTATGCTCTGTATGTTTGTTCCTTTGTTCATGTCTAGAATGTCTTCTCCTTGCCCCATCCTTTTTGTTGACCAAAAGAACCCCAGCTGCTGCTGCTGCTAAGTCGCTTCAGTCATGTCTGACTCTGTGTGACCCCATAGACGGCAGCCCACCGTCCCTGGGATTTTCCAGGCAAGAACACTGGAGTGGGTTGCCATTTGCATCTCCAATGCATGAAAGTGAAAAGTGAAAGTTAAGTCACTCAGTCGTATCCGATTCTTAGCGACCCCATGTACTGCAGCCCACCAGGCTCCTCCATCCATGGGATTTTCCAGGCAAGAGCACTGGAGTGGGGTGCCATTGCCTTCTCATCTTCTTTAAAACCATGAGTCATTTTACCTCCTTCAGGAAGCCTTGCCTGCATTTTAATTCATTCATGGTTATATTTATAAAATGTTTGCTAGATAAATTGAAAGTGCTTATATACTTAATATTTTTATCTCAATGTCTTTGGGCTAATTATTTCTCTCTTGGGAGAAGAAATTTCAGTTCTTTGCTTATGAGTAAGTTGTCAAATATTGTAAAATGAAAATAGGATTCAAACCCAACCATAAACCCTACAGTGACTGTCCAGTTCCTTATTGTACTACAGAGTATTGGGTTTAACCAACTCTGACTTTTCACGCATGATATTAATTTTGCCCCAATTACTTACAAAAATTTCAACTTAATTTCTTTCTTTACAATGGCTAGTCACACATATACACAACAAATACACAAAATGAATACTTAACTAAAATACCAAAATATTATACTTTTAAATTTTGTTTTCTTTTTAAATCGTTGTGAGTCTGACTTGGGTAATGCACACCTATGTGGAGCTAAAATCTACACTGCTATTATATCCACATGCATAGCCATTACTTGAAAAGAAATCTATCAGGAGCAGAGTGGCAAAGTTAAATTGGAAGGAGGATCAAGGTCTAACATCTTATATAAAATGAATGACTTTGGAATAACTATACATTGCATTGATATTTAATATTTCACAGATGCATGTATTCTATTTGTATGTGCTATTACTCAAATAGAAGCATTTGATGAAATTCCTCCCTCAAGGTCTGTAGGGTTTTTTAAATTTTCATGTTACAATGAATTTCTCAGGTCAAGTCAGTGGTAGCAAGGAAAAAAATGGCTATGATAAAATTTTCTTTTCTAATCTTCTGCTAGAGTCAAAGTTGTCTCAATTTATCAGTCACTCTGTCCTCATTAAAATCATTCTGCCTGCAGAGCATTTTATTAGTTTCCACATATGGAAAAGGAGGACATAGGGGAGACAATGAGAATAAGTCATTGTGTTGAATGCACTGATGATAAAAGCTGCCATATTGTTAATTAACTTATATAAGTTTAATAAGCAATATGAATAGAGAAATGCATAGGTAAATGTACTAATGGTTGAATGTTATTATTCAACTTTTAAACATATATGTGTGTCTATTTGTTTTTATGTTTTATATTTATTTTTCAAAAGAAATACCTAAAAATGTTAAGGTATATTTATGCCTCTAGATTATGTGTCTATCCCTTTCTTAATAGTTATGTGGGACGGCAGATTTATGGATATTGAGTTTTTTCTTGTGCTTATTCTAGTTATTTCTAAGGTTTTTAAAGTTTTATTTTATTTTTGGCTGCACTGAGTCTTTGTTGCTTCTTGCGGGCTTTCTCTAATTGTGGCGAGCAGGGGCTACTCTACAGTTGCCATGTGCAGGCTTATCACTGGCTTCTCTTGTGGGCTTGAGGCGCCCTGCCTTCTTTCGGTAGTTGCAGTGTGTGGCTCTAAGGAAGGGAACTCAGAAGCCGTGGCGTGTGGGCTCTTCACGGAAGGAAAGGAACTCAGAAGCCGTGGCGTGTGGAATCCTCACGGAAGGAAAGGAGCTCAGAAGCCGTGGCGTGTGGACTCTTCACGGAAGGAAAGGAACTCAGAAGCCGTGGCATGTGGACTCTTCACGGAAGGAAAGGAACTTAGAAGCCGTGGCATGTGGAATCTTCACGGAAGGAAAGGAACTCAGAAGCTGTGGCATGTGGAATCTTCATGGACAGGGATCAAACCTGTGTCCCCTTCATTGGCAGGAGGATTTTTATCTACTTCTCCAAGATGTCCTATCCTAGTTATTTTAAATTTATATCAATTGCATAATTACCTATTTTTAAAAATATATATATAAAGCATGGTAAGAAATTAAGCATTTAGCTTTTATATAACTTCTTCCAATGTCTACTAAACGTTTTAGTTCCCTAGAAGTTTTTAGAAACTATCGATTTTAATCCTGAATATTGCTTTGCGAGGTCAACTTCGGTCTCTTTCCTACTAAATGATTTGCAATTTGGTTAAACTCACATATCTGCTAAGTAAACTTTATATCTGTATCTTTTACAAATGGAACCCAACCCATAAGCAGCTTGTTTCTTTTAAGTTTAGAAAAAGCATTCAAAATATGAATGATTCCCCTCATACCTTCCCACTATCTGAATTGAAGTCCCCATAAACTCTCCTCTTAATTGCTGCAATTAACTACTAACAGATCTTCCTGACAGTTTTCGGGTCCCCTATAATCTATCACATGCTAGCTTAAAGGGTTAGCAATTCTTGGCGAGACCAAGGCGGCTTCTGTTTCAAGACTGTTGCTTTAACTCTTTGCTTCACCTGGTGTATTCAGCACTGGCCGCTGCATGACTTGGTCCTTCATTTCATTCAAGGTTTTCAGAGGACAATCATGACCAGCTTATCTGAAATACCCCATTCCTTTAAACACGAGGATTTTTCTAGTATGAACTAGTTATCCTTAACTGTTGCGTGTTTGTCTTGTCAATTTAACAGTTTTTCATTGGCCTTTAGCCTTTAATCTATCATTATCATTACACATTTTATCACAAAATGTCTCCCTACATTAAAAAAGAATTATCAAGGTATAGTTGGTTTATAATGTTATGTTAATTCCTGCTGTACAGAAAGGTGATTCAGTTATACATATGTACATTCTTTTTTCTAAATTATTCATCCACTTCTTTGTTTTTGGCAGTGCTCGTTCTCCGTTGCTGCACGCAGACTTTCTCTAGTGGTGGTGCACAGGCTTCTTATTGCAGCGGCTTCTCTTGTTGCCGAGCAGGGGCTCCAGGGCACGCCAGCTTCCCTAGTTGTGGTGCGTGGGCTGCAGTAGTTCTGGTGTGTGGGCTTAGCTGCCCCGTGGTGTGTAGAATCCCCTCAGACCGAGGATCCAAGCTGTGTCCCCTGCACTGGCAGATTCCTAACCACTGCACCACCAGAGAAGTCCCATTCTTTTTCATAGTCTTTTCTGTTACAGTTTATTACAGGATACTGAATATAGTTCCCTGTGCTATACAGTAGGACTCTCTATATTTGTTTTTTTCTTTTTAATAGAGCTTATGTATTCGCATTCTTGTTTGAGAAGTTTCCCCCCACCCTTAGGTTTTATGTGTAACCTCGAAGATTTACTTCTAACATTGCTATTCCGTAATGGATCTGAAAATTACTTTGCGGTATGATGTGAGGTGGAAGCTTAGCTTCCCCCATTCACTTTTATAAATCTTTACTTTACTTTATATTTATATTTCTCCATTGTATTTGTGTTGATTTAAGCGCTGATTATTGTCTGGTTTTCCTACTTGAATGTATTATACTCATGAATAAGGCATTTTGTATCTTGATCATCACCATAACATTTGAACTGCACACAGTATGGACCCTGTAAATGTTTGTTAAATAAGTTAACAAATACAGACACTAACATCATTTATTGTTTTAACACCTAAAGTAATATTTAGACTCAGAATATACTTAATCTTTTTCCATGGGAAGTATACTTTACATTTTCATTTCATAAGTGATGTAATTGAGGGATAAGAACATGAAACCACTTGTACTTGTTAGGTGAGTGGGAAAGCTGGATATGGAATGCACAGCCTGTGGATCCTAATGTCTTCTGTTGTCTTCCATGAAAAAGCAACTTCCTCTAGGCCTTTATTACTTCAACGTAAGATAAGGAACATGATCCTGACTTTCTAAGCAAATAGTAAACCATTCCAAGGACCTCAGAATCACTGATTTTCATTACTTTTAGAATCAGTTTCGAGTTTTCATCAGGTAGCCGGAGAGTAAAGGTTTCCTTCTTCACATGAAAATTGAGGATCATGGAAATTACTCTTTAATATAGATTAGTTTAGCCTAGTGACTTTGCAGAGATTCCAGAAACTTGAATGGATTGCTCCACTTTCCCTAGTCATTCAGTTTGCCAGTCTGAGTTTATTTTTATTTTACTCTAGAGAAAATGCTCATCTTAGTATCCACCTGAGTTTTAATGGTTTGTTTGTTTGTACACAAATTAGTAGGAAAAAAAAAATAGCCTCCAATTATGCTGGTATTTCCAGAAGTCCAAGTCTTAGCTGGATTTGTCTTAATTATATTTCAGGTTCTTCTGACACTCACAAACACATAAAAGCAAATTTTATTCTGTTCATCTATATCTTTAATTTGAGTAATCAATTAAATTAATGATATTTTCTTCTCAAATGTCTTTTTGCTGATAATCCCATCCAGTGAATAATTAAATTATTGATATTATATTTTTATTTTTTAGATATATCATTTGGTTCTTTTGTATTTTCCATTTCTCTCCTTTTTTGGTACATATTTTACTTTAATCCATTGGCATAGTAAAATCAGATGTGTGAATGTGCTAAGTCGTGCCCAGTACTTTTTGATCCCATTGTCTGTAAGCTCTCCCGGCTCCTCTGTCTATGGGATTTCCCATGTAAGAATACTGGAGTGGGTTTCCATTTCTTTTCCAAGGGATCATCCCCACCCAGGGATCAAACCCGTATCACCTGTATTGACTCATTCCACTGAGCCACCAGGGAAGGTCCAAATAAAGTGTGTCTGTAAATTTTATCATCTCTGTCACTTTTTGGTTGACATTTTTTACATATCATCATGCTTCACAAATTTTAAGTGGATCTTGGATGTTGTGAATGTTATATTCATGAGTATCTGAATTTTGCTGTTTTCCTGTAAAGAATTACTGTCTGAACCACCAGGGAAGGAATTATGAGCTTTATTATGACAGTATTAATTCACTCATCTATCAGCTTTAGTTTGTTGAGGTTTGTCTAGGCATTTTTTAAGAGTACCTATTACTTTAGAAACTATTTAGCCCTACTACTCAAGTTGTGGGCATTTTACAGTTTCTACTGAATGCCCAAGTGAGAAATGAAAAATCGATGATGAATCAGAGCTAAAAAGTCTGCCTATGTAGTGTGATTTCTGAGAAGTATTCTGTTTACAGCACACTCATCATTCTTTGCAAGGCCTCCTGGAATTTTGCTCCATGTGTATATACGTGGCTTAGTGTTTGGCAAAGACAGAACAGATTCCTGTTCAGGTTTCTGGTACTCTTTCTCTGTGTAGATCTGTCTTCTCCAAAATTCTGCTCAGTGACATTCTTTAACCTCACTAACTTCTAATCTCTGTCTCCTCAACTCCGTGAAACCACTATGCTCTGCTTTGAAAATTTCCATCCAGTTTGGAAACTGGAATGGGTTTCTAGGAAGAAAACTAGGGCCATAGCAGAATCTACCTTCATTGCTCTTCTCTCAGAGGTAACATTTCTGTGCTGCCTGCTATCCAACATCTGAAAATAACTCTTACGTATATGCTGTCTGGTCTTATATTTGTTAAGAGTAGGAAGGTGTAATGGACTGAATTGTGCCTGCCCAAAATGCATACATTAAAATTGTGATCCCCAGTGCCTTAGAATGTGACCATATTGGAGATAAGACCTTTAAAGATGTGACTGAGATAAAATGAGACCATACAAGTGGACCTTAATATATTACCACTGGTGGTCTTATACAAAAAGATAATTAAGACACAGATGCACATAGACCAAGGGACAACCATGTGAGGAATCAGTAAGAAGATGGCTGGCTCCAGATCAAGGAGAGAGACCCCAGAAGAAAGCAAACCTGGCTACACCTGGATCTTGGACTTTGATACCGCACTTCTGCACTTTGATCTTGGAGTTCTAGTCTCCGTAACTGTGAGAAATACATTTCTATTATTTAAGCCACACAGTCTGTGGTATTTTGTTATGGTAGTCCCAGTAAACTCATGCAGGTTAAGTCAGATTTTCATTACTCCATCCTTTCCAACAGAAGAGTGCCTTAATAACATTATAAATTGCCCAATATCATTTAAATTATATCTTAAAAATCAAGTATTCCACATATCACCTAGATGCCATTTAGAAGATTTATTTGAGGAAACACAAGTGTTGTAACTGTTAAATTGGATTTTGTGCAATCTTTTTTATTTGAATGATTCACAGTATCTTATTATACAACATAGCCTTGTTTCAGTAAATCAGTGAGAAAAAAGCAAATGGCCTTTCCTTCCTCTAGCATTGAGCACTACAGCAACTGTTGTGCATTTTACAAATGAACAGTTTTTCCATGAAAGGAAAACTGCAGCAATTTCCTGTATGTCCATTGAATCCTAAGGATGATGTAAGTTATGGTTATATATTATTAACTTTTAAATACACATGACACGGTATTTTTCACAGTGCCCACCTTACTAGATGACAGAAATGATCAAATGAGCTTCTTTAATGGACTAGTAAATGAAAGAACTAAGATTCTTACCAGTTAACCTTCCTGTTTCTGTGAGTTCTTGGTCTTTTTCCACATTAAAGGGGATATTTTCATCATTTTGGGTGAGGCCGCTGTTCTTTCCCCTTATGAACATGGCCAGTGGGATATTTAGAAATTTTTGTTTGTTTGTTTATGCTAAGAATGATCAAAACTTATTTTAACAAATGCTTTTGTAAGCCTTTGCAAATTAACCAATGAATACAAGATTTTGTTAAGAAAACTCTTTGTGTACTTTGAAATATTTTTTGTTTTGCTTTATAATATATGTGGGAAACCTTAGCAGATGGGTATTACAGACACGAACTACACATACGTGCCCACTGTTTCTCTTAATATTCCTGAATAGTTTATTGGTTGGTTTTTGGTTTAGTCATTAAGTCGTGTCCGAATCTTTCGACCCTGTGGACTATAGCCTGCTAGGCTCCTCTGTCCATGGAATTCTCCAGGCAAAATAGTGAAGTGGGTTGCCATTTCCTTCTCCAGGGGATATTCCCAACCCAAGGATTGAACTTGGGTTTCCTGCACTGCAGACAGATTCTTTACCAAATGAGCTATTAGGTGAAACCTATTTTACCATAGTTGAATTGTGAATTTGTAAGACATTAAAAAATTTTAAAGAGCTTTCTACTCATAGAGTAACATTAATAATAAATACTGTGTTACCTGGACTGTTAAGATACTTTGAACAAAAGCTTTGCTTTGGAAATACATATGTTGTACTCAAGCTGAGTCAGATTTAGCTTTTGTTTAACAGATGGACAAGTTCTTTCAAAATGTTAATCCTAGCTCAGAATTCTCACTGACTGCTGTCATCTCAAGTCTTCTTTGATTCCCTGAAGAATACATGTGCCCAAACTTAGCATTTATCTGACTCTGCAAGGAGTGAAATGGATTTCAGGAAAATTTAGTTAATGATGTTTTTAAAGGAGAAGATAAATTTATTATCATCAATACACAGATTTTTCTGATGGCAAAATCACCGGCTACAAACATGACATTTTCACAATGTCAGTGAGCATAAAGAGAGGCCTAAATAGACTTCCCATGAATGAGGGCACTGGGACAAGCCCTGAATGCCCCCAGAAGACATAAGCTACACTCAAATAATCTTGGTGCCCCATTAATTACAAGGGGCTGAATAGAGTTAGCAATGTATTCATTAAGACAAATTCATAAAATATTAGAATATGTTGTATCATGATATAAGGGAATGTGTTAAGATTAAATGGGTAGACATCATAAAGCCATGTCCCGCTGTCTGGAACACCATAATAGAAAGTTTCACAAACATTTAATGAATGAGTCTTCACTTTCTTCAAGTAGAAAATGGAAATTAAATCAACACCAGCTTGTAAGTAGATGGTAGTGGTTGATGGTGGCTTAATTAGTCAGTTGTGTCCAGTTCTTTGTGACCACATGGACTTTAGCCCTCCAGGCTCCTCTGTCCATGAGATTTTCCAGGCAGGAATACTGGATAGTTTGTGTCAATACCAAACATTCCAATAACTAACTGAATGATCTTTGACTTAATAGTGAACTTCATGTCATGAGCTTATTTTCTTATCTATAAAAATTTTTTTGTTTGTTTTCATTCAAAATACTAGTTTCTCAAGAGAGTATTGCATGTTCAGTAAAACAACCTGACAGAATTCTAGTTAATGTATTGCGCATTTGGAGAGTCGCCAAAATCACTAAAGCCCTCATAAATATCCTGATGGTAAAGACATATATTGCATGTTAGGTAAAATTTTTCAAAACTTGTTTAACAAAGAATCCATTTTTATCTACTTCTATAATATCTATTACTGATCCATTAAATGCAGCACAAAGAGGAACAATTTGCCAAGACTCTTTCCAGAAGATGTATTCTGAGACTTCCCACATGATTCAGTATGTTACAAGACTCCATTGGATGGTCAATAAATGAAAGAAATTGTTTCCTTCCCAGTCTTCACTGGTGAATATTCCTTAGTAGCTTTGCAAAGTTGTTGGGGTTTTAGGCTTTGAGCTCCATTCTTCAGAAAACCCAGGCCAAAAATTAAAATTATTCTCAAAATGGCTCATAGAACGAAGTGTAAAATGCAAAACTAAAAAACTCCTAGAAGACCATACAGGAGAAACTCTCTTTTGGTCTAGAGATGAGTTTTTAGATACAACAGCAAAGGGGGTGAAGGAAATAATAAGTTAAATGTCACTACATATTTTTAATTGTTATGAAAAAATATTGTCAAAGGATTAAAATACATACCATGGACTGGAAGAAAATATTTGCAAAAGACATATTTGATAAAAGAGCTGTTATCCTGAATATACACATTACTCTTAAAACTTAATCATAAGAAAATAATTCAGTTTTAAAATGAGCAAGATATCTGAATCTCACCATAGAAGATATACACATGACAAATAGACATATGAAAAGATGCTCAACATTATATGTAGTTAGAGAATTTCAAAGTAAAAGACAAACTAGATACTACTACACACATATG
Source organism: Budorcas taxicolor (assembly GCF_023091745.1). NCBI lineage: Eukaryota > Metazoa > Chordata > Mammalia > Artiodactyla > Bovidae > Budorcas > Budorcas taxicolor. Next base: position 32,868,983 of record NC_068927.1, on the reverse strand, counting down.
GCTAAAATTTTAAAAAATTGACAGTACTAAATGCTGACAAAGATGTGGAACAACACGAATTCTACAAAATGGCACAGCCACTTGGGAAGTGAGTCAGTAGTTCTTAGAGAACTAAATACCTTACCATAGTATTCAGCAGTCATGCCCCTTAAACTTTGACAAATGAATTGAAAACTATATTCACACAAAAGCTGTACATAGATGTTTGTAGCAGTTTTATTCATAATCACCAAAATTTAAAGGAAACTAAGATGTTCTTCAATAGGTTAATGGATGAAATCAGGCAAGTTCAGTTCAGTTCAGTTCAGTCACTCACTGGTGTCTGACTCTTTGCGACCCCATGAATTGCAGCACGCCAGGCCTCCCTGTTCATCACCAACTCCTGGAGTTCACTCAAACTCATGTCCATTGACTTGGTGATGCCGCACAGCCATCTCATCCTCTGTCATCCCCTTCTCCTCCTGCCTCCAATCCCTCCCAGCATCAGAGTCTTTTCCAATGAGTCAGCTCTTTGCATGAGGTGGCCAAAGTACTGAAGCTTCAGCTTTAGCATCAATCCTTCCAATGAACACCCAGGACTGATCTCCTTTAGGAGGATGGACTGGTTGGATCTCCTTGCAGTCCAAAGGATTCTCAAGAGTCTTCTCCAACACCACAGTTCAAAAGCATCAATTCTTCTTTGCTCAGCTTTCTTCACAGTCCAACTTTCACATCCATACCTGACCACTGGAAAAACCATAGCCTTGACTAGATGGACCTTTGTTGGCAAAGTAATATCTCTGCTTTAGAATATGCTATCTAGGTTGGTCATACCTTTCCTTCCAAGGAGTGTCTTTTAATTTCATGGCTGCAATCACCATCTGCAGTGATTTTGGAGCCACCAGAAATAAAGTCTGACACTGTTTCCACTGTTTCCCCATCTACTTCCCACGAAGTGATGGGACCGGATGCCATGATCTTCGTTTTCTGAATATTGAGCTTTAAGCCAACTTTTTCACTCTCCTCTTTCATCAAGAGGCTCTTTACTCTTCTTCACTTTCTGCATGGTGGTGTCATCTGCATGGGGTGGTTATCATCTGCATGTCTGAGATTATTGATATTTCTCCCGGAAATATTGATTCCAGCTTGTGCTTCTTCCAGCCCAGAGTTTCTCATGATGTACTCTGCATAAAAGTTAAATAAGCAGGGTGACAATATACAGCCTTGACGGACTCCTTTTCCTATTTGGAACCAGTCTCTTGTTCCATGTCCAGGTCTAACTGTTGCTTCCTGGCCTGCATTTAGATTTCTCAACAGGCAGGTTTAATGGTCTGGTATTCCCAACTCTTGAAGAATTTTCCACAGTTTATTGTGATCCACAGAGTCAAAAGTTTTAGCATAGTCAATAAAGCAGAAATAGATGTTTTTCTGGAACTCTCTTGCTTTTTCCATGATCCAGCAGATGTTGGCAGTTTGATCTCTGATTCCTCTGCCTTTTCTAAAACCAGCTTGAACATCTGGAAGTTCATGGTTTACGTATTGCAGAAGCCTGGCTTGGAGAATTTTGAGCATTATTTTACTAGTGTGTGAGATGAGTGCAGTTGTGCAGTAGTTTGAGCATTCTTTGGCATTGCCTTTCTTTGGAGTTGGAATGGAAACTGACCTTTTCCAGTCCTGTGGCCACCACTGAGTTTTCCAAATTTGCTGGCATATTGAGTGCAGCACTTTCACAGCATCATCTTTCAGGATTTGAAACAGCTCACCTGGAATTCCATCACCTCCACTAGCTTTGTTCGTAGTGATGGTTCCTAGGGCCCACTTGACTTCACATTGCAGGATGTCTGGCTCTAGATGAGTGATCACACCATCGTGATTATCTGGGTCGTGAATATGTTTTTTGTACAGTTCTTCTGTGTATTCTTGCCACCTCGTCTTAATATCTTCTGCTTCTGTTAGGTCCAGACCATTTCTGTCCTTTATTGTGCCCATCTTTGCATGAAATGTTCCCTTGGTATCTCTAATTTTCTTGAAGAGATCTCTAGTCTTTCCCATTCTGTTGTTTTCCTCTATTTCTTTGCATTGATTGCTGAGTATGGCTTTCTTATCTCTCCTTTCTATTCTTTGAAACTCTGCATTCAGATGCTTATATCTTTCCCTTTCTCCTTTGCTTTTTGCTTCTCTTCTTTCCACAGCTATTTGTAAGGCCTCCCCAGATAGCCATTTTGCTTTTTTGCATTTCTTTTCCATGGGGATGGTCTTGATCCCTGTCTCCCATACAATGTCACGAACCTCCGTCCATAGTTCATCAGGCACTCAATCTGTCAGATCTAGGCCCTTAAAGCTATTTCTCACTTCCACTGTTTAATCATAAGGAATTTGATTTAGGTCATACTTGAATGGTCTAGTGGTTTCCCTACTTTCTTCAATTTAAGTCTGAAATTGGTAATAAGGAGTTCATGATCTGAGCCATACTCAGCTCCTGGTCTTTTTTTGCTGACTGTATAGAGCTTCTCAATCTTTGACTGCAAAGAATATAATCAATCTGATTTTGGGGTTGACTATTTGGTGATGTCCATGTGTAGATTCCTCTCTTGTGTTGTTGGAAGAGGGTGTTTGCTATGACCAGTGCATTCTGTTGGCAAAACTCTATTAGCCTTTGCCCTGCTTCATTCTGTATTCCAAGGCCAAATTTGCTTGTTACCCTAGGTGTTTCTTGACTTCCTACTTTTGCATTACAGTCCCCTATAATGAAAAGGACATCTTTTTTGGGTGTTAGTTCTAAAAGGTCTTGTAGGTCTTCATAAAACCGTTCAACTTCAGCTTCTTCAGCATTGCTGGTTGGTGCATAGACTTGGGTTACTGTGATATTGAATGGTTTGCCTTGGAGACAAACAGAGATCATTCTGTCGTTTTTGAGATTGCATCCAAGTACTGCATTTTGGACTCTTTTGTTGACCATGCTAGCTACTCTATTTCCTCTAAGGGATTCCTGCCCACAGTAGTAGATATAATGGTCATCTGAGTTAAATTCACCCATTGCAGTCCATTTTAGTTCGCTGATTGCTAAAATGTCAACGTTCACTCTTGGCATCTCCTGTTTGACCATTTCCAGTTTGCCTTGATTCATGGACCTGACATTCCAGGTTCCTATGCAATATTGCTCTTTACAGCATTGGACCTTGCTTATATCACCAGTCCCATCTGCAACTCGGTGTTGTTTTTGCTTTGGCTCCATCCCTTCATTCTTTCTGGAGTTATTTCTCCACTGATCTCCAGTAGCATATTGGGCACCTACTGACCTGGGGAGTTCCTCTTTCAGTATCCCATCGTTTTGCCTTTTCATACTGTTCATGGGGTTCTCAAGGCAAGAATACTGAAGTGGCTTGCCATTCCCTTCTCCAGTGGACCACGTTCTGTTAGACCTCTCCACCATGACCCGCCCATCTTGGGTGGCCCCACACAGCATCTCTTAGTTTCACTGAGTTAGACAGGGTTGTGGTCTGTGTGATTAGACTGACTAGTTTTCTGTGATTATGGTCTGTGTGTCTGCCCTCTGATGCCTCTCGCAACACATACCGTCTTACCTGGGTTTCTCTTAACTTGGATGTGGGGTATCAAAAAATATGGTACATCCAGACAATGTAACATTATTCATTACTAAGAAGAAAAGAAAATACAAAGAGGAATCTTAGATTGAATTACTCAATGAAAAAGCTAACCAGAAAAGACTACATACTGTTAAATTCAAACTACATGACATTTTAGAAAAGGCAAAACTATGGAGACAGTGAAAAGATTAGTAACTGTCATTGTATTGAGGGAGCAAAGAATGAGAAGGTGGTCTATAGGATAAGGCAATGGCAACCCACTCCAGTACTCTTGCCTGGAAAATCCCATGGACAGAGGAGCCTGGTGGGCTGCAGTCCATGGGGTCGCTAAGACTCACACGACTGAGTGACTTCACATTCACTTTTCACTTTCATGCACTGGAGAAGGAAATGGCAACCCACTCCAGTATTCTTGCCTGGAGAATCCCAGGGATGGGGATCCTGGTGGGCTGCCGTCTACGGGTTCGCACAGAGTCGGACATGATTGAAGCGACTTAGCAGCAGCAGCAGCAGGGGATATTTAAGGCTGTGAAAACTATTCTGTATTAATCAGTAATGGTAGACACATGCTCTTATACATTTGTCAAAACCCATAGAATGTACAACACAGAGTGAAGTCTAATGTAAACTACAGACTTTTGGTAATAATGATGTGTCAATGTTGGTTCATCAACTGTAACGTGCATACCATTTTTACGTAGGAAGTGGATGGTGAGATTATGAGGGGAGGGAGCATATGAGAACTCTGTAGCTATATGTTTTTCATTGTATGAATATATCACCATTTATTTCTCTATTTTATTCTCTTGATAGACTTCAAGGTTGTTTCTTGATCAGGGCTACTACGAGTACTGCTGCCATAAAAATTCTTGTATATGTCTCTGTGGTACATATGTAGGCATTTCTCTTGTTTATTTATACACACACACACACACACACACACACACACACACACCTAGGAGTTATTTTGCTGGATCTTATGATATGCTTGGTTTAACAGCTAATCTCAAACATATCTCTAAAGAGCTTTTTTCCAGTATGAGTGTTTACTGCTCCTTCTTCTTGTACAAATGGAGTTACCATATAATTTCAACCATGCTAGTGATTTGTAATGTATTTTGTTATGGTTTTTATTTTAATTTCTCTGACTAGTGGCATTAAGCAACTTTTTACATATTTGCTGAACATTTGGGTATACAGTTTTTTGTAAAATTTCTATTCAAGGACTTACCAATTTTTTCTCTTCCCCACCTTCCTTTCTCCCTTCCTTTTCCCTACCTTCTTTGTCTTTTTTCCCCCACAGTTGGATTGTGTATCTGCTTATTATGCATTTGTGAGAGTTCCAAATGTACTCTACATATGATGAGTCCTTTGCCAAATATGTTTTGTAAAGATGTTTTTGACATAAGTTGAAATTTTTATTTTTAATGTATTTCACTAAAGGAAATTTTTCTTTTGTGGTTATTACATTATGTATGTTAGCAATTTTTTCCTTCCCAAGTCATAAAATAATTATGCTATATGTAGCATTCTAGAATGTTCATTGTTCAACCTTTCATATTTAGATTTATAAACAATCTGGGACCTATTTTGTTTATGATGTGTGGTAAGAGTATAAATTCATTTTTTCACTATGAATATACAAGTGCATGTATATTATTTATTTAAAAGACATGCAATTTTTTATGCTCCGACTGATATATTTGTCATAAATTATTCTACTTTACTTGTGTGAGTCTGCTTCTGACCTGTCTATTCTGTTAGATTAAAAAAATATATATATATATTTTAGTTTTAAGAGCAGTTTTAGGTTTAAACATGTTATTCCATTTTTTCAATGGATTTTTGACTGGGCTGAAATCGTCCTTGCTGAGCATGGGCTTTGTCTAGTTGCAGCAAGCAGGGACTACTCTTCACTGCTGTGCATGGACTCTCACTGTGGCAGCTTCTCTTGCTGTGAGGCACAGGCTCTGGGCACACAGGCTTCAGCAGTTGCAGCTCATGGACTCTAGAGCACAGGCTCAGGAGTTGTGGTGAACAGGCTTAGTTACTCTGTAGCATGTGGGATCCTCCTAGAACAGGGATTGAATCCATGTCCCCTGCATTGACAGGCAGATTCTCAACCACTGGACCAACAGGGAAGCCCTTCCATTTTTTGTTCACCTAAGTTTGGACCAGTTTGACACCACTCATTCTTTAGTGTTCTTTATATCAATATCTTGTAGTTCAAGACATTCAATTATGTTGTTTCTTTAGAAAATCTTGATGTTAGCAATTTTATTCAATATAGAATATAAAAAAAATAAAAATAAAAGGTCAAAATGAAACAGAATTCTTGTTGAGCATTTATATTTTAAAAAAATACATTTATTGGGTCCTCTTTTCTCATTTACTGTGTGAAGTTTTGCATATCTCACGTCATATTTACCCTTTATATTTGGTGTTATTTTGATACCATTGTAAATGTTACTTTTCATTTTTCCATTTTATTTTCTAAGGGTTTTAGTGCCTGTGTACGTGAATGAAATATTTTGTTGTTCAGTCGCTCAGTTGTGTCTGACTCTTTGCGACCCCATGGACTGCATGCCAAGCTTCCTTGTCCTTCACCATCTCCTGGAGCTTGCTCAAACTCATGTCCACTGAGTTGGTGATGTCATCCAACCATCTCATCCTCTATTGTCCCCTTCTCCTCCTGCCTTCAGTCTTTCTCAGCATCCAGGTCTTTTCCAGTGAGTCTGGTGTTTTCCAGTGAGTCGGCTTTTCCAGTGACCATTTTGCATCAGATGGTCAAAGAATTGGAGCTTCAGCCTCAGCATCAGTCCCTCCAATGAATATTCAAGATTGATTTCCTTTAGGATTGACAGGTTGGATCTCCTTGCAGTCCAAGGGACTCTTGAGTCTTCTCCAGCACCACAGTTCAAAAGCATCAATTCTTTGGTGCTTAGCCTTCTTTATGGTCCAATTCTCACATCTATACATGACTACTGGAAAAACCATAGCTTTGACTAGACAGACCTCTGTTGGCAAAGTAATGTCTCTGCTTTTTAATATGGTGTCTAGGTTTGTCATAGCTTTTCTTCCAAGGAAGAAGCGTCTTTTAATTTCATGGCTGCAGTCACCATCTACAGTGATTTTGGAGCCAAAGAAAATAAACTCTGTCACTGTTTCCATTTCCCCATCTATTTGCCATGAGGTGATGGGATGGGATGTCATGATCTTAGTTTCTTGAGTGTTGAGTTTTTAGCCAGCGTTTTCACTCTCATCTTTCACTGTCATCAAGAGGTTCTTTAGTTCCTCTTGGCTTTCTGCCATAAGTGTGGTGTCATCTGCATACCTGAGGTTGTTGGTATTTCTCCCAGCAATCTTGACTCCAGCTTGTGCTTCATCCAGCCCAGCATTTCTCATGATGTACTCTGCATATAAGTTAAATAAGCAGGGTGACAATATACAGCCTTGGCATACTCCTTTCCAAGTTTTGAATATAGTCCTGCATATACTTTACAGTGCCTAAATTCACACATTGATTTTAACATATGTTCTATGATCTTAGAGTTTTTGTATAAACAATCATGGAAATTTTAATTTCTATCTTTCCCATTTTTATATACATGTAATGTTTTCCTTTATTTTTGTGTGTATTGTATTGGTTAGATCCTGTCTAATAATTGTGGTGTTGGAGAAGACTCTTGAGAGCCCTGTGGACTGCAAGGAGATCCAACCAGTCCATCTTAAAGAAATCAGTCCTGAATATTCATTGGAAGGACTGATGCTGAAACTGAAACTCCAATACTTTGGCCACCTGATGTGAAGAAATGACTCATTTGAAAAGGCGCTAATGCTGGGAAAGATTGAAAGCGGGTGGAGAAGGGGATGACAGAGGATGAGATTGTTGGATGGCCTCACTGACTCAATAGACATGAGTTTGAGTTGGTGATGGACATGGAGGCCTGGCGTGTTGCAGTACATGGGGTCGCAAAGTGTTGGACATGACTGAGCGACTGAACTGAACTGAACAAGACACCAGAGACTGGGTAGTTTATAAACAGTATATATTTATTTCTCACAGTTTCAGAGGCTGAAAGTCTGTAATCCGGGGGGGCCAGCACGGTCAGGTGGAAATTCTCTTTCAGCTTGCAGACTTCTCATTGTATCTTCAGATGGTGGAACAAGCTAGTGAGCTCTGTGGAATCTCTTTTTACAAGGGCATTTAACCCATTCCTAAGGGCTCCATGCTCATGATCTAATCACCCTCCAAATGCACCCCTTACTATTACCATCACTTTTGAATATGAATTGTGTGGAAACACATTTATACCATAGCAATCTTCTAATGTAATTATCATTAAACAGAAGTAGTAATAGTGAAACTTTTTTTTCTGATTCCTAATCTTCAGAAAAAGTTTTTAATAATTTACCTCAAAGTACAATTTATCTGAAAGTATTTGTAGAATTTCTTTACCAGATTAAATGCTCTAATTTCTAGTTCATAGAATTTATTTTGTAAATCCGTGGTGAATATTCTAAAATGCTTTTTTCAACTGTTATAATAATTCAGTTCAGTTCAGATAAGTCGCTCAGTCATGTCCGACTCTTTGTGACCCCATGAATCACAACATGCCAGGCCTTCCTGTCCATCAGCAACTCCTGGAGTTTTCCCAAACTCATGTCCATCGAGTCGGTGATGCCATCTAGCCATCTCATCCTGTCCCCTTCCCCTTCTCCCCCAATCGCTACCAGCATCAGGATCTTTTCCAATGAGTCAACTCTTTGCATGAGGTGGCCAAAGTATTGCAGTTTCAGCCTCAGCATCAGTCCTTCCAATGAACACCCAGGACTGACCTCCTTTAGGATGGACTGGTTGGATCTCCTTGCAGTCCAAGGAACTCTCAAGAGTCTTCTCCCAACACCACACTCCAAAAGCATCAATTCTTTGGCGCTCAGCTTTCTTCAAAGTCCAACTGTCACATCCATACATGACCACTGGAAAAACCATAGCCTTGACTAGATGGACCTTTGTTGACAAAGTAATGTCTCTGCTTTTAAATATGCTATCTAGGTTAGTCATAACTTTCTTCCCAAGGAGTTAAGTGCCTTTTAATTTCATGGCTGTAGTCACCATCTGCAGTGATTTTGGAGCCCCCCAAAATAAATTTTGACCCTGTTTTCACTGTTTCGGTATCTATTTGCCATGAAGTGATGGGACCAGATGCCATGATCTTCGTTTTCTGAATGTTGAGCTTTAAGCCAACTTTTTCACTCTTCTCTTTCACTTTCATCAAGAGGCTTTTTAGTTATAATAATTATATCTCCTTTATTCCTTAGTGTGGTGAATTGTCTTTATTGAGCGTTAAATGTGAACGGCAAGCATTCAGAATTAATCTTCACTTGAATGTGATGTATTATCTTGTTTAAATAATATAGTGTTCATTTTAAATATTTTATTAAGGTATTTTCATTTACGTGCATGCAAGATTGCCTTGCCAATTTCCATTCTCAAAATGTTTTTGGTCTTACTATCAAGACCATATATAATAAACTCATAGAAAGAGTTAGGGAGTGTTCCTTCATATTCTGTTTTTTATATAATTTTGTGTAAGTGCTGACATTTATTTTAGTGGAATAACTCACATAATTCACAAGCAATGCTGGGCCTGAAGTTTTATTTTTAGGAAAAGTTGTACTTAAATATATCAGTTTAATAGATATAAACTTCTCAGTGTTTCTACTTCTGCTTTTGTCCATTTGGTGTTTTTGTTTTTGAAAAAAATTTGTCCATTTCACCTAAATTTTCTAATGAATTGTTCATAATAATTATAATTGTTCATAAAACTTACTATAATTCCTGCCTATAGGATTTTTGTTATTTTCTCATTCATAATACCAGTTATTTGTGCTTTTATTTCTCTATCACTAATTTCAATCCAACTTTTGTAGATTTTCACTTTTACATGTATGTTCTTCACTTCACTGGGTCTTGGTCTTATTTTCATTATTTCCTTCCATCAAATACATTTAGTAGCCATTCAGAGGAAATGGCAACCCACTCCAGTATTCTTGCCTGAAGAATCTCATGGACGGAGGAGCTTTGTGGGCTACAGTACAGGGGTCGCAAAGAGTTGGACACGACTGCGCGACCTCACTTTCACTTTCAGATTCATATCATGATTTCTTTTGTGTCCCAAGGTTTTTAGAGTTCTACTGCTAGTTAACTAATATTTGAGGGGTTCGAATGTACTTTTTTGTTATAGATATGTAAATGTAACCCATTGGTTTAGAATGTTAAATATGCATGATTTTAACCCTTTAACAGTCCTTCAGATTCAGCTTATGGTCTATCATCTGGTCAGTTTTGATTACTTATATATATATATATACACACACACACACACACACATACACATATATATACTTGAAAAGTTTGTTCATTTGCAGTTATTCTTTGCAGAGTTCTAGATGTATCAGTTTTGTTAACTTTATTAATCATTCTGCCAACTATTTTATGTTCTTTAAATTTTTATCTGATTATTCTGTTGAAGCTTCATAGACATCTATTTCCCTAAGACTGTAGATTTTTCTGTTTTTCTTGTTAGCTTAGCAAGGATTTGTTTTAATACGTTTTAAATTATGGTCTTAGACAAATATAATTTAGGATTATTGTATATGTCTAAAGGTTGATTTTATTAACTTCATGAAATGCCCCTCTGTGTATCCTGTAATACTACGTATATTAAGACTATCTAATGTTAATTATGCTACCTAGGGTTTCATTAGTGTCTGCATTACATATCTTTTTTCAATTAGGGTCAAACTATGTATTATTATATTAAAATGTTGTTTTCTGTAAACAGTAAATCATTGGATATTGTTTATTTATCCAGCCTACCAGCCATTGTCATTTTTATGGAAATTTATTCTACATGTATTTAGTGTAATTATTATTTAGGTTAAATCATTACTATTTCTTTATTTAACCAACTTATATTATTCTTATTTATTTTCTGATTCTTGCCTTCCTTTGGATTCATCTATTCCTTTTCTATTGTTTAATTTCCCATTTAGAATGTCAATTATATATTTTTTCCCAATTATTTCCTGTTGTGGTAAAAAACACACATAACCTAAAATCTACCAACTTAATCATTTTTTAATTTTCAGTTTTATTAATCTGTAACTGACATACAGCACTGTATAAATTTAAGGTGTACAACATAATGATTTGAGTTACATACATCATGAAATAATCACAGTAACTTTAGTCAATATCTATCATCTTGTATAGATAAAAAATAAAAGAAAAAACTTTTTTTTTCCTTTACGATGAGAACTTTTAGGATTTACTCTCTCAACAACTGACATATATAATATCACAATATTAATTATTTTTATCATGTTGTACATCACATCCCTGGTACTTCTTTATCTTATAATTGGAAGTTTGTGACTACCTTCATTCAGTTCTCCGTGTCCCCCACCTCCACTTTGGTAACCACAAATCTGACCCGTATGAGTTTGTTTTTTAAGTATAATTGACCTACTATTCTGTTTTAGTTCTTAGTGTCCAGCATAGCAATTCAATATTTCACCATAATAAGCCTAGTTACCATATGTCATCATTTAAAGATATAGAATTATTATTGACTATATTCCCCATACTATACATTTCATAGCTGTGACCCATTTATTTTGTAAATGAAAGTTTGTACCTCTAAATCTTCCATACCTTCTTCTCTCCTCCCTCCCACCCTTTCCCTGTTTCAACTTCCTATTTTTTCCTTATATATATATTGCTCTGTTTCTGTTTTGTTATGTTCATTTGTTTTGATTTTTAATTTCCACATGTAAATACAGGCATACAGTATTTGTCTTTCTCTTCGAAATGAGTGACTTATTTCACTTAGCATAATACCCTCTAAGGCCATCTGTTGTGTTGCAAATAAGATTTCATTCTTTTTTCATGGCAGAGTAATTGGGTAAAATTCCATTTTATATATACACACAGACACATACATACATGCCACATTTTCTTTATCCATTGATCTATGATGGACAGTTATGTTGCTTCCATATCTTGGTTCTTGGCTATTGTAAATAATACTGTAATGAACATAGGGTTGCATGTAATTTTTTGAGTTAGTGTTTTCATATTCTTTGGAAACATATCCAGGGATGGAATTGCTGAATCATAATGTGCTTCTATTTTTAAATTTTTGAGGAACTTCCATACTGCTTTCTGTATTGATTACACCAATTTACATCCCATGAACAGTGCGCGAGGATTCTTCTTTCTCTACATCCTCACTGATACTAGTTATTTTTCTTTTATCATTTTGATAATAGTCCTAACAGGTGAGGTGACAGCTCATTGTGGTTTTAACTTACATTTTCCTGATTATTACTAAAGTTGAACATCTTTCCATGTGCCTGTTGGTCATCTTATGTCTTCTTTGGAAAAATGTCTGTTCAAATCCTTTGTCCATTTTTAAAACCACATTTTTTTTGTTTGTTTGATGTTGAGTTGTGTTATATTAATCCCTTACCAATGTATCTTTTGAAAATGTGTTCTCCCATTCAGTAGGTGCTCTTAATTTTGTTGATAGTTTCCTTTGCTGTACAAAAGGTTTTAATTTGATACAGCTCCATTTGTTTATTTACGCTTTTGTTTCCCTTGCCTAAGAGTCCTCAAAAAGAGTTGGACATGACGAGTGACTTCACTTTCACTTTTTCTTTCACTTCCCCTTACCTAAGGCGATCTATCCAAAAAATATTGCTCTGACCAACATCAAAGTACACACTGCATATATTTTCATCTAGGAGTTTCATGACTTCAGATCTTACATTTAAATCTTTAATTCATTTGAACTTATTTTGTATATGGTGCAAGAAAGTAATCCATTTTGATTCTTTTGCATGCAGCTGTCCAGTTTTCTCAACATCACATATTGAAGAAACTGTCTTTTCCTCATTGTATATTCTTGCCTCCTTTACTGTAGATTAATTGCCCATATAAATGTGGGTTCATTTCTGGACTCTATTCTCTTCCACTGATCTACATGTGTTTTTGTGTCAGTACTATTTTAATTACTGTAGGTTTATAGTATAGTTTGAAATCAAGGCTACTTGATATCACTAATGTTGTATTCTTGCCTTGAGAACGCCATGAACAGTATGAAAAGGCAAAATGATAGGATACTGAAAGAGGAACTCTCCAGGCCAGTAGGTGCCCAATATGCTACTGGAGATCAGTGGAGAAATAACTCCAGAAAGAATGAAGGGATGGAGCCAAAGCAAAAACAATACCCAGTGGTGGATGTGACTGGTGATAGAAGCAAGGTCCAATGCTGTAAAGGGCAATATTGCATAGGAACCTGGAATGTCAGGTCCATGAATCAAGGCAAATTGGAAGTGGTTAAACAAGAGATGGCAAGGGTGAACGTCGACATTCTAGGAATCAGCGAACTAAAATGGACTGGAATGGGTGAATTTAACTCAGATGACCATTATATCTATTACTGTGGGCAGGAATCCCTCAGAAGAATTGGAGTAGCTAGCATGGTCAACAAGAGTCCGAAATGCAGTACTTGGATGCAATCTCAAAAACGACAGAATGATCTCTGTTTGTCTCCAAGGCAAACCATTCAATATCACAGTTATCCAAGTCTATGCCCCAACCAGTAACGCTGAAGAAGATGAAGTTGAACGGTTTTATGAAGACCTACAAGATCTTTTAGAATTAAAACCCCAAAAAGGTGTCCTTTTCATTATAGGGGACTGTAATGCAAAAGTAGGAAGTCAAGAAACACCTGGAGCAACAGGCAAATTTGGCCCTGGAATGCGGAATGAAACAGGGCAAAGACTAACAGAGTTTTGCCAAGAAAAAGCACTGGTCATAGCAAACACCCTCTTCCAACAACACAAGAGAAGACTCTACATATGGACATCACCAGATGGACAACACCGAAATTAGACTGATTATATTCTATGCAGCCAAAGATGGAGAAGCTCTATACAGTCAACAAAAACAAGACCAGGAGCTGACTGTGGCTCAGATCATAAACTCCTTATTACCAATTTCAGACTTCAATTGAAGAAAGTAGGGAAAACCACTAGACCATTCAGGTATGACCTAAATTAAATCCCTTATGATTATACAGTGGAAGTGAGAAATAGATTTAAGGGCCTAGATCTGATAGATAGAGTGCCTGATGAACTATGGAATGAGGTTCGTGACATTGTACAGGAGACAGGGATCAAGACCATCCCCATGGAAAAGAAATGCAAAAAAAGAAAAATAGCTGTCTGGGGAGGCCTTACAAATAGCTGTGAAAAGAAGAGAGGTGAAAAGCAAAGGAGAAAAGGAAAGATATAGGCATCTGAATGCAGAGTTCCAAAGAACAGCAAGAAGAGATAAGAAAGCCTTCTTCAGTGATCAATGCAAAGAAATAGAGGAAAAGAACAAAATGGGAAAGACTAGAAATCTCTTCAAGAAAATTAGATACCAAGGGAACATTTCATGCAAAGATGTGCTCAATAAAGGAGAGAAATGGTCTGGACCTAATAGAAGCAGAAGATATTAAGAAGAGGTGGCAAGAATAAATGGAAGAACTGTACAAAAAAGATCTTCATGACCCAGATAATCATGATGATATGATCACTAATCTAGAGCCAGACATCTTGGAAAGTGAAGTCAAGTGGGCCTTAGAAAGCATCACTATGAACAAAGCTAGTAGAGGTGATGGAATTCCAGTTGAGCTGTTTCAAATCCTGAAAGATGATGCTGTGAAAGTGCTGCACTCAATATGCCAGCAAATTTGGAAAACTCAGCAGTGGCCACAGGACTGGAAAAGGTCAGTTTTCATCCCAACCCCAAAGAAAGGCAATGCCAAAGAATGCTCAAACTACCGCACAATTGCACTCATCTCACATGCTAGTAAAGTAATGCTCAAAATTCTCCAAGTCAGGCTTCAGCAATACGTGAACTGTGAAGTCCCTGATGTTCAAGCTGGTTTTAGAAAAGGCAGAGGAACCAGAGATCAAATTGCCAACATCTGCTGGATCATGGGAAAAGCAAGAGAGTTCCTGAAAAACATCTATTTCTGCTTTATTGACTATGCCAAAGCCTTTGATTGTGTGGATCACAATAAACTGTGGAAAATTCTTCAAGAGATGGGAATACCAGACCACCTAACCTGCCTCTTGAGAAATCTGTATGCAGGTCAGGAAGCAACAGTTAGAACTGGACATAGAACAACATACTGGTTCCAAATAGGAAAAGGAGTACATCAAGGCTGTATATTGTCACCCTGCTTATTTAACTTCTATGCAGAGTACATCATGAGAAATGCTGAACTGGAAGAAACACAAGCTGGAATCAAGATTGCCGGGAGAAATATCAATAACCTCAGATATGCAGATGATACCACCTTTATGGCAGAAAGTGAAGAGGAGCTAAAAAGCCTCTTGATGAAAGAGAAAGAGGAGAGTGAAAAAGTTGGCTTAAAGCTCAACATTCAGAAAACTAAGATCATGGCATCTGGTCCCATCAGTTAATGGGAAATGGATGGGGAAACAGTGGAAACAGTGTCAGACTTTATTTTTTGGGCTCCAAAATCACTGCAGATGGTGACTGCAGCCATGAAATTAAAAGACTCTTACATCTTGGAAGAAAAGTTATGACCAACCTAGATAGTATATTCAAAAGCAGAGACATTACTTTGCCGACTAAGGTCTGTCTGGTCAAGGCTATGTTTTTTCCAGGGGTCATGTATGGATGTGAGAGTTGGTCTGTGAAGAAGGCTGAGCACCGAAGAATTGATGGTTTTGAACTGTGGTGTTGGAGAAGACTCTTGAGAGTCCCTTGGACTGCAAGCAGATCCAACCAGTCCATTTTGAAGGAGATCAACCCTAGGATTTCTTTAGAAGGAATGATGTTAAAGCTGAAACTCCAGTACTCTGGCCACCTCATGAGATGAGTTGATTCATTGGAAAAGACTCTGATGCTGGGAGGGATGTGGGGCAGGAGGAGAAGGGGACGACCAAGGATGAGATGGCTGGATGGCATCACGGACTCGATGGATGTGAGTCTGAGTGAACTGCGGGAGATGGTGATGAACATGGAGGCCTGACGTGCTGCGATTCATGGGGTCGCAAAGAGTCGGACACGACTGAGCAACTGAACTGAACTGAATGTTGTTTTTCTTTCTCAAGATCTTTTTGGCTATTCAGTGTCTTTTGTGTTTCCATACAAGTTTTAAAATTTTTTATTCTGGTCCTCTGAAAAATGCCATTGATATTTCATTAGGGATTGCATTGAATCTGTAGATTGCCTTAGGTAGCATGGTAATTTTAACAATGTTAATTCTTCCAATCCATCTGTAAAACATATCTTTGTTTAACTTATCAAAATATCCTTAAGCATTATCTATGTTGTAGCATTTGCCATGATATCCTTTCTTTTTAAGGTTGAATGATAATATATGCAAATACTATATTTTAATTACCCATTCATCCATTGGTATATCCCAAAATACTTCCGTATTTTAGTTATTGTGACTATTGGTGATATGAACATGTATGTACAAATATTTCTTTGGGATCCTGCTTTCATTTCTTTCAGATATTTTGTCACTGTTCAGTTGCTGAGTCATGCCCTACTCTTTAAGACCTCATGTACAGCAACACAGCAGGTCCTTCACTATTACCTGGTGCTTGTTCAAATTCATGTCTAATGAGTCAGTGATGCTATCTAACCATCTCATCCTCTGCCTCCCTCTTCTCCTTTTGCCTTCAATATTTCCCAGCATCAGAGTCTTTTCTAATGAGTAGACTATTTTGGGTATATACTCATGCTATAGGCTGAGTGTTTGTACCCTCTAAAAATCATGTGATTAATTCTTAATGCCCACTGATGATATTATGGGGTGAGCCTTTTAGGGGGTGATAATGTTATGAGAGCTTTGCCCTCATGAATGAAATTCATGTCCTTATGAAAGTGGTCCAAGAGAAATCCCATGTCCCTTATGCTCTATCCACATGTGTCTTTTTATTTCTATAAGTTTTATATTGAGAAAGAAACCATATTTTCATTGGGTTTTTATGGCCTTTTGACAGCTACTTGTGACTAGTTATGACTGGCAAATAGAAATTACCTCTAGTAGCGTTAGGAGCAGTTGACATGAAAAGTGAATCTTTTATTGTAGAGGAGGTTTTTGTTTTGTTTTGTTTTTATGATTGACTGTATTATGCCCCTATTCCTTGTTTACTATTTCAACTCAAAGTATTTACATGATTGCATAGTGCTCAAGTCACTTTCACCAGTGGAAATGAAAAATGCTGAAGGCTTGCCATTGCTTGGAAAAGTTGGCATTATATGAGGCAGGGCTACATATTTTTGCAACTCTATTTCAGACCATGCCTTAAGCACATTTTAGACATCTCATCAACATTAATCTCCAAAGCAACCCTGTGAGAGGAGTGATGCTAATTTCACCCTGTACGTAAGGAAATGGATCAAGAGACATCAGACCTCCCTGCAAATTACCAGATCTGTTTCACTTGAAAGTCTGTGAATTTTCCACAACAAATTGCTAGCAGAAGTCTGCTCATGGGACACTGTCTCTGCCCTTCGTCTGCTCAGTGTCTTCAAGCCAGAAAGGATTTATAGAGAAAATGAAACATGACCTCATATCCAATACAAAAAACAGTGGGACTGCTTTGGCAAAGTGTGGTGGACATATTTGTTTGATCCATTTGTAAGATATCTTCATGCTCATCTGCTCATTTAACCTTAGGACACCCCTAGACCATGAACCATTCTGGTTAAAGTTTCTAAACCAGGCCTTAGTATTCAAACAATTTGTTTTTATAGACAATCTTTGGGTAGCAAAAACCACTTTTTTCTAATGTTCCAACTCTAATCTTACAAAAAGAGCCTCCTATAAATAAAGCCAATATTTCATTTCCACCATAACCTAAATGTTTTTCTAATAAAACAATACATAACCTATCATAGAAACTAAAAACTACATATAGTATTATACAATCACAACAAATAGAAACAAGTTTTACTTTTATTTACGTTTTTAGTTGGTTTATGTACTTTGTTTATGTAAAGTCTATATTTACACAGCTGAAATTCAATTAGATTTTTATCGTCTTTTGTTTCCTTACGTTTGTGTGATAAGTATTTTTGCATGTTTATAAATTCTTTACAAACCTTAGTTTAATGGCTACCTAGGATCCTCTAACACTAATATATGCTACTTCAGTTATTTATTCCTCAGTTATTATGTATTTAGTGATTTCCATTTTTGTGAATCCAAAGTTGAAATAAATGTCTTTTATATAAATATTTCTCCTGATTTCACAGTATGCTTATATATTATATCTATTGATAAAGTTTTTGAGTCAAGGGGAAACATTATGTTTTATTTGTTCATGGAAACTGTGCATTCTATAAAACTATGGGTATAAATTTTAGTTTGATATCTAAAAGCTAGGCTTTGACATGTTGGAGAGTGGAGTGGTAAAAAATCAACAGAGAAAATGGGGTTCTCTGAGGAAGGGATAAATGGATAAGTGACATTGGCCTTCTCCATAACCTTGAAATCTGCAAACATAGGCAGTCATCTGCCCTATCTTATGAAAGTGGTGAGGTTGCCCAGGACAGGTCCTGGTACATGCTAAGAGTAAAATCTATCTACTCTGATTTTTTTCTTCCCTGTCCCAGCAACTTGTATCAGACAACACCATAGTCCTGGCCTTCTGTTCTTAGCTCAGACCTCCCTTTCTTCCAAAAGTGCACGCTGAGCCTCACTTTCTGTAGACAATCAACAACTGCCTTCTCTCCCTTTAGGGGAATTGCTTTGCTTTGCTTTGAAATTGCAGGAAAGCCTTCATTTAATGTTTGCATTTGGTTGAAAAGCCTGAGAAGACTCAGCAAGGACAAGCAAATGAATATAAAATAGGGAGGAGAAAAGGGACAGAATAAGAAATAGGATTCGGTGGCACTGTTTTTTCTTTTTTTCTTTTCTTTTTTTTAAATTGGAGAAATAGACATGCCACCCACATGTGTAGGTCACAAACTCAGAAATTCAAAGATGATGATTCTGAATATCAAAGTAAAAGTTACTCAGACAGAATATAGATGTTTCTCATTTATATGGGTGATTTCTCTGACTTAAAATGCTGACTATCTTCAGGAGAGTTGTCTTCAGTTCTCTGTTCATAGGTGCAATTATAATGAAAAGGAAAACTGTGACTATTTGTTGTCACAGTTTTGTATGACTTTCAGAGAGGATAACCCGTTTAATCTTTATGAAGTCCAGTAGGAATTTCTGTTCTCACCTTTAGGCAAAGAAATAGAACCATGTTAAGTAAATTGCCCCAAATTTTCATTACTGTCCCTGGTACTTTTAAAAATATTAGCCATGTAGTAATATCTAGCAAAAACATTACTTGTAGGCATATACTTAGAAAAACATATCAGATGTTAATTACAACATTGTGTTTCATAACAAAAAGCAAAAAAAAAAAAAAAAACCAAATATACATTAGTTACTGTAGGATATGGATTTTAAAATATGAGATATTCATTGACTAGAAAGCTGTGCTGAAATTAAAATGTGTAAACTGAAATTATATGAACCAAATTCCTCAAATTATACCCAAATTATTTACCAAAAAGCAAGATACTGAATGATTTATGCTGTATGATAATGTTATATGAAGTTTGAGTACATAAAGATAGTTGTAAACATAGATTGCTGCTGCTGCTAAGTTGCTTATAGCTACTTAAATAATACTAGTATAACAAACGTTTATAGGGATGGAACAGAAAAAAAAATCAGGAAAGTGATTAATTTTGAGTAGGGAAATGGGGATAGAATCAAAGAAAATTTACAAAGAAAATCTCTATTCTGTTTGAATAACCATCAGACCAATGGTAAAATCTTACAATTTTATTTAGTTAGGCTGTGGCACTCAGACATTTATTGTATTATTATTTTCAAATAATTATTGAGTGCATAAATGATTGGAAATAAAGCAATGAAGGAATGTAAGCAATATTTCTCAAATAAACAATTTGAATCTGAATTAGATTTTTTTCCATTAAAATGTGGATGTCTTGATTCTATCCTATGTAAAATAAGTTGTATCTGTGGGACTAAGCCTAGTAGAAAGAACTCTCATGTGCACACACACACACATCACATACACAACATCATTCCTGAGATGTGTTCTGCATGTTTGTATGTTGCAGACTATGTTTTGAGAACCATTGGTCTGAAAGAACATTTATTGAATTCTCTGGAGCCAAATAAAAAAATAAATATTTCCCCAAGGATATCTTGAATTATCTACTCAACCTAATTAATAAAACAAAGTGATATGAAGAGAACAAATAAAAACTAGCAACGTGGTTTCGATGCTAGCTTTGGCTTTAACTTGCTGTCCTGAGTAGATATTTAAACTTGTTCTCCCCAATTTCCTGTGCATAAACTGATGCCAATGGGATAAACCAACATAGCACTTTCTTTTAATGCTCTTCCAGCGAATCTGAATTATTCAGCTTCTTCTAATATTAAACAGTGATTATATCAGATCATTCATTTAACTGAATACCTTTGACTGTTGAACAACACAGGATTTAGGGACACCCACCCTCCACACAGCCTATAATTAATAGTTGGACTGGCTGTCCCTGGTTCTTCATATCCCTGGCTGTGCATGTGTGGACCCAAAAGTACATGGTATTGACTGTTGTAAAAAACTGCACATAAGTGCATACACGGAGTTCAAATCCATGTTATTTAAGGGTTAACTGGATTTACTGGCTACCTAACACACACCAAGCACCATTTTAAAGCTCAGTCCAGTCCTTACTTTAGGCCTGTCCTAGGATCACAGGTGGGATTATGTGGTGCTGATATTCTCAGCATCAAAGAAAGGCCAGAGTATATAAAAGGCACATAAATAATGTAAGACATAATCACAACAAATTATTGCAGTAATCTAGAAGACATAAACATGTATCTCGTCTTTATAGACAAGGCAGCTGAGGCTCAGTTATGTTAAATAACTGTTTAGTTATAAAGCCATAATATGGCAAAGCCAATATTTTAATTACATCCTGCAAGTTGTAAACCCAGGCCCTTTTTTTGTGGTTAATTAGGGGTGTAGTGGCCTTAATAATTTCTCCCAATCTGATACTGATGGATTCAACTGTCTGGCAATTGTCATCTTCTGGTACTAGCCTGGGGCCTTAGTTAACCACAACTGAAATGCCATGCTCTTTGAAAATATTTCTGATATTTCCATTGTTTGACATTTTGAGTTTCTCCTCCCCCAAGAGTATCATGTTGGACTCTGATTCAACCTTGGCTAAGATATCCTCTGTCTTTGTGGAATGAACACCTTGCCTCAGAATTCTTTATTAGTCACTAGATTTGTATCCTTCAGTTACATTTGGAACAGAAAAATCCTAATTATGACCCCAAGTTGTCCTTTCAAAGTAACAAAATAAAACCCTAATCCTTGGAGCTCTCACTCTAATATGGGAGGGAAAATAGTATATAATTCCTAGCGCAAGTCAGGGCATCAGCATGGTCTAAGGAACAGGGTAGGAGCTCCTTCCTTTTAGTCATCCAGGAAATTGCTTAGTATAGCTAGTTTGATCCTCTGTCCTACAGGGCATGCCAACATGCCCTTCGTTCTCATCATATAACATTCTTGCAAAGCTGTTGATTTCAACTTGGCCAGGAGAACTCAAGAAATCTTAATGGATATGAGAAACCATGGAGATTATGATTTTGAGGGAAAAAACAGTGAAAAAAAAGCCACAGCCCTCTCCATTTTCCACTGCGAGTTATTCCCTGATGCCTGGTCAGCATCTTAGTTCTCTTTCCTGTCAGCTGGCTACAGGATCTCAGCCCATCCTGGTAGTTGATCCCATTCTTGGCTATGTTACCTCCCTAATTATCAACTTAGATGTGGAGTCTCCATTATTTTCCAGGGGAGAAGAAAAGGAAGTGAGAGACTTTTTCCCCCCATACATAAAACATCTAAACATTCCAATACCTCACCCAGATTTACACCAGGCCAAATTCTACCCATTTTTTTGCTCCCTTCACAAATAGTAAACATCTGTGAAGACTTCCATGATCACGCTTAACCATATCTATTGCACCTTATTGTAATAATTGTGTTATTAAAGTTTGTTTTGATGCCTCATTTCAGAACTGCAAACATTTTAAAAACTGAGGGCATGCCTTATGTACATTCATAACCCCAAAACTAAACGTAATGCAAAAAAGATTGTGTATTTATTTTTGTTGAAGATTTCTAAGCAAGCATAATCATTTTCTCACTTATAATATCTGCTTAATGGAAAATTCACATCCACTTATGTTGTGTAGACAATTAATGCTCATAACCTCGAAGAGACAAACTTCAAGCAGTAAAAGGATCATATATGGGTTCAGTTCAGTTCAGGCACTCAGTCATGTCCAACTCTTTGTGACCCCATGAATTGCACCACACCAAGCCTCCCTGTCCATCACCAACTCCCAGAGTTCACTCAGACTCACGTCCATTGAGTCAGTAATGCCATCCAGCCATCTCATCCTCTGTTGTCCCCTTCTCCTCCTGCCCCCAATCCCTCCCAGAGTCAGAGTCTTTTCCAATGAGTCAGCTCTTTGCATGAGGTGGCCAAAGTATTGGAGTTTCAGCTTTAGCATCATTCCTTCCAAAGAACACCCAGGACCGATCTCCTTTAGAATGGACTGGTTGGATCTCCTTGCAGTCCAAGGGAATCTCAAGAGTCTTCTCCAACACCACAGTTCAAAAGCATCAATTCTTCTTTGCTCAGCTTTCTTCACAGTCCAACTCTCACATGCATACATGACCCCTGGAAAAACCATAGCCTTGACTAGATCGACCTTTGTTGGCAAAGTAATGTCTCTGCTTTTGAATATGCTATCTAGGTTGGTCATAACTTTCCTTCCAAGGAGTAAGCGTCTTTTAATTTCATGGCTGCAGTCATCTGCAGTGATTTTTGGAGCCCAGAAAAATAAAGTCTGACACTATTTCCACTGTTTCTCCATCTATTTCCCATAAAGTGATGGGACCAGATGCCATGATCTTAGTTTTCTGAATGTTGAGCTTTAAGCCAACTTTTTCACTCTCCTCATTCACTTTCATCAGGAGGGTTTTTAGTTCCTCTTCACTTTCTGCCATAAGGGTGGTGTCATCTGCATATCTGAGGTTATTGATATTTCTCCTGGAAATCTTGATTCCAGCTTGTGCTTCTTCCAGCCGGTGTTTCTCATGATGTACTCTGCATAGAAGTTAAATAAGTAGGGTGACAACATACAGCCTTGATGTACTCCTTTTCCTATTTGGAACCAGTCTGTTGTTCCATGTCCAGTTCTAACTGTTGCTCCTGACCTGCATATAGGTTTCTCAAGAGGCAGGTCAGGTGGTCTGGTATTCCCATCTCTTTCAGAATTTTCCACAGTTTATTGTGTTAGTTATACATTTTTAAAAATTTAACAAAGATGTTATTAGTGTATTCCCTGACTTCGTAGTAAAGCAAAAACCTTCAGCCTCTGGCTTCTGCATTTACTTCTTGGGATGAATGCCATAAACTTCTAGTTTTGTTTCCAGGATACATTTCACCTATTTTCCCCCTGCTGATACTATAACTCCTTCTATAATTCTGGCCAAGTCTGTTCTCAGTGCCTTGATAACTAAGGTAGTGGAGAATAATTGGTGACCACTAACTATAAAGGGACCATTTGCAATTGGAGACATTTTTTGGTGACATTTCAATGGGACTCTATCTCTCAGAATAAACACATCTTAGGGAGGGGGGAAAAGTACATCTAATAGTAGTAACTAAATAGATGTCTTAAGACTTTCTCAAAATAGCATATTGAGGACATGAGAAATCACATAAAATCCTTCTGCTGTGCCAAAATTGTGTAAAATACCATATACATCTTCTCTGTTTCTTGTAGAGCCTTGTGATATGGGCCTTATTAAACTTGCTCTACAAGTAAACTGAGATTCAGAGTCCGTTCAAGTGATATTCTAAGACTAGACGACAAAAAGTGGCAGAACTGTGAGCATTGGTTTTCTTGCAGACTGAGATTCAGTAGTTTTTACTTCTCACTTAGCTCTAAGCTCCTGAAAAAACGTCACTCTCCTAACCTTACAACAGTGGCAGTGTTGGTGGCCACAGTCTGTAATGGTTGCTGGTGAACAGTTATAGGTACCCTGAGACATAAGAGAAATGAGTAATAGAGTTTATGATGGGAACCACTCTGGTGTTTTGCTACAAGCTGACTCTGGAACTTTCTTGGGTGACCTTTGTTGGCTATGCCAAGGGGGTTCCTTTTTAATGCTGCTGCTAAATGCCATTAGTAGCAACAGCTGTGATTTTCTCTCTGTCACTCTCATTAACCTCAGGAGAGAAGTTTCCAAGGAACCTCTTCTAAGGAAGGTCACTGGCTCTTTCTGTCATCACACTACCAGCGTGTGATTAGAATAGTCAGGTGGGAAGTCAATGGAATGGTAAACTGAAAATTTCGAGAAACAAAGGGGAGGTAAATTAGAATTAGGCTTCCAGACCAGGAGATCATAAACACGATGGACCAGAAGGGCAAGTGATGGGGGTGGGAGGGTGGCACACTAGTGGAGAAGAGGGAATGCTGTTTTGTTTCCCTTTTCCATAAGACAGACAAATTAAATTCTACAGTGTTGTACCACATAGTTTTTGGTATTGACGTTGAAATCTGTGCTTGATGTTTAAAATGACAGAAAAGCGATGGGTGTAGGGGTGAGGAATCTAAGCCAGGTATATGGAAGGATGCTCGTTTATCAACAATGATTTCAGAGATCTCCATAAAAATGGCACACACATTAAAGCTATTCCAATGTTTTGGATCTTATATGCAGTATCTCAGACGTTCTCACAAGTCACAGTGGATCTCACAAGGCATTAGCTCCTCACAGAGACTGTGAGATTGCCAGTTCACTGAAAGGGAAAAATTTATGTTCCTGGAACTGATGCTATGTGAGCTCCCTCTACTGCCCCTCCTTAATTCTAAAACCACAAAGATTTGTTCTGGGGAAAGCTGACAGATTCAAACACGAAGTTCCTATGGGATTTTCCTGATGCAATTAAAGTAAAAAAATATGTGGAAAGAATGGCTTCAATGAAAGGGCAGTTTTTCATGGATGATATGTTATTGTGATCATGGAAGGGGATGATGGAAATGGGTGATGGAGTTAAGTGTTAATGTCTTACATGGCTTAAGGACCTTTGTTGTTAAAATTATGCTTCATTTTTTAAAAAGGTCACTGTTAAATATATATTTGCCTTTAAAAATCTTGCCAGTTCAAGCTATTCTTGGTATTTTGATCTCTTTAGGGGACTTCTAAAGCTGAGAGGGAGCTTTATATATTTCTAAGATTTTATAAAATCATGAGCAAAATTTCTAAAATGCAGCCCCCTGCCTTAACAACTAAAGGAGAGACTTAAATTTCTCATGGTCATCTGTTAAAATATTGTTTTTTGTGAGCCCTACTATGTGACAGAGCCCTTAAAGCTAGAATCAAAAAATATTACTGATAAGCTTCTCTTCCCACCTTTCCTGTCTCTCCAGCAAGACTTATTTTTCAGTCTTCTTTATGTTTCCATTGTCCACTGTAATAACCTTAAATAGTATGTAACTAAATTTCTCTCACTGACTGCAGTCTCTTAAAAGTCATTTCAGGAAGAGAGATCAGTGTTCCTAGACTTTGAGCTAAGAAAATCTACATCGGGAAGGACTTTGATATGATCAAGAAGTGTTCAATTTCCCTTAAATAGCCAAAGAGTGACAATGAGAAATGAGATGCTACTGAAGAAGAAGACAGAGGATGATTCATACTGCTCCAAAAGTCTGTGTTAATCTTTAATTAAAAAGCAGTGTAAGGCCTTGGATAGTATGGTCATTTTAACAATGTTAATTCTTAAAATCCAAGAAACAGAATATATCTTTCTGTTTTGTTGTCTTTAATTCGTTTCATCAGTGTCCTATAGGATACATAATAGAACACAAAGAATATAGCCAATACTTATAATAAGTATAAATGGAGTATAACCTTTAAAATTGTGAACCACTATACACTCATAGCTCATATAATATTTTATATCAACTGTACTTAAATTAAAAAAAAAATCAACCCAAGATGAGAAGGGTAAATATCTTCCCTCCTGTGATAATCTCTGACTTGTTATTGCTTCCAACAATAAAGACTTGATTTTTTAAAATAAATAATAATAAAAAGGAATGTAAGGCCAAGGAAGGCTTCTTTTTAAGACTCTTTCATAATTGTCAAGAGATGAAGGCAGACAAAAATTGGTGAAGGTTCTAAATAATGTTTCTAGTCTTGAAGACACTTTCCTTCAAATAACTTAGAGATGATATATAAAACCAAGTAAATATTAGATAATAAAAATTTTAATTAAGCATTTCATGTTGACATAGTTGTATATAGATATGCAGTTATAAGTAATAGTATATGTTATTAAGGTTTTGTAAGCAATCTCCATTGGGGAAACTATGCGATGAATATGTGAGGTCTTCCTGCACTATTACTTTACCTGCATACCAATCTATAGATGTATCAAATGAAATGCTTAATTAAAAATTCTATTTTCTAACCACGATCAATATATTGTTAGTTACACAGATAACATGGCTTCTTTGGTGGCTTGGTGGTAAAGAATCCACTTGCCAATGCAGATGGGTTTAATCCCTGGATCAGGAAGGTTTTCTGGAGATGAAAATGGCAACCTACTCCAGTATTCTTGCCTGGGAAATCCCATGGACAGAGAGCGGAGCCTGGCTGGGCAATCAGACACTACTTAGCAACTGCACAATAACAACAAATACAGACAAGATACTGAACATTTGCTTCACCCCAAGGATCCCTCAAATTGCTCTTTTCAAGCCACATTCACTTACCCCTGCCTCATCCTTTATTTAAGCCCTGGCATCTACAATTTTTCTTCTTCTCTATAGTTTTATAATTGCTAGAATGTTATATAAATGCAATAATGCACTATGTAAACTTCAAAGAGTAATTTTTGTCACTGGGCATAATTTTTGGGAGATTCATCTAGATTGCTGCATGTGTCACAATTTTAGTAACTTTTTATTATTTACTAGTATTCCATTGTATGGATGTACAACAGTTAATGTCACCATTCAGGCATTGAAGAATATCTAGGTTATTTTCAATTTTAGGTCTGACAAAGATGCTACAAACATCCATGTATGCATTTCATTGTGAACTGAAGTTTCCCTTTTTTGTATGTCCAAGATTATAATTGTTAAGTCATGTGGTTGCTGCATCTTTAATTATTTAGGAAATTGTTTTCCGGAGTGTCTGTGCCATTTAAAATTTTCACAAGCAAAATATGAACAAATCAATTTCTCTGCACCCTCACCAGCATTTGCTGTGATCACCACTTTTTTTTTTAAATTTAGCCTCCTTTTTAATATTAATTTAGGGATAACTCATGTTATTTTAATCTGCATTTCCCTAATATGTATAAAAATTCAATTGATTTATGCATATTTACCTGGTATCCCACAAACTTATTGAACTTACTATTACTGCTTGGATAACTTTTTTTTATTAGATGTCTTGGGATTATATAGATAATCATATTATCTGCATATTGCAAAGCTTTTATTTATGATCTGCATACCTTTAAATTTATTTTCTTGCCTATTATCATGCCTCAAAATTTCAGCACTATGTTGAATAAAATGTAAGAGTGGATATCTTTGCCTTGTTC
Organism: Budorcas taxicolor; assembly: GCF_023091745.1. Lineage (NCBI taxonomy): Eukaryota > Metazoa > Chordata > Mammalia > Artiodactyla > Bovidae > Budorcas > Budorcas taxicolor. Next base: position 32,841,545 of record NC_068927.1, on the reverse strand, counting down.
TTGCTTGTGGTAAGAATGCAAGAATGCATAATACTTACTACAACAGTAGTAAGTATTATGTAATATTAGTTGTATTTTTATACATGCTCCTTTTCAGGTTAAAGTGTGTTCATAATTCTTTGTTGAATCATTTTTATGATGTCACTTTCTAATATTTGTCAGTTAATTCTAACATATCAATCTTCTCAGCATTGACATGTACTGATTCTGTTTTTGATTCAATGTGTGGATCCGTGTGGAGGAGGTGTTGGCCTTGTTACCACTTGGTGATGCTGAAAGTCCTAAACTTCTGCTAGGTCTCCTTTGATAACATCCCTGCTGGGAGGGAATGGAATGCCTTGATACTGTCACGAGACAAGGGTCTGAAAGTCTAGGTTGCTCACATTGTTTCCTTTGACACCATGTTGTGATGTGGCGATGAAAGTTACCGTCGGTCAATAGTGAAATTCTAGACTCTTTACATGTCATTCTTTGACACCACCCAGGTGAGGATGTTGGAACACTTCATTACAGCCTGGCAAGAATGGGAGTCTAGACTGATCACTCAGCCATTGCTGGTATGGATGGCAGTGAATCCACCATTTTTGCTGTATGTTTGACTAGAGTGGATGGATCATTGTCTGAAAGTTTTCTTTCTTGCTAGGCTGACATTTTGCTGGTCTCTGGTTGGACTTGGTGAGCAAGTTTATTGATAAATTTTGGCTGTTGCTCATTGACATTTCTGTGGGGCTGGTTTCTTCAGCTCCAAGTCTGGGATATACAAGGCTAAAAGAGAGGGAACCCAAGGAACTCACCAATGTGACATTCCTTGGGCCCTGAGTCCCCTAGCTCACCTGTCTTCTTGTCTCAATGTTTCATATAAAATATCCTAGGATTTTAGTTGTATGTAGGAGGAGAAATAGGAAAAAGTACATCTACTTTGTCTTCCCAGAAGTAGAATTCTCAAGAATATACATTTTCATGAGGTACCAATTCATATATGGGAACTATGTGAATACTGACCAATAAGGATGGTCAGTATTAGGATGTAAGAAAGTGAATAAAGGGAAGTGTTTGGAAGAATTCCAAAACAGCAAACATTCTGAGAATCAAATAGTTTATTAATGTGTCAAATTGATTACAAGCAATGGGTAGATTTCTGTGATAAAGTTTACCATGATTTTATAAACTTAATAATGTGATTCTTGATTTTGTTTGCGTTTGTTTTATCAAATCACTTTAGCCCTGATACTAAATATTATGCTGATTATTACACATTGATCATTTTGAAAACACCTTTAAAACAAAAGGGATTATAAGACCATGGACTTTACTGAATTGATGTTAAAAAAATAAGGATAAATAGCACAGTCAATAATATTTTGTAAAAACTAAAAGTCATCCCTTTAGGGAGTAGTGCAATGATTGACAACATAGTCTATGGATATATTGCATTGCACAATTATAAAAGTTTAAATATAGTTGTGTTTACACATCAAATGTTTTATCACAATGGAATCATAATATATCACAGAGGACTAAATCTTAATTCTCTGTGTTTTTCTTGGGCATATGGTGCAAACCTAGCTATTTTAAAAGACAGAATTGCAGAGTGAATAGAGTGCTGTGCTGGTTGATTCTAAGGGAGATGAGAATTGTCAAGGTAACTCCCAAAGAAGACCTAATATCTATACTTAACCAAGTCAGATTTGACTTTTGGAAGGCTTTTGGATTCTGTTCACTCTCCACAGTCTCTATCAACAAGTGAAAAAGGGGGGGGGGGGGGGAAATATAAACAATTCAGAATGTAGAGAATGTGTTTGGGGCCATGAATAAATTTGTAACAGAATATACTTTCTAAAATGTCCACAGTTATATTTCAGTACCACATGCTCTTCTAGTACCTAGGGAATGGGAAGTTTATTTCTCTTCTTTAATTTTACCACCTTAATAACTTACTGTAGCAGAAGTGACGCTGTATGGTATTCATAGCTACGTCGTAAGAGGCACCACACCTTCCTTCTCTCTCTCTGTTCCCTTGCTCAGCCCTTGATATCAGGAGATCATGTTGTAAGGAATCCCAGGCTGCATCAGAAACTGTCTCTGTTCTAATTAACAGACCCAGCTAAATTTTAAGGACACATGAGAAAGTAGTCAAAAGAAACCATCAGGGCTGTGAGTGCATGAATCTGTAGATGATTTCAACCTTCAGCCTGCCAGCTACTAGAGCTTATGCAATGTGACAAGCTTGTGGGAACAGAATATCATTGGGAGTCAAAGCAATCCTATGACAGGAGGTAAAATTATTTATTCTTGCCGAGCCTTTGTATTCAATACCTTCTACTAAAATGAGTATATCTATCTCTCTTGGTTTTTATGCAAGTTAAATAGTATCATTGGTTTAAAATCCTGTTAGAGGGCTGTGATTATGCTGACTCTAACTAAACAAAGCTGATATTGCATCTTATTTATATACTTGAATATAACCATGAAATTTGAAGTAATTTAAACATCCTGATGATTGAAAATGTGAATTTCATTGGGAGTACTTAGATAGTTCATATAAATAAGCTTTGGGTTCAGGCTTCATGGAAGGAAATAGTACATTTTTTTACAAGTTTTGATGTTACTAAGAGAGAAAATGAAATAGGAGACAAAATTCTGTGGTGGAAATGTTGCAGTGAATCAGGGAAAAAAGAGGCAAGAGAAAATGTTACATTCTTAAGGAAATAAGACAAAGAATATAAAGTTGGTTTCATCATGCAAGTCCGGATCTGCAAGACACACGATTTCTGCCCTGGGATTAGTGCTCGAAGAAAAAAAAATGCATTGAAAATCTGATTTTTAACAAAAAGAGGTAAAGGGTTGGTTGGCCGATTCTACGACCACAGTGTTGATATCTTACTCCTACGCAATATACATAAACAGTGTGCTGAAACACTTAGACATCTTTTCCATTCTGGTTGTTACACGTGTTTCTTTTGAATTAGTATCCTCTTCCTAATCTCCATTTTCTGGAGCCACCAAAAGAAAATATGTCATTCTTTCTCAAGAAAAACTTTGTGATTTTCTTAGAGTTACAGTCCTTATCCAGTCTTTTTCTTGTTTCCAGTAAATAAAAAGGAAAAAAAATTATTTGATGATTGTTTTGTAGGACTCGCTTGGAACTCTCCTCACATCACGATATTGTTCCTTTGGACATGCTCTGTTTGCTCCAAGCTAATTGAGTAACATGAACAGCATGTGAGCATTATAAAATATAAACAGTAGGAACTATAATTGTGATTTGCCAAATGTATTCAGTATAGATTGTATTTGTTATTTATAAAGTTTATATAGTTCAGATTTTGTGCTTTCAAAATACCAATGCTGAAGACAGTTTTGTGATTCACTTATTTATAAGTGTATAACAATTCTATTAACTGTAAACAGAATTGAATCCAAGAGAACTATGGAAGAGTTGGGAGAACTTCTTTTTCTGATAAGTCTAGAATAAAGAAAACTCTCCTTCTTTTACTAATGGACAATGACAAGAAAGGGCTCCCCTGGGGGCTCAGTTGGTAAAGAATCTGCCTGCAATGCAGGAGACCCAGGTTAAGTGGTTAACTGTGCATGAATCACTGATATAATTTTGAACATGGTTTCTTCAAAACTCATATGATTATTTTGCATTAAAAACAAGGAAGAAATTCAGTTGCTAACAGTTAATTATTATTTGAGAGATGCTCATTTGAGGAGCATCATTGCCATATCCTAGGATTTTACAAACCTTGAGAAGCTGATTGACTTAAATGAATCTTGCAGTTGTAATTAAGAAATGAAACTTGCAGTTGTAACTAAGAAATGACTGTAATATAAATCTCACATTTTTATTGACTCATTTCTCCCATCAACACAGTTTGCTCAAAAATGTTTCCTAATACAAATATGAGAAAAGAAAAGACTGCAGTCAAAATACAAAAAGACACTTTTAAGGTGTTGCAAAAAAGGTAATTATCCAAGGTCTTTGCCAGATGAGTAGGCGAACTGAGTTTTGTGAGGCACATCTAGTATTAAACCTATTTTCCACTATGCTGTTATGTTTAAACATGTCTGTTTCATTACTGTAGGAAGATCAGTAATAAAAATGTATTTGAATTGTTTTTATTTAAATGTCTATAATAAAGAAATCATCCTTTCTTTGGCCATTCAAATACCAGATTTTGGATAAACTAAAAGTAAAAAATACAAAACAAAACAAAAAGAAATGTAAAACGCTAAGAGTATTACTAAATACTGCTTACTCAGCCCCAGTGTGTTTTAGTCTCATAGCTGAGGAACTCATTTTTATGTACTACAACAGAAACAAAAGATAAGAACAGAAATTTGTTTTAGGATACTTCAGATTTATTTTATTGCTGCCACTGGAAGGGTACGCCATAATTATGGAAAAGATAATATGTTTTGACTACAGATATCCCTGCATTAGAACTCAGACTTCATTTATTTATTAGCTGAATAAATTTAATCTAGCTGAATTGTTTATTATTTGGGCACCTTAATTCTTAGACTTTGTATGAGGCATGATAATGTGCCAGACACCTAACAAAAACAGATTCCTTTCACAGAAGAAATACAAATAAAATGCTGTTTTCCTAGAACTAGCATTTAAAGATTATTTGTAAAGTTTTGCTTAACACAGTATCAAAGGAGAAGGGTGTTCATTCTCCTTTGTGCATTCTATTCCATTTTGAATTGATAATGACACTGGTTTCTCGAAAAGGCACAAAGAAAGATTCTTATTGATGGAACAATATGTAGAGAGGAGAGATACTGTGTTTTCATGGTGATCAAATCTGCCCTTTGGGCACACTTAGATTATGAGCTGTAGTTAGTGTTTGGAACTGAACTCTAACAGAGCCTACGTATATCATTTTCAAGCAAAGTACAATGTAGCCTGGCATTATATATCTATAATTTCAAGCCCTTGTATGTGGGGCCAGTCAACTTCATTAACATTTAATGGTAGGCAATTTATTAGGGTTCTTCAGGCTTGTTCATTTTATTTATTCACTTGAAAAACATTCCTTAAACTCCTGATATACACAGACATTAGATGAATAACAAAAGGTAACTATTATGTGACAACATCTGGAATGGCCAAGTGAGAAGTTCCATGAGTCTAATCCCCTATAAAATGGCTGACAGTGGTGAAAACTCTAAAAAGTAAACATTTAAAGTATATTAATTTTGTCCTAGAATTACAGCAAATGAAAAAAATATATATATTTAAAACATTTTATAAAATCTTAGTGAGGTAGTAGGAATATGCAGATAATACCACCCTTCTGGCAGAAAGTGAAGAGGAACTAAAAAGCCTCTTGATGAAAGTGAAAGAGCAGAGTGAAAAAGTTGGCTTAAAGCTCAACATTCAGAAAACGAAGATCATGGCATCTGATCATGGCATCATGGGAAATAGATGGGGAAACAGTTCAGACTTTATTTTTGGGGCTCCAAAATCACTGCAGATGGTGATTGCAGCCATGAAATTAAAAGACGCTTACTCCTTGAAAGGAAAGTTATGACCAACCTAGATAGCATATTTAAAAGCAGAGACATTACTTTGCCAACAAAGGTCCGTCTAGTCAAGGCTATAGTTCAGATAATGTGGCCTAGAGGGTATGGTTTCTGAGAGGAATAGGTTACCCTCCCAGCTTCAGCCTGAAGAGGCTAAACCATAGGCAGTTGCAGCCAAGAGTTCATGAGCTCTCTTTCTTTACCTATTCTCTTAAGTGGTGAGGGTCTATTCAAGAAATGGCAGACTGAGATCTCTGTAATAAAACGTGAAATATATTACCCATGATGAAAAAATATCCTCAGTTCAGCTGCTCAGTCATGTCAGACTCTTTGCAACCCCATGGACTGCAGCACGCCAGGCTTCCCTATCCATCACCAACTCCCGGAGGCTGCTCAAACTCATTTCTATTGAGTCAGTGATGCTATCCGACCATCTCATCCTCTGTCATCCCCTTCTCCTCCTGCCTTCAATCTTTCCCAGCATCAGGGTCTTTTCCAGTGATTCAGTTCTTCACATCAAGTGGCCAATGTATTGGAGTTTCAGCCTCAACATCAGTCCTTACAAGAGATCAGTCCGGTTGGATCTCCTTGCAGTCCAAGGGACTCTCAAGAGTCTCCTCCAACACCACAGTTCAAAAGCATCAGTTCTTTAGTGCTCAGCCTTCTTTATAGTCCAACTCTCACATCCATATATGACTACTAGAAAAACCATAGCTTTGATTAGACAGAACTTTGTTGGCAAAAAAGTATCTTAGAGGGGTTCAAAAGTGGATCTTAATTGACTGAAGAAATACTCAGCAAACTTAAAGATAGATTAATAGAAAATATGCAATCCAACAACTGTAAGACAAGCACAGACTAAGAGAAAATCTTGAAATCAGTATGATATAACCAATAAATTTTGTACAGTGGGACTCTGAAAAAAATCAAGATTCGGCCTCGCATTACACAAAACAGAGGCCAAAAAAAAATGTTAAGACATATTCAAACTACTATAAGGAATGGAAAAAAATCTACCCAGCAAAACTATCTTTTGAAATAAAGATTAAATATATTTCATAGTACAGAAAAACTAAATGTGTTGCTAGAAGACTCAACTTATACTAAAGAACAAAGGTAAAGGAAGTTCTTCCAGTTGAAATAAGGGAAAGCAAACAGTAATTTAAATCCACATGAGTGAAGAAACAAAACCACAGCACTGATAAATGTAATTACATAATTGTGAAAAATAATTTATATGAATACATTTCCTCTATTAAATGATTTAAATATTAAGTATATAAAATACTTATAAAATAATCTAGGACCTTCGTAATATATACAAATATGACATTTCATAGTAACAGCAAAACATGATGGGTGGGAACAAAGATGTCCATTGCAAGATATGATGTTCAATTTTAACTGAAATAAAGAAAACCTTTGAAGATAAATATAAAGACAACTTACAGGTAAAAAAATAATAGTTTAAAAACTTTACAAATATGTAAGCAAATAGCTAGTACCTTATATATTAATGGAATACTGTCCAATCAAAATGTTCTCAGCTTTAATTAAAAAACAAGATCCTACTCTATGTTGTCTTGCTTATAATTCCCTTTGCTATGCAAAAAGCTTTTGAGTTTCATTAGGTCCCATTTGTTTATTTATTTTTTTATTTTCAAGCAGTGTTCTGCCTGAGTTTTCCTCTAAGATTTGTATAGTGTTTGGCCTTAAATTTAGGTTTTCAATCCAGCTTGAGTTTATTTTTGTATATGGTGTTAGGTAGGGTTCTAATTTTTGTTTCACATGTAGCTGTCCAATTTTCCCAGCTCCACTTATTGAAGAGACAGTTTTCTCTGTTGTTTATTCTTCCCTCCTTTGACATAGATTATGTGACCATAGGTGCATGGGTTTATCTCTGGGCTTTCTATCATGTTCCATTGATCAATATTTCTGTTTTTGTGCCAGTATCATGCTGTCTTGATAACTCTAGGTTTGTAGTAGAGTCTGAAGTCAGGGAGCCAGATTCCTCCAGCTCCATTTTTCTTCCTCAGGATTGTTTTGACTATCTGGAGTATTTTGTGTTTCCATAAAATTTATAAAATTCTTTGCTCTAATTCTCTGAAAAAAATCCATTAGTAACTTGATAGAGATTGCACTGAATCTGTAGATGCTTTAGGTAGTATAATCTTTTTTATGATATTAATTCTTCCAATACGAGAACATATATGTGTGGAATCTTAAAAAAAATGAAGCAAAGAGTAGAATGGTGCTTACCAAGGACTTGGAAGGGTGAGAAAGGAGGAAATTTTGGTCAAAGAGAACAAAATTGTATCTCTATAAGACAAATGTCTACAGATCTTATCTATAGGCATGATTAATATAGTTAGTAATACTGTATTGAATCCTGGAAATATGCTAAGAGAGTAGGTTTAAAATGCTCTCACCACAAAAATGTAAAGGTGACTATGTGATATGATACATTAATTAGCTTGACTATATAATTTCAGTTGTATGTATGCATATAATATAATCATGCTGTATACATAACTATATATATAACTTTTATTAAATCTATGTAATTATATATAAACATATAAAATTGCTAGCATTTATGGATATCCTACAGATACACTCTTGTCCCCACTTGTCAGCTTCCCAAATTCCAGTCATTCTGAAAATTAAATTTTTAGATTTTCATTATAGAACACAGCATTACCTGAATTTTCATACTTATGTGTTTTCCTGTTTTGTCAGCTCATGCATCCTTTATTATTTTATAAAGCCTGTGACATAAACACCAAGAGGATAAGGAAAATATTACTCCTGTCCTCTACTGTCTATGCTTAACATAGTAAACCCCTATACATAAACACACACATACACACAGAGGCACACAATCTTTCTAGACTTTACCATGTTTTCTTCTGATCACTAGGGATTTCTTAAGTAGCTATGTATGAATTTTAAAGTAAATATGTAAGATCAGAGTTTAAAAATTACATTATTAAAATATGCAATATTTTTTGTTTTTCTCACCCATCACACCCTGAGCTCTATCACAATTGGGTAGCCAAGTACACTCCCGCTACTTTATATTTTCCATATCCCTGCTTGGATATGAGTATATGGATGTCCAGACAAGGTGCTGCCCTTTCATATTCCTCTGTCAATTTCCTAAACCTGCATAATTCAGGAAAGTCTTTTTGGAGGAAAATATCAATACAGTGATTTTTGGAACACCCAGAAAATATATACATTCAATAGTTATGGACTTAACATCATGGAATAAATGATATATTCAAAACATATCTCACACTTACCCTTCTCAAGCAGCAACAAATCAATAGCAATAACACTCAAAATTCTGTAGTAAGCAGAATGTTTTGCAAAGAGATTTTTGAGCTATCATTATCATTTCAAGATTGTGTATTATCCTCACAACTAGAACACCTGGATAAACTAAAACATGAAAGATGTGTTTGTTTTTTAAGCTGAAATCATAGTGACTTAGGAATTATCCAGGCAAAATACTGGAGTGGATAGCCATTCCCATCTCCAGGGGAATCTTCCCAACCCAGGGATCAAACCCCAGTCTCTCACATTGCATTACTGTCTGAGCCACCAGGAAAGCCCAAAGAAAGAAGTGGTAACACAGTAAATTCTTATGGGAAACAGGAATATTTATCCAAGCCAGTTTTTAAAAAGTAGATCAAAAGTCAGATTTACTCTACAGAATGCCCCGATTTGTGAAATTTAATAGAAAAATTCAGCAACTTATTTTAACATATGTCTTTCTGGGAAACCATGTTGGTGAAGAATTGGTGTCATTTCAAAAAGGTCTTATAAAAAACCATTCAGTGTTAATCTTCAAGTTTTAGTGCTTATAACACCTCAGGGTAATATTTGGATCAACAGAGCTCTGTTTGCTTCTCTCAACATTAGAAAATTTAACAGGCAGAGAAAAATCTAATTCTCCTTCTTGTTCATTAGCATGCCTGAACTTATGGATATTTGATTTTATTCTGGCAATTAAAATATGAATCAGACACATTGTCACCATGAGTTTCTCCATGGGAGACATATCCCTTACTCCCTTCTCTGTGAAGAACCATTTGCCATACCATCTCCTTCAGCTAAAATTCCATTTTGCATATATTCAGGCATGAAGTGCATCAAGCTACCTGACACATGGCAGTAAAACATTTTGTCTACTGTCAGTTCCAACTTGTTGAACAGCTATTAAATATTTCAGATGGAAGAAGTCATTCCAAATAGAGCGTTAGTTCCTACAGTGGAAAAATTGGCACCCAAATCTACCTTATTTATCTCATATTTCCAAACTTCCCCAAATACTTCCTGAGGTCCTTAGTCTAGCAAGCTCTTTCTGAATATTCTTGTCTGAATGTACCTGGGATGGTCAAGTGTTTATATGAACAACTACCAAGTTTCAATATTGTTTAATAGTTTCCTCTCAGTTTCTTGAAAAGTGGCACAAAAGTGGCATATGGTAAGCCAGGGCTTAAGCCCTCAGAGGAAACAGAAATCACCATCTGCTATCCTCAACTGAATTATTGCTATCTTGGTCCCAGAAATACTCAGTAAGGCAGAGAACAACTCATGGATTTATATCTCCATGTTTTTATTCATCCATTCAACAACCTTTAATTGAGTACAATGATATCAAAATTAGAATGCTACAATCTTGTTCATATATTTAAGGAGCTTAAATTTTCGTAAGGGAAACAGATAAGAGAATCAATGATAAATATTAAATTAAAATCTCTGAATAGGTACAACATTATGTGAAGTGAAGGAATAAGATGAGGGAAAACTCCCATCCTAGTTAGGCTTTTCCCAAAATGAGGCACTGAGTTAAGGTCTTGAGTACAGATACTTCAGTTGGGAGGTGGTCAAAAATTACGAGGGAGGGCAGGAGTAAAATGAAATAGAAAAGAAAGGTAATAAAAGGTTCATTAGTTACCACTGTGGGTAACTGGAGCTCCAAGACACTGAGGACCAGTTGAGAGTCAGTGTGAAACATGCTCAGAATTATAAAACCAGAGAACTGGAGATTGAGCCATTTATTCAGCAATTCCCACTCCCTAAAGGCAGAGGGTTACCCCCAGGTGTTGATTTCCCACATTTCAAAATAAGGAGCTGCTTTCAATTTAGCAAACCTCAGGGTGCTGGAGAAAACTCTTGGAGAAGTAGAGCTGCAGATGCTTGAGTTAGGGAGCTATCGGTATTAAGGTGACTATTTTACAGGAAAGAAAATTCACATATCCCTATACATACACTCCAAATCACAAATCACATCTTAACTCACCACTTTAGTGTCTGAAAAGTTTTGAGTGGCAACCTGCTATAGAACTTTGCCGTTGGTCTGTGAGTACTACTAAAAAAAGTCCTTATAATCACATATCTTTTACTGGTTGATAGATATCACTCTTCTTTTGTTTAGGACCCTCCTCCCCCTTGTTGTTCCTAAGTTGCCCCAAGTCCAAGTAAAGGGAAAACAACATGATCCCTCAGTGATGCATAAGTCCTTCCCTGTTAAGCCAGAGTCACTCAGTGCATCTAGCACTAGACTGTAAGACATGTCGAACTAGCTCTGACCTTGGGGTAAATGGGAAAAGATACTGCATTTTAACTGGATTCAGATAAGTAGCTACATTTGCTTTATTGTCCAATTCTGCGTTGACTCCTTTCTTCTTGAGGCAGAATTCCTCAGAGCCTGAAGCTGTGCCTGCCCCCACCCCCTTCAGCTTTTCCATCTCTGCTCTCTTAACAACCTTATGCCTGAGCAGAGAGGAGCTGGGACTCTCTGCCTGCTGGGATTGTCCCTAATCACCCTTTGCTGGGTGACCTTGATACACAGGCCTTGGTTTAGCACCTACCTCATAGTTTGTTAAATGGATGAATGAATGATCAATGCTTTCCCAGACAACCACCTATATATTGTCATTGGAACAACTTAAGAATAAAGTTGTATATTTCTTGCTTGGCCACTTTCGTGATATAAATAAAGATGAAACAAACAGGTACAGCCAAATTCTGTTTATCTAGATGAAACGAATTTGAAATTGGCATTATCCCTCAAGAGATACTCATGGATAAGCAAGTAATTGAACAAGACTGAAATATAATTTTTTGGAAAGGAAACACACATATGTTAGGAAAGGCAGAACCTGAAGTGCTTTGTCTGGCTAAGAAGTAGTGGAGAACTACTGATTTTTCCCTCATAGCTCAGTCAGTAAAGTATCTGCCTGCAATGCAGGAGACCCAGGTTCAGTTCCTGGGTTGGGAAGATCCCCTGGAGAAGGAAATAGCAACCCACTCCAGTATTCTTACCTGGATAATCCCATTGACAGAGGAGCCTGGCAGGCTACAGTCCATGGGGGTTGAAAGAGTCGGACACGACTTAGTGACTTAACTAACTAACTACTGATTTTTATCCACCGGGATGAGATTTCAGTCTGGCTGATCTGTAGTTGATAGATTTTGCTGCTTTTGGATGAAATGCATATAATAGATTTAGCCCAACCCTTTGTTAAATCCTACTTGAGATACTTCTGAGATTAGGAAATCTGACTTTTCTGGTGAATTCAGGATTCTAAATATTTTTCTTTAGCCTAAATGATTCCCACTGGAAGCGGGAGATATCTGTGAAGTGCTTAGACAAATGTGGTTAATATAGCCTATCATTAATTTGTCAAGTCTAATTAATGGTATCAGTTACCAGATGCAGAGAGGGACCATTACACTTCCTGGGAGTATAAAAAAGGCAATCAAGGAGGCTGCTGAAACCTATACTCTTCTTGGATCACTGGAAGTTATAGGGTAAAAATGGGTGAGCTAAATAGAATACTTAACAGAATTGAGGGTGTATATAGTGCTGACCCTCTGTTCAACTGCCTTTCTGGCTGGGCTGAGGATAATCTAAGCAATGGATTTTCTAGGCTGTGCCAAAGTGAGGTTACAGATACTGTCTTTGAATTTACCCTATCCTCTTGTACCTCCATCATGTTGATGATTAGTTGAACTAATGGGGCACTAATACATATGTATACATATGGGTATATAAATGCATATATATTAAAATTGGGGCTTCCCTGGTGGCTCAGATGGTAAAGAATCTGCCTGCAATGTGTGAGACCCAGGTTTGATCCCTGGCTCGAAAGATCTCCTGGAAAAGGGAATGGCTAACCACTCCAGTATTCTTGCCTGAAAGTGAAAGTGAAGTCGTTTAGGACTGTCCGACTCTTTGCGACCCCATGGACTATAGCCTACCAGGCTCCTCCGTCCATCGGATTCTCCAGGCCAGAATATTGGAGTGGGCTGCCATTTCCTTCTCCAGGGGATCTTCCCAACCCAGGGATCGAACCTGGGTCTCCCACATTGCAGGCAGACACTTTACCCTCTGAGCCTGGAGGGTATTTATACAGCACACACATATACATGTATATGTATTTGTATATATAATGCTTTACATATCTTAAATGTGCAGATTCAAGTAAACTTTGATGCTTCTGTGTCAGTCTTTCTTTCAGGGTTCCATGGAGCACTCCTCCTTTGCACACTTCTCCAGTGTCTTTTCCCAAGGTGATACTAGCTAGACAAAGTGTAGCCCCATCTCCAATCACTAGCTGTGGTTTTTACAATTATAGTGCTGGTAACAAAGTAGGAAACCTTTTAACAAGACACAGCAATCAGATAAGGAAAAGCTTGTATTAAAGGCCACTTTTTTCTCTTCCTGGTCAGATTTTTACTATGCTTTTAGTCACACTGACTCATCAGCTTAATAAAGTGCAAATCATACTCAGGTCGGCTTTCTCCCACCTTTTCTTGTCCTTTCACTCCCATAATAATTTATATACTTGGCTATAGTCTCAGTAATTGAACAATATTTTTTTGTAAATTTGCCAACTTAAATCTTGTTATTTACACTACTGAATCTTGACATAGGTCCCTTCATATATCCACTAGTGATTGATATATCAACATATATGCAGTCATAGCTTTGATATATTTGTGTTTGTGTGTTTCCACTTCTCGGCATTTCTGCCCTTTCCTCTTTCTTTAAACCACTGCTATCTTGATTCAAGACTCTTATTCTTTTTCAAATTATTGGAGGTTTCTCTGGACTCTGTTTCCTCTTTCAATCCTTGCATCTTATGATCATTTGACAGACCATGAGTCAACTATTGAAAACATATTAACTCCCTGCTCAGTTATCAAGATCTTTTACTATTTGGAACAAATTTTACCGTGTTGGCTCCACCTGTCACTGGACCATATTAGCGTTCTATAAGAGAGTTCCAGAAAAATATCTACTTCTGCTTTATTGACTATGTCAAAGCCTTTGACTATGTATGCCACAACAAACTCTGAAAAATTTTTAAAGAGATGGGAATACCAGACCACCTGACCTACCTCTTGAGAAATGTGTATGCAGGTCAGGAAGCAACATTTAGAACTGGATGTGAAACAACAGACTGATTCCAAATAGGGAAAGGAGTATGTCAATGCTGTATACTGTTGCTCTGCTTATTTAGCTTATGTGCAGAGTACATCATGAGATATGCTGGGCTGGATGAAGCACAAGCTGGAATCAAGATTGCCAAGAGAAACGTCAATAACCTCAGATATGCAGATGACACCACCCTATGGCAGAAAGTGAAGAAGAACTAAAGAGCCTCTTGATGAAAGTGAAAGAGGAGAGTGAAAAAGTTGGCTCAACCTTGAGAAAACTAAGATCATGGCATCTCGTCCCATCACTTCATGGCAATTATATGGGGCAACAGTGGAAACAGTGGCAGACTTTATTTTTGGGGGCTCCAAAATCACTGCAGATGGTGACTTCAGCCATGAAATTAAAAGATGCTTAGTCCTTGGAAGAAAAGTTATGACCAACCTAGACAGCATATTAAAAAGCAGAAACATTACTTTGCCAACAAAGGTCCATCTAGTCAAAGCTATGGTTTTTCCAGTAGTCATGTATGGATGTGAGTGTTGAGCTATAAAGAAAGCTGAGCACCAAAGAATTGATGCTTTTGAATTGTGGTGTTGGAGAAGACTCTTGAGAGGCTCTTGGACTGCAAGGAGATCCAACCAGTCCATTCTTTTTTTTTTTTTTTTTTTTTGTGGTGCTATTTATTTATTTTTTAAAATTTTTATTTTTACTTTATTTTGCTTTACAATACTGTATTGGTTTTGCCATACATTGACATGAATCCACCACGGGTGTACATGAGTTCCCAAACATGAAACCCCCTCCCACCTTCCACCCCATATCATCTCTCTGGATCATCCCCGTGCACCAGCCCCAAGCATCCTGTATCCTGCATCAAACGTAGACTGGCGATTCGTTTCTTACATGATAGTATACATGTTTCAAGGCCATTCTCCCAAATTATCCCACCCTCTCCCTCAGAGTCCAAAAGTCCACTCTACACATCTGTGTCTCTTTTGCTGTTTCTCATAGAGGGTTATCATTACCATCTTTCTAAATTCCATATATATGTGTTAGTATACTGTATTGGTGTTTTTCTTTCTGGCTTCCTTCACTCTGTATAATAGGCTCCAGTTTCATCCATCTCATTAGAACTGATTCAAATGTATTCTTTTTAATGGCTGAGTCATACTCCATTGTGTATATGTACCACAGCTTTCTTATCCATTCATCTGCTGATGGACATCTAGGTTGTTTCCATGTCCTGGCTATTATAAACAGTGCTGTGATGAACACTGGGGTATATGTGTCTCTTTCAATTCTGGTTTCCTCAGTGTGTATGCCCAGCAGTGGGATTGCTGGGTCATAAGGCAGTTCTATTTCCAGTTTTTTAAGGAATCTCCACTCTGTTCTCCATAGTGGCTGTACTAGTTTGCATTCCCACCAACAGCGCAAGAGGGTTCCCTTTTCTCCACACCCTCTCCAGCATTTATTGCTTGCAGACTTTTGGATCACAGCCATTCTGACTGGTGTGAAGTTGCACCTCATTGTGGTCTTGATTTGCATTTCTCTAATAATGAGTGATGTTGAGCATCTTTTCATGTGTTTGTTAGCCATCTGTATGTCTTCTCTGGAGAAATGTCTATTTAGTTATTTGGCCCATTTTTTGATTGGGTCGTTTATTTTTCTGGAGTTGAGCTGTATAAGTTGCTTGTATATTTTTGAGGTTAGTTGTTTGTCAGTTGCTTCATTTGCTATTATTTTCTCCCATTCAGAAGGCTGTCTTTTCACCTTCCTTATATTTTCCTTTGTTGTGCAGAAGCTTTTAATTTTATTTTATTTTATTTTTATTATTATTATTATTATTATTTTTAGTATTAAGTTTTTTATTTTTTTAATTTTAAAATCTTTAATTCTTACATGTGTTCCCAAACATGAATCCCCCTCCCACCTCCCTCCCCATAACATCTCTGTGGGTCATCCCCATGCACCAGCCCCAAGCATGCTGTATCCTGCGTCAGACATAGACTAGCGATTCAATTCTTACATGATAGTATACATGATAGAATGCCATTTGTCAGGCAGGAACGCCCCACGCGTAACCAGAGCAACCAGTCCATTCTAAAGGAAATCAGTTTTGATTTATTCTTTGGAAGGACAGATGCTGAAGTGGAAACTCCAATACTTTGGCCACCTGATGTGAAGAACTGACATTTGAAAAGACCCTGATGCTGGGAAAGATTGAAGGCAGGAGAAGAAGGGGACGACAGAGGATGAGATGGTTGGATAGCATCACTAACTCAGTGGATATGAGTTTGAGCAACCTGCAGGAGTTGGCAATGGACAGGGAGACCTGGCATGCTACAGTCTATAGGGTTCCAAAGAGTCGGACATGACTGAGTGACAGAATGGAACTGAACTGATCCACATGGAATTTCTAACCCTTCGTCTGGGATGGATCTAATTTTTTTTTAGACTGAAATACCCTCCCCTTTCATCTTCACTGATAGAAATTCTATTCATCTTTCAAGAATCACTGTAAATTTTCTCTTAAGAGCTCTCATATAGTATCCTCCCCAAAAAGTAATTGATCACTCAATTATATATTCCCAAATTAACGTTGGCTGTCTACAACATTACCTCTTAATTTTGTTTTCTAATTCTCTGATGTCCTGGCTTTATCTCATAACTTTTAAGTATTAGCTTATTCTTTATCCTTTAGTATTCATCATTGAACATGTCATAGTGTTTACACACATAAATCCTTTGCACAATGGCATTTACACAAACCCAGGCTGGTGAAAAAGGAGCATCTATACTACATCTTTGTGTGCCTTCTACTAGCCAAAGACACTGAAGGATTTTACACACATTTTCATAGTACATCCTCACAACAGCCATATAAGTAGATCATGTTTATTGTCCAAACATGAATGCATTTTAGAATAAAAGGTAGCACTGTTAACAATATCACCAGAAAAACAGAGATGAACTATCTTTCCTGGGTAAACCAAGACATATAGGCATCCCACCTATAATCCTCTGATATGCAGTTTTACTCTTATAGAGGCAAAAGTCTTTCCTAAGATCTTGAATGTTAACCCAGGATAGTATGAGTCCAAGTGTGTGTGTATACATATATATGTGCATGTAATGTACATTCATGGGTTTCCCTGATAGCTCAGCAGTAAAGAATCTGCCTGCCAATGCAGGAGACACAGGTTCAATTCCTGGGTCAGAAAGATCCCCTGGAGAAGGAAATGGCAACCTGCTTCAGTATCTGCTTCACTATTCTGAAGCAGGATTTTGGATTTTCCATGCCTGGAAAATCCTATGAGCAGAGGAGCCTGGCAGACTATAGTACATGCAATCACAAAAGAGTTGGACATGACTTAGCAAGTAAATAACAACAATGATGTGTGTGTGTGTGTGTGTGTGTGTGTGTGTGTGTGTGTGTGTACCTGTGTGTGTCTGTATATATATATATTTTCATCAACCTGGACTTGTTCAAATGAAATTGGGCAAAGAGTTTATATAATCAGTGATGAATAATAAAAGATAAATGAAAACCCAATTCTTAAGACTCATGGCATACAGTTAGGACACCAGAAACTTAGAATACAAAAATTGAGCCACAAGTTATAAGTAAATATACATACATGGGCATTCTGCTTCACAATGAAAGACTATTCTGAAATTTTTGTTACATAAAGAAGCTTTATTTGTATTTTTTAAGTTAGGTTTATTTCTAAGATGTCCCATAAAAGCCAGGCCTTTAGTGCAATCTTAATAATCTTGCTTATTGAATAAAACACTAATCTAGGCACTGCTCTGAAGGAATTCTGGAGCTGTAACTAATGACTGAAGTCAGTTGATCCTATGATAAGACTATGCTGACCTAAGTAGGTGAGCCCTTTGAAAGCAGAATATCTCCTCCAGCTGGTCCCAGAGGAAAGCCTTAGAAATAAACACTTCGCTGGCTTGAAAGAAAGCAAATGGTCTTATTGTGAACTTTTAGAAACTATTTGGCAGGGAATTATGGGCAGCATTGGGCTTCCCCAGTGGCTTAGTGGTAAAGAATTTACCTGGGATGCAGAAGACACAGGTGATACAGGTTCAATCCCTGGGTCAGGAAGACCCCCTACAGGAGGACATGGCAACCCACTCAGTATTCTTGCCTGGAGTATCCCGCGGATGGAGGCGTCTGGAGGGCTACAGTCCATAGGGTCACAAAATGTCGAAAACAACTGAAGCAACTGAGCATGCATACATGCTCAGGAAGCATTAGAAACTGGTCCCTGTTTAACACCTAGCAAGAGAAAAGCTACCTCAGTATCGCAACCACAAGGAACTCAATTCTGCCAGCAACTTGAATGAACTTCTTTTAGGACCCTGGGCCTCTCAGATGAGCAGTGTTGTGGGCAAAATTACACTGTAGTCTTCTGAAACCTTGAACAGAGAATTCAAGTACACCATGCCTAGACCTCTGATCTAAGGAACACAGTTCAGTTCAGTCACTCAGTCGTGTCCAACTCTTTGAGACCCCAAGAATCGCCGCACACCAGGCCTCCCTGTCCATCGCCAACTCCCAGAGTTCACTCAGATTCACGTCCATAGAGTCAGTGATGCCATCCAGCCATCTCATCTAAAACCAGCTTGAACATCAGGGAGTTCACGGTTCATGTATTGCTGAAGCCTGGCTTGGAGAATTTTGAGCATTACTTTACTAGCATGTGAGATGAGTGCAATTGTGCGATAGTTTGAGCATTCTTTGGCATTGCCTTTCTTTTGGATTGGAATGAAAACTGACCTTTTCCAGTCGTGTGGCCACTGCTGAGTTTTCCAAATGTGCTGGCATATTGAGTGCAGCTCTTTCACAGCATCATGTTTCAGGATTTGAAATAGCTCAACCGGAATTCTATCACCTCCACTAGCTTTGTTCATAGTGATGCTTTCTAAGGCCCACTTAACTTCACATTCCAGGATGTCTGGCTCTGAGTGATCACACCATCGTGATTATCCAGGTCATGAAGATCTTTTTTGTACAGTTCTTCCGTGTATTCTTGCCACCTCTTCTTAATATCTTCTACTTCTGTTAGGTCCAGACCATTTCTGTCCTGTATCGAGCCCATCTTTGCATGAAATGTTCCCTTGGTATCTCTAATTTTCTTGAAGAGATCTCTAGTCTTCCCCATTCTGTTCTTTTCCTCTATTTCTTTGCATTGATCACTGAAGAAAGCTTTCTTATCTCTTCTTGCTATTCTCTGGAACTCTGCATTCAGATGTTTATATCTTTCCTTTTCTCCTTTGTTTTTCGCCTCTCTTCTTTTCACAGCTATTTGCAAGGCCTCCCCAGACAGCCATTTTGCTTTTTTGCATTTCTTTTCCATGGGGATGGTCTGGATCCCTGTCTCCTGTACAATGTCACAAACCTCATCCCATAGTTCATCAGGCACTCTATCTATCAGATCTAGTCCCTTAAATCTATTTCTCACTTCCACTGTATAATCATAAGGGATTTGATTTAGGTCATACCTGAATGGTCTAGTGGTTTTCCCTACTTTCTTCAATTTAAGTCTGAATTTGATAATAAGGAGTTCATGATCTGAGCCACAGTCAGCTCCTGGTCTTGTTTTTGTTGACTGTATAGAGCTTCTCCATCTTTGGCTGCAAAGAATATAATCAATCTGATTTCAGTGTTGACCATCTGGTGATGTCCATGTGTAGAGTCTTCTCTTGTGTTGTTGGAAGAGGGTGTTTGTTATGACCAGTGCATTTTCTTGGCAAAACTCTATTAGTTTTTGCCCTGCTTCATTTCACATTCCAAGGCCAAATTTGCTTGTTACTCCAGGTGTTTCTTGACTTCCTACTTTTGCATTCCAGTCCCCTATAATGAAAGGACATCTTTTTTGGGTGTTAGTTCTAAAAGGTCTTGTAGGTCTTCATAGAACCGTTCAACTTCATCTTCTTCAGCGTTACTGGTTGGGGCATAGGCTTGGATTACTTTGATATTACTGGTTTGCCTTGGAACGAACAGAGATCATTCTGTTGTTTTTGAGATTGCATCCAAGTACTGCATTTCAGACTCTTTTGTTGACCATGATGGCTATTCCATTTCTTCTAAGCGATTCCTGCCCACAGTAGTAGATATAATGGCCATCTGAGTTAAATTCACCCATTCCAGTCCATTTTAGTTCGCTGATTCCTAGAATGTCAACGTTCACTCTTGCCATCTCTTGTTTGACCACTTCCAATTTGCCTTCATTCATGTACCTGACATTCCAGGTTCCTATGCAATATTGCTCTTTACAGCATTGGACCTTGCTTCTATCACCAGTCACATCCACAGCTGGTATTGTTTTTGCTTTGGCTCCATCCCTTCATTCTTTCTGGAGTTATTTCTCCACTGATCTCCAGTAGTGTGTTGGGCACCTACTGACCTGGGGAATTCCTCTTTCAGTATCCCATCATTTTGCCTTTTCAGACTGTTCATGGGGTTCTCAAGGCAAGAATACTGAAGTGGTTTGCCATTCCCTTCTCCAGTGGACCACATTCTCTCAGACCTCTCCACCATGACCCGCCCATCTTGGGTTGCCCCGCGGGCATGGCTTAGTTTCATTGAGTTGAACAAGGCTGTGGCCCTAGTGTGATTAGATTGACTAGTTTTTGTGAGTATGGTTTCAGTGTGTCTGTCCTCTGATGCCCTCTTGCAACACCTACCATCTTACTTGGGTTTCTCTTACCTTGGTTGTGGGGTATCTCTTCAGGACTGCTCCAGCAAAGCGCAGCTGCTGCTCCTTACCTTGGACAAGGGTCCCCGCTTCTTGACCTTCATTGTGGGATAGCTCCTCTAGGCCCTCCTGCCCCCGCGCAGCCACCGCTCCTCGGACTGGGGTTGTTCCTCCCAGCTGCTGCCCCTGGCCTCGAGCGCAGGCTGGCTCCTCCTGGCCGCCTCTGGACTTGGACATGGGGTAGCTCCTCCCGGCCGCTGCCCCTGACCTCGGATGCAGGGTAGCTCCTCTCGGCCATCCCTGTGCCGTTGCAGCCTGGCACTCTTGGCTGCTGCCCCTGACCTTGGACTTGGGGTAACTCCTCTTGGTCGCCACCCTTCGGGCATGGGGTCCTCCTGGCTTCTGCCCCTGACCTCGGATGTGGGGTAGTTCCTCTCGGCAACGCTTAGAGTGCCAGTCGCAGCCGCCCGCACTTAGTGCACAGGTGGCAAACACATCAGGTAATAAATAAATAGTGGCTTAAGCTGCTAAATTGATAGTAATGTGTTATATAGCAATAAACCAATACAATGTTTAAATTATCTGAATAAATGAATGGCAGAATTCTTGAATATGGATGAAACCACATATTTTATTTGAAAGTAAAAGAAAGCGAAGTTGCTCAGTCACGTTCGACTCTTTGTGTGTGACCCCATGGACTGTAGCCTACCAGGCTTCTCTGTCCATGGGATTATCCAGGCAAGAATACTGGAGTGGGTTGCCATTTCCTTCTCCAAGAGATCTTCCCAACCCAGGGATTGAACCTGGGTCTCCCACATTGTAGGCTGACACTATACCATCTGAGCCAAAATGGTAAATATTAATTTATTAATTAGCACATTATTCACTAAACTGACATCTAGAGGCTAGTCTTCAAAGTAGGGAATTCTGTTACCCGGACATTTAATATATGCCTACGAAAGTGTACAAAGTGGAAGATAGAGTGGAAAGCACTTATTGGCTAATTCAAAGGCAAAGCACTTTATTATAGATTGGTGACAGAGGTTAAAAGTGATTATTTCTGAGGGGTTTGGGTCAAATGGCATGTTTTTAAAGTTGGCCTTATTCTGCAATTTCACTTGAACTGATAAGCAGTAAAATTAATGAAAGAAATCTCAGATAATATCTATATATTGACCTTTCTTATTTTGAACAGCTTAATTCATGTTCCATCTAATTTCTTACACATCAAATGTCACTACACCCAAAATAAGAGTCACCTCATTCTACATGGAATATATAAGCCTCCATTATACTCATTAACATTTCATTTCTAAAATGACTGTCAGCATATTATTTTCCAACTATTCTTTTCTTCTCTGACCCTATTTTATATACATTTTTCTGAACTCCAGAGCCTTCTTTTTTGTCATTTTAATTTTCAATTTCTATTCTAATTTTAATTGTAATCAGTACCATTATTTCAAGGGAGCAAATGTCAAAATTGCATTTGAATCTCTGGATAGCTCAAGAAAAAGTAGTTATTTTCTTGAAAATCACCTGAAGCAAAGACAGGTGTGACTCTTATAGATTTCCAAGTACTTTGAAACATGATCCTGAATAATAAATGGAAAACAGAGTCAAATAAAGATGTGCCTATCTGAGTGTGAAAGATATACTCCACTGTATTCAGTTGGTGGATATTTATTTATTTTACAGATAAAAACTCTAATCCATGAGCATAACTAATATTTTAAATAACACATTCTGTTTTTAATATACATGCAGTACATAAGGAGAAAACATTTACTGCAACAGATGCTTGTTTATATGTATTTAGTACCATTATATATATATATATATATATAACTACCTAGAGAATACACGACTGAAGGTTCTCATCTATATGCCCAGTGCTGAGGGAAATGGATTTTATTTCTGGTAATTTAAAGCATCTAATCACTATCATTAAACAAATAAGGATTCATTACATGAACCAAGGGGAGATGCTGTGAACACAGTGCAACTTGGAAATAAATGTGATCTAGAACCTAAATTTCTATGCACATCTTATTTGAGCACAATTTATGTGGGAGGTTTATGAACTGTGACTATTTTCCAATTTGATGATTAACTACTGCAAAGGTAGGTCTCAGCCACTTGCATAATTGGAATAGAGAGGGGTCAGCTGCAGACAGAAGAGAGGCATTGCCTTTAAAATTCCACATGGACACACTTAAAGTTGGAGGTACAGACTGTTTTAAGAGGAGATCAGTCACAGATATAATGGCCCAGTAGCTTGAGGGAGAGAGAAGCCACCAGGGCAGCCATAACAATTATCAGTCATTAAGTAGAAATGACTTTTCATTGGAAAAGACCTTGATGCTGGCAAAGATTAAAGGCGGGAGGAGAAGGGGATGACAGAGGATGAGATGGCTGGATGGCATCACTGACTCGGTGGACGTGAGTTTTAGCAAGCTCCCGGAGTTGGTGATGGACAGGGAAGCCTGGTGTGCTGCAGTCCATGGGGTTGCAAAGAGTAAGACACTACTGAGTGACTACACTGAAGTAGAAACCAACCAGATGACACCCAGTGGTTCCTCCAATTATAAACAGCCCTGTCTTCTTTCAGTTCAGTTCAGTTCAGTCGCTCAGTCGTGTCCGACTCTTTGCGACCCCATGAATCACAGCACGCCAGGCCTCCCTGTTCATCACCATCTCCCAGAGTTCACTCAGACTCACGTCCATCGAATCCGTGATGCCATCCAGCCATCTCATCCTCTATCGTCCCCTTCTCCTCCTGCCCCCAATCCCTCCCAGCATCAGAGTCTTTTCCAATGAGTCAACTCTTCTCATGAGGTGGCCAAAGTACTGGAGTTTCAGCTTTAGCATCATTCCTTCCAAAGAAATCCCATGGTTGATCTCCTTCAGAATGGACTGGTTGGATCTCCTTGCAGTCCAAGGGACTTCTCCAACACCACAGTTCAAAAGCATCAATTCTTTGGCACTCAGCCTTCTTCACAGTCCAACTCTCACATCCATACATGACCACAGGAAAAACCATAGCCTTGACTAGACGGACCTTTGTTGGCATAGTGTCTCTGCTTTTGAATATGCTCTCTAGGTTGGTCATAACTTTTCTTCCAAGGAGTAAGCGTCTTTTAATTTCATGGCTGCAGTCACCATCTGCAGTGATTTTGGAGCCCAAAAGAATAAAGTCTGACACTGTTTCCACTGTTTCCCCATCTATTTCCCATGAAGTGATGGGACTGGATGCCATGTCTTCTTTAGTCTGGTAGAAATAGTGAAGACTTTGGATTTGACAAGTCTGAGGTAACTCTCAGCTCCATCATGTGTGAATTTCCTAGCCACAGGCACAGGTTAAGTCTTGCAGCCTAGTTTTATCTTCCTTGAAAGTGATTTCATGATTCTTCCCTCCAGGTATTTCATGAGGATTAACATCTATGAAAGTTGAGGTTAAGTTACTGACCGTTTGTCTTTTGTATCCATAATTTTAACAAATTAATAAATAACCCATTTTAATTAGTAAAGAAACCCTCAGGGGATATAACTAATAAGAATGTGTAGCTTACCTTATAACAGGTATATGGCAAACCTAAGATTATTCAGAAAAATGAAAACTACTTTTGTAGCCTACTTGAATAAACTATAGAATTTTAGAAGAGATTGAAAGTGTCCAGAGAGAAAGTTCATAAGGAGAAAAGTATTTTTAAAAAGTTATTGTAAAATAGCCTAACAACAACAAATTAACAGTCTTTGATAATTTTTTTTTCTGGCATATTTGTAATTGTTCCAGAATCTGTAGTTAGATTATGGTCTAAAGACCTAATAATATCTTCTGAGGGAGATATGCATGTAGGAACCAAATCAAAGCACTGAAATGATCTACTAGTAGCTAGAATCTAGCTAGTGTCTATGAATGTTAAATGAGTCAATGGATGGATGGAAGGGCTGACAGATGGATGAATGAGAGCTTTGGGCCCAAATCCCAATTTTAGACTTCTAATATGAGGGTGGTAGTGACTTGTGAGGAGAATTGCATTTCTCTATTCTGTTGCTATGTAGTTCCATGCCAAAGAAAAATTCAAAGCTGATTTCTCCATATGCTACCAGTGTACACTTCTGATTCTTAGATTCTCATATTTCTCTGTTCTTATATAAATATTTCCTCTAGTTCTAGAGATACATTCTCTCTTTTTCTCTGTCATTCTCTTTCTCTCTCATAGATGTAAATAGAGATGTAGATACAAATTTAAATAGATAAACAGATATATTTACCTTTAAGAACAGAGGGCAAGAAAGAACATGTTCCAGAGAACATGTGAATTACTTAACTGATAAAAGATTAACATTTCTCTGAAGTGACTATCTGAATCAAGAAAAGCTGAAGTTTGCACAAATCCTTTGACATAGAAAATTGAAAAAAAAAACTAATACAGAGATAACTATATATAATGAAATTGGAAATGATCAAAGTGAAGGTCATCTGACTTCAAAAGAATCTTATGTAAACTAAAAGGTGCAAGAGAAAGAAACACACAAGAGCTTTCCCACCACACTCCCTTCTTTTTCAGTTCAGTTTGGTCCCTCAGCCGTGTCTGACTCTTCGCCATCCCATGGACTGCAGCATGTCTTCTTGGAGGAGCCATGTTCCCTCATGTTCCTTTCTTGCAGGAGAACAGAAAACGAAAGTACTGTCAAGTATCATTCAGTGAGAATCCAGAAGCAGACAGAGAGACCAGTGTGGTTGCTATCTGGGGCAGAAGACTATCCTGGATTTCATGTGACCTTGGTCATACTTCCTGCCCACCATCTGTAAGAAGCAGAGCTTAAGTGTTTTACAAGAACTCTGAAAAGCTAAGACCGGATCGCTCCATCAGCACATCAAGAGCCACACCTATTGTATCAAAAATATGTCAAGTGGTTTTAAAACCACTTGACAATGTTTTTATGGTTTGAATCTGCAATATCCAACCTGAGACATTTGACAAGTCAATGTTTGCCTGTTCTAAAAACCCTTCTATGTGTGATTCTGGACAGAAGGTGTCATCAGAGAATGGACCCAAGTGACTGTATCTTCTGTGGACACTGCTTAGTTCAGTCTGTTAAATCCAACCCAAATTGTCTGACATATTCAAAACGGTGTCATCTCTGGTGAAAAATTAGGCTGGGAGTTCTATCCTTTCAGAGGAATAATAAATGACACCACAAGTCAGAGAATAGAAAAGGAGAAGGGAGCCCTCTTCTAAGCCTAAACCTTCTCATATGTAAAACAAGATTTACCACGTTTTGCTGTGCTTATTAGACAATATATGAAGAAAAAATAAAAAAATAAATTCACTGAATAATATTTTATGACCAACTATCTCATGACTATTAGTGTCAAATATTGCAGTCATGGTTGCTTAGTAATAAACATGAAATTTAGAGGCAGTAATTATAGCCTCTATAGACAAGATCCCCCAATTTTGAACTAGACATATCTATGTTCAAGCTGTGTCACCTTAGACAGCTTACTTTACCTTTCTCAACCTTTATGTCCTCATTGGGTGTGACAGCCTAATATTTCAAAGGTTTTAAAAACTAAGTTTGACAATACAGGTAAAACAGCACAAACCTCACTCTACGGCAGTTCTCTTCCTTCTCTGTTTTTCTGGTTTATTCCCCTCTGATTTTAGCATTATCTCTAAGGTCAATATTCTTTGTGGTGATATTTTGAAATAATCCACTATCTTCTATTTGTCTTGGGTGGCCAGAGTTGTCTTGACTAAAAGCCTAGTATTTCCTGTTCCACTGGATGGCTCTCATGTTCCATATTCATCACTTGGAATATATGAATATTCTTATATGATAATTTGGATTGTGCTTCTTATTCCAAATGGAAGTCAGAAATCTGAACACAGTGAGTATGATAGTACCCTAGGAGGACTGAATAAATATTCCTTTTCAGATGATAAATCAAATAAGTTCCAAACATCCCTTCATTCATTAGTTTATCCATGACTATATCATACAACTAGCGCTTGTGCACTAGGCAGTGTAGAGGACTCTGCAGTGCATTACTGAGATCCACCTTTAGGACTAGGGCACCCGTCCTCCTAGTAGATGGAATTCTTGATTGCTGAGTGCCAGAGGTTGAGTGGTGTTGGTCACTCAATCATGTCTGACTCTTGCAATGCCACGGACTGTAGCCCACCAGGCTCCTCTGTCCATGGAATTCTCCAGGCAAGAATACTGGAGTGGGTTGCCATTCTCTTTGCCAGGGGATCTTTCCAGCCCAGGGATCAAACTTGGGTCTTCTGTATTGCATACAGATTCTTTACCATCTGAGCCACCGGGAATCCCCAAGTGGTTGAGTACTTCCCCTCTGTCTTCAATAGAAATAAATGCTGTTCACTTTCACTGGGGGCAGCTCATTTTCACTAACTGCAAGGAAATCAGAGCCTATTTTCTTGCCTCAACCTGCAACATTTCTGAAAGACCATCCAGACAGTGAATGTGAGTTGCTTCCCCGTAGAATTTTCTGTGCTTTATTTTTGTTTTCTATTTAAGGTAATATTGGTGTCCACCTCTTGTAATTATTAGGCAAATTATACAAACTGCTACTTCTAAAATGTTTACCATAGTTCTGAGAACATAAAAATTACTCACAAAATGTTAGCTAAATATCAGTTAATGTGTATTATTGATAAACAGCTGAAGGGGGAACTTTATAAAGCTAATCATGTTTATGACTCCTTCAACTGCCATTAAAGTGGAATGGGTTATGGTTATTTTCCATGTTATTTAGTAAGAAAATACAAGGCAGAGTTGGAGGAGGGTGTTACTCATCAGAACGTGTAACACCCTCTCTTCTTCATTGATAAAAAATACTTTGTAGCCATTGGTTCTGGGTTCATTTTTTCAATCAGTTAATGACTCCATGTGTAGTTTGCTGTTCGAGTCTTCAGAATTACCTTGAAAGTGTTCTCAGTAAGGAAGATGGCATTCTTAGATGTAATGATAACAGTCTCTGTGGTACCATCCAGGGAAAACACCCCAAGCACAGTGACTTAGGGTGGTATATGGGGAAGTGCAGTGGGTTGTCTTTGCTACAATCAAGACAAACTCAGATTGGACTCTGGCCTCTTGAAACTCTCAGCGAGTGAGATGAGATGTCCTTAAGGACTGTCTCTGAGTCTCTCCAAGTTTCCACTGTTATTGTATCCCTATACCTTCCCTCCACATTTTTTTAAAAAGAAATAAAGTCAACACTTATTTTCTTGCTCTGTTGTGTTGGGGTTTTCAAATGTTGGACTAAATGTGTGTAATTTCTGTAGGACTCCCATGGGTTATATCCATTTCTCTGTGTCTGGTCCTATAGGATAGATACAAAATCTCAGACGTGAGAAACAAAATGTTTTCCAAGTAATTAGAAAGTGATACTCAATTTGATGTTTGGCTTTATAAAAGACAAGTTATAGTCACTGTCAATATCAGGCTTTGGGCACTGTAAGAATGTAAATAAAATGAGAAATGCCTGGGAATATGTATCCTGCATATCAGGACAGCTAGCCTTAAGTGTATACAGTTTTCTCCATTTAGAAAACACCACTACTCGTCCCTCTTAGTATTCATAGGTAATTATTGATCAATCAAGCCCATTTAACATTTATTAACTGAAATCATAGCCTTCAAAAGCAATAATTTTAAAATCTCACATAGATTTCCTATTAATGAAAAATAGGGAATAGAAGTACAAAAAAAATCATTTTCCCCCAGCTTTACTGAAATATAATTGACATAAAACATTGTGTAAATTTAAGGTGTACAATGTGTTGATTTGATACATTTATTTATTGCAAAATGTTTACCACCATAGAAATAGGGCCATTTTCTATATAATTTCTGAAACCGAATACAACGCATGCATGGAAGTGATTAGGTATCTAGGGCCCTTTATTATTGAAATACCCAAAATATGTTTCAATATTTAATTGATGATAAATGGATTGTTCCTTAAACATAGGAGGTGTCTTAATGAATATGTCTATTCTGTTATTTAGTTTTTTATGATTATCATCATCTCTGATCCACATTAACAGAATACACCAATGTTGTTTTTAGTATTAAATTTGGTAAACTTAGAGGAAAAACAAAATAGGACTCAGAGGTTCTGAAGTCATGATACTTAAGTGCAGCAAGTTTCTATAGACTGTGATCTATTTGAAAAATTGTGTAGTATTACAGTAAAAAGACTGACACTATTGGCTATTGAACAAGTAGGAGAATACAGCTTAACCCAGAGATTAAGTTTGGGAAAAGAAAGTATAAATTACATAATCAGACTCATCTAATAGGAATTTGGAATGCACTTCCAGGAATAGGAATCTGCTATGCACTTCCTAATGTGCATAGCACTACCAACTTCCCCTCAAATGATGTGGACTAGAGCGAGAGAGGAGGTTGAAATAAACAATTTAGTTACATAGAATTTAGATTTATATTTAGAAATCAGTGATTTCTGTACCCATCACCTTTCTTCTTCCAATATTCTTCTGTGAAGGAAGGGTCATGTGACCTCTTGGCAGAGGGTGTATTTAGGTGGTATGCTCTGGATCTCAGCTAGTCTGCAAAGCAATGTCCCTCGTGTGCTTCATCTTTCCTGTTATGACTGGCTGATTTTCAGTTGGTAGCTGATTTAATTCATGCTTTGATCTGGATATGGTCATACTCCATTTGTCTCTTGCTAAGTTATAGAAATGCTCTGATTTCTGTTACACTTGTTCCTGAAGTTTTCCTCTGGGCTTTTGCTGGCTCCAAATGCAACAACCATACCAAAGGACACTCCAGAGAGACTGCAGATTTTGCAAACTTAACGTCTCTGACTTTCAGCTAAATCATCTACAAAATGATTTTTTTTCCTTCCAGGGTAGATGTGAATATTAAATAATAATAAATAGCATTTAAAATCACTTAAAACTGTTCTGTTATACAGTTAAAATATATTAAACATGTTTATAATAAAATAATAAAATGACAAGGAAGATAGAAGGGGTAACTATTATTTATACCTTAATACTTTAAAAAGAAACAAAAGCAGATGAAAATGGGCATTAGAAGACCAAGTTCAGTTTATCTCACTCACACTGTATGCCCTTCAACCAATTTTTCCCTCCTTTGGTGTCAACTTCCTTTAATACAGTCTCCAGTAAATTCTCCCTAAAGTCTTGATATCTATTTGGGCTAAAGAAGATCAAAACAATGATATTCTGCCATGCAAACTTTCAAAGTCTCCTTGAGTGCTCAACGATACTACAATAGAATAACAAAAATTCCCTCATCAAGAACTTGTATAGAATATAGTTCAAGATGTAAGACTCATTATCTTAATTAAGTCTTAATGGTCTCCCAATTTATTTTCATGGTTACATGTGACCTAGAAGTTCTGCCAATCATGGTATACTTGATACTTTATTCAGACTTCTATTTCCTCACAAAGTATGGCATTCTAAAGACTAGAGGCTAAAATTATCCCCACGAATATTACTGAGAGAAACTAATGTCACAGCCCTGCCATGGACATGTTGGTAAGATTTAGGTGACTCATTTCTTCTTTGTGCCCTGTTCTTTGTATCAGTTTGGACGAGAACCAAGTAATTAAGAAGGTTACATGAGCTTTCAAAAATAGTAATTTTTAATGGCCCCTATTACTGCATTAAAAAAAGAAAACTCAGCTAAATGAATTTTGGCACCCAACATATCCTAATAAACATGTCTGATGTACTGTGGACTCCAACTACACTATAGAGGCATATTTTTCTGCTCGGGGAACGAATAGGCTGTGATGTGAAACAATGGATTTAGTATAGAATTCTGGCTAATTAGAACTAACAGGTGACTAAATAGGTATCAATTGTTGTATCTCTCATTGACTAGCATTTGCACTAAGACATTATTTCTCTGTGAATGAATAAATCTGTAAGTTCCTTGCTAACTGGGCCATGGTCAATGCTGTGCTAGGCTTGGTGAGGATAAACAGATTTATACAATAGATTGGATACTGCTAGGAGCATTCAATACAGCTTACCGGTTAAGACTATGATCTCTGAATCTTAGCTCTCCTCGTACTTGTTCTATGACCTCGTGCCAAGTATTTAACTTTGGAAACCTAGTTTTTTCTATTTTGGAAATAGAGACAAACAGTAATAGAATTAAGTGGAGTATTGTATCTTCTTCTAGGACAGCACACTGAATCAAACATTTGTTGTTGTTCAGTCACTCAGTTGTGTACGACTCTGTGTGATCCCATGGACTGCAGCATGCCAGGCTTCCCTGTTCTTCACCATCTCCTGGAGCTTGCTCAAATTCATGTCCATCGAGTCAGTGATTCCATCCAACTATCTCATCCTCTGTTATCCCCTTCTTCTCTTAGAGACAGACCCTTCAATCTTTCCCAACACAAGCGTCTTTTCTAATGAGTCAGCACTTTGCATCAAATGGCCAAAGTATTAGAGCTTCAGCATCAGTCCTTCCAATGAATATTCAGAATTGATTTATTTTAGGATTGACTGGTTTGATCTCCTTGCAGTCATGCATGAAGTGGCTCAGTTGTGTCTGACTCTTAGTGACCCCATGGACTGTAGCCTACCATGCTCCTCTGTCCATATGATTTTCCAGGCAAGAGTACTGGAGTGGGGTGCCATTTTCTTCTCCAGAGGATCTTCCCGACCCAGGGATTGAGCCTGGGTCTCCCGCATTGTAGGCAGATGCTTTACCGTCTGAGCCACCAGGGAAGTCATGCATAGTCCATAATAATAAATGCTAGTTGTTATAATTATGAAATTTCTGGGTTGAAATGATATATTTATTTAAAAGTTGAGATGTTCCCACTCATACCATTGATTTTACTTGATTTTCAGAGCAGTTCTCTGAGTGAGACTTTATTATTGCAACATACACATGATGAATTCACAAAAAATAAAGACCACTATGATCATTTACAGCCTGATGAATTATTTGTGGCAGGTATCATTTCTTTTCTGTTATACAAACCATGTCATTTCTCAGCCATAATTGAGAGCATATACTTTTTCACCATATGTGTTTTCTGAGATCATCAAAATTAGTCATAATTTTATCTATCACTATGCTACAAAAGCCTCCTGTGGCCTTACTGCCCAACACCTGTCCTACTCACTCTTTTTCTTAAGCACTTAGCAAAGAGACAGAAAGATGTTTATGAAGCATCAGATAAGGGATAGAACAATGAGGTTCTAGAGATTGCAAATGTCACTGTGTACTGAGACACTATGGGGTTGCCCCAGGGGGGGTGAAGGCTGAGCTGATATAAATGATAGACGGAAGTTGTAACAGTGAAATCTGTTCCCCCAGGTTTTAAAATCTCAGGGGAAATGAAGTTATGAAAGAAGGATTAAAATAGACTATGCAAGTCCTTGAATGCCATTGTAAACAAACTAATAGACTATTTTACTTTCTAGGTCAGTGTTTCTAAAAATGGATTTTCATGCTATCACTTGGAGTTATGTATGTAAATACGATGAAGAAAGGTTCTGTAGTCAAATAAGATTGGAAAATTCTGGGTAAAATAAAATGTCATTATTGAGGATTTATTTCTCTGAATTGTCAATGCTTAAAAAGAGAATATTTTGTTGCATGGAGCATTTCCAAAATATAAGATGCGGGATGATGAATTATGGGGGGTGGGGGCTAGTACTGCTCAGAATATAATTGGGGATCTATGTTCTGGTGAACAGGGCATGATTACAGGATTTTGTATGAAATTCTTACGTGTTAGTTAAGTGAAGAAATAGTGGACAGAAATAGAGGATGACATAAGCCACATTTCAAGTCCTTCTTTGCTTATGCTTTGATTGGGATGGAGATTCCTATTAGACCTCTGACAAACTCAAAGATTTCAGTTAAAACAAAAAGTAAACATATGTGAAGGCATCACTGATAAGGTTCTGCAAAGGCTTGATATGCTATGAGGAATTGTCATAACACTTGAGTGCAAACAGGCTCTTCTTTGTTGTTCAGTCGCTAAGTCATACCCAACTCTTTGCAACCCCGTTGACTGCAGCACACCAGCCTTCCCTGTCATTCACTATCTCCTGAAGTTAGTGCAAATTCATGTCCATTGAATCAGTGATGCTCTCTAACCATCTCATCCTATGGTGCCCTCTTCTCCTTTTGCCTTCAGTCCTTCCCAGCGTCAGGGTCTTTTCCAATGAGTTGGTTCTTCTCATCAGGTGGCCAAAGAATTGGAGCTTCAGCATCAGTTCTTCCAATGAATATTCAAGGTTGATTTACTTTAGAATTGACTGGTTTGATCTCCTTGCTGTCCAAGGGACTCTCAAGTCTTCTCGAGCACCACAATTTGAAAGCGTCAGTTCTTCAGCACTCTGCCTTCTTTATGGTCCAATTCTCACATCTGTATATGGCTACTGGAAAAACCATAGCTCTGACTATATGGACCTTTGTTGGAAAAATGATGACTCTGACAAAACTGTCGAGGTTTGTCATAGCTTTCCTTCCAAGGAGCAAGTGTCTTTTAATTGCATGGCTGTAGTCACACTGTCCACAGTGATCTTAGAGTCCAAGAAAATTAAATCTGTAATTGCTTACACTTTTTCCCCATTTATTTGCCATGAAGTGATGGTATTGGATGGCATGATCTTAGGTTTTTGAATGCCGAGTTTTAAGTCAGCTTTTTCATCTCTCTTTTCACCTTCATCAAAAGGTTCTTTTGTTCCTCTTTACTTTCTGCCATTAGAGTGGTATCATCTGCATATCTGAGGTTGTTGATATTTCTCCTGGTAATCTTGATTCCAGTTTGTGATTCATCTAGCCTGGCATTTTGTATGATGTACTCTTAGAAGACTCGTAGAAGTTTAAATAGGGTGACAGTATACAGCCTTGTTGTACTCCTTTCCCAATTTGGAACCAGTCAGTTGTTCCATGTAAGGTTCTAAACTGTTGCTTCTTGACCCACCCACATACAGGTTTCTCAGGAGACAGGTAAGATGGCCTGGTATTCCCATGTCTTTAGGAATTTTCCACAATTGGTTGTTATCCACACAGTCAAAGGCTTTTGCATAGTCAATGAAGCAGAAATAGATGCTTTTTCCTAGAATTTCCTTGCTTTCTCCATGATCAAACCGATGTTGGCAATTTGATCTTTGATTCCTGTGCCTTTTCTAAACCCAGCTTATACATCTAGAAGGACAAGTAGTTTTTTGTCTTCTCGTTGAAAAGAAAAAAAATATATATTGATTTCAGCCATTGAAATGCTTGTTCAGCAACAAATGTACTACTACTGTGTGTGTATGTATTTCTGCTAGTCTGCATTTCACAGAAATTTGTGCGCATGCAATTGTATATGTATGTATGTGTATATACATGCAAGAGAAAGAATGAAGTATCATTTCAGAGTATTTAGAAATCTTATAATTCTTAATTATATATTTAAAATTATTTAATTATTATTATTTATATATGTATGATGATATATGTCCTGCACTTTCAGGATTATTTAAGGATATTATACACACACATATAGAAACATACATAACACAAGAAGTTTCTTCTGCTCCTGGAAAATATAAATATACTCCCCAGGAAGGAAAAATTTCAGGGCAACATCACAATATATTAGAGGCAGTATATTCTTTTCACTCTATCCTTCTACCTATTGTACATCATCTCAAGGAGATACTTTCTGTTATACATCAAGGGCAGATGTCACAATGGAGCCACTTTTGGAAACCTCCTCCCCATTCCTTCCTGCACTTGTGTAATTTTTGATGGGATAAAAGTAGAGGGGCAAAATTTGTTTCTTTCTCAAATGTAATCTCTTTTCTGTTCTTAAAAAAAATTCATGGTGAATTTGAAAATAGTATTAGGGAACATCGTGTGAGAATATCTGTGTTCATATGACTCCAAACAGAAAGAACAAATATAGGAGGACAGAGAAAGCAAGGACAGGAGGACAGGAGACCTCAGGTTCACAGGAAAGAAAAAGGAAAAGCACATCTGGGTTTCAAATCTGCTACAATAAGTGCTCAAACATGCACAATTAGTCTTGCAAGCTTCCTGTTTCAATTCTTGAGGATAAAAGTCCAAACTCCTAATCATAGCACATGAGACCTTTCCTGGACCTTCCTTCATTTCCTTGGATAGGCTTCTTTTACCATCTTAAACTGTTCTCATGGGAGAGTTGAAAACGAATTCCCAGTACAGTCCACTTTCGTCCACTTCCCTCTCAATCTGACCAGTTATATCTGTTTATATTTTTTTTAGTCAGCATGAACTGTTTGGAATTGCACTTCCTGTTATGCTGTCTAATGCCCTCCTGTTACTCTGCTTGGCAAATGCCAACTTATGTGCCAAGAGCCAACATCATAGGATGGAGATAATTTCTATGACCAGATCAAGTATCCTTCTATGCACTTCAATGATTTACTCCACTGTAATGCACTTGAGTCTTATTGTAACCAGAAGTAGGTTGTGAGCACATTTACAGAGTAGACTGATTTATTTTAGAATCTCTTGTATCTCATTTGTGTCCACAGTATAGGCCCTTAGGAAATATTTACAGAACTAATAAATCATTATCTGTTTATAAAGCAGAGAGATTTTGCCAAACAGTATTCCTAAATGTATCCAAAATGTTGTATATTTTCCCATGTATAAATGTATTATTTTCCTGAGAAAATTAGGATATCTAGTTGAGTTAGAAGAAGCAATTCTGTAGACTTTTATTTAGCCCAGTCATTTAAAATATTCACCAGGGAAACTTTTCTAAAGTCTAACTAAAACATGGATAGCTTTTACTATAGGCCAGTTCATTTCTTCATTTCTATTTTCTCAAATTTAACTCAAGTAGATTTTGATAATGCTGCTGTTAAATCAGTTTTAAGGCAGGGTATGGACTAAACTAATAAAGACATGAATCAGGAAGCCATAAAGTTTTCGATGTGAAACAAGAAGCAGGGTGGATATGCCGAAATTCCATATAGATTGCATTCTGTCTTTGTATCATATTTAATAAGTCCATAAATCTTTCTAAATGCTGACAATAATGCTGTTTCAGGCTGGTGGGAATGGCAGTCATTAAATAACTGTGTCATTCAAAAATGTGTTCTAACATGGTTTTTACTATAATTATGAATAGGTCCCAAATCATCAAATTAAGCAGTCTGTAAATCCCTAAGAATTCTAGATGGGATATTAGGTTTACAATTATGGCCCCAACAGTGAACAATATTTTTCAAAGTAAAAACTGCTTGAGGTTGAGAAATGCTTTCTCAGCAGGTAAAATTAGAGTTGGTAATAAAAATAAAATCTGTTTTAAGTGTGTGTGTGTATATATGTATATATATTATGATTAGCATTTATATATAATTTTATAATTGCTAAAAGGGAGACAGTTTTCCTTTGAAAGCAAATAGCATGTATAAAATTTAAAATTTTTCACAGGTACAGTATTATTAATAACAAACTTTTTACTCTCTGATTAAA
This sequence comes from Budorcas taxicolor, assembly GCF_023091745.1. Lineage (NCBI taxonomy): Eukaryota > Metazoa > Chordata > Mammalia > Artiodactyla > Bovidae > Budorcas > Budorcas taxicolor. The sequence continues at coordinate 32,805,320 of NC_068927.1, read as the reverse complement.
GGGGTAATTGAGAAAGCATATCACGTACCAAACTGTATGTTTGATAAACTTAGATATGTGATCTCCTTGAATACCTTTGAAAACCTAAAGATGTGGACCTAATGTTAATTTTTATGAGGGATTTGGAATTAACATGGACCTTGAGAGAATTTGTCATCAACTCAAACAGTAGAAATCCAGTTGTCCTGGATTGGTTGTCTTGTTTATGTTATCAGCCTCAACATTGTTTTTATGTATCATGATTTATGTTTCATCTTATAGTCAATCAAATGAGTTATAATGAAGGTAAAACTAAATGTTTTGAAGAACATTAATGAAGAGATATTATTAGATTATTTCAAGTTGTAATAGCATTTCTATGGTTTATGAGATTAAATTGGATAATATAAAAGAAATTACTTTTTGAAGTGTGAAGTGCTATATAAACACTCAATATTTACCACACAGCCAGTACTTGCTGAGTACCTATTATCTTCCAGATACTATTCTAGGCTCAAAGGTTAGAGTAACAAAGTATACCTTGTTATGAAAGTATACTGTTATGTTATGAAACTCCTATTTTAGATTGGAGAATCAGGATATAGGTAGACAATTAAGTGAATGGGATAATTCTTAGCCTGATGAATGCTATAAAAATATGATGATGTAATAAAAAGCAAGCTGCGGGAACAAGACTAGTGGGAAGCATGGTGTCTCTAGATTGAAAGGTCACCAAGGATCAAGTGTTGGGGAGCCATGACTTAGCCTCTGGGAATAGCATCGCATACAGAAACACACCCGTGCACATGCATACACAAGTATGCACACACACGTACATAATGCAAATTGCACAGAGTGCTCAAATGGCAAGAATAACCTTGAAACTTTCAAGGGACAGAAGGAAGGAGAAGTCAGTTTGACTATATTCTGGTGGAAAAAAAGGAAAATGGAGTGAGACTTTTCTCATTGGAAAGTCAAACAGAGCTAGAGACAAGTTGAACCTCTTAGAGTGAAAGATTTGAAGAGCAGTCAAGGCAGTGAGTTTCAAACTAGCTGGAGAGAAGGACAAATTGGTTTTTCTGTTTTGTCTTAATGTCTAACTCAGTGTTAGGTTGATAATCTTGTAAAATCCAAGAAAAATTAGAATGAGACTAGTATACTGATGGAAAAATAAAATAAAACTGCTAAACACTTGCTCTCATTCATCTAATTGTGGACTAGTAATAAAATGTTCATAGATTAGACATGCTTTGGAAATAGTATTTTTAGCTCTCATTGAGAGGGTTTGGAACAGAATAGTAAGCCAATCATATAAAATATAATATAAATATGTATGTATGTGTGTGTGTATGTATAGTATCACCATTGAACCTTATAGCCTAGGTGATAAGAAATATATTTCCCTTTGGTTCCTGCACAGGATTTGTTATTTTTTTCCCCCAGGGATATCAGAAACCGCTCATATTAAAGTTTGATTTTTGTCTTGTACTTAAATAATAACAAAATGAAACAAAATGTAATGATGAAGAGAAAACAGTGCTTCTACAACATTCCAGAGCTAAATTTTAAATTTAATAACAGATCTAAACATAGACTCCTATATATAAGTTAGTATTTTTAGAATCTGCTCACAATGAATCTATAATATTTGTATGAAAAACCTCTCCTGTTTTTGCCCATCAAATTGTAGAAGAGATTAACTTATACACATAATAAAGAAGATTTTACTTAGAAAAATCCTGAAGTGCAAAGAGGTTAATTCTCCCAAAGTTCTTGCACACAGGATGAGGTAGAACCAAGAACGGGGTGGGTTTGTTTGTTTGGGTCTTGCTCATTATATATAATCCAAATCGTTCATGATGTGAGCTTGATACTAGGTTAAAATAATGTAAGTTAAGTTCTCTCTCTTTATATTTTACTTCATATTTCCTGAATTCACATATTGTTTATGCTGTCAACATGTTGTAAGTACTATATCAAACATATTTCAGTAAGATTTATTAAAGAATCAAGTCATTTTCTAAGAGATGTTAAAATCTACTGAACTTTAATCATGAATTTGGGGGGAAAAAGACACTTAAAAATACAGATTATACTTGAGATCCTCAGATCTGACGGACCCTATTTTACCTTTTACATCAGATGCTAGAACTGTCTACATCTTAATAAAAGTGGGTTTTACAAATGAAATGCTTTAAAGGCTTTAGGAAAAATGCATTGAGTAACAAACATGTGCCATGTTTTGCTTGCATTGGGCTTCTGCCCTGAAAGGATGACATAAATTATGAGAATATGCAGACAAATTATGAAGACACTCTCAATGTGGCTAATAGAATCATTGATATGAATAGCAAGGAAGACAAATGGCACATAGCATATGATAGTCACATATCAGTGCTCACAACCAAATGTCTAATCAATTAAAACCTCCTTTTGTTAAATAGCAATAAATTATACTTCATAAGAGAGCTGAATGATACAAGCAGATTTTTACAACTATAAAATTATAAATAAAATTTTCATATCAAAAGCGGTCTATGTATCTTTTAAATGGTTTATTTGATATTGGGTACACAGGCCTTTTACCCAAATGTGTCCCATGCTCAGCCAAGACCTACACCTTGCCTTTCGGTCCCAGGCTCCTCTCCATTTATGAAGCCCTGTCTGTCAATGACCATTTCTACCTTCTGCCTTAGGAAAAGACTTGTCTCTAATGTACTTTTTATGTTTGTTGTTGTTATTGCTGTCCTTTCTTTTTGCTTGTTCAGTCATTTTTCATTAGATATAAGGAACATAATGAATATGCATTTTTATTATCGAATATTTTGGAAATTTTGTTATGTTCTGGGAATATGCTTCCTGTTCTCAATAAAATCCTAGTTTAGCATCTCACAGACAGATTTCTTAAATATATACAACACTAAAAGGCAGATGTTGTGAATCTACGCATATTCTAAAATAAAATGTTTATCTAATAAAATAAAAATAGATACCGAAAATACCATTGTCTTAGTATCCTAATGATTAAGTGTGAGGGTTTTGTTTAAATCCCAGCTCAGCCATTTAATAACATTGAATAAAACTGTAACTTTGGAAACATTATATAAACCTCTGTTTCATTATTTCCAAAGAAAATATGATAATAGCAGAGATGAAGAAGGTTAAACTCCTACCCTCACTGAAATGGGAGTACTATACACTGACTGCAAAATACTACTGCTGCTTAACGTGTTAATATGTATAAAGCTTTCCAGCTCCACATGTAGCTCACAGTGCCTACTCAGTAAATGTTGTTATTGGCACTACTAGTGGTTGTAGAAGTAGAAACAATAGTAATATATTGCTACTACTACTTCTATTACTTAATACTCTATGATGGCAACATAATAAATGCTGAATAAATGATTATGTAAATCAATAAACAGTTTAAGCTTTGATTTTTTTCAGAAAGGAATAATATATATGATAGTGGAGAAGTAAAATTTGTGTATGAATTCTCATTCCAAAGGATTTGGATCATACAACTTATAGCTACTTAGATGATCAGCTGGTTCAATTTTCTCATCTGTGGAGAAATATACTCAGTTCAAGGGAAACCTAGTATTCTGTCAACAATAGATTGGCAGATTAAGACTCCTTTGGATTTAATTATGTGATGTATCAAACATTCACATGCGTACCAGGATGTATAATATTTTTCTCATAGTGGTGAAAGTGATTACTATATAAACTATAAATACATATGTATGTGTATATTAAACATATAATGAGATTCTGTATAAACTCTGCTAAAAGGTGTAATTGTCATGGAAAGAAAGACAAATATATATCCATTACAATTTGTAAAGTTTGCTTTAAAAATAGAAATAGTAGTAATAAAACATTGTGTTACCACTCTTTGCAACCCCATGGACTGTGTAGCCTACCAGGCTCCTCTGTCCATAGAATTTTCCAGGCAAGGATACTGGAGTGGGTTGCCATTTCCTTCTCCAGGGGATATTCCCAACTCAGGGATCAAACCCGGGTCTCCTGCATTGCAGGCAGATGCTTTACTGTCTGATATACTAGGAAAACATTACATGTTGATTATAAAATCAATGAAATATAGGGAAGTAATCAGTTTCATCGTCATGCTTACATTGTCTATTGTCTCAAACCCACATGCCAGTTTCCTCCAAGGGAGCCCAGGAGTATTGATATGACAGCTGCCTATAGAGATTTTGCAACGTCTTGGTTTTAGTTAATCTCTTTCCATCAGAAACTTCATGACCATTAGAATAATTCCTGATCACTGGAATTACATTTTCTGTTCAAATTTTCTTGATTGTTGGCTTTACATTCTTATGAACAAAGACTTTGCAAAAAAATATAGAAATATTTTTGCTGGTACTAGCAGAGAAGAAAATTCCTGTCTTCTTTTTCTTCTAATTTACAATCCTTGTTAAGAAGAATGTATCAGGCCTTAACTTACCTGACCAGATTCCTTGACTCTCTAATTCTTTCATATATTGATTCCATAAATTCTCATTAAATGCTCTGTGTTTAAGGCACTAGGAATACAGTGGTTAATAAAGTTTCGTACTATTCCTCATGGAATTTATGGTCTAATGGAGGATATAGGCAAGTGTCCAGTCATTGGTGATGAATGAATGTCATCACAGTGGTAGGTGCACTTTGAGAGCATGGAAAAGACACCCAAATCAGACTTGGAAGACTACGGGATGACTCTTAGAGAAAAAACCAAAAACAAAACCATGCCTTTGAAGGTGATAGCTGGAGTAGAAACGAGTAAAGTGAAGGGTATCCCAGGAAGAAGGATCAACATGGGGTAAAGTCAATTAGCAAAAAGAACATGGGGTATTTCATAGAACTGAAAGGAAGAAAGAATGAGACAGGGAAAGCTGTGAGAGGTATGGCTGGGGAGAGAAAGAGGAATTCAATGAAAAAAGACTTAAGACATACTAAGGACTCAGACTGTCAGACATAGACACACACGTATGATGCACACGTACACACACACTCATAGACTCTCTGAGACTGTGTGAACATATAGTGCCTGCCAGCTAATTCGCAGCTATATATACAGAAGCTCAATCATGGATTTCTCGTGACAGGTTTTATAATCATCTCCTCCTCTTCATGCACTGCCTTCATTTGAGATTGAAAACAGTTTTGAAGACTCTTATCTTCCACAATGCTTTCTGGCTAGACCTTTACATGTATTTCAGATGCATTTTTCACATTTAATCTCGAGAGAAACTGGCAAAATGGGGAATCAAGTGAAGACTACAATTATTGCTCATGAACTTTTGATAATATTATCTGCAAAAGTCTGTTCACATTCATATATGAGCACAAGCCTGTCAGAATATAGAGACATATTTTTCTTCCATTTCAAAATTGTACTTTTCAACGTCTATTTCTAAGGTCAGATTAACTATGACAGCACGTTGGAAGGCATACTTGTCTAATGAGTTTGCAGTTCCATGAGTTGGAAGGCCCTTTGTTTCAACAACAATTATTTATGGAGAAATGCTTTCTTAGACAGCACACAGGTGTGTTTGTTAAAAAGAGATATAAAGACAACGTTACTCCAAATTAATCAATTCAGTTTGTATTTCTCTGTGCAACACTAATGGACAAAGCTCTCTGCCAGTGTAGATGTAGAGGATGGTAAGATGCAAACAGGGAGATAGATTTATGTTCATGTCGTGCTTTAGTTTCTAACAGGCATCATAGCTCTCCCCGGCAAAGCCCTGTGTAGTTGTTAGGAAAGGACTTCTCATCCCCATTCAACATACAGGGAAACATCATTTAAAACTGTTACGTATTTTACCAAAGACCAATTGAAAGTAAATTACATAGCCAGGGTTAGAACACCGATCATCTGACTCCCAGTCGAGACCTCTTTTAAATGATCTTGCCCTCTCTCTGGAACATGGTTCTTCCCATCTACTTAACTCATTGCGCAGCTCAATTTTTTTTTTCCCCCACATAATTGTGTGTCACAAAATTTCCCAAATGTGTGTGCCTAAAATATGCTGATTAAGGAAAGGAAACATTGGTTTATAGATTCACCTATATAATATTGTAACTCACTACCCAAACCCAGCAGAAGTAACTTGATCACACTGTACATCATCTTTCAACTTTACTTCAAATCACATGCTCATTGCCTAAGTAGTGTGATGAGGGAACAGTAATATGGGTCATATGCTTCGTTTCCGAGTTACAGAGTATCTCAGTGTAGGAAAGGTCATGACTCACTATTCCTACCACTGCTCAAATACAATTGCTTGATTCTCACTTGTCATAAATATGGATAGACTGTGCTAAAAATGAAATTATACACAAATATAAAGCCTATATGAGGGTTTAATTCATTCTGTAAAAGTTTGAGATTAATAATAATTATACAATAAATTTATAGAACATGGTCTACTTTATGATAAATGCTAAGATTTTTCACCTCTATGAAAAGTATATTGCTAATTTATGTTTCTTCTTTATTCTTGTATATATCTTGTTTATTCTTTATAACTACATTTTCCCTTATCTATTATTTAACTATTTCCATTTCCTTCCTATAATGCATAAATTTTACTTTATTATAGCTCTTTTTGAAGAATAATATATATTTGCAGAGGTAATAAAAATTACAACTATGAAGTTACATTATTTTACACACAGAAAATAGCAATTTCAACATGTCAGCCACTGATTATATTATAGTCTAGTATGCTCGTTCATTGCCTGTATCATTTAAACTATTAAACCTTTTTATACAGCAGTTTTACAGTTTGTAGCAAGAACTATGATGATACTTTTAATTATCAATCAGTTTATTCCGTTATTTTAATTCACCTAAATGTATAATTCAATGAAAGCAGAAGCTATGTACAGTAGTTTGAACAATGCCAATTCTCTGGTGTTGCCCTTCTTTTGAATTGGAATGAAAACTTGACATTTTCCAGTTCTGTAGCCACTGCTAAGTTTTCCAAATTTGCTGACCTATTGAGTGCAGAACTTTAACAGCATCATCTTTTAAGGTTTAAATAGTTCAGCTCCACTAGCTTTGTTCATAGAAATGCTTTCTAAGGCCCACTTGACCTCATACTCCAGGATGTCTGAGTCTAGGTGAGTGACCTGGTGGTTATCTAGGTCATTAAAATCTTTTTTGTATAGTTTCTGTGTATTCTTGCTACCTCTTAATCTCTTCTGCTTCTGTTAGGTCCCTACCGTTTCTGTCCTTTATCATGCCCGTCCTTGCATGAAGTGTCCCTTGATATCTCTAATTTTCTTGAGATCTCTAGTTCCCATTCTGTTGTCTTCTTCTATTTCTTTGTATTGTTCTTTTAAGAAGGCCTTCTTACCTCTCCTTGCTATTCTCTGACTCTGCATTCAGTTATCTTTCCCTTTCTCTCCCGCCTTTTGCTTCTCTTCTTTCCTCAGCTGTTTGTAAAGCCTCCTCAGACAACTACTTTGCCTTCTTCCATTTTTTTCTTGGGATGGTTGTGGTCCATACTTGATCTCTAACTCCATAATACTTTCCTTCCCGTAAGTAAATACGTAAGTTGCTTGCTCAGTTGTCTCTGACTCTTTGTGACCCCATGGACTGTACCCCGCCAAGCTCCTCTAACCATGGAATTTTCCAGGCAAGAATATGGAGTGGGTTGCTATTTCCTTTTCCAGGGGATCTTCCCAAGCCAGGGATGGAACCTACATTTCTTGAGTTTCCTGCATTGGCAGGCAAATTCTTTACCATGTGCACCACTTGGGAAGCCCCTTCCCTCCATTAATTCATTTATTATTTATTGTCCATGCCATCAGTCAAGAGAGCTCACATTCCCATGCAGTATATCCTATCATTGTGATGGTTAATTTTACAAGTCAATTTGACTGGATCACAGATGCCCAGGCATTTGGTCAAACAGTATCTAGGTGTGTCTGTGAAGGTGTTTCTGGGTGAGACTAACATTTGAATCAGTAGACTGAGTAGAGTAGATAGCTCTAACATGGGTGGCCCTCATCTAATTGATTGAAGGCTTGAGTAGAACAAGGAGGATGACACTTTTGCCAGTAAGAGGGAACTCCTACCTGTCTTCTGAGCTGGGATATTGGTCTTTCTCTGCCTTTCTGTTTGAAATGAAACCTTAGCTCTCTTTGTGTCTTGATCCTCCTAAGTTTTGGATAGGAATTTACACTCTCCCGGTTCTCAGGTCTTTGGACTTGGACTGGAATGACAGCTTACTGACTGCAGAGTTTGGGACTTCTTAACTTCCATCATTATCTGAGCTAATTCTGGATAATAAATACCTTCCTATGTAGATATATCATATTTGCTCTATTCCTCTGAAGAACTCAGACTAATACAACTATAAGTGCAAAGACTTCTACACAACTATTAGCCACATGAGTTCAAGGCCAATGACTTATGTGTTAATAAATCATGTGTCAAAGTGTATAGACATTGTTTTTCTTAGAAGTAGTTTGTTGGATTCTTGATCGTTTTTCACTACAGTCTATAGTCTTAAAAGTACTTGTGAGTTTGGTTAAATAAAATCTACAGCAAGTCCAGTGCAAAGGCACTGTAGTAATTGCTGTTTGTGGGCTTGATATAAAAATGTTAAAACAGAATTTCTCCATCCAGACATTTCATAATGTCTTTTAATTTTTTTAGTTTGATAATTTTAGCTTTATTAATATGCTCTAACAGAGGATGTAATCACAGGTCACTTCCTTTTTCATTGAACATTACAAGAATAAGTTTACCCATTTTTTGTAGCCTAGTTATTTTATGGTTGTATAATATTCCACTGAGTCAGTGTATCATAATTGAATCAACCATTTCTAAATATTTGTTTTGTTCTAGCTCCTAACTATTAGGAACAAAAATTTCTCTAAATTTTTTACCTTGATATTTCATTGTAAGGTCATAAATGATGTGAATGCTAAAATTTGTGAGGTAATGCAAAAGCATTTCTTAAAATGATTTTGCCATTTTATATTTTTTCATCCAACAATATTATCAGATTTCCACTCTTTACTGACCTAATGAGTGTGAAATTGATTGTAAGTTGCATTTTTTAATACCTGTTAGATAGTTAGAATAGGAAAAATGAGTCCAAAATAGTGGTGGCTAAAAGACAAAGAAAGGAAAAAGCCCGCAAAAATAGAAAAAAGGAATGTCCAAGGACCAGAGTGAGAGGCACAGGTGAAACACACAGCTCTTCTGGCTAGCCCAGTTTACATAAAGCAGGCTCAGGGGGAGGACAGAAAACATAAAAAGAGGAGCCCAAGTTGAGTTATGTGAATTACTAAGGTAATCCTTTTACTTCCTAGAGACAATATGAGTATTCTTCTATATGTTATTCTAAGGGTTTTAGGAGTTTAGATTTATGTTTAATTTCTTATTCCATTGTTGTGTGTGTGTGTCTGTGACATAGTGGTCTAGTTTAATTTTAAAATATGTATAGCCTGTTCTCTCAACATTTTATTAAGTGGTATCATCTTTCTCCAGTGATCATTGTACTACATCTATTGACTTGCTAAGTTTACATATCCCCTAAATAATTGTCTATAGTATCTGTTGTCTGGCTTTGGTCACTTTATCAATCCTTGTGTCAATACTGTACAATAACCTCTACTTCTGTGTTTATGCTTTTCATATAAAATTGTTAACTACTTGTCAAACTCCTCAAAAAATCCCCTACATTGAACTTAATTGCATTAAACCTATGATCAACTTGGTCACACTTCCCATTGGTATATTTAATCTATCTGTGAATATGTATATCTCTTTCTTTAGAGATTTTCTTTATCCTGGTATCAACAGTGCCTAAAACTATGACTGAAACGTTGATATGTGCACGTAAATATGGCTAAATGGAAATATACAAATGTAAGTCTAATGGAAATATTTGCATGTAGACATTAATATTTGCATGTAGGTATGTCTAAATGGAAAATATTAATGGCATTAGGACTGATGTTACCTAAAGAAAGAAATAAGTTAAACCATTAGCTGATTTTAAAATTCTCTTTGCAACATTCCATCAAAGGTTTGTCTTGTCTCTATTTGGCACTGCCATTGAGAGGGCACTTACTACCTGCTGAGAAGGTTTCTGAAGAATGAATGTTTTTTTTGTTGTTGTTTTTTAAATCAGTTTCTCAGCTTGTTCTAAAATTTCCCATTCAGCTTGACTTATTTATAAAATTTCACATATTTCCTTTTATATTTTCATTTAACTAGCTCAGCTTTTCTTTTTAGTTGCCATTCCCTTAACCTCTTCTTACTGATCACAGATTTGTTCTTTCTTCTTTGTAATTTATAGAATCCTCTTACTTGAAACAGAAGCACCATTTATCAAAGGTTTCAGCGTAAGTCCACGTGTTGAGCTTCGTCCTTTGTATTTTCTCCCTCACCATTCATTGAGATATTGAGATCATCTTCTAAGCCCGTCTATGTTTCATCTTCCAAATTTTATGATATACACAGCCATGCTACAAACCCATCAAAGCCTTCGTCATTCCCCATTTATATGACTCTGTAGGAAACAGTTGCTGTCATTTATTAATATTTAAATAAGCCATTCTTTTATATTTTAATGCTATAACGCTCTCTACTTTGTCTTTCCTTTTCCCTGGTAATGAAATTACTTCGAATTTCTCCCCATATACATGTGAAAAACTAAGGCTATGGCTTATGATCTCACCTATGCCATAGGGGACTTTTCCAAGGCTATTGACAATTTTAATTAATCAAATGGGTGAGGATGGAGTCTGCCTTTGAATCCCAGCTTCCCTCACTCTAGAAAAAAAAAATTGTAGAATCATAATTTCATAGCTTTTAAATAAATTTAGGAGATGAAGAACTTGAGATCAGAGGAAGCCAATTCATATCCTGCTATTGCTTCATTTGCTTTAGAAAGTATTTCAACTTATTAAAGGAATGAATGTCTTGAGTAAGGCCAGGAGTAGCTCTCCTGAGACATTCTGTATTTTCCATCCTTGTAACTTTGCTGAGTCCAGTACAGATGTGCAATATATTTTCATCAAACACATTTACTGCTAGAAGGTATTTTAGAAACAGGACTACCTGTCAGGTCTGATATTTCTTTTAGAAGAATTATAAATATAAAAAAAAATGAAATTGGCAAATAAAAAGGCTCCATGATTTTTATTGCAGATGATTTTTAATAAAAAGGGAAATTACTGCATGAGAGGATCCAGCTCTATTAGCATGCATTGAAACATTTTCCAATATTAGCACTGCATCCCATTGTGACCTGCCACTGGTTCTGATCTCAGGCAGCAAGCTGAGACTTCTGCCTTTGCTCAGCTAAGCCTTATGAACACACTCTCTCTCTCTCACTCCTTCTCTCCCTCTCTCTCACCCTCCCTCTGCCCTGCTCTGTTTCACATCTAAGTCCTGGACCCAATCTGTAATTTGCCCAGTGCAGCAGCCATTCTCATTCCCTTCCCAATAATTATACCAAGGACAGAAAATGCCCCTAAATTAATCCATCACACTGGCACAGATTCTAATGAGTGGGAAATGCCAAAAATGATCCATTATCACCGCAACTGGAAAATCATAATATCATAGTTCAGCTTGAGCATCCAGTAAAGGAAATCTCTGAAGCATACAGTGAAGGCTGGATGTGGAAAGCAATCTCTGGTCCTGGAGCTGCCTCGGTGGGACACTAACTGATTCATATGTCCACACAGCTATGCCCATCCACATGTACAGACATTACCCCAGAGTACCCTTGTGTGCGCATCCTGGGTTTTGAAAAACTAGATTATTCTTCCCCAGTTGAGTTTTAAAAGGTCATTTGACCAAAATGCAATGCCACAGTGCCCTCCAGTGGCATAACATATTTAGAATAATTATTTCTTGGTGGCAGGGTTCTTGCTTCAAAACCAATAAAATGTTTTTAAGAGAAGGTAAAAGATATGAACAACGGCAGCAACAAGATCTTTCTGCACCTACCCTCATTTTTTAAAACTGCTCTCCTTTCTGCATTGTCTGATCTCACTTTTCTCTGCATCCTTAATGTCCAATAGTTCTGTATTCCTTTATTCACCTTGCAAAGGCGGCAGACCAGCCACTCCAAGGTCTGTATTGTTAGTGTAGTAGTTGGATGAGTCAGGGAAACCATTTTCTCCACTTCTCCTACCGAATGGAGAAGGTAATATGAGCAAAGTGTCCAAGGAAAGATGACCTAACCCATCGGCCTCTGGTGAATTTATACTTTGTGTATAACTAAATTTCAGGAATATTCCTATCAGTTCTGAGTTTTACTGTGGGCTGCACATAGTAAAATGCAAATATCCTTAAATCATTACTTTTATTAATCAGTTTAGCAATTATACATTAATAATTTTAAAATTTTTATTTCATCATATTTTATGTATTTTCCCCCCAATAACCAGGTCTCACAGATTCCATTATGAAAAGTATGGTGACAAGTTCAAGCATGACATTTGGGTTGTAAGAGTTAGGTGTACCATTTTTCTTTATTTGAATTTTAAACCATTGTGTAATTCCAATTAATAAATGGAAGAATCACATATCACTTATCAAGAATCACTTGATAAGTGGAAGAATCACTTATCCAGAAATTATTATCAAAAAGAAAAGTCTGAATGTCATGGTTGAATGGTAGCAATGAAATAAAATAAGTTGGGTTGGTAAATCTTTTGTATGTATAATATATACTCATGTAACCTGTTTTGTGAAACAAAAGAAAAAATAAAAATAATAATACCGCAGGAGAAGGCAATGGCAACCCACTCTAGTACTCTTGCCTGGAAAATCCTATGGGCGGAGGAAGCTGGTAAGCTGCAGTCCATGGGGTCGCGAATAGTCGGTCCCGACTCAGTGACTTCACCTTCACTTTTCACTTTCATGCGTTGGAGAAGGAAATGGCAACCCACTCCAGTGTTCTTGCCTGGAGAATCCCAGGGGCAGGGGAGCCTTGTGGGTTGCCATCTATGGGGTCGCACAGAGGCAGACACGACTGAAGCGACTTAGCAACATCAGCAGCAGTGACCACAGAAGTGAAATTCATGAGAACTGAGTATGACTAAATAGAATACAGAACTCAGGTAGAGATGAAGGCTGTTTGCAATATCCCCATATACCGAGTCATGAAGCTCTCAACCTATGAGAATCATATTTAAAAAAATAGCATGCAAATATTTAAGTAATATTTAAGTAGATATTACTCTTAGCCCTTATTTTCTCAGCTATTCTTCCAACAAAAAAAGGAAAGAGTTATTTTTATTCATGAGGTTAGAAAAGGAGGAAGTTATACAGTGTGGTTACCTTTGAGCTGGGTTATGAAGACAGCCACCTTAAGTAGCATTTTCAGCCACCTTAAGTAGCCACCTTAAAGCTTCAGCCATTAGACAAACCAACTACAGAAGTCCAAGCTCTGAGACATTTTGTCCATGAGTTCCTGTATGACCATGAATGCTGTTTATTTAATCAGTCTGGGACTCTTCCTGCATAAAATAAGACTACTTAAGAATACCTATATCATAAGGTCATTAAAATAATTCAAGGATACAATATCTGTAATTGTATAAACATAAGAAAAAACCTAGTGTATATCTAAGGCAATGTGCCCAGCATAGTAAATAACCAGCCAGTTTAATTTAAATTTAATTTTTCTTCTTTATCAACTGTTTCAGACTACAGAAAATGTGTAAGCAATCCATATACATTGTGAACCTGGTTAAGTAGTTTCCATAATGCTTCAATCACAGGAAAAAATCCGCAGTTCAGTTTTGTTAGATCCAGGTCAGAGAAAAATTTGAGTAGTGAAGAATTACTGGTTTAAAATGACCCTGATTTCCACAAATTAATGATCTCATAGTTTACTTGGGTCTCAGTGCTGTCATCTTAAAAATGGGAGAAATAAATTTTAGGTCATTTCAGTTAGTAAAATATTCAATATATTAATTTAACATATACTAAAATATGTTAACATATATTAATACTATAATGTAGCAAAAATCTCTCACATTACAAAGAAAGAATTAGCTCAGAGTACAGTATTATGCTAAATAGGCAGATGTAAGATCTTGAAAATCTCATTTTTCCCCTCCATGAAGCCTGTAATTATAGTTACAGTAAGGTATGACCAGAAATCTTAAAAGGTACATATTATATGTGACAGATTCTCTTAATTTTATAAATAAACAGACAATGATTGATGGTCATGGGGAAGCTCCCTGGGTTTTAAAGAGATGTTTGGTCACAGATTTTGCTTAATTATATTCTCTAAGCATGACGGTGTGGCACCTATACAGTCTTCCCTTATTCTCCAGCAGTGGGCAATAGCAGATCTGAGAGAAGTGTGTTCACATACCACGCCAGGCACTGCAGCACTGGTTTCCCTCAGATCTCTTTAAATGCATCTCCCAACACTTCTGTCTGTGGCCCTATAGCCCAGCCACATCTCACACTTTATCTCTGTCTGATCTTGACAGGTCATTTAATGTCTCAAGTCATTGCTCTTCCTGTCCTGTCACCCACACTGCCATGCTCTGTTCATACCCAGAAACATCCTGTTATTTGTAGCACTCGTCCTAACTCTGATGTTGACTTTTCAAATCTCCTTCTTCAGAATTGATTGCTCCTTCCCTTGCCTGCTTAGAGCATTGGTGTTTTTTGCTAATAGTTATTTTGTTTGGACTTAATACAAATGACTGTATCCGTCCATGCATCTATCCATCATCCCAATCTATGAAATGCATGATTGACAGTAGGTGAGAGAACAGTCTAAGGGTTAGGAATTTGATTTCAGAGAAATGCATCATGTGCTCCTTCTCTTCCACTATATATATATATATATACACATACACACACACTCTGATGCTGGGAGGGATTGGGGGCAGGAGGAGAAGGGGAAGACCGAGGATGAGACGGTTGGATGGCATCATGGACTCGATGGACGTGAGTCTGAGTGAACTCCGGGAGACGGTGATGGACAGAGAGGTCTGGCGTGCTGCGATTCATGGGGTTGCAAACAGTTGGACACGACTGAGCAACTGAACTGAACTGAACTGAATGCTATACATAAATTCATGTCTAATATTTATAACATATGTATATAGATCTCCCCAACACAGTGATTGAGCCTGGGTCTCCTGCTTTGCAGATTCTTTACCATCTGAACCACAAGAGAAGCCCATGTAATATTATATACATATATATTTAATATACATACACACACACATATATATATATATATATAGTTAATGCTCAAGTTATTTTGGAGTCCTTTCTCTCATTCATACTCAATATCCACTCTATTAGAAAATCATATTGGCTCTTCTAACAAACATCAAGAATATTACCACTATGCTCTACCCCCAGGATTTCCATGTTGATCTGAACCACTGTAATTCTTTACGTGTGCTGCTGAATTTGCTTTTCTGGGTGGAGTCCTTGCTTCAGCCTTTGTCTTCCTTAACATGTGCTGTGCTGCTGTGTTCTGTGCTTAACTGCTCAGTTGTGTCTGACTAATTGTGACCCCATGGACTGTACCCCACCAGGCTCCTCTGACCATGGGATTCTCTAGGCAATACTGGAGTGAGTTGCCATTTCCTTCTCCTGGGGATCTTCCCAACCCAGGGGTTGAACCCAAGTCTCCTGTATTGCAGGAAGATTCTTTACTGTCTGAGCCACCAGGGAAACCCCATACATACTAGGTATTTTAACTTAAAAATATATTCGTAAAAGCATCACAAAAATCAGTAAATGTATCTACCACCCTCAGAAGTTTCCACTTGGTATTCTCCTCTTTCCTTTCTTCCTTTTCCAACCAATCACTGAATTGACTTACATCCTCAGATCAGTTTGCGTTTTGTAATATTCCGTGCAAGTTGAATCATACAGTGGGTGATTTTGTATTCAAGTCTTCACATGAAAACATGCCATTGTTTCACTGAGTAAATAACAGAGTAAGTGGAGAGGCTAAATATTAGGGTTGTGTACGTACAGCTTTTTGAGAACAACTAAAAAGTTTCTAAGTTGGTTCTGTTGTTTGTCATGCCCACTGGTAGGGTTTGAAGGCTCCAGTTGCTCAGTATCCTATGTAGCATTTGGTGTGGCTAATCTTTCCAATTTTAGTCATTCTGCTCTGCGTGAAGTTGTATTTCACTGTAGCTTAAATTTGCATTGCTATAATGATTAAGGAACATAATTTTATGTGTTTATTTGACATTTGTGTATCTTATTTGGAGAAACCTCTTTTCAAATACTTGCCATTTTATTATTTTCATGTTGTTGAATTTTGAGTTTTGCATATTTTTGCTTTCCTCGTGGCTTAGATGGTAAAGAATCTGCCTACAATGCAGGAGACCTAGGTTTGATCCCTGGGTTGAGAGGATCCCCTGGAGAAGAAAAACGCTACCCACTCCAGTATTCTTGCCTGGAGAATTCCATTGACAGAGGAGCCTAGAGGGCTACAATACATGGGGTTACAAAGAGTTGGACACAACTGAGCGACTAACACTTTTTTACATATTTTGCATTCAATTCCTTTATCAGATATGCACTTTCCTTAGTTATTCTCCCAGTCTGTTGTCTTCTTATTTTCCTAATAGTGTTTAGAAGATAAGCTGCCCAATTTCCCAATTTCTTGTTTTAAGAGCCGTGCTTTTGGCATCACGTAAAACCAAAGTCCTAGAGATATATCCTATTTTTTTTAATCACAGTATATTTCTGTAAATCTAGGCTTTCTTTAATTTCTCTTATTTTTTTTAATTTCAGTAATTGCTTATATCCTATAAACTTCCTAAACTCACTTATTTTCCTACTTACATACTATAGATTTCATTAGTTTTTTCACAATCAGGTTTTCAGTGAATACTGGCAGTTTTAATTCTGTTTTTTTTTTTAAATTTCTTAATTGGTAGAAAATTGCTTTACAGTGTTTTGTTGGTTTCTGCTGAACAACAATGCAAATACTAGTTATCCCCTCCCTCTTGAGTCTCCCTCCTGTCTCCCATCCCACTCTCCTATGTCATTGCAGAGAGTTTTAATTCTTTCTTTAAATTAATTATATGTATTTATTTATGCTGTGCTGGGTCTTTGTTGCTGTGAGGCTTTCTCTAGTTACAGGGAGCAGGGGCTACTCTCTACTTGCAGCGTGCAGGCTTCTCATTGTGGTGGCAGCTCTTGTTGCAGAGCATGGGCTCTAGGGCACACAAGCTTAGTAGCTGCAGTTCCCGGGCTTCAGAGCACAGGTTCAATAGTTGTGGTACACAAGCTTAGTTGCTCCACAGCATGTGGGATCTTCCCAGACCAGGGATCAAGCACATGTCTCCTGCACTGGCAGGTGGATTCTTTACCACTGAGCCACCAGGGAAGTGCAGGAGTTTAAATTCTTATTAATTTAATATTAACACTTTCCATTCTCAATCTTTTTTATTTACTGCACTGAGTAGAAACTCGAGATCAATGTTGAATAGAATGGATAACATTTTTATCTTGTTCCTGATTTTGTTGTTGTTGTTGTTCAGTTGCTCAGTCATGTCTGACTCTTTCCGACCCCATGGACTGCACCACACCAGGCTTCCCTGTCCTTCATCATCTCCTGGGGCTTGCTCAAACTCAGGTCCATTGAGTCAGTGTTGATCTCCAAACATCTCATCCGCTGTCATCCCCTTCTCCTCCTGCCTTCAATCTATCCCAGCATCAGGGTCTTTTCTAATGAGTCAGCTCTCTGCATCAGGTGACCAAAGTATTGGAGTTTCAACTTCAGTATCAGTTCTTCCAATGAATATTCAGAGTTGATTTCCTTTAGGATTGATTGGTTTGATTTCCTTGAGGTCCAAGTGACTCTCAAGAGTCACCACAGTTCTCCAACACCACAGTTTAGAAGCATCAATTCTTCAGCCTGCAGCTTTCTTAATAGTCCAACTCTCACATCCATACATGACTAGTGGAAAAACCATAACCTTGAATAGATGGACCTTTGTTGGCAAAGTAATGTCTCTGCTTTCTAATATGCTGTCTAGGTTTTTCATGGCTTTTCTTCCAAGGAGCAAGTGTCTTTTAATTTTGTGGCTGCAGTACCCATCTGCAGTGATTTTGGATTCCAAGAAAATAAAGCCTGTCACTGTTTCCATTGTTTCCCCATCTATTTGCCCTGAAATAGTGGCACTGGATGCCATGGTCTTCGTTTTTTGAATGTTGAGTTTTAAGCCAGCTTTTTCACTCTCCTCTCTCACCTTCATTAAGAGGCTCTGTAGCTCCTCTTTACTTTCTGTCATAAGGGTGGTGTCACCTGCATATCTGAACTTATTCATATTTCTCATGGCAATTAGAGGAAGATAATGAAATTGTTATTTTTACAAACTAAGTAATTTAAGTATTCAATTCAGTCTCTCAGTCAGGTCTGACTCTTTGAGACCCCATGAACCACAGCACTCCAGGCCTCCCTGTCCATCGCTAACTCCTGGAGCCCACCTAAACCCATGTCCATTGAGACAATGATGCCATCCAACCATCTTATCCACTATCATCCCCTTCTCCTCCTGCCTCCATCTTTCCCAGCATAAGGGTCTTTTCAAATGAGTCAGCGCTTCGCATCACATGGCCAAATTATTGGAGTTTCAGCTTCAGCATCAGTCCTTCCAGTGAACACCCAGGACTGATTTCCTTTATGATGGACTGGTTGGATCTCCTTGCAGTTTAAGGGACTCTCAAGAGTCTTCTCCAGCACCACAGTTCAAAAGCATCAATTCTTTTCTGCTCAGCTTTCTTTATAGTCCAACACTCACATCCATACATGACCACAGGACAAACCATAGCCCTGACTAGACAGACCTTTGTTACAAAGTAATGTCTCTGCTTTTCAATATGCTGTCCAGGTAGGTCATAACTTTCCTTCCAAGGAGTAAGCATCTTTTAATTTCATGGCTGCAATCACCATCTGCAGTGATTTTGGAGCCCAGAAAAATAAAGTCAGCCACTGTTTCCACCATTTCCCCATCTATTTGCCATGAAGTGATGGGACTGGATGCCATGATCTTCGTTTTCTGAATGTTGAGCTTTAAGTCAACTTTTTCACTTGCTCTGTCACTTTCACCAAGAGGCTTTTTAGTTCCTCTTCACTTTCTGCCATAAGCGTGGTGTCATCTGCATATCTGAGGTTATTGATATTTCTCCCAGAAATCTTGATCCCAGCTTGCGCTTTTCCAGCCCAGCATTTCTCATGACGTACTCTGCATAAAAGTTAAATAAGCAGGGTGACAACATACAGCCTTGACATACTCCTTTTCCTATTTGGAACCATTCTGTTGTTCCATGTCCAGTTCTAACTTGCTTCCTGACCTGCACACAGCTCTCTCAAGAGGCAGGGCAGGTGGTCTGGTATTCCCATCTCTCAGAATTTTCCACAGTTTACTGTGATCCACATAGTCAAAGGCTTTGGCATAGTCAATAAAGCAGAAATAGATGTTTTTCTGGAACTCTCTTGTTTTATCAATGATCTATCAGATGTTGTCAATTTGATCTCTGGTTCCTCTGCCTTTTCTAAAACCAGCTTAAACATCTGGAAGTTCACCATTCACGTATTTCTGAAGCCTGACTTGGAGAATTTTAAGCATTTCTTTACTAGCGTGTGAGATGAGTGCAATTGAGATGAATGCAATTTAAGTTATTTAATAATTTTTAAAATACCCTAAAAAGTAAAATAATTTAGTTTTAAGAATAATGTCACTTACAAATTACCTTTATGATAACGTTTTAAGAAGTTCATTTCTATTCCTAATTTTCTGAGAGGCTTTTTGTTTTTTTTCTAGAGATTAATGTTGGATTTTGTCAACTTTTTTATGTATCTATTAAGATATTCATTTATTATTATTTTAATTATTAATGAATTAAAATGATGGATTACACTATTAATTTCCAAAGCACAACTCATCTTTGCATTTCAATTGATCATTATGCATTCATCTTTTATAGATGATTGGATCCAATGTTCTTGTAATGAATTTGTTTTGTTTTAGTATCAGTGTAATTTCAAATGAATTGGGAAAATGTCACTTTGTTTAGATATCTGAAAGAGTTTGTATAAAGTTGATATCTTCTCCTTAAATGTTTTTACATGTAGTTATCATTTCAATGGTCCTCATTCCTGTTCATAGATTTTGCCTTCATCTGATATTTTCCTTCTATGTGAATGACTTTTTAAAAAACGTTTGTAATATAGGTCTGCCAGTAATGAATACTTATATTTATCTGAAAAAGTCTTTATATTGCTCACCTTTAGGAATTATATTAATATTTCAACTGGGTATAGAATTTTAGTTTATTTTTCTTTATTTCAAGATTAAAATATGTTCTACTGTATCCTCATTTGAATTTTTTTCTAGTGAGAAATTGGCTAATCAATTGTTATCTTTATCTTTTTCTCTCTGTGCCTAATTATATCTGGATGTTTACAATTTTTTAATTTTCGTTGGCTTCCAGAAACTTGAAAACTATGTGTCAATATAACATTTTATAACATTTCTCTCTTGGGTTTTACTGTGCTTCTTGGATTCATTGCATTCTGCATTTTATCAAATTTGGAAACTGTAGGCTTTTTTGTTTTCTTGTCTTCCATATCCCTTTTCCATTTTAGTGGAACGCTTCACAGATACATTGGGTCTCCTGAATTTTTGCCATAGCTCACTGATGCTTGGTCCAAGTTTGTCAATTCGCTGAACTAGTGCAGTAGCAGGGCTCATCTGATTTGTTTTCCATTTTTCAGTAATCACTATTTGTCATTGTATTGTGTCTAGTGTTGTAAAGTTTTTTGTTTTATGTATTATGATGATTTGAATAATACGATTATCTAGATTTTGGGGGCAGTGGAAGGTAAACATGATCCCTTTTCTACCATATTGGTGCCAAATGCTAGGAGTATCCTTAGATAAGAAAGGAGTCAAACATTTGTCTAATCAAAATTCAGCAATGACTCACTTTCCTTATAGACAAAGTCAAGTTTGTACTAATGGCCTATCAAGCCTGTAGTCTTCCCCTAGATTACCTCCCTGATCTTATTTCTTCCTATTCCTAACTTTGGTGCAGCTACATTGATCTTTCTTATGTCACTCTAACATTTCAGTCACACTGTATTTTTAGGTCTTCACACTAGGTAATAGCTCTATGTGGATGTTATATCCTTCCTCCTCTCCAACCTGCTTGGCTCATACAACTCCATGAAAAGTTTTCTCATGTGTCACTTCTCTGTGAGGCTTATCTTCACACCATCTTATTTAAAATTGCAAACTCCTTCTCTCTTGTTTTTCTGATTCATATTACCCCAGCTCTACATTTATTTCTTCCATAATACTTATCACATTGCAACCCATTAATTTTGAAATTAAAAGATGCGTACTCCTTGGAAGAAAAGTTATGACCAACCTAGATAGCATATTCAAAAGCAGAGACATTACTTTGCCAACTAAGGTCCGTCTAGTCAAGGCTATGGTTTTTCCAGTGGTCATGTATGGATGTGAGAGTTGGACTGTGAAGAAGGCTGAGCACCGAAGAATTGATGCTTTTGGAGTGTGGTGTTGGAGAAGACTCTTGAGAGTCCCTTGGACTGCAAGGAGATCCAACCAGTCCATTCTGAAGGAGATCGGCCCTGGGATTTCTTTGGAAGGAATGATGCTAAAGTTGAAACTCCAGTACTTTGGCCATGTCACGCGAAGAGTTGACTCATTGGAAAAGACTCTGATGCTGGGAGGGATTGGGGCCAGGAGGAGAAGGGGACGACAGAGGATGAGATGGCTGGATGGCATCATGGACTCGATGAACGTGAGTCTGAGTGAACTCCGGGAGTTGGTGATGGACAGGGAGGCCTGGCATGCTGCAATTCATGGGGTCGCAAAGAGTCAGACATGACTGAGCGACTGAACTGAACTGAACGCATTAATTAAAAACAATAATGATTTAGTGATTTCTTATCTTCACTCTCATGACCACTGTACTCTTGCCAGAAGGTAGGTTCTACCAGGGCAGGATTCTGGTTTTGTTTTTTGTTTTTTTGTCTCTATAATGAAGACATTTGTTGCAGCTTCTTAATAAATATTTACTGATTAAATTAATAAAATCTACAATTTAATGGAGCCATCGCTGTTTATTACAAATGCAGAATACTATCTTAACCACTGCTAGCAAAGGCTTACAACACAGTGTAGGAAACTGAAAACTCAACCAAAAATAAGATTATAGTGTAGGGCATTTGTAAATTCTATTCCACAAGTAGGATGTGTTTTTTTTCTCCTTTTCTTTTTTTTTTTTTTTTCGAGAATCGTAATGTTTCCCCTCAGGAATGGTGATTTGTATGCATTAAGTGCCTATAGGACCTTCAGTTCAGTTGCTCAGGCATGTCTGACTCTTGGGGACTCCGTGGAATCCAGCACACCAGGCCTCCCTGTCCATCACCAACTCCCAGTTTATTCAAACTCATTTCCATTGAGTTGGTCAGGTCATCCAACCATCTCACCCTCTGTCATCCCCTTCTCTTCCTGCCTTCAATCTTTCCTAGCATCAGGATCTTTTCAAATGAGTCAGCTCTTTGCACCAAGTGGCCAAAGTAATGGAGTTTCAGCTTCAGCATCAGTCCTTCCAATGAACATTCAGGACTGATTTACTTTAGAATGGACTGATTGGATCTCCTTGCAGGCCAAGGGACTCTCAAGAGTCTTCTCCAACACCCCAGTTCAAAAGCATCAATTCTTCAGCACTCAGCTTTCCTTATAGTCCAATTCTCACATCCATACATGACTACTGGAAAAACCATAGCCTTGACTAGACAGATCTTTGTTGGCAAAGTAATATCTCTGCTTTTTAATACGCTGTCTAGCTTGGTCATAACTTCTTTTCTTCCAGGGAGCAAGCATCTTTTAATTTCATGGCTGAAGTCACCATCTGCAGTGATTTTGGAGCCAAAGAAAATAAAGTCTGCCACTGTTTCCACTGTTCCTCCATCTATTTGCCATGAAGTGATCGGATCGGATGCCATGATCTTTGTTTTCTGAATGTTGTTGAGTTTTAAGCCAACTTTTTCATGCTCCTCTTTCACTTTCATCAAGAAGCTCTCTAGTTCTTTTCTTTGTGCCACAAGGATGGTGTCATCTGCATATCTGAGGTTAGTGATATTTCTCCTGGCAATCTTGATTCCAGCTTGTGCTTCATCCAGCCCACGGGGGTGGGCTTTCTCATGTTGTACTCTGCATATAAGTTAAATGAGCAGGGTGACAATATACAGCCTTGACATAGTCCTTTTCCTATTTGGAATCAGTCCGTTGTTCCACGTCCAGTTCTAACTATTCCTTCCTGACCTGCATACAGATTTCTCAAGAGCAGGTCAGGTGGTCTGGTATTTCCATCTCTTGAAGAATTTTCCACAGTTTATTGTGATCCACACAGTCAAAGGCTTTGGCATAGTCAATAAAGCAGAAATAGATGTTTTTCTGGAACTCTCTTTCTTTTTCCATGATCCAGTGGATGTTGGCAATTTGATCTCTGGTTCCTCCGCCTTCTCTAAAACCAGCTTGAACATTTGGAAGTTCATGGTTCACTTATTGTTGAAGCCTGACTTGGAGAATTTTGAGCATTACTTTATTAGCGTGTGAGATGAGTGCAATTGTGTGGTAGTTTGAGCATTCTTTGGCATTGTCTTTCTTTGAGATTGGAATGAAAACTGACCTTTTCCAGTCCTATGGCCACTGCTGAGTTTTCCAAATTTGCTGGCATATTGAATGCAGCACTTTCACAGCATCATTTTGAGAATTTGAAATAGTCCAACTGGAATTCCATCACCTCTACTAGCTTTGTTCATAGTAATGCTTTCTTAAAAAAGGAAAGATAAACACATTTGAATGCAGAGTTGCAAAGAATAGCAAGGAGAGATAAGAAAGCCTTCCTCAATTCATAAGACCTTAATGTATTTATTTTATCCCAATATCTTATAGTCTTTTTTTTTTTTTTAGTTCTACCAGTTTATTAATACTAACCTGTTATCCTCCACCCTCATGCACACATGCTCAGTCATGTGAAACCATGGACTGCAGCCCGCTAGGCTCCTCTGCCCATGGGATTCTGCAGGCAAGAATACTGGAGTGGGTTGCCATTTCCTTCTCCAGTGCTCTTATAAGAGTCTTTTTGCATTTTATGATTTCCATTCATTTATGAAGTATCTTAGAGGAAGAGAGAAGTACATAAGTATAAAATCTGATTGTCAGGAGTGGAATTGGTGTGAGTAGGGATTTAAGCCCTGAGCATTAAGTTCCAGGTATAATTAAGAATAAGTGGTTGAGGGAAGTTTATAGCTATACAATCCTCCCTCAAGAAACAACAACAAAAAATCAGACAGACAACCTAACTTTACACCTAAAGCAACTGGAAAAAGAAGAAATAGAAAACCCCAAAATTAGTAGAAGGAAGGAAATCATAAAGATCCAAACAGAAAAAAATAAAAAAGAAAGAAAGAATAGTAAAGATTAATAAAATGAAAACCTGTTTCTTTGACAAGAAACAAAATTGGCAGACCCTTAGCCAGACTCATCAAGAAAAAAAGAGAGAAGAATCAAATCAATGAAATTAGAAATGAAAAAGGAGAGGTTGCAACAAATAATGCAGAAATACAAAGGGTTATAAGAAATTATTGACTGTGCCAAAGCCTTTGACTGTGTGGATCACAATAAACTGGAAGATTCTGAGAGAGATGAGAATACCAGACCACCTGACCTGCCTCTTGAGAAATCTGTATGCAGGTCAGGAAGCAACAGTTAGAACTGGACATGGAAAAACAGACTGGTTCCAAATAGGAATAGGAGTACCTCAAGGCTGTATATTGTCACCCTGCTTATTTAACTTATATGCAGAGTACATCGTGAGAAATGCTGCACTGGAAGAAACACAAGCTGGAATCAAGATTGACAGGAGAAATATCAATAACATCAGATGTGCAGATGACACCACCCTTATGGCAGAAGGTGAAGAGGAACTAAAAAGCCTCTTGATGAAAGTGAAAGAGGATAGTGAAAAAGTTGGCTTAAATCTCAACATTCAGAAAACGAAGATCATGGCATCTGGTCCCATCACTTCATGGGAGAGATGGGGAAACAGTGGAAACAGTGTCAGACTTTATTTTGGGGGGCTCCAAAATCACTGCAGATGGTGACTGCAGCCATGAAATTAAAAGATGCTTACTCCTTGGAAGGAAAGTTATGACCAACCTAGATAGCATATTCAAAAGCAGAGACATTACTTTGCCAGGTAAGGTCCATCTAGTGAAGGCTATGGTTTGTCCTGTGGTCATGTATGGATGTGAGAGTTGGACTGTGAAGAAGGCTGAGCGCCGAAGAATTGATGCTTTTGAACTGTGGTGTTGGAGAAGACTCTTGAGAGTCCCTTGAACTGCAAGGGGATCCAACCAGTCCATACTGAAGATCAGCCCTGGAATTTCTTTGGAAGGAATGATGCTAAAGCTGAACCTCCAGTACTTTGGCCACCTCATGTGAAGAGTTGACTCATTGGAAAAGACTTTGATGCTGGGAGGGATTGGGGCCAGGAGGAGAAGGGGACGATAGAGGATGAGATGGCTGGATGGCATCACTGACTCAATAGACGTGAGTCTGAGTGAGCTCCGGGAGTTGGTGAAGGACAGGGAGGCCTGGTGTGCTGCGATTTGATTCATGGGGTCGCAAAGAGTCAGACACGACTGAGCAACTGAACTGGACTGATATGGCAATAAAATAGATAACCTGGAAGAAATGTACAGATTCTTTGAAAAGTTCAATCTTCCAAGACTGAACCAGGAAGAAATAGAAATTATGAGCAACCCAATTACAAGCACTAAAATTGAAGCTGTGATCAAAAATCTCCCAAAAAACAAAAGCCCAGGACCAGATGGCTTCACGGGAGAATTCTATCAAACATTTAGAGAAGAGTGAATGCCTATCCTTCTAAAACTCTTTCAAAAAATTACAGAGGAAGAAAACTTCCAAACTCATTTTATGAGGCCACCAATACCCTGATACCAAAACCAGACAAAGACAACACACAAAAAAGTAAACTTCAGGCCAATATCACTGATGAACATAGATGCAAAGATCCTCAACAAAATTTTAGCAAACAGAATTCAGCAATATATCAAAAATCTCATACACCACAATCAATTTGGGTTTATTCCAGGGATGCCAGGATTCTTCAATATACAAAAGTCAATCAATGTGATACACCATATTAGCAAATTGAAAGATAAAATCCATGTGATCATTTCAATAGATGCAGAAAAAGGCTTTGATAAAATTCAGCACCTATTTATGATGAAAACTCTTCAAAAAATGGGCATAGAAGGAACCCACCTCAACATAGTAAAGGCCATATATGATAAGCCTCCAGCAAACATTATTCTCAGTGGTGAAAAATGGAAAGCATTCCCCCTAAGATCAGGAACAAGACAATGGTGTCCACTTTTGCCACTATTATTCAACATAGTTCTGGAAGTCCTAGCTACAGCAGTCAGAGAAGAAAAAGAAATAAAAGGAATCCAGATCAGAAAAGAAGTAAAACTCACACTGTTTGCAGATGACATGATACTGTACATAGAAAACCCTAAAGATAGTATCAGAAAATTACTTGAGCTAATCAGTGAATTTAGCAAAATTGCAGGATATAAAATCAATACACAGAAATCACTTGCATTTCTATATACTAACAATGAAAAATCAGAAAGAGAAATTAAGGAATCAATCCCATTCACCATTGCAACAAAAAGAATTAAATATATAGGAATATACTTACCTAAGGGGACAAAAGAACTCTACACAGAAAATTATAAGACACTAATGAAAAAAATCAAAGATGACATAAACAGATATTCCAGGTTTCTGGGTAGGAAGAATTAATATTGTAAAAATGACTATACTACCAAAAGCAATCTACAGATTCAGTGCTATACCTATCAAAATACCAGTGGCATTTTTCACAGAACTAGAACAAAAATTTTCAAAATTCATATGGAAAAACAAAAGACCCTGAATAACCAAAGCAGTCTTGAGAAAGAAGAACGGAGCTGGAGGAATCAAGCTTCCTGACTTCGGTTATACTACAAAGCTACAGTCATTGAGACAGTACGGTACTGGCACAAAAACAGCAATATAAACCAATGGAGCAAGATAGAATGCCCATAAATAAACCCATGCACCTATGGGTACCTTATTTTTGACAAAGGAGGCAAGAATATACAATGTGGCAAAGACATCCTCTTCAATAAATGGTGCTAGGAAAACTGGGCAGCTCCATGTCAAAGAATGACATTAGAATACTTCCTAACACCACACACAAAGATAAACTCAAAATGGATTAAAGACTTAAATGTAAGACCAGAAACTATAAAACTCTCAGAGGAAAACAGGCAGAACACTCAATGACATTAATCAAAGCAAGATCCTCCATGAGTAATGGCAATAAAAGCAAAAGTAAACAAGCAGGACCTGATTAAACTTAAAAGCTTTTGCACAGCAAAGGAAACTATAAGCAAGGTGAAAAGACAACCCTCACAATAGGTAAAATAATAGCAAATGAAACAACTGACAAAGGATTAATTTCCAAAATATACAAGCAGCTCAATGCAACTCAATACCAGAAAAACAAACGACCCAGTCAAAAAGTGGCAAAAAGACCTAAACAGACATTTCTCCAAAGAAGACATACAGATGGCTAACAAACACATGAAAAGATACTCAACATTGTTCATTATTGCTTCCCAGGTGGCTTAGAGGGTAAAGCATCTGCCTGCAATGCTGGAGATCCAGGTTCAATCCCTGAGTCAGGAAGATCCCTTGGAGAAGGAAATGGCAACCCACTCCAGTACTCTTGCCTGGAAAATCCCATGGATGGAGGTGCCTGGGAGGCTACTAGAGAAATGCAAATCAAAACTACAATGAGATATCACCTCACACTGTTCAGAATGGCCGTCATCAAAAAGTCTACAAGCAATAAATGCTGGAGAAGGTGTGGAGAGAAGGGAACACTCTTGCACTGTTGGTGGGAATGTAAATTGATACCGCCACAATGGAAGATGGTATGGAGATCCTTAAAAAACTAGGAATAAAACCACCATATGACTCAACAATCCCACTCCTAGGCATATACCCTGAGGAAACAAAAATTGAAAGAGACACATGTATCTCATTTTTCATTTCAGCACTATTTACAATAGCTAGAACATGGAAGCAACCTATATGTCCATCAACAGATGAATGGATAAAGAAGTTGTGGTACATATACACAATGGAATATTACTCAGCCATAAAAAGGAACATATTTGAGTCAGTTCTAACGAGGTGGATGGACCTAGAACCTATTATACAGAGTAAAGTGAGTCAGAAAGAGAAAGATAAATACTGTATTCTAGCACATGTATATGGAATCTAGAAAAATGGTACTGAAGATTTATTTACAGGGCAACAGTGTAGAAACATACATAGAGAATAGACTTATAAATATGGAGAGAGGGGAGGAGAGGGTGAGATGTATGGAAAGAGTAACGTGGAAACTTACATTACCATAGTGTAGAAGAGATAGCCAACAGGAATTTGCTATATGGCTCAGGAAACTCAAACAGGGGCTCTGTATCAACCTAGAGGGGTGAGATGGGGAGGGAGATGGGAGGGAGATTCAAAAGGAAGGGGATATATGTATACCTATGGCTGATTCATGTTGAGGTTTGACAGAAAACAAACAAAAAAAATTCTGCAAAGCAATTATCCTTCATTAAAAAATAATTTAAAAAAAAGAATAAGAGGTCACTGTTGCAATGAACTGGGGCCTCCTGCCCAATGGCCAGCACCAATTTAACAGCCATCTTAGAAGCAGACCCTCCATCCTCAGTCAGGCCTTCAGATGATCACAACCCCACTGGCATTGTAATTTCAATTCATGAGAGACTATAGTTAGATCAGCCTAGTTAAGCTGATTCCCAAATCCTGGTAATATAGAAATCTGTATTTGCTTTAGGACACTATGTTTTGAGGTAATTTGCTACACAGCTATGAAAAACTAATACATATAGTTAAAAAAAGACAAAGAATATTTGAACTACTAACTTCATTGTATTATATGAGCCTATAGTGTGGGAGGATTACTCCTGCTGTTGTGGCTTACTAGTTTCTACCCAAAGCCTGAATTGTTGAAGGACTAGAGAGAAGATAAATCAACTGAGAGAGAAGTAAAATAAATGGTGTATTAAAACCATATACAGTAAGAAGTAGGGCTGGATATTGGATGGTACTTTTGATACCACAGGCAACAAGTGTACCAGGTACAAAGGTTTTTCACAATGTTGTAGGTAGGTCAAAATATTTACAGCCATGTTCTTAATAATGCTTCCCTGGTGGCTCAGATGGTAAAGCGTCTGCCTACAATGCAGGAGACCCAGGTTCGATCCCTGGGTTGGGAAAATCCTCTGGAGAAGGAAATGGCAACCCACTCCAGTACTCTTGCCTGGAAAATCCCATGGATGGAGAAGCATGGTAGGCTGTTACAGTCCATGGGGTCGCAAAGAGTCAGACATGACTGAGCAACTTCACTTTCACTTTCTTTCTTAATAATACACATCATTAATTGTGCAAACATTCACAGAGCTTGTAACGTGTTGGGCTCTCTAAAAAGCACTGAACAACACACTGTGATGTGAAAGACATACTATTCATGACTAACAAACTACCATATCTGTACTCACCATGTTTTGAATAGCTGAAGAGACATAATATCTACTTTAACATGGCATGGGTTAACTTTCAGAGACTACCTTCACCTCTTGTTTCTCCTTGGCTGAACCTGTATTTTAAAAAGACAGAGAGGACATAGTTCCATGTTCATTGCTTTCACCAGGTTCTATTCCGTATGCTTAGAAGGGAGCATCTCATTTTCAGAGCACATGCAGATTCAAGTCTCAGTCACATCGATCTGGTCTTGTGATTTTTGCTTTCCCCTACAATATGTTCTCTTTGATTGCCTTCTGTATTCAAGTAGGAAAGAGGGGGCAAGTCTTCATAACTTACTCAAATAACTTTTCCAAAGTATCATAGCATTTCATGATTCTCAGAAAAATGAGGGAAATGCAAGATGAGGAAGGCAAGTCAAAACCAAAACTCAAACATTTAGTTTAAAAAAAGATAAAGTATAAGAAAAGAAAGAACTGGCCAGATATTGTTCTGTTGTTCTGGGAATATAAAAGAATAGATATCTTTTATAGAGACCTTAACCATGGACTTTCAGGCATAATTCTCAGTGACTTTCATTTATTAAATCCTTTAGTCCTCACAAGAGTTTTATGAAGTGAGATTTATTCTTATCCCTATTGCCCAGATGAGAAAGGCAGGGAACCTGGAGGTTAAATAATATTCCTGAGATTATATATATACATATAGGGTTTCCCTGGTGGCTCAGCTGGTAAAGAATCTGCGTGCAATGGAGGAGACCTGGGTTGGGAGAACCCCCTTGAGACAGAAACGACTATCCACTCCATTATTCTGGCCTGGAGAATTCCATGGACTGTATAGTCCATGGGGTCTCAAAGAGTCAGACATGACTGAATGACCTTCACATTCATACACACACACACACACAATGCAGTACCTCCACAGTCTGATTGTAGAGCTGTCCTGCTTAACTTTATATTTGAAGAAATCTGACATGCTAACTGTGTAGTTGAAAGAGTTTGCAGTGTGTGGAAAGGAGATAGATAAATCAGTATTTTGCTTCCAACGATTATAAATGGCACAAATGATGACATTTGTAAACATAAGTGTGTGTTTAAACTATCATTCACCTGTGTCTATACCTCCTTTTTGTTTCCTCTTTCAAATGAAATATTTACTTTGGAGTTGGCTTTTAAATGTCATCTGTTTTATAATCTCTGCATTAGCCTTAAAACTCAGGCTACTTGTGACTGAGTGAGGGATTCTGTGTTGGAAAGTTGAACAAGAATAGAATATTGAATTAATGAGCTGTAAATTGGCATTAGTGTTAGAAATAATTTGGTGTTTTGGTATTTTAGGTCATTTCCTACATGGTTAATCTATTTTTTAAAAAAAAACATAACAGGCTCATTCTAGCATGGGAAATGAGATCAAGATAGCAAATAGGTACATATCTACTATGTTTCTGAATACATTTTGGGAAAAAGTTTCCATTTACTTTATTGTTATTATTTTTAAAAGCAGCTGCAAATGAAATGCTTATTCTGCACCGTGAGTATCAAGAATGGATAAAGAAGATAAAAGTTCTAGATTCAGTTTTTCCTCCAAAAAAATAATTTGTAGGACTGAGTAGGTTACTTCCTTCTCAGCTAACTTATTTTTAAGTAGGCCAGCATAGTATAGATTGGGAAGACATAACATAATTCTAGCAACCTATACAATAACCATCTAGTAGTAGAGAGAACAATTCACTAGTTGTTGCTAGAGACAGGTGATAGAAGAAATATAAACCACCTTACCTTCCTGATTTAGGCTTCCCTAGTGGCTCAAATAAATCCTCCTGCAGTGTAGGAGATCTGGGTTCTATCCCTGGGTTGGGAAGACTCCTGGGAGAAGGGAATGGCTACCCACTCTAGTATTCTTGCCTGGAGAATCCCCATGGACCAAGGAGCCTGGCAAGCTACAGTCCATTGGGTCACAAAGAATCAGACACAACTGAGCGACTAACACTTTCATTTTTTTTCAACTTCTTATGGCAATATCTGAATAAATTTTAATGATGACATTTATTACATAGGATCCTTTCTAGTTTCTGTCATTAGACTGTTAGTGCTTGTATTTCAAATTTAAGTGCCTTATTTTTATTAATTTTTTTCCTTTTATTAGAATTTGGGAGACACTACTTTGGAGGTGAATCAGTTGCATTGTTGAACCAGAAACCCATTATTTTGACTCAATAATGAGTATTAATATTTTCAATATTATCTGATTTTTTTATACTCATGATATATGTACACACACACACACACACACACACTCTCACTCATAGAAATTAGTGATATATTTCAGATGGTAAACTATCTGTGTGCAATGCTGGAGACCCAGGTTCGATCCCTGGATTGAGAAGATACCCTGGAGAAGGAAATGGCAACCCACTCCAGCTCTCGCCTGGAAAATCCCATGGACAGAGGAGCCTGGTAGCCTACAGTCCATGGGGTCGCAAAGAGTTGGATACGACTGAGTGACTTGACTTTACTTTTTACTTTATGAACAAAGTCATGATCTGCTTTTTCTGCTTTGTCATTAACATTTACATCCCTTTTTTGACCAACATCCTGAGAGTTATTACATGGCTCACAAATTTTAGAGAGACAAAATGCTTTCTAATATTTCGATTCTGATGACCCTTTTCATGTGATAAGGGATTGTATATTTCAAATCCATTGACAGGTACCTTATATGTGATTATCTTTAAAACAATTCTGCACTAAGGGCAACACTCGTGATATTGTGTTCACTTTACAGAGGGGGGAAGCAGACTCAGAAATAACTAAAATATTCCCTAGGTTGCTGAAACAGGCCAGGGTTCCTGAATCCAAACTTGGTCTTCCTCCGGTGTGCTATCAAGCCATTGTTGAATGGTTTCAAACTTGGGGAAAATAAGAAATTTAGTGTTAACCAACTTCTATTTTCAGATACTCCTGCTATGGAAGGCATATTAAGAGATGACAAAAAAAAATAAGACCAATATTCTGCAAAATTCTAACTTAATATGAAATAGCTCTTACAGCCTAATAGAGATAAGACCTCTTTTAGTGATTCCAAATTATGGAAGGAAAAAAAGTAGAATAAGATTTGTACTTCTTGTGAGTCATCAGCAGCCATAAGTTAATCACATTAATATGTTTTGGTTATAAATAAAGGCTATTTGTTTACTAGTTTGTGACAGCATTCTGCCCTAACTCTGTCTCTACTCACTACCAAGGAAGTTTGAAAAAGTATGAAAATATAAAGTTAAACAGTTTGAAGCTCTATTTTATGGGGAAGATATACACATTGTTTTTTGCATAGAATTTAGAAGCTTGCTTGAATTGTTCCTTATAAATACATATCTATTTTAGAAAGTATGTTTAACATTCAGATAGTATACAATGAGGAGTTTAATTTGTACCCTAAATGATGGAAATATCATTTTGTACTATTAACTGTCAACTGTATCAAATCAATTAAAAGTGCCAGTTGTCTTTTTCCTTTGTCATTTTATGCTAAAATTCCACATAAGATTTTTCCCTTAATGCTTTTTTGAGTGTGTCCTACTCCCACTTAACACTAATCTAACCATCTCAAAAGACTTCTCAAATTCCACATGAAAAGAAATGTTTGCAAGGGCATAACACTGTAAGCATATCAGACTTTAGAAAAGTCTAATTTTGTGGTTCTAAAAAATGCAATCAACATAGAGAATTGGGTAAAATTATTAAAAATCAAAAGTGTGAAAAATGTAGAGTATCCTAATTAAAGAAGCAGAGATGTTGATTTATATGAAGATAAAAATGCAAAATAAGAAACATCTAACACAATTATACACAGATCAGTTCAAGGAACCACAGGCAGAGAACAATTAACTCTTGGATTTCAATTACAGTCTTTTTAGATCTTGTTATATGTTTAAGTGTCTGAAATTAATAAATGTGCCTGGTAGCAATTTCTATTTCATAGATATGCTTCCTTGACTATACCCCAAATATATTTTCATTTGGATTAAAATTTTAATATAATTCAGGAGTTGAATTGTT
This sequence comes from Budorcas taxicolor, assembly GCF_023091745.1. NCBI lineage: Eukaryota > Metazoa > Chordata > Mammalia > Artiodactyla > Bovidae > Budorcas > Budorcas taxicolor. The sequence continues at coordinate 32,771,532 of NC_068927.1, read as the reverse complement.
AGGTAATTTTATCAGTAGTTGAAATATCCATTTTAATTGGAAAGAAAAAGGGAATGACCAAAATAAGAGTAAAAAATTTTAAGGTACAACTTTAGTTAATGATTTGGTGCATTGAACAAAATCATTTGGTTGTGTGTGTGTGTGTGTCTGTGTTCATTGAGGCACATTGGATATGTATTATCTGGGGATCCCTGGTTCAAGTCCTAGGAAGAAAGAAATCCATCAAGCACAGTATCCTATGACTATAGCATCATCAGATAGCTCAAAAGCTATGTTACCCAATCAGAGCACAGAGGATGGTCTCTTTATAAAGCCTATGATGTTTATTGTGTGTGTTCAGTCTTATCTGACTCTTTGCAACCCCATGGTCCATAGCTCGCCAGGCTCCTCTGTCCATGGAAGTTTCCAGGCAAGAATACTGGAGTGGGTTGCCATTTCCTTCTCCAGGGGATCTTCCCAACCCAGGGATTGCATCCGCATCTCTTGCATCTCCTGCATTAGCAGATGGATTCTTTACCACTGTGTCACCTGGGAAGCCCGTGATGTTTGTTAAATGTTTGCTAAAGGAGATTCTTCTTGAAAAAATAAGTCAGGAAAGGAGACAAATATGGAAGGACATTTATGGTAAAGAAACTATCATTCCCAAAAGTATGATTGTATGGTACAGTTTTTGATGCATTCAATGGCAGTGATTAAGATGGCAATCCTAGGGTGTGGGAATATATAAAAAGCTCACTGTTGACAGTTAATTAATGTCAAGACCTATACAGAGTATAAACTAAGGACCATGCAGATACTTTCAAATACACTAAAAAGGAGATAAGAAGTCACAAAGGCATTTTATGCAACAGAGGATTATGTTCACATTTGTAGTGGGTAGAACAGATTAAAGGGATGGAAACTGGGATCACACACATTGGTCAGTAGGTGAGTCAACAAGGATCCTTCCTCTGTTGCAATTATCAGAAAAATTCAATTCATACTAGATTAAGGAATAAAAGGAATTTATTAATGAAAATAAAATATCAAAGAGCAACTGGATTCAGAGATAAGCAATACCATTAAGAATTGATTTCTTTCCTTCTAAGTTGGTAAAGGTATCGGCTTTTAATACATGACAAACTACCCCAAAACTTAGTGGTTAAAAGAATAAACATTTGCACAGCTCATGATTATGTAGGTCAGTAATTGCTCTGGCTAGCTGAGGGGTTCTTATCTCAGCGAAAGTCACCTTTTGGTCATAGTTACATTGTGAATCTGCTGGGTAGTTGCTGGCTGTCTGCTGAAGTTAAAGGAATGACTGGGCCATATCCTCAGCATCCAGCAAGCTAATCCTGGGCTTGATCACATGATTCTGGCAAGGTAGCAAGAGCAAGAAGAATAAAGTCATTTTGAGGCCTAGGATGAGGGTTGAAACTTGGTCCAGTGATACTCATACCACATTCTATTAATCAAAGAAGGTCACAAGACTAGCCTACATTGAAGGGGTTGGGGTCATTGAAACCTGTTGATTGTGGGAGTAGTAAAGTAAAATTACAAAGAGGAATAGATACAGGGAGGAGCATAATTTTGGCCATTTCTGCAAATAAAGTGAAACAATAGTTTCACCTGGCACCTTCTGTGGCTTTGTCTGATAATGGTAAGCCAGATGTTTAGGTTCTGACTGTAGAACTTTTCATCTCTGAGTACTGTTTTATTTTTGCTAAATATCTTAATCTGGTTGGGCTGATAATAGTACAGATTGTGTCTCTTAATGAGAAATTTATCTCTCACAGTCTGGAGACTGGGAAGTTTGAGATCAGGGTGTCAGGGTGGTCAGGTTCTGGTGACAGCCCTCTGCCTGGTTTGCAAATGGATGTCTTCTTGCTGTGTCCTCATGTGGTTGTAAGAATGAGAGAGAGGGAGCACACTCTCTCACGTCTGTCTTTTGTTGATATTTTTATTTCTCTATGTTTTGTTTTCTTTTAATTATATTTTAAATTGAAGGATAATTGCTTTCCAATATTGTGTTAGTTCCTGCCATATATCAATATGAATCAATCATAATTATACATATGTCCCCTTCCTTTTCAATCTCCCTCCCATTCTCCACCCCATCCCACCCCTCTAGGTAGTCACAGAGCACCAGGTGTGAGCTCCCTGCATCATACAGGAAATTCCACTGGCTATCTATTTTGCATATGTTAATGTATATGTTTCAATGTTATTCTTTCATTCTTCACTCTCCTTCTTCCGCTATATATACAAGCTTATTCTCTATCTATGTCTGCGTCTCCATTGCTGCCTTGCAAATAGGTTCATCAGTACCATCTTTCTAGATTCTATACATATATGTTAATGTACGATATTGTTTTTCTCTTTCTGACTTATTTCACTCCTTATAATAGGCTCTAGGTTCATCTACCTCATTAGAATTCAACTGTGTTCTTTTTTATGGTTGAATAATATTCCATTGTATAATCTGTACCCTAACTTCATTATCCATGTCTTATAAGGATACCACACTTGTGACTTAATTACCTTCCAAAGGCCCTACTTCTAAATATTATCATATTGAGGATTAGGACTTCAACATAGGGGGAAACAAAAATATTTAGCCGATAGCACTGGACTATTTCAGAACATATGACTCTGCCTGAATCAGACTTTGATTCTCCAAATGTGGGTCATGAGCTTCCCTTAAGTGGAGTGGGGATGGCAAGGGGAGGAAAACCATCTCAGATTCCATGGACTGAGTATAGATGAGTTGTTAGGCTAGTAGTGAAAAACAGGTCTTTTTCCAAATATAGCGGTATGAAACTCAGGTAAGTAGTTTTTAAATATGCATTAAGTGATCTAATGCAGAAATTCTGCATTTTTATGCCAGGTAATTTCTATTTCTGTGTTCAATTAGAAAGAATAGAGCATCCCACTATAATCTAACACCTACAATTAGGAGATTTGTTCTAAGATTCTGTGTTGACATTTTGCTAATTCTAATCATATTTGTGTTGACCTCTAATGTTTGCCTTGCTTTATACTGATAAATAAATCTTTGAGCCTTAATCAGTTAACAACACATAGGAACACATTGGTAGGGATAGGCTATAGTGCTTCATAAAGAGCCTGTGCTTCTTACCTGAAACACAGCATATATTTCATAATTTCCTTTCTCTGGCTTTCTTGCCAACCCATGAATACTACACAACTCAGGTGATCTGACTTTTTAAGTCCATTTGTTGGTGAACCTCACTATCAACAAATTTTAATTTTGTGCTAATATATGCTTGATCTGAGGGACATCTCTCCCTCCCTACCCCCTGCACTTTATTCTTAGATAGCGATTTCTTTCTTACTGATGACATTTTAAAGGTATAGAACCTACCAGAATTTTGCAGTATACTAGCATTTTTAGATTCACATTTAGAATTTTTCAGGTCTCTTATACCTGAGCTGGAAATAAATTTCAGCCACTATTGCTCTAGTCATCAAATCAGACTAAATATTTAGTACTTAAAACAATGAACTCTGCCAAGTGAATGTTCAATAAATGTCTGAGGAATTGACTTCAACATAGGATTATAGAACTATAAAAAATGGTTGTGCTCCATGGACTTAATAATTCTCTACTGCTAAGGAGAGTGTATTCTGATCAGTCTTTAGCTATAATGTGTACAGAGAGAAGATAATGTTAAAATCCATTTCATTATAAGCTAAGGTCTGTAATTAAAGTGATATGGATTCAATATTTGCTGTCCATGTATTAAGATTTATAGGGAAAATTTTAAGGTAATATGTCTTAGCTCTATGATATATATTTCTGTCTAAAGTGATGTGTATGTATTTTGACTTTGCTTTTACTTCACTAGAGTACTTCATTTGATTTTACCCAAATATAACTAAGCTTTCATATACTATGTTTTGATAACTGTTTTAAAAATGGAATTCCTGAAAAATTTCTCTATGGCTTTCTAATTGAAAATCTATTTTTATTTTGTAAAGAAATTTTTTCTTGATATCTATTCTTCATCAATGATCCATTAATTTCATGAAACACATGCTGTATTTTCTGTGTTTTGATTATTTTGTATATATGTAATTGTTGTTGCTCAGTCGCCAAGTCCCTGTCCTCCACTATCTCCCGGAGTTTAATCAAATTCACATCCATTGAGTCGATGATGCCATCCAACTGTCTCATTCTCTGCCACCTTCTTCTCCTTTTGCCTTCAATCTTTCCCAGCATCAGGGTCTTTTCCAATGAGTCATCTCTTCACATCAGTAATACACAAGCTAATCTTCTCCTCAAGTATCTGATATTTTATTGTGTCAGTATCTGTTAGATGATGGGAAGAGAATCAAAAGCAAGGTAGTCATGGTCTTGGTTCTTGTAGCTTTATATGAAGACTAGTGTAACAAGGGCTCTTCCTTGAATGAATGCAGCCTATTATGAAATTATAAAGCTAAGTGCAAAAGCTCTGATGTCACAAAGAAATGGTTTATTGTGAACCTGGAAAGGTCAAACAGGAGAGTTAAAAAAAAAAAAAAAAAAAAAAAAGAACAATCCAAAAAAGCGAATTTTGAAAATATGTGTAGACCTTGTCAAGTAAGACAAGGCAGAGAAGAGCACCACAATAAAATGGATGCATATTTGCTATTCTCTGTATGTGTGAGGGAGTGAATATACTTTAAGATTTAGTGTAATGAGATGGAACTAGTTTTATTCCTAAGTTTGTCAGCAATCAATGCTATAGGGCCTCACAAAATAAGCAGTGAAGACTTTACCCTAAAGTTAATGAGACTTTTAAAGAAATATTTCTTTTTCATACCAGAAACTGAGTAGATATTTTAAAGTTTACTCTCTTGATAAAGTAAATACTAGAGAACTAACAACCCCTTCTCCTTTCACTTACACTTCTTTTGATAAAATGTGCTTACATAAGGGGTTTCTATCAAGTAGAAGAAAAATGATAATAAGTTTCCAAATAGATGGTATAAAGTGGAAGTGAAAGTGTTAGTCACTCAGTCATGTCCAACTCTTTGCAACCGCATGGACTGTAGCCCACCAGAATTCCTCTGTCCATGGAATTCTCCAGGCAAGTTACTAGAGTAGGTTGCCATTTGCTTATCCAGGGGATCTTCCTGACCCAGGGATTGAACCCAGGTCTCCTGCACTGCGGGCAGATTCTTTACTCTCTGAGCCACCAGGGAAGCCCATTTGGTATAAAGAAGTAGCCATTACAAATGGAGAAAATGTTACTGGCAAAAAATAACCTGATCTCTGTGAGTCACTTTAGATAGTTCAATATAAAAAACAAGAATAAATATGTACAGCAGACTAAGAAAATAGAATGACAAGTAATGATTTAGTGATGGATATAACTAGAAAAGATCAAAATGAATCACTATGGTTAGTAAATGATAAAATATGTAATACCTATTGATATTGAATCAATGCTCCTTGAATCATTAGTCTGTGAATTCCCAGATTTCTCCACCACTGAAATAAATGCTTTTACTGCTTTGGAGCATCAAGTTCAAACCAATGGTCCATTAATAATGTCTGAATTTTAAATTGTATAAACAGATTTGTCTACAGTGAATCTATTGTCTTGAAAGAAGGCTGTGGGGATAAATACCAGAGTTTTCAGTATTATGAAACTCTGACTCATTAATCAAGAGAGAAGAGCAGTAGACTAAAGAAGAAGAGGATACCACACAAGGGATTTATAACCAAATAGCAGGGGGAAAATCCTTCTAGTTCTCTATCTTGAAAAAATAGAAGAAAAAGGAGGAAATCAGAGTCTTGCTTATACCATCCATCCCTGAGGTCAATTCTGCGCATATGTAATTTGGCTGTGCCCAGTTAGACAGTTTTTCTTATGATTTTAGCTGGATTGATTCATGTATTTGCCTTCAGCTAATGGTGAAAAGTCTCATTCAAGTGTCTACAATTGACTGGCAACTGGCTGGCTGCTGGCCAGGGAAGGAGAGAAATAGGTCATACGTCACTCATGCTATAACAGAATAGCGTATTTTCATGCAGAGTTCCCATGAGGATCAAGGCTGGAAGTTACAAGGTCTCTTGACAACTAAGAGTACCATTTTCTATTCCTATGGACCAAAGTAAGTAACATAGCTAGCCTAGATTCAAGTTTAAAGAACACAGACTCCACCTCATACTGGAAAGAGATAAAGAATACTGTGGCTGTAGCTTTTACTGCCTTTTGCTGTTTCATCTCGAAAGGTAACCTTGGAGGAGTCAGCAAGGACCCAGAAGAGAACAGTCAGTCTGGAGACTCCTCCCTGCCCATAGTGCTAGGAAAACATCAAACCTTGTCTAGTCCCTGATTAAATCAACACAAATAGGCATACCAAAGCCAATCAGAAGAAAATACATGCTCACAGTCATAAAGATGAAAAGAGAATATTTACTTCAGTATCTACCGCCATATACCATATTCCTAAAAAAAAAAAAAAATAAAATAAGATTACAGGAATAAAAAGTTATGAGAAACCTAACATAGTGCACCTATAGCTAATATCATATTAAATAATGAAATACTGAATGTTTTTCTATCCAGTTTAGTACATAGCAGATAAGTTCTCTCACTTCTATTCAACATCACACTGGAAATCCTAGTCAGTATTATAAAGAAAGAAAAAGGAAAAACAGATTGGAAATGAAGAATAGAAACTGTCTCAAAATACAAATATCATGTTGGACTATGCAGAAAATCTGCCATTCCAAGTCTACATAAAATGTTCCTAGAACTAAAAAAACAAAAACCAGTTTGTGAGACTGAGGTAGGAGCATCCAAGGTTTAATGCACACTGAAAAATGTATCTAGTTGTGTTACACAATAGATGGCATATTTAAAGAGGTAAAGAAGATAGGCACTAACCTAAATAACTTTGAAGTAGTGTTTACTCAAAATATGTAAGATTAATGACAAAAAGAACTTCACATCAACATTCTAATATACTTATTCATGTGTTTATCACAGGGTACTATTTAGAAATTCTGAAATGGCTTTATGAAAAAGCCATTGTTTTTATACTATGTTTAAGAAGAAAAGTGAATATAATGTAGCTACTGAGTGCTAGATTTCTCACTGTCAGAAGAATACATCATATAAGTAAGGGGAATGTTAGAGTGAATAATATGCTTATGAATTAGTCATATATATATAGCAATATAAACTCACATTTATTTAATAGATATACAAAGAAATGAAAAATTAGTATTTCTGTGTGTGTATATATACACACACCAACACACACACATTTTTCCTAAATCTATTTTCTTAGAGGTCCTAGAAGGTGTGACACCTCAGAAGCCTCAAGCATACGCAATGTCTAGATCATGGCTTCTAAATACCATTCTTTAATAAAAGAAACAAATACTCCACGTTGATCATAGAATTAGGACAAGAGAAAATACAAACCGAGCTTAAGCTTGCATCTTCTTGTATTGTCAGTAAATAAAATGCTTTAAAAATGAGCTGGATTTAGAAAAGGCAGAGGAACCAGAGATCATTGCCAACATCTGTTGGATCATCAGGAAAGCAAGAGAGTTCCAGAAAAACATCTACTTTTGCTTTATTGACTACATCAAAGCCTTTAACTGTGTGGGTCACAATGAAGTATGGAAAACTGTTAAAGAGATGGGACTACCAGGCCACCTGACCTGCCTCCTGAGAAATCTGTATGCAGGTCAAGAAGTAACAGTTAGAACTGGACATGTAAAGACAGACTGGTTCCAAACTGGGAGAGAAGTATGTCAAGGCTGTATATTGTCACCCTGCTTATTTAACTTATATGCAGATTACATCGTGCTAACTGCCAGGCTGGATGAAACACAAGCTGGAATCAAGATTGCCAGGAGAAATATCAATAACCTCAGACATGCAGATAACACCACCCTTATGGCAAAAAGTAAAGAACTAAAGAGCCTGTTGATGAAAGTGAAAGAGGAAAGTGAAAAAGTTGGTTTAAAACTCAACATTCAGAAAATGAGGATCATGGCATCTGGTCCCATTACTTCATGGCAAATAGATGGGGAAACAATGGAAACAGTGAGACACTTTATTTTGGGGGGCTCCAAAATCACTACAGATGGTGATTGCAGCCATGAAATTAAAAGATGCTTACTCCTTGGAAGAAAAGTTATGACCAACCTAGACAGCATATTAAAAAGCAGAGACATTACTTTACCAACAAAGGTCTGTCTAGTCTGGGAGAGTTGGACTATAAAGAAAGCTAAGCACCAAGAACTGATGCTTTTGAACTGTCGTGTTGGTGAAGACTTTTGAGAGTCCCTTGGACAGCAAGGTGATACAGCCAGTCAATCCTAAAGGAAATCAGTCTTGAATATTCATTGGAAGAACTGACGCTGAAGCTGAAACTCCAGTACTCTGGCCACCTGATGTGAAGAACCAACTCATTTGAAAAGACCCTGATGCTGGGAAAGATTGAAGGTGGGAGGAGAAGGGGACAACAGAGGATGAGATGGTTGGATGGCATCACTGACTCAATGGACATGAGTTTAAGTAGGCTCTGGGTGTTGGTGTTGGACAGGGAAGCCTGGTGTGCTGAAGTCCATGGGGTCACATGGTCAGACATGACTGAGCAACTGAACTGATGTTAGTAAGATACAGGAGCTAACCTGAAAGAGTCCCCCATAAGCAGATCTAGGGGGTAAAACAGAGCAATACAATAAAAATCTATGGTACTGAATTAAAAACAGAGAATAAATAATTACCTATAAATCAGTAGTGATGTAAATAATTAGCTAAGTGATTAAATCAATGATCGAGAGGGAATAAAAAATCAAAATAACAAAATTCTTAATATTGTATAATTTTAAATTTCTCTGTACTTTTCCTGTCATCTCATACAGAAAACAGATTGGGAGATATACAACAAGATGAGAGCAAATATCCTTTTATTTTTTTACATCTGAGTTGCGATATGTAATATTTCTCCAAACAGCCATTGAGTGACTAGGACTTTAAACAGATACAGAGGATAGTTGTTGCTCTAATACAAAAGATATTCCAAAGACATTTAACACTAAGCTTGCCTTTGGGAGAGTGTGCTTTTTCTTTTCTTTTGTTCTTTCTTTCTTCCTTTCTTATTGTGCTTTAGGTAGAGATGATTTTATTGGTAGCACTTAAATTCAACAAGATAATAGACACCATGATACCTCTCAGAAAGCTATAGGGGATAGCTTTCTTGAGTAAAGAAAAAAAGCATGCATTTGTGTGTGTGTGTGTGTGTGTGTGTGTGTGTGTGTGTGTTTTCTAGGAACTAAGTTCTGGAATGCAGGAGAACTATTAAAAACCAGTAACTATGTGATTTTTATTTCCCCAATGTTTTATCTAACTATATCTGCAGGTTGATTTGAAATGTACCAAATAATCTGTGTCAGGCACTATAGTGGCTGTAATTCCATGAAGGATACTGAAAGTTTATATTGTATTTAAAAACATACTTTTGAGAATACAGCATTTGTAGATGCTGAAAAATATTTTGTAAATATATATATTAATGTTTATACTGTTCTTTTCTACCAACACTCACAAAATACATTACAGTGTTATATGATGCCCATCTAAATTTAATAATTGGGCTAGCATAAAATTACTGGTTTTAAATCATTCATGTAACATAATTAAAAGAGTTCATTGGAAATAATAAAATGGAAGGAGTATTTGGGTGTGATTTCTTTAAAAAAATAAGTGGTCTTTTCACTTAAGAAAGCATGATAATATAATATTCTTATTTAATCAAAAGATCATAGATGAAACCATCCATTTCTAATGTTATTATATCTATACTTTAGTTGGTCTAAAGTCATTAGAGTACTGAATACCTCAGGCAACCAGTAAAAAGTGATGTGTGTGACAGATACATTGTGTTATTTGGAAATAATTTATCCATGCAAAATAGCAGGTGACAGAAAAACTTTCAGAATTCAAGTAAAAGGACAAACTGCCTTTTCATGATGAATTTGAATACAAACCAGAAATCAGGTGTATACCAGCTTGTATATACCAGTTTAAAATTTGATGATTTGATGTGGTACACCACATTAATAAATTGAAAGATAAAACCATATGATTATCTCAATAGATGCAGAGAAAGCCTTTGAAAAAATTCAACATCCATTTATGATAAAAGCTCTCCAGAAAGCAGGCATAGAAGGAGGGTACCTCAACATAATAAAAGCCATATATGATAAACACAAAGCAAACATCATCTTCAATGATGAAAAATTGAAAGCATTTCCCCTAAAGTTAGGAACAAGACAAGGGGGACAACTCTCACCACTACTATTCAACATAGTTTTGGAAGTTTTAGCCACAGCAATCAGAGAAGAAAATGAAATAAAAGGAATCAAGATTGGAAAAGAAGAAGTAAAACTCTCACTGTTTGTAGATGACATGATCCTCTAGACAGAAAACCCTAAAGACACCACTGGAAAATTACTAGAGCTAATCAATAAGTATAGTAAAGTTGCAGGATGTAAAATTAGCACACAGAAATCCCTTGCATTCGTATACACTAACAATGAGAAAACAGAAGGAGAAATTAAGGAAACAATTCTGTTCACCATTGCAACAAAAAGAATAAAATACATAGGAATAAATCTACCTAAAGAAACAAAAGACCTATATATAGAAAACTATAAAACACTGATGAAAGAAATCAAAGAGGACACAAATAGATGGAGAAATATACCATGTTCATGGATTGGAAAAATCAATATAGTGAAAATGAGTATACTACCCAAAGCAATCGGTAGATTCAATGCAATCCCTTTCAAACTACCAATGGTGTTATTCACAGAACTGGAACAAATAATTTCATAATTTGTATGGAAATACAAAAAACCAAAATACAAAAAAAAAAAAAAAAAGAAAACACATGCAGATGGATAACAGACACATGAAAAGATGCTCAGCATCACTCATTATCAGACAAATGCAAATCAAAACCACAGTGAGGTACCATCACATGCTGGTCACAATGGCTGCTATCAAAAAGTCTACAAACAATAAATGCTGGAGAGAATGCGGAGAAAAGGGAACCCCATTACACTGTTGGTGGGAATTCAAACTAGTACAGCCACTATGGAGAACAGTGTGGATATTCCTTAAAAACCTGGAAATAGAACTGCCATACGACCCAGCAATCCCACTGCTGGGCATACACAACAAGGAAACCAGAATTGAAAGAGACACGTGTACCCTAATGTTCATCGCAGCACTGTTTACAATAGCCAGGACATGGAAGCAACCTAGATGTCCATCGGCAGACAAATAGATAAGAAAGCTGTGGTACATACACACAATGGAATATTACTCAGCTATTAAAAAGAATACATTTGAATCCATTCTAATGAGGTGGATGAAACTGGAGCTTATTATACAGATTGAAGTAAGTCAGAAAAATGTCAATACAATATATTAATGTGTAAATATGAAATTCAGAAAGATGGAAATGATGACCCTATATGTGAGACAGCAAAAGAGAGACAGATATAAAGAACAGACTTTTGGACTCTGTGGAAGAAGGCAAGGGTGGGATGATTTGAAAGAATAGCATTGAAACATGTATATTACCATATGTGAAATAGATCACCAGTCCAAGTTCAATGCATGAAACAGCACTCACAGCTGGTGCACTGGGATAACCCTGAAAGATGGGATGAGGAGGGAGGTAGGAGGGAGACTCAGGATGGGGGACAAATGTACACCCATGGCTGATTCATTTTAATGTATGGCAAAAACCACTACAATATTGTAAAGTAATTAGCCTCCAATTAAAATAAATACATTGAAAAAAAGTTGATGATTTGTTGGGTTTTCCTTCTATAATCGTTTACTATTCTAACCAAATATCTTCAAGCCTAGTTGGAATATATCATGGCTTAGCCCAAAGAGCTAAAATATAAATCTAATTCTAATGCCATAAACTTGCTATTGCCTGCATGTTTCCATCCCCTCGGAATTCATGTGTTGAAACCTAATCCCCAGTGAAATGATATTTGGAGGTAGAGAATTGGGGAGGTAATTTGGTCATGAGAATGGAACCCTCATGAAAGAATCAGTGCCTTGATAAAAGAGTTCACTCATCTTTTCCTCAGTGTGAAGACACAGCAAGTGGGCCCTCACCAGATAGTGAATCTATTAGCATCTGGGTTTGGACTTCTCAGTCTCCAGTACTGTGAGAAATACATTTCAGTTGTTTAAGCCACCCCAGTCTATAGTATTCCATTATGGCAGCCGAACTGAACAAAGGCAGTAGCTATTTGGACTAGAGAACTTCTCTGAGGTAATGATTCCCCTTTGGTGAAATGGAGAGGGAAACAAAAATATTAAAGTAATAATTAGAATATTACTAAAGTAAAGTAATATTAAAGTAATAATTAGAAAAAATGTATGATGAAAAAGCACACCATAAAATGCAAACCATTCCTTCATAATAAAGGATAAGGGGATGCTATTTTAATCTAAACTAAACCTTACAAAAGAATACAAATCTAACTTAGTGCTGAATACTATAAACTCCCAAAATAGAATAACAATGTAAATAACTACTCAAAATAATTCTACAAAGCTTTAATACTTTGTTTTCACTTTGTTACTTGACAAGCATTATTGTGACAATCTCTCAGTATTTCAAAATAAATACAATAAACCTCTGTTTTTCAAAAACAATGATTTAGTAGGTTGAGAATTATAAACAGTTTTCTTTTATCTGTAACATTATTTTAAATTCATGTATGCAAAATAATACTTCTACAATTTTCCATGACCTCTCCATGATGAAAATTTATAGATATTTAAGTTGTTTAATTTACAAAATATGCATTTCCTGTGTTTTGTTGTTGTTGTTCAGTTATTGTTATCACTACTAAGTTGTAGCAATAGTTGAGCAAACTATCTCTCAGAGTTGCTCAAATCCATGTCTACTGAGCTGGTGATGCTATCTAACCATCTCATCTTCTGCCGCCCCCTTCTTCTCTTGCCTTCAATCTTTCCCAGCAACAGGGTCTTTTCCAGTGAGTCAGCTCTTAGCATCAGGTGGCCAAAGTATTGGACTTTCAGCATTGGCATCAGTCCTTCTAGTGAATATTCAGGCCTGATTTCCTTTAGGATTGACTAGTTTGATCTCCTTGCAGTCCAAAAGACTCTCCAACAGTTTCTCCAACTTCACAGTTTTAAAACATCAATTCTTTGGCACTTGGACTTTATGATTCAACTTTCACATTCATACATGACTCCTGGAAAACCATAGCTTTGACTATATGAACATTTGTCGGAATTTTTAACATTTCTTATGTTAAAATATTTTAAAAATTATGCTTATTTCCAAGGTAGACTTCCTCACATCTAAATTATTTAAAAGTAGTAGCAATTATGTTACTAGTAGTTGATGTAGAATAGTAGGGATAATTTTTTGGAATACTTCTATATGGAATGGAGATTTTTTTAAAAAAGGAGGAAGGAAGGAAAGGAGGGAAGGGAGTATCAGAGGGAGGGAGTGTGTCTTTATCAAAAATAGGTTGATTATATTTATGGGACTTTATATTCTGTTCTGTTCATCTATGTTAGTGTCTTCACTAATAACACACTCTTGATTACTGAGTCTAAAATAAGTCTCACAGTTGTGGAATATGAGTCCTCCAGCTTGGATTTTCTAGTTCAGCATTTTGTTGAGTAATAATAGATTTTTGCCCTTTCATACACAATTTAGAATCATTTAGTCAATGTATACAAAACAGCTTGCTGGCATTTTAATTGGGATTTCATTAAATCTGTATATGAACCTGTGAATAACTGGCATTTTAACAGTATGGACTCTTCCATTGCATGAACATGGAATACCTCTCCATTTTTTATGTCTCCATTGTGTGAATTTTGATAGACTTTGTTGAGAAATTGATCGGCTTCATCTAAACTCAAAAGTTTTTAAATACAGAGTTCACATAATTTCCATTTTCATTCTTTTAACATCTAAAGCATAAATAGTGATGACCTCCTTGTTCATTTCTAACATTAGTAAATGTCTTCTGTGTTTTTTGTTGTTGTTAGCTTGGGTAATTAGCAAATTTTACTGAGTTTTTCAAAGATTAATCAGGCTTTGGTTTCCCTGACATATTTTTCTCTACAATTTTCTTATTTTCAATTTCATTGATTTCTGCCCTAATTTTAATCTGTCTTCAGCTTGATTTAAGCTTTATTAGCTCTTTCTTTAGATTCATAAGGTTTGTTGCTTATTCATTTGAGATATTTATTTTCTTCTAATATAGTAATTCAGTGCTCTAAATTTCCCTCTCAACACCACTTTTACTGTATCTTATATTTGAAAAGGTGTGTTTTCCTATTTTATTAAATTTAGAATAACTTTTAATTTCTCTTGAGACTTTTTATTTGACTTAAGCGTTTTTTAAAAGTGTTAAATTTCCAGATAATTGAGGGTTTTCTAGCTATCTTTCTTTTATAGATTTCGTTTTTTGTTTAATTTCATTGTGATCTTTGAACATACTTTGTTTGACTTCTATTATCTTGAACTTGTACAGGTTGTTTTATGGCACAGAATGCAGTTTTATCTTGGTGATTGATCCATGTAAGATTGAGAAGAATGTGTATTTTGCTGTTATTGGATGGAATATTCTCTAAACATTAATTAGGTAAATTTGATTGACAGTGCTGTTCAGGTTTCTACATTCTTACAGATTTTCGGTCTGATTTATCTATAAACTATTGACAGACAGCTGTTAATTCTCCAACTATTATAGTGAATTTTTCTATTTCTCTTTTAAATGCTACTAATTTTTGCTTTATATATTTTGACACTCTGTTGGGTGCATATGTTGGTGTTGTTGGGTGGACTCATTATGTCTTCTTAGAAATTTGCCCTCTTTATTGTCATGGCAATGCTCCTTTTTGCGTTTAATAATTGTCTTTGTTCAAATTTTTTTTTCTGACGTTAGTATAGCTACTCTAACTATCTTTTGATTAAGGCACACCTGCTATGTCTTTCTCCACATGCCCTTATCTTATCTGAATATTTATATTAAATGGATTTTTACTTGGATTTTAGTTTTGTTCTCATTTTTGCAATCCAATAGGACTATCTGTCCTTTAATTTGTGTTTTTAGGACTATTTGTGTTTAAAGTCACTGTTGATATAGTTATGTTAATATCTATGTTTCTAGTTTCTTTCTAAATGTGTCCATGCGCTTATTCTCCCTTCTTTTTCTGCTTTCTCTCATTTTAATTGAGCATTCTATATGCTTCAATTTTAACTTATGTTTGCTGTATTAACTCTATTTGTTTTATTGATCTACTTTTTAAGGAACTGCTGATAGCTTACAAAGAGAGTTTTATCAAATCTAAGCGTACCTTTAAATATTACTCCACTCCCTCACATTTAGAAGATGATCCTTATAACAGAGTATCTCCTATTCTTCCCTCCTGCCCCTTGTGAAATAGTTTCTGAAACTGTATCTGAATACAGTTCTGATGATTGCTTTGTCTCTTCATACACTGATATTTGTGTTGTTTTTATTTCTTCCACCCAGCAAGCCATTCACTGTACATGTTCAATTGTTGGGTGCAGTGTTAGGTGCTGGGGCCTTTAGATTCCTGTAGTTTCTGCTATTAATCTTGTTGCTTATTTGCTTGCTTTGTTTGTTGGCAGAGAGTGGGGAGTCTCCTCCTTTGACTTTGGAATTCCCTAAGTACTCCTTCTTAGTGATAGTCTGTGGCCTGCAGCTTTTTCATCTCTAAACCACCCTTATCACTTTGGAACCCCATTGGTGTGGTGGTGTCATGGGGGAAGAATGAGAGCATTCTGCAACCTTATGATTTTCAGTATTTGACAACCTGTGTGTTGGGACTGTGATTTTCACAAGTGTATTCCTAGAGGTATGGCCTTTTTATTACCCCCATCCTCTACTCTGTTCCTCTCCTACTGTATACCAAGTCTGCAGCCTTGAAACCCTCACTGCCAGGCGGGGGGTCAGGGTGGGGTGGTGGTGGTGGTGGTGGTGGTGTGTGTGTGTGTGTGTGTGTGTGTGTGTGTGTGTGTGGCTAATGCTGTGGAAAAGACTGTATTTGGAAGAGTGGACCTTTGCCAAGGAGAAGACTTAATATATTTTATAGTGATTATTCTTACTCTTTCTTTGCTAGATCCAGGAGGGAACTATGCTAGAATCTCCCTGGTGAGAATTTGATGACATTCCTGGGGGTAAAGCCGAGGAAGTGTCAGTTCAATTCAGTCACTCAGTTATGTCCAACTCTTGTGACCCTATGGACTGCAGGACGCCAGGCCTCCCTGTCCATCACCAACTCCTGGAGTCTACTCAAACTCATGTCCATTGAGTCGGTGATGCCATCCAACCATCTCATCCTCTGTTGTCCCCTTCTCCTCCCGCCTTCAATCTTTCCCAGCATCAGGGTCTTTTCAAATGAGTCAGCTTTTTGCATCAGGTGGCCAAAGTATTGGAGTTTCAGCTTCATCATCAGTCCTGTCAATGAATATTCAGGACTGATTTCCTTTAGGATGGACTTGCTGGATCTACTTGCAGTCCAAAGGACTCTCAAGGGTCTTCTCCATCGCCACAATTCAAAAGCATCAATTCTTCTGTGTTCAGTTTTCTTTATAGTCCAACTCTCACATCCATACATGACTACTGGAAAAACCATATCCTTGACTAGACAGACTTTTGTTGGCAAAGTAATGTGTAGAGATCCTCTTAATGCTGAAGTCCCCAGGAGTCTCTCTTTGCCTCACATTTAGTCCCAGAAATTCATTAAAATAATTATATGTCTTTCTGTTGTTGTCTTGTGTGTCTAAACTCTTTGTGGTCTCATGTATTGTAGCCCACCAAGCTCCTCTGTTTGTATGTGAATCTATTAATTTTGACCTGATAGGCAGGGCTCTCTAGAGGTGCCTGTTTCTCCAGATTACATGAAGATGATTTTCCCTGAAACTTTAGGTCTCTGATGTGTCTGAGAAAAGTTGCTGCTTTTTCAGTTTGTCCAGATTTTTCTTACTGTAAAAATGGGAGGTTCTTTACATGTTTGTGCTGCAACTTTAAATCCATTATTTTTTTTTTAAGCATACAATGTTACCTATAGCTATAACTCAAAAGTTATAGATACATCTATAACTATATTCCATGCTATGGAATCAGAGGTGGGACATTTAGGAGGTAACTAGGATTAGATGAGGTCTTAAGGGTGGAGCCCTCATGAATGATGTTATTGCCCTTTTAAGAGTTTCAAGAAAGCTTGATTTCAACCTCTTTTTTCTACCACGTGAGAATACAACTAGAAATCAGCAGTCTGCAGCCTGTAAGAAGGCAGTCACCAAATTCCAACTATTATGGCACACTGATCTTCGATTTCTAGCCTCCAGAATTGTGATAAATAAAATTCCATTGTTTGTAAACCACCCAGTCACTGGTAACTTGTTATAGCAGTCCAGACTAACTAAGACAATGGTCCATTGCATTCTCTCATGAGTGTCCATTTACTGGAAAATAAATATGCCTTTATAGATTTCAATGAACCACAGAGATTATGGAATCAAATTATTTTTGCTATAAATGGATATATAATTATGCCCTTTTTTGAAAGAATGCATATATTTAGCCTGAGGACTTGGATATGTTTTCCTACTTAAAAAAAAACAAAACAAAACAAAAAAAAAACCTCTGTGATATTGCTTATTTTTTCACACATGGGCTCCCGAACATAGAAAAAAAAAAAAACTATTCTCATAATTAAATGCTGACAGTGAATTAAGTTATTTCTAATGGGTCTTGCAAGGACAGTATTTCATGTTTCTTTAGTTCTTCTGTATTTTTCTTCATACTCAGAGCCTGGGTTAGGTCTCACTTTTAGGAATGTACAGATTTAGTTTATTTCAGGATGTCAGTAGACACTGGGCAGGGTTACTCACCAATCTTCTTCCCAGGTGGAGAGGAAGGTGATATATCCCATTGTCCACTGAAAATAGTTTGGGGCCATGTTATATATATTATTTGTATATAATATATATTTATATATATATATCAATAGCTATATCTATATTTATATATAGATATGTTATATATTTTGGCCAGAAAATTGTTTCTGGCCAAAGAAAACAACAGTAGAAAGAGTGCATAACTGCCATGCATGTCACATTTTTAATCAGGTGTTTTGGTACTCTATAAATGCTAACAATTATATTACTACAGCAGAATAAAAGATATGTGAATATATAAATATATGTGTGTGTATATATATATGTGTGTGTGTGCATATTAATAATTTCTTCCAATTCAGTAGTACTTTAAAACATATGTGTTTCCTCAAAGTGTAGCTTTAGGGACATCTTTGTCAAATTCACCTTAAGAGATGATTTTGAAAGATGACTGCTCCTGAAGTTGGTGGATCAGAATCTGTAATTCTGATTTTATGTGAATGGAACTGCAAACTGCATTTAAACAATCCATCTACTTGCTAAATTTGGAGAAAGAGTACTTTAATTTTGCAGGCTCTTTCAGAAGAACTGTTTTACTTAATCTACATGTAGACTGACCTGATTTACCAGGAGTTTTTTAAATGCTTTATTTATTTGCACTTATTTATGTCCTTCCTTATGCTAATACACACAGGGGGAAAGGGAGGATATCAAAGTTTATTTAACAAAATTAATTTTTTCAAGAAAAATTAACTAAATAGGTCCAATAAAAAAGTATGATGAAGTCAATTAAAAGGTTAATACTTAAAATGTATGGTAGATGGCAAGCCCTTTTAGACCCCCTCAGGTTTTAACAGGACTGACTGTGAGCTTTAGCTCTGACCAGCCGCAGATTTTCAGATGCCATGTTATGACACTTCAAGGCCTTTGATTTAACATTAGGATACAGTCCTTTGTAAATCCATTCCGTTTCAAAAATTGAAATTTCTATGTGAGTTCCTAGAGACTCACCCCTTACCTTAGGGGCCTCATGCCTTTAAAGAGAACAGATTATGGTTCCCCTTTCAAACCAGGAATCAGTCTGTGCAATGGTCCCCTGGAGGAGTGTGGCTTAAAAAAAAAAAAAAAAAAAAAACAACCCTCATGCTTCTGTCGCCTGCTTTGCTAATAAATAGCAGATTACATTCTCTGGGGCCATGCTAAATTTATAAAGAACACGTTATGCCAGACAAACTTGATTGCTTTTTTGATAAGCTCACTAAATTAGTGGATAGAGGAATAGAGTGGATAGAAAATATCTTGATTGTAATAAAACAAGTTGATAGCAATTTACAAACACACATACAAAAAAGATCTTGCTGAAAATTTAATTCAAATTACCTTAGCTGCAAGGACTGTCGCATAGATTGAAAACTGAATGAAAAATGACCATAAAGAAAGGGTAATGAAAAATGCTAACAAAGAAATCTATCATAGGCATTTAAAATCTTAATGAATATTATATAAAAGAGGATAGAGCCCAGACTTTAATTTCTCACATCATCTACTCAATTGAGAAGCTTTGTGGATAAAAACCCAAGGAGCTGTTTTACTTTACTACTTGAAAGCATGTCATAGCTAGAAAAACAGTAATTGGCTCATGCAGCTTTACTTGACTTTAGATATTAATTTTCTTACTCCAGAACTTTAGCCAAAGTTTAAGTCTGAGAAAATCCTGACAAGTTCAAGAGACAGTTTATTAATTCCTTTTAAACTGCTGCATGGTAGGGGCAGGTGAAGTGAGTGAAGTGTCTGGAATTGAAATCATTGTCTTGGTACAGTATCTTGAACCCTCATTTAAGACAGGCCACCAAAATCACACAGTTAATCACATAACTCACTATGTGAAACCTCGTCCACAGGATTCGGGTGCTGCTGCTCTTGTTTATAGCTGAAGTCTCTAGTTCCTTGTGTCAAGCGGCAGTTGTGCATTAGGTAAGAACAGAGCTCTGAGTCCTGATTCACCTCTTAGAAGCTGAAGACACTTGAAAATGTTCCATAACCTTTCTTAACTTCTGTCATCTTAACTGCAATTTAATGATGTACACATAGTTACCTACCTCATTTAGTCTATGACATAGGAGTACAAAACATAAGCTGTGGAAAATGTTGAAGGATATTAGAAGTTAACATGTAAATGGTTGGAGGTATTAAAGGGCTTGTGGTATGTATAGTTATGTATATAGTTCAAAGATAGTACTCTTTATCATCAAATTAGTGATGATAGTGATCATGGTTTGGATGATACCTGGCTAGGATCCTGATATTCTTTTTTCTTCCAACAGAAAGTTGGAATCTGCTTCCCTTTCCTCTATTAGCTTCATATGGTCATGGTACCAGAATCTGTCTGATTTTGGGTGTCACAGGTCCTGTGTTCAACCTACTTAATTAGACATTTGTGAATTCTACACATTAGTCATTTTCCTTAGGGTTATACACATCTGCATTCCCCCTGCCATTGACAATTCTGGCTTTTCACCCTTAATCATTGAACTGTACTGATGAGGATTAGTCAGTCCTTGCCAGTATGAAACAATAGTCATAGATACAAAAAGCCACCTACAGGAATGCCAAAAAGCAATAATATCCTAATTGACCACCTTTCTAATGCTCAGTATATGGAGGTAATGCATACAACAATTCCATTATTTGGAATATACTGAATAAAATTTAAAGACATTGAAAGTACTCATACTCTTCTATTCTTTGACAGGTACTCTAGCTTATATGAGTATCCATTTCACCTGTAAAATGGCAGTAATATTCCCTACATTTCCCGCCACATAGGATTGTTATGAGAGTCAAATTATTATATGAAAGTTCTTTGAAATCCCTAAAGTGCTATAGAAGATTGAGGAGGTTGTTAAGTGATCCACTTATTGAGTGAGGAAGAAGAAACTCCAGCTCTCATTAGTCTCTTTATGAGACCTAAGGAGGGATACTTTGGGCTATGGTAAAATTTTTATTTGCATCACAATTAGTTTCATTTTGGAATGCTAATGAGCAAACAAGAAATCAGATAATTGTGAGATAATTATAAGGGGCTACATTTATGTTAGATACCATCAAATTTGGAACATTAACTCGTTATTTCAAGTTCTTACCTTTCATAATATTTGTAATGCTAGAGAATTTTTATCTTGTAAAAAATAATAAAATCAATATTGAGAACAACTTTTCTAACAGTTGGGGTCAAATATTGTCATGGTTGATTCCAATTAAATAAATGTTCAAAGCCTGGAAAGAGCACAGGATTTGGGCCAGATAAATTGATGTTCTTTCCTTTTATGTTAGTTATTAGCAATGGAGGCCTTCAAGTCACTTAACTTCTTTTAGGTTTGGAATAACTTATATACTAATAGAGATGATTAATATTTTAAATATAATAGGCTATCTGATGATATATTAGTAATTTTACTCAGTGCTAAGCTTTAAGTAGGAATCTAACTAAAGATACCATAATATGTGTAAAGACAAGCTTTCTACAGGAGCTGTTGGAACAAAAACATATATGACCTACTCCTACCAATATGAGGAATCATAGAATGATTGCGCATGCTTATATTTTTCTGGAGGTGGGGAATGAGAGAGTTAATTTTAATTTATTTTTTTAAAAGCAATGCCTTGTATTAATAGTTTTTTTTAAAAGAGGTATAACTGCAGATTAAGAAAATCTACTGGCTGAGTAGTAGATATATTTCCACCTGAGACAGTTCAGTTTTGCAGGAAAATGTTGAGTTTAAAGTCAGAAGGATTGCCTACATAAAATCATGGTCTTTGAGAAACACTGTTCTCTTTAAGTTTCAATTCCTAAATTTGTTAAGTAGAAATAATAATCTTACCTCATAATAATGAGAGAACTGATTAAATAATGCATATAAAATTTAAAAAGAATATGAGTACCAAAATTAGTTCCTATTGCATGTTAGTCCTTCTCCCTCTCTGCCATAGACTTGGCTACCCCTTAGAAAGAAGAACCTGAGTCAAAGAAAGCTATGCCAGGAAAGGAGATTGAGTGACTGGAAAGTGTGAGTCAGGAAGAAGAGCCAAAAGAAAGAGGCATGATGGAGGTTGTTTGGTGCTGTTGGTGACTGGAATCTCATCCCTTTGAAACCTTTTGAAGAGCAATAAAAAAGTTTATGAGACTCAAAACTTTCCTTCTGATAGATGAGAATTATATTTATTCAAAAACTGACATCTTTTTTGTCCAGGGATGTCATATTTGTTATTCAGTGTCCTGTGTTTCCACTTAGTGAAAACTTAAGTGCCAAGCGAGAACCTAGAAAACACAGGTCCAAAATTTCAGTACCAAACAAAGATGCTCTGGACTGGAGAGCCCTGGTTGTAGTTACAGTGCTTTACCTTGAGCAAAGCAATTGCCTTAGCGATCTCAAAAGTAATCTGTGATCCAAGATGATGTCAAGTAGGAATGTGATTGGGCACCATGGAAATAAGCAATCTTAAACTGAATATGCCCTTGAAGACATAAATGCTTGGCAGCACTCACCCTCTTCTTCTACTGTTCTTCTTTATCGCTTTATTTAAGGATCCATTATTGAGGTATAAGGGCTGCTTAGGTGTTCCTAGTGGTAAAGAATCTGCCTGACAAGAGATGCAGGTTCAGAAAGATATCCTGAAGTATGAAATGGCACCCCACTCCAGTATTCTTGCCTGGAAAATTCCATGGGTAGATAAACCTGGCAGGCTACAGTCCACTGGGCCACAAAGACTTGGATATGACTGAGTGGCAAAGCACACACGCACTGAGGTATAATTTACATGTACTAAAATTTACCTTTCCGGTATTTTGACAAATACCTGAAGTATTGTTCTTGCCACTAGTCTCTTTGTCCCTCAATGAAGTGCTTTTATTGTTAGATCAACGTGATGACATCCAAGATAAATTCCTTGCCATTTTATGTCTTTTCTTTGATTATAAACTAATAGCCTTAAAGAGAAAGGGGGTAGAAAAACATTTTGTTTCTGGAAACAAGAAGCAAGATGTATAGTGAATTGGCAAATATTCTTCTTTAAATTTTTTATGGAAGTAGAGATTTATGATACTAGTTGATTTATGATACTAGTTTCAGGCATACAACACAGTGATTCAAAGTTTTATAGATTACATTTAAAGTTATTATGAAGTGTTGCCTATATTCTCTGTGCTATACAATATATGCTTATAGCTTATTTATTTTATACATAGTGGTTTATACCTCTTAATCTCCTACCACTATCTTGTCCCTCCCCTATTCCTTCCCCTTGCTGGTAACCATTGTTCTTTTCTCTATATACATAGCTCTGTTTCTGTTTTGTTATCATCTTTTGTTTATTATTTAGATTAAATATATGTCATAACATACAGTATTTGCCTCTCTCTGCTGATTTATTTTTCTAAGCATAATACCTCCCAGGTCCTACCATGTTATTGCACATGACAAAATTTCATTCTCTTGTATGGCTAATAGTCCATTATGTGTGTGTGTGTGTGTATACATATGTACATAGACCCCACAGCATCCATTCAGGGGCATCTGGGTTGCTTCCATGTCTTGGTTATTGTAAATAGTGCTGCTATGAACATTAGGGCACATGCATCATTTTGAATTAGTGTTTTCATTTTTTCCAGATGTATTCGCAGAAGTGGAATTGCTAGATCATATGGTGATTCTATTCTTATTTTGTTGAGGAACCTCCTTACTGTTTTCCATTGTGGCCGCACCAATTTACATTCTCACCAACAGCGTATACTATGGTTCCCTTTTCTCCACATCCTTACCAACATTTGTTATTTATGGTCTCTTGGATGAGAGCCATTCTGATGTATGTGAGGTGATATCTCATTGTGGTTTTGCTTTGTATTTCTCTGATTAGCGATATTGAGCACCCTTTCATTCGCCTATTGGCCATCTGTTTGTCTTCTTTGAAAAAAATGTCTGTTCAAGTCATCTGCCCATTTTCTAATTTTTTAATATGAAATTGTATAGACTACTTATATATTCTATATATTAAACACTTGCCTGTCATATCATTTGCAAATATTTTACCCCATTCAGTAGGTTCTCTATGCACTTTATAGATTGTTTCCTTTGGTGTGTAAAAGCTTTTAAATTTAATTGAGATGTCATTTAGTTAGTTTTACTTTTGTTTTGCTTTAGGAGATAGATCAAAAGAATTTTTTGCTATAATTTATGTCAAAAAGTGTTCTATGTTTTCTTCTAGAAGTTTTATGATTTCTGGTCTTATATTTAGGCCTTTAAACCATGTTGAGTTTATTGTTGTATATGGTGTAAGAAAATGTTATAATTTAAATCTACATGTAGCTTTCCAGTTTTCCCAGCACTGTTTATTTGAAGAGACTCTTTCCTCCATTGTAAGTTCTTGGGTTAGCAAAATATTCTTCCACATTGAAGTAGCATTAGGGCTACATGTGTTTTCTTTAAACTCTTCTGTCTATGTTTATGTATGATTAAATACATACACACAAAGACATCTCCATCATCTTAGGTCCTACTTATAAAAATCTCTGTGCCTATTCACTAAAATATTTAACGCAATACTCACATCTACAAAGAAGAAAGCCTGTGACTATTGGATATCCTACAATAAGTGAGAGTGAAGGAAACGTCACTGAAAAAAAAGTAGCCTAAATGCAACCAATTCAGAATTATTTTTTATCCTACTTTTATGAAGAGCTTATAGCTGAAAATGTTTTTCAAATGGTGACATTAGTACCTTATTCAAAGATGCACCCATTTATTCAGGCCAATCTAGATTTTAAGGCAATTACTAATCTAGGTATAAAAATGAACAGATACAGCTCTCTTAACAGACAGATTTTGGGGAGTTCATTGAGGAAAAAAAGATGAAGGTTAAAAAGGCAAATGGTGATAGCCTACCGAGTTTGCATTTTATAAGGCTCCAAAAGTAAATTTACTTAATAGTAGCCACCTTCTCAAGAAGTTTTGGCTTAATTCTTTTTTTTTTTTTTTGACTTACTTATTGAAAGAAAAAGGACTCCCAACTTTGGAGGACAAGAGGATGCTGTCACTTGTACAATGCAAGGAAATCTGAAAAGTTCTGAGTTACTATGTGTGAAAGAGACTCCTAGTTTTTAACTGATAAAAATTCCATTTTTGCAGTGTTGTTTTTTTATTTAACTTAATCTCATACAATTCTGAAACAACCCTGAGAAGCTGTAAGAGTATGCAAGTTAAAACACAAGAGCCCAAGAAAATTCATGAACCCATTACCTCTGTTTTTAGAGAAACTGAGGATTGATAGTTTTGACTTGACTATGTTCAGTCGTTACTAAGAAGCAAGCAAAACACTCAGGCCTCTTAGATCCCAGTCTCAAACTCTTTCAGCTACATATAGGATAGATATAAATATAGAGCCATTTAATACCTTTTAAACATTCTCTGTAGAGTATTTAGATAGAGGAAGAGGGTCAGAGAATTTGTTCATTCAAAAATGACTTAAGAGTCATTGTGTTCTGTCATATGCACTCATTTCATGCAAACTATGAAGTCTCTAGTATCCTTTTCTTCTCTTTTCTATACAACATAATTGACACTCTCATACAGAGTTCTGCTTCAAATAAAAAGGGAAAGACTTGTATTGTTACTTGATGGATGTAGAGAATAATAGTGGATGAATAAAATCTTTCTGTCCATTTGGAAAAGAAAAGAATGATCAGAGATTACCAAAAGCAAGTAGCCATATTACAAATATGATTCATAAAAACAAATAAAGTAAACACAAAAATAGATCTGTTCCTAATTGTTGACTAATTTTGAAACAGATGAGCTAATTAGAGACTCTAAAAGAACAAGAAAGACCCATGTTCCAAAAGGGAAATAAGAGACATTTTGTTTGACTGAAAATAAGATTTAAAGCTAGAGAAACAACTATTACTCTTAATGGACAGTCAACTTATAAGAAATCTGCTTAAACTTAAATTGGAAATGAAAGTTTCCACCAAGAGTTAAATTATTTTAGACTATAGTACAGCTTGAATAAAATAAGATCTCTGTTGCCAGGCAGAAAGATCTTATGGCCAGTCAAAAATGTCTTTTCTTTTTAAAAGAATCTGAATGAAATTTAGCAAAAGTGAGTCAAGGCAGAAATATAATCTTAGAACTCTTACAATGACCATGATATCAAAGTTTTGTGAAATATCCATGTTGTCTTCATATTGCTATTGTAAGAAATAGAACTGGCAATAATAAAGAAATCAAAGTTTTTCAAAGAAGCCGACATAAACTGAAAGAGGCTGAAACACAAGTCAGTGAATTGACTATCATTGGAGTAATCAAATATGTGTATAGTAAGAATTTAAATTTCACAGAGGAATTGGAGTCATTGACTTCCAATTTCCCTTCTAAATGCTTGGAAAGCATGACTTGACTATATTGAGCCCTCTTTTCAAAAAAAATAAACACAAAAGTTATAAAAGAATATAATCTTATAAGTATTCTCCAGATGGTACACATAAAACATTTACTTTTCCTAAGTTAACACATCTATGATTCATCCCATGACAAAAAAAATGGTATTTTTCATGAAATACTTGCCAAGTTGTATGACAGTTTTCTCAGAAATGTCATTCTACCTGTTCTAGTTATTACCACTGACAGTTTGTATTTGGAGACAATATGTGAAGACATTGTTTCTGTAACGTTATGAATAAATAATGAGGCATTTAAGTAATGTCAATATAAAGGCTATAACAAGTCTTAGTCACTTTTTATTTGATTGCTCTAAATTTCCATTTTTAACATCTATCATAATGCTTTCTCATAACAGATATTTAAGATGTCTTGATGAATTAACAAAGGAATAAATTAATGTACATGTAATTCTTGGTAAATGCACATCTCTTTACTTATTTCTTGAGCAATTATTGGGATTCCACCTTGTTCCATGCCCTAAGATGGTGGGAAATGAAATGATTTTTTAAAATACATAATAAAGAAAAATATAAGATTTTCCTTAAAAGAAATACTCGTCAAGCAAGCATTCAGAAAAAAGTGAAAGTGAGATAACATTAACAAGAATAGTTAGAATACAAAGTGGAAATAGTAAGTGCCATTAGAGAAATTTTTGCAAAAAGTAGTCAAGAAATAGATGATAATCCCATCCCTGAAATAAATTGTGCTATATGGTGACTATTCTGATTATAGTGTTGATTAGTTTATAATGATTGTTTTCCCAGTTTTTTTTTTCATCTTAAGTATTTATTTGGAAATGGGGTCATAATTCTAGTTTTTCCCTTTACTTTCTTAGCAATAATATATGATTTCTTAGAAAACAGCTATTTGGTACTAGACTAGCATTTTAAAAATTATGTTAAAAGTGTGTTAACTGTGCAACTCTCATATATACAATTTCTGCCAGACATCAGAGGGGTCCAATTCTATCTGCTGAACTAAATTACACATAGAGACAAGAAGGTCTGGGTGTTTTTTTTTTTTAATCTTGTCACTACACACAAGTCCTAAAATAGCCTCTCTTTCAGGTCAAAATAGTCACAACAGAGGCTTTTCAGTTGCTTTTCAGGCACGTATTACAGTTACAGAAGATTTTCACATAATCAAAGTTGGGTATTTCTAGAGAGATCAAAAGAGACGGTGAAGTGGAGAGCAGGTGCACCAGCGTTCTTAAAGGGTCTGAGAATGCAATTAATCAGAAAATGAGCCCTTGTAGAACCATGCTCCCTGAACAGATGAGCACAACAAAAGCCACTGAGAAATGAGGTGGCCAAGGGCCACTCCTGAATGGAGTGTGCACATGGGCATCTGCCCTGTTCTTTAACTTTCGGAAGAGAGAGAGGATTCAATAGAGACAGCAGAGTCAAAACAATTATGCAAATACAGGAAACTCCAGGAGATGAAAGATAAGACTGCTTTCACAAAGGCTCTTGTAACAGTAGAGATTTTCTCTTTCTTCCTCAATAGCACCAACCTAGGGCTGAAGAAGCTGGATAGCAACAGGAGCAACTCAAGCAGAATTAAAAAGCATCATGGCTTAGTCACTTGACATTAATATGGCAAATTCAAAAGCTGCTTCAGTAGGGGATAAAGTTACAGTCACACAATTTTCTTAGCTTTGTCAATTATTTGTCAGTGCGAGTGAGAACTAGGTACTTAAACTCGCTGACTTTCTAATCACTTTAAAAATGCCAATAATAATAATAGTTGTAGTAGTGGTAGCAGTAGTGATAGTGGTAAAATATATATATTTTTAAATATACTTTCTTTATAGAGCTATTATGAGGATTAGTGATGAGTGAATTAACCACCTGGCTCATGCAATGGATTTACTATGTAATAGCTACCATCAAAAATCCATGGTAATAATTTATTCACCAAATATGTGTTAAGCTACTCAGTATGCACAGGATTTACAAGGGTGTCATAACCTCTGTTCTCAAGGAATTTATATCTTGCAGGAAAGCTGAGATAAGTTAACAGGTAACGCAGGTAAATGGAACAGGCAGCCCAGTCCTATGGCAACTTGAGACATCTATTACCAGTAGTGCTTGGACTGCTGGTGGGAATGAAAGGTAAAGGGGGTGGAAAAGACATGAAGTAGCACAAAGTTTTTAAAACATCATGTTCTAACTACTGGAGATAAGAGTATGGCTAAACCATGCCACCGTGGAACAAGCTACTAAGCCTGTTTTCTAGACCTTGATAAATGTTTGTTAGTTGCATGTCTTTGGGAGAGTAATTCTTGGGCATAGTTTTACTATCATTGAAAGGGCTATATTAATCCTAAATTAAAGAGTTATCGAGATATTAAAGCAGATATTTTATATAGTGTCCCTAGTAAAATGTTAGTTATATTATTATTGATATTCTACCACTATTAGCACTGTTATTGTTAGCATATCATTATTATCATCATCTAGGGAACTATATATTTTGGCTGACAAGGAGAGTGCTTAATATAAAATCTCCATGCTGACTTGACACTCCACATTTGTTCATTATGGAAATGGCATTCATCAACATTACTTGCAGAAAAGGTCAGATTGAGTCCTGATTCTAAGACCTCTGTAAAACTCAAAACTATATATATATGTATATATGTGTGTATATATATCTATATGTGTGTATAACATGTGTGTATATATGTGCATGTATATGTGTGTGTGTGCATATATAATTCCCCACTCCTCAAGTGCTGGGACATGTGAGACGTCTGATGACATTGCTCAGGACTCCTGGCACCTCTCACATACACCACAGTGATGTTTGCACTTAAAAGACTCAATCACATAACTATCTACTGTCAAAACCAGGCACTGATCCTAGGCCTCAAGTTAAATGAGGGGTTTTCTACTCAGGCTCCAAAGATCCACAAATAACACTTTCACACATTGAACAACATAGCAAGTAGCTAAAAGTCTACTTATTTAAATCAGAGAGAGAAAAAAAATTAAAAATGAACTTGATCATTTTCAGAAGGAGATGGAAGGGCATAACCTTTTCAATTCTGTGGACTGTTTTTAAAAAAATAGTCATGATTCCTGAACCGTTGTTTAGTTCTCAAAGAATTGGGGTGCTTTAAGAGCCATTATATATGTTGTCTCTTTGAGAGGAATTTCTATCCATCCATAAACATCATTTCAGTAGCTAACTCATGTCTTACTGATTGTGACCCCATGGATTGCAGCACCCCAGGCTTCCCTGTCCATCACCAACTCCCAGAGCTTGCTCAAACTCATGCCCATCAAGTGGGTGATGTTGTCCAACCAACTCATCTTCTGTCATCCCCATCTGCTCCTGCCTTCAATCTTTCCCAGCATCAGGGTTTTTTTTTTTTTTTTTTTTCCCAATAAGTCAGTTCTTCAAATCAGGTGGACAGAGTACTGGAGTTTCAGCTTCAGCATTAGTCCTTCCAATGAATATTCAGGACTGATTACCCTTAGAGTTGACTGGTTTGATCTCCTTGCAGTTCAAGGGACTCTCAAGAGTATTCTCCAACACCATAGTTCAAAAGCATCAATTCTTCAGTGCTCAGCTTTCTTTATAGTCCAACTCTCCCATCCATACATGACCACTGGAAAAACCATAGCCTTGACTATATGGACCTTTGTTGGCAAAGTAATGTCTCTGCTTTTTAATATGCTGTCTAGGTTGGTCATTGCTTTTCTTCCAAGGAGCAAGCATCTTTTAATTTCATGGCTGCAATCATCTACAGTGATTTTGGAGCCCAAGAAAATAAAGTCTGTGACAGTTTCCACAGTTTCCCCATCTATTTGACATGAAGTGATGGGACTGGATGCCATGAACTTCGTTTTTTGGAATGTTGAGTTTTAACCAGCTTTTTCACTCTCCTCATTTACTTTTATCAAGAGGCTCTCTAGTTCTTCTTTGCTTTCTGCCATAAGGGTGGTTTCATCTGTATATCTGAGGTTTTTGATATTTCTCCCAGCAGTCTTGATTCCAGCTTGTGCTTCTTCCAGCCCAGCGTTTCTCATGATGTACTCTGCATAGAAGTTAAATAAGCAGGGTGACAGCATACAGCCTTGACGTACTCCTTTCCCAATTTGGAACCAGTCTGTTGTTCCATGTCCAGTTCTAACTGTTGCTTCCTGACCTGCATACAGATTTCTCAGGAGGCAGGTAAGGTGGTCTGGTATTCCCATCTCTTGAATAATTTTCCACAGTTTGTGGTGATTCAAACAGTCAAAGACTTTGGTATAGTCAATAAAGCAGAAATAGGTGTTTTTCTGGGACTCTCTTGCTTTTTTTATAATCCAACAGATGTTTGCAATTTTATCTCTGGTTCCTCTTTTATAAAACCAGCTTGAACATCTGGAAGTTCACATTTCATGTTCTGTTGAAGCCTGGCTTGGAGAATTTTGAGCATTACTTTACTAAAATGTGAGATGAGTGCAATTGTACAGTGGTTTGAGCATTATTTGGCACTGCCTTTCTTTGGGATTGGAATGAAAACTGACGTTTTCCAATCCTGTAGCCACTGCTGAGTTTTAAAAATTTGCTAGCATATTTATTGACTGCAGCACTTTCACAGGATCATCTTTTAGGATTTCAAATAGCTTGGCTGGAATTCCATCACCTCCACTAGCTTTGTTCATAGTGATGCTTCCTAAGGCCTGCTTGACTTCGCATTCCAGGACGTCTGGCTCTAGGTGAGTTATCGCGATTATCTGGGTCATGAAGATCTTTTTTTGTACAGTTCTGTGTATTCTTGCCACTTCTTAATATCTCCTGCTTCTGTTAGGTCCATACCATTTCTGTCCTTTATCGAGCCCATCTTTGCATGAAAAGTTCCCTTGGTATCTCTAATTTTTTGAAGAGATCTCTAGTCTTTCCCATTCTTTTGTTTTCCTCTGTTTCTTTGCACTGATCTCTGAGGAAGGCTTCCTTATCTCTCCTTGCTATTTGGAACTCTGAATTCAAATGGGTATATCTTTCATTTTCTCCTTTACTTTTTGCCTCTCTTCTTTTCACAGCTATTTGTAAGGCCTCCCCAGACAGCTGTTTTGTTTTTTGCATTTCTTTTTTTGGGGGATGGTCTTGCTCCCTGTCTCCTGTACAATGTCAGGAACCTCCACCCATTGTTCTTCAGGCCCTCTATCAGATCTAACCCTTGAATCTATTTCTCACTTCCACTGTATAATCATAAGGTATTTAATTTAGGTCATATCTGAATGATCTAGTGGTTTTCCCTATTTTTTTCAATTTAAGTCTGAATTTGACAATAAGAGTTCACAATCTGAGCCACAGTCAGCACCTGGTCTTGTTTTTGCTGACTGTATAGAGCTTCTCCATCTTTGGCTGAAAAGAATATAATCAATCTGATTTTGGTGTTAACCATCTGGTGATGTCGAGTGTAGAATCTTCTCTTGTGTTGTTGGAAGAGGATGTTTGATATGACCGGTGTGTTCTCTTGGCAAAAATCTATTAGCCTTTGGCCTGCTTCATTCTGTACTCCAAGGCCAAATTTGTCTGTTACTCCAGGTGTTTCTTGACTTCCTACTTTAACATTCCAGTCCTCTATAATGAAAAGGACATTTTTTTGGAGTGTTAGTTCTAAAAGGTCTTGTAGGTCTTCATAGAACCGTTCAATTTCAGCTTCTTCAGCATTACTGGTTGGGGCATAGACTTGGATTACTGTGATATTGAATGGTTTGCCTTGAAAACGAACAGAGATCATTCTGTCATTTTTGAGACTGCATCCAAGTAATGCATTTCAGACTGTTTTGTTGACCATGATGGCCACTCCATTTCTTCTAAGGGATTCTTGCTCACAGTAGTAGATATAGTGGTCATCTGAGTTAAATTCACCTATTCTAGTCCATTTTAGTTCGCTGATTCCTAAAATGTCGACATTCACTCTTGCCATCTTCTGTTTGACCACTTCCAATTTGCCTTTATTTATGGACCTAGCATTCTAGGTTCCTATGCAATATTGCTCTTTACAGCATTGGACTTTGCTTCTATCACCAGTCACATCCACAGCTGGGTGTCGTTTTTGCTCTAGCTCTGTCTCTTTATTCTTTCTAGAGTTATTTCTCCACTGATTTCCAGTAACATATTGGGCACCTACCGACCTGGGGCGTTCCTCTTTCAATATCCTATCTTTTTCCCTTTTCATACTGTTCATGGGGTTCTCACAGCAAGAATACTAAAGTGGTTTACCATTCCCTTCTCCAGTGCATCACATTTTTTTCAGAACTCTCCACCATGACCCATCTGCCTTGGGTGGCCCTACATGGCATGGGTCATAATTTATGAGTTAGACAAGGCTGTGGTCCAGGTGATCAGATGATTGGTTCAGTTCAGTTCAGTCACTCAGTCGTGTCCAACTCTTTGAGATACCATGAATCTCAGCATGCCAGGCCTCCCTGTCCATAACTAGCTCCCGGAGTTCACCCAGACTCATGTGCATCGAGTCGTTGATGACATCCAGACATTTTATCCTCTGTCATCCCCTTCTCCTCCTGCCCCCAATCCCTCCCAACATCAGAGTCTTTTCCAATGAGTCAACTCTTGGCATGAGGTGGCCAAAGAATTGGAGTTTCAGCCTCAGTATCTGTCCCTCCAATGAACACCCAGGACTGGTCTCCTTTAGGATGGACTGGTTGGATCTCCTTTCAGTTCAAGGGACTCTCTAGAGTCTTCTCCAACACCACAGTTCAAAAGCATCAATTCTTCAGTGCTCAGCTTTCTTCATAGTCCAACTCTGATATCCATACATGACCACGGGAAAAAACATAGCCTTGGCTAGATGGACCTTTGTTGGCAAAGTAATGTCTCTGCTTTTTAGTATGCTATCTAGGTTGGTCATAACTTTCCTTCTAAGGAGTAAGTGTCTTTTAATTTCATGGCTGCAATCACCGTCTACAATGATTTTGGAGCCATTGTAGTGTTCAGTCTGTCTGCCCTCTGATGGAGAAGGAGAAAAACCTTATGAAAGCTTCCTGATGGGAGACTGACTGAGCAGGAAACTGGGTCTTGTTCTGATGGGCGGAGCCATGATCAGTAAATCTTTAATGCAAATTTCTGTTGATGGGTGGAGCTTGTTCCTCCCAGCTAGTTACCTCGGGCCAAACTATGGTGGAGGTAAAGAAGACAACGGTGACCTCTTTCAAAAGATCCATGCATGTTCTGCTACACCCACTGCCCCCAACCCTACAGCAGACCACCACCAACCCACGCCTCCACTGGAGACGCCTGGACACTCCCAGGCAAGTCTGGGTCAGTTTCTTGTGGGATCACTGCTTCTTTTTCCTGGGTCCTGGTGCACACAAGTTTTTGTTCGTGCCCTCCAAGAGTTTATTTACCAGTTCTGTGTAAGTTCTGGCAGCTTTCTGGTGGGGTTAATGGCGACCTCCTCCACGAGGGCTTATGCCATACCCAAGTTTGTTGTACCCAGAGCCCCCGTTCCTGTGGCAGTCCACTGCTGACCTGTACCACCACAGGAGATGCTCAAACACAGTTCTGCCTCAGTCTCTGTGTGGTCCCTGGGTCCTGGTGCACACAAGGTTTGTTTGAGCCCTCTGAGTGTTTCTGGTGGGAATCGGCTCTGATTCCAAATTCGAATTTGCCCCTCCTACCACCTTGCTGGGGCTTCTCCTTTGACCTTGGGCATGGGGTATCTCCTCACCATGTATTAATAGTATCCCATTAAGTTTTAAGAATAGTGTGGTTTTCTTTAAGTGTTATTTAACATCCAAATCTGGGACTTTATCAACTATGAGTTTCAGATTAAATATCAATTTAGCCAGGAATATTGACATGGCTCATAAAGCAAACTAACATTCATTGACTATATGTACTCACAAATGTAAATGACACTAACTGTAGATAATTTGCATTCTTTCTAATAATTCTGCAGGCAGATATTTTACTAATCTTTTTAAGATGGGGGAAAATAATTTTGAATAACCTATCCAAAGAAATAGAATAACTATATTTAGCTCACCATGTGCTAAGGAATGGTATAAATGTTTGACATACACTAACTCACTCAATGTTTGAGTTCTTTTTTAAGTCAAGAATCATTATTCTCCCCATTTATAAAGAAATGGATGGAACTAGAGATGAGCATATGAAGTGAATTAAGTCAGACAGAGAAAGACAAATACTATGTGATTTCACTTATATGTGGATTCTGAAAAATAATACAAATAAACTTATTTATAAACCAGAAACAGATTGACAGAAACAGAAAACAAATTTATGGTTACCAAAGTGGGAGTGGGGTAAAGGATAAAGTGAAAGTATGGGATTAACAAACATACATGATTAAATATAAAAAGATAAGCAACATGGATTTATTGTATAGCACAGAGAACTGTATTCAATATAATAACCTATAATGGAAAAAATCTGAAAAGAATATATATATATATATATATATATATATATATATATATATAATTTTGCTGTATACCTGAAGCTACCAAAATATTATAAACTGATGACAGCTCAATACGAAAAACTTAGAAAAAATTAAAGCACAGAGGTAGTATGTGCCAGGTCCAGTATTATTCAGTTAGCAAATGACTGAATAACAGGCAAGTCACTGTAGAATATGTTTGTAAATATAACATTGAAGGTAGATTAGTCAAGTTCCAAATATTTATCTTACTGAAAACCAAGCAAGGAGGAATAAGTTGCCAGGGACTGGAGGTAATTTTCAATTGGTTGTGTTTATGTACACAGCATGGCTCATAGTTTCATTGAGTTAGCCTGTATGGCATGGCTTGATGAAAATTATGAGACGTGCCATGTAGGGCCAACTAAGATGGACGGGTCATGGTGGAGAGTTCTGACAAAATGTGGTCCACTGGAAAAGGGAATGGTAAACCACTTCAGTATTCTTGCCTTGAGAACCCCACAAACAGTATGAAAAGGGAAAAGGATAGGACACTGAATGATGAACTCCCCAGGTCAGTAGGTGCCCAATATGCTACTGGAGATCAGGGGAGAAATAAGTCCAGAAAGAAGGAAGAGATAGAGCTAAAGCAAAAACAACACCCAGTTGTGGATGTGACTGGTGATAGAAACAAGTATGATGCAATAAAGAGCAATATTGCATAGGAATCTAAAATGTTATATCCATGAATCTAGGGAACTGGAGGTGCTCAAACAGGAAATGGCAAGAGTGAACATCAACATTTTATGAATCAGTGACCTAAAATGGACTGGAATGGGTGAATTTAATTCAGATGAACATTATATATCTACTATTGTGAGCAAGAATCCCTTAGAAGAAATGGAGTAGCCCTCATAGTCAACAAGTGTCTGAAATGCAGTACTTGGATGCAAACTCAAAAATAACAGATTGATCTCTGTTCATTTCCAAGGCAAACCATTCATTATCACAGTAATCCAAATCTATGCCCCAACCAGTAATGCTGAAGGAAGTGAAGTTGAATGGT
Source organism: Budorcas taxicolor (assembly GCF_023091745.1). Lineage (NCBI taxonomy): Eukaryota > Metazoa > Chordata > Mammalia > Artiodactyla > Bovidae > Budorcas > Budorcas taxicolor. The sequence continues at coordinate 32,735,600 of NC_068927.1, read as the reverse complement.
TCTATGAAGACCTACAAACCTTCTAGAACTAACACCTAAAAAGACATCCTTTTCATCATAGATGGCTGGAATGCAAAACAAGGAAGTCAAGAGATACCTGGAGAAACAGGCAAATTTGGCCTTGGTGTACAAAAATGAAGCGGGGAAAGGCTAACATAGTTTTGCCAAGAGAACACATTGGTCATAGCAAACACCCTGTTCCAACAACACAAGGGAAGACCCTACACAAAGGCATCACCAGAGGGTCAATACTGAAATCAGACTGATTATATTATTTGCAGCCAAAAATGGAGAAGTTCTATACAGTCAGCAAAAACAAGACTGGGAGTGGACTGTGGCTCAAATCATGAACTCCATATTGTGAAATTCAGAGTTTAATTGAAGAAAGTAGAGAAAACCACTAGACCACTAAGGTATGACCTAAATCAAATCCCTTATAGTTATACAGTGGAAGTGACAAATAGATTCAAAGGATTAGACTTCATAGACAAGAGTACCTAAAGAAATATGGCTGGAGGTTCATGACATTGTACAGGAGGCAGTGACTAACATCATCCTCAAGAAAAAGAAATGCAGAAAAGCAAAATTGTTTTTGGAGGAGGAATTACAAATAGCTCAGAAAAGAAGAGAAAATAAAGGCCATGAGAAAAGGAAAGGTAAGCATATATGAGTGCAGAGCTCCAAAGAACAGCAAGGAGAGAAAAGAAAGACTTCCTCAATGAACAATGCAAAGAAATAGAGGAAAATAGAATGGGAAAGACTAGAGATGGCTTCAAATAATTAAGAGATATCAAGGGAATATTTCATGCAAAGATGGGTACAATAAAGGACAGAAATGATATAGACCTAACAGAAGCAGAAGATATTAAGAAGAGGTGGAAAGAATACACAGAAGAACTGTACAAAAAAGATATTCATGACCCAGATAATCACGATGGTGTGATCACTCCCCTAGAGCCAGACATCCTGGAATGCGAAGTCAAGCAGGCCTTAGGAAGCATCACTATGAACAAAGCTAGTGAAGGTGATGGAATTCCAGCCAAGCTATTTCAAATCCTAAAAGATGATGCTGTGAAAGTGCTGCACTCAATATGCCAGCAAATTTGGAAAACCCAGCAGTGGCAACAGGACTGGAAAATGTCAGTTTTCATTCCAATCCCAAAGAAGGGCAATGCCAAAGAATGTTCAGACTACTCCAAAATTGCACTCATCTCATAAGCTAGCAAAGTAATGCTCAAAATTCTCCAAGCCAGGCTTCAGCAATACATGAACTGTGAACTTCCAAATGTTCAAGCTGGATTTAGAAAGGCAGAGGAACCAGAGATCAAACTGCCAACATCTGTTGGATTATCAAAAGAGCAAGAGAGTTCCACAAAAACATCTACTTTGTTGAGTACAACAAAGCCTTTGACTGTGTGAATCACCACAAACTGTGGAAAATTATTCAAGAGATGGGAATACCAGACCACCTTACCTGCCTCCTGAGAAATCTGTATGCAGGTCAGGAAGCAACAGTTAGAACTGGATATGGAACAACAGACTGGTTCCAAATAGGAAAAGGAGTACGTCAAGGCTGTATGCTGTCACCCTGCTTATTTAACTTCTATGCAGAGTACATCATGAGAAACGCTGGGCTGGAAGAAGCACAAGCTGGAATCAAGACTGCTGGGAGAAATATCAAAAACCTCAGATATACAGAAGAAACCACCCTTATGGCAGAAAGCAAAGAAGAACTAGAGAGCCTCTTGATAAAAGTAAATGAGGAGAGTGAAAAAGCTGGTTAAAACTCAACATTCCAAAAAATGAAGTTCATGGCATCCAGTCCCATCACTTCATGTCAAATAGATGGGGAAACTGTGGAAACTGTCACAGACTTTATTTTCTTGGGCTCCAAAATCACTGTAGATGATGATTGCAGCCATGAAATTAAAAGATGCTTTCTCCTTGGAAGAAAAGCTATGACCAACCTAGACAGCATATTAAAAAGCAGAGACATTACTTTGCCAACAAAGATCCATCTAGTCAGGGCTATGGTTTTTCCAGTGGTCATGTATGGATGTGAAAGTTGGATATAAAGAAAGCTGAGCACCAAAGAATTAATGCTTTTGAACTGTGGTGTTGGAGAGGACTCTTGAGAGTCCCTTGGACTGCAAGTAGATCCAACCAGTCCATCCTAAAGGAAATCAGTCCTGAATATTCATTGAAAGGACTGATGCTGAAGCTGAAACTCCAATTATTTGGCCACCTGATGAGAAGAGCTGACTCATTTGAAAAGCCCCTGATGCTGGGAAAGATTGACAGCAGGAGGAGAAGGGGATGACAGAGGATGAGATCGTTGGATGGCATCACTAACTCAATGGACATGAATTTGAGTAAACCCCGGGTGTTGGTGATGGACAGGGAGGCCTTACATGCTCTAGTCCATGGGTCACAAAGAGTCAGAAGGACTGAGTGACTGAACAGAACTGATCAATACAACAATCTCCTTCTTTATCCATATAGATTTAATTATCAGACTCCATTTTTCAAGTTTTGTTAGTAATTTTATAAATTCACACCCTTGCCATGGTCTCATGGTAAAGAGTATACCAACCACCCTGAGAATCTGAGCTCGGCCTTGTGAATTGTTTATCAAATGGGATATTAGCAAAAACAGGAAGTTTATGTACACATTTTGACATGCTCTCTTGAGCCTTTAATATATTCCTTTTAAAAATATCATGAGTAGCTACTTCTCCTCTTACCTGATCCTGACAGTTACATGGAACATAGCTACACAAGGTGTCCTTTACACCTATGAACATGTAACAAATTGTATGCTACTGAGTATGCCTTTATTGTGCAGCATTTTCTGACAATGATTAACACTTCCACATCACTAACAATGTGTATTGCTTCAACTTCCCAGTGAATTGTGTATACATTTTTACTGAGTACACTCCTTCATATTATATATTAAAGACTGCACTCTTTCTGAATCAATTTCCACATGTGATTTTGCCCTCAAGATCATTATAAAGAGAAGTTAACTCATAATTCGGTAGCAAAGAAACTAAACAACAGAGTGAAATGTTCAAAATGTTGTAAATGAAAATAACAACCCATTGTCACTAGAGGCAAAATATTGCAGTTGAGGTACACTGAACGCTGGGGAGAGATTTTCTTTAGCCATCAGGTCATTGGCAATCAGATGTATATATCGGGAAATTTATAAGGGGATGTGCATACTCACAGCAAGGCATACGCTTAGAGAAGACCTGAGAAGCTAATGAGCTTTTACCTTTGGTTGGTCTTAGTGCTCAGAATAAGCAGCAAGGGAAGGCTAAGACTGAGTTTAAAATGGTCTTTGAGGTACTAAAGTAGTGTCCAGTTTCACAGTCAATCTACAAAGACCAGGAAAGATGGATGGGTGGATGTATCTATGTAGGAATCTATCTATCTGACTATTCTCTTTGGCTCTCACTTTCTTTGTATTTTTTGACCCCCGGTATACAGAAAATTCTCTGTCAAAACACTAGCAAAACACCAACTAGAGGAAGAGAAGCTTTAAAGACCCCATATAATAATGGGCTTCCCTGGTGGCTCAGATGTTAAAGAATCTGCCTGCAGTGCGGGAGACCTGGCTTCAATCACTGGGTTGGGAAGATCCCTGGGAGAAGGGAACCCACTCCAATATTTTGCTTAGAGAATTCCATGGACTGCATAGTCCATGGGGTCACAAAGAGTCAGACACAACTGAGTGACTTTCTCTTTTCTTTCAGTGAAATTAAAAAATATCTTTTAAAAAATCATACACACACAGACAAAAAAATAAAACAGTAAGCCACAAAAAGACAAACCCTGAGAAAGGGGAAGTATATGTTTTGCACAGTTAACACATTATAATATTTTAAAGTTTGTTTTCAACAACTAGTTGTGAAGTATGCAAAGACAACAAAGTATGGCCCAATCACAGAATAAAGAAATAGAAATGGCCCCTAAGGAGGTAATGGAATTAGACTTATTAAACAAATACTTTGAATCCAGTATCTTAAAAATGCTGAAAGAGCTAATGGAAATCATAGACAATGAGCTAAGGTAAACAAGGGGAATGACAGCCCAATAAATAGAGACTGTTAGTAAAGACATGGAAATATAAAAAGAAATTCTGGAGATATAAAAGTACAATAATGAAATGAAAATTCACTATTCACTTGAAGGTTTAAATAGCATATTTTAGCAGGCAAAGGAAAGAATTTGTGAGCATAAAGATAGGCCACTTGAAAAGATCAAGTCTGAGGAGTAAAATGAAAGAATAAAAAAAATTAACAGAATCTGAGACCAACAGTATAAGATTAAGTGTACTAATGTACACATAATAGGAGTCCCAGGAGGGGAGACTGCAAGAGACAGGATGAATATTTGCAAAAATAATGGCTAGAGATGTCCTAAATTTTATAAAAGACACAAAATCTATATACCTAAGGAACTCAATGAAATTGAAATACTTTGATATAAATCTAACAATATAGATATAAGATCTGTATGAGAAAAAAACTATCACATTTAATGAAAAAAGTTATAGAATTAAGTAAATGGGGAGATATTCCATGTTCATACATAGCAAGACTCAGTATGGTCTGATGCAATCTCAATCAAAATCTCAACAACTCATATTGTGGATATCAATGAACTGATTCTAAAGTTTAAATGCAGAGACAGAAGACCCAGAATAGCCAACACAATACAGAAACAAAAGACCAAAATCAGATAGCTGATGCTACCAGACTTCAAGTCTTACTATAAGGACACAGGAATCAAGCTTTGTGGAAGTGGTGAAAGAATAGACAAGTAGATCAATGGAACATAATAATACAAAGGCCAGAAACAGACTCATATAAAAATAAACTGACTTTTGAGAAAGACACAAAAAGGAATCTAAAGATTCTTAAAGAATTTATAAAAATGCTAACACTAAAAAACTCAGCAAAGTTGAAGGATACAAGATCAGCACATAAAAATCATTTATATTTCTGTATCCTAGCAATGAACAATCTAAAAAGGATATTAAGAAATTAATTTCACTTATAGTTGCATCTAAGAGAATAACATACCTAGGAATAAATGTAACCAAGGAGATGAAGGATTTATACACTGAAAACTAAAAACATTACTGAAAGAAATTATGGGAGACCTAAGTCAGGAAGCAACAGTTAGAACTGGACATGGAACAACAGACTGGTTCCAAATAGGAAAAGGAGGACGTCAAGGCTGTATATTGTCACCCTGCTTATGTAACTTATATGCAGAGTACATCATGAGAAACGCTGGGCTGGAAGAAACACAGGCTGGAATCAAGATTGCCGGGAGAAATATCAATGACCTCAGATATGCAGATGACACCACCCTTAAGGCAGAAAGTGAAGAGGAACTAAAAAGCCTCTTGATGAAAGTGAAAGAGGAAAGTGAAAAAGTTGGCTTAAAACTCAACATTCAGAAAACGAAGATCATGGCATCTGGTCCCATCACTTCATGGGAAATAGATGGGGAAACAGTGGAAACAGTGTCAGACTTCATTTTTTGGGCTCCAAAATCACTGCAGATGGTGACTGCAGCCATGAAATTAAAAGATGCTTACTCCTTGGAAGAAAAGTTATGACCAACCTAGATAGTATATTCAAAAGCAGAGACATTACTTTGCCAACTAAGGTCCGTCTTTTCAAGGCTATGGTTTTTCCAGTGGTCATGTATGGATGTGAGAGTTGGACTGTGAAGAAAGCAGAGTGCCAAAGAATTGATGCTTTTGAAGTGTAGTGTTGGAGAAGACTCTTGAGAATCCCCTGGACTGCAAGGAGATCCAACCAGTCCACTGTGAAGGAGATCAACCCTGGGATTTCTTTGGAAGGAATGATGCTACAGCTGAAACTCCAGTACTTTGGCCACCTCATGAGAAGAGTTGATCACTGGAAAAGACTCTGATGCTGGGAGGGATTGGGGGCAGGGGAAGAAGGAGATGACAGGAGATGAGATGGCTGGAGGGCATCACTGACTAGATGGACGTGAGTCTGAGTGAACTCCGGGAGTTGGTGATGGACAGGGAGGCCTGGCGTGCTGCGATTCATGGGGTCACAAAGAGTCGGACACGACTGAGCGACTGAACTGAACTGAACTGAACTGAAGTGAATGGAAAGACATTTTGTTAAGATAGCATTACTAGCCATCTACACATTCAAAACAATTCCTATTACAAATTGAATGGCTATTTTATAGCAGAAATGGAAAAACCTATTATCAAATTCATATGGAATTTCAAGGGGGCACAAATAATCAAAATAATACTGACGAAGTAGAACAACGTTGGAAGATGCACAGTTCTTGATTTGAAATTTTATAACTACAAAGCAAGAGTAATCAAAACAAGAGTAATCAAACCAAAATATTCACGTAGATAAATGTAAAAGAACTAGGATCCAGAACTAAACCCAGAGCTCTGTGGCCTACTGATTTTCTACAAGGGTACTGAGAACATTCAATGGAAAAGGAATAATCTCTTCAACAAACAATTCTAGGACAGCTGGATTTCCACATGCAAGAGAGTGAATTTGGAGCTCTACTTTTCATCATATATCAAAATGAATTCAAAATGGATCAATGACCTAACTGTAAGAGCTAAAATTTAAAACTCTTAGCAGAAAACATAAGGGTAAATAAACTCTGTGACCTTTGTCACATTCTTAGGTGTGACACCAAAGCACAAGCAAAAGCAAGAACAAAAACATAGGTAAATAGAGCTTCATCAACTTTTTTTAAAAAATATGCACTAAAAGACATTATCAAGAAAATGAAAAGGCAACCTTGAGAATGGGAAAAATAAGGTGCAAATGTTTGATTTACTTTTCTAGTATCTAGAATTCTTCAGATCTTTGGGCTTCCCTGGTAGCTCGGTTGGTTGATCTCCACCTGTAATGCAGGAGATCTGGATTTGATCCCTGGGTCAGTAATTATCCCCTGGAAAAGGAAATAGCAACCCACCCTAGTATTCTTGCCTTGGAAATCCCATGGACAGAGGAGTTTTTCATGCTATAGTCCATAGGGTCATAGAAAGTTGGACATGACTTAGAGACTAAACCACAACCACAATATCTAGAATATATAAAGAATTCCTACATTTCAACAATAAAAACACAAACAACTCAATTATAATTTTACCAATGTACTTGGAGAGCCATTTCTCAAAAGAAGGTCTATTAAAGGGCAGAAAGCACAGGAAAAGATGCTTAACCATTAGAGGTGTACAAATCAAAAGCCCAATGAGCTGTCAATGTATACCTACTAAAATGGGCATCATTTAAAGAAACCGAAAATAAGAAATGTTGTCAAGGATGTGGAAGAATTGGAACACCCATACATTGCTGGTTGGAATTTAAACTGTTGCAGCCACTGTTAAAAAAAAAAAAAGTTTGACTTTTTTTGAAAAAATATATAATTACTGTACAACCCAGGAATTCCATTCCTAGGTATATACCAAATGAGTAAAAACAGGTACTCAAATACTTGTTCACAGATGTTCATAGTGGTACTATTTACAGTAGGCAAAAGGTGAGGATGACTCAAATGTTCATTAACAGATAAACATATAAACAAAATGTGGCACATACATGGAAGGGAAATAACTGAGTCTGAGAAAGAACACATTCTTTCCCTATGCCACAAGTTGACTGAATCTTAACACATAGTGCTAAGTGAAAGGAGCCAGACCCCAAAGGCCATATGTAGTATGATTCCACTTACTTGAAATATCCAGAAAATAGGCAAATCTGTATAGAGGCAGAAGGCATACCGGTGATTGCCAGTTATTGTAGCATCAGGGGCATGGGGTTGATAGGTATGGGGTTTACTTTTGGGGTGAAAAAATATTTTGAAACATTTAATAATGGTAGTGTTTCAGAACATTGTATTAAATTCTGGTGGGATGTATTTTATCTGATATGAGTTTCATCTCCATTAAAATAAAAATCCAAATAGTGGGGGGGGGGGGCATTTTGTAGCATTATACACACTAGATTTTTATAGATTTAAACTGAGTTACTCTCTCAGTCTCAATTTCTCTCCACAACCCATTCTCTCTATCTGGGAAAACATCTTTTTCTGTTTTCACTGATCACTTCTGCTCATTTAAGTCTATTTCTAATTTTATGAGTTTCTTCCATGTCAGTTATCATATGTTGATTTCAATAATTTACCCAGTAAATTTACAGTATTTGTTTAATGATCGTGTCTGTGCCTATAAATCAGAAATTCTGGGTCCATATATTTTTTCACCTATACCGTAAAGCAGATAATTTTGGCCAAATTGTTTCATTTATTTGGCTCTAGTTTATTTCAAATTCTAAATTCATTTTATTATTACTTTAAAAACACACTAAGGCTATTATTTAACATCTAATTGCTTTATGTGAGTTTTGATTATTAAAATACTATAAAATCAATAAAACTCCAACTGCTAGCATTAAGGCAGAGATGTTATAATAGTCATGTTTCATTCATTCATTCAACAAATACTCTGAGCACTTATTCTGTACTGTCCCTGGAGATGTAAATATTATCACCAATGATATAATCATTAATGATTAATCCACTGAGTCTATGTGAAACACAGATAATGATGATGATGGTGATGATGAAAGTATTTATTACTATATTTTAGAAACCCTCTGGAAAAAAGACCAAGAGATAAAGATAATTATGCCTATGTTGATATCATTTTTCATTTGAAGAGCCCTAATTAAAACTGATGTAAAACATTTGTAAATCAATTATTTGATACACAAATATATAGATGAGATCTATATGTTTGGTGATAATAAGTAAGATTTTCTGAAGAGATTATTCTATTGACGCATTTAAATTACTCATCAGCACACTATCTTCCATATAATAGTGAAAGTGTTAGTCACTCAATTGTGACTGACCCTTTGCTACCCCATGGACTGTAGCCCGCCAGGCACCTCTGTCCGTGAAATTCTCCAGGCAAGAATACTGGAGTGGGTAGCCACTCCCTTCTTCAGGGGATCTTCCTGACCCAGGGATCAAACCCATGTCTGCTGCATTGCAGGCAGATTCTTTACCATTTCAGCCACCAGGAAAGCCCAATAGAGTGTGTGTACCTTGAATTTCTTATAACTTGGAAGTCATCCCTACACATACCTCTAATGCAGTCAGCTAAAGGGGTGATTGCCCTCAGCTTATGAAACATTAGTTATTACTTATTATAAATTGCATAATAGATATCTAGGGTGTGACACCAGCACTATAATTCCAAGAGCTGTCCCCCCAATTTTAGTATCACAGACAGCATTAGAAGTAGAATGGTATAATGTAGAGAAAGAAATACTTAGATGTGATGAGACCACAACTAGATCATTGAATGGAAGTAATGAGCTATTATTTATGAGTTATTATTATGGTGATAGATAGAATATAGTCTTATTGTGGCGATCATTTTAAAATGTGTAAAAATATGAAAAAGCTAGGCCATACAATTGAAACTAATATAATATGGTATGTTAATTATAGCTCAACAAAAAGTAGGTATGAGACCCAGATTAAATACCAAAAATAAAAGCAAGGCAAAAACCCATGTATTTTGAGATAGGATTTATGTTGGGCCATGTGAAAGTGGATCACAGGACAGAAATGGTATGGACCTAACAGAAGCAGAAGATATTAAGAAGAGGTAGCAAGAATACACAGAAAAACTATGCAAAAAAGATCTTCATGACCAAGATAACCACAATGGTGTGATCACTTACCTAGAGCCAGATATCTTGGAATGCGAAGTCAAGTGGGCCTTAGAAAGCATCACTACGAACAAAGCTAGTGGTGGTAATGGAATTCCAGTTGAGCTATTTCAAGTCCTAAAAGATGATGCTGTGAAAATGTTGCATTCAATATGCCAGCAAATTTGCAAAACTCAGCTGTGACCATAGGACTGGAAAAGGTCAATTTTCATTCCATTACCGAAGAAAGGCAATGCCAAAGAACGTTCAAACCATGGTACAATCACACTCATCTCACATGCTAGCAAGCTAATGCCCTAAATTGTGCTACGCAGGCTTCAACAGTATGTGATCTATGAACTTCCAGATGTACAAGCTGGATTTAGAAAAGGCTGACTTGATGGATGCGAGTCTGAGTGAACTCTGGGAGTTGGTGATGGACAGGGAGGCCTGGCGTGCTACGATTCATGGGGTCGCAAAGAGTTGGACACGACTGAGCAACTGAACTGAACTGAGGAACCACAGATCAAATTGCCAACATCTGTTGGATCATAGAAAAGGCAAGAGAATTCAAGAAAAACATCTATTTCTGCTTTATTGATTATGCCAAAGACTTTGCCTGTGTAGGACACAACAAATTGTGGAAAATTCTTCAAGAGATGGGAATACCAGACCACCTGACTTGCCTCTTGAGAAATCTGTGTGCAGGTCAAGAAGCAACAGTTAGAACTGGACATGGAACAACAGGCTGGTTCCAAATTGGGAAAGGAGTACGTCAAGGCTGTATATTGTCACCCTGCTTATTTAACTTCTGTGCAGAGTATATCATGTGAAATGCAGGCTGATGTAACACAAGTTGGAATCAACATTGCTGGGAGAAATATCAATAACATCAGATACACAAATGATACCAGCCTTATGGCAGAAAGTGAAGAAGAACTAAAGAGCCTCTTGATGAAAATAAGAGAGGAGAGTGAAAAAGCTGGCTTAAAACTCAACATTCAGAAAACTAAGATCATGGCATCTGGTCCCATCACTTCATGGCAAATAGATGGGGAAACAATGGAAACCGTGACAGACTTTATTTTATTGGGCTCCAAAGTCACTGCAGATGGTGACTGCACCCATGAAATTAAAAGATGCTTGCTCCTTGGAAGAAAAACTATGACCAACCTACACAGCATATTAAAAAGCAGATACATTACTTTGCCGACAAAGGCTATTTACAGTAGCCATCTAGTCAAAGCTATGGTTTTTCCAGTAGTCATGTACGGTTGTGAGAGTTGGGCTATAAAAAAGCTGAGTGATGAAGAATTGATGCTTTTGAGCTGTAGTGTTGGAGAAGACTCTTGAGAGTCCCGTGGACTGAAAGGAGATCAAACCAGTCAATCCTAAAGGAAATCAGTCCTAAATATTCAGTGGAAGGACTGATGCTGAAGCTGAAACTCCAATACTTTGGCCACCTATGTGAAGAACTGACTCATTGGAAAAGACCCTGATGCTGGGAAAGATTGAAGGCTGGAAGAGAAGGGGACGACAGAGGATGAGATGGTTGGATGGCATCACTGACTTGATAGACATGAGTTTGAGCAAGCTCCAGAAGTTGTTGATGGACTGAGAAGCCTGGGGTGCTACAGTCCATGGAGTTGCAAAGAGTTGGATATAACTGAGCGACTGTACTGAACTGATCTGAAGTTAAAGTAACTGGCATTCTAAAAATGCACTAGACGTGTACCTATCTTCAAAGAACTCATGACCATTTGGTTGTATCAGTTACCTATTGGAACATTAAAACTACCCCAGCTCAGTGACATAAAATAAAATACACTTGTCATTTCCCATGATTTACTTGGTTGATAGGGCGATTATTCTGGTTTGAATTGACTTTTCTGGGCCTAGATTCTCAGACATCCTGTTTCTCAGCAAAAACATCTGGGATGACTTGGGTAGCAAGGCCCTTTCTTCATGTGGTTTCTCATTCTGCAAAAATTCAGTCTGGGCTTGTTCACACAATGGCATGAGGATGCAGACAACAGAGGACAAGTTCCAAGGTACAATCATTTTCAAGGTTTTTGCTTGCCTCTTATTTCCAAATATTCTATTGTCCAGTGAGAGTCACATAGGAAAACACAGATTCAAGGGCTAAATAAATACATTCCAATTCCACATGAAAGGAGCAAGACTATTGTAAGGTCATAAATATAGCAACAGAAAGAATTATTTGGCCCTTTTTAACACAATGTTCCACATTGTACTAATGGATAAATCCCCTTCTCATTTTAGATCTTGAGGTTAAAATATCTCCTCACTCCAAAAGAAAGTCACAATCCATCACAAAATTGGGAGCCCTGAATAGAGGATTTAGAGTGCAACAATTATTAACAAACCCAATGTGAATTTGTGGGATTGTTTTACTGATAGCATCTTTTGATTCTCTAATGATCTGGATTTCTGTCAACTTTCTCAACTGGCAGAAGGGGAAACCTGATACTCTTATGTAGCCAGTAATGTCATAGTAGTTTATTTATAGGAATCTTAATTATTCATTACAGCCTTCCTTAAGATAGGACAATATTCCCCAGAAAGTGTTCAGAAAATGATCATTTAAGCTCTTGTCATAGAACAGGTTTGTGGATTACTGGGTTAAATTTTTATAAAATCTATTACTGCAGGAATTTTAAAAATACATCAATATACTGATGAGTATTGCATTTTTAAATAAGGGAATATAATGTATATTGTCTTCTAAACTTAATTCCATTTTTTTTAAATAAAGAAAATAAGGGCTCAATGACTACGCTTAAAAAGAGCTTCTTCTGATCCAGGCATTTATACATCCAAAATTTCATTCAGTGTTTATAACTGGTACAGGTGTTGTTATATATTCAAAAACTTACAAAACAGGAGGAAAGAGAAGCGAGCTAACTTGCCAGATTCCACATATCTTGGAAGTGACAGGTTTGTGTACCAAATCCATTTTGACTCAGGACACAACCTAGCTGTAACAAACTACCAATTTCAGGTGATGCTTCTTCCAGCCTCTACCCCTAGAAGTCAAGGGGATCTTTGATAGCCTCTCCCAGAGCCATAATTCTGTTCTGGTCCCAAACGGGGCACTCATGCTCTGCACAGGCATGTGATGCTTTCCTGCCAGCCTCACTCAAAGCATAGCATTAAGCACATATTCTACCCCCCAGATCAATTCCCGTATTGCTCTCCAAGAACACTCTGCACAGCTAGGCAGTGAGGCTTCATATTAATCATGTTTTCTAATTATTTATTTATTAGAACAAGGGAGTTGAACACCTGGCAACATTTACATTTGCAAATTAGGGAAATGGCCTCACTCCAGCAGAAATCTGATTTTATTATTTGCCTTGTAAAATCAAGTTGGCTCAGTGGTGGAGAAAGTTATATTAATATAAACAAGGGTGAAATGCTGGAAATAAACTCTTTTCCCACCTTCAGGTTTGATATATGTTGCATAAATTTGTACACTTGAAACCTTATTCATGAAGCAATTGTTAGGATGAAATAAATAGGATATATCAATATTTCTCATTTTTTTTTACTACATTTTATTAGAGAATAGTTGCTTTACAATGATGTACTAGTTTCTACTGTACAACAAAGTGAAACACCTATACATAAACCTGTATCCTCTCTGTTTTGGATTTCTGCAGAGCACTGAGTAGGGCTCTCTGAGCTATACAGTAGGTTCTCATTAGTTATCTATTTTATACATAGTAGTGGATATATGTCAGTTCCAATCTACCAGTTTATCCTACCCTTCCTTGCTGTACATTTATTTATTCTCTAAATCCATGTCTCTGTTTCTGTTTTGCAGATATCATCTACAAATGATAATATATTTGATATCATTTGTACAAATCTTCCATATATATTTGTTAATATACAGTATTTTTCTCTGACTAATGTGACTCTGTATGACAGTCTCTAGGTCCATCCCTGTCTCTGAAAAACAACCTAGCCTGGTAGGCTGCAGTCCATGAGGTTGCTGAGAGTTGGACACGACTTAGTGACTTCACTTTCATGCATTGGAGAAGGAAATGGCAACCCACTCCAGTGTTCTTGCCTGGAGAATCCCAGGGACGGGGGAGCCTGGTGGGCTGCCATCTCTGGGGTCTCACAGAGTCAGACATGACTGAAGCAACTTAGTAGCAGTAGCAGCAGCAGTTGGCTCTAGTGTCATAATTTAAGGACATGAGTTGAAACATACATGTCAAATTCTAAACTTCACTAAATACAGAGAGTCTCCATGTCTTTATGGATATGGAGATTGTAATTATATTTTAGGTGCTTATGAGGCTTAAAATGGATATAAGTACAGCACTTAACTCATAGGTGAGTCATACCCAATATTAGTTGGCTGCTCATGGTCCCCATCCCACTTAAGCATGGGGATCATAAAGTTAAAAAGACGCAGCCCATAGTTACACAGGTCATAGTTCAGTCATTAAGGAAGATCAATTAGTTTTTTTTAAAAATATGATCAGTACCACAAAAATATCAAATATATGTGAGTGAAAGGTAATTTTGGATATAACATAAAGATCACAAGTCCTCCTAATACATAGGACATTTGACCCTTAAACAAGCGGGTTAGAGACGCAGACCCCTGTGTACAGTAGAAAATCTGCATGTAACTTTGCAGCTGACCCTCTGAATCCTTGGTTTGATGTCCTCAGATTCAACCAACTGAGGATCGTGTGGTACTGTAGTGTTTACAGCTGGAAAAAAAATCCACATCCACAACCCATGCATTCAGATCTGTATTGTTCAAGGGTCAACTGGTATCTAAGAAAGAGAAAAGGGAGCTAGGATTGAAGACGTGTATATGATGAATGGATTCGAAATGAGCCTTGGGTGACTGAAATTTATCCTGTAGCCAAATTATTCCACTGACAGCCAAGAGTCATGCTTCATGGAATTTAATTAGCCATTGTGTACCTTGTGGGAGGGAAATTGAGAATGGAGATGAGAGAGCCAATTGGAACACTATATAATTGTAATTTCTTAAATGATGCCAAATCCTCCAACTTTCTGGATTCACTCTCTAAACCAAAAGATCCCCAAAAGAATATTTCCCTCCTTTGCAAGAAAATTTCAAATCTCCTAGACACAGCAGTCCAATTGCATCAGATGTTAAAACTAGAACATCTCTGTCTGCTGAAGCACTTCAGGCTAGAGATAATGATGACCCAAACAAGGGCAGTGAATATGAAATTAAGGAAACACATGGAAGACTCCCTCTCCTATTGGGTGAAAAGTTCTAAGATAGGGCCCTGTGTGCAAATTAAGAATTGTATATCTGAATTCTTTAAAAACAAACATGTGGTAAACTACCTTCCAAAGGAATGTGTAACACTGAAGAACATTTCTGAAATGACTGGTAAATATGCTGAACATGGAGCAAGTTGAAATAAAAGAGCAGAGTGAGAACTCAGCAGTGTCACACTGGCCATACAACTTCACACTTCATTTCTATGAAGGATATTATTAAACTATGAACACCATATGTATCACAAAAGATTTGAGGTTATCAGCATATTACTAGGCATATAATACAATTTCAATGAGATTATATGTTCATGACATAACATGCAACGTATAATGGCATGAAAGATTTCTGTTGACCAGAAAAAATTTCAATGAAGAAAAAATTTCTTCAGTAGAAAGAAAGAATGGAAAAGTAATTTGAGATAAATATGTGTATTAATCCATGCTAGAGCCCAGAAAAATAAAAAGAGAGAAATAAAGTTTACTTAGAGGAAATGAAAAGTAAGCACATTTGTTTCCACATATCACCAAGATTTAAATAAAGATGCACCTAGAAAAAGAGAAAGCAGGCAGCTGAATTGCTCACCTGGTGGGGATCCAATTGCCCTACATGGGAAGGCTAGCTACCTGCATGGAAAACAGATGTTACCACTTCTACTTTATGTGGTAGCAAGAAGCTGGTGTGGTAAAAATTCTGTGTTACCTTCAGTGCTGTGATTTTTACTGTTTAGTAACTTTTCAAATCTCTGTATAGCAGGAGGAGATACAAACATTTATTCACTTTTTTTCTTTTTTAGCTGTACCTACATATCATATCACATTTGCTTGTCTTGGGGATTAGCTTACCTTTGCTCTACAGATATGCTTCTTTTTCTTGTGGGGTATTGATGCTGTAATAGGTGGCCTTCGGTGGTTCCTTGGTCCAAGAGAGTTGGTGCCACAGTGACAGCTGAGTCACCACTCTGGACTTGGAGTTAGGAGACCAAGTGACCTAGGATTAGTTGAAGAGCCAGTGTCTCCAAGGGCAATAAGCATTCTGAGGGACTGACTTCCAACAGAACATCACTAGTAAAATAGGAGAATCATATTTCAGGAGAATATCTGCATAATATTCAAACCTCTCCACTGTATTCTCTTACTTCTCTGAGTTTGCAGTGAAATCAGGCTATGCTGTTCTGCTGGATGTGAGTGAGGGAGTTCTGGCCTTTAGCAATCCAATGACAGCTGCTGAACTTGAGAAAGACATGTGTACGTATGGAAACACCTGCAACAATGCAAAGCAGAATAGCATCAACAGTATTATCAGAATGTCTGAGATATATGTGGGTGTACATGTGTGTATGTCTATATCCAGAAATATTGGGTGAAACCTAAAAAATTCAGTGACACTTAAATTATGGGTTTTAATTTCTCCTCCTTTATATTGTATAACTGATTCCTTCTACACTGAAAGTGAATTATGCATACAATCAGAAACAGTGTGAACAAAAGCATTATACACAATAAAACTCTTAAAGTTAGCAGTAAATAACTAGATTGATCAATAATTCTGTTTGGAGAATAGTTTGATATTTGAAAACTAGGGGAAACCAATGGTGTGCTCTGGAGAAATATACTATTCAAACTGAATCAAAAAGAAAGAAATTATAAGGGAAAAAAATCCATCATGAAGCCTTTATACTCCTCTACAAAGAACTTTAACATAGAAAATAGTAGTAAAATAAATTTTTCAGTGAAAGGAAATATATTTATGTAAATGGAGTTTTGAGTCTGCCAGTTAAACTGCCACTCATGCTCTCCTGTGATGCTTTCAGTATGTTGTAATGTGGTTATTATTGTCCCACTTTGCATATTAAGTGG
The DNA here is from genome assembly GCF_023091745.1 of Budorcas taxicolor. NCBI lineage: Eukaryota > Metazoa > Chordata > Mammalia > Artiodactyla > Bovidae > Budorcas > Budorcas taxicolor. The sequence continues at coordinate 32,718,681 of NC_068927.1, read as the reverse complement.
TCTTTGCAAAGATAGTCAGCTGTAAAGTGTGAACTAGAGCTGAAACTCAGGTTTCCTGACTAGAACTCTACTCCTAGTGACCTCAAAAAAAAAAAAAAAAAAGTGAGAGAGAGAAACAAAATATAAATCACATTTGGAAACTCTGTATTTGTGATGTGAACAAGGGAACATCCTTAACAGATATACAGATCCCTAAAAAAGGATAGAAAAATAACTATATAAAGTTTCGATCTTTTTTGTTGGAGGAAAATTGCTTTACAAAGTTGTGGTGGTCTCTGCCATACATTAAAACGAATCAGTCATACTTCTATATATAACCCCTCCCAGTGGGCCTCCATCTCCCACCCCATTCGGTTCACTTCAGTTCAGTCGCTCCATCGTGTCTGACTCTTTGCAACCCTATGAACTGCAGCACGCCAGGCCTCCCTGTCCATCATCAACTCCCAGAGTTAACCTAAACTCACCTCCACTGACTCAGTGATGCCATCCAACCATCTCATCCTCTGTCGTCCCCTTCTCCTCCTGCCCTCAATCTTTCCCAGCATCAGGGTCTTTTCAAATAAGTCAGCTCTTTGCATCAGGTGGACCAAGTATTGGAGATTCAGCTTCAACATCAAACCTTCCAATGAACACCCAGGACCGATCTTTAGGATGGACGGGTTGGATTTCCTTGCAGTCCAAGGGTCTCTCAAGAGTCTTCTCCAACACTACAGTTCAAAAGCATCAATTCTTCTGCGCTCAGCTTTCTTTATAGCCCAACTCTCACATTATCCATACATGACCACTGGAAAAACCATAGCCTTGACTAGATGGACCTTTGTGGAAAAAGTAATGTCTCTGCTTTCTAATATGCTGTCTAGGTTGGTCATAACTTTCCTTCCAAGGAGTAAGCGTCTTTTAATTTCATGGCTGCAATCACCACCTGCAGTGATTTTGAGCCCCCCAAAATAAAGTCAGCCACTGTCTCCACTGTTTCCCCATCTATTTGCCATGCAGTGATGGGGCTGGACCATAACACCCCTGTGGGTCATCACAGAGTGCCAGGCTGGGCTCCCTGTGGTGGCACAGCAGCTTCCCACGGGTTATCCATTTCACACACAATGGTGTATATACGTCGGTGCTACTTCCGCAATTTGCCCCACCCTCTCCTCCTCCTCTAGGTTCATGAATCTGTTCTCTAAGTCTACACCTCCATTTCTTCTCTGTAAGACAGGTTCACCAGCACTGTTTGTTAGATTCCACATATATGCATTAATATACAATATTTGTTTTTCTCTTTCTGACTTACTTTATTTGGCATAACAGGCTCAAGGTTCACCTACCTCAATAAAAAATGACTCAAACGTGTGCCTTTTCATGGCAGAGTAATATTCCATTTTATGTATATACCCCGACGTATTGATACATTCATCTGTTGATGGACATCTAGGTTGCTTCCATGTCCTGGCTATATATTTATTTTTCTGTAAAAATTAATCTAACATATTGTCCAAATCACATGGAATTGGAGCAGGCACCAACAGGAAAATGGGATATAAAGAAACACAGGCTTCTTCTTATGCTGAGTATTAGCCATTATACAAGACACTGTATTAGGCTTTACATTCACTAGACCAGTTAACTCTTATAAATATCTTATGTATGTAGATCATCTATATGTATAAATTTTATTTATATAATGGAATATTACTTGGTCATAAAAAAGAATGGACTCTTGCCATTTGCAATAGCATGGATGGACCTGAAGGGTATTATGCTAAACAAGTGGGACAGAGAAAGCCAAATACCCTATGATTCCACTCATATGTAGAGTCTAAAAAAATCAAAATCAATGAACAAATAAAAGAAAAACAGATTTAGAACATCAAGAACAAATTAGTAGTTCTCAGGTGAGGTGGGGGGGAGGAGGAGGCAAAATAGGTGCAAGGGATTAAGAGGTACAAACACCCAATTGTAAGTCACGGATGTAATGAACAGCACAGTGAACATAGGCAGTATTTCATAATAACTTTGCACAATGTGTAATGGATAGAAAGACTGAAGCACTGTTCACCTGAAACTAATAAAATTGTATCCCTGAAACTAATATAATGCTATAAGTCAACTATATTTCAATTTTTAAAAAATTTAAAAATCTTCTGAGAGCACCCCCCCCATTACCTATTTGAAGATGAGCTAAAGGGGGCTTGGAGGAAGTTGAATAACTTTACCAGAGATTTCTTAGGTCATAAGAATAGTTTTGGAATTTGAAGGTGTGTTTCTGTGGTTCCAAAGCTGTCGTGTGTGTGTGTGTGTGTGTGTGTGTGTGTGTGTGTGTGTGTGTTTATTTCTCTGTTTGTTTTGGTTTGTTTTATCTATATAGTATAGACAAACAGCTTAAAATTTTTCATAGCTTTAATTTTAGAATGGACATCAAGGAAAGGTTCTTGAATTTAGAAATAATTTTGTAACAAGAAGTCCCAGGAAACATAGGCGATTAAGTGATATCATCTTTAAGTCTGGTGTTGTTAATCTGGATTCAATGTGACAATGTTTACACACATACACACAACTATGTGCTTACAACTAGTTACACACCATCATTCTACCTTTGATTAAGCCAAGGTAATCTCTCATTAATTACTGAATCACAGCTTTGGCAACTTCACCATGCCATTTTAAAATAAGGACACCTAATTCAAGCTCACACGCATCTCAGAGGCTTAATACAGTATGCTTATTTCTCAAATTCATATCATCACATTGTATACTTTTATTACATACAAGCTTACTGATCAATTATTGGGGTCAAGAGTCAGATAATGACTAAGTGACTGAACAACAACATACCTCTGTAGGATTGGAAAATGCAATAATTATATATTTTTTGCATAATTTTTCTTGCCATTGTTTCAGCAAATCATTTCAATCTGAGTTGTTTTTTACGAGGGTATTCATTTTACTAATCTTTAAGTTGTAGCAATATACTTGTAGCAATCATACTCTTGTATGATTCTTTTTTACAATAAAAAGAAGATTTTTTAAAATTTAAATTGCAAGGGAAGTGGAGAAATATAGCTTCACATGGATTTTTGGGGAGCATTAACTTTCTCTGCCACAGTTTGTGAAGTCACCTTCCAAGTTAGGTTTGGAGCAGCCTCAGTTCTCATCAAACAAAACAAACAAACAAAAAATACTGTAATCGCAACCCTCTCAGTAGGCAATATGCAAAGGAAATAAGACAAATTACCAGTGAGAATATGGAAGGCATTCATTATTAATACCTAACGAAATAATGCAAAGGGGAACATTTAAAATATTTCGTCACTGTTTGAAATCCTCCATGCTTATTAGGTTGTGGGAAGACAGTTCTCAGGTGTTTCTGGTAAAAATGTAAATTGATTTTTAGAAAAAAAATCTGGCTATATGAAATAAAATTTAAGTGTATAAACCTTGGGATTAGCGAATTCTATTTCAGACATTTCTCTTAAAGTAGTTATCAGACAAGTGCACCAAGATATGTGTGTGTATGAAAACATTCACTGTGACAATGTGAATACAGACACACACACACAGTAACTTGGTTGTTCATTAATTAGTATTCACTGTGGTGACCCATAAATCTTAGGCTTTTAAAACAATAAGAACTTTATAGATGGATGAGTAGATAGATAGATTGACAGGCAGACAGAAGCTATATCTGGGATACTTTATTAATAACCAGTGTGATTAAAAAATCAAGTATCAGTTAAGAAAAGGGTGGATCAGGTATATCTATCATACACCACAGTCATATTTAATCCTTACAGCAACTCTTTGACTTGGATGTTAAAATGTATACTTTAAAGAAGCAGCTAAGAGTTCAACTCACAGAAGACTGAAAGTGGTACATTTAGGATTTCAACTCAGGTCCAAATCTGGTTCCAAATCCGATGCTCTTCCTACTGCACCAAGCTGCTTCCACAGCAGTTGGAACTCGTCTGCATCTGTTCTATACTTGTTTGCATTTTTCCATTTTAAAGCAGAAGCCACCCCCTTGCCCCACCAGGCTCAGCAACACTTTGGTTCCCTTTCCCATGGTCGTGGCAGATCCACTCACCTCCCTGGCATGCACGCGCAGCTCTGCAGTGTACCAGAGCATCTGGCAATCCACCCAGCAAGAGGGACTGGGAAGCACAGAAAATTCCTCAGAGAGCTGGCAACATCTGTTTGATAGGCGATGAAAAATAAACTCGTAATAAACCCATTTCAGGAGCCAAAAAAAAAAAAAAAAAGACTCCTCAAAGTGCTGATTATTCATTTTGTGCAAGTGTAGTAATGCTGGTCTACTTGACAAGTAGAAAAACAGCTTGTCTGGAAGCAAATGATCACAGCCAGAGGGTGAGGCTGCTCACACCAGGAGCAAGCGCAGGCAAGGGCAGATGAGGAAGCATTTAGAAAGATTGCCTAGAAAGCCTGCACCACCTGTGGCTGGCTCCTGGCACAGAAGAGGGACCCAGGTGGTGGAGTGAGGAGCAGACATGTCAGGAATGAGTTTCAACCCAGTAGCAGTGACTTCCTCACTGCTGCCAAGCCGCTCCCCGTTCATTCAGCCATCAAAGCATTCTTTCCTTTATCCATCCATTCACTGTTTCACTTATTCAAATATTTATTCCATACTCTAATGAAAACATCTTTTTATTATGGGATGAATGGATATCATAATTATATTATAATCTATGGTGGTTTTCCTATAGAAAAGTAGAATTATAAAAGAATGGCAGATGAACACTTATTGAGTTTAAATCTCATAAGACATAAATGAATATGACAAAATGGATTGAAGAAGGAAAAAACATATTTGAGAGATAAAATCATCCTTGGTAATAACTATACTCGATACAAGCTAGTCCATGGCTATAAATATAATTGTGGATGTAGATGAAATGAAAGAGAATTCAGTGAATCTAAGAGAGTGATTTAGTGTTTTTCTCAGGCAAAGTCATTATTACACCATGTGGAGACAAAACAGAAACCAGGCTAAAAACGATCCATGGGTTAGCATACCATAGAAGCCAGATAAAGCTCTGTTATTACTCTCTTCATATCCTCTCTACGCATATAAATTTTATTCTTTAACTTCTCACATGTATGCTCTCTGATCCAAAAGGTCCAGGTCAGAAATATGAAAAAGTGAGGGTGGAACAAGGGGAGGGAGAGAGAGAGAAAGAATATATTAGAGAACAGAATCTCTTGGACATCGATAAGCAATGACAGCAAAGTGAAGTCACTCAGTCATGTCCGACTCTTTGCGAGCCCATGGACTGTAGCCCACCAGGCTCCTCCATCCATGGGATTTTCCAGGCAAGAGTACTGGAGTGGGTTGCCATCTCCTTCTCCAGGGGATCTTTCCGACCCAGGGATCAAACCCAGGTCTCCCACATCATAGGCAGACGCTTTAACCTCTGAGGCACCAGGGAAGTCCCTATTTCCAAGAAAATGGCTGAATCTATGAGATTGAAGTGTGACAGCGTGGACCACTTAGCCCTCGATGCTTTCCACATCTAACTTTGAAGATCTGGCATTATCATTTATTAAGGATGCAGAGACGTCCTACCTCTCTGGCACTAATATAAAGACAGATACAAATCTGTTCCCATCCCCTTCTCCCAGCATCAGGAAGGTACCATATGGTGCAAGAGGAACAGCCCTTGCAGCAAGATAGCCTTGGGTTTGGCTCTGCACTTCATCATTTGCTAGTTCTCTGTCCCTGTACAAGTTACATGTACAGCATCTTCATCTATAAAATAGTATCATAATGTTTGGTTGATGTGATTGTGGTAAGTATTAAATAAGATAATATATACTAATTATTCAATAAGAAGTAGCTGTCATTCCTACCATCATGACTGTGATTCTTTTCTCTGAGTCTGCTTCCTCATTAGTTAAATTTGAATAATGATATGTAAGGTTGGAGTAAACAATAAATGATGTGCACTTTATGCATTCTAGATGATAATAGTATTCAATCTAGCTTCAGAGAGAGAGACCTGGAGGCACACTGCTTACCTAGATATATACTTTATAAAATAGTATATATTCAAAGAGCAATGGGCATTTAATTAAGTTCTTACAGCAGGAGAAATTCCCACGTGAAGCTTCTGAGCTCCATTCCATGTTCAAAATAAAAGAGGATCAATATCCTTCAGGGTGAAGTGAAGCTTCATACATAGGAAAACAAATAGCAATTCAAATTTTCAAACACAAGATTAGATGTTCAATAACTTAACGTTTATCTTAGGGCTGGTTACAAAAAAAAAAAAAAAAAAAAAAAAAAAAAAACCACCATGAAAATTAAGCCATGCCCTGCCACAAAATGCTTACATTATAGATCTGAAAAGGTGCTATACTTCTCACAAATAATGTTCCTTTAATATGAATGAGTTCCTCATTCTACACTGGGAGAGAATCTATGCCCCCTTTAATGCCTGCCAGCCACACATCCTGGAGTGTCTTACTCTCTGATTTCCATCTACTCAACTTTTCACATTCTTCACAATTCAACTTCTTCCAGAAACTTCCCCATACCCCTGTTATACAACAACTAGTCTATGTTATTCTAATTTGCTTTTCATAGCATTCTATAGTTACTTTCAAGTAACATTGTATTTCATTTAGTCAGGTTTTACTAATAAACATACTTCCCTCATCACACTGAGATCTTTGACAGAGAAAAACTGATTTTACTGAGATTTTATTTCTTCATTGCATGTATTACTATCTATATATTTTTATTTGCTTCTATCTTAAGAAAAGGGTGTTTATATGATGGGAGGGTCTTTGTGTTCTATACCATAACCTCAGAATCTAGAATTTTTTTGTCACAGAGTAGGCACTCAGTACATATCTGTAGAATAAATGAAAGAATGAGGGGATCATATTTACAGAAATTAGCATAGTACCTGGTTATGTTATTCAGAAAATTGTGCTAAATTTAATTGTGATGCAATAATATTCGTTATTGCTTAAAACTATAGAGTTTGCAATGATACTCAATATTACTTATCATTCAGAAGCATTATACATGGGCAAAGCTTAGAGATAATGAATACAGTAAAGGAAGTTCACAAGAAAGAATGCTCTCTCCTAAAGGCACAATGGCATGGAAGAGCCTGGCATGGGTAGGAACCTACAGCAAACGATGTAAGATAAAGATAGACTTACTAGAAAACCCTGGAGAATTCAGAGGCAGTGAGCAAGGGCTGCTGTTCCATGTTAACAAGTCTGCATTTAGGACTACAGAACACTATGGAGCCACAGAAAATTTTAATCTGTCAATTAGGGGGATTATTTATGCTCTGAGCAGGGAGCTAGATATCTGTGATCTGGGCTCCCTCTGTCTGATAAGAAAAGTCAGCCTCTCTGAACTCTGTGCCTGGAATATAGCCCAATATGTCTAGGGCAGAACTGCAAGGGCACCTAGGGCATCACACACACGTGTGTGTGTGTGTGCGCACATGTGCACGCACACACACATGTGTGCAGTAGTGTCCAACTCTTTGCGACCCCATGGACTATAGGCCACCAGGATCCTCTGTCCATGGGATTTCTCAGGCAATAAAACTGGAGTGGGTTGCCATTTCCTATTCCCGGGGATCTTCTCAAACCAGGGATCAAATCCATGTCTCTTGGGTCTCCTGCAGTGGCAGGCAGATTCCTTACCACTGCACCACCTGGGAAGCCCACACTTAGGGCATACTGGATGGAGAATTAAAGGAAGCAGGTCTTCCAAGTGACCTTGAAAGGAGTCACATGTGTTGCTACTTTGTGGGTACTTGGGACCACCTAAATGCCATCTAGTTAGTTATCTAATGATGTACATAGCTAAATATATTTGTGTGCATGTATTTTTACATAAGTGCATTTATATTATACATCAATATATCTATGTCAATACATATGTATTTATATTTATGCTGACATATTAAACAACATATATACTTCATTATATAAATTATAGATTAGAATATTCTGGTGACATGACTAAGGGTATAAAAATATTAAAATAGCAATATTCAAAATTTATAGTTCTGTCAGAACAGCATTCAGCTCCCCATCAAAACAATTCTGATGCCCACAACAAATACTATATAAAATATACAAATAATATACCTAAGGATTATGAGGAAAACACAAAAGCAGGCTGTGTGCTGTGAGGGGAGGGAAGCTGAAATAGTGACTAGCATGAGTCCAACCACCCTTGGACACACTGCAACAAAATAGTTGAAAATCAAAAGTAAGGAAAAAATCTTGGAAAGCATCCACATAAAAATAACATGTTATATATAAGGGAACCATTATTTGAATATGGTAGATTTCTCATCAAAACCCATGAAGGCCAAAAAAGCAAAGAACAGCAGAACTATATTTTTCAATTAAACTTTTTTTCAAATTCCGATTTTATATTTCAGGGCTGCAGACTTATAAGATCATGCCTTTTACATGAAGGTGAAGGTGAAGTCGCTCAGTCGTGTCTGACTCTTTGCGACCCCGTGGACTACGTGTAGCCCTACCAGGCTTCTCCATCCGTGGGATTCTCCAGGCAAGAATACTGGAGTGGGTTACCATTTCCTTCTCCAGGGGATCTTCCTGACCCAGGGATCGAACCCGGGTCTACTCGCATCGGAGGCAGCCTCTTTAAGCTCTGAGCCACCAGGGAAGCCCCTCTTTTCATGAGTTTTTTTTTTTTTTATTGTAGGAAAATTTCTTTACAATGTGTTGATTTCATTTTGAGATAATTTCATCACCTGTAGTTGCAAAATAGAATTCTCAGGATCCCATGAATGCTTCTCTCAGCATTCCCTCATGGTAACATTGCAAATGGATAGCAGCATATCATCTCTAGCATATTAACTTTGATGTAGTCTAGAGGCAGAATGTTTCCATCTCCATAAGAATTCTTCATGTCCTTTTTCAGCCACACCCACTTCCCTCCCTGACTCACATCCTGACTAAACGCTGACAACCATTAATTGTTCATAGTTCCCTCATTTCAAGAATGCTTACAAATGGAATCAGAGAGGTGACCTTTGAGATTGGCTTTTTTCTCTGTATAATTCTGAGATCATCTGGACTGTTTCATATAACAGTAGTCTACTCCTTTTTATTGCTGACTAGTAGTGTATGGCAGGAGAAGGCAAAGGCACCCCACTCCATTCTCCTGCCTGGAGAATCCCATGGACGGAGGAGCCTGGTAGGCTGCAGTCCCTGGGGTCGCTAAGAGTCAGACAAGACTGAGCGACTTCACTTTCACTTTTCACTTTCATGCACTGGAGAAGGCAAAGGCAACCCACTCCAGTGTTCTTGCCTGGAGAATCCCAGGGACGGGGGAGCCTGGTGGGCTGCTGTCTATGGGGTCGCACAGAGTTGGACACGACTGAAGCGACTTAGCAGCCGCAGCAGTGCAGTTGCTGGATCATATGGTATTTGCGTGTTTTCTTTTCAAACAAGTGTCCAGAGTTGCTATGCCATTTTACATCCCCACTAGCAAGACATGTGTGATCCAATTTCTCTGTCCCTTCACCAGTATTCATTGTGGGTTGTCTTTTTCTTTTTTGCTGTTCTGATGAGGATAGAGTAATGACTAATTGTGGTTTTGATTTGTATGTTCCTAATGGAGGATGCTGCTGAATATCTTTTGATTATTCACCATATGTTTATCCTCTTCAGTGAAATGCATTTTCATATTTTTTGCCTATTTTCTAATTGGACTATTTTGCTATTAATTTTGGATGTTTCTTTTCATAGTCTACATATTAGTTTTGGCTATGTGATTTGTGGGCTACCCGTGTGGCTCAGCTGGTAAAGAATCTGCCTGCAATGTGGGAGACCTGGGTTCATTCCCTGGGTCAGGAAGATCCCCTGGAGAAGGCAATATCTAGCCACTCCAGTATTCTGGACTGGAGAAGTGCATGGACTGTATAGTCCATGGGTCGCAGAGAGTCAGACATGACTGAGTGACTTTCACTTCACTTCACTTCACTTCATGTGATTTCTAAATACATTCTCCAACCCTATAGCTTGTTTTGAAAAGAAAAATGAATAGGTTTCTCCTGCTCCTTTTTTTTTTAATATTAAAAAAAAAAGCCCTAAGACTTAGGGAAGTGAGGTATCTTTTCAGTGAAGTTCTCTTATACAAAAAAACAAGTGGCTGAGATGTGATTTTAATTTCATTCATTGTTTATTGCACCTCACAGCATTTTCTTACACAGAAGTCTGTTGTCAAGTGATAGATGGGGAGAGTCTACTTTCCATCACAATTCTAACTATGCCTATAAAAATCACATCCCACTCACAATCTGAGTAAAGTCATAACAAGAATACTGGAAGCCCAAACCTGTGTACTTGGTTGAAGTATGTTCTTCGTTTCCACTGGTTTTTAAATATCTAAATTGAGATATGATAAATACATCCTACAAACCATTAATTGTTAATAAGATATAAATTGTTCTGACAGGAAAAGCTGTTTTCCGAAATATTTTGTATCAAAATCAAGATGCAGAATAGTGTACACTATATGACTAATATAAATAAATACATGTGCACACACTGTGCCATGACTCACTTTTTTTGCAGAATTTTCAGGAAACTTTTAAAAATGCTTGCTTTGGGTGAAAGGGAGAATTTCATTTATGTTCCTTTCTATGTTATTTTTTTTTCAAACTTCATTCATGAATGAAAATTATTTTTAAAATAGTAAGAACATAAATAAAAGATAAAATATTGCATATGTAATGAGCAATAAAGAGAATTTTCATTTCTTAGCTTCAGAATTTTTTAGTATAATTTTCCGTAAAATATGTGTTTCTGTTGGTGAACTTTTCCATGATTGTTCGGACAGAGGGTAGTGACGAGCTCCACAGGAACTGGTATGTGTGAGGAAAACTAAACATTCAATTTATAAATGAAGAAACAGACTCTGAGTCATCAGTAAATTGTCCTAATTCACACATCTATTCATTTCAGAGCTAGAAACTATACCTTGATCTGAATGATTCCAAAGCCCCAGGTCTTTCATATACATCCACTTTCCATGAACCTTTAACCTGATGAGGTGATCTGGTTCTTTTCAGGTAACTTTACCAGTGGCTCAATTCCCCAGGTGTCTACAGCTATCCAGCTGATATAAGTACAAAATTCTTACCAGTTCTTTTAAAAATGTGCCCAAATTCAATCTTTCATTTTAGCAACTCCCTTTTCTTAACTAAAGTTGTATCTTGTAAATGTATAATTTCACGAATTTATTCCTCTCCAAAGTCACCTTGTTCTGATGTAGTTTCAATATATTTCTTCTTTCTGTAGTAATGCAGACAGGAGATCAGTATATTCTCTGGACATTAGATGGAGAATGCAAATTTCTGTGTTGAGTTTTACCTGCAAGAATTACCCTATTGCTAATAGGCAATGGCTCTAACCTCTCTTCATTTTCAAACATTTCTGAGTAGAGGATAAAACCCCGATCCTGTCTGCCTCACTGTGGTTTCCATACTTACCAGTTTTATCTTAGATTATGTGGGAGAGCATTTAACACTGCTTTTGTTCTTAATTTATAATTGTGAAATTGATATCTATCATTTTTTTCATTATATAAAAGAGTCAATTCAGAAAGATTCTGTGGCTTTCTGAAACAGGTAGTAGGACTTGAAATCTCTCTCAAGACTAATGATTGCACATTCAGTTTCCCCCCAAATATATCATTCAAACTTAATTAATTTAAAATTGTTGAAAACAAAGTAATGCAATTGTTGGACTACATACAGCATATGTGGAATTATTTCTGTAGACTTCACGGTGTGGAATTTATCTTTGCCTCAACTAGCAGATTGTTTTATCATAAAACTTTTTTTATGTAGGAAGTCAGATGTTCAGATTCAGCAGAACTCTGCAACCTACCTCTGTTTATAAGTTTAACCAATAATAACCTTTGAAGCTAAATTCATCCTTTAAAGCAAAGTAAATCTTAAATTATGTAGCTTTTCCTTTACATTCTAGTTCTTTGATGTTTCTGCATCCCAAGTAATCAGAAATAGATTCAGTTTATTATCTTCAACTTCAGTTTATTTTCTCTCTACCTTTACCAGATGGAAATGTCACCAGATAAAGATGTTAATCACATGTGATGCTAGTGTGAGAATGACAGGTAATTACTGCTTTAACTCAAGTGCTCACACACTAATGGATTATTGAAAATCACTGATATCATTATCATAGACCACCGGGGGAAAAAAATGATTCAGAAATCCTGTATTAGACTGGCTGGGATGAGATACGCAATTACCTCCAAGGATGAAATATATATCATTGTCACTCCAGCCCCTTAGAGTGTGAACACTAAGGGAACAACACAAACCAAGGGAAAGCAAGAAATAACACTGGCATTTGAAATGTATGTGCAGTTTCTATGTGCTAAGGGAACTGAACTGGAAGATTTCCTGATAAAATGTTATTACCTGTGCTTCCATTTATATCTGAAACATGGCCCTCCACATGCATGTTGAAACAATTATTTTGTATACAGCTCAGCCTGTGAACTTCAGTTCACAAAACTGAATTCACAGATACCTGGAATTAGAAGGAAATTTTAAAATATGTTCTTTCAATTATGTCATATGTTGAATGACCCTACTCTGTAGCCCCATCCTTAAAGCAATCTGAATGTAGAGCAGTGTGTGGCAGTTTCAAGAACTCAATCCTAAATTCATTGTTTTTTACATATTTGGCAGAGTTCCTTCACCAACCCCCCCCGTGTCTAGTATTGCTGTAGACTTCTCATTTTTGTCTTCAGTGTTAGATTTCCTTAAGATCTCCCTTCCTTTATTAGCTCTTCCTTAAGGAAGGGGATTACAAATGGGAAAGCATCTAATTAGATTATACAGTACTTATTAGGACACATTGGCTAATGGATCAGTACACGATGCTGTTTCCTTACATCTGCCTCTTCTGGCAACGAACTATTCTACGAGCCACTTACTTAGATAGTGTCCTGGTCTGTGCTTAGTCACTCAGTTGTGTCCCACTCTTTGCCAGCCTACGGACTGGAGCTGGCCTGGCTCCTCTTTCCATGGGGATTCTCCAGACAAGAGTACTGGAATGGGTTGCCATGCCCTCCCAACCTAGTGATCAAACCCAGTTCTCCCTCATTGCTGGCATTTTCTTTACTATCTGAACCACTGGGGCAGCCCATTTAGATATTATCAGAGGAAATTTGGTACCAGTTTTATTTTCTAGGCTTTGTGTTAAAGATTTGTTAATTATGTTAACTTAATGGCACATTTATTCTAAGAGAAATTACCTAAAATGATACTGAATTGGAATTTGTTTTAAACTCCCAGGATAAAAATGAAGGGCTTCCCTGGTGACTCAGATGGTAAAGAATCTGCTTGCAATGCAGGAGACCAAGGTCAAATTCCTGGGTCAGGAGGATCACCTCGAGAAGGGAATGGCTAAATAAAAATGAAAACAGGATGATGTTTCACAAATAAATGACCCCCCCCCAGACTTACACCCCTAAACTTAGCAGTATTAAACAGCAATTTATTTATGCTCACAAATTCTGTGAGTCAGGAATTTGGCAAGAGCACAATGAAGGTCAACTTTTCTCTGCTTCCAATTGTCCACAAATGACTAGGAGTGACTCAATTGCTAGAGGGCTGGGACAGTGAGGATGTTGGGTCCATTTCTGTGTAGCTTCTTTACTCACATGTCTGGTGCCTGAACTGTGAAGGCTGGATAATGGACTCAGGAAGCTTAGCATCTCTCTGTTGCTCCTGGGATGGTGGACTCAAAGTAGTTGTATTAAGAATTCCTAATTGGCAGCTTGTCGCATTTCAAAGAGCAGTGTCATAGTAGACAACATGAAAACTGTATGACTTCTTTATGGTCTAGGGTTGGAATTCATATAGCTATATTTTATGAGCTGAGGCAGGGTTCAGTTCAGTTCAGTTGTGTCTGACTCATTGCGATCCCATGAATTGCAACATGCCAGGCCTCCCTGTCCATCACCAACTGCCAGAGTACACCCAAACCCATGTCCATTGAGTTGGTGATGCCATCCAAGCATCTCATCCTCTGTTGTCCCCTTCTCTTCCTGCCTTCAATCTTTCCCAGCATCAGGGTCTTTTCAAATGAGTCAGTTCTTCCCATCAGGTGGCCAAAGTATTGGAGTTTCAACTCCAACATCAGTCCTTCCAATGAATATTCAGGACTGATTTCCTTTAGGATGGATGGGTTGGATCTCTTTGCAGTCCAAGGGACCCTCAAGAGTCTTCTCCAACACCACTGTACAAAAGCATGTTTCTGTGCATGTGTGTGTATATATACCCACCTATTTAGACATTCAAATACTAGCAACACAAAAAAAGTGACAAATTATACTTGTTCCTGTATGATTATATTGTCAACTATAGGAGGATAGTTGACTGAGTGACTTCACTTTCACTTTTCACTTTCATGCATTGGAGAAGGAAATGGCAACCCACTCCAGTGTTCTTGCCTGGAGAATCCCAGGGATGGGTAAGCCTGGTGGGCTGCCGTCTATGGGGTCGAGAGTCGGACACGACTGACGTGACTTAGCATAGGAGGATAAATACCAGACAGTTAAAATATGGTTACTTAACTGGTATAGGGAGGGAAAAAACTTTTAAAATCACTATAATCAAAAATGAATACCATATCTTATTTATTAAATTAGTTGTTTCAAAGTGGGATAATGAATGTTTAAGTATGGCCATTCACGTGAACTGAGTGCTTGTGAAAGTGCTCATTAGTGAAACTCGGTTATAAAGCAAGTTTTCCAGATAACAAGCATCGTGAAACAACTCTACATTTTATCTTGATAATCCATTCTAATTTTTAAAATACATAAATTATTTTAAGGACATAAAATACATTCTTTGTACATTATTTCTATTTTTTTAAAAGAGTAACATTTCAGATTCAGAATGTTTAATAATATCGGTTGTTAGTAGATAACATGTCATTAAACCTGATAATTAAGATTTTTTAATTTGAGCAAATTTCCATGCTATAATGTTAATTAGATAAGATATAATTATAAATGCCTGTGTGTATATCACACACATTAACATATGCATGGGTGGATCCTGAATAGATATGTAGAAATAGATAGATGTATCTTCTGTGTGTGCTCTGTCATGTCCGATTCTTTGGGGCCTCGTGGACTGTAGCTCACCAGGTTCCTCTGTCCATACAATTTTCTTGGCAAGAAAACTGGAGTGGATTGCCATTTTCTCCTCCAGGGGATTCGATCCCTATCTTGACCCAGGGACTAAGTCTCACCTGAGTCTCCTGCATTGGCAGGCAGAGTCTTTAAAACTGTGCCACCTGGGAAGCCCCAGATCGGGAGACAGCTTTAGTTATATATGTTTACGGAGGATGATGCTGATGGCTACTATTGAAAAGAATAATTATATATCACCTCCAGAGTGGCAGTGCCAAAACATACCATGTTCCTGATAGTAAGGCTGAAATAAGATTTATCTAAGAGGATTTTTTTAATAAAAAAAATCCATGAATTCTAGTTTGTGTGGTGAGGTCAGTAGGATATTATATCCATGATAATAATTCTGGGTGTAATATGGGGTGGTATATTCCAAAGATGGCCTATTTTAACAACAACAAATCTTTAAGTTCATTAAATTTCAGAAGTAAGAGCATCTCACGAGTATATGTCTTTTATATTCAGCAGATTTTGTGGAAAGTTATTATGATTAGACTATGAGTTACTGGACCAAAAAAATCCATAGATTGATAAATAATCAATGTTTGCACCAATGAGCAATCTATAGATCATTATGGATCTTTCCTTGGAGTGCCCACCATCACACACTAATCTGGCGTGCCTTGTAATCATGAAGACAAATATACTGTAAAACTTTCCTTAAATCCAGAGCAGGCTTTAAGCTTCTATCAATACTAGAATGTTATTTCCACTACAATATTAGTCTTTTTCAATATCACTCAATGATTGGTTTATTTACTTTTCTTTGGAAAAGACTTTGACGCTGGGAGGGATTGGGGGCAGGAGGAGAAGGGGACGATAGAGGATGAGGTGCTTGGATGGCATCACTGACTCGATGGAAGCGAGTCTGAGTGAACTCCGGGAGTTGGTGATAGACAGGGAGGCCTGGCGTGCTGCGATTCATGGGGTCGCAAAGAGTTGGGCATGACTGAGCAACTGAACTGAACTGATTTACCAATATGTGATTAGTAAGAAAATAATGGGAAAAAGAGATGACAGTGTCCTCTTGGTAATGACTGAGATAATATAAGAAAATTGTCAGCATCCATTCATATCTAAAGAATCTCCTATATATCAATCTATTGTCCATGGGGTTTCCCCCAGTCATGTAAATTGTTAGTTGCCTCCTGGAACCAAGAATATTTTAAAACATTGGTAGAACAGATATTCTTTTTGAAGAATCCTTAATATTTATCCTGGAAAATAAAAATAGAAAGGAGATACTTGGCAAAATGTATGGGTTTGCAAACAGAAAGGAAGTAGTCACCACTTGGTATCCATGGTAACTTGGATCCAGGACCCCCCAGATACCAAATGGATGCTCAACTCTGCTATATAAAATGGCATGGTATTTTAATGTAACCTATGCACATCCTCACCTGTACTTTAAGACATCTCTTGAATCCATTCATGGGATTTTCCAGGCAAGAGTACTGGAGTGGGTTTCCATTTCCTTCTCCAGGAGATCATCCCAACCCAGGGATCAAACCTGGGTCTCCCTCATTGTAGGCAGCCGCTTTTACAGTCTGAGTTACCAGGGACGTCAAGTCATCTCTAGTTTACTTGTAGTACTCAATATAATGTAAAGTTGTACATACAATCTAAATGCTATATAAATAACTGCTGGTGCAAGCAAACTTTAGTTTTTAGAACTCTCTGAATTTCCCCCTAACCACCAAAATGATTTTCATTCCCCAATTGGTTAAATCTATGAATGAGGAACCCGTGGATTCAGAGGGATGACTGTATAGTATAGCTCCAAGACAGAATAAGCAGAGGAAAGAGTCTAAGTCCTGAACTCTAGGTGGGGAAGTTGGCCTACTAAGCAGATATTTCAGGTCAGTTCAGTTCAGTTGCTCAGTCATGTCCAACGCTTTGCAACCCCATGGACTGTAGCACACCAGGCCTCCCTGTCCATCACCAGCTCCTGGAGCTTATTCAAACTCATGTCCATCAAGTCGGTGATGCCATCCAATCATCTCAGCTTCTGTTGTCCCCTCTCCACCTGCCTTCAATCTTTCCCAGCATTAGGGTCTTTTCCAATGTGTCAGTTCTTTGCATCAGGTGGCCAAAGTATTGGAGTTTCAGCTTCAGCATCAGTCCTTCCAATGACTATTCAGGACTGATTTCCTTTAGGATGGACGGGTTGGGTCTCTTTGCAGTCCAAGGGACCCTCAAGAGTCTTCTCCAGCACCACAGTACAAAAGCATCAATTCTTTGGTGCTCAGCTTTTTTTATAGTCCAACTCTCACATCCATACATGACCAGTGGAAAAACCATAGCCTTGACTAGATGGACCTTTGTTGGCAAAGTAATGTCTCTGCTTATTATGCTGTCTAGGTTGGTCATAACTTTCCTTCCAAGGAGTAAGTGTCTTATAATTTCATGGCTGCAATCAACATCTGCAGTGATTCTGGAGCCCCCCAAAATAAAGTCTGTTACTGTTTCCACTGTTTCCCCATCTATTTGCCATGAAGTGATGTGACAGCATGCCATGATCTTCGTTTTCTGAATGTTGAGCTTTAAGCCAACTTTTTCACTCTCCTCTTTCACTTTCATCAAGAGACTCTTTAGTTCTTCTTCACTTTCTGCCATAAAGGTGGTGTCATCTGCATATCTGAGGTTATTGATATTTCTACTGGCAATCTTGATTCCAGCTTGTGCTTCATCCAGCCCAATGTTTCTCATGATATACTCTGCATATAAGTTAAATAAGCAGGGTGACAATATAAAGCCTTGACATACTCCTTTCCCAATTTGGAACCAGTTCATTGTTCCAAGTCTGGTTCTAACTGTTGCTTCCTGACCTGCATACAGATATCTCAAGAGGCAGGTCAGGTGGCCTGGTGTTCCCATCTCTTTCAGAATTTTCCACAGTTTGCTGTGGTCCACACAGTCAAAGACTTTGGCATAGTCAATAAAGCAGAAGTAGATGTTTTTCTGCAACTCTCTTTCCTTTTTAATGATCCAATGGATGTTGGCAATTTGATCTCTAGTTCCTCTGCCTTTTCTAAATCCAGCTTGAACATCTGGAAGTTTACGGTTCATGTACTATTGAAGCCTGGCTTGGAGAATTTTGAGCATTACTTTACTAGCATGTGAGATGAGTGCAATTGTATGGTAGTTTGAGTATTCTTTGGCATTGCCTTTCTTTGGGATTGGAATGAAAACCGACATTTTATAGTCCTGTGGCCACTGCTGAGTTTTCCAAATTGCTGGCATATTGAGTGCAGCACTTCCACAGCATCATCTTCCAGGATTTGAAATCGCTCAACTGGAATTCCATCACCTCCACTAGCTTTGTTCGTAGTGATGCTTCCTAAGGCCCACTTGACTTTGCATTCCAGGATGTCTGGCTCTAGGCTGATGATCACACCAGCATGATTATCTGGGTCATGAAGATGCTTACAGCCCACTGAATGCTAGGTCTGTTGAATATCTGATGGAAAAGGTGACTATGGGCAAAGCAAAGAGTAACCATGGAGGAATATATGTGTTGGTACATTTCAGCCTATCTTGCTAATTTTTTATTTTTTTAGGAGCAGCACAGAGCCAATCAGACATTTTATTGAAATATTTTAACATAATTTGCATGTGTTATTCTCACATCTGAGCAATGTTTTGTCTGGTTCACAGATCACCATGGGAGAGCGAGCTCAAGGGTTCGACAGGAGCTAAATGTACTTTTAATTCCATCAGTTCATGTTATCCTACTTTAGAATCTCAATGCCTTCTCAACACTTAAATTAAAAAACCAAACTCTACTACTAGCCTCAAGAGTCTAGCCCTCCCTTGCTCTTCAATCTTGCCTTTCAGCACACATTTTATCACCTCATCATCCCAATCTTTCTTCCTCAAATTTACCATGACACTTTCCAACCATTGTATGACAGGATTTTCTCTGTTTGGGAAACTTATCTGCATATTTCCTAAGCATTCTTTACATTTCAGTTACACTTTCCATTCCTGGAGAAAGCCTTTCTTGTACTTTACAGGTCAAACTCCACCTCTGATGTGTTCGGAAAGGAACACCCACACATACTTTATGAGTTATCACAGTTGCAATTATATTTTTCATACGTACAGTCTGAGGCAGGTATGAATTTTTGCTTACATAGTTTTTTGGGGATGATGGAAGTGAGGGAGGCAAGATACAAAAGGCAGAAAATAAAAAGCTAAAATGTAGACTCAGCTAGAGACAAGCTTTAATTTCTTCTTAAGGTTCTGAGTACAAAGTTCACCACAGAGTTAGTCCTACCTTGTACTAAGGAAGCAGCTTTTTGCAACATTCTTTATCATTGGTAGTTGACCAGTCATGCCTGAGAGAGGCTGTACTAGACTCTGGAGCTAACCGGCTCCAGTACGTCCACAATCAATTCTGAGAGGAGGGCACCTTGTTCTCAAAAGCCTCAGGAGAGAGGATGGATGATTGCACCAGCTGGTAAAGGTGAGCACCAACAGTACACACCATATGTGCATCCAGCTATACCTTTTGGTCATGAATACCTTTCTAAATCTAAAGTTATGACCAACCTAGACAGCATATTGAAAAGCAGAGACATTACTTTGCCGACTGAGGTCCGTCTAGTCAATGCTATGGTTTTTCCAGTGGTCATGTATGGATGTGACAGTTGGACTATAAAGAAAACTGAGAGCCAAAGAATTGATGCTTTTGAACTGTGGTGTTGGAGAAGACCCTTGAGAGTCCCTTGGACTGCAAGGAGACCAAACCAGTCCATCATAAAGGGAACCAGTCCTGAATAGTCATTGGAAGGACTGATGTTGAAGCTGAAACTCCAATACTTTGGCCACATGATACGAAGAGCTGACTCATTTCAAAAGACCCTAATGCTGGGAAAGATTGAAGGCAGGTGGTGAAGGGGACGACAGAAGATGAGATGGTTCGATGGCATCACCGGCTCAATGGACATGGGTTTGGGTAAACTCTGGGAGTTGGTGATGGACAGGGAGGCCTGGTGTGCTACGGTTCATGGGGTTGCAAAGAGTCAGACACGATTGAGTAACTGAACTGAACTGAACTGAAGCCTTTTGGTCATAAATAACTTTCTAAATCTACAGAATACAAACTCCATGAAAGTCAAGATGATATCTGTTTTATCTGCCACTGTACTCTGGGCATATAACAATATAATAGGTACTCAAGAACAAGGTATTTAAAGAAGGGGTAGATCAATTGTTCCCCTGATGTGGGAAGCCTATAAAACTATGAAATTGTAGGAAATAAAGTATGAAATTGTATAAAACCCTTACCATATTGAAAATGGCTGCTCCAGAGAAAACCATTGCCTAGAAACCCAGCAACACATAAATAGTGACCTCCTCACCTGGATAAGTATGTTTAACCATAGAACCTTATAGTTGAAAGGTACATTTGCAGTATTGAGTCCAGTTCCTATTGGAACTTTTATATTTTTCTCCTATGTCTGTTGTAAACAAAAATGTTCCTGTCTTAACCCATGTGGATGAAATAGTCACTGGAAGTAATGGAATAGCCATTACTTCACTGAGGTCTGTTGGACAAACACAATATTTAGTTCTAAGTCCAAAAACAAGTAAAATCCAAGCTCTCAAAATTTTGAAACTTTTTATTATAGCACATTTGTAATTCAGATAGCAAATAGTGAATTTATCTTGCATTTTTAGCTTAGGGTAAAATTCTATGAATTTTATCTAATATAATTAACTTATTTAAGAAGTGCCATATCACCCTGTACATATCAGAAATAGAAAATGGAAAACTTTAAGATAATTTAGCCCAATAGTTAGAAATATTTGGGTAAATGTATTTGTTCCCAGAAAGAGATGTACAATCATGTCATTTGGGGTGGACATATACAGCACATGCCTGACTCTTCTCCTGCACAGTGGGAGACATTACTTACTAACATTTCATGGCATTTCCTTATCTGCTCGCATATAACAGGATCTCCCTTGGAAAAGCATGCCAGTCAACTACTACCAGTTAATCTCCACTGGCAATCATGATGAACCCACATATTGACTGTCTTTGCTGAAGGGGAAAGGCATTGAGGTTTACCTTGCCCTGTTGCTACCTGAGAGGAATGGTACCCTTTCTTCCTGGGCTGCAGGTTCTTCAGAACCCAAAGCTAGTTTGGGTGTTTTCTCAGGCGCTTTTTAGAAAAGCCAAAGAAAGCGTCACTACCAGCACCACTATCACCAAAATAATAACAGAATAATGCAAACCAAATAGATTCTTAAAAGAAGCAAACAAAACCAAGAACATCAAAGTTCCACATTCTATTAATTCTCGTCAAGTAATTCAGAAAAAGGTCACAGGTACTTCACTGCTGTGGTCTACGCAGGCTCATTTATTAGTTTCTTTTAAAAAGTCTGTCCTGAAGTGTTTTGGTTTTTTTTTTCCACTCACTGACAACCTTTGATTTTCAGTTCATTAAATAAGTGCTTATCTGTAAATCACAAAATAAAGTAATTCCTCAGCAAGACAGCAGGCTGTGAAGAAACAAACACACTGAAGACAAATAAACATAATGATTGGATGCCCAAGGCCAGACTTTTTATTGGATACTGCCCAGAAAATAAAACTACATAAGCTGATAATGGTTCATCTTCTTCCTGTATTTCTAAATCAATAGGTAAATTATATGAGATTATTTAGAGCAACAAAGGCCAAATTAATGTTCACTCATAGTTTCCAAATGTGATAGAAGAGAATCCCCATAATGTTTTATTGGACTGCCTCAAGGCATCTCCATAACTTTATTCAAGTGGAATCTGTGTCCAGTTTGAATTCTTAGGAATGTGTTCCCCCATCATACTAAAAGTTTTCAAATTTTCAGACCTGAGCCCTACAGTGTGTTTGTTTCAGTTTTGTCAGTATTATCAAAATAGTTCGCTAATCACATAGCAGAATAGCTAAGTTTTCAAGGGATCTTTGGTAAAACAGCTGGGGAGTGAACAGTATTATCTTTCTATGTTATGAACATCTGGAGTGTCTCAGTAGCCACTGTCTCCAACAAGCTTTAGTTCAGTTCAGTGGCTCAGTCAGGTCTGAGTTTTTTTGTGACCTCATGGACTGCAGCACACTAGGCTTCCCTGTCCTTCACCAGCTCACAGAACTTGCTCAAACTTATATCCATGGAGTCTGTGATGTCATCCAACCATCCCATCCTCTGTTGTCTTCTCCTCCTCCTGCCTTCAATCTTTCCCAGAATCAGGGTCTTTTCCAATGAGTCAGTTTTTTTGCATCAGGTGGCCAATGTATTGGAGCTTCAGCTTCAGCATCAGTCCTAATGAATATTCAGGACTGATTTCCTTTAGGATGGGCTGGTTGGATTCTCCTGCAGTCTTCTCCAGGACCACAGTTCAAAAGCATCAATTCCTCAGCGCTCAGTTTTCTTTATAGTCTAACTCTCACATCCACACATGACTACTGGAAAAACCATAGCTTTGACTAGACGGACCATTGTCAGTAAAGTAATCTCTGCTTTTTAATATGCTGCCTAGGTTGGCCATAGCTTTTCTTCCAAGGAGCAAGCGCCTTTTAATTTCATGGCTGCAGTCACCATCTGCAGTGATTTTGGAGCCCAAGAAAATAAAGTCTTTCACTCTTTCCGTTGTTTTTCCATCTGTTTGCCATGAAGTGATGGGACCAGATGCCATGATCTTCATTTTTGTAATGCTGAATTTTAAGCCAGCTTTTTCTCTCTCCTCTTTTACTTGTATCAAGAGGCTCTTTGGTTCTTCTTCACTTTCTGCCATAGGGTGGTGTCATCTGTGTATCTGGGGTTATTGATATGTCTCCCATTAACCTTGATTCCAGCTTGTGCTTCATCCAGCCCAGCATTTCACATGATGTACTCTGCATATAAGTTAAATAAGCAGGGTGACAATATATAGCCTTGAAGTACTCCTTTCCCAGTTTGGAACCAGTCCATTGTTCCATGTCCAGTTCTAACTGTTGCTTCTTAACTTGCATACAGACTTCTGAAGGAAGTAGGTAAGGTGGTCTGGCATTCCCATGTCTTTCAGAATTTTCCACAGTTTGTTGTGATCCACACAGAGCATTTGGTGTAGTCAATAAAGCATAAGTAGGTATCTGTCTGGAACTCTCTTGCTTTTCCTATGATCCAATAGATGTTGGCAATTTGATCTGTGGTTCCTCTGCCTTTTCTAAATCCAGCTTGAACATCTGGAAGTTCTCAGTTCACATACTGTTGAAGCCTGGCTTGGAGAATTTTGAGCATTACTTTGCTAGTGTGTGAGATTAGTGCAATTGTGCAGCAGTTTGAATATTCTTTGGCATTGCCTTTCTTTGATATTGGAATGAAAACTGACCAAAAAACTTAAATTCTCATTTCTAGTGGGTATTTTAAAAGTTGACTGTCTTTTCCATTATTTAGATACAAAATTTTCCATTTATCTTTAGGCAGGGAATATTCTTCCCTCTACCTTTTCTCAAATGAAGAAAACAGTGAAGAAAGTGCTGAGAGTCCTGATGCTATTAAACATTAGCACTAGAATATAAAATCTCATCCTCCAAAACAAACACAAAGAATTCTTCTGCCTAAGATATAAGCATTTTCTTGAAAACATTTTAAAATATGAATAATTACTGTAGGGTTCTTAGATAAATAAAAATGGCATTTTTGTGTGCTGCTGAACTTTCAAGAAAAAGTAGAATTGATTCTTGTTAACAAAATGGCTAAAAGAGGTCAACAGAATGTGGCAAGCTCATCATCCACCACTGTGTTCTCTCCCCTTTTACTTACATTTTAAATGGTGAAAGGGAACTATTATTTGCTATTAGAAGGTGTCTGTGAGATTTCTACTGCCACTGCCATTTAAAATTCCAGTTGTCTCTTTACTGATCATAAGGTTAACTATCTTGTCTTATACTCCAAGTGAGTTGGAAAGATAGAAAAATAGACTTGAGGATAGACAAGATCCCTTGTTTCTTTCTTTGCTTTTCATTCAGATGCAGATATTTCAATTTATTGCATTCTGGTGACTCATTTTACCTACAACTCTTATTATATCCTCTGTAAAAGGGAAATGATAATACCTTCTGTGAAAATTTGGCATTCAGATTAATTGAAAAGTACACATACAGAGCCTAGAATGTTACATGAAACATAGTTTAAATCCAACAAATGTCATCTCCCATCTCTCCCTTAGAAAATATATTAATATCAGAAAAACACCAAATGCTAGTTGATTTTTTTAAATTTTTAATTAATTAATTAATTTGTAGCTGTGCTGGGTTTTTGTTGCTGCCCAGGCTTCTCTCTGGTTGTGGCAAGTGGGGGACACTCTCTAGTTGTGCACAGGCTTCTCATTGTGGTGGCCTCTCTTGCAGAACGCAGGCTGTAAGGCACTCAGGCTTCAGTAGTTACAGCTCCCGGACTCTAGAGCACAGGCTAACAGTTGTAGTACATGGGCTTAGCTGCCCTGTGGCATGTGGGCTCCTCCCAGATCAGTGACCAGACCTGTGTCTCCTGCATTGGTAAGTGGATTCTTTACCACTGAGCCACCAGGGAAGCCCCCGCTAATTGAGTTTTTTAAATGATTTCTAAAAAAATACAAAATACCCTATATTTCAAGTCTCACCATGTATCAACTTCATGATACATTTAAAAATTATCAATCCATTCATTCATTTCTTTGCTTACATTCACTTATTTGCTTAATAAAATCTTATAAAGTACTGCTTACTCTTTGTGACCCAGGGATAAAATTGAGTTAGTTAGCGTATTAATTTTCCAGAGTTAGTACCACAAACTGAGTGTCTAAAACACCAGAAATTTGTTGTCTTACAGTTCTGGTGGTGAGAAATGTGAAATCAAATTGTTGGCAGAGTTAGTTTCTTTTGAAAGCTGCGAGGAAAGATTCTGTTCCAGACATCTCTTTGGCTTGCAGATCTCTGTCTCTATGTTCATATGACATTCTCCTTGTCTATGAGGTTCCCTCCTGTTTTTCCCCCATCACGAAGGGAAACCAGTCATATTGGATTAAGGCTCACCCTAATGCTCTTATTAACTTAATTGCCTCCGTTAAGACTGTGTCTGTAAGGAAGGTCATATTACAAGTTACTGGGCATTAGGATGTCAATAAAAATTTATTGGAGGGCAGAATTCACCCATAAAAGAATTCAGAACTTATACTCTATTGAGAGATCCAAAAATATATGTTAATAAACACGTGAACATTATCCAGCATGGACTCTGTTCAAAGGAGTTACTTATGGGGAGAAAGAAGAGGTTGGATATATAAAAATTTATTGTTTTCTATCATTTAAAAAAAAAGGCTAGATTTCTTTTTACAAGACAGATAAAGCAAAATTTGCTCTATTCTGCTCAAATCCTCCAGGCACTGGCTGTCTGATCACACTCATGGGTCCTGAGCTGTTTATTCCTGTTATTTGGTGGTGGAAGAACAAAACCAACTCTGGAAACTTTTTACCTCAAAAATGCATGTGACATTTTATTTAAAGCACCAGAATTGCCAGTATTTTCTAAGAATTATTTGTCCATTTGGACTAACCTTATTTTAAAAGGATAAAATGCCTATTTTTATAAGCACTAAAATCAAGCAAAATGAACAGCAATCTGCAAGAGACTGTAAATCATATATTTGGTTGAACAAATCAATCTGTATGATAATTTAAGAAAACCAATTGTGTAGACTAGTCTTTATTAATTTTTAGAGAAATGCACTAGATACTTGATATTTCAATCGCATGAACAATGCTCATTATTTCCTCTGTTCTGATGGAGGTTCACAGTAATGCAAATGTATAATAACACCGATAAACTTAACAATACAAATTTGAGCTTTTCAACTCTAAAAATATATTTTTAAAACTCAGCAATATAAGTCAGAACATGACCCTGCAGAATTTGGAAGGAATTTTGTTTTTGTTTCCTTTGTTTGTTTGTTTAATCACACTCGTAAATATGTGGTGCTCTTTTCATGAGGCATAAAACAGGGCTTTACTCCCACCACTCTTCTATTTCAAGATGTTCATCATGAATTACATATAATTGAAAGATGTTCTTCTCATCATGCCACCAATGTCACAATGCCTGAAGATATGCTGAAATCCTAAAAGTCACTATGTATTCAACATCCTCTTTTGTAGATTGCTTCCTTTAGATTCTTTTTCTGACATTTTTCAAGAAATAGATCATATTTTGGACACACACTAAAATTTAGCTCCAGGCATGTAAGTGCCTCTTCCTAACCTCCTTTTCCCCTAGCCGGTATTCATTTTTATCTCCAAAGTAAAGGACATTTCTTCATTCCCACCAACATCCTGAATAAATAGTCCTTGAGATCTGTTATAAAAGTCTTAAAAAAAAGTGCATATATAATTGATTTCAACCAGTCACACTCATACCCAATTTATAAGTTTTATTACTGTTTCCTTGAATTAGGGGAACTCTGTCATTTAAAAGCATGCTATCAGTACTTAACATATAAACAGCCAAGAGCTGAAAATATATAACCTCAAAAGCCTAGCAATTCCACTAATAATCACTCAATGAAAATTCATGAACATGATTACCAAAACACATATACCAGGTACATGGATATATTCAGTTAGTAAGCAAGCACTTTTTAAGCTGCATATTTAGGGTTATTGAATCTTTCCATGTGTAACTATTAAGGTGAGGTTGAGAAAACTTTATAGGGAAACAGGAAAGTCTACCTCTTAAAGAACACCTATGTATTTAATCTGTTGATTCATCATCTATCTATAATATGCATATGTATGTATTAGGGATGGGGTCATAGTATTTCTTTCATCACTGCTCTTCATTTTTTTTAAAGACTAATGTTTGCAAAGGATTCTGCACTTTCTGCATCTTCCATTCTTAGAAGCAGCCAAACCAGGATTTTCTGCCCTGCATAGTGTTTTAGCCTAAAGTAGGTCAATATCACACCACTGAGAAAAACTAAGTAGGATTAGAAGTTCTGGTTCAAATTGAAAAGATGGTCTCCAAAACTCTGAAACACATTGCTCACTAAAGCCCGCACAGGAATACATACTGTATGTAGAAGAGAGACTTTGGGATATTAGAGGGATGTAAACAATATTTTATAATCATTTTCATGGATTCAGGAAATAATGCTACTGCTAAGTCACTTCAGTCGTATCCGACTCTGTGCGACCCCATAGACAGAAGCCCATCAGGCTCCCCCATCCCTGGGATTCTCCAGGCAAGAACACTGGAGTGGGTTGCCATTTCCTTCTCCAAGGCATGAAAGTGGAAAGTGAAAGTGAAGTTGCTCAGGAAATAATATGAAAGCCTAATTTTACACACGCACTGTATAGTCTATAAATTCAGTAGAGAAACAAAGATGGGTATGGGTATGAGTTTCTGCTCTTGCATAGCTCTTTCTCTTAACAGGAGAGATAGATACGTAAAGAGGTAATTACCATATCACAGAGAATCTTAATCTGAAGTTTACTGACCCTTAAGTGGTAAAGGAGACTATAGCTGACATCTGTGTTTCTATCAAAATAGCATATTAGCTTTCTAAGGGGTCATGCTATACTGCGTGTACATCATCTATTTAGGGAACAAATATTTTGCCTTCTCTTCTTACTCTCTTAGCTCTCTCTCTCTCTCTCTCTCTCTCACACACACACACACACACACACACTGTACACACACAACAGTTAAATGGATTTGGAAAAATGTTGGTTCAAATAGCAAAGCATTGCTGTATATAAATCACAGTAGTCCCAAAGAGTAACTCAGATAATTAGAATGTTTTCTCTGTAACTGCCCTACTTCTAAAACGCTTGCTCAGGCTACTACTATTCAAACATCTCAGCTATCTAAATACTGCTGATATTTCATTAATTTGGTGAACTTAAAGTCTATTTATTGGCAATCTTCTTATCATGCCCTTGGTGAATATTGCTAATGATCAAGAAACTGTTAGTTAGCCTTAATATATGTATGAAATCTTTAACTCCATACTGTAGCCAGGCTCAACCAATTGATTTGTGTTGGTTCATAATATGCTACCTGTTGGTCACTGCTTTTCAATTCTAAGTTTAAAAAAAGGAAATCACACATGTAGGAATTGAGTATGGACTTCAGAATAAATTATAAATGGATTGTCAAGTAAGCACATTCTTTCTATAGTAAAAATAAAAATCAAATAGAGTCCATGAATTTGGGGACATTTTTATCTTAGAGGAGTGCGTTCTATAAGCACTACCTGTTCTTTATCATTTCCCAAACCTCCACTATGTGTCAGGCACTGTGTCAGTTCCTGGAGAAATGAAGATGAATACGGATATGCCCATGACCTTGAAGACCTTGCAATCTCATAACGGAGACAAATAAAACCAATAGTTGTAAGACAGTGATATGGGTACTTGGGTATTAGTAGGTACAAGGCACTATGAGGTGCTTACCTCTGTAAACGGGTGAAGATTTTATTAGAATCATTAAGGGATACTTTACAGAAGTGACCTTAAACTCTCTTGAAAGACATTTCAGAGTTAGATAAGAGCAAAAAAAAAAAAAAAAGTAAAGGAGTCCAGGTTAGGCCTGGAGGCAAAAGGGGAATAAGGCCAGTCATACATTCAGGTCTTTCTGAATGCAGAATACTTGTTTGAGCCCACAGATTTATATTCAGCAAAAAACTTGAGATAAGTCACTTAAAGCTCTGAGTCCATGTCAAAAATCGTATTCCAACTTCCTTCTCCTGGACAAGTTGTCTTGTCTCCAGTTGCTGAAAAATTACATTCTGCAGCTTTCTTTCTCCAGTATTGACAAATGGTTAAATGGAAAGGGAGGTCAAAAAAGGAAATCAATGTGATTTTACACAGTCCTCATTACTAGGTCAACCGTGTCTTCTGTGTGCATACTCAAGCTGGTTTCCTTGCTCTCAGTCAGGCTTTTAAAAGGTTGCTTGCTGGCTGAACTGTCAGCTCAGGGAAAGAAAAAAATTAGTTTTCAAAATTGGTCTCCAATAAAGAAAAGTAACGGAAAACCTCACACACCGCATCTATGATTCTATTTTTAATTATCATCATTAAAGCAAAACCAAGGAGGAACCACTAATTGTCTGGTCCTTTCCATTTAAAATAAAGAACCACAAAGATTTGCAGCTGGAAAGGTCTTTAGGGATCATCCATGTCAAATATCCTTTCCCCCTTTATTTTATAAAAATGGAAATTGGTGCACAGAAAAGTCAAGTGGCTTGCCCAAGGTGACAAATTAAGCTAATGGCTGAACCTGAGCTGGGTCCCAGTAGAATGTGTTCAGCAGCCTAGGAATTCGAATCTGCAGAGCCAAGGAGAACAGTTTATTTTGGGTTACAATTTATTTCTTTAAAAACAAAGCTTAATATTTAACATAAAAATTTTATGTGATATCACCTTGTAACTATTTATCTGTGGCTTTCTCTGAGTCTGTGTGTGTTGGGTGAGGAGGACATTACTCTTTATTCTTTAGCATCTCCAACACAGTGGTTCTCAAAACTGGCTGCACATAAAGATCACTTTAAAAAAATCAGTATCCAGTCTCCCATCCATAGCAATTCTAATTTAATTGGCCTGGGATGGTATCCTAACATCTGTATATTTAAAGTTCCCTACATGACTCTAATGCAAAGTCAGTATAGAAAACAGTTGCTTTGACCCAGCATCATAATGAGGATTCAGTTGTTCACAAACCCGTATTCACATACCACGTTACTGCTAATTATTTACTATTTTCTTCTTACTAACTAATATTTAAGTTATGTAAATTTATTTTAATTTTATGTCACTCTGGCAAATGATAAATAACTATTTTAAAATGAAATAAACATATAACCAAACTAAGATTATTAAATATTAGATAGATAACATTGCTTATCTGAAACTTTAAACCTAAAACCTTTCTTTGCTGAACATAGAGACACCATATATAAGGAAAATGGGTAAGATGGTCACATGACACCAAGACATTCTTCCTGATATGAGTGGATAGACTGACATAAAAGTGTAAAGGGCATATTTTTCCAAACATGTCTGTTCTCTTATAGTATCATCTTACAATACGAGTGGTAGATGTCCCATACTTTGATAATCTGTGATTTAACATACAGGAGGATGCATGGAATTTTGTCTTTATTTCGTGCACCTGCAAATACATCAAGGCACTCACCTTTTGTCTTGATTTTTCCTGTTTCTCTTAGTGAGCTATGAACCACACTGCGCTGCCTAAAGTTGATGATTTCTCACTACATTTAACTCCCTGGGTATCTTGATGCTTCTTTCATGAGGAACCTATAACAAAATGGGGTATGGCAGGTCCACTCCTCTTATTTCCCTCTTCCTTCCAAAATTCCAGAGACAGCCCCACTAGATCAGTCAGGTATAGGCAAACTGTTTATCACTGGGTTTGAGAAATTTCAGGGAATAACCAAACACAGGAAATGAGAAGTCAAGTTTAAGTCGACTATATTCTGCTGTCTCAAATAAAGCCATTTGAATAAATAGGCCCCCCAGTAAGGAAGAGACCTAGCGATACGTCCCTACCAGAAAAGGGACACCAATGAATTGGCCGTCACAGCCTGAGAGGACAGTAGAGGAGTAGAGGTGATAAGGGAAGGACGGTGGCAGACACCACACAGAGCGTGGGTCACATACATACTCATCACAGACCTATTCCCCAATTTTTTTTTTTTTGGAGAAACTTTTATAGTTGGAGATGCCTAAGCCTTCTCAAGGCAAATGATCAGACTCGCCTCCTTGTGTCTGCAGTCAGTTTACAAGGTTAAACATTTCCATACTGTCTCTGGGTTGTTCTTTAATTTTGTCTGTTTAATCTTTATTTTTCCCTTTCTCTGTTTTTGCTTTTTGTTATTTGTCCAGACTCCAAGGCCATCTCCCTCATATACAGATATTTAACATTTGAAGTAATCCTTTGAAAAGACACATGTATACCCTTACCCCCAAAGCCCCCACTTTCCCCACACCCACTCTCCACGAAGTGATCAGTCTCCCTAAATCCTTCCCGCTTTACTCCCTTCGGAGCTGCCCTGCATTCTGAGTGGTGCTCAGATTGCTGCAGGATGGATGTGCAGCTCTGAGGTCTCAGATCCCGGGAAGCGAGGTAGACGAGTCAGGGCTGCCTTTCACTCAGAGCGGCAGGCGTGCTACCCAACAGCTGTATCTCCCTTACAACCTCACCACCAGGCTGAACTGCAGGCTTGCCAGTTCCTCTCACTATTTGGTTTAAGTACACGCCTTGCTAGGATACACACTGAACTCATCTCAGGAAGGAGTCATTCTTAGAGTTAGCTTGCATCTTCCTTGGATCAGTGGTTCTCAACCTTAGTTACAAGTTCTAATCATCTTAGAACAACAGTACTAATAACTTAGCCCTACTAGAGATATATGCGCATACTCAGGATAGAGATTAGCTTAATATTTTTAAGCCACCATGTGATTTAAATGCCCAACAAGTTTTATCCCATTATGCTTTGGAATTAGTGCCTCTATTGTTACTTATTAAGAATCATTTAACATACTGTGTTTATTTGGTTTCCTTAATTTTTTATTTTGGTTGTGGGCCATGCATGGAGCTATATTGGCTTTTACTGTTCTTCAATACTTTGGCTACCTGATGCCAAGAGCCAACTCATTGGAAAAGACCATGATGCCAGGAAAGATTGAAGTCAAAAGGAGAAGTGGTGGCAGAGGAGATGGTTAGATGGCATCACTGACTCAATGGACGTGAATCTACGCAAACTCTGGGAGACAGTGAAGGGTAAGGGAAGCCTGGTGTTTTGTAGTCCATAGAGTCGCAGAGTCAGAGATGACTTAGCAACTGAACGATAGCAACAATGTTCTCCAGGTTCCCAAGGAAGAGCTCAAGGCATTATATAACATGCATGTATACATACATATAGACATAAACACGCATACACATACATTCTAAAATCCAACAGAGTCCCCTGTTGCTTTGACCCAGAGAGATGTTATGGGGAGGGAGGTGGGAGGGGGGTTCATGTTTGGGAACGCATGTACACCCATGGGGATTCATGTCAATGTATGGCAAAACCAATACAGTATTGTAAAGTAAAATAAAGTAAAAATAAAAGACAAAAAAAATAAAAATAAAAATAAAAATAAAGGCCAGTGATCTTATGTGATCTGCTTCTTCAAACTCAACTTACAATCTTTCTTCCTTCCTTCTTAGGCTCCAGACACCCCTAATACCATTTCATTTTGTGGAAAAACCAAAGCTCCAAACAGTTTTAAAGACTTTGCTCATGTTGCCCCAAAGACCTGAACAGTCACACCATTTTAGCCTCCTCAAACATACAGACACACATACACACCCTTTTAATGGTCAGAGTCATTCTTCAAATCTCATTTTAACTATTACTTTCTCAAGTCCACCAACATCATGTTTCTCTACCACAAAACTACAACGTAATGTTGATATGAATAACAACCTCTCACAGTATTGCATCTCAGTGTCACAGCTTCCAGCACACAACAGTTTTATCCATGTTTTTTTTAGAAGAAAGATAAAGGAGGAGGAAGGGTGGGTGGGAGAAAGGATAGACAGATGGAAGGAAGGAAAGGAGGAAGGAGGGGCAGTGGGAGAATGAAGGAAGGCAAGCAAGTGTATTCTTGGAATAAGGCACCTCTCCTCTAGACAGGAAATCCAACATGTCTTCTTAAAACACAAAAATAACCAAATTAACAGTTTATTCTTACAAAGTCATCTATCTTGAGAACAGAATGTCTTTGATAGGAAATAGGTATATTCTGTATAAACCTCTATACTCTCAGACATTTCAATAATGCAGAGTTTCATTTATATCCATTATGAACTTAAAATAATTTTGAATTATTTTTAATTGACTTGATCCTTAATTTATGGTGGTTACTTGACAATGGCCATCACTTCTCTTTCCATTCATAAATCCATTCTATAAAAAACAACTTACAATTTCTCATGTGCTATTTATATAGAACAGATATTTTGATAACTGTAGCTAACAGCAGTACAATCTGTTAGCACATTTGAAGAAATAAGGACAGAGAGCAGAATTATTTGGCTTCCTTTTAGGCGAAATGAAGGTAGTTGTATGTTTGCAACACAGGCAAAGACAAGCTATTTATTGAAAATCTGGTATCTTATGGCTCAAATGAAGATGAGAATTTCAATACTGGCCAAATAGTCATCACTGTAATGAATGTTACTGTAAATGAATGGAAAGGATTTATTGGTTTGCAGCAGAGCAATGTCTACATTGTATAAAAATTTTAACTAAAATCAGAGTATTCTCACTAGTAAAATGAAAACACAAAACACAAATAAGTATACCATTTTCAAATATTTTTATCTGAGCAGGGGAAGTGAGGGGGCTTGCCCTGTAAGGACATGACTCTGCTAAGGGGTACACAGCTATTAAACACAGCCCTGCAATGATGAGAAAATATTTTCACTTTAAGAAGTAGATGAGTAAGTGTGTGACATACAGAAAAGCAGCTCTATCTTTTGTTTCTTATAAAGAAATTGTACCACTAATGCTCTTTCCACTTGCTGTCTGCCTCTGAAATCCCCTTATCCTCTTCTGATAGACAGACACAAATTGAATTACCAAACAAGCTTTAAAAAAAAAAAAAAACAAAAAACCACCTAGGGGCTACCAATAACCTCTACTATCAAACACTGTCTCGCCACTGCCATCTTGTGGGCAGAATGCTGCCATGCACTTCTTTTGGCCAAATCAGGGAAACCAAGTTGGTATCTTTCCAGGATTAAGTGTTAGAAACTACAAACCAATAGACACTCCAAAGGAACAAAGGGGAAGCCTCTTCTACTGAGTTTCTGCTGAATGATACCAGTATAAAGTTTAGATGCATATATATATATATGTGTATATATATATATATATATGTGTGTGTATATATATATATATATATGTGTATATATATATATATATATATATGTGTATATATATATATATATATATATATATATATAGTTTTTTTTTTTTCCCCCTCCAAACAACTGCTGTTAGAGTTAAAGGTCAGCAGAAAAGGCTTCCATTGTTTCTTTTAGTTTGTATATATTTATATGTAAGTGTACGTATGTGTCGTGAAGATCTTTTTTGTACAGTTCTTCCGTGTATTCTTGCTATCTCTTCTTAATATCTTCTGCTTCTGTTAGGTCCAGACCATTTCTGTCCTTTATCGAGCCCATCTTTGCATGAAATGTTCCCTTGGTATCTCTAATATTCTTGAAGAGATCTCTAGTCTTTCCCATTCTATTGTTTTCCTCTATTTCTTTGCACTGATCACTGAAGAAGGCTTTCTTATCTCTTCTTGCTATTCTTTGGAACTCTGCATTCAGATGCTTATATCTTTCCTTTTCTCCTTTGCTTTTCACCTCTCTTCTTTTCACAGCTATTTGTAAGGCCTCCCCAGACAGCCATTTTGCTGTTTTGCATTTCTTTTCAATGGGGATGGTCTTGATCCTTGTCTCCTGTACAATGTCACGAACCTCATTCCATAGTTCATCAGGCACTCTATCTATCAGATCAAGGCCCTTAAATCTATTTCTCACTTCTACTGTATAATCATAAGGGATTTGATTTAGGTCATAACTGAATGGTGTAGCGGTTTTCCCTGCTTTCTTCAATTTAAGTCTGAATTTGGTAATAAGGAGTTCATGATCTGAGCCACAGTCAGCTCCTGGTCTTGTTTTTGCTGACTGTATAGAATTTCTCCATCTTTGGCTGCAAAGAATATAATCAATCTGATTTAGGTGTTGACCATCTGGTGATGTCCATGTGTAGAGTCTTCTCTTGTGTTGTTAGAGGGTGTTTGCTATGACCAGTGCATTTTCTTGGCAAAACTCCATTAGTCTCTGCCCTGCTTCGTTCCGCATTCCAAAGCCAAATTTGCCTGTTACTTGACTTCCTACTTTTGCATTCCAGTCCCCTATAATGAAAAGGACATCTTTTTTAGGTGTTAGTTCTAAAAGGTCTTGTAGGTCTTCATAAAAATGTTGAACTTCAGTTTCTTCAGCGTTACTGGTTGGGGCATAGACTTGGATAACTGTGATACTGAGTGGTTTGCCTTGGAGACGAACAGAGATCATTCTGTTGTTTTCGAGACTGCATCCATGTACTGCATTTTGGACTCTTTTGTTGATCATGATGGCTACTCCATTACTTCTGAGGGATTCCTGCCCGCAGTAGTAGATATAATGGTCATCTGAGTTAAATTCACCCATTCCAGTCCATTTTAGTTCGCTGAATCCTAGAATATCGACATTCACCCTTGCCATTTCTTGTTTGACCACTTGCAATTTGCCTTGATTCATGGACCTGACATTCCAGGTTCCCATGCAATATTGCTCTTTACAGCATCGGATCTTACTTCTATCACCAGTCACATCCACAACTGGGTATTGTTTTTGCTTTGGCTCCATCCCTCCATTCTTTCTGGAGTTATTTCTCCACTGATCTCCAGATAATCATGATGATGTGATCACTAATCTAGAGCCAGACATCTTGGAATGAGAAGTCAAGTGGGCTTAGAAAGCATCACTATGAACAAAGCTAGTGGAGGTGATGGAATTCCAGTTGAGCTGTTTCAAATCCTGAAAGATGATGCTGTGAAAGTGCTGCACTCAATATGCCAGCAAATTTGGAAAACTCAGCAGTGGCCACAGGACTGGAAAATGTCAGTTTTCATTCCAGTTCCAAAGAAAGGCAATGCCAAAGAATGCTCCAACTACCGCACAATTGCACTCATCTCACATGCTAGCAAAGTAATGCTCAAAATTCTCCAAGCCAGGCTTCAGCAATATGTGAACCATGAACTCCCTGATGTTCAAGCTGGTTTTAGAAAAGGCAGAGGAACCAGAGATCAAATTGCCAACATCCGCTGGATCATGGAAAAAGCAAGAGAGTTCCAGAAAAACATCTATTTCTGCTTTCTTGACTATGCCACAGCCTTTGACTGTGTGGATCACAATAAACTGTGGAAAATTCTTCAAGAGATGGGAATACTAGACCACCTGACATGCCTCTTGAGAAATCTGTAGGCAGGTCAGGAAGCAACAGTTAGAACTGGACATGGAACAACAAACTGGTTCCAAATAGGGAAAGGAGTATGTCAAGGCTGTATATTGTCACCCTGCTTATTTAACTTCTATGCAGAGTACATCATGAGAAATGCTGGACTGGAAGAAACATAAGCTGGAATCAAGATTGCTAGGAGAAATATCAATAACCTCAGCTATGCAGATGACACCACCCTTATGGCAGAAAGTGAAGAGGAGCTAAAAAGCCTCTTGATGAAAGTAAAAGAGGAGAGTGAAAAAGTTGGCTGAAAGCTCAACATTCAGAAAACGAAGATCATGGCATCTGGTTCCATCACTTCATGGGAAATAGGTGGGGAAACAGTGTCAGACTTTATTTTTTGGGCTCCAAAATCACTGCAGATGGTGACTGCAGCCATGAAATTAAAAGACACTTACTCCTTGGAAGAAAAGTTATGACCAACTTAGATAGCATATTCAAAAGTAGACATTACATTGCTGACTAAGGTCCATCTAGTCAAGGCTATGGTTTTTCCTGTGGTCATGTATGGATGTGAGAGTTGGACTGTGAAGAAGGCTGAGTGCCGAAGAATTGATGCTTTTGAACTGTGGTGTTAGAGAAGACTCTTGAGGGTCCCTTGGACTGCAAGGAGATCCAATCAGTCCATTCTGAAGGAGATCAGCCCTGGGATTTCTTTGGAAGGAATGATGCTAAAGCTGAAGCTCCAGTACTTTGGCCACCTCATGTGAAGAGTTGACTCATTGGAAAAGACTCTGATGCTGGGAGGGATTGGGGGCAGGAGGAGAAGGGGACGACCCAGGATGATATGGCTGGATGGCATCACGGACTCGATGGAAGTGAGTCTGAGTGAACTCTGGGAGATGGTGATGGACAGGGAGGCCTGGCGTGCTGTGATTCATGGGGTTGCAAAGAGTCGGACACGACTGAGCGACTGAACTGAACTGAACTGTATGTGTGTGTGTGTATATATATAAAGTGTGTATATATATATATATATATATATATATATATATATATTTGTTTATTTGGCTGTGCCAGTCTTAGTTGCTGCTGCTGCTGCTGCTAAGTCACTTCAGTCATGTCTGACTCTGTGCAACCCCAGAGATGGCAGCCTACCAGGCTCTGCTGTCCCTGGGATTCTCCAGGCAAGAACACTGGAGTGGGTCGCCATTTCCTTCTCCAGTGCATGAAAGTGAAAAGTGAAAGTGAAGTTGCTCAGTCATGTCCGACTCTTTCGCGACCCCATGGACTGCAGCCTACCAGGCTCCTCTGTCCATGGGATTCTCCAGGCAAGAGTACTGGAGTGGGGTGCCACTGCCTTTTCCAAGTCTTAGTTGAGGCATGTGAAATTTTTAGTTGCACCATGAGAGCTCTTTGTTGCAGTCTATGGGATCTAGTTCTCTGAATCCAGGGTCTGCATTGGGAGTATAGCGTCTTAACCACTGAATCACCAGGCAAGTCCTTATTTTATATAACATATGTAAGTTATATATACACTCATAATATGTATGCATATATATATATATATACACACATGACTTTTAGTAAATAAGTATTTACTGAAGACTATAAAATAAAACATGAAGCAGCATCCCCAGGTATATTAAATTTACTGTAAATACTTTAATAAGATAATATGAAGCAATATCATATTATTTCTAAAATTCTGGGGGGCTATACACCCAAACATTCCTTGTAGTTTGATAAGATTATGGTTGACTAATATTTGTCATTATAATTGCCTATCCTCCTCTCATCATCTGTCACAGAACAGGAAAAGCAGTTCCATTGAGACTGGTCATTTACAATGCAAGACCAGTTTTGAACTGCGACTGCAGTGTGCAAAAGTGATAATGAAGTCAGAGATGGCCTGGAAAAAGAGAAGAGACAGGATATGAAATGACTGAAGGCATTTGACTTGGTCCACAATGTGAAAATGAAAAAATTTCCCGATCAAAATGTAGTGGAAAAGAGCTGGGTTGGGTGTCCAAATAACTTGTTTATAATTAAAAGTCTGCTTAAGTATGTGTTAATATTGGGAAAGCATTTTACTTTTCTGGGAGAGTTTCACCATCTGTAAACTGAAGAGGTTAGAACGGTTAACTCAAACTTTTCTGAGCTTTTACACTGTTTGATGGTAAAACTGATGTTGGGATGGGATGATGGAAGCATAGTTGGCCCAGGTGATTTTGTCCTTTGTCTTGGTTGGGTTTTCAGTTACGCGATTATTCTGCGCTTGCAGGAGGTTAACTATTGGAATTAAATGGGGGGCTACTGAGGGCAGACATTTGAGGAAAGGGCTGTGGATGGAGGGAGTCATGAGGGCTGTGGTACCTACAGGTGCTGCGGTAACTAGGACCTGGAAGGCAGATATGAAGCAAGTTTGAGAAGCAGCTCATTTTGTCTTCCAAGGTCCCATCTCTCCATTTAGATGTACAAACTCTATTCCTTACCAAAACTTGATCTCAAAAAGGTATGTTGAGCTAATAACATTAAAGAACAAGTCACCAATGCTACCTTAAAGAGAGGCTTCTTAAATCAAATTAAAGCTAAAAGTTTCAAGTCAGGGGGAAAAAATAACATCCTGTCAATTCTCCAACAAATCAGGAAAAATATTTTTTTGAGGTAGGAAAATTCTACTCCACCTGCTCAGACTGGTAGTTATGAGAGGAAATGTCTGTTTATCCTCTGTTTATTTTAGATAGAACCCTTGTCTGTATTTCCACCCAGGGATTTAGAAAATAGGACACAATACATTGATGGTGTCACACACAATTAGTACCCGGTGAATTGCTAATGAGGCGACTCCAGCTCCAAAGAGGCATTTTAAATGAGCTCAAGAATATCTCATATCTTCACAAATTGCTCTTATAAATTAATAAGTACATACACGTAGCATACAAAAATGAAAATCAATTCTGGAAACAAGCACCATGGGCACACTGAGTTAGGTGCTAAGAATGAGGCAAGCGGGAAGTCCTATGGCCATAGAGGTCACAGAGCTGACCAGTGCAGGATCAGATACAGGACATCTCACTGTGATAGGAGGGTAAGGAGAAAACAAGGTCTGTTTTAGACAGTCAGGCTCAGAGTCAGGACAGGAAGGATCAGAAGCAGGTGTGATTAGATCTCACAGATGTGTCAGGCTGGTTTTTGAAGGAGCACAGGATTTTCTTTCATAAAAGAAATAGTTGGAGCAAAGGTGGGCAGGTAGAAAAGAAAACTGAGGAAAAAGAAAACCACTTCTTGAGGACATGAAATGCTAGAACATACTTCCTAAGAGGTGGAGCTAGAGAGAAAGTTTTGGCCTGAAAATAATTTTGAAGGAAAATTTCACAACTTAATGAGAGGCCCATAGGCTTTTGTAATCAGTTATAAATTGAGGTACCAACTTGAACCAGTTCCAACATAAGGAAAGGGAAATCACACAAAGCAAGCTACCTCTTAAAGTTTTAATACTGAGAATCCCTTTGGATCAGACCTCATTTCAGACCTGTACCAAATTAAACTGAAACTTTAGAACTTGTGTAGTCCAATGGATATATGTGAGGCAAATAATGTGAGCCATATATGTAATTTTCATTTCTATAGTAGCCACATTAAAAAGCAAAAATGATGAAATTAAAACCAAATTTAATCTACGAAATGTATCTAAAATAAACTTTTCTATACAATTATTAGAATATTGTACATTATTTTCTTAAACTAAGTTATTGGGATCCATTGTATATTTTACACTAACTGCACATCTTAATTTGAGCTAGTGATATTGCAAATACTCAGTAGTTACAAGTGGCTAATATTGGACAACACTTGCTCCTGCTAGTAGAGAAAAAATGATCAAAAATCAGTTAATTATGACGTTGGCTTCATACAAAGTTCCCTTTTAGAAGTTTTTATAAAGTTTCTCTCTTCTTGAGTCTGAAAATTTTGCCATAAATGAGTGTTGAATTTTTTCAAATGCTTTTATCTACATTTGTGGACTGGAAAGCTCTTCACTCTTTGCTCTCTCAAATGTTAGATAAAATTCAGCAGTGAGTTATCAAAAACACGAGTAATAAAATGTTTGGTTAAGATTAGCATGCTTTATAAATATTTGACTTGGATTGCATGTTGCTCTAATCTGGGACTAGACTTTGCTTTGTGAGGTTTATCATTAGAAATTTAAGGTTGTTAGTCCTGCTGTTACTCTTTTCATCGTGCATTAGTCTTGTTAAATCGTGTTTTTATGAACGTGTCCCTTTTTGGTTTCTGGCAGCGACAGCCGTGGCCTATTCATTGGTACAGGCACCAGACGCTCCCTCTTTACTTCTCATAATCACTTCCCTTCTTGAGAGATCACCTATCCATCAATATCTTCAGATTCAACCACCTCGGACTGAGCCCATCAAAGGCTCTGTTGGCAATGTCATTGGGACTATTTGCAGCCTAATTAATCTATCTTTGTGGTACCTCAAAACAGCACACACACCGCCTTAATTGCTACAACCTCACACCCACTGGAGACCACAAACAGAGAATAAGCAGACTGGATGCACCCTGCAAGTCCTGTATTTGCATCATTTACTGCAAGATTAATGAGAGCAGCTGAAAAGCCAGAAGTGTAGAAGAAAAACCATAGGTTTGGGTTTTAGAAAACCTCCCATGCCACTTAAATAGAGTAATAACTTTACCCATAATAGCACAGTCTCTCGGGTAACATTAAGGCTTTTATTTTCGCATTACATTGTTTAGACACATTACTTACTGTCAATGAAAGCTTGAAACCTGCAAACAATATTGATTAAAAGGAAACCTCAAAATGGAAATGAATGTTTCTTTAAATGTTTAAAATGCAATTTTATATGGAGTAATCAAATTTAAAGTGCATATATGAGTGTGTGTGTATGTATATATATGTATGTATGTATGTGTGTCAGATACAGTAATTCTGAAAGAATGAATATTTTGATCTTAAATGTCTCTGAAGAAGAAAATTATTAACTACCCAATAAAATCAACCAGAAAATACAAATCACAATAAGAAAGTAAAGCGAAAGTGAAAGTCGCTTAGTCATGTCCGACTCTGTGACCTCATGGACTGTATAGTCCATGAAATTCTCCAGGCCGTAATACTGGAGTGGGTAGCTTATCCCTTCTCCAGTGGATCATCCCAACCCTGGAATCAAACGGGGGTCTCCTGCATTGCAGGCAGATTCTTTACCAACTGAGCTATCAGGGATGCCTTACAACAAGAAAACCCTCACTGAAAAGCAACAAAATCCTTGTGTACTTGACATTAACTCCAGGCTCCTTGAATATGAAGCACTGTCATATCAGTATTTCAGTCTTGTGAAGTAAGCTGCAATGTGTTTGTTATTCCAATGATCAAAAAATGGATATTTGTATTACTTAAAGATGTACCAATTTCTTCCTTGAAATAGTGAAGTGAAGTCACTCAGTCGTGTCCGACTCTTTGTGACCCCGTGGACTGTAGCCCACCAGGCTCCTCCGTCCATGGGATTCTCCAGGCAAGAATACTGGAGTGGGTTGCCATTTCCTTCTCCAGGGGAGATTCCCGACCCAGGGATTGAACCCAGGTCTCCCGCATTGCGGGCAGATGCTTTAACCTCTGAGCCACCAAATAATCCCTTATTGTAGCATTATTCAATTTTACTTGTGAAAATTCCATTGACTGTTTAAAATGGTATACATGTGGAATAAAGTTGAATCCACATGCAGACTGTGGTTTTCTGATGGAATCTGATGAACACAAAATTTGATGTTTGAAATCATGACATGAATTTAACTTAGGCTTCAACTCCTAATGTTAAGAAGTAGGTTAGAGGAGAGGAATCTTGGCCTGTCTCAACACCAATATCATCATAAGGATCATATGGAGAATGGATTCCAGTCTTAATTGAAACCATCAGGTCTTTCAAAGATGGCCATTTATTTTATTTAAAATTTTAATAGAGTATAGTTGCTTTACAATGTTAGTTTCTATTGTATAGCCAGGTGACTCACATATCCCCTCTTTTCTGGATTTCCCTCCCATTTAGGGCACCGCTGAGCATCTAGTAGGGTACCCTGTGCTGTATAATAGGTTCTCATTAGTTATCTATTTTATACATAATAGTGTATATATGTCAGTTCCAATCTCCCAATTCACCCCAACCCCCTATTCCTCCTTGGTATTCATACATTTGTTTCTTACATCTGCGTCTAAACTTCTGCTTTGCAAATAAGATCACATCTGTATTCCACATATATGTTAATATATTTTTCTTATTCTGACTTACTTGACTTAGTATGACAATCTCTAGGTCCATCCATGTCTTTACAAATGATTCAATTTCATTCCTTTTTATGAAGATGAGTAATATTCCATTGTATATATGTAGCACACCTTCTTTAACTATTTCCTGTGGGTAGACGTTTGTTTCCATGTCCTGGCTACTGTAAACTGCTGCAATGAACACTGAGGTGCAAGTATCCTTTTGAATTATAGTTTTCTGTGAGTATATGACCAGTAATGGGTTTACTGGCTTATATGGTAGTTTTTAGTTTTTTTAAGGAACTTCTATATTGTTCTTCA
Source organism: Budorcas taxicolor (assembly GCF_023091745.1). NCBI lineage: Eukaryota > Metazoa > Chordata > Mammalia > Artiodactyla > Bovidae > Budorcas > Budorcas taxicolor. The sequence continues at coordinate 32,675,719 of NC_068927.1, read as the reverse complement.
CGGTGACTGTACTAATTTACATTTCCACCAACAGTACATGAGGGAGGTTACTTTTCTTCACACCCTCTCCAGCATTTATTCTATTTTGAATTTTGGTGATGGCCATTTTGATTGGTGTGAAATGACACTTCATTGTAGTTTTGATTTGCGTTTCTCTAATAATTAGTGATGTTGAACATATTATCATGTTTGTTGCCCATCTGTATGCCTTCATGAAGAAGTGTCTACTTAGGTTTTCTGCACATTTATTTTTATTTTTATTGAGCTGTTTGTATATTTTGGAGATTAATCCTTTGTCAGTTGCTTCATTTGCAAATATTTTCTCCCATTCTGATGGTTATCTTTTCGTCTTGTTCATAGTTTCCTTTGCTGTGAAAAGATTTTAAGTTTAATTAGGTCCCATTTGTTTATTTTTGTTTTTATTCTCATTTCTTTAGGAGTTGGGTCAAAAAAGATCTTGCTGTGGTTTATGTCAAAGAGTGTTCTGCCTATGTATTTTTTATAGTGTCTGCCCTTTCATTTACATCTTCAATCCATTTTGAGTTTATTTTTGTGTATGTTTCTAGGGAGTATTCTAATTTCATTCTTTTACATGTAGCTGTCTAATTTTCCCTGCACCACTTATTGAAGAGGCTGTCTTTTCTCCATTGTGTATTCTTGTCTTTGTCATAGGTTAGGTGTACATAGGTTGAGGGTTTATTACTGGGCTTTCTATCCTGTTTCATTGATCTGTATTTCTGTTTTCGTGCCAGTAGATGGCCATTTATTTTTAAAACTACTTGATGCTTCCAGTGTACACAGAAATAGATCACCTACCATCTATATCAAAAGCATAAGATTACATAGGTGAAATGATCCAAATCAGAAAATAAGCTAAGATGGTTCCAGGGTAACTTCCAAGATGTTTATTTTTTTTTTTCATTGTATTATCATGATTACATGATATATATTTAAAGTACTTGAGTAAATTTTCAGTTTTCCAATTTTGTGACCAAGAGAGCAAACAATTGGATGCAAAAGACCATACCATAGAAACCTTAGTTTGTGGAAGTTCTAAGATTTGTGGAGAATAAAGTAAAGCAGATTAGAAGTATCAAGGAAATAACCAGCTAGTATAAAAGCATTTATACTATTTGAAATGTGTTTACACACATACACATAAAACAACTGATAAAAACAACTATGTCTTTATGAAGTTTATGTACTCTGGAGAGAGAACAGGAAAACAAACAAATGATTATGATTTTAGGTGCTTTAAGCCGAAAAGGGTACAGTCCTCTAAATTTTAGTGATCTAAAAAGAGAGGTGCAATGCAAAAGGTCGAGCATGCTTCAGTGGATGGGGTTATACTAATAACGTACTTTGAAAAATTCACGATGTATTTTAGGGTGGGCAAGGAATTTGATGGGATAGGGATGAAGGGCCTGAAGGAAGGTTTAAGACAAGACAAGTATTGATGTAATAGGCCTTATGTGGTATTCTATAAGGTTAGTATTCCTACTGTGGTCACAAGAAACCACTAAGTAACCTCAAGCAGTGGAGTGTCATACCAGCTTCATGTTTGGTAACATAATTTTGCCTACCCTGTAGGGGGGCTTCCCTGATAGCTCAGATGGTAAAGAATCTGCCTGCAATGCAGGAGACCCCAGTTCAATTCCTGGGTCGGGAAGATCCCCTGGAGAAGGGAAAGGCTACCCACTCCAGTATTCTTGAGCTACCATGGTGGCTCAGCTGGGAAAGAATCACCCTGTAATGTGGGAGACCTGGGTTAGATCCCTGGGTTGGGAAGATCCCCTGAAGAAGGGAAAGGCTATCCTATCCAGTATTCCGGCCTGGAGAATTTCATGGACTGTATAGTCCACGGGGTGGCAAAGAGTCGGACAAGACTGAGCACTTTCACTTTCATTTTACCATGTGGGGAAGGGATTTGGGGGTAGTTAGATGGGAGATACAAGACCATTTAGTGCCTATTTCATGCATTGTGGACAAGAAATGACGTTCCTAAAACTGATCTCATACAGTAGAATAGAGGGTTGTAAGTATAGATGAATTAAAATGACTCCAGTAACCTAAACAATTGGATATAGGGTGAGAGAGAGATTTTTAAAGATAACACTTCTACCCTTTTGCTAAAAGAGATTTATTGGATGTTCTATGTTACTACAGGTGCATATTAGATTTGGTGATACACTATCATAATATCATCTGCTAAACAAACACATTCTCTTTGAATTATACCAAAAATTCTACAATAGTCTTGTGCAAAACTGTATTCTCATATTGGCTAGAAACGTAATTTCCTCTCTTGGAACTATAGAAGTCAAGGCATTTTTCATTGAAATTACTGACCTTTGCCATAAAATGTTTCAGGAAATAATCAGCACTCTTAAAGACAGAGGTTTTTCTATATTTTTTAATATGGCATCTTCTAAGCACTGGCACAAAAATTATATGTCCCATATAATGTGGGTGTTCTGACAGTGCAGTCAAGTTAAATTAATTGTAATAAACAAAAATTGTCACTAAAGCTCTCAGCTTATGCCATCTAATATTGTGTGAATACATTTTATTTCCTAACATTATGAAACAGCCAAGAGTATAATAAATTACTTACCTAAGCCCTTTGAGGATTTTTGCATAATTTACCAAAACAAATTGATTTTAGCGGAAAAGCTGCTAATTTACATGGGTAGGAAGTGTTTTCCTTGGTGTGATGAATTTAATTTCAATTTCCCTGTTTGCATGAATTCACTCCAGTAATTCATCACTGTTAGATTAAACTACAACTATGTTTCACTTGAGTAAGTCTCTAACATTCTATATATATGAATGAAAGTAAATTGCCTTTATAGCATGGCTATATATGTGTGTGTGTGTGTGTATGTATATATATATGTATGTGTTAAATATATATATAAAATACATTATTGATAGCTTTTAAATAGAGTAAGTAATTTTTAAATGGATATACAATGACAATGATTTTTAAATATGAACAAGTAGTTTAGTACCCTTATTAAGTTGTATTTCAAGGTTTGTTCTTATAGGAGATATACATTTATAGGGTACTGGATATGTACCAATTTACGACCTGGATATCTTATATTTGTCATGTTATTATACTTTCCAACATCTTCATGAAGTAGGATTTATTAGCCTCTTCTGGAAATAAAGGACTCTGAAATCAGGAAAGGAAAAACTCCTCACCTCTCTATGTATTATAATTGGAGCCTCATTGAGTCAAGGCATCTGCCTCCAGTTACGTGTCCTTTCTTTTCTCACATAAAGTATCTGTCACTTAAGGTCAATAGATTGCCACTACACATATGCCTGCATATTGATGAATACACACACACATATATATGTATGTGTATGTATATACATACATACATACCTTTTTTAAAAAAACAATTACTCAGATTTCATAGAACATTCTTGGGGAATTAGCAAACTTGAACACATTCTTGTGACATACCACATAAGACTGATGCCTTCAAATTTTACTGTAATAAAACTAGATAACTCTTATCTACTGCTAAAAACAAACAAAAAAACCTAAAAGTTAATAGCTTGTGTGTGCATGCTCAGTTCTGTCCAACTCTTTGCAACCTCATGGACTCTAGCCCACCAGACTCTTCTGCCCTTGGAATTTTCCAGGCAGGAATACTGGAGTGGGTTGCCATGCCCTCCTCCAGGGGATCTTCCTGACTCAGGGATAAACCTGTATTTTTATGTCTCCTACTCAGGCAGGCAGATTCTTTACCACTGGTGCCACCTGGGAATCCAAAAAGTTAGTAGCTTAAAACAACATATTTATTATCTCAGACAGTGTTTTAGGGTCAGAATCTTAGAGTGGCTTAACTGAGTGGTTCTGGTCTAGAGTCTCTCACAAGGTTACAGTAAGCTGCTAGCTTGGCCCAACTGTAGTCACCTCAGGGTTTAACTGAGGCTGAAGACTTGACTGCCAAGCTCATCCATGTGGCTTGCCATGCCTCATTTCCTCACTGGCTTCTGGCCATCGACTCTGTTCCCTGCCAAGGGAGGCTCTCCATAGGAAGCCTAAGTGTCCTCAGGACATGGCAACTTGCTTTGCCCACAGTGATGGCTCTGAGGGAGCTGGCTAGGAAGAGAACATCCTCGATAGAAACTGCAGTCTTTTATAACCTAATCTGAAATGACATATAATCACTGCTCTGTGTGCTGTTGATCACACAGATCAACACTGGTAAAATGTGGGAGGAATCCTTACAAGGTCTGAGCACTGGGAGGCAGGCATTAGTGGGGGGAGTCAGGAAGGCTGGCTACCACAAGTATCAGTGTGTACATTTCAACTGCAAAATAAAAATGTCATAGCTAATACCAAATAGTCCATACAAAGATAGTCTATCTCTAAAACTGCCAAGGACTTCTTCAGTGGCTTAGAAATAATGTTGCTCTCTCCGCATGTAAGATTGGGACAATTAACTTAATGCCACAGCGAAAATGTGTGATGAGACATAATGTTAACTGAGGGACAAGTTCTTTTGACCTGAAAAGATCTAAGTGTTCCAGAAGCTATATGTGAAACACTTCATAAAATGTGCTCCATATTTTGATCCTTTTGAGAAGCAGAGAACATTGTACGTAACTTTGGCAGTAAAAAAAACTTATCAGATCAGATCCACCAGCATCTCAGTGAAAAAAAAGCTTTGAATTTCAGCTAATGTAAAACTTGATTACAGTGGTTTAAACACCCAAAAAGAGGGAGGTCGCTGTTGGCCTGAGTTCAAATTTTGCTTATCTCTAATTCTCTCAAGCTTTTTTCCAATGCTTACATTTTCATAATGTCCACCCATCTGTTCCAGCTTCAGGTATCATTTTCAGTTTCATGACTGGCATTAGGGAGGCAGTATAGTGCCAGCTACAACTTTTGATTTTATTAGGAAAGTAAAAGCTTTCCAAAAACAGCAGATTTCCAATTTATCTTCTTTGCCAAATTAACAAGAATACGGTGAGTAATAACAATAGCTTATACACATACAGCACTTACTATATGCTACAGGCCATTCTAAGTATACTTAACATAATAACTCATTCAAATATCTACCTCACTATAACCAGATGAGGTAGATGCTCTGGTTATCTCTTATTCCACAGAAGAAAGAGGAAAGTCATGTTTTGCTCAGAGTCACACAGCTTAGTGAGTGGGTGAGATGGGATTTAAACTCAAAGATTTGCTTCCAGAATGCATCCTGTTAATTATAATCCTAGAGAAATATGTCACCCTTCTCTGACTGTAGAGAGGGAGGGGTTGTGCATAATAAGCTTTTTCCAGCCATTTAAGTGGAGGCAGCATTAGAGGGAGAAAAGCATTAGAGAATGGGAGTTAGGTCTGCCAAACAATCTTGTCTGCTGTGATATGTTACCATCATGTGTCTATTAACCCTGTTTAAGGTTAGAGTTTTTTTTTTTTCATATATATGATGGTGGAAAAATAGATGCTTTACTCATTTTAGGTCACACAACAATAGTCATTTTTAGGTCAACTAGGAGCTGCAAACTCTTTTTTGCTAATTGTAATAACAGATATAATTTTTCTAAGGTGCTATTCTGAAGAGATAGTATAAATGATGGATGATGATAATTCCTTAATTACTTGGCAAATTAAAATACAAGTCTGTATAATTGCATCAGCTTTTACATTTTAAGTTCAGTAAGAATTGGTTTTTAGGTCCTTTCACTTTCTCACTGTACAGAATGCCTCTTCTTTCTAATGTCAAGCATTTGGTGTCCACTGGGAAGTAACTGGACTAGGGAACCTTAAGGACATTTCCACCTCCAGAAGGCTCTTGTCACGTGTGCCAGTAATGGTCCAACCACTTTCTTGCTGAGCTCTCATTATACACATTAGAATGGACATCCCCCTGCTTTCCAAACAAGCATAGTGTCACTCCTGCCCATGAAGGACAAATTTTGAGGCATCTTCAGTATCTTCCAAATATTAATTGAATGACATTTGCTCTTATTATTAATTACTGGAGCAAGAGACAAATTATGGGAAGAGGTATTAACAATAGAAATCAAGTTACTGGAACCTGCAGATATATTCTTGCTCACTGACCCATATTGTCCACATTAATAGTTGTGCCCTAACACTGAAAAGAAGGCCTTACTTTCTCAGAGCTGACATCATTAGGACTGAGTTGTGGTTAAATACTCAATGGGAGGTGCCCAGAACTCAAAAACAGTGACAGGCAACAGCCTCACCAGTTATTCTACTCATTCATATGTATTACAGCATGCAGACAAATTCAGAGTGGCCTTTATGAATATTTAGTGAGCTCCAATTTTATGCAGAATACTACATTGCAAGAAGATTTAAAACATATTTCCAATTCAACCTGGACCCCTCAGACTTGCAGAGTTGACCAAATCTTTACTGGTCAATGGACTGAGAGTGAGATTAAACAAATACAAGCTTCTCTGGGCACCAATTTAGTCAAAAATTGACTGATTGCCTTCTTTCTCAGGGCTCAGGTGCTCAGGAGGCAATATAAGATGCAGCCTCCATTCCAGGACAGAGTACAGAATCTGACAGGGCAGACAAACACAATTAATACTGTTTGAAATGTGCTATGCGAGAGAAACCCTAAACTGGGCTGAACATCCAGAAAGACCTCATGGGAGCTACCAGTGAACCCTCAGTCCCAAACATAAAGGGGGTTATCAGTAAATATTTGTTGAATGGAGGCATTAATAACTGAATGACATCAGGGAGTAAAGAGCATATTACTGGGGCACAGATTAAGAGCATTTATTCTGATATTTGGGGCAGGCAGGGGAGATATATAAGAGTAATAGCTGCCATGCCTTGATAGACAGGATGGAGTCACCCAGGTGGAGAAGTGTAGGGAGGGCAACCGAGGCTGAGAGAAGGCACACAGCAGAGAATGCAGATAAGACAGCCCCTTCTGGGTTCATGAAACTGGTTCCATTCCAGAAAAGAGTATTTCTACTCAGCCTAAAAATAATGGAATGGGTATTCTCATTGTATAGAAACAAGAAAAATAAATAATTTCACAAATAATGACTTACATTCACTATTAACAGAGGGGTTTGCTTTTATATGAGGTTATAGATAGAGACATTTTTCAAATCAGAGAGTAAATAATTTCTACTTTTCTTTCAGTTAACTTTTATCAGATTCACACAGAATGCAGCATTTCAGGATGAGGGAAAGTTTAGGTAATTATGGATAGTACGGTTAGGAATGTTTTAAATTGCAAGCAACTATTTAAAATAGTGAAGGTCAGAGCGTATTTCTTTAGTCCTCTGCATACTTAGAAAATCACTTTAATCCCATTTAAGAGATTGCTCAATAAATATCTGAATATTTCCCCCAAAGAATACCTATAACAATTTTTATCAAAAATATGTCTTAGACATTTACCAATAAGTGTGTCACACAAAGAAATTGCTAACAATGTCTGTTAGGTTTCCATGGAACTGGGGACAATGAACCATGGAAAGACAAATAACAATAGGTTCAGAATGGCAAGGAAATCACAATTTTGCAGTGGGTGTAAAGAGGTTGAAGATGGCATCACAAAAACAATTAATGGAAACAGATAAGTATAAAGGGCTAAAAATAGCACAAATAGTATGGACAAGTGATCACTGAGGGGAAGCTTTCAGAGAAGACAGGGTATTTAAAATACATGGAAAAGTACAATGTCCAGAGGAAGAGAAAGGAAAAGACATTATTAATTAAAGACTATTGCACATGCTTAGGATAAAAGCAGAGAAAAACAATACTCAAGAAAAGTTAGTGATATGGCTTAAGTGGACTATAGGGTGTTTGAGAGCAAGCAGAAGCCAGGCACTAGAGTCTGCAACATGAATCTGCCATGATGGTTTAGGCATAGGAATTGTTTAGAAGTTTAACAAGTTTTTTTTTTTTTTAAGTCTTCAAAGTCTGACAGTATCTCATAGGTCTTCTTAAAGTCTAGAAGGATATGATGCATTCATTTCTGCAAGTTTCAATCAAGCATGCTTAGACTGATGCTCAAGGAGAGATAGAAAGGCAGCTTGATCTATTCCTCAAAGTTCCCTTCTGGCTTCTATGATAACAAACATGAAATATGCTGATCATTGGAATCCATCATATTCATTTTCTCTAAGAAGAGTACTGCATGATAATACTGAAAAAAATGCAAAATTGCTAGTATTTTTATGCAGATCCCTAAGCATGAAAATGTTAGGAATTACTTTCTAGGTTAAAAAGAAACACCTATAATAACTTAATCTGCACAGGACTTCTACGTAGACATAGAGTGAGATGGGTATTGGCAGAGTGCTGTGCTTATTTAGCTGTGGCCTTATTAAAAAAAAAATAATCATTTGCATATTTCTCTCAGTTAAGTATTATACTGACATACTTAATTAAAACCATAAAGGGCACTGACAATATTTCATTCTTTTAATGAAAGAGGAAACATATTATACAGTTCAGACTGTCTCTGTAGTTAATTTTTCCTGACTTTTTACTGCTCAGACTGTGCTCCTTCTATGAATGTTGTCAATTAGGATGAAAAGAAGGAAAATTAAAGTCGCTTTTGAAAATGCACTTGTGTTTGTTTGTGGAATCTGTGTACATTCAGAAAGTTGTGATTTGCACATTTCATGTATAATTAAGCCCAGGAAGAGTGAACAGTGGAGAGACTAGGGCGGTTTCACACTCTACAAGCATCTCCCTTGTCATTATGGGGAATTCATGTTTGAAGACATGGTTTCTTCTTCAAAACATTACCTATCTTTTTTCTGAGAAAAGTACTGTAAGGAATATCAAAAATTTTCTATTGTGTATATCTAAATACATTTATGGATGTATATTATGTGATAGTGCTGGGGTAACGTGTTGAGATAAACGAAGTGTAATCAAATGTACACTGGACATGGAAACTTGAGTGTGAATCACAACACTTCCATTATATTTATGAAAGGCTTCTACAAGTCACAACTCTGTCATCAAAAAAATGTAAGTAATGGCACGTAGTCCATTGACTGAAATAACAAAGGGAGAATGTCAGTCACCTAAGGTACATGTAAGCACTTGGTAAACTGGTACACACCAAACAATATAATATAAATGATATACACCACCAATATAATAGTATTTTTCTGATATTGCAATCTAAATCAAGGAAGGGACAAAATAAATACTGCTGCCCCAAAGAGGCTTACAAGTCTAGTGAGAAAGACTAGACAGTATAATTCAAGTAGAATGAAATATGTAATATATTTGTGTATATTAGAGGAATAAAGCAAGTATATAAATATGGTTAACCTGCCTATAGCTCATTTTGCTTCTGTGAATGGGCCTCTTTGGAATAAGACCACTGGGGGTAGATCAAGACCAGAGGAAGTAAAATTTTATTCCCAAGGAAGAACTCAGGACATTTTCCTTTGAACCCAAGATCGAAGAAATGGGATTTTAATATTTTCAGAAAAGTAAATTTGTCGCTCAATCATCCAGCTATATTGGCATCAAGTGTCTACACAGCTGCTGCTGGTTTTGTGTTGGCTCCTTTTTGAACTGCTGTGAATAGCTTACTGTGGAACACCTGTAGTGAGCTCCTCTAGGAAAGAAAAAGGTATATATACATCGATGTACATCTCTGTATATATCTTCCTCCCACCCTCAACCTTTGTCTCTATAATCTCACTGACATGCACACGTAAACCTACACCAAACTCTTTTTAAGGTATTGTGTGTGTTTGTGTGCTCAGTCGCTAAGTCGTGTCCAGCTCTTTGTGACTCCATGGACTATAGCCCACCAGGTTCCCCTGTACATAGGATTTCCCAGGTAAGAATACTGGAGCAGGTTGCCATTTCCTCCTCCAAGGGGCCTTCCCAACCCAGGGATCAAATCTGTGTCTCCTGTGTCTCCTGCATTGGCAGGTGGATTCTTCACCACTGCACCACCTAGGAAGTATACATTCTCTATTTTATTGACTCTTTGAAATTCAATATTGACTTTTTGAGATTTAAATCGGAAAGACAATTATTTACCTACTGGTATGTTTAAAGCAATTTCTTAAGGCAACAGATTCCAAGTACCATATCTTTCAGCTAATCAATACCTGCAGGGGATTTACTTTAATAACTTAAGATGCATTCTCTTTTCTCCTTACTGGGCCTATCTGGGTGTAGTTGACAGGCTTTCTTCAACTGAATTGAACTTTGGCCTGCTGACCAATGTGGTTCCTTCCAAATAAGATTATATGATGGTATCCATCATGTCCAGCTCATCATTGTATGTAATGGCAGCATGGCATGTTGTCATATTCTTCAAATGATTAGTCCTGATTGGGTCTAGAGATGGCCTCTGACCAAGGCAGTAGACAAGAAAAGGCTGCCATACTCTGTAATCTGAGAGCTGAAGCTGACATATGACATCCCAGGCAAGAAGGCAAGCAACAGCACACACAAACAGATCCATTAGGTGATCATCTGATACATGGGATCAAGAACGTGATCAACTGCTGAAATTCATAAGACTTGAAGTCAACACTTGGGGCAAAGCTAATAGACAAGTATGATGAATACACTCAATTATCTATAATTTTAAACTGCATGTAGAATTGCAGTTTGAGGTTAGCTGGACCATGTCTGTTTTTTGTAGCACCTTATCTGCTCTGGGGAACTGCCATGCCATAACTGAAACAGCTGGAATTTTCAAGCAACATTTAAATGGTTTTCAGCAACACTGAGGCCAAGTTGCTCCAAATGTGGGTAAGGGGACAACCTCCCCAAAGTCTCTAGAATTTGTTCTTACCTAAACTAATTTTGCCTCTATTCCAGGTGAAGGTACTGTCAGTTCCAGAGAAAGAGTCTAACAGATGGTATTAGTGGTTGGAGTGTAAAATGGATTGGGCTCCTAGGATCTTCAGGATAGTGTCTTCAACAGCAGCAGCACAATAGTCATTGAACAATTACTAAGACACAGGTATTGTGGAAAGTACTTTAAAGAAATAGCTCACATAATACTCCAAAAAAAAAAAAAAAAAAAAAAAAAAAAAAAAACCTCATGAAGGAGTGAGTGTCTATTACTAGTCTCATTTCATATGTGAGAAAACTTAGGATTTCAAACATCTTCCTATAGTCAAACAATTAAGATTTTATTGAAAGAGAATACAGAACAGATTCTATATTCTACAATGCTATATAGTTAATATTTGGTTATTTGATAATTTTAAGGGTTTGATCAAAAATGTAAAAAGACTTTTGATACAACACAACTGACTTTGTGAGCTACTTCAGATTCTATATAACCCACTCAGAGTTCATAAGATGCCACCTGCTTCCTTTGCTATTGCTGACACCTGAGATTTGCATACCACATGAAGGTGTTCTGGAGTGCTATGAGGCTACACAGGGGTTCTACAGGATATTTTACAATTTTAACCAATAGTTGGCATTTGTTAGACATTTACCCCAAACTATAAATCCTAGGTTTATAGATTTCATGATTTAAACATTATTTTTTTTTCCTCTGTACTGTAGGATGAGGAAAGCCCCCAGAGAGAGTGGGAATGACAAAGCAGTGGGCCCTGGAGGAGAGAATGGAAAGATTTCCCAGTGGAGGGGAGGTATATATCTTTAGGTGACATCTTATTGCTGCAAAAGCACCATGAGAATCAATGTGAATAATAAATGAGAATGATGATATGCAGTTCAATTCCAAGGCTTGAAAACTGTACAGCACACATCATATTAGTTATTGTAATTAGTTAAGGATGAAATTCTACTGTTATATCTTCTTTCGATTTCCATGTATTTTTAAAGATGACCACTAACCTATCAGGACGTACTTACTACACTGTTTGGTCTAAGCATGCAATAATATGAATTGTTAGGTATTTCTTCTGTGCATAGGTACCATGGAAAGATTTCTGAGACAAGCCCACTGAAACTGAGAAATGTTGGCAACCTGTGAATAGTCCTCATTTTGAGTTTCCCAAATCTGAAACTTTGGGCCCCCTATAATTCCTATCCATGTAGAACTGCCTTTATTACTTTCAGTGAAAACTGTTAGTTGCTCAGTCATGTCCAACTCTTAGCAACCCCATGGTTTGTAGCCCAGCAGGCTCTTCTGTCCATGGAATTCTCCAAGCAAAAATACTGGAGTGGTCAGCCATTCCCTTCTTCAGGGACTCTTTTGACACAGGGATTGAACCTGGGTCTCCTGCATTGCAGGCAGATTCTTTATCATCTGAGCTACCAGGCAGTCAGTCATAAGTGGCCACCAAAGCTCATATGCCACAATTTAGTGCAGTGGAGTACATTCCCTATTGGGTAAACCTTGGCCAGTGTTAAGTGGCAGTTTGAGATAGGGCTATACATAAATTTCTGCTCCTTTCTCTCTTCATGGACCCTACAAGATATGCTCTTTCAGTCGCTCAGTTGTGTCCGACTCTTTGTGACCCCATGAATAGCAGCATGCCAGGCCTCCCTGTCCATCACCAACTCCCAGAGTTCACTCAGACTCACGTCCATCGAGTCAGTGATGCCATCCAGCCATCTCATCCTCTGTCATCCCCTTCTCCTCCTGCCCCCAATCCCTCCCATCATCAGAGTATTTTCCAATGAGTCAACTCTTCGCATGAGGTGGCCAAAATACTGGAGTTGCAGCTTCACCATCATTCCTTCCAAAGAAATCCCAAGGCTGATCTCCTTCAGAATGGACTGGATGGATCTCTTTGCAGTCCAAGGGACTCTCAAGAGTCTTCTCCAGCACCACAGTTCAAAAGCATCAATTCTTCAGCGCTCAGCCTTCTTCGCAGTCCAACACTCACATCCATACATGACCACAGGAAAAACAATAGCCTTGACTAGACAGACCTTAGTTGGCAATATACTTTTGAATATGCTATCTAGGTTGGTCATAACTTTTCTTCCAAGGACTCAGCACTCTAATATTCCCCCCAGTCTTGCTGTCTCAATGACTCAACCTGGCGTGCTGTGATTCATGGGGTCGCAAAGAGTCTGACACGACTGAGTGACTGAACTGAACTGAACATAGTATCATTGTTCACTGCAACCAACAAAAGAACCATGTGAATTAACTGATAGTCATGAGACTATGTAGCTTCTCAAAATATTAAGACCAGAAAACAAGTTTGGCTGTTTCCCCAAAATTTTGTTTGGGAAAATTCCCAAATGCAATCTTTTATCGGTCCTTGGAATCTTTCCTAAAACATCCACACTCACATAGATACATCAACACATTTAAATAACATCCAGCTGACCACATTCTAAGATATTTCCATTTTAGTTTTTTGAGAACTTTAACAATACAGTCACTCTATGGTTATTTGTCTTAAAATTAGTGCATTAAAAACAGTCAAATTGATCAAGTTTCAACTTACTTTATTCTTCTGACTTTGAAGAACATTTTACGTTTGCTAGTAATGTCAGATTGAATCCAAAAAGAAAGCATACAACGTCTGTTCAGCTATCTTTTCACACTGGTAACCAATATAGGCACTATAAGTATGTTATCATATTGACACTCAGGACTGTCTCATAAAAAGTGTTAGTTGCTCAGTTGTGTCCAACTCTTTGTGACCCTATGGACTGTAGCCCACCAGGATTCTCTGGGCAAGAACTGGAGTGGGTAGCCATTCCCTTCTCCAGGGGATCTTCCTGACCCAGGGATCGAACTCAAGTCTCCTGCACTGCAGATAGATTCTTTACTGTCTGAGCCAATTTTATAAAGTAGGTAATATTTTATGCAGGGCAGCACTGGGGTCAGAGCTTATATGTGCATGAGGCTTCAAAGTAGGAAATGAACAATTTGGTTTCATACCCTGGTTTTATCTGTTTCAAGACAGGGTTCTAAAATGAGCACTTTTGGAGTTATTGAAAGGTTGGAAACTTTGAATTATTAATAATCTGCTTACACAATGCTTTCTTGATAATGAGCTCCGAATGATAAATTAGCTCATTCATTATGTGGGAATTCAGTCTGCCACCCAGGACAGAGAAGATACAAATGCACTCTCCTAATTCACTGCCCCTACTGAGTTCCTCCACACAGAGCATTCCCACAGACTTCTGAGGCAGTGAACACAGAGAGCATTAAAAGGCCACAATCTGATCTTGCTTTAACCCTCTGTTGTGCTAATCTGAACTCCCTTGAAGCTCCTGTGAATTCAATATGAGCTCAAAGTTGAGTTCAGCTTCTCCGAGGGAAAGACTGTGCTTAGAATCTGGAGCCCAGTCGATGGTTGTTTCTGTACATCTCCCCAGTGGAGCTCATCTACTTAAAAGTTTGAAGTCAATATTTTTGAGCTTGAATTCTTCAATCATCAATAAATGTTTGTCTGTTTCCCAGTATAAACACCCTTCTAAACTGATGTGCCCCTGCAGCAGCATTTGTACTCAGTTCCCTCAGAAACCAGTTTGGTTAACGGTCTTGATTTAAAAATCATGCCTGCTAACAACCACTGATGCTTTACTCTTCACACTTCAGCTTTCATGAGAGTTTAAACATTTGATCATGCTGTTGGTAATAAAAGTTCTCATTATGGACAGAGACTGGATTCTCAGATTTCTGTATGCTAATCTACTCTGGTTTGTCACCAAAGTCATTAAGACTGTGCTTAAAGTTCATTCTCCTGATTGTCAAATTCGAGAAAAATGGAATTTTTGTAGGTAATATTCACTGAACTGACACATTCTTGTTTGTAATTGAAAAATAGTTGGTTTACAATATTGTGTTTGTTTTCAGGTGTACAGAGAAGTGATTGTTATCTATCCTTTTTTAGTTTTTTTTCATTATAGGGTAACACAAGATACTGAATATAGTTCCCCCTGCTATAAAATAGGTTTCTGTTGTTCATCTATTTTATATATAGTAGTATATATCTGTTGATTCTAAACTCATAATTTATCTCTCTCCACCTCTGCTATCCCCTTTGGTAAAAACAAGCTTGTTTTCTATGTCTGTGAGTCTATTTCTATTTTATAAATAAGTTCATTTGTCTCATTTTTTTTAGATTTCACATATAAGTGATAATATATGTCTTTGTCTTTGACTGACTTCACTTAGAATGATAATCTCTAGGTCCAACAATGTGCTACACATGGCATTATTTCATTCTTTATTATGGTTGAGTAATAGTCCATTATATATATATATATGTGTGTTACATATACATATATATAATATTCATACACACACGCTACATCCTCTTTATCCATTCATCTCTGACACATTTTCTTTTTCACCATCTGGTAAAATCCCATTGGGAAATAGATGGGGAAACAGTAGAAACAGTGTCAGACTTTATTTTTGGGGGGGGGGGGGGCTCCAAAATCACTGCAGATGGTGACTGCAGCCATGAAATTAAAAGACACTTATTCCTTGGAAGAAAAGGTATGACCAACCTAGACAGCATATTCAAAAGCAGAGACATTACTTTGGCGACTAAGGTCCGTCTAGTCAAGGCTATGGTTTTTCCAGGGGTCATGTATGGATGTGAGAGTTGGGACTGTGAAGAAGGCTGAGCACTGAAGAATTGATGCTTTTGAACTGTGGTGTTGGAGAAGACTCTTGAGAGTCCCTTGGACTGCAAGGAGATCCAACCAGTCCATTCTGAAGGAGATCAGCCCTGGGATTTCTTTGGAAGGAATGATGCTAAAGCTGAAACTCCAGTACTTTGGCCACCTCATGCGAAGAGCTGACTCACTGGAAAATACTCTGATGCTGGGAGGGATTGGGGGCAGGAGGAGAAGGGGACGACAGAGGATGAGATGGCTGGATGGCATCATGGACGCGATGGATGTGAGTCTGAGTGAACTCTGGGAGTTGGTGATGGACAAGGAGGCCTGGTGTGCTGCGATTCATGGGGTCGCAAAGAGTCACACACAACTGAGTGACTGAACTGAACTGAACTGAACTGATACCCATTATTGAATATGGGTATATGCTGTCTCTATTCCTCTCTCATGCCCTCTAGTTATGAATATTGCTTTTTTCTGCTTTTGGATCCAGGATTGGATGACATTAAGACAAAATAGATTAATTTATTCTATGATCAGCACATTAATATATGGTAGCAGTAAGTGTCTTGCATGAAGTATCTTCTACATACGCTCAGGAGTCGTAATTATAATTGCCTAGTATTGTTCCTTTTATTTGCTTATTTTTTTTCTCCAAAGGCAAACATTTTGCAGGGCCCAACCAGCTAGAGGATAAGGTAGCGACAGCAAAACTGGCTGAGAGGAAAAAGTCTACATTTAAAATAAAATGAAACAAAATAACAACCTCCTCACCCTATCACTACCATGAAGAATTACAGACAAAAATGACCCGCAGGAGTTAAAAGAAGTGATGTTACTGAAATTACCACCATACAAATTGCACTCTTCTCAATGTGCATTAGCTCAGATGTGGTCAGCTTGATTGTTCAGCCATTATGGAAACAAGGTGTGTTGGACTGAATGCTGTGTCCCCCTGAAATCCATATGTTGAAGCCCTAAGCCCCAGTGTGATGCTGTCTGGGGGTGGGTGCAATTATATAGAGATGAAGTCATGAAGCCGGGCGGGGGGACTAGTATCAACCTGGGAAGAAAAAGATACCAGAGTTCACTCTCTGCCAAGTGAGGACACAGTAAGAAGACAGCTGTCTGCAGCCAAAGGGGCCCTTCATCAGAATCTGACCAGTTGGGACTTCCCTGGTGGTCCAGTGGTTAAAAATCCCCCTGCCAGTGCAGGGGACACAGGTTCGATCCCTAGATCAGGGAGATCCTCTGCAGGAGGGCATGGCAACCCGCTCCAGTAGTCTTACCCGGAGAATCCTACGGACAGAGGAGCCTGATAGGCTACAGTCCATAGGGTCGCAAAAGAGTCAGTCATGACTTAGCCACTAAAGATCAAAACAAACTCCCAGTATTATCTGCAAAACTTAATTTAAAGAAATCTGTGTTAAGAAGTAAGAACTTTGGGACAGAATCTAGATGCATTTTGAAAAGGAAGGCTTAGAGAAAAATGATGGTTTAGGTGAAGGAAATGGTAAAAAAGATAAATGTTACTTGCTCTTGAAAAAACTTAAAATATGATAGGGCTAAGCACAAAGCAAGGAGACAAATATCCAAGCAGCCATGTCAATCCATCAGTCAGTGACTCTCCTGGGACCAGATCAGTAACAGGCAAAATATTTATTTGTGAGAGAGACAAAGACTGTGTGTGTGTGTGTGTGTGTGTGCGCGCGCGCGCGCACGCATGTGAAACAGAAAGGAGTAAAAAAGTTAGTTTGCCTCTGGTGCTACCCATAGAAACTCAAAAGAGTTCAATCACTTTATGTCTTATATTTGCTTCCTAGCTTGGAAATCATTTTTAAGAAGCTAGAAAGAGATAAGCAACTTTATAACTTAAACAGTTATTAACACTATATTGTATATTTGAAAGGTACTAAGAGAGTAAATCTTAAAAGTTCTCATCACAAGAATAGAATTGTAACTATGTGTAATGATAGATGTTAACTAGACTGACTGTGGCAATCATTTTACAAGATATATATAAATAGCCAATCATACTATACACCTGAAACTGACATAAGATTCAGTTCAGTTCAGTCACTCAGTCGTGTCCGACTCTTTGTGACCCCATGAACTGCAGCACGCCAGGCCTCCCTGTCCATCGCCAACTCCCGGAGTTCACTCAAACTCATGTCCATCAAGTTGGTGATGCCATCCAGCCATCTCATCCTCTGTCGTCCCCTTCTCCTCCTGCCCCCAATCCCTCCCAGCATCAGGGTCTTTTCCAATGAGTCAGCTCTTCGCATGAGGTGGCCAAAGTATTGGAGTTTCAGCTTCAGCATCAGTCCTTCCAATAAACACCCAGGACTGATCTCCTTCAGAATGGACTGGTTGGATCTCCTTGCAGTTGAAGGGACTCTCAAGAGTCTTCTCCAACACCACAGTTCAAAAGCATCAATTCTTCAGTGCTCAGCCTTCTACACAGTCCAACTCTCACATCCATACATGACCCCTGGAAAAACCATAGCCTTGACTAGATGGACCTTTTTTGGCAAAGTAATATCTCTGATTTTCTTTTTCTTTTTCTTTTATTTTACAATGCTGTATTGGTTTTGGCATACATCAACGTGAATCCACCACTGGTGTACATGAGTTCCCAATCCTGAATGCTATCTAGGTTAGTCACATCTTTCTTTCCAAGGAGTAAGCGTCTTTTAATTTCATGGCTGCAATCACCATCTACAGTGATTTTGGAGCCCAAAAAATAAAGTCTGACACTGTTTCCACTGTTTCCCCATCTATTTCCTATGAAGTGATGGGACCAGATGCCATGATCTTTGTTTTCTGAATGTTGAGTTTTAAGCCAACATTTTCACTCTCCTCTTTCACTTTCATCAAGAGGCTCTTTAGTTTCTCTTCACTTTCTTCCATAAGAGTGGTATCATCTGCATATCTGAGGTTATTGGTATTTCTCCCAGCAATCTTGATTCCAGCTGTGCTTCTTCCAGCCCAGTGTTTCTCATGATGTACTCTGCATAGAAGTTAAATAAGCAGGGTGACAATATACAGCCTTGACATACTCCTTTTCCTATTTGGAAACAGTCTGTTGTTCCATGTCCAGTTCTAACTGTTGCTTCCTGACCTGCATACAGATTTCTCAAGAGGCAGGTCAGGTGGTCTGGTATTCCCATCTCTTTCAGAATTTTCCACAGTTTACTGTGATCCACACAGTCAAAGGCTTTGGCATAGTCAATAAAGCAGAAATAGATGTTTTTCTGGAACTCTCTTTCTTTTTCCATGATCCAGTTGATGTTAGCAATTTGATCTCTGGTTCCTCTGCCTTTTCTAAAACCAGCTTCAACATCTGGAAGTTCATGGTTCACATACTGCTGAAGGCTGGCTTGGAGAATTTTGAGCATTATTTTACTAGCATGTGAGATGAGTGCAATTGTGCGGTAGTTGGAGCATTCTTCGGCATTGCCTTTCTTTGGGATTCAAATGAAAACTGACCTTTTCCAGTCCTGTGGCCCCTGCTGAGTTTTCCAAACTTGCTGGCATATTGAGTGCAGCACTTTCACAGCATCATCTTTCAGGATTTGAAATAGCTCAACTGGAATTCCATCACCTCCACTAGCTTTGTTCATAGGGATGCTAACATAAGATTAGATGTCACTTATAACTCAGATAAACAAACACAGGCATGGACTAAAATCTAATGCCTACATTAAAAAAATAATTTTGCTTAAATGCTAAAAAGCAAAAATGAATATCAACATATTTCATGCTAACTCCAACCATTTGTCTTACTTGAGCCAGACATTTATTTTCTATCTCCATTCATCAAATTTTTTGTAGTTACAAACATTGGATAAACCCAGAGGTAAAGATGTTAAGGCATTGTTTCATAACTCTTGTTGCCCAAAATGATCTTATAAGGAATGCAGACTTGGGATGATTAGAGTAATTTGAGGAATATACAGGATGCTATGGGATCATGGCACAAAAGATACCCTACATGTTGATGATATGATTGCACAGTTTCCTAAGACAATTTATTTTCCCTGTAGTTGCCTGGTTCTGGTTGGATCACATTAGTTTATTATCAAAATGAACAGATTAGTCATCATTTCAGGCATAAATAAATAACTAAAATAGACTTTAGTACTTTAGCAATTTTAATACATAGATATTGAAGACAGGAAGTATATATTTCCTCCACTTCAACATATATATGTTAAATAGATAACTATTTGGGGTTAACAATGGCCATCTTAGTGAAGTGCACAGGTTTTCTTTTAGGGTGTGAAAATTAGAGCAATGCACCCCACTCCAGTACTCTTGCCTGGAAAATCCCATGGACAGAGGAGCCTGGTAGGCTATAGCCCATGGGGTCATGGAGAGTCGGACACGACTGAGCGACTTCACTTTCACTTTTCACTTTCATGCATTGGAGAAGGAAATGGCAACCCACTCCAGTGTTCTTGCCTGGAGAATCCCAGAGATGGGGGAGCCTGGTGGGCTGCTGTCTATGGGGTCGCACAGAGTCGGACACGACTGAAGTGACTTAGCAGCAGCAGCAGCAGAGGTATCCAGAGAGGAGAGAGAGAAGCAGGGTAGAGAAAAATATGTTTGTACCAACCAAATCTAATCTGAGAAGAACTCATGATTGCTCCATTTTCCTTGTACACTAAGTTGAGCCTCAGATACTTTCAATCACAAGAGTCCTAGCTGATACAACATCAGAATGTTATCATAAACTACATCCCTGACTTCATATGTATTCACTAGTTATCCACTAGTGTCATTTCCCATTCCAGGATCCAATCCAGAATACCATACTGTATTTATTTATTGAACTTTTAAAAAACACTATAAAATATGTCAAAGCATTCAGAAATAAGATATCATAGTCAAATTATTATTATTATTCTTGACCCTACCCTTATCCAAGCTCTCAGATTCCTTTTAATCACAGCAAACTGAGATTTCATTGCCAAATTCTTTGATGTTCTTTGTCAAAGTTATAAACAAATACATACAATTTCAAATAAAATTAGCTACTTCAAATAGCTAATTATTTATTAACAATAAAAATTTGTTCCTTGTTAGAAATACTTCTTTGGGGGAAAAAAAGAAAAAACTTCTTTGGGCTTTGCTGGTGGCTCAAGTGATAAAGAATCTGCCTGCCCATGTAAGGAGATGCAGGTTCCATCCCTGGTCGGGGAAGATCCCACATGCTTCGGAGCAGCTAAGCCCGTGCACCCGACTATAGAGTCTCTGCTCTAGAGCCCAGGAGCCACAACTACTGAATCCAGAGCACCCCAGAGCCTGTGCTCAGCGACAAGAGAAGCCACCACAACAAGAAGCCCGCACACAGCGATTAGAGAGTAACACCTGCTCTCTGCAACTAGAAAAAAGCCCGTGCAGCAATAAAGATCCAGCATAGCCAGAAACAATTAATTTTTTAAAAATACTTCCTTGAAGAGTTAACATCACTATACCAGGAAAGAAAGAGTGTGAGAAACCACTCTCCAAACTTTATTCTACTTCTGATAGAACTCTGTAACTCAGTTCTTAACATAGGATTGGATTTAAATTTGCAGCCATTAAGGCATGTCTCCATTTTATATTAGGATTTTAATTTAATATTTGTCACTAAGGAAACTGATTTGCATTTTAATGAGAAAACTCACTATGCAAACTTTTGAAACATTTCACCTAGAGGTTGACGGCAAAGTCAAAAGAAGTGACTTCATAACTAAAAAAACTCAGTTATATTTTAAAAATGGGAATTATTTTATTCTCCAAATTAGATATTCTATTGGGAATTGAACCTATGTTTTCAGTTTTCTGAATGTGGTAGAGGACTTACTTTTCCATTGAAATTAAGATGCATATACTTCATTCATATTTAAAACATATATAGATCTCTATCAGAACTGTAAACTATTAATCTTTGCTATACATAATTATTTATCTCTTGGTTTTCTCAACCATATCTTTTTATTATTTTTATTAAGGATCCAAGAGAATTCCTGATGTGTAAGTATACATTTATATAGAACAGTATTTTTCTCTGTACAGTGACATAAATTTCAGCAAAAACAGCATAACAAAAGTAGTTAAAAGTGAGCCAAATATAAAGCTGTGGACCAGTTTTCTAATAGAGATCTATACCACTTAAAATACTGGGTTTTAAATTTTTGACTATTAGCAGAAAGATAGTTATCAGTTTAAACCTAGAAACTAAAAATTATTTTAAATATCTAAAGCAACATGTCTTTCAAAGAATCTTGGGTACTGGATAACTTGTTTCTTTTTCCTGAGCATCAATTGCCCTCAATGTCTATATCTCAACTCAATCATTAAGATTATCCAGAGTAATAGGTATAAAGCACATAAGCATGGTTCCCAAAAAGCAATTAAAAGGAGTCACGTTCCCATTTTTTTGCCATAGTATTACCCATTATGTCAACTTCACCTAAGGTATCCAGTTCAGATGGTGTATAAGACTTTTAAGTTCAATATAGGTGTGATAATTTATGTTCTTTCTACTTGTTTATTAGATATGTACTTCTCAAATAATATTTTATTGTAGCATTGCATCTTTAATATAGGTTCTAATTTAGGGCCATGCTTCACCAGGAGTTGCTCCTGCCTTCAGCCTTTATTTGTTTTGAAATTGATTCAGCATTAACTTCATTTTTCATGTAACTAATATTTTGAAAAATACACATCCCTTATCTTGTAGATTATTTCTCAGTTTGTGGTTTAGTGCTTCCAGGGATTACAGTCAAGTTGTGTATACCTTGCTAGATAATGGCATAGTTAAAACAGAATCACTTTTTTTCTCATGTATCAAACACATCCAGTCACATCTGACTGTCCTTCATGGTGATGTTTATGATCTTCTAGTTAAGGTATTAACCCGGTTTCTCAACTCTGTACTGTTTCTCTTTCCACATAAGATGCAGTATGCAGAGACTTTTTGAGATGATACAAAAAGAATCTGAGAATGAATAGATATATGTTTAACAATTACTTTGCTTTACACCTGAAACTACCACAACAATGTTAATCAACTATACTCCAAAATAAAAATAAAGTTTAAAAATAGAATCATATACTATGATCAACTGGGATTCAATCTAGGGTTTCAGGGATTTTTCAATATCCGCAAATCAATCAATGTGAAACACTACATTAATAAATTAAAGAATAAATACCATATGATCATCTCAACAGATGCACAAAAAGCTTTTTACAAAATCCAACACCCATTTATGATAAAAATTTTCCAGAAAGTGGGTATAGAGGGAATATAACATAGCAAGCCCATGTATGACAAGCCCACAGCTAACATCATACTCAGTGGTGAAAAGCTTAAAGTGTTTCCTTGACCAGGATCAAGCCAATGGTGTCTAGTCTCATCACATCTAGTCAACATAGGTTTGGAAGTCCTATCCATGGTGATCAGAGAAGAATAAGAAATAAAAGGAAACTAAATTGGAAAAGAAGTAAAACTATCACTATTTGCAGATGATATGGTTCTATACATATAGAAAATCCTAATGATGCTATCAGAAAATTACTAGAGCTCAATGAATTCAGTAAAGTTGCAGGATACAAAATTAATATACATAAATCTGGTGCATCTCTATATACTAACAATGAAAAATCAGAAAAAGAAATTAAGGCAATAATTCCATTTACCATCACATCAAGAAGAATAAAATACCAGTCCCTAGACATGGCTGCCTAAATAGAGGTTCTTGAACACTAGAAGAGAATTTAGAAACTCTCTCTAAAGCTTTCTAGCAGAACAGAGCTAGGATCTAAATATATGCAGTGTGCAACTACTCCTCTTTTATCTTACTGTGTGAATGAAAGAAGTGTGTGTTTTGTTTTTTTTTTTTCCAGTGAGTCCCTACTGCAAAACAGAGGACAGAAAATAGTTTTATCTGTATCACTCGATTTAGTAATATCCAGATGTCAACACTGACCTCATAGTCTTGGATGGTGTTATTTAGGTAAAAGTCCTCTTTCCAGTGTATATTGTTTTTCTGGTCTTTGGTTTTAAAGGTTAAACAGTCTATATTTAAGTATGAGTTTAGGAAATTGTAGTGCAGACACCCTCAGATTGTTATTGTTCAAAGCATTGCCTTGTGTAACAGTGTTCCCACTCAATACAATGGTAATGATTGAAAGCAGTCTTCAGAACATAAAATAGAAAGACAGCAGCCAATACACTGTCAAACTGCAAGTGGTAAGCATGGAAAGGAGGTACCCAGTTTTTCTTTAATTCAGGGACATATGTCCCAGTGGGAGGCCAGGTGGGTTTTAGAAGATCCCAGGGGAAGCAAGATGCTGGTTAGAGCCTACTGAAACAGAGGCTTTCCCTTTTGTGAGCTTCATGACTTTTTGTTTACAGTTGTAACAAGACAACCATTATGTTTTAAAATATAAATGAAGACTGAAATTGTAAATACTTAATATAATCATTTGTACTTGAATAGTAGGGGTTTAAAAGGCACTGACATCCCACCAAACAGTATAATAAATTGACCATTTTCTAAAGAAAAAAGATGAATAAAATACCTTGAAATAAGCCTACCTAAGAAGACAAAAGACCTACACTCCTATAATTGATTTCTTTCACCACTGTCTTATAAAGGTCACACAAACAGAATGATATATCATGTTCTTGAATTGGAAGAATCAGTATTTTCAATGACTATACTAACCAAGATTGTCAAATTACCAATGGCATTTTTTACTGATCTGGAATAAAAAATCTTAAAATTTGCATGGAAACACAAAAGACCCCAAATAGCCAAAGCAATCTTCAGAAAGCACCATGGAGCTGGAGGAATCATGTTCCCTGACTTCAGAATAAACTATATAGTTACAGTAATCAAAACAGTATGGTACTGGTACAAAGACAGACTTATAGACCAATGGAATAGGACAGAAAGCCCAGAAATAAACACATACACCTATGGTCAATCAATCTACAACAAAGAGGCAAATTTTTACAATGGAAAAAGACAGTCCTTTCAATAAGCGGTGACTGGAAAACAGGACAGCTATATGTAAAATAATGAAGTTAGAACATTCTCTAACACCATACACAAAATAAACTCAAATTAAAGACCTAAATGTATGATCAGATACTATAAAACTTTTAGAGGAAAACATAAACCATAAATAAATAAATAAACATAAAACTGATTTATTTACTGACATAAATCAAAGCAGTAAATGGGAATAAATCCAAAAATAAACAAACAGCAGATAATTAAACTTAAATGCATTTGCATAGCAAAGGAAACCGTAAACGAAATGAAAAGACAACCACAGAATTGGAGAAAATATCTTCAAAGTGACCCACAAGGGATTAATCTACAAAATATGCAAACTGTTCATGCTGCTCAATATCAAAAAAAAACCCGATCAAAAAATGGGCAGAATATGTAAATAAGCATTTCTCCTAAGAAGACGTACAGATGGCCAAAAAGCACATGAAAAGATGCTCAACATCATTAATTATTAGAGAAATACAAATTAAAACTACAATGAGGTATCACCTCATACCAATTGGAAAGGCCATCGTTAAAAAGTCTATAAGCAATAAATGCTGGAGAAGGTGTAGAGAAATAGGAACCCACCTGCACTGTTGGTGGGAGTGTAAACTGGAACAGCCACTATGGAGAACAGTATGGTGATCCCTTAGAAAACTAAAAATAGAGCTACAGTATGATTTGGCAATCTGACTCCTGAGCATATATATGAAGAAAAACATGATTCTAAAAACTGCATGCACCCCAGTGTTCACTGCAGCGCTACTTACAATACCAAGACATGGAAGCCACCTAAATGTCCACAGAGAGGAATGGATAAAGAAGATGCGTCACGTATATACAGTGGAATATTACTCAGACATAAAAACAGAATGAAATAATGTCATTTGTAGCAACATGGGTGGATGTAGCAATTATCATACTAAGTGAAGTAAATCAGACAGAAAAAGACAAATATCATATGGTATCATTTACATGTGGAATAAAAAAATAATAAAAATGAACTTTTCACAAACAGAAACCAGACTCATAGACTTAGAAAACAAACTTATGGTTACCAAAGGGGAAAGATTGGGGAGCGGGATAAATTAGGAGGTTGGGATTAATATATACAGACTATTATATATAAAATAATCAACAAGGACCTACTGTATAGTAGAGAACGCTACTCTGTATTCTGTAATAACCTCATGGGGAAAGAATCTGAAAAAAGCAGATATATGTATATGTGTATAACTAAATCACTTTGATGTACACCTGAACTTAACACAATGTTCTAATCAAATATACTCCAATATAAAAAATAAAAATCAAAAATTTATAAATATATATTTTGTTCAAACTTTTAAAATAAATAAAATTTATTCTTGTATACAGTGTGAGTTGATCAAATATAATCATATTCCTAAATGTTACCCAGTTTCTCCACTATCATCTGTTTTTAAAAGGCCAACTTTGCATTAGTGCTCTTAGATATTTAACTTATACTCAATTTCATATGTACTTATGCTACCAAACTCAGGTTCACCTGTCTCTGCTCAGAAGTGAATACTTGAGAGACAAGTATTTGTGGGAAAGGAAACTTTCCTTTCTTCAGGAGGCCAGCAACCTAGGGAGAAGGAAGACTCATGCCAAGAACCTGCTCTGAAGATTCTGCTGGACCATGAGAGTTTTTAAAGGGGGGAAGGGGGAGAGGGAAGGGGGAAAGGCTCCTCCTGCAGCAGGAGACCCCAGTTCGATTCCTGGATCAAGTTCCCCTAGAGAAGGGATAGACTACCCACTCCAGGATTCTTGGGTCTTTCTGGTGGCTCAGACTGTAAAGAATCTGCCTGCAATGAAGGACACCTGGGTTCTATGCCTCTGTTGGGACTATCCCCTGGAGGAGAGCATGGCAACCTACTCTTGCCTGGAGAATCCCTATGGATAGAGGAGCCTGGCAGGTTACAGTCAATGGGGTTGCAAAGAGTCAGACACAACTGGGCAAAAAAGCACAAGCACAGCACAATTATTCGGGGAGGAAGGCAGAATCTTTATCATCTTTCACTGTGTGCAGACTTTCTTCTGCCTGGTTGGTGGTGAGGTCGCAGGATGGTGCTTCAGGGCTCTGTGCTCAGCCTGAAGTTACTGTCCTCCACCTGGGTGGGAGCCTGAGCTCCCACAGAGGAACTCAAAGATACTGCTACGTATATTCTTCAAGGAGGAGGAACCAGGACTCTGCCTCATAGTTCACTCTTTGTCGTTCCTGCTTTCTCCCAGCATTCCCTCTCTTCCCTGACTAGCAACAGTTTGAATCTGCCCTTTAGAGCTCAGGGAAGGTCAAGGAGGCTGAGTGAAGCCTATTTCCTACAAGCAAGAAATGGGGAACACAGAAAGGATTTGTCTCCAAGAGCACCCCACAGGGTCCTGCTCTGTTTCAAAATCCCTGCCTCCCTGTTTTGATACTTCTCACTATTGAAGAGAACAGGTATTAGAAAAGAAAGAGCGTGATGTTTTGGACAGACAGGTTAATCATAAACTTGGCAGCAAACCTGGTTTTAAGGGTAGTTCATTTCAATCCCCACTACTGTTCAATCTTCCTCAAATTTTTCCAGGTTACAGGGCAACAACTGCTCTAGCTAATTCCTGCTGAAATTGGGTGTAGCCCTGCCTCTGGGGAATGGACGCCGAGTTGGAAATATTCCTGAGTTTCAAGTCCTAGATCCACGTCTTGTATGATTAGCATCTCAGTCCGTAGTCCATCGTTTTGATGCCACAGGCCCAGTCCGAAGTAAAACTAGTGACAACCCAAACATTAGCAGACAAAATAGATCTCATTTCCTGAGGAATTCAGGAGAATAAGCCCGAAACCAAGTCTGGACCTTGAGCTTCAGTGGATACCTGTAGTCAGTTGTCTAATTTTACCTAAGTAAGTTTTAATTCCTAACATGGTACTAATGGGAGCTATTGGCCTCCACATGTCTCCTTTTTCTAACATCTTATCTAAAATAATTCTATTGTCTAGAAAATTTAATAGCTATGAAAGGAGACCTTGAGACCATTAAGATTGAAGCTGCCAGGAGATACTACCTTGAGAATGGCTGGTGATGTCCCCAAGTATGACATAGTTTAGAAAATTCAAGTTTTTAGCTATATGGGAATGTGTCTGAAATTATGTTCACATTGACCATCTAGTTTTACACTGGATGGCTGAACCGTAGCTACTCCATTTTGACTTTCAAATGTGTTCCCCTCCTCAGTGGCCAAAACAGATATTCTATGCATGTTTGCATAAAAGGCCACTCCTGACAGTAAAGTTTAGGTTAAACTATGTATAAGCCAGAATGACTTCCCCATATCTGAATATGTATGGATTTTTCCATCATTTCCCCTTTTGATTGCAAATCCTACAATATAACAAAACATCTGTCCCCAATGCTAGAGTGGTTGTCACCTGCCCTGGGTCCGCCATATCCCTCAGTGCTAGGCTTCCTTTTCCTTATACCAAATTGTTGCACAAGGATTGTACATGTACTTTTAGCATTACACAAGTCAATCCTAAAGGAAATCAACACTGAATATTCATTGGAAGGACTGACGTTGAAGCTCCAATACTTTGGCCACCTGATGCAAAGAGCCAACTCATTGGAAAAGACCCTGATGCTGGGAAAGATTAAGGGCAAGAGGAGAAGGGGACAGCAGAGGATGAGACAGTTGGATGGCATCGCTGACTCGATGGACATGAGTTTCAGCAAACTCTGGGAGATAGTGAAGGACAGGGAAGACTGGCGTGCTCCAAGTTCATGGAGTTACAAAGAGTCAGACATAACTTAGTGAATGAACAACAACAAAGCAAGCAGTGACATGTCATGAGTAGTTAACACTCTGACAACCTCACTAGATAATTTTCTTTTCCTCTTGAACATCAGGACAAAAGTATGGCTAACATGAAAACTTGTATAAATGCATACTTACTATAAGACAGAACAGAGCTATGATCACCCGTATTTTCTTTTTCATGGTCAAATAGCAAACCAGTGCAATGTAAAGTGGTCTCTTAGGGTTGCAGTTCCCTAGTCCCAGAAAGGAAAATCCCAACCAGTGTTCTTCTACCAATAGTCAAAGCCAAAATAATAGGGACATGTACCCTGGTGTCATCAGAGCTCAGACACCAGAGACATCTCAACTAGCCAATGCAAATGCTAATACATGCACACATACATACAACAAACAAGGTACCTCCCATTAACAAAAGATCAGATGAGGTGTTCCCCTAAAATTCCAGTTCTACTCCCATATAGGAGCCTCCAAAGAGATCGCCCAGCTCTTGGAAGAGGACAGGCCCATTCTGGCCCACAATAAGCCCAAAGTGGTTCACTCCCTGAAAGAGAAGTGAGCCCAAACTAGTTAGGATTCCCAGCCTGCACAAGCCAGACTAATTAAGTGCTCATTTGCTCAGTCATGTCTGACTCTTTGCAATCCAATGGGCTATAGCCCACCAGGCTCCTCTGTCCATGGGATTCTCCAGGCAAAAATACTGGAGTGGGCTGCCATTTCCTACTCCACAAGATCTTTCTACCCAGGGATGGAAACTACATCTCAAATCTAATGGCTCACCCTAAAACAATACATGCAAAACCACAATTAACAAGTAAGGTATGGTCAAACAGACAGAAAATCAGAGGTCGTGTAGCCCCAAAATTCCAGTACGACTCCCTGAGGGAGGCCACCAGAGTGCCCCAGCTCCTGAAAGAGAATGGACCAGAGTGGCTCGCAGTGAACTCAGTGTGAGTCAATGCACAAAAGAGAAGTGAGCCCAGATGGAGCAGGTAGAATTTGCTCGTGTAGTTTAACATACCCAATACTCCTAGTTAATTTGATCTCTCTCTGAGGTGCAGCAACTTCTAGTTGGAGGTCTAAAGAACTTTATTTAGAATTTTATATTTGGGAAGTGTGTCAAAATATCAAGGAGGTTTCAAAACATTTGATTAAATAGCATCACAGGTCACTGTGAAGCAGTACTTATTCACTTAACCAGAGTGACAGAAGATTTCAAAAACAAATACAGATCACTTAAAAGCACAGGAAGTTATACAATCTGTCATCAGAGGCAGACTTTCAAGAAAATTTTGTTCTCCTAACAGAGATTCAAACTCTAGTTTTACACCAGCATACTCTCAATAACAAAATCTGTTTACTTAATTAGACTTAATCCAACCTTAGCCAATTCTGAGCGTGAAAAAACTTTTCTTAGTGTTCCTTTACCACAAACCTTCTACAACTTTCAGTATCCGTATTAATTTTGTCCCTTATTGTCTTCTCCATTCGGAAACAACTCTAGGACAAAATTAACCTTTTTTTACTTTAAAAAATGTAATGCTAATGCTCACACCTTGTTTTATGGAAATCACACATTTTACTCATCTGCATTACTGAAATGTTTCCCTTATTGTTGTAGCGTTAACTACACATAATAAAAATTTTAACACTTAAAAACTTAATCTCTAGCAAAAACTGAGAAAAAAGTAATTGTGGACTCTGTCATACCAGCATTTCCTGACTGGAAAATTTCCACTTTAGTCTTCCTCTCCTAAGAAGGCAAAAAAAGGTAAGTTTAGATCTGTCTAGCAACTAATGTTCCAATATTTTATCCTATGTGAAATAACTCCGATAGCCAATGAATTCTTGCCATTTAGTTTAGAGTAGGAGCCACCCCAGGTCCGAGGTTGCGGGGGACGGCCAAGAGGAGCCACCCCGTGTCTGAGGCCAGAGGCGGCAGCCAGGAGGAGCCACACTACATCCAAGGAGAGGTGGCTGTGTGGGCACAGGAGGGCCTAAGGAGCTATCCCACGTTGAAGGTCAGGAAGGGCAGTGGTGAGGAGATACCCCTCATCCAAGATAAGGAGCAGCGGCTGCGCTTTGCTGGAGCAGCCATGAAGAGATACTCCACACCCAAGATAAGAGAAACCCAAGTAAGATGGTAGGTGTTGCAAGAGGGCATCAGAGGGCAGACACACTGAAACCATACTCACAGAAAACTAGTCAGTCTAATCACACTAGGACCACAGCCTTGTCTAACTCAATGAAACCAAGCCATGCCTGAGGGGCAACCCAAGACGGGCAGGTCATGGTGGAGAGGCCTGACAGAATGTGGTCCACTGGAGAAGGGAATGGCAAGCCACTTCAGTATTCTTACCTTGAGAACCCCATGAACAGTTTGAAAAGGCAAAATGATAGGATACAGAAAGAGGAACTCCCCAGGTCAGTAAGCGCCCAAAATGCTACGGGAGATCAGTGGAGAAATAACTCCACAAAGAATGAAGGGATGGAGCCGAAGCAAAAACAATACCCAGCTGTGGATGTGACTGGTGATAGAAAAAAGTCCGATGCTGTAAAGAGCAATATTGCATAGGAACCTGGAATGTCAGGTCCATGAAGGCAAGTTGGAAGTGGTCAAACAAGATGGCAAGAGTGAACGACGACATTCTAGGCATCAGCGAACTAAAATGGACTGGAATGGGTGAATTTAACTCAGATGACCATTATATCTACTACTGCAGGCAGGGATCCCTCAGAAGAAATGGAGTAGCCATCACGGTCAACAAAAGAGTCTGCACTGCAGTACTTGGATGCAATCTCAAAAACGACAGAATGATCTCTGTTTGTTTCCAAGGCAAACCATTCAACATCACGGTAATCCAAGTCTATGCCCCAACCAGTAATGCTGAAGAAGCTGAAGTTGAACGGTTGTATGAAGACCTACAAGACTTTTTAGAACTAACACCCAAAAAAGATGTCCTTTTCATTATAGGGGACTGGAATGCAAAAGTAGAAAGTCAAGAAACACCTGGAGTAACAGGCAAATTTGGCCTTGCAATGTGGAATGAAGCAGGGCAAAGACTAACAGAGTTTTGTCAAGAAAATGCACTGGTCATAGCAAACACCCTCTTCCAACAACACAAGAGAAGACTCTACACATGGTCAACACCGAAATTAGATTGATTATATTCTTTGCAGCCAAAGATGGAGAAGCTCTATACAGTCAACAAAAACAGACCAGGAGCTGACTGTGGCTCAGATCATGAACTCCTTATTGCCAAATTCAGACTCAAATTGAGGAAAATGGGGAAAACCGCTAGACCATTCAGGTATGACCTAAATCAAATCCCTTATGATTATACAGGGGAAGTGAGAAAGAGATTTAAGGGCCTAGATCTGATAGATAGAGTGCCTGATGTATGGAATGAGGTTTGTGACACTGTATAGGAGACAGATATCAAGACCATCCCCATGGAAAAGAAATGCAAAAGAGCAAAGTGGCTGTCTGAGGAGTCCTTACAAATAGCTGTGAAAAGAAAAGAAGCGAAAAGCAAAGGAGAAAAGGAACGATATAAGCATCTGAATGCAGAGTTCCAAAGAAGAGCAAGAAGAAATAAGAAAGCCTTCTTCAGCGATCAATGCAAAGAAATAGAGGAAAAGAACAGAATGGGAAAGACTAGAGATCTCTTCAAGAAAATTAGAGATACCAAGGGAACATTTCATGCAAAGATGGGCTCGATAAAGGACAGAAATGGTATGGACCTAACAGTAGCAAAATTTATTAAGAAGAGGTGGCAAGAATACACAGAAGAACTGTACGAAAAAGATCTTCATGACCAATAATCACAATGGTGTGATCACTCATCTAGAGCCAGACATCTTGGAATGAGAAGTCAAGTGGGCTTAGAAAGCATCACTATGAACAAAGCTAGTGGAGGTGATGGAATTCCAGTTGAGCTGTTTCAAATCCTGAAAGATGATGCTGTGAAAGTGCTGCACTCAATATGCCAGCAAATTTGGAAAACTCAGCAGTGGCCACAGGACTGGAAAAGGTCCGTTTTCATTCCAATTCCAAAGAAAGGCAATGCCAAAGAATGCTCCAACTACCGCACAATTGCACTCATCTCACATGCTAGTAAAGTAATGCTCAAAATTCTCCAAGCCAGGCTTCAGCAATACATGAACCGTGAACTTCCTGATGTTCAAGTTGGTTTTAGAAAAGGCAGAGGAACCAGAGATCAAATTGCCAATATCCGCTGGATCATGGAAAAAGCAAGAGAGTTTCAGGAAAATATCTATTTCTGCTTTATTGACTATGCCAAAGCCTTTGACTGTGTGGATCACAATAAACTGTGGAAAATTCTGAAAGAGATGGGAATACCAGACCACCTGACCTGCTCTTGAGAAATCTGTATGCAGGTCAGGAAGCAACAGTTAGAACTGGACATGGAAAAACAGACTGGTTCCAAATAGGAGTACGTCAAGGCTGTATATTGTCACCCTGCTTATTTAACTTCTATGCAGAGTACATCATGAGAAACACTGGACTGGAAGAAACACAATCTGGAATCAAGATTGCCAGGAGAAATATCAGTAACTTCAGATATGCAGATGACACCACCCTTATGGCAGAAAGTGAAGAGGAACTAAAAAGCCTCTTGATGAAAGTGAAAGAGGAGAGTGAAAATGTTGTCTTAAAACTCAACATTCAGAAAATTAAGATCATGGCATCTGGTCCCATCACTTCCTGGGAAATAGGTGGGGAAACAGTGGAAACAGTGTCAAACTTTATTTTTTGGGCTCCAAAATCACTGCAGATGGTGACTGCAGCCATGAAATTAAAAGACGCTTACTTCTTGGAAGGAAAATTATGAAAAACCTAGATAGCATATTCAATAGCAGAGACATTACTTTGCTGACTAAGGTCCGTCTAGTCAAGGCTATGGTTTTTCCAGTAGTCATGTATGGAAGTGAGAGTTGGACTGTGAAGAAAGCTGAGCACCGAAGAATTGATGCTTTTGAACTGTGTTGTTGGAGGAGACTCTTGAGAGTCCCTTGGACTGCAAGGAGATCCAACCAGTCCATTCTGAAGGAGATCAGCCCTGGGATTTCTTTGGAAGGAATGATGCTGAAGCTGAAACTCCAGTACTTTGGCCACCTCATGGGAAGAGTTGACTCATTGGAAAAGACTCTGATGCTGGGAGGGTTTGGGGACAGGAGGAGATGGGGATGATAGAAGATGAGATGGCTGGATGGCACCACTGACTCGATGGATGCGAGTCTAAGTGAACTCCGGGAGTTGGTGATGGACCGGGAGGTCTGGTGTGCTGTAATTCCTGGGGTCACAAAGAGTCGGACACAACTGAGCAACTGAACTGAATCAAAATCTGGAAAGACTATCCTTGAAGCAGATATTTTCAAGACACAGTAATTCCTAACAAATTGACCTAAAAGACCACCCTTATCTAATTTACAGTTATGCAGGTCAGAAAGCAACAGTTAGAACTGGACATGGAACAACAGACTAATTCTAAATAGGAAAAGGAGTACATTGGCTGTATATTGTCACCATGCTTTATTTAACTTATATGCAGAGTACATCATGAGAAACACTGGGCTGGATGAAGCACAAGCTGAAATCAAGTTTGCTGGGGAAATATCAATAACCTCAGATATGCAGATGATACCACACTTATGGCAGAAAGTGAAGAACTAAAGAGCTTCTTGAAGAAAGTGAAAGAGGAGAGTGAAAAGTTGGCATAAAGCTCAACATTCAGAAAACTAAGATCATGGCATCTGGTCCCATCACTTCATGGCAAGTAGATGGAGAAACAATGGAAACAATGACAAACTTTATTTTGGGGGGCTCCAAAATCACTGCAGATCGTGACTGCTGCCAGGAAATTAAAAGATGCTTACTCCTTGGAAGAAAAGTTATGATCAACCTAGACAGCATATTAAAAAGCAGAGACATTTCTTTGCCAACAAATGTCAGTCTAGTCAAGGCTATGGTTTTTCCAGTAGTCATGTATGGATGTGAGAGTTGGACTATAATGAAAGCTGAGCACCGAAGAACTGATGCTTTTGAACTGTGGTGTTGGAGAAGACTCTTGAGAGTCCCTTGGACTGCAAGAAGATCCAGCCAGTCCATCCTAAAAAAAATCAGTCCTGACTATTCATTGGAAGGACTGATGTTGAAGCTGAAACTCCAATACTTTGGCCACCTGAAGCGAAGAGCTTTCTCATGGAAAAGACCCTGATGCTGGGAAAGATTAAATGCGGGAGGAGAAGGGAACGACCAAGGATGAGATGGCTGGATGGCATTACTGACTCAATGCACATGAGTCTGAGTAAACTCTGGGAGTTGGTGATGGACAGGGAGGCCTGGCATGCTGCAGTCCATGGGTTTGCAAAGAGTTGGACAGGACTGAGTGACTTAACTGAACTGAAAGTTTGGTAACAGGAGGGAAAGGGGCAGGGCACAATTTTTGAAAGAATGATATAGCCCAAGGACACAATGTTAGGCGAAGCATTGATTGAAACTGCCCACCCTGGCCAGGCACCATAGTAACTATTTGCATGAATTGTTTTATGGCTTGATAAGGAATATGGAACTAATAAGCCACCACCAACTGGAAGAGTTTGGGAAAGGTCGAAAGGAGACACTGGGTGTCCGCCCACTTCCCGGAATCCCTCTCGCCAGCATCCATCTTGGCTGAGCCATGCGTGCGCCACCAGGAAAGACTCTGAATTAGAATGACTGGCCAAAGACCACCCGGAAACTAATCCCATTATCATAAAACCCGAGACTGTGAGCCACAGGCAGAGCTGTTCTCCTGGGTTCCCTTATCCTACTGCTCTCCACCCGGGTGCCCTTCCCAATAAAATCTCTTGCTTTGTCAGAACATGTGTCTCCTCGGACAGTTCATTTCCGAGTATTAGACAAGAGCCCAGTTTCAGGCCCTGGAAGGGGTCCGCGTTCCTGCAACCACAGCATAAACTGAATAGAATCAAATGGGTCCAACGTGGCAGATAAGTCAACTTTGATTAGACCTTGATCCTCAATCAGCAAGCTAAATGACACACCCAGAGGTGCCATGGCAGTTCCAAGGCACTGTCAAAAGACCAAGGAGTGGTTGGTGGCCCAATTCCTGGAAATCTCCACCATGTCCCGAAAATAGTTGAAATAATCCTCCCACTTATTAGCAAATGAAATTACCCAGCCTATAAAAATTAACCAAACCACATTTTTCTGTTGTACTCTCCCTCTGTGACGGCCCACACTCTGTCTGTGGAGGGTGCTTCTCTCTGAATCTGAATAAGTCCTTTTCTTACCTATCATTTTGTCTCTCACTGAATTCTTTCTGTGCTGAGACACAAGGAACATGATCCTCAGTAAGTCAAGATATTAGGTGAGTGATTCCAATTAAATGATTGTGGGTTCAAGTCCCAAACTGGGTTTTGACTGGGTTCCAGTCCCAGCTGGGTGGGTTAGAGTCCCAAACTGAATTTTGCCTGGGTTCCAGTCTGGGTTTTGACCTGGTTCAAGTCCTGGCCATGTGGGTTCTATTCCCAACCTGAGGTAAACAGATTCATTTTCATATACTAAGTTACTTTCCTTGAAGAAAAATTTGCAAAAGATTTAATAAGGTCTTATTTCACTTCTAGGAAACGTAGGTATAATAAAAGTATTATACTTAATACTGATGATTCAAAAGACATGTCTATATTAATCAAACCAACAATCTTAAAATAGCTTTAATACCCAATATTCAGTACTGAATATTACCCAGATCATGTGAACCTGAAATTAGTCCTAGGTAATCAAATATTTACAAGTATTTGATTTCTAAGTGCTTACTTTCAAGTCAATTAAATAGAGCTCATTCACAAGCTAATTTTTACATAAAAACAGAACCAGAAATCTCAGTTTTTCTGCTTAAGCTTAAAAAGGCCTCTTTTATTTTTTTTTTCCCATTTCAGTTTCAAAGACTACAAAATAACAGATAAGTTCCTGAGCAGCAAGACAGAATATTTACATTTTAAGGACTTGGGGGTGGGGGGAGGAATGCAACTTTCTCCTAAAAGGACTTATTTGCTCACAGTCAGAATTATCAAGACTGGTTTTATCAAGCCAGCTTCTTCTACCTGCATATGCAAAAGGAACCAGTTTGGAATTTCAAAATTCTTTCATCTCAACCAATTTTTTTCTTTTTTTTCTCCCTGCAGACTAAAGAATATTGTGGCCACACAGTGTTTTTAAAATATATATATATATATTTGGCCATATGATCATAATTAAAATCCTTCCAAACACTCAGAATACACCCCAAAGAGCTGTGAGCTGGAACTGAATCAGAGCTTCGCATTTTACAAAAAGGCAGCAAGAATATCCATCATACAACATGGAATGCACACTCACAAACCAAAAGACAGATCCATCACAAATCTGCCAAGGGGATGACCAAAACAGGGCCCGAAACAAAGGCTTCCTCAACAAAACAGCCTTTAATGGCAGACACACATGAGAACCAATTGCCAAAATGCCAAAATAGCACAAAGGGAAGATAGCCCACATGTACACTGGTGGACTTACCAGTGGTCCTAGAGCTCATCAGTTCATTTCAGAGGCACAGTTCCATTTCCACCAACCAAGAGCAAAAATTCACAGCCAGTGCCAAGCAGGGGAGAAACAGAGAGAATCCCTGAAACTAACAGTTTCAGCAGGTGCTGAGACTTCCCTGAAAATACCCCTCTCAGGGCCAGCTAGCCACGAGCAGCTGGATTGTCTCCAAAACTGTCCTGCAACACTGTGTGGCCAATTGACTACTCTGGGGAACCCAGAGGAGTAAGACACTACAAGAGGGCAACCCCGTGCTGGGGGCCAGAATCTGTTACCAATCTCAGGTTTGGCTGATGGCTGCTCGAAAGCCCATAGTTGAGAAACAAGTGTTTGTGGGAAATGAGTTTCCTTTATTTAGGAGGCCAGCAACCTGGGGAGAAGGCAGACTCAGCCAAGAGCCATATCTGAAGATCCCGCTGGACCATAAAAGCATTTAAAGAGAGAAAGGGGAAGTTATTTGGGGAGAAGGGTCAGAGTATTTGTTATCTTTCACTGTCTGCAGACTTTGTAGACCAGCTGCTGCTGAGGTAACTGAGTGGTGTTCCAGGGCTCTTGTTCTCAGCCTTTAGTTACTG
Organism: Budorcas taxicolor; assembly: GCF_023091745.1. Lineage (NCBI taxonomy): Eukaryota > Metazoa > Chordata > Mammalia > Artiodactyla > Bovidae > Budorcas > Budorcas taxicolor. The sequence goes on along the minus strand of NC_068927.1, from coordinate 32,638,120 downwards.
TCCTCCACCTGCGTGGGGGCCTGAGTTCCTGCAGAGGAACTCAAAGATACTGCTATGGATATTCTCTGAGGAGGAACCAGGGCCCTGCTCCATAGCCTCACTATTGTTTCTTGACTGCTTCTCCTTTGTTTCTGCATTTCCCGCCTTTCACATTAGCAACAGTTTGAATCTGCCCTTTGGAATTCGGCGCAGGTCAAGAAGTCTGAATGGAGCCTATTTCCTACAAACAAGAAATGGGAAACAGAAAGAAATCTGTATTGAGGAGGGACCTACTGGGTCTTGTTCAGTTTCACTTAGGAATTCTCATGGAATCTATTCCGTTTCACTGTGTCCTCTATTTATGTGACAGTGTTACATTGCTTTTTGGAGTTTTTTGTTTGTTTGTTTGTTTGTTTAAAAGAAGAAGCTGTGAGGTATGTTTGGGTTTCCCAGGTAGCTCAGTGGTTAAGAATCTGCCTGCAATGCTGGAGACACAGGTTCAATCCCTGGGTCTCAAAGATACCCTGGAGAAGGAAATGGCAACCAACTCCACTATTTTTGCCAGGGAAATCTCATGGTAGAGGAGCTTGGCAGGCTACAGTCCATGGGGACCCAAAGAGTCCAGCCCAACTGAGCACACGAGGAATGTTTGATATATGATTAGATGCCCCCCCCCCCTTACTTACTATTCCTTCTACACACGGTTTTCCTAGTAACTTTTACATGTTTATTCTTTTTCTATAAGTTATATTTATCATCCCTTAGAAAATAAATGTCTGTATTTATAGTAGAAACATAATAAATTAATAAATGAAATTAGTGAGACTTGAAATTGTGATGTGCTGATATATTCCAACAAAGAGCAAGTGGTATATTCTTCCATTAGATCAAGTTTCAAAATGTTTTACACACACACACAAACACACACACACACGAGATGGGGTGTGAACAAAGCTCTTCTTCCTCCTCCCTCTCTCTCATCCACTTCATATAGGTATTTCCATTACAGGCACCTGCCGTTGTAATGGGCAGCACGTTGGACTAAGTCTCACAAGGGTCTTAAAAGCATGTGGTATTGATAAAATATCTACAACAAGCCCCAAATGTTTCTACATTCTAGTCACAAGTCTCACTTTCTGCAAACTGGACAAATGATTTCTAAAATTAGGATGTCATACCACATAATATGAAAGAGAATTTCCAGCCCCAGTGGCTGTTTCTAAGGTTCTGTGTGAGAAATATTCAACCCCACAATTCTGGGTTATATTTCATTTCATTCTTTATTTACTTAATTTTATAAGACTGTGGACTAAGAGGCATTCAGTATTAGAAAGAACTGTTCCAAATGTTAAGCTAGTGACTATTTTGCTATTGAAATTAGCGGTTTTCAAATATGTGTTTTCCTTTAATTTACTAAGAAAATGGATGGCATCTTTCTCAAATTCATAAAGACAGCCTGCAGGGAAATAGCTAATTATCCTAAATATATTTTAAAACTCCCAAAAGGAGATACAGGAAGAACTATTTCAAATGAGTCTGTTAGAACAGCTTCGAAGTCCTTTGATAAACTCTTGGATCATGACAATGATGGGATTTATCAGGACCCTTTCTGTATGTGCAGCACAAAGAAAGAGGAGTATTATCCTATGCAGAAACCTGTAGCTGCAAGGGGGAAATAGACCATTTAAATGCAAATCTTCTAATCCAAGAGATTCACTCTCTAAATAGAAGTGGGTCTTCAGGGTGACTCATGAAGTTAGCAACATACAGCCATTCCTGTGGGATTACTTATTTTAGGAAATCTAATAACCTGCTTTATTATGTGAGGATACAACGTTCTGCCACGTACCCCCTAGACTTTCCCTAGTTACTGTTGCTCATAATGTGTGGGCTCCCTGGTTGTTTAAAGTTTCAGCAGTTCCTTAAGTTATGAATCAGGTGCCAAAAAAGCTGCAGCTTTCGCTAAAGTATTAAATCGTCTATAATAATTACACAGTATATATTCTCCAGTCACAATTATTGGAAAAGCGTTGAAGAAAAATATGTTAAAAAGACAGAATGGTATATATATTTGAGGGGCAACAATATTTCATAAGAACAGTTCCACTGTAAGATATATATCTCTGAGCTGTCTCTCCACAAATCACACTGAATATTCATTTAAATTTCTTTCTCCTATGTTCTATAGCATAGTAAACTATTTGTTAGCTATATTTATGATGCTGAAAAACACAAAGACAGACTTATACTCATCAGATCTGGCATCTCAGTTTCAATCTTATTTCCAGAATTTTGGTTTATAAAAAGGAACCATCCTCCATATTCAATATTCCCTTGTAAGTAAACAGTGATTCAAGCAGATTCCTAGTGATTGTGGAGAAATGGGTGGAATTTCAAGCTTTAAATAAAATCCACTGATTAATAAAAGCTTTTTTTCCTGGTCACATAATCAGGATTAGAAGGGCTAAGACTAATTCATTTCCTTTGCTAAAACAAAGAGCAGGCTTCAGATCCCTAAAATGCAGGGATGCAGGCAAGAGTTCACAAAGAAATTTGCATTTGAACTTGACTTTGAAGGAAAACAGGTCTGCTTCTGAAAAGATGGTGGGGAGTTTCAGGGATGTAGGGGAGAAAAGCATCTGAGTTTAGAAGTGTGGCACATAGAGATCAGGAGAGGTTTAAAAATCAGATACAATTAAAGTAAAGGACTTACAGGGTAGAGGAAATGCAGGCAGAGAGAGATCAGAAATATGTGTTAGACTTAGAAGAACTCTGCTCAACGCTATGTGGCAGTCTGGATGGCTGGATGGGAGGGGAGTTTGGGGAAAATGGATACTTTTATATGTATGTCTGAGTCCCTTTGTTGTTCACCTGAGACTATTCACAGTGTTGTAATCTGCTATATCCCAATGCAAAATAAAAAGTTTTTTTTTTTTTTAATAAATATAACAACAACAACAGCAACTAAGTGCTAGATTCAAACTATGTAAGAAACTGTATTTGTTACCTTAAGGAGTCTAAAAATTTTAAAACAGTCTTCTTTGAAAGAACTCTGTTTTGTTTTGTCTTTACTCAGTGTATTTATAAAGCAGAGGATAACATGATGTGTGTTACAGGGAGATAACTTCGCTCTGGGAGTACCGAGTAAATTGGAGAGGGGAGAAGGAAAATATTTAGGATGCCAATACAGTCACCAGATCATACGCTATGACATCTCATTATAGCTATCGAGATGGAGAAAAATGACCTTAAAAATAAATATAGACAGTGAGATCGACAGATTTCCTGAGTAATTTAATGTACACAGGGAGAACGCAGAACATTCTGTTTCTGAAGACTGGGTAGACAGAGTATTGTTTGCTAAATTAGATGCTGTATCAATATGACTTGATATTGAGGAGTGTGTGAGCAGTTTGCAAGGATGTGGGGTGAGGCTTGGGGTGTAAAGGTCAGAGTTCATCTGAATAGAGAGTACCAACAGGTAAGAGGCTATCAGAGTCTCTAGGTCAGCACAAATGTCAGGCCCCTGTCCAAACCAGATTATCATGAGTTTGCAAAGTAGAAGACCTCAGATCTAGCCATTATATATACTAGAAATACCTAGAAGTTTAAAAAATATACCAGTTCCCTTGATCCCATTTCCAGTGATCCTAACTTTGCCCTTGTATGGTTCACAGCCTTTGGCATTATCCTTATAAGTTCTTCATAGATTCTAACATGCAAGGAGGATGAGACTCCCTGCTATAAATGGTAACTAAGGAGAATGGAAATGTTTTATTTATTCTCTTATGTGACCTTCACTTGGATCATAGTTTGTCTCATACCTGTCTCCTTCATGCCACATGGTAATAAGAGCCAGATCTGTTTCATTCAGTTTCATTTCTCAGGATTCAGTCCTGTGACTTTGCGCAGTCATGTAAACTGTTCTCTTTCTCATGCACCAATATCTATCCACTGAACAAGGCTATTTGAGGGGTGCTAGGCACCCCACTCCAGTACTCTCGTCTGGAAAATCCCATGGAAGGAGGAGCCTGGTGGGCTGCAGCCCATGGGGTCGCTAAGAGTCGGACACAACTGAGCGACTTCACTTTCATTTTCACTTTCATGCATTGGAGAAGGAAATGGCAGCCCACTCCAGTGTTCTTGCCTGGAGAATCCCAGGGACGGGGGAGCCTGGTGGGCTGCCGTCTATGGGGTCACACAGAGTCGGACACGACTTAAGCGACTTAGCAGCAGCAGCAGCAGGAATAGAATGGAAAGAAAAATACTACCCCATCCCTCACTTCATGGCGTTTACAGTCGGTGTAGAAACAAGCAAGAAATGAAAAGAGAAATAAGAGAACAAATTTGAAGTCCATATCTTCTCTGCCAAGGTTATATTCACTCTTATGTCATCCCTAATTAATGATAAATGGAATTTCAAGCATCATTAAATAAATAAAGAAGCATTTGGGTGACAAAACGCATGTGTCCATTATTACAAAATCTGTCCATGAGCACTCCATCTTTTTTTTTTCTTTTTTATAAGGCTGACCAAACAAATACTGATATTCTAAATAAGAGGATAATGCTAAGATGCATATGTTTATTTTTAACAGGCAAAAATAACTTCTACTAAGGACACTGATGATCCATGTTGCTCACTGTCCTCTAGAAGAAGCAGATTATTATGAAATACAGCAGAACTCCTTCCCTTCAGAAGAACTAAATAATAATACTTAAATTATAAACTTCTTAAGGTATAGACCTCCACAGCTCATCTTAGAAAGGGTAAATGTGTCAAAATCTTAAGAATTATATCACTTAGAGGACAGAGAAAGATTCAGTAGGGTCTGAAATTTGTCTCTAATTTTCTGTTCAGTGGAAGCTTACTTGGTTGGAATAAACTGTATGGCATATAGTAAGATGAGGATGATAAGCATTTTTAGACCTCAGTAGAAAGACAATAAAAAAACACCACACAAACATTTTGCACATTTTTCAGAGCAAGAGATATAAACATCTTTGTTGAGGGCAGATCCTTAAATAGAGATAGCTCAATTTCATTTAAACATTAAAGAAAAAAATACAGAAAAGTGAAATTGAAGAAAATCATACTTGGAATCATAGAATCAGAGGAATTCAGAGCTAGAAAGGCCTTCAAGAATTTATCCCCATGTGGTCAAATTTTGTATTTTTTGATAGTAGTTTTATTGAGTTTCAATTTATATCATAAGAGCCACCCATTTTAAAATAATTTTAGTAAATTTAAAGATTTGTGCAATCATCATTACAATTCAGTTTTAGAAGTTTTCATTCATCCCAGATATTGCTTATACATATTTGCAGACAATCTTTGTTCCCATTCCCAACCCTAGGTAACAACTCTTCTACTTCCTGTCTCTACAAATGTCCCTATTATGGACCCTTCAGACAAGCAGAATCATACAACATGTTATCTCTTGTGCCTGGCTTCTTTTACTTGGCATAGTAACTTGGAGGTTCATCCCCTTGCAGCATATGTGAGTAGTTTGTTTCCTTTTCACTGCTGAATAATATTCAATTGCACCAACCCTTTGCATTTAAAGATGAAGAAACTGAGATAAAGTGAAGCAGCATCACTATTTCAAGTTCCTACAACACGTGTGGCCTCTCTGGATGTGAAATGAGACGCTAACACTGTATAGTAGATGTCCTGACCTCATCCTAGCTGGTTCTGTTCACTAGGGAGATAATTATCAGTGTATAACCTGTGAGCGATTTTGTGTGTGTGTGTGTGTGACTTTTCATATTAAGTTCAGAGCAACTGCCATGTAGCTAAACGATACAGTTTGACCCTAGCTATTTCCCAGACATTTATGAAACCAAGTTCCTCAGACTGTTTATGATTAACCTCCCTATTTATGTATCTTTCCTCTCCAACTAGCTGTAAGCACAATCAAGGAGGAAGAAATTTTCTTCTACTCTTCCAGGTTCTTCTGGCTGGTCTAAGAATTAAACTGAGAGGATACAGGTCAACAACAGAAAATCAGACAAAGGTTTAATAACATGTATACATGGGAGAGACCCTGGAGAACTCGGTAACTTGCCAAAATGGCAAAAAGTCTCACCTTCAACAAAAAGACGCTTCCCTGGTGGCTCAGAGGTTAAAGCGTCTGCCTGCAATGCAGGAGACCTGGGTTTGATCCCTGGGTCGGGAAGATCCCCTGGAGAAGGCAATGGCAAACCCACTCCAGTATTCTTGCCTAGAGAATCCCATGGACGGAGGAACCTGGTGGGCTACAGTCCATGGGGTCCAGTCCATGGGGTCGTAAATAGTCAGACACGACTGAGCGACTTAACTTCAACAAAAAAACGCTAGGGCAGTGGTTTGGGTCTTCAAAGAGGAGGAAGGCAATTCTCATGGAGATGGAAATGAAAAAGCAAATGTTTGGTAAACAAGTGTTTGTTGGGCCCTGCAGAGACAGTGGGACACAGAGATGGATTTTAACAAACAGACTCTGCTGGGTTCATTCCTGTCGTCACACCTAACTATAGTATAGCTGTCTATGGTAATGGCTCCCTGCCTGAAAGAGATTAATTACATTCTTTAGGCTTTTAGGGGGAAGATCAAATTTTCATCCTGAGTCTTGTGGGCCTGACAGTTTCTAGCTTGAAATGATCCACAAGAAAAGGAAACATTTTGGGGTGGTAGACTTTGCTCCCCTGCAGCACTCTGACATGAGGGAGCCCTCCAAGGCCTAGGGCCATACTGCCACACAGAACTTTGGCTACAAACCTATTTCACATTCCAGTGTGGTGCTTTGTAAATAGAGAATCCCATCCAATGTAACTATTCTGAGATCCCATAGGTAATAAGTACCAGAGAAAAGTAAATAATTCAGATTTTGTTTACTTCTATACTTGGAACATTCCATGACAAAAGATAAGCTCCAAGTTTTATATTTTCTTGGATATTCAGGAAAATTAGTCATAGTATTCTGCAATCTCCAATGAATCTAAGGAAGGCTATCCCTAATTAATCCCGTTTGATTTTCATTTTATTAAGAACAACATGGTGACACATGCTTGCCCTCTCACCTGATTTTAATTAGGTCTCATGAAACACAATTTGGAGAATCTGGCCGTTCACCTCATTATAAAAGAAACAAGTTATTCTAAACCAAGTTTCTAATGAAAATCCTGTTTCCCAACCAATAGGCATGGTCTGCTCCTAGATATTAAATATTTGCAAAATAGACATTAGCCATCAATTTCCGAGGTCATGTTAATATAAATATCCTTAATCTCAGATTTTTGACAATAATTTTCATTTATACACTGATATGTTGATCAAATAATACATTCAGGCCATTAAAACAGGTAAGCTCAAGAGGAGGTAATGTTGTGGATAGTAAAACACAAGATCTGTCAAACTTATGGGTTTCAAATTAGCTCACTTTCTCTTACCATATTTGTAGCCATGGGCATATTCCATTGCAACTGAACTCTCACTTGCGAGAGTAATAATTGTTGTTGGGGCTTCCCTCATAGCTCAGTTGGTAAAGAATCTGCCTGCAATGCAGGAGACCCTGGTTCAATTCCTAGGTCAGGAAGATCCACTGGAGAAGGGAGAGGCTACCCACTCCAGTATTCTGGCCTAGAGAATTCCATGGACTAAGTCTGTTGGGTTGCAGAGTCCAACACAACTGAGCCACTTTCACTTTCACTTTTGTTGCTCAGTGGTGTCTGACTCTGTGACCTCATTGGACTCTACTCACCAGGCTCCTCTGTCCATGGAATTTTCCAGGGAAGAATAGTGGAGTGGGTTGCCATTTCCTTCTTGGGGGGATCTTCCAGACCCAGAGATTGAACCCTGTCTCCTGCATTGGCTGGCAGGTTCTTTACCACAGAGACACTTGAGAACCCACAGATTAAAAACCATATTACAAATCAAACATGTATGATAGTTACCGACATAGTAAATTATCATGTATCACTATAGCTGTTATTGAATTGAAGTTGTTCTTTGGATTTATTTTCTATTACTACTTTTAGAAATTTTCACAAGGCCTGGAATTCCTGAGATATTATATTCTAAATATCCTTGGTCCATCAACATAAAGTATTCCAAATTTTCAACCACAGATTGCTACTGTTTTCTGAAGAAGCATAGAATCCTATTTCATCCATGTGACCAGACTTTCATATTAGACAATATGATAAGTAAGGTATTCAATCTTACAATGCAATTTGAGCCTTCAAAACTATATTGTGCCCCGTGGTATTTCTAATTGATATAAAATAAAATTGGATAGTTTCATACTATTCCCTAAATGCAATTATATTTAAATTAATATCATCATGTGTCTTACCATAAATTTTAACTCATGAAAAAGTGAAAAATTCAAATGGGAATGCAATACAGATTAGAAAGTTCTGGGGAGAACAGGAGAGAGAATGTATATACTTACAGGTATAGGTAGAAGTGGTAGAAGAAATATTTTTATTCAATCTAATGCAACTCCATCAAAATTGCAATTTCATTGAGGAATATATAAAAGCTCAAGAAAAAAGTTATGATCATGCTTCAAAATGTACAAAATTCTAAAAAAAATGAGAACTAGGGCAAATTTGGGATCCCAGTGTTCCAGTGGCTAAAACTCTGAGTTTCCAATGCAGGGTCCCTGGGTTCAATCCCTGATCTGGGAACTAGATCCCCCTGAGCCACAACTAAAGATCGCACATGCCATGATGAAAATCAAAGATTCCGAATGCCACAACTAAGAGCCAGCACAACCAAATAAATAAATAAATATTAAAAATAAAGGCAACCTATGGAATGGAATATTTGCAAACTGTATATCTAATAAGGGATTAATACCCAGAATATGTTAAAAAAAAAAAAAAACCCTACAAGTCAACAACAACCAAAATAACCTAATTAAAAAATGAACAAAGGACATTAGCAGACATTTCTCCAAAGAAGACACACAAATGGACAACAAACATATGAAAAGATGTTCACCACCACTAAACAATGGGGAAATGCAAATCAAAACCACAATGATATATCATCTCACACCCATTAGGTTGATCACTATTAAAAACAAATGAACATTCAGACAATAATAAATGTTTGCAGGATGCAAGAGAAAAGGAAATCCCTGTACACTGTTGGTGAAAATATTAAAAGGTGCATCTGCCATGGAAAACAGTAAGTGGTTTTTTAATAATTAAAAAGAGAATTATCATACATGCTAGTAATTCTACTTTTGGGCATATATCCAAAATAATTCAAACAGGATCTTAAAGATATAAATATATGCACATCCATACTCAATGTAGTAGTATTCAAGAGAGCTGAAAGATGAAAGCAATCTAAATATCCACCAACAAATGAATGAATAAAATTCATCATATTTATATACTTGGAGAAGGAAACGGCACCCCACTCCAGTACTCTTGCCTGGAAAATCCCATGGACGGAGGAGCCTGGTGGGCTGCAGCCCATGGGGTCGCTAAAGAGTCGGACACGACTGAGCGACTTCAATTTCACTTTCACTTTCATGCATTGGAGAAGGAGATGGCAACCCACTCCAGTGTTCTTACCTGGAGAATCCCAGGGACAGGGGAGCCTGGTGGGCTGCCGTCTACGGGGTCACACAGAGTCGGACACGACTGAATCGACTTAGCAGCAGCAGCAGCAGCCTTTACATACTATGGAATATTATTCAGCCTTTAAAAGAAAATTCTGTTACAGAATACAATATCCATTAACTTTGAGGATATTATGCTAAGTGAAATAAGTCAGTCACAAAATGACAAATACTGCATGGTTCTACTTATATAAGATATCTAAAACACCCAAAATATTTGAAACAAAAAGTAGAATGGTGATTGTCAAGGGCTGAGAGAGGGGAAAATGGGGAATTGATGGTCAGTGGATGTGGAGTTTCAGTTTTGCACAATGAAAAATGTTTTAGAGATGTATTGCCAATATTGTGCATATACTTAACAATACCATACACTTTAAAATGGTTAAGACAATGAATTATAAGTTTTCTTTTTTAACTGCAAAAACAACATATACATTCTGGCCAAGAGGTATCCAACTGTATGGAAAAAGTATACATGTTTCACAGATTGGAAATGTGATTTGTTAATTGGCCAAATCATTCTGGAATACAGATCTTGCCACACAAATATTCCTGAAGGATCTGTAGTATTTAAGAGCATTAAGTTTGTATAGCCCATATCTTATCTCTTCTCCAACAATATAGATAATAGATAACAAAGGGAATACATATGCATATTCTCTAGTTTACTTATAAGGAAATTTTAAAAAAATTATCCATTTCTGTTACTCACTTTATGTGGAATTTCAGAAGACTCAAATGATTTGCATTTTTCCCTAAACACTGAGTTAAGGATTTGAGAAAAAATAATATCTGTGAAGCAGCCCTTGTTACACCTTCAAAGAGTTCTGGGACTCTGGCATGTTTCTATGTGTAAACAAAAGCAATGTAAATGTGCTCTCTCCTCTGTGGATTATTTAGAGGTACCCCACTCCAGTACTCTTCCCTGGAAAATCCTATGGATGGAGGAGCCTGGTGGGCTGAAGTCCATGGGGTCGCTAAGAGTCGGACACGACTGAGCGACTCCACTTTCATTTTCACTTTCATGCATTGGAGAAGGAAATGGCAAACCACTCCAGTGTTCTTGCCTGGAGAATCCCAGGGACAGGGGAGCCTGGTGGGCTGCCATCTATGGGGTCACACAGAGTTGGACATGACTGAAGCGACTTAGCAGCAGCAGCAGCAGAGGGAAACCTGAGAGGTGTCACATTCCAAAACATTATCAGGAAGCTATGGAATTTGCTGTTTCAACCCAAGGCTGATTATACCTTGACTACTCTCTAGTTCTTGACTTTTTCTGAACTCCCCATGTCCCCTCTTTGGTATGCTCATTAATCTACTTGGAATACAGCTTTCAGGTTCAGTCATACAGTGATTTACTTGGGGAGTATAGTGCAGGGTCCACAATGGAGATTTACATTTCAACTCAATGCAGAAAGAATTTCATAATAAGTGCTTTTCAGCCATGAATGAAAAGTTACTGCAAAGGATACTGTAAAAATCTTCTTTCAGCAGTCCAAGTAAGATGCAAAGAAATCTCTTAGGAAAGGTGCAATGTTTGGATAAATGTTTCTCTCATCTTGCAAACCACATTTTACAACTGGGTAGTTTTCCTCCGGTGAGAACAAGTTTCTCTCACAGGAGGTTGATGACCTCTTAAAAAAAAAATCAGACAGGAAAAAGCGAAAGATAAAACAATTCAGAAAAAGATACATAGAAAACATTATAATTTTTTTTCTCCTACGTACACACATATGTGAGAACACACACATAAATTAACATTGATATTTCAAACACTATACACCTAAGTGCATTTTAAACGTCAAACTTTTAATCATTCATCTTTTTATTCACTCTATTATTTTCTCATGCTTTAATCTATCACAAAGATCAATATTTTGTGAATTATTGTGCAGTTGCCCCAAATTTCAACTTGTTAAAAAAGATGTTTCTTGTACTTGTTTACTACATATTAAATTATACTTCATTTAGATACCTAGTAACCAGTTAATGACTTTAGAATACATCTTCAATATTAAATGCTGGCAATGTTATGCACAATAAGAAACTCAATCATCTGCCACAGCTGTGAAAAATGTAGTCATACACATCCAGTCATTATAAACTGGTGTCCTGTCATTCAACATGGTTACCCAGAGGTTGATTCATATTTAGTAAAGTGATATAATGATTTGTTAATCCTTTGGGAAAAAAATAATACAAATTCTGTACCATCCACATCTCCAACAACACAAAATCCTCTAATTTCCTACAGTGGATTTGCATACAGCGACACCATCTTTTGGCCTAAAAAAGATGTATATACACACCTTACCAGAGCAGGGATCTCAGTAAGTGTTACTTTTATTTTCCCGCATACAAACAGGTTGGACTCTTCAGCAGGCTCTTTTCTTCCTCTTGTCAAGCTTTCTCTGGGCATCTGTCATTATTTCAACATCTGGAGGGGCAGATAAGCTGCTCCAATTGGAACACTGCAGTCAGCAACTTTCTCCAGGAAAAGAAATTTGTCACTTTGGCAAAGCATCCGTCTTCTGCCAGCTTTTGACTTCCTATCCTCGGGCCAAACTCAAAAATCAGGCCTCCCAGTTTGTAGGGCTGCTATGCTATGGATTAATTCAGCTATGGAGAAAAAGATGACAAAGGGTAGAAAGATCATGATTAACTCAAATTAATTTCTAAAACAGCAGGAAAGCCATCTCAATATGATATAAAGATTTAATCTTAACCTGATATCTCTCTACACATTATACATGACTTCCTTCCTGAAGAAATATTGAATGTTCCTCTGCATTTTCCCCTGACAATAGCTTGTGCTGTCATTGAGCTGCTTTGATCAGAGGGAAAGGTCATCTTTTTAGATTAACCAGAAAGTTAACAGTTGCTAATTTAAGGTGTGATATGAAAAAATTTCACAAATCACCAATTCCTTATTGTAGTCATTCGATTACAGTGACAGTAGAGCTACATGCACACATTGCATCTTAAAGGCAAGTCTGTGCATATTCTTTCTCTGATTAAAACCATTCACTGACTCTTTTTCCCCATAGAGGATCTGGTTGCTTTTATGAGCATGTCAAGCTGTGCTGTCTTCTGGCCCTTGTTTGATTCTCCATTCTTGTGTCTTATCCCTGCTGTAGTGAATTTCTCTATGTCATGCCCCCTTGCCAATGTGCATCTTTTTTCTAATTCTAGGAGGGCTTTCAGACAAAAGAATGCTTCTCAAAATCAATGTGCATTCAAACCATTGAGGAATCTTGATAAAATGAAGGTTTTGATTCAATATATCTGGAGCTGGGTCTTAGAATGTATATTTACACCAAGTGTCCAGGTGATGTTAATATTGTTGAGACCTGTAGGGCACTCTGAGCACCATGGTCTTAGAGCACTTATTTTCAACTCAGGAATGATTTTGCTCCCCAGGGCCATTTGGAACCTTTTGGAGACTTTTTCTTTGTCATGACTTGGGTAGAGGGAGGGGAGTACTGGGATCTAGTAGTTAAAGACCAAGAATATTACTAAACATTGTACAATCCCCAGGACCATCTATTATGACAAAGGTTTATTCAGGCCAAAAGGTCAGTATGAAGCTGAAAAAATCTTGATCTAGAAGGCATCTAGTCTTCAGGAACCAGCTCAGTTATCACCTGTTCTCTGAATAAGTGCCTTTTTGTTATTCAGTTGCTATGTCATGTCTGACTCTTTGCAGCCCTATCGACTGTAGTACACCAGGTTTCCCTGTCCTTCACTATCTCCCAAAGTTTGCTCAGACTCAAGTCCATTGAGTTGGTGATGCCATCCAACCATTTTATCCTATGTCACCCCTTATCATCCTGCCTTCAATCTTTCCCAACATCAGGGCCTTGTCTAATGAGTTGGCTCTTCACATCAGGTGGCCAAATGCCTAATCATACCTAACTGATTTCAGTTTCCCCATCCATCCAACCCCATTACCTCCTCACAGACCTAATAAAGTATACATGTGGTTTAGCTGCTATATTATCAATTACTTCTTTACATGCCTAATTTCACTTCAATTTGAGCATCTTGAATGCAGTTATCATATCTGTGTCACAGTTCAGTTCTGTTGCTTAGTTGCGTCCGACTCTGTGACCCATGGACTGCAGCACACCAGGCTTTCCTGTCCATCACCAACTCCTGGAGCTTACTTAAACTCATGTCCATTGACTAGGTGATGCCATCCAGCCATCTCATCCTCTGTCATCCCCTTCTCCTGCCTTCAATCTTTCCCAGCATCAGGGTCTTTTCCAACGAGTCAGTTCTTCACATCAGGTGGCCAAAGTATTGTAGTTTCAGCTTCAGCATCAGTCCTTCCAATGAATAGTCAGGACTGATTTCCTTTAGGATGGACTGGTTGGATCTCCTTGCAGTCCAAGGGACTCTCAAGAGTCTTCTCCAACCCCACAGTTCAAATGCATCAATTCTTCGGTGCTCAGCTTTCTTTATAGCCCAACTCTCACATCCATACATGACTACTGGAAAAACCATAGCTTTTGACTACATTACTTTGTTGGCAAAGTAATGTCTCTGCTTTTTAATATGCTGTCTAGGTTGGTCATAACTTTTCTTCAAAGGAGGAAGTGTCTTTTAATTTCATGGCTGCAGCCACCATCTGCAGGGGATTTTGGAGCCTAAAAAAATAAAGTACATCACTATTTCCATTGTTTCCCCGTCTATTTGTCATGAAGTGATGGGACCAGATGTCATGATCTTAGTTTTCTGAATGTTGAGTTTTAAGCCAACTTTTTCACAGTACACAGTACCTATTTAGTTGTTGCTGGTTTTAGGGCACTTTCCCATGTGACTAATATGAGATATTGAAAGAAAATGAGACCATTAAAGTTTGCAAAATTCAATTTAGCCATCATAAACAAAAGGTAAAACAAGAAGGTGCCATTTAGTTGAATCCATCAAGAATTTACTGCTCTGATAAGAATTGAGGAAAACTTATTCCACTTTTCATAAAAATGTGATAGGTTCATGTTACTCAGAGATAAACAACTGATAGTCTTTAAAATATACCTATTCTTTGATAATCTCTAAGAGATAACTTTTCACCAGTTGATCTGGATTTGAATGAGTTCACCAACAGAGAAGGAACTTATCTGAGGTTATATGATAGAATTTAGTAGGTCTGTGAATTCTGAGGGGAAAAAAATGCACCTAATTTAGTATTTTTTATGTTTAAAGAAGGAAACAAACCACAGAGTCTTTAATACACTGTCATTCATTGCCACCACAAATGTCTTATTACTGAGTTTCAAACACCTTGAAATATTGTTTATAATAATGCTACTTAAAAATCATAGCATTTAAGAAATTACTTAATATGTTAATGAGGAAGCACTTACATTTCTACACCATGACTAAAACACTTCGCTAATTTTATTTCAACATGGTTAACTTTCTTTGTAATCCTGTTTCTTTATCTAAAAATATTATTTTAATAGTTATTCCATCCTCTGCATGGAACACCAAGAAAAGAATGAAAATCCTAACCCCATCCTCAAGACTCCTCTTCAAACCCTGTCCATTTGACTAATTCATATGTAGGAGAGTATTTCATGACTATAGTTTCACTGTAGAACCTTATTAAAGTTCTTTTTTGATGGGTATTCAGAAAACTCTGTGTAAGGGACATTCTGCAAAAGACAAATGACTATATAACATAATGTATTAGTTGTCCATTGCTGCATAAGAGATTCCCCAAAACTTACAAGCTTAAGACAACACAAATATATTATCTTACAGTTCTGTAAGACTGAAATCTGAAACAAATTTCATCAGGCTAAAATTGAGGTGTCAGCAAATTATATTTCCATCCCAAAGCCTCTGGGGAGAATCTATTTCTTCTTTGATGGGTTGTTAGCATAATTCAGCTCCTTGGAGTTGCAGGAATGAGGTCCCTGTTTTACTTGCTCTTTATAAGATGAGGGCTAGTCATTCCTTTCCTTGGCTAATGGCTCCACCCTATATCTTCAAAACCACCAAGAACCAGTCTAGGATTTCTTATGTCACATCTCACTTCTTCCATTATTTTTCAGTTTTGAGAACTCATGTGATTTGGATAAAGCTCCCTATTTCAAGACCTGTAACCTTACCCTCATCTGAAAAGTTTCTTTTGTCATATAAATAATATATTTACAGATACTGGGGATTAGGATGTGGCCTCTCTATTCCAGGTGCCTACAAGTATCTCTAGAGACACTCTGTTTTTCAGTTTCATTAATTATTCATAATTATTATTCATAATTATTCATAAATAATTAATAATAATTTCATCATTATTAAGTGAAGGTACATGAATCTTAGTAAAAAGAGGATAAAGATGCTTCTTTCAAGTTTTTTTCTAAATCCTCTTTTCCTAAATTCTATTAATCCACAGATATGTATAATTTTATAGCTCTCAATATTGTTTGAATATTGTGCTTGTTGTCTTTTAAAAATACTTGGTGTCTATGTACAGTGTTAGCATATGACATTTTCAGAAGTAAAATTTTGGAAATTACCTGATGAAAGGTAGTTTTATTTTTCGACTTTGGACTGTATTTATAGAAAGAATCCTATAAAAGTAAAGAGATTAAAGAACATGTGGTTCAGTGATGAATTATCCTTCTCAAAAATTATCTATGTTTATGGGATGACAATTACCCAAAAAATTTAGAAACATAAACCTATTGAATACATAGGACATATAAACTCATGATATCAGTAAAACCCTAATTTTTGCATTTTTGAATACTACCCTAACCTGACAAAGTAGCTTATTCAGAAAATTAACAAAGTCTTCAGCATATTTGAGTCAGAGTGTACACTGTCCACAACTTAAGAGGGGCACAACAACCACCAAAAACCGGTCACAGAAGGGAGATTCAATTTGTAGAAGAGCTCCTTCTTGGGGGACCATAGGTAAAAGTAGAAAATGAAATAAGATACTAGTTACAAAAAAGGAATGCCAAAAGCAGTTCATGACATCCTGTAGAAAATAACCCTTTAGCCACTGCACAAATCAGTCTCTTTCTCTTTACTGCTTTTTAAACCAGCAGAGGACAGGTAAAGGATCTTTGGAACTGAGAGCAAGTTTCACTAATGAGTCTCCTGATGCTGTCCCAGTGATGGGCATGGCAGAATTCCATCAATAAAACATTAAGATAAAGCCCTTTAGGTAGCAGCCAGATCTCATTCCAGGGACTTGCATTTTGTGTCAATTAAGGAGCAAATTTCAATGAAACTGACTTTGCTCAGGCTCATAGGACCCCTCTGGCAAACATTAGCACAACAGTCACCATCATATTTTTTGTGCCTCTCAGTTCCATGTACAATGACTATCTCTCTTATTTTTCACTGGCATACCGTTATTCTAATGGACTCACAAAGACTTCCATTTAAGTCCCAAATGAGCTTGTTGGACACTGAAATGGAGTAACAGGCACAAGTCTTTTCCAAATCTGTATTTTTTCCATTTATTAGTAAACCTCTCAACTCTTTTTTTCTTTGCTTCCAACAGGAGAGTTTCAAGACAACCCCACAAGGTGAGATAAGAATGTTCTTATTTATTAAACTAATGCCTCTATAAATAAATTTGAATTTCAGATGCCTTCTGGGGCATCTTTTTCTCCTGTTTGGTTCTTGAATTCCAGAAAAAAGCAATAGTGAAAGAATTGCTATCAACACTAACTCAGTCTGCTTCTTTATATGTTACAGCAGCAAATATTCCATAATGTAAATATTAGGATTGAATTTACACTGAAAATCAGTATATTTTTATGTTTCTTATTACACCTAAAGTAACTAAAGGGTTTTTGTTGAACAGATCTCTTCTTCTGATTAAATTGTAGTTAGAATCATAAAATTACATGGTTTTGTATTTGGGGATCTCATTCACTTAATTTGCATAAACTGCCATTTCAGTATCTCTAAAGAATAAACAAATTTACAATTTTTTTTTTTTTCATGTAACGTGCCTCATCAAACCGAGCTTTGGATATTCAGGTAAGCATAATTTGTCTTTGCTGTCACATTAGTTTAGGGTGTGATTTACCTGCCTTTTCTAAGATATCTGAGTATGCCCTGATTAAATATGAAAGTGACAGACCAAGCAAACATTTCAGTCTCACAAAGAGAACAGGCGTGCAGAAGTTAGACAGCACCCCCACTCCCATTCACCCTGCAATGTACTGAATTCAAATACTGCCCATGAAAAGATTCAAGCTCAACCTCTTCCCCAGAGACACAGCACTGCCACCAGCAACCTCTTGCTAGCAGAAGGTCTTTTACCTCTGACACTTTCTAAGGCTCTGGCACCATCAGCAAAAACTCTCCACACATGCTCCTTTCCCCTCTCCCATGATTGCTCCAGTTACAAAACAATTTGAAATTTGGGAAATTCAGACCAAGAAACAGTGTCTTTGATACCACATTCCATTCTACCTACAGCAGAAACACATTTTACTTAAGGACTGAAGATGCCCTGTTGTTTACTGATCTGATGAGTGACCTGGGGACAGAATTAAATTCAGGGGTTCTGTTTAGAATGTCTTCTAACACACTGTTATGCATTTTTAGGATTCAAAAGAACATGATATTAGAAGACTGTGTTGTTAGTGAATTATAGACATGAACAGGTTGAAAATGGACAATAATGAAGGAAGGTAATCTGTTTCAGACCAAAAATTGTTCTGCACAAATCAGAAGACTTTGTCTCTGTAAGATGGAACAAGGGGAATTATCCTATTCAATATTTTCTTCAGAGAGAGGGCACAAAAGCGGGTTCATAGGTGTGCCTTTCCCAAGTCAAGCTTTCAAAGAATGTTTTTATTGATTACCTTTCAGGGCCTTGCATGTAACATATCACTCAGTACTTCAGGAACCAGAGATATGACTGCCTACTCTGAGCTCTGTTGGGCATTCAGCTCTGAGCAAAGCAGAAATAATTCTTGTGTTCACAGTCTTTTCAGTCAAATGAAAGGAGAAAAAAAAAAAATTAAAGATATGAGTACATAGCTAATTATACATTTTAACTGTACTAAGCCCTTTTTGGAAATAAATCACAAGTTGAAATGAGATAAGAAGAGAGTTGCTGGAATAGGTCAAAGAAAGTCCATTTTGAGGAATGAGAATTTAAAATCTAAAAGTTAAACGGATTTAGACTAAATCCCCTTCCCCCCAAAAGGGGAAGGATAGGAAAATGATCGAAGCAGATAGAGCAGCCAATGTAAAGTCCTGTAAATGGTAAGGAGGACAGTATATCTGAAGATTTATATGGAGGCCAAGAGGTCTTCAGAGTTTCAAGAGATGTGGGAAATATTACAATAGATTGGTGACTCATGAAAAACCTGTCTGTGGTAGACCATACTTCAAAAGTCGGTCCTCTAATCCCAATTCCATTACTGTGGTTTGTTAACTCCTAAAATCATTTCCCGTTTGTATGCAGTGTGACACAGAAAACACTTGGAACTCAGAGGCACTTTACATTTCCACAATCTCTACACATAAATTTGGTGCTTTTCTTGAAAACTTCCATTTTGATTGTATAATCAAAACTACTGGCAGATATTGCCAGTTAAGTAGAATTAAGCAAATTAAGCTACATTCCATCAAAACAGGATGTTCTCAGCCAGCATACAATCCCCTATCATCAAACAGTTTGCAGTGAGCATGTATTTTGCAAGTTTCACTAGCTCAATCTGTATTTGCCCTCAAACCTTCCTCAGGGCTCTGTCTACATTGTCAAATGAGGAGTTGAGCTATCACCATGGGAAGGGTATTGAGGGAGACAGTTCAGGTCAAATGAGTCCCCTTTTCCCAGATGCGGCTCTATAATAGCCCTGTGTCTCCTCTTCAATTTGCTTGCATAAACAGAGCCTGAGGGCAACTGTGAGACTAGTAGCTACTCCAAATGTGTCTCAAATAGTATTACAGATATAAGGTCTTGTCTACAAAGCATATTTGACCCATAACATTTCAGTATTGAAATGAGAAGGTGGAGAGATTCTGCTGTAACTTTTTTGTTGTTACATTTAAAGAAACTGAGGCTCAAAAATTTTCATTCATTAGTGCTATTGTATGGTGCCACAAAGACTCCTTGGTGGGAACAGAAGTGACATACATATATCTTGACTCCAGTTCAGACTTTTCCCTGGGCATCCATATATAATGACTGGAATTCATTCATCCAACAACTATTAGCAAACTCTCAGTATTTATCAACCCATATAGGACTCTTCAAAGACAAATAACCACAGCTTACTCTGTGGCAGGAGTTGTGCTCAGAGCTTTACATGTATTACTAATTCTTCTCACTGCCATACTATGCTTAAGAGGGAGATGTGATTATTAACCCCACTGTATATAAGAGGAGACTGAAAATTTTAAGTCTGAGTAGCTTCTCCCCCAAATCACACAGCTGTTAAGTGGTTAAGAGAATTTCTCCCCTAGCCTGAAGTCTTAAGCATTATGCAATTCTACCCATGCATCATGCAAGTATGATTTGGCTATTCTTTTGTGAGAGGGGGGAAAAAAACAAATAATTTTGACATATTTGATAAACATTCATGAATTTCTACCATGTGTCTGGAATTGTGTTTCTTGCTGAAGATACAAAGGGAACACAATACACACATTTCTTACAAAGCTTACAGCTCAACAGGTGAATGGGATAATTAAACAAAAAATGACACCAATGTAGTTAAGTACAGAGTACTTTTTATAGTACCTTAAATGTACTAAAGATTAATAGGAGGTACAGCAAAACAATGTAAGAGTAGCTGTCCATTGATATCACAGGGAGGTAGCTGTCAAGATGAGGCTTAAAGGAGGAAGGAGAATTTACACCAAGAAAAGAGAAGACAAGAAAAGGAGGAGAAAGAATAGTGGGTGTACAGGTGCTGGGTTGGAAAGAGCTTGCATATGAAGCACAGAGATGCAAGTTGACCATGATGTACCAAACACTGGGATAAATGTACAAAATAGAGCTAAAGAGAAAAGTGAAGTGTGCCAAGAGCATGCAGATCCTTTGAGGGCTGGTGAAAGATTCTGGTGATTTCCTATATAATGTGTTCCATAGCTATTGAGAGTTTTAGTAAGAGGGTATCCTCATAAGATTTATGCTTTAAGAATAACTTGATTGTCATGAAATAAAGGGATTACAGAGGGGCAAGAGTGTAACTTTTCAAGCACTGAGACTTCATTTTTTACTAGCATGTTAGCAACCTGGAATACAAACAGAGAAGGACAAGAACATTTGGCAAAGGCTCTAGAAATCATGCCATTTAAATACTGTGGAAAGAATTGGGCATGCTTACTTCCTTCCAGAAAGAGAATTAAGAGAAAGTGGGTCTTTCATGGGAGGAAGGAGATGGAAACAATGAGCTGCATATCTAAGGAGACATACTTCAGCTCAGTAGAGTCATTTTTATACTCAGACAGAGTGAATAGAATGATGGGCAGCTCTGTGACATTGTCAGTTCTCTGGCCCTGAAGACAATCAAGGAGACATGATGCGTTTCTGCTTCTTGGGATGTTGTACAACTGGTTCCATAACTGGCATGAACTTTTGGACAAGGTGTCCTCCTCCAAAATTGGTTCAGTTGCTAAGATTTTTAATTTACAAATCTGAATGTTCAACAGCAACCTACTGCTAGAAACAAAATAACATAATTTCTCTGTATGTGGGATTCAGATGGAATTTTTACCTTATTTACAAAGTGAGGGCCATTTTGCTGAAAGACACTCTGATAGATTTTCCTACACAAAAGTCTTGACTTCCTGGACTCAGCTTGGTCCCTGCCTAGAACTGGCAACAAGCCACAGAATTAGCATAAAGATAGAGCTCCTATTTAAGATATATCTTATTCCTTTTCTGCTTATATCCTACCAGTGAAAATGCAAATACTGTAATTAATAATGCTTTCTATTATTACCTTTATAAAACATTAGATATTTAAATCCAAGGTAAAATTTTCTTTCATTATCTGTAACTTATTTCATTCTTTCTCTACTTTTCCTTCTTTCTTCCACACTCACTATATTTCTTCCATGACACTGCTGGAGTCATCTTTCTTATGTATACATTTCTTTGCACCACTCCCATGTTTAAGACACACATACATAGAAATTTTCTTCCCAGTGCTTACAATGTAAAATCTATATACATTTATATAGATTTTATCCTGATTTAAATTACCCTTTGTAATTTATCTAATGTGTCTGATAATTCTCACATACATCCCTTCTGTTTTTATTCAGAACAATATATTTATGCTATTGTGAACTACTTTTCATTTATTTTTCAAGCAAAAAAAGCAGTAGTAATTATTATAGTAAGTATTAGTATTTTAGTATTAAAGTAATTTTAGTTATAGTAGAAGTCACGGCTGCCATTTAAGGACCTCGTATGAACCAGACATTTTAATATGACTTCTCATTTATTTTGTTCATTTATTCAATGTATACTTATTAAAGACCACTCTCTGGCAGCTGATCCAGAAAGATGTGATAATGCAGTGAACAAAACAGGTGATGTCTCTGTTATATGGAGTTTATATTCCAGTGAGTCATGATATCATATTTTACAGAGATAGGTATTATTCAGTATTGTCTCTTCCCTTTGCAATTTATTTCCTAGCCTAATCATCTATACATATATAATATGCCTTGGAAAAAGTATAAATAAACTTTTTCTATATACCCCCTAAATTAAAATACTAATTGCTTAAATAAGGGAAACACATTAATATGACTGTTAAGAACAATTACTGCGGCCAGAATATAAATATGGGCTTTTAAACTTGTTTTGATTGAATAACCTACATTGTCAAGAAGTCTGCAGACTGGACTGGAGCTTTGAAGCCTCACCTCCACCACCTGTATTCATTTGAATGTCATGCCATCATGCGTCTCTCCTTCAAGTGGAGATCATTTCATTCTTAATATAGTCAGGTAGCACAGAGTGCTTGTCACCCTGGGAAATGCAAAAAGTACAGAACTGGGAACTTTCTGGGTTGAGGAACAAAGTCCAAGGGAAACCCCCAGTGAGATTGTCAAAGGCAGCAGGTGAGGAGGTGCGAGAAGGTGTCACATGTTATCCAAAAGGAGAAAGAGTGATTGGCAAGGTCAGGCTATTTGCAGAGATAGCATTTGAGCCCAGTTCGATTGAGACTTAAAAGCTTAGATAAGTCAAAGAGCTGTGAAAAGGGGCGGGGGGGGTGGGGGGTGGGGGTGGGGGGGGTGGTGGTAAAAATGAGTCAAGCTTTTCCTTATGGGAAACTTGGTAAGAAAAAGAACTACCTATATTAGAGGAATTATATAAATAGAGAGGATATTGTAAAAGGAATCCAGTGTATAGCATTTAGAAAGTATTTTTAAAAGACACCTAATTGTACATGATTTACAAAAGGATTAATTATGGGTATGTATGGGGAGAGGCACAGCTTTGAAATATGCAAAGGGAGTATAACCAGCTAAAATTAACAACTTTTTAAAAAGCCTCATAAGGCAGTACTTTTCAAACATGTTCCTTAAATCAGAATCACCTGGTAAATTTATTTTTGTCTTTTTTTAAAAGAAAATTTTCCTGCCCGTTTCTCTTGTATAAAGATCTGTGAAGGTGGGTATAGTTGTTGTTGAGCAAATTTTTTTACCAGTAGGAGTTATGCCTTTTCTCATTGGTACAGAGTTTCTTTGGTTCTTTGTGGTTTGTCCTATGCCTACATTATTCCTCAGCTGCATGCCCTATCTCAGGGTATTTTTCCACTGTGGACTCCATACTAAAGTCACAGACATACATGCTGGTAGCAAACGCCAGATTATCCATTCTTGATGAAGTTCCATTTTTGCCTTTCTGCCTGCAATATATTTTTTAATCTATTTTTTATTCAAGGATAATTGCACTACAGAATTTTGCTGTTTTCTGTCAAACCTCAAAATGAATCAGCCATAGGTGTATATATATATATATCCTCTCCCTTTTGAAACTCGCTCCCATCTCCCTCCCCAACCCACCCCTCTAGGTTGATACAGAGCCCCTGTTTGTGTTTCCTGAGCCATACAGCAATTCCCCGTTGGCTATCTGTTTTACGTATGGTAGTGTAAGTTTCCATGTTCCTCTTTCCATACATCTCACCCTCTCCTCCCCTCTCCCGATGTCCATAAGTCTATTCTCTGTGTCTATTTCTCCATTCTTGCCCTGTAAATAAATTCTTCAGTACCATTTTTCTAGATTTCATATATATGCATTAGAATACGATGTTTTTCTTTCACTGACTTAGTTCACTCTGTATAACAGGTTCTAGGTTCATCCACCTCGTTAGAACTGACTCAAATGTGTTCCTTTTTATGGCTGAGTAATATTCCATTGTGTATATGTACCACAAATCCTTTATCCATTCATCTGTTGATGGCCATCTAGGTTGCTTCCATGTTCTAGCTATTGTAAATAGTGAAGCAATAAACAATGGGATACATGTGTCTCTTTCAATTTTGGCTTCCTCAGGGTGTATGCCTAGGAGTGAGATTCTGGGTCATATGGTGCAGAAGGAAATGACAACCCACTCCAGTACTCTTGCCTGGAAAATTCCATGGATGGAGGAGCCTGGTAGGCTACAGTCCATGGGGTCGCAAAGAGTCAGACACAATTGAGCGACTTCACTTTCTTTCTTCCCATAGTTCCTTTTGGAGAAGGAAATGGCAACCCACTCCAGTGTTCTTGCCTGGAAAATCCCATGGATGGAGGGGCCTGGTGGGCTGCAGTCTATGGGGTTGCAAAGAGTTGGACACAACTAAGCAGCTAATGCACACACACATGGTGGTTCTATTCCTAGTTTTTTAAGGAATCTCCATACTGTCTTCCATTGTGGCTGTATCAATTTACATTCTCACTAACAGTGCAAGAGTGTTCCCTTCTCTCCACACCCTCTCCAGCATTTATTGTAGACTTTTTGATGAGGGCCATTCTGAACAGTGTGAGGTGATATCTCATTGTAGTTTTGATTTGCATTTCTCTAAAAATGAGCGATGTTGAGCATCTTTTCATGTGTTTGTTAGCCATCTGTATGTCTTCTTTGAAGAAATGTCTGTTTAGGCCTTTTCCCCACTTTTTGACTGGGTTGTTTGTTTTTCTGGTATTGAGCTGCTTGTATATTTTGGAAATTAATCCTCTGTCAATTGTTTCATTTGCTATTATTTTCTCCCATTCTGAGGGTTGTCTTTTCAACTTGCTTTTAGTTTCCTTTGCTGTGCAAAAGCTTTTCAGTTTAATCAGGTCCCACTTGTTTACTTTTATTTCCATTACTCATGGAGGATCTTGCTTCTATTTATGTCATAGAGTGTTCTATGTTTTTTTCTAAGAGTTTTATAGTTTCCGGTCTTACATTTAGGTCTTTAATCCATTTTGAGTTTATCTTTGTGTATGGTGTTAGGAAGTGTTCTAATTTCACTCTTTTACAAGTAGCTGTCCAGTTTTCTCAGTATTATTTACTGAAGAGGCTGTCTTTGCCCCATTGTCTTGCTTTTGTCAAAAATAAGGTACCCATAGGTGCATGGGTTTATTTATGGACTTTCTATCTTGTTCCATTGGTCTATATTTCTGTTTTTGTGCCAGTACCATACTGTCTTGATGACTGTAGCTTTATAGTATAATCTGAAGTCAGGAAGGTTGACTCCTCCAGTTCCATTCTTCTTTCTCAAGACTGCTTTGGCTATTTGGGGTCTTTTGTGTTTCCATATGAATTGTGAATTTTTTTGTTCTAGATCTGTGAAAAAATGCCATTGGTAATTTGATAGGGATTGCATTGAATCTGTATATTGCATTTGGTAGTACTGCCATTTTCACCATATTGATTCTTCCTACCCAGGAACATGGAATATCTCTCCATCTGTTTATGTCATCTTTGATTTCTTTCATAGTGTCTTGTAATTTTCTGTGTAGAGTTCTTTTGTCTCCTTAGGTAAGTTTATTCCTATATATTTAATTCTTTTTGTTGCAATGGAGAATGGGATTGTTTCATAAATTTCTCTTTCTGATTTTTCATTGTTAGTATGTAGAAACGCAAATGACTTGTGTATTGATTTTGTATCCTTCAACTTTGCTATAATCACTTATTAGCTCTTGTAATTTTCTGATACTATCTTTAGGGTTTTCTATGTACAGTATCATGATATCTGCAAACCATGAGAGCTTAACTTCTTTTCTAATCTGCATTCATTTATTTCTTTTTCTTCTCTGATTGCTGTAGCTAGGACTTTCAGAACTATGTTGAATAATAGCGGTAAAAGTGGACACCCTTGTCTTATTCCTGATCTTAGGGGGAATTCTTTCAGTTTTTCACCATTGAGAATAATGTTTGCTGTAGGCTCTTATATATGGCCTTTACTATGTTGAGCTAGGTTCCTTATATACTTTTTTTGAGGAGTTTTAATCATAAATGGGTGCTGAATTTTGTCAACATCTTTTTCTGCATCTATTGCAAATATCATATGGTTTTAATCTCTCAATTTGTTAATATGGTGTATCATATTGATTGATTTGTATATATTAAAGAATCCTGGCATCTCTGGAATAAACCCAACTTGATCATGGTGTATGAGCGTTTTGATGTGTTGCTGAACTCTATTTGCTAAAACTTTGTTGAGGATTTTTGCATCTATGTTCATCAGTGATATTGGCCTGAAGTTTTCTTTTTTTCTGTTGTATTTGTCTGGTTTTGGTATCAGGGTTATGGTGGCCTCATAGGATGAGTTTGGGAAGGTTCCTTACTCTGCAATTTTTTGAAAGAGTTTTAGAGGGATAGGCATTCACTCTTCCCTAAATGTTTGATAGAATTGTCCTGTGAAGCCATTTGGTCAAGGGCTTTTGTTTTTTGGGAGATTTTTGATCACAGCTTCAATTTCAGTGCTTGTAACTGTGTTGTTAAAAATTTGTTTCTTCCTGGTTCAGTCTTGGAAGATTGAAATATCTAAGAATCTGTCCATTTCTTCATGGTTATCCATTTTATTGCCATATAGTTGTTCATAATAGTCTTTTAAAATCCTTTGTATTTCTGCATTGTCTGTTGTAACCTCTCCTTTTTCATTTCTAATTTTGTTGATTTGATTTTTCTCTTTTTTCTTGATAAGTCTGGCTAAAAGCTTGTCAATTATGTTTACCTTCTCAAAGAACCACATTTTTTTTTTTAATTAATCTGTACTATTGCTTCTTTCACTTCTTTTAAATTTATTTCTGCTTGGATCGTGATGATTTCTTTCATTCTACTAATTTTTTGGGGTTTTTTTTGTTGTTGTTGTTCTTCTTTTTCCAGTTGTTTTAGGTGAAAAGTTACGTTGCCTATTCGAGGTTTTTCTTGTTTCTTGAGATAGGATTGTATTGCTATAAACTTCCCTCTTAGAACTGCTTTTACTGCATCCCATAGTTTTTGAGCTGCCATGTTTTCATTGTCATTTGTTTCTAGAAATTTTTTGATTTCCTATTTGATTTCTTCATTCACCTGTTGTGTATTTAGAAATGTGTTGTTTAATCTCCATGTATTTGTGTTTCTTAGTTTTTTTTCTTGTAATCATTATCTAGTATCATAGCATTGTGGCCATAGAAAATGCTTGATACGATTTCAATTTTCCTAAATTTACTGAGGTTTGATTTGTGATGCAAGATGTGGTCTATCCTGGAGAATGTTCCATGTGCACTTGAGGAGGTGTATTATTCTTATCTCAGCTAATATATCATTTAAGACTTGTGTTTCCTTATTATTTTTCTGCTTTGATGATCTGTCCATTGGTGTGGGTGGGGTGTTAAAGTTTCCTACTATTATTATGTTACTGTCGATTTCTCCTTTTATGTCTGTTAGTGTTTGTCTTATGTATAGAGGTGCTTCTGTGTTGGGTGCATAGAATTTTACCTTTGTTATGTCTTCCTCTTAGACTGATCCCTTGATCATTATGTAGTGTCCTTCCTTATCTCTTGTAATCTTCTTCATTTTAAGGTATATTTTGTCTGATACGAGGATTGCTACTCCAGGTTTCCTTGGCATCCCATTTGAATGGAATATATTTCTCCATCCTCTCACTTTCAGTCTATATGTGTCTTGAGGTCTGAAGTGGTTTTCTTGTAGACAGCATATGTATGGGTCTTGTTTTTGTATCCATTCAGCCAGTCTGTGTCTTTGGGTTGGAGCATTTAATCTATTTACATTTAAAGTAATTACTGATATATATGTTCTTGTTGCCATTTTCTTAATTATTTGGGGTTGATTTTGTAGATCTGTTTCCTTCTCTTATCTTTCTTGACTATATAAGTCCAGTTAACATTTGTTGTAAGCTGGTTTGGTGGTACTGCTCTTAACTTTTGCTTGTCTGAAAAGCTTTTAATTTCTCCACCAGTTTTGAATGAGATCCTTGCCAGTTACAGTAATCTTGGTTGTAGATTTTTCCCTTGCAGTACTTTAAATATATCCTTCCATTCCCTTCTGGCCTGCAGAGTTTCTGCTGAAAGATCAGCTGTTAAGTGTATGGGGTTTCCCTTGTATGTTACTTGTTGCCTCCCCTTGTTGATTTTAGTATTCTTTCTTTGTGTTTAGTCTTTGTTAGTTTGATTAGTATGTGTTTTGGCGTGTTTATCCTTGGGTTTATCTTGTATGGCACTCTTTGTGCCTCTTTGACTTGATTGACTATTTCCTTGTCCATGTTGTGGAAAATTTAAACCATAATCTCCTCAAAAATTTTCTCATACCCTTTATTTTTCTCTTCTTCTGGGATTCCTATAACTCGAATGTTGGTTTGTTTAATATGGTCCCAGATGTCTCTGAGACTGTCCTCAGTTCTTTTCATTCTTTTTACTTTATTCTGCTCTTCAGAAGTTATTTCCACCACTTTATATTCCACCTCACTGATTCATTCTTCTGCTTCAGATATTCTGCGATTGAGTCCTTCTAGAATATTTTTAATTTCAGTAATTTTGTAGTTTGTCTCTATGCTTATTCTTTAATTTTTCTATGTCTTTGTTAATTGATTTTTCAATTTTCTCCATTTTTTTTCAAGGTTTTTAATCATCTTTACTATCATTATTCTGAATTCTTTTTCAGGTAGTTTGCCTGTTTCCTCTTCATTTATTTGGACTTCTATGTTTCTAGTTTGTTCCTTTATTTGTGTAGTATTTCTTTGCCTTTTCATTGTTATCATTTTTTAACTTATTGTGTTTGAGGTCTCTTTTTCCCAGATTTCAAGGAAAGTTGAATTCTTTCCTTGAAGAAGTTTGATTTTTTTCTTCTTTTTGGTTTCTGCCTTCCTCAGGTTGTTTCAGTGATTTGTGTAAGCTTTAATAGGGTGAGATTTGTGCTGAGTTTTTGTTTGTTTTTCCTCTGATGGGCAAGGCTGAGTGAGGTGGTAATTCTGTTTGCTGATGTTTTGGTTTGTATTTTTGTTTGGCTTGTTGTTTAGATGAGAGGTCCTGCACAGTGTGTTACTGGTGGTTGCATGATGATGGGTCTTGTATTCAAGCAGTTTCCTTTGTGTGAGTTCTAACTATTTGATACTCCCTAGGGTTAGTTCTCTGGTAGTTTAGGGTCTTGGAGTCAGTTCTCCCACTCCAAAGGCTCAGGGCTTGATGTCTGGTCAGGAATGAAGATTCCACGTGTATTTTTTTTTGTTTATGGCATTAAGTGAGATTATAACAAATAACCAAAAATGAGAAACCAAAGATGAAGCCCAGACAAATGGCAGTTATAAAATCAGGCAAATAATTATTAACATAATGGAATATACACATATACATATACACCTATGAGCAAAGTGAAAACAGTCCAACAAAAATAAAGTACAGTAGATTGACCTGGTGAACAAAGAACATCAAAAATTATATTTAACAGTTAAGAACAAAACTAACTAAAGCCCAAACTGGAAACAAAACCAAAGCAAGGTGCCAAGTGGGGAATAAAGCAATGAAAACAAAACTAACAAATATGTTGAGAGGAAAGGAAAGAAAGAAAAGAAAGAAAATAGATATGCAAAGTTAAATAGAGGTAGATGAAGAAGATATATATACACATCAAAGATTAACTGCAAGGGGAAAAGAACAATAGGAAAAGCAAACAAAGGACTTCATGCAGAAAAAATATAATAGGTTTACAAAGTTTAAAATTAAAATTATAAAAAAGAGAAAATAAAAAAAAATGGAAGAAAGAAGAAAGAAGAAAAAAGGAAACCACCACAGAACTGCAAAAGCCCAATGTAGAGGCAGAGGTTTATAACAAAAATATAAAGTATGACTGAATATATACATAAACATATACACCCATAACAAAATCAAAACAGTCCAACAAAAATAAAGTACAATAAATTGACCTGGTGAATGAAGGAAACCAAAAAGTATATCTACCAGAACAAAACTAACTAAAGCACAAACTGAAAAACAACAGTAAAGCAAGGTGCCAATTGGGAAATAAAGCAATGAAAATAAAACTAACAAATATGTTAAGAGGGAAGGAGAGAAAGAAAGAAAGAATAGACATGCAAAATTAAATAGCAGTAGATAAACAAGATTTATATATGTTAAAGGTTAACTGCAAGGGGAAAAGAACAATAGAAAGAGAAAACAAAGGAACAATGTAGAAAAATAATAATAGGTTAGAAAAATTAAAATTAAAAAGAAAAAAAGGGGAAACTCATAGAACTGCAAAAGCCCAGTGCAGAGACCGAGTTTTATAACAACAATAAAAAAATGTGACTGAGGAAAAAAAAATAAAGCTCAAAAGCTTAATTGGGTTACTTAGTGCCAGTAAAATCGACAACTACAACAGAGAGGGGAGAAAGAAAATCAAGAACAATCCCAAAGTATCTACAGAACAGGTCAAAAAATAAGAATAATAAATGTTTTTCATGAGTCACTGTTGTCAGAGTCCTTTCCCTCGCTGGAAGTCACAGTCTATCTTATCTCCCTAGGATGCCCTCCAACACTGTGCTGATCTCTGGACCTGCTGTGGGGGCAGCTCAGATTCTAATCTGGTCCTATTTTTGTGTGTTCTTGCCTCCAATGTGTACAGCTGTCAGAAATAGTGTGTTTTCTTTTGCCAAATCTCTCAGTGGCCTTTTATATATTCCATAGACACAGAGTTTGCTTAGTTCATCGTGTGGATTTGATCTGCAGCTCGTACAGCTGGTGGGAAGGTTTGGGGTCTTCTTCCTTAGCCACAGTGCCCCTGGGTTTCAATTGTGGTTTTATTTCCACTTCTGCATGTGGATCATCCACTGGGGTGTCCTCTGAGGCTGCCCTGGAGGACTTGGGTTTGCCCCTGTGAGGGCCAGGTGTGGAGGTGGTGCAGCTGCTTGGGTTGCAGGGGTTCTGGCAGCACCAGGTACTCCGGGGGGTTGGCGGCTAGGGAAGCAGGAAATATAGTGCTCTAGAAGGGTTTGGCAACCAGTATTGACCAAAATGCTCCAGTATTCTTGCCTGGAGAACCCTTTCTCTGACAGAGAAGCTTGGCAGGCCACAGGAGACTTTTTTTTGCCTGTGGCAGCTCTGCCCCAAAGAGTGTTGAGGTGAAGGTGTCATAGCTGCTTGGCTTGTGGGGACCCTGGCAGCACCAACTCTGCAGGGACATGGACTGCCACCACAGCAGGTGTTATGGCCTTAATAGAGTCTTTATTCGAGCCTCCTGAAGCTGGCGACCAGAAGGCCTCTTTGGCCAGTCTTTCTCCATATCTCCACCTGTTCGGGCACTTAGAGGGCACCCTTGTCTGGGGTGCTTCTCTATTGTTTGGCATGACGGCCGCATAGAGGGGACCTCCCCTGACTGGAGTCCTACTCTGTAGATCAGTGCATCAGGCACTTAAAGGGGCGCCCTGGGTGGGGTCCTACCCTGAAGTTCAGTGCATCAGGCATTTGATGGGCCAGCCTCTCTACTGTTCAGCTGCTGATGCTGGCATGTAGGGGGAGAGAGGCTATGGTGATGAGTCCACCCCTTACACATGACTCAGCAGTACTGCCTTGTTTCCATGGCTCCCTGGCTTTCCTCCACTGGCATTTCCCACAACAATCTTCTCCCTCACATCCCCTCAATCCATCTCTCTGCAGTCAACAGCAGCCCTCGCCCTGGGATTACTCCACAATACCTAAACTCCAGCTCCCAGCTGCTGCACCTTCCAGGGGACCGGTGTTCCTGTCTGGGGTATGTATGGCTGCTGCAAGGACTGTCTGATTCTCATTCCCGTAGGCTGCTACAGATCAGCTGTTTCACTCTTAGCCTTAAATGTTTCTCCTCTGACTTAGACAGTTACCCCGATGGGGGGATAAGACCCCTGCTTCAGTTCCCCCACCTGCCAAGGGCAGGTTTAGTTCTACTAACACTCCTGTTTATCCCCCTAGTTCCTTCATGCTACTGACTTTGGCGTGGTTCTATACATTCTTTTCCACTGGTCAGGTACTCCTGTCCACTCTCAGCTGGTGTTCTGCATGCACTTCTGTGTCTGAAGGTGTATTCCTTACGTATCTGTGGAGAGAGATGTACTCCACGTCCACCTACTCTTCCACCATCTTCATATGTCCTGTCTGCAATATCTTCCAAACCTGTCTTTTCAAAAATCAACTGAGGGACTTCGTCCAATGGCTAAGACTCCACACTTGTTCGGAGGGTGGAATGCCCAGGTTCGATCCCTGATCGGGGAACTAGATCCCACATGCCACAGTAATGCCCTGGCACAGCCCAATAAATACTTTAAAAAATTGAACTAAGAGTCACCTTCTCTGGGAAGTCTCTAATGAGTACCAGGTACCATGTTGGGCAGGCTTTCCACCTGCCACCCTAGCTCTTAATGCAAGACAGTCCATAGAAAGGTCTCAATATGCTTCTCAGTCTAAGCTGTACTAGTCCACTGGCGAGTGTGTCTTTCATCTATTTGGTAAATTATTAAAAATGTCAGCTTGCTTCCAGGCAATATGCAAGCCAGTAATTACATATAGTGTCTAGTGAGGGAGAGGAAAAGAAAACAGTTGCAATAAAGTGGAATAATTGCTATGATAGGTGTGACACAGAATGCCGCAAAACAATGCCACAGCACTCCAAACCTGTTAGACTTCTCCCCTACACACTCAAGACTTAAGTGACTGCTCCCCTCCAGAAGCTGTTGCTTGGTTGTTTACCTATGTGCCTCTACAAATGGACTTAATTGAACTTTGACAATAAATTCTACAGCCATTTCTATAGCAGTCTCTTTTCCAACTGTAGACATTTTCACATCCATTTATTTTATACTTACCATGTCTATATGCTTTGGTAAGAATGGAAGACAAGGGGCTTTTCTGGTGGCTCAGTGGTAAGGAATCTGCCTGCCAGAGCAGGAGACCTGGGTTCAATCTCTGATCCAGGAAGATTCTATATGCTACGGAGCAACTCAGCCCATGTGCCACCACCATAGAGCCTGTGCTCCAGAACCCTTGAACCACACAACTGAAACCTGCATGTCCAGGAGCCTGTGCCCTGCAACAAAAGAAGCCACCACAATGAGAAGCCTGTGCACCGCAGCTAGAGAGGAGCCCCTACTTTCCGCAACTAGAGAAAAGGCTGGGCAGCAGCAAAGACCCAGCACAGCCAGAATTAAATGAAATTTTAAGAGTCACCGTTTAAAGAAGAAGGAGAAAGTGTGGAAAATAAATAACCACATTGCTTCTAGCCTCAGGTTAATTGCATGTTAAGCTCATCATGATATTTGCTGAAACACACCCATCATTTATGTCAGTTCTTACTGTGGATTGTATCACCCAGTCTTCACATCATCCTTATACAATCATCACTATTTTACAGATGAGGAAACTAAAGTTGCAAAAAATAGTCCCATTGGTCCAAAGTCACACATAAGTAGCCCCTTGATTACAAACCTGTGTAGCCCGACTTCAGAGTGCACACTTGTATCCATTAAGCTATCTTTCCTGAAGTTTTATTTCACTGTGACATTTGACTGTGTCTTTGATTGAAGTTTTATTCTAAGCCCATCATTTCTGGAGAGGCAACATATCAGAGGTTCTAGGATCAAAATGCCTGGCTTTGAATCCTGCTATGAATATCATCTAGGTAACTTTGCATATTTCACTCAAACTCTTTGAGCTTTTGCTTAGTCACTGGCACCATGGGAATAATAACCACATGTAACACAAATTGCTGAAGAAGGCGATGGCACCCCACTCCAGTACTCTTGCCTGGAAAATCCCATGGATGGAGGAGCCTGGTGGGCTGCAGTCCATGGGGTCGTGAAGAGTTGGACACAGCTGAGCGACTTCACTTTCACTTTTCACTTTCATGCATTGGAGAAGGAAATGGCAACCCACTCCAATGTTCTTGTCTGGAGAATCCCAAGGATGAGGGAGGCTGGTGGGCTGCCATCTATGGAGCTGCAGAGTCAGACACAACTGAAGCGACGTAGCAGCAGCAGCAGCAGCAACATAAGTTGCTAACAGGGCTTAGCA
Source organism: Budorcas taxicolor (assembly GCF_023091745.1). NCBI lineage: Eukaryota > Metazoa > Chordata > Mammalia > Artiodactyla > Bovidae > Budorcas > Budorcas taxicolor. The sequence goes on along the minus strand of NC_068927.1, from coordinate 32,604,064 downwards.
AATAATAAGCACTTTCCTCTGGTTATCATCACTACTACTGCAATGATTATAACTGTACAATTATTACTAACAGGGCACTGCAGCCATCATGACTGATTTGTGAGCCTTCAGTAAACAAATTAGGAACAGTTTTCAAATTGTTAAAATATGCATTTAAATCCTCTGTGTTTTCTTTATAAGGTTTCTATGAGGATGAAAATAAAAAATGAATATAATATTACTTCAAGTTCTCAGAATCTACACTAACAAAGTACCTGTATCATTCCATTTTTCATTTTTATTGATGTACATCTCTTTTATTTTGTGAGATTCTGAAAAATACCTCCTGAGACAGTACTATCATGCCAAAATTTGAAGGAAAAATCCTCAGCTAATTCCATTCATGTATCCATGACATCAGGTTACCATAGGAAGGGCACATAAAATAAAATAAAGGAAGAAAAACAGTATCTCCCAAGAATTAGGATCTGGAATATACTTAAATTGCTATTATTATCTAATGCCTGATTCCTGCCTGGTTATGCAAAAATGCCCTGGATCCTAAATATGCACTGGGCCCAATTAACAAGGGGATACAATTTTCACTGATTGATGAAAGATTTCTTCTATACCAGGAACTTTTACCTGTGTTCACTTCCTTTTTTTAACCCTATCTTTTTTATAACCCCTTTTATAACTCCTGATGTGTTGCCGCCATTTTCATCTGATAAACTTCCAGCTCTGTGAGATGAATCAAGTATTGTAAATACGTCTTAACAAATGGTAAACCTATTTAAGTTTGGGTGCCTGATTCCAGAGTCCAACTAGTTTGCACTAATATATGGTACACATCTTGTATGCCCTCTAGGAATTACTAAAAAGCAAGTTTATTAATCAATCCAAGAAATGCGTTTAAAAAAATGGCCTAGGCAATGGCTAATGAATGGTTCAAAACAGGTATGTGGAGAATACTTGAAAATAGATTTTAATACATACAAATAGGTAGGTAGACAGATCAATTGATCAGTAGATCTTAAAATCCTTCTAGGTTCTAGGACACAAAATCCAAATATGGTGTTAACTTAAATGTTATGATCCTTAATTCTTACATGTGTTCCCAAACATGGACCCCCCTCCCACCTCCCTCCCCATAACATCTCTGTGGGTCATCCCCATGCACCAGCCCCAAGCATGCTGTAACCTTAAAATTAAAAAAATAAAAAACTATAATAAAAAAAAGAAAAAAAAATGTTATGATCCTACAGCAGCAAAATGTCTAAAGCCTTATTTCTCTGTACATTAGTTTCTTAGTCATGTTTATTCTGTTTCCTTTCAATCATTAGAAGGATAACAAATGTTCATTACAGAAAATGTGGGTAGGTAAGCATTGTCATATTCTCCAACACTATTTTACGAATTGCTTGTATCTACTCTACTCCATTATATTTGCGTACTATATTCTATTCTTGTTAAATTAAGATACTCCTACGCCTTGTCTCCTTTTCTCCAGTTTACTTAGGCAATTTTATGACAAACTTTTTATAGACAAGATTCTAATAACTTTATAGCTTTCTATTATGAGAATTGATAATTATTTAATTCATCATTACTCTTTCATTGTTTCCAATTTATAAACTGTTCTATAACTTAAGCTGTCATTAAAATCTCTGTTATTCAAAGATTTTCCTGTATCCATATTATTTGGGGCTTCCTTTGTGGCTCAGATGGTAAAGAATCTGCCTGCAATGCAGGAAACCCTGGGTTTGATCTCTGGGTTTGGAAGATCCCATGGAGAAGGGAATGGCAGCCCACTCCAGTATTCTTTCTTGGGAAATTCCATGGACAGGGGAGCATGGCAGGCTATAGTCTATGGGGTCGCAAAGAGTCAGACAACACTGAGAGATGAACACTTTTACTTCATATTATTATAAAAGAATAGATTCCTGAGAATTAAAAATTAGAAGCATTTGAACATTTTTAGGGTCTTCATATATATTATCAAATTGTTTTTCTATAAACACAGTAATCATTGAATAGAAGGTACATTTCAGAGAGAGAGATAAGGTGGAAAAGGTGAGGACAAAATAAAAGAGGATAAATTCTGAGAAATCTGACAGTGTATTTAGGACCAAAGTATGGGAAGTCAGGGAGAAATATTAGAAAATGTCTATTGACATTAGTTTCAAATTCACAGCCAAATGGAATCTAAAGAATATAGAATATACCATGTTGTCAAATTTGAGTCCCATATTGTGAAAGAAAGTGAGTGAAGGGATTATCACCACTGTGTTCTTTCCAAATCCATCAGAGGGGAGACACTGGGAAGTTCAAGTTTTACATCATATGCTCATATTGGTTTTGATTGATAGGATTCATCTTTCAGTATACAGATGGCTTTCCTGATTTACTGACATGCATTTGAGCCAGGGATTATTTAACTGATGAAATGGCAGCTCTCTCACAAAACATATGAAAATAACACTATCAATATTATGACTAGTTTTGTTAACCCAGGATGATCAAATATTCTAACAAGTGAAACGTGACACCAGCAAGATACTGATTTATTTGCAGTTCCAAATTATACCAATAAAGATAAAAATTATTTTTGTTTCAAAATTTAAGAAAAGACTAATAAACAACACAGTGCTAATTCTATAAGAGTTTTCTAATATTTCTCTGAAACCAAAGTATCTTCCATCCATTGCAATTCCAGAACTTCCCTGAAACTTCCCCTCCCCCCAGCCTTGTATTAATATTTCTGGAACTTGATGTTTTAAGAATAACTATATTTAAGAGTCACCAATGACATTATTTGATTAACAAATGTGACCCTATAGAAAGTCATCTCAATCATTTCAGGATGGAAACTGAGGTACATGGTAAGCAGAGGTAAATAGGAGCATTCATGAATGTGTTAAACATAATCACTGAGATCAAAATTACAGAATATAAAATTATGGGTATTCTATGCTTTGGATGAACTCACATTTTAATGATAATTACAGGTAAGACTTATAAACCCTGTGGTTTTTAAGACTATTAGAATTAAGCACCTCATCTTGTTCCTGTTTCTTATATACTATGTATCTCTCATGGTAGAATCTAAAAAATGGTAAATTTCCAAAAAGCCCAAGAGAAGGGACATCTAACACAGCCTGAGCAGTTGAGAAAGCTTTTCCAGAGGGCAGGTAATGGCTGAGCTGAATTATCCTGGCAACAATCACAAATCACAATCCAGGAAGTACAAAGGACAATGCAACACCTCATAGAGGTGTCAAGGGTTTATAGGAGGTAAGGAATTCAGCACTTTTGAAAAGTTTGAGGTGAGAGGCATGAAGTCAAGTGATGAATGAGTGCTGCCAATTTGGAGTCTCTTTTGAAGTCAGTGCTGTGCTATGGAAAGATTTTATAGAAGTGACCATCATAATTATAATAATATGGTTACAGGCATGTGTGTGCATACTTATTCATGTCCAACTGTTTGTGACCCCACGGAGTGCAGCCCACCAGGCTCCTCTGTCCATGGGACTCTCCAGGCAAGAATACTGGAATGGGTTGCCATTTCCTCATTTCCTCCTCCTGGGGTGGGTCTTCCCACCCCAGGGATCGGACCCCCATCTCCTGCATTGGCAGGTGGATTCTTTTACTACTTGAGCCATGTATTGACATGTAAAAAGCTCTCCACAGTGGAGCTGTGGACATTAAATTTGGAAAGTTTGGTGATTTGAGAATGTCATCAGGGTAATTCACTACTAGGCTAGTTTAATGGATCAAGTGAGATATAATGGGACATTTTCCCATGGGAACAAAAGGAAGTGAAAAGAAGAGGAGATACATGAAAGATTATCACAGACATTTTACAAGTTTCTTTCAAAATGCTTATTTCTTTAAATCCCACAGATTTATATTTGGGCATCTTTCAAAATAGGGGCTGCCAAAATGAGAAAGAGTGAAAGCTAAATTGCCTTCAACTTAGAAGGATTTTTTTCCCCCAGCTCTCATTTGCCTATGTTTGGTGTGGAATTAGGTATTGAAATCCACTCAAGTTTCTAATTTTCAGCTTCCTTGCACCCACACAGCCTCACAGCTGTGAGTTTGCTAATATAATGGATTTCCAGTTAAATCTAACAAGGGGCTCACTACACAAATATTCTCAGATGTTATGTTTCTATATAAATAAAACCTAGATCAAATGTGGATACAAGTAAGCTTAAAAGCTTATATTTTAATAGAATGATTCTTAAAATTATTCTAATATGTTGTTCAGTCTCCCAGTTGTGTCTGATTCTTTGCAACCTCATGGACTCCAGCACTTCAGGCTTCCCTGTCCCTACCATCTCCTTGAGCTTGTTCAAACTCATGTCCATTGAGTTTGTGATGCCATCCAACCATCTCATCCTCTGTTGTCCCCTTCTTCTCTTGCCTTCTATCTTTTCCAGCATCAGGGTCTTTTCTAATGACTCGGCTCTTCAATCAGGTGGCCAAAGTATTGGAGCTTCAGGATCAGTCTTTCCAATGAATATTTAGGATTGATTTACTTTAGGTTGACTGGCTTGATCTCCTTGCAGTCCAAGGGACTCTCAAGAGTCTTCTCCAACACCACAGTTCAAAAGCATCTGTTCTTTGGTGCTCAGACTTCTTTATGGTCCAACTCTCATATCCATACATGACTACTGGAAAAATCATAGCTTTGACTATACAGACCTTTGTCAGGAAAGTAATGTCTCTGATTTTTAATATGCAGTCTAGGTTTGTCATAGCTTTTCTTCCAAGCAGCAAGCAAATTTAAAGGTCTATATTTTAATAGAATGATTCTTAAAATTATTCTAATATGTAGCCATAGCCAAGTTGTTACAAAGTTAATTCATTTGACATATAGAGAATGGATTGGGCCTTCCCTGGTGGTCCAGTGGTTGAGAACCCACCTTGCAATGCCAGGGATGTGGGTTTGATCCCTAGTGGGGGGAAATGGCATGAGGCAACTGGGCCCTTGCATCACAACTACTGAGCCCCTGTGCTAAACAAAAGACCCAAAGCAGCCAAATAAAACTCAAAGAGAGAGAGACAGAGAAGGGAATGGTAAGTTAATCACTGGCACTACTAGAATTGTCTAACTCAATGAAACTAAGCCATGCACTGTGGGGCCACCCAAGATGGGCGGGTCATGGTGGAGAGGGCTGACAGAATGTGGTCCATTGGAGAAGGGAATGGCAAACCACTTCAGTATTCTTGCCTTGAGAACCCCATGAACAGTATGAAAAGGCACAATGATAGGATACTGAAGGAGGAACTCCCCAGGTCAGTAGGTGCCCAATATGCTACGGAGGTCAGTGGAGAAATAACTCCAGAAAGAATGAAGGGATGGAGCCAAAGCAAAAACAATACCCAGTTGTGGATGGGACTGGTGATAGAAGCAAGGTCTGATGCTGTAAAGAGCAATATTGCATAGGAACCTGGAATGTTAGGTCCATGAATCAAGGCAAATTGGAGGTGGTCAAACAAGAGATGGCAAGAGTGAACGCTGACATTCTAGGAATCAGCGAACTAAAATGGACTGGAATGGGTGAATTTAACTCAGATGACCATTATATCTACTACTGTGGGCAGGAATCCCTTAGAAGAAATGGAGTAGCCATCATGGTCAACAGAAGAGTCTGAAAGGCAGTACTTGGATGCAGTCTAAAAAATGACAGAATGATCTCTGTTCATTTCCAAGGCAAACCATTCAATATCACAGTAATCCAAGTCTATGCCCCAACCAGTAACGCTGAAGAAGCTGAAGTTGAATGGTTCTATGAAGACCTACAAGACCTTTTAGAACTAACACCCCAAAAAGATGTCCTTTACATTATAGGGGACTGGAATGCAAATGTAGGAAGTCAAGAAACACCTGGAGTAACAGGCAAATTTGGCCTTGGAATACAGAATGAAGCAGGGCAAAGTCTAATAGAATTTTGCCAAGAGAACGCACTGGTCATAGCAAACACCCTCTTCCAACAACACAAGAGAAGACCCTACACATGGACATCACCAGATGGTCAACACCGAAATCAGATTGATTATATTCTTTGCAGTCAAAGAGAGAAGCTCAATACAGTCAGCAAAAACAAGACCGAGAGTTGACTGTGGCTCAGATCATGAACTCCTTATTGCCAAATTCAGACTTAAATTGAAGAAAGTAGGGGAAACCATTAGACCATTCAGGTATGACATAAATCAAATCCCTTATGATTATACAGTGGAAGTGAGAAAAACATTTAAGGGCCTAGATCTGATAGATAGAGTGCCTGAAGAACTATGGACTGAGATTCATGACACTGTACAGGAGATAGGGATCAAGAACATCCCCATAGAAAACAAATGCAAAAAGGCAAAATGGCTGTCTGGGGAGGCCTTACAAATAGCTGTGAAAAGAAGAGAAGCGAAAAGCAAAGTGGAAAAGGAAAGATATAAGCATCTGAATGCAGAGTTCCAAAGAAGAGCAAGAAGAGATAAGAAAGCCTTCTTCAGTGGTCAATGCAAAGAAATAGAGGCAAACAACAGAATGGGAAAGACTAGAGATCTCTTCAAGAAAATTAGAGATACCAAGGGAACATTTCATGCAAAGATGGGCTCAATAAAGGACAGAAATGGTATGGACCTAACAGAAGCAGAAAATATTAAGAAGAGGTGGCAAGAATACACAGAAGAACTATACAAAAAAGATCTTCACGACCAATAATCATGATGGTGTGGTCACTCATCTAGAGCCAGACATCCTGGAGTGTGAATTCAAGTGGGCCTTAGAAAGCATCACTATGAACAAAGCTAGTGGAGGTGATAGAATTCCAGTTGAGCTATTTCAAATCCTGGAAGATGATGCTATACTGCACTCAATATGCCAGCAAATTTGGAAAACTCAGCAGTGGCCACAGGACTAGAAAAGGTCAGTTTTCATTCTCATCCCAAAGAAAGGCAATGCCAAAGAATGCTCAAACTAGGGCACAATTGCACTCATCTCATATTCTAGTGAAGAGGAACTACAAAGCCTCCTGATGAAAATGAAATTGGAGAGTGAAAAAGTTGGCTTAAAGCTCAACATTCAGAAAACGAAGATCATGGCATCTGGTCCCATCACTTCATGGGAAATAGATGGGGAAACAGTGGAAACAGTGTCAGACTTTATTTTGGGGGGGGGCTCCAGAATCACTGCAGATGGTGACTGCAGCCATGTAATTAAAAGACGCTTACTCTTTGGAAGAAAAGTTATGAAAAACCTCGATAGCATATTGAAAAGCAGAGACATTACTTTGCCAACAAAGGTCCATCTGGTCAAGGCTACGGTTTTTCCTGTGGTCATGTTTGGATGTGAGAGTCAGACTGTGAAGAAAGCTGAATGCCAAAGAACTGATGCTTTTGAACTGTGATGTTGGAGAAGACTCTTGAGAGTCCCTTGGACTGCAAGAGGATCCAACCAGTCCATTCTGAAGGAGATCAGCCCTGGAATTTCTCTGGAGGGAATGATGCTAAAGCTGAAACTCCAGTACTTTGGCCACCTCATGCGAAGAGTTGACTCACTGGAAAAGACTCTGATGCTGGGAGGGACTGGGGGCAGGAGGAGAAGGGGATGACAGAGGATGAGATGGCTGGATGGCATCACTGACTCAATGGACGCGAGTCTGAGTGAACTCCGGGAGTTGGTGATGTACAGGGAGGCCTGACATGCTGCGATTCATGGGGTTGCAAAGAGTCAGACACGACTGAGCGACTGAACTGAACTGAACTTGAACACACTCTAGTAAAGTAATGCTCAAAATTCTCCAAGCCAGGCTTCAACAGTACGTGAACTGTGAACTTCCAGATGTTCAAGCTGGTTTTAGAAAAGGCAGAGGAACCCGAGATCAAATGGCCAACATCTGCTGGATCATTGAAAAAGCAAGAAAGTTCCAAAAAAATATCTATTTCTGCTTTTTTGACTATGCCAAAGCCTTTGACTGTGTGGATCACAATAAACTGTGGAAAATTCTGAAAGAGATGGGAATACCAGACCACCTGACCTGCCTCTTCAGAAACCTATATGCAGGTCAGGAAGCAACAGTTAGAACTGGACATGGAACAACAGACTGGTTCCAAATAGGAAAAGCAGTACATCAAGGCTGTATATTGTCACCCTGCTTATTTAACTTCTATGGAGAGTACATCATGAGAAATGCTGGGCTGGAAGAAGCACAAGCTGGAATCAAGATTGCTGGGAGAAATATCAATAACCTCAGATATGCAGATGACCCCACCCTTATGGCAGAAAGTGAAGAGGAACTAAGAGTGAAGAGAGCTTAAAGCTCAACTTTCAGAAAAGGAAGATCATGGCATCTGGTTCCATCACTTTATGGGAAATAGATGGGGAAACAGTGTCAGACTTTATTTTTTGGGACTCCAAAATCACTGCAGATGGTGACTGCAGCCAAAGAAATTAAAAGACTCTTACTCTTTGGAAGGAAAGTTATGACCAACCTAGACAGCATATTCAAAAGCAGAGACATTACTTTGCCAACAAAGGTCCGTCTAGTCAAGGCTATGGTTTTTCCAGTAGTCATGTATGGATGTGAGAGTTGGACTGTGAAGAAGCCTGAGCGCTGAATAATTGATGTTTTTGAACTGTGTTGTTGGAGAAGACTCTTGAGAGTCCCTTGGAGTGCAAGGAGTTCCAACCAGTCCATTCTGAAGGAGATCAGCCCTGGGATTTCTTTGGTGGGAATGATGCTAAAGCTGAAACTCCAGTACTTTGGCCACCTCATGTGAAGAGTTGACTCACTGGAAAAGACTCTGATGCTGGGAGGGATTGGGGGCAGGAGGAGAAGGGGATGACGTAGGATGAGATGGCTGGATGGCATCACCGACTTGATGGACGTGAGTCTGAGTGAACTCCAGAAGATGGTGATGGACAGGGAGGCCTGGCGTGCTGTGATTCATGGGGTCACAAAGAATCGGGCATGACTGAGCGACTGAACTGAACTGAACTACCAGACTATAGTACTAGTGTGGTCCTTAGGTATTATCTAGTCTAAACAATAGACAGAGGCAGTTAAAGAAACGTGGAAACAATTTTTAAAAGACTTATGATCCTGGAATCAGCTCCTCTGTGAGTCAAAGTTAGAGCATTTCTCTCTGAAAGCCTGATTAAAAAACCAGATAAATATTCAAATCTAATTCATCATTCTGGGCCATACCACATGTTGATAGTATGAGAATATCTGGGGCTCGATGTCTGCAACCCTGGATTATAATTAAAAGTGTACTAGGTAAATCTCCCGTACGCCAGAGTTTGACAGCCTGCAATGCAAGAGACCTGTGTTCAATCCTTGGGTCCGGAAAATACCCTGGAGAAGGGAATGCCAAATTGCCTGTTCAATGCCACGGAAAGAGAAGCCTGGCAGGCTATAGTCCATGGAATCGCAAAGAGTCGGATACAATGAGCGATTTTCACTTTCACTTTAAGACCATAGGGAACCCTCATCTCTCTAAATTTATTTGAATTTATGATTTCATTGTAAAAGTTCTTGGTGGTTTTATACAGAACACATATTTTTTAAATTGAATGAATGCTTTGAAAGATTCCCATTCCTACTACTCAAAAACTGCTTAAAAGGATAAGACAGAAGATTTATCCGTGTGGTTAGGTGTGGATATGTGGCTAGGTGTATAGAGGGGCAGCCAGTAATGTATTAGTGTCTGTGTTTCCCTAGTGCCTAGCACAAAGCCTGAGGCATGGCAGGTATCCAGTAAATGTGTGAAATGAATTAACTGATTTGACAGTCAGTGACTTTCCTCTCAATAGGGAAGTTGTGGAGGGAAATTTCAGCTTCTGAAGTGAAGCCTTGAGTGTTCCCAATAATGAACACTACAGCCATCTCTTGATGGGAATGGGAAGAAATGTGTTTACAGGCATTCTGTAAGGCATTACATATACATATCTTGAGGGGTGCGGAATGAATCAATGTTTTGGCCATTGCTCTATTTAAATAGCTGGGCTCCATTATTTTGTGTGCAGGATTGCTGTGTACCTCTAGATGGCGCTGCTGGTTCACAACTAAGTTGTCACACTATCCAAACCCAAGGCAGAAGAAAGTGTTCTGACCTCCGAGGAGCCATCTCTACATCTGTGACTGCCTCTTGCTGATTTGCAGGAAGTTGTATTTGAAAATGCTTCCACCCGGCCAATTCTGATCACCTCTTCTTCCTACTCTCCCCTCGTTATCTTTGTTTTCAAATTAAGGAATCTGTTTTAAGATATTCTTAATAGAATTTCTAATTATGTTCATGCTCGTTTTGTTTATGGCATGCAGAATGAAAGAGCAAAGATAACTGATCCACTTTAGGAAAAAGCTGTTTCTACCTGCAAATATTCCATGTTGAACTCGATACACATGGAACTCCATGCTTACACACTCTGTACATAACTTTGTATGAGCTATATGATCCTTCTGAGTTCAACTGTAATCATTTTTTAAAAGAAACATTGTAACACTGGAAATACAGCATTGCTGAAACAGAAACACTCAGGGCTGAAAAGGGTGTAGCGTATGCAGGCTGCTCTGTTCTCTCATTCTCCGGACAGGCACCAGTATTTTTTCCTGGTACTTTTCCCGGGTTAGCTACATCTGGGATCAGAACTCATTGCCAACACAGAAATGAAGATGGATAGCTGTCTGAATATACCGTAAACTAGTCACTAACCCTAACCTTGCATAATACAGTTTTTTAATGGTAGTTGTTTGAAATCCAAAGAATGTAAGAGCCTTGCCCGTATTTTCATGAAACAAGGAGCAGAGCTTAAAAAATAGAACCTAGATATACTGACCCCCTTTTAAGAACTTATAAGTCATGCTGTCTATAGTCTTATCTTTAAAATTCCAAGCCAGAGTCTCAAACTGTTAATGCATGATCTAGGAAACAGGTAGCAATTCATTCACTGATCAATAAGAACTTATTCAGCAGTTACTGTGAGCTCAAAACTACATCAAATAAACTGTGCTAAAGAGATAAAGGGAATGGCTCTTGCTTCCATAAGTTATTACTATTGCAGAAAAGAATGACAATAAAAAGTTTTCCTGTGGGCAGTAACTGTTTCTCACCTGTTGCTATGAGAGACAGGCAGTAGAAAGAAATGTGCGCTGGGTACAGTATCAGACCGTGTGATATGATAGGAATATGTACCAGAAGCTTAATCAATGCTGCCTTGATGGGGAACAAAGGCAAGACTTAGATTCAGTTCAATGAAATGAACAGATTATATGGATTGTTTTTGTTTTTCAAGAATGAGGATGAAGTTACTGGACACACAGGAGGTAGATGAGTGCATAGATTTAGATCTTAAAAATGTAAAAATAATAATAACTGTAGCACACAGGCATCTGGTGTACCCATGTGATGTGTATTTCATTTAATTCTAACAAAACTACTGCTGTGACTACCAGCATGACAACTACTTCCCATTTTAGAGACCTGAACATCAAGACTCAGCAATGCAAAGAGGTTTACTCAAGATCACATAACCAGCTGCAGAGGTAGTTTCAAAGCTCATGCCTTCAGCCTCTGCATTAGACTGTCTGATTGCCTTTCAATTAGAATCAAGGAGGCGAGTGATGAAACACCTGTGCTAGTCCATGACAAATTTCCTGTTTCAGTTTCACGAATAGGACTTGGGATGTGTCCTTGAATCAGAGGGCAGGGAATACTTTAGCTTGAAAGAAGTGAAGGAAGCTACAGAGCTCAGAGGGACATTGAACTTTCCAGTATAGCATGGCTAACATCACTTATAGCTTCGGTAAGTTTGGTGGCTGAAGAAAAGCAGGAGATACCTCATCACTGATGCAAACTCATGGAATTAGAAATTTGAACTCAGGTTTCAGGAAAAAAAAAATTAATAAGAAGGGTAGGAGTCTGAGCATATGAGGAGCTGGGTACAAAACTTCAAAGATTCCAGAACCAACACTAAAAAGTAGCTATTTCTAGAAAATTTACTCCACGTTTTAGGGGCAGAGTTGGTTCAATCTGCAGGTGCCAATAGGCAGAGATCAATGCCTTCATTTTAGATCTTCCTATAGTTCTAAAATATGCAAAAGCTATGTAATCTTAGCATAAGGCCATGAAGGAAAGGGGACAAGAACATGGGTAAAGAGACCTACCTACAAGGATTGTATGTAGAGGTAGTGTGGATTCTCCATATGGTATACTGAAGCCACGCTGCTGCTGCTAAGTCGCTTCAGTCGTGTCCGACTCTGTGCGATCCCATAGACAGCAGCCCATCAGGCTCCACAGTCCCTGGGATTCTCCAGGCAAGAACACTGGAATGGGTTGCCATTTCCTTCTCCAATGCATGAAAGTGAAAAGTGAAAGTGAAGTCGCTCAGTTGTGTCTGACTCTTCATAACCCCATGCACTGCAGCCTACCAGGCTCCTCCATCCATGGGATTTTCCAGGCAAGAGTACTGGAGTGGGTTGCCATTGCCTTCTGAAGCCAAGCAAATGTCTCTATTAACTCTTTTTAAGCTTCTCTTCTCTTTCCACATCTGCAGCAATTACAACTATGCCTGGAACAAAGAAAGTGCCCACCAGGTAAGTGATGAATGTGTGACATAGTCAGTTTGCAATCCTTCATCTATTCAATAAATATGGAGTCAGCATCTTCTATAGCGAATACACTGTTGTAGTCCCTGGGGCTTAAAGAGTACTGCTCAGGAGGCTTAAATATACATGGGCATTTTCACAGAAATAAAAAAGGTACTGTCAATAAACAGAAAGCAAAAAATCAAAGAAGGATTTTGAGTATGGGGGAAGGAGAAAATGTGACTTCCTGAATCTAGAAAAATTCTGAAGTTCAACAAGAGATTAGAGTCTTAAGGAAAAGACTGAATGTGTACCGGTCAAGCCACATGAAAGAATGAGTTAGAGGAGAAATCATTCATGGTGGATGGTGGGAGGACACATGGTTTTCTCTTACTCAGATTATTTACCAGGGGTAACTAGGGGCAGACTCATTCCTGAGCAACACTATTCCCAGAGTCTCTTACTCTAAAAGACCATCATAATCCAATGATGCCATCCAGAGTCTCATGTTTTTTTTTTAAAGAAGTTGTCTTGATTCTCTTGCTCCCTTTTCTGTTCTCTGGATTAAATAATAAAAGCTAGAGTGTATTTATATATGAATTAACACTGTAAGTGCCTTTACATACTAAAGCATATAAGTGAAGTAAGTAAGTGAAGTCATTCAGTTGTGTCCGACTGTTTGCGACCCCCGTGGACTGTAGCCCACCAGGCTTCTCTACCCATGGGATTCTCCAAGCAAGAATACTGGAGTGGATTACCATTTCCTTCTCCAGGGGATCTTCCCGACCCAAGGATCGATCCCGAGTCTCCCGCATTGGAGGCAGACGCTTTAACCTCTGAACCACCAGGGAAGCCCAAAGCATATAAACAGGCAATAAACACCCCAGCCAGAGCCTCCTGAAACCACAGGGACATCACAGTCATTGGTCCCTTGAGATCCAGCCACGCCATCAATGTCATGCCCTCTGGGTCTCAGTAACATCACTAATTATTCATCCACAGGCCTGCTTGTCCCATCACCACTCTATACTGGGCACAGTTGCTCATTGTTCTCCACTGATTAGAATGGGCGATTTATAAAAGGATGAGTAGGAGAAAAACAGACCAAGGCCATTACTTGCCAGCGGATTTTTCTAGTTGCTTGACTCTTGGGTAATCAATCCTCTGTGGAGTCTCTCTTGTCCGCTTACAATTGGAATTTCTTTAAAGTGACTTTCTACACTGATAATTGGAACAAACTCCCTGTATGTCCAATTCTAAAAGACAGCTGAAATACCACATTTTCCTTGATAGTATATGTCTCTAAACTTACTCTTAAACTGCTTTTTATGTGAAACTATAATGTTTGATGCTAAGACTTTAAATTGACAGACTGAAAGGGCTGTTTGCAAAGTGTGGGTATTATCAGATCAAGTATATCACCTCTGAAACACTCAGACTAGCTCATGTCTGTTAATTGCTGATGGGCAAAAATTCAGACAGTGCAAATGTTGTTAAATTCTATGGTATAGGGACTTCCCTGGCAACCCAGTGGCTCACTTGGTGCTCTCAATGCAGGGGTCCTGGGTTCGATTCCTGGTCAGGGAACTAGATCCCACATGCTACAACTAAGACCTAGCACAGGCAAATAAATAAATATAAGTTAAAAAAATTCTATGGTATATCTGTTATTAGTTTTCTGAGTTAAAACTGTCTTTAAACAGTGCCTTATATAAGCACCTCCTCTTAATAAGCCAAGAAGACAGATCAGGATAGGAGAAGGTATATGGTATAAGAGAGGAAGGAAAAAAAAAAGTGTGTTAATTTCCATTGTTAGTTTGACCCAAATAATTCTCAGATGGTCTCAGGGACTGGGCCCTTTTCTGTGGCCCCTTGGTTTCTCACGTAGCACATGACATAGACCATGAACAAGGCAAGTATTCATATGTGATAACTATAGCAATCACATCATGCATATTACCCCAAATTGAAGCCTAAAGAGAAGTGGGAATTTTAGAGGAAGGAAAAATTGCATTGATGAATATAGGTTCCTAACGTCTATTTATTTCATTTGGTACGAGCCTAACAGTTAACCTCTTATAACCCTGAGATTTAGCAAATGAGCTCTTCCAAGGTATCTATGGATAAATATATCCATTTCAATTCAGTAATGGAAAAGAGAAACCATAGTTTATTATTTTACAAATAATTTAAAAGTTCCATCACAGAAACCACTGTAAGTTCAGCAAAACATGAGGCTATTCTGTAAGATTCATTATTTTTTAAAGAAACTTCCTTCTTAACAAAAAAAGTAGTATTAATTTTCTGTATTTTTAGAACTTGGAATTTTTCTTTTGCAATTATCAGCATGTATCTGCAGATAGATATGTAACATACACCTATATATTAACTTCTGCATGTAGTTGATAATTTCAACATCTTTTGAAAACTGTTTACATATAAATATGCTTTGCCCTTTCTTCCTCAGTATTGTCTAGAAAAATTACATTGGAGTAAGATATGTACCTTCCCATAGATACTCATTCTTCAGAATCACGACAGTTCTGTAGACTTGCGGAAACCACAAGTTAACGAGTGAGATGTCATGTCCAATGAATTTGTTTAGAAATCTGATCACCTCTGCTGCCTGAAATAGGGACAGTCATGGAAAAAACTAATTATCTGTAAAAAGACTATAAAAGTTTATCTGAAGGACAAAATGGATAAACGGACTAGACAGATTTCTATAGGCTTTTTTTCCTTTTAAAAAAAATCTTTTGGCCATACCACATAGCATGTGGAATCCTGGTTCCCGAGCAGGGGTTGAATCCACATCCTCTTTATTGGCAGTGGACCACCAGGGAGGTCCCTCATCTAGGTTCTTGTTATAAATGAAACTCTAAGTTCAGTTAAAAAGCAACAGAAGTTTGAATTTCCAGAAACTGACCTGTTACAAACTTTGTTTGTTATAAGAAAGGTTCTATTCTATGCTTTCTTTCTTTTTTTTTTTTAAAGGAGAAAAGGGTAAAATGGCAAGAAGAGTGGTTCTGGGGGAAAGTAAGTAACCATTCTCTTAAATATTAAAAGATGAAAAAATTCCACTCATTAACCCATTTTTCATCTTGCTTTCCTATATGCTAATCACTAATGTTCATAATGATTACAGGCCTACCAGAAGACCTGAGGATCACAAGAAGATTTAATTTTACTCATTAGATTGTGGCTAACAAGGCAGGAGAATGTCCTGATACATGTAACAATGATTTCCAATAACCTGCTCTGTGACCTTGGAAAATTCACTTAGTTGCTCTGAACCTCACTTTTAATATTTGCCAAATTAAGTGATTGAAGGGGATAATCTGAAGTTCTTCAGATAACTAAAAGTCAATGATTTTTAAGATGTCGCCAAGAAAAACCAAACAAACCACAATTCAGTTCAAAAATGTCCTTCCAGCCAGAAAATTAAATTACTAAAGCTCTTCTCAGAGCCATCAGCGGCTCCCAAAAGCCTATACAGATGAATCTGAAGCATAGCCAGATTTGGGTATCACTGGTAATACTCATAGTCTCATTAGGAAAGCATTGCCTAGGAGTCGGACAAGGCAGAGCAAGGTCAAACTTCTCAAAGACTTTCTTCAGCTTACGTTGTATGCTAGCCAGAGACTCCAACTGCAGGGCTCTGGGTCTGTAGAAAGTTTGGACTTTGAAGATATGGAAGATATACTAAAAACTAAGTGCTTAATCAGGGGAAGCTGGGAGGGGTATAAGGGGGGAGATAATTGCATCAGGAACAAGAACCTGTATTTTTAAAGATTCAAATAATATAGAATATGGACTAAAATCTAAGTACCTTAAAATCTTTTGGACCCTAGACCTGGCCCATTTCACTAATCATGCTATAAGTAATTATAACTACTTGTGCTATAAGTAACTATGCTATAAGTAACTAATGCTGTGAAACATTAAAGACAAAACAAACAAACAAAATTTCTAGTGGTCTCCCTTGGAGTCCTGTGGTTAGAACTCCACCTTCCAGTGCAGGGAGCATGAGTTCAATCCCTGGTGGGGGAATTAAGATCCCACATGTCATGCAGAATGGCCAAAATAAAAATGAAGATTAAAACCAAAAACTTCTATTCATGAATATGTATAGAAACAGTAAGACACACACACACAATCCCAGGACATCAGCAAGATCACATGCTCAGCTCATCAGATGACCTGCTTTTCTTTGAGATGTACAATACAGTGTGTACCGGTCTACCTCTTGAAATGCTAGCAACAAAATTCTGTGGTATGAATGTACTTGAATGAACTGTTCCTCTAAAAACTCCTTGAATTAAATAGTTTTAATGTTTGACTATTTTATAACCCATATCCCTATTTAATTTTCATAGTTTACAAATAGTTTCTCACACTTTTTGGAACTAGATAGGGTATGACTTTTGAATAAACAAAGAGTAATATCCCCTCCCTGGAAATATTATATATTATAGAAGGAAAGCCCATTCTTTGTCTTAGGCTTTAAGAAGGTGGCCTACGCTTCAGTCTTGTTTTTTTCATTACTGGCTGTGAAACAGAGAATTAATTCCTCTTGCTGTCCATTCCCTCATCTGCAAAATGGTTCGATAGTTTTGCAGGCATTAAGAAAGCAAAAACAATGTGTAAATCTGCTCTTCCAAAATAGCAAAAATATAATGAAGTAAGTTAATTACTGAAAAAAAATAAATATTTTCTTAAAAATATAAATAAAGCCACCAAATTCTGCTCTTCGGAATCTTTTCAGTGAGTGTTACGGCAGCTGCCAAGCCATCACCTTGCTGGTGAGTCAGCCATAGAACCTGTAGCGCTCCTCACTGTCTGGTTATTGCTGTTCAGTCTCCCAGTCATGTCTGACTCTTTGTGACCCCATGGACTGCAGCTTCTCTGTCCTTCACCATCTCCCTGATTCTGCTCAAACTCATGTCCACTGAGTCAATGATGCCATCCAACCACTTCATTCTCTGTCACCCCCTTCTTGTGCTCAATCTGTCCCAATATCAGGGTCTTTTCTAATGAGTCAGCTCTTTGGCCACTCTCCAGGTGGCCAAAATATTGGTGCTTCAGCATCAGTCCTTCCAATGAATATTCAGGGTTTCTATCTGGTGGTCAAAAGCAAACGAAACATTCCCATCTTGCTCTAGAGTCAGGGCATCTCAGGAGTTTTCCAGGGTCCATCAACAGCATTAAATTGGTATAACTGCTATATCCTGCCAGTCATAGAATCCCAAAGAAATATGCTGAAATTCCTTCAGAAATATGCTGAAAAGTGTTTACTTCTCCAATTTTAAAATGGTGGTAGAATTTCCAGAAGAGATTTGGTAGAAACATTTCAAGGATTCAAAAAGAAATTGTATCTAACTCATAGAACAGATACTTCCTTTGTGGCTCAGCTGGTAAAGAATCCACCAGCAATGTGGGAGACCTGGGTTCAATCCCTGAGCTGGGAAGATCCCCTGGAGAAGGGAAAGGCTACCCACTCCAGTATTCTGGCCTGGAGAATTCCATGGACTGTATAGTCCATGGGGTCACAAAGAGTTGGACACGACTGAGGGACTTTCACTTTCACAGAACTTGCCCAAATCAATTTTCATCAGAAGAACCAGTGTGGTGTTATGATTTAAGAATAAAATACCTGATAAAATTCATTAATTCCCCAGAAAGCAACAAAATAAAAATAAGTAAACAAAGCCATGCTTATGGAAGATGCTTTCATTACATTGACTGTGTTTGTGTTTTGATCTTAACTGACTGAGAGACTTCACTTTCACTTTTCACTTTTATGCATTGGAGAAGGAAATGGCAACCCACTTCAGTGTTCTTGCCTGGAGAATCCCAGGGACGGGGGTGCCTGGTGGGCTGCCATCTATGGGCTGGCACAGAGTTGGACACGACTGAAGCGACTTAGCAGCAGCAGCAGTACTTATTTTGATGGGAGGTAGTTTTGGTAGAGAAGTACAGCTTGAAGCATATACTAGCAACCTAAATTATTTCTCCATAAAGGTGTTAAAATGTTACTGATATGAATAAATTTTAAATTTAGACCTTCAGAGATAATTCTGACTGCTAACTTGGACCTTTTCACTAATCTTATATGCATGGTATAGAAATTCGATTATTTTCTGCTTCTCATAGCAACTTGGAAATCGTACAACCTACTTTAGCATTCTTTAGTCTTTAACAAGTAAGACTGGGAATTGTGAAATAATCAGTAATGGTTATCTGCCTTTTCCTATTTAAGAACAATAATGGTGCTCACTCATCCTGAACAAGGCCGTTAATTAATCATTGTAGCTATGCAGGTTGAAGTCCCAATGTTATCACCATTGAAGCATAGCAGTAATATAAACTCCTGCTTAAGTGCTTTTGTTCTGTGAAATAAATCTTTGCATTACAACCATTCCTAATCATTTATTAAAAGTATAACACTTTGCCATTATCATACTTGATTGTGATATTTTTAAGCCATTTGTTTATTTTCTAGCTTGCACAAATTTAATTTTCTAGAATTTTAAAGAATAGAATGGATTTGGTTGGCAGGGGTGAGGGTGTGAGGATAAGGGCAAGAAATCTCTTTAGAAGAATATGCTCCTAAACAAAAATAATAGTAGAAGTAAAAACAAAAAGAAATAGGACAGAAAACCAACCTAAATGCTCAAACTGATTGGTTATACAATGGATATTTGGCGTAAAATACAAATGTTGTGACTACTGGATACAGTTATCAAACACAACCAAAAGAAATAATAATACTGAGGCAACCATATTATCTCATATAGAACTTTCTATTGACTTGAAAAGAATGTTTGTCTCTAATTTGGAAGTTGAGATAATAGCCTAATTTGCTTAAATGTTAGTGCCTGTGAATAATTTAAGTGAAATTACTGCTTTATAGCCTGATGGGACCCACCTCCCCTAGGAAAGACAACTTTTTTAAAGAATCTTTATCTAAAAAGATACAAAATTTCTTTTTTATTCATGTAACAAAAATTGAAAAGTCTTATCAGAACTATTAAGAAGCATCCAATAAATACTAAGACCTAGGAGGAAGCTGGGTGACCCTCCCACCCCAAAAGTAGCCCTGGAACAGCACACAATCTCCCCACACTCTGCTTTGAGCATATGCTGATTACATGCTTGAATGGGGTCTAATACAGGTTATGGAAAATGTAATGTCACTAAGTGTTCATAAATAGACCAGGACTTATGCAGCCAAATGCACGTTGAGTTTTGGAAACAGGTACCCAGGGAGGCTGCAGACTTACTCCATTATAGAACCTGATCTCAAACTCTGGAGTGTCCATTTAATGTCACCTCAGTAGCCCAACCAATCAGATCCTTCTATTCTCACCCATGAGGTTAGAAACTTTTTCCAAAGCTGAGATAGTCTGGAATGGATTCACCACCACATTCTGAAACTGAATTGCAGTTTTAATGAAATGTGAGCTCAATCATCAGTGCTATCATTTACTGCCTGAAAGACTGTGAGCCATTACCATGAGTGGCTGAATGAGTATTTGAATAATTTGTGTGTTCAGTCACTATGTCATGTCCGACCCACTGTGACCCCATGGGCTGCAGCCCACCAGTCTCCTCTGTCCATGGGATTTCCCAGGCAAGAATATTGGAGTAGGTTGCCATTTCCTTCTCCACTGAATAATTTAATATGTGATAATTTTACCCCTTAATCAGAAAATCTGTCCCGAGCAATGATGATCCCAAATTTTGATGCAATGCTGATGAATATACATGAGAAACTGGCTAATACATGACAATACTTTTGTCACCAAGAAAACTTGTTCCTCCCTTGCCACATTTAAATATGCATTGAGTGACTGCCATGTGTCATGCACTGCGCTGGGTCCAGAGGATACAAAAACAGACATTTCAAGTCCTGTCAAACCTCACAGACCAACAGAGAAGACAAACAATGACCGAATAAGAGGATACTATTCGATTAGAGTTACAACAGAGGGAAGCAAAGAATGTATGAGGCTAACAGGGGAAGGGAGTTCAGGGACGGCTTCTTGGAGAAGAATTTGTAGATCTGGAAAGACACACAGAAGCAATCATGCCACCTAAGTAAACGGAACGCTTGTGTCCCCACACAGTTAGAGTGTCAACATCCTCCTCCCCCAGTCTCTTCAATATAGGGCCTTTGGGAGGCAAGTGGGTCAAGAGTGTGGAGCCCTAACGGGTGGTATCAGTGACCTTTATAAAAGGAACCTCAGACATTTCTCTAGCATTCTTTCTACCGTATGAAGATACAATGGGAAGTCAACAGTCCACACATCAGGAGAGGGGTCTCTCCAGAACCCAGTCACGCTGGCACTCAGGTCTTAGGCTCCAGTGTCAAGGACTGCGGGGTGTACTTCTCTGTTGTTCACAAGCCACCCAGACTATTGCATTTTGTTACAGCAGCTCAAACCACCGCTACTGCCCTCTTTGCCACAAGCGGTCTAAATAGAAAAATTAATCCAAGATTGGATGGCCTCTTACAGATTTTAACTGAGTTTTTTCCTAAACACAGATTATGGGCCCAGCGCTCTGTCACTAGTCTATGTGAAGACAATCTAGAAAGATCCAGCTTATGCTTGTTGTCCTGAATTTGACAATCCCCTACTTTCACTGTGGATAGGGTACAGCGCTTATAGTTTGGTCTCTTAGAGAACTGAATGTGTGGTCTCTGTGACACATGTTGAAGATTGATTCACAGAAGTATAGAATTACAAATACCGGCTCCAAAGGTGGACTTGTGGGACGGACGAATGTCTCTCAGATTTACTGGTTGTTGAGAAGCTATTCAACCTCTAAACCTCAGTCACCTCATCTGTGTGAAGGGCTGGCAGGCAGCAGTCTGCTATTTGCCTCCCAGGTGTGTTTTAAGGATTGAATGTGTTAGTGTTGGTGCAGTCTTTAGTACAGTGCCTGGCATACATACTGACGAGATATATGTTAGCTACTGTTATATTGTTAACTATTTTTAACCTATTTATCCCTACAATTATACTTACCAAAGGAAGCAAAGCATGATTTAAAGACACGCTCTGGAATCAGACTATGTAATTCTGAATTCAATTTCTGCCAAGTTCTTATTCAAAAGTCATGAAGCCTTGGGCAAAATGTAAATCCTTTTTTGTACTTTAGTTTTCTCATCAGTGAAATGGATATATCACTCATAGGATCTACCTCCTACGGTGGTTGGTAGTATCAAATGTTACACAGAGAATATTTGAACAGTTCCTGTTATACAGGAAGTGCTGCCACAATTATTGTTATCGTTGTCTTTCTCTTTAGGTCTCTGGTGTGCTACTCTCTGAGTCTATTACAAAAGTCTCTGCCCCTAAAAAGCCTGCATATTCTTACCCCAAATTGCTAATGACATTTTTTTTGCAAAGTTTCCCATATGGTATGAACATCCAATAAATTTTATCTAATTTTAAAATTAAAATTTTGTCTTTCATTACACTGGATCTTTGCTAAATATTTCTGAGACTCAGCTTTGTGGTGAAAACTTGATTTTTTTTTTTAACATCTATCTCTTTCATATTTCACTCCAGTGCTCTTAGGAATTATTCACAATTAAGATGACTGTTGAATAATAAAGTGCCAAGAAGCACCCACTCGATTCATTAATGGTATTTGACTTCCAGCAAATGCTCAGAAGTACTGAGAGAAACAGAAGCTGTCTGTTTTTGAGTCACTCAGTTTTCATTTCATTAATCAAAGCCCCACGTAATGATTCAAGTACTCTAAAACACACACACCACAGCACAAACATTCTACTACCATGAAAGTTTAACCAAGGAATCCATGAATGAAAACACAACAACAGTAATTTTTAAAGTAAAATTCCAAAGACACACTGTCCGGAACCTCAAAAATATAAATGGATATCAACATAGCCTGTTTGCAAAGTAATTTTATTATATCACTTTGAGTACAGAAACACAATAAAATTACATAGTTTTTATTTTCCAGTGCAGATCTCTTCTAAATAATTTTAGTGCCATCTTCTCTAGTAAATTCCTTCACAACCTAGGCAAAGGGCACACTAGTTTGCCTATTAGGCTTCCCTGGTAGCTCAGACTGTAAAGAATTTGCCTGCAATGCTGGAGACCTGGGCTTAATCCCTGCCTCAGGAAGATCCCCTGGAGAAGGTAATGGCAACCCACTCCAGTATTCTTGCCTGGAGAATTCCATGGACAGACTATGGGGTCACAGAGAGTCAGACACGATTGGGCAACTAACCCTGACTTTGCAAACACAACAGTATTTGTTCTAAAAATGGAAGGGTTTTCAATTCTGTTTCTTTCTCTCTTGTATACACACGTGCATACACATTCACTTACACACACACTGAGGTGGGCAATAACATTACTGCAGTATTGCTTTTGATAGAAAGACATCCCCATTAAGTTGCTTTTGAAAGAAAGGCACATGGTGAGTTAGGTATGCTGAACAGGTCTGTATCAAAGGCAGGCTTCCCCCTGCTGTCATTAACTACATGAAAGCTTTGGGGACTTATTCCTCTGCTCATTTTAATGGTCTGCATAATGAGATTAGAAGACAGAAACCCTGGCAACTCTTGGATCTATCTGTAGCTGCTAGACACAGAGACACTCTGCAGTGGAATGATGGTTCTGTTTGAAAACACCGGACATCCAGGTGCCTGAAGTGGCCAGTAATCATCCCTGTCTTGCCTCGGTATCATCCATCACCCTGCCTTATGCAGTGGACTTTTCACTTTTTTTTTTCTTCTTTTCAGCCTTATGACCATGAAAAAGCTTTCTCAGTGTGCTCATTTGGCTCATTAGGAAATACAGTCTTGAGAGCAGATAAAGAGAAACACACTTATACCTGGTAAGAAATAATGCCAGAAACTAATTACACACACAGACACACACACACACACATACAGACAAGTCTGTGTACGTATGATGTAAACAACTGCCACCAGCCAGGGAATCTGGCCAGCTCACTCAGGAGTATCTCCTGAATGCTGACTGGATTTTCACTTTCATGCTTGCATATGCCGACCTCCTTTGCCCTTCCCTTTTCTTCCCAAGTAAACACGATCTGACGTCAAACCTGATCCAGGATTGGCTTCACTCCTGGTGCTTTCCATAAACAGCTTCCTGTACCCTCAGCTGCATCTATTTCCCACTGGAATGGATAACTAATACAGTATTAGAACTCACTTCCATACCTGGATAATCCTCTTTTTGCACGAGACTGGATCAGGAAGAAGGATGAAAGAAAACAGTTTGTACGTAGCCTGTTCATACTTTAGTGTTTAGGGGTTGGGAGGAACATGTAATCAAGAAAGAAATGGTTTCAAAACAGACAGCAAAGGGTTCTAATTGGGGGGACACATTTACTTTCTCAGATTGAGTGCCAATGAGATTGAATTCCCTGAAATTCTAGGTAGGATTTTGGAAGCGCTGATCTATTATGGGCTGTTCTTGGGTTTTGGAAACCTTGATCTTTAAACATACTTTTAAAATGCATATTTTTCATATGTGTTCAAATTGGCATCACTGATTGAATTCCCCTACATTACTTGCTGCTTCTCATTCAACATCTTTCCTGAATAAGAATGTAGTAGTTACATAAATTCCTGACTCTAGGTCAAATCAGAGTCTTAAGTTTGCCAGTTCAACTGGCTTCCATAAAACTCAGCCAAAGAAAATTAGCTTCTAGAGATCTTGCATATAAATGACTTGCTGAGATAGTCAAGAGCTGTGTATCATTATTCCTCTTGACTTCCTGATACATTGTCACTTTTAGGGTATCTACATCTCCCCACAATTAACCAAGTCTACATTTATGCCTGCTTTGTAGTCATACTTATCAAGGTCCCTGTTTACACCTAAAAGTGTCCCCAATTTGACAATACATTATATGGCCACTTTAATCACCTTCACATATTACCTCACCTAAAACTATACCTTTCACAGAGTAGACCACAGATTACCACGTCTGCATAGCCTGAGGAAGTTGATTAGGAAGCAATTAGCTAAGTTTCAGTCTCAGAGATGCTGATTTGATTAGGTCTATCTGGTCCCCATGAATTTGTACACATTCAACTACTATTTATTGTGGGTGTGTGCTCACTCATTCAATTGTGCTCGACTCTTTATAACCCCATGGACTGTAGCCAGCCAGGTTCCTTTGTCTATAGAATTTTCCAAGCAAGAATACTGGAATGCATTGCCATTTCCCATTCCAAGGGATCTTTCCAACCCAAGAATCAAACACACGTATCCTGCACAGGCAGATAGATTATTTACCACTGCACCACCTGGGAAGCCTAATATTTATTGTACATATCACCAGATGCTCTTTTCAGTGATAAGAATCAATAGTTAGCAAGACAAATTCTTATGTACTTTCAATGATCTGATCTAAAAATGGATTTTTAAGAAATCCACATAGGAAGCATCACTACGAACAAAGCTAGTGGAGGTGGTAGAATTCCAGCTGAGCTATTTCAAACCCTAAAAGATGATGCTGGGAAAGTGCTGCACTCAATAAGCTAGCAAATTTGGAAAAGTCAGCAGTGGCCACAGGACTGGAAAAGGTCAGTTTTCATTTCAATCCCAAAGAAAGGCAATGGGAAAGAATGTTTAAACTACCACACATTGCGTTCATCTCAGAGGGAAGCAAAGTCATGCTGAAAATTCTCCAATCCAAGCTTCAACAGTACATGAACCATGAACTTCCAGATGTTCAAGCTGGATTTAGAAAATGCAGAGGAACCGGAGGTCAAATTCCTAACATCCTTTGGATCATAGAAAAAGCAAGAGAGTTTCAGAAAAACCTCTACTTCATTGTTGACTACACTAAAGCCTTTGACTGTGTGGATCACAACAAACTGTGGGAAATTCTTATGGGAATACTGACCACTTTACCTGCCTCCTAAGAAATCTGTATGCCGGTCAAGAAGCAGCAGTTAGAACTGGACATGGAACAAAGGACTGGTTTCAAATTGGGAAAGGAGTACAGCAAGGCTGTATATTGTCACCCTGTTTATTTAACTTATATGCAGAGTAACTCATGTGAAATGCTGGACTGGAAGAAGCACAAGCTGGAATCAAGATTGCCAGGAGAAATATCAATAACCTCAGATATGCAGATGACACCACCCTTATGGCAGAAAGTGAAGAGGCACTAAAGAGCCTCTTGATGAAAGTGAAAGAGGAGAGTGAAAAAAGCTGGCTTAAAGCTCAACATTCAAAAAACTAAGATTATGGCATCTGGTCCTATCACTTCATGGTGAATAGATGGTTGAAACTTCGGAAACAGTGACAGACTTTATTTCCTTGGCTCCAAAATCAGTACAGATGGTGACTGTAGCCATGAAATTAAAAGACACTTGCTCCTTGGAAGAAAAGCTATGACCAACCTAGACAGCATATTAAAAAGCAGAGATATTACATTGCAACAATGGTCCATCTAGTCAAAGCTATGGTTTCTCCTGTAGTCATGTATGGATGATAGAGTTGGACCACAAAGAAAGCTGAGTGCTGAAGAATTGATGCTTTTAAACTCTGGTGTTGGAGAAGACTCTGGAGAGTCCTTTGGACTGCAAAGAGATCCAACCAGTCAATCCTAAAGGAAATCAGTCCTGAATATTCATTGGAAAGACTGATGCTGAGGGTGAAGCTCCAATACTCTGACCACCTGATGCAAAGAACTGACTCATTAGAAAGCTGAGAAAAATTGAAGGTAGAGGAGAAGGGGACAAAAGAGGATGAGACAGTTGGATAGCATCACCAACTCGATAGACATGAGTTTGAGCAAGCTCCAGGAATTGGTGATGGACAGGGAAGCCTGGCCTGCTGCAGTCCATGGGGTCGTAAAGAATTGGACATGACTCAGTGACTGAACTGAACTGAAAGAAGAAAAAACAAAAAAAAAATCATAGTATGTGAAATTGAAAATGCTATTAGAGGTCAATATCCCAGTTCTCTAATGTTTTATGAAAGAAAATAGAGTTCAAATATGACAATAATAACAATAACATGAACTCTTGCTTATAGAGTGAGTCCATTGTTCCAAGCACTTTCCTGAGTTTTTTATATCTATTGCCTATATTTTCACACACACACACACACACACACACACACAAAGGAGAAGATATTACCATTATCCTCATTTTGTAGACAGGGAAACTGAACTCAGATATATCAAGAAATCTGTTCAAGGTCATAGAATAATGAAAAATTCAAGCTGCATTTTCACCTAAGCATCCTGATTTCAAAGCTGGTGATTTTCACCAGTACGTGCAAGTCCACTTTTCTGCGCTGGCCTCATCACTCAGTCAACTATGTTAGGATAAGAACCCAGGGCTCTTGATCTCAAGACTATAATCTTTATGGTCTATCATGTTTCCTCAAGTGAAACATCAAAGTTATTGCCATGTCTTATACCACAGAACTTCTCACTTTTCAAGGCAAAGAATAAATTCTAACACCTCTGGCAACAACAGTTAACCAATCTATTTAAATCCATCTCTTAAATTCATTGATATCCCAAGGTAACTGCTTTGAGAAATATACAGTGAGTGTTATGGTGGATTTGAAAAGCATTAACCTGTTTTATGGGTATAGTTCTATACATAAATTTAAAAAGCAAAAGGAAGATATACAGCCAGCAAATGTTGGTGAGGCTTTTAAATGCTGTGTGTCTCCCTCAGGACAAGGGAAATCTGTCCAAAATCCACACAGAAGTAGCAGCCGAACAACTCCTGTTGGAGTAGAGGTGATTTCTAGTTTTGGCTTGATTGTATCTTTAGATTTGTTACCTTCATGCTGGCAGCATTTCTGCATTAAGAGACAATTCATCTTGCCAAACATATACGCATTATTTAAATGAGGTGACTGTGAAGTAACTGAAAGTTAGATGTATGAGATGATGGAAAGGCCAATAATTTTTTTTTAATTTTATTTTTACTTTATTTTACTTCACAGTACTGTATTGGTTTTGCCATACATTGACAAGAATCCACCACGGGTGTATACGAGCTCCCAATCCTGAATCCCCCTCCCACCTCCCACCCTATATCATCTCTCTGAATCATCCCCATGCACCAGCCCCAAGCATCCTGTATCCTGTATCGAAGATAGACTGGCACTTCATTTCTTACATCATAGTATACATGTTTCAATGCCATTCTCCCAAATCATCCCACCCCCTCCCTCTCCCTCAGAGTCCAAAAGTCTGTTCTGTACATCTGTGTCTCTTTTGCTGTCTCGCATACAGGGTCATCATTACCATCTTTCTAAATTCCATATACATGTGTCAGTATACTGTATTGGTGTTTTTCTTTCTGGCTTACTTCACTCTGTATAATCGGCTCCAGTTTCATCCATCTCATTAGAACTGATTCAAATGTATTCTTTTTAATGGCTGAGTAATACTCCATTGTGTATATGTACCACAGCTTTGTTTTCCATTCACCTGCTGATGGAAATGTCCTGGCTATTATAAAAAGTGCTGCAATGAACATTGGGGTACATGCGTCTCTTTCAATTCTGGTTTCTTCGGTGTGTATGCCCAGCAGTGGGATTGCTGGGTCATAAGGCAGTTCTATTTGCAATTTTTTAAGGAATCTCCACACTGTTCTCCATAGTGGCTGTACTAGTTTGCATTCCCACCAACAATGTAAGAGGGTTCCCTTTTCTCCACATCCTCTCCAGCATTTATTGCTTGCAGACTTTTGGATCACAGCCATTCTGACTGGTGTGAAGTGGTACCTCATTGTGGTCTTGATTTGCATTTCTCTGATAATGAGTGATGTTGAGCATCTTTTCATGTGTTTGTTGGCCATCCGTATGTCTTCTTTGGAGAAATGCCTATTTAGTTCTTTGGCCCATTTTTTGATTGGGTCGTTTATTTTTCTGGAGCTGAGCTGCATAAGTTGCTTGTATATTTTTGAGATTAGTTGTTTGTCAGTTGCTTCATTTGCTATTGTTTTCTCCCATTCAGAAGGCTGTCTTTTCACCTTACTTATAGTTTCCTTTGTTGTGCAGAAGCTTTTAATTTTAATTAGATCCCATTTGCTTATTTTTGCTTTTATTTCCAGTATTCTGGGAGGTGGATCATAGAGGATCCTGCTGTGATTTATGTCGGAGAGTGTTTTGCCTATGTTCTCCTCTAGGAGTTTTATAGTTTCTGGTCTTACGTTTAGATCTTTAATCCATTTTGAGTTTATTTTTGTGTGTGGTGTTAGGAAAGGCCAATAATTTTTAGAGAGCACTTGCTGTATATGTCAGACACTACATTCGTTGTTGTCTGGTTTTCTTTACTTTTAAATATAGCAAATAACCACCCATTAATTCTAAATACAAATTAGCAATTTTTGCTAGTTTTCAAATATGAGAAAACTGTAGGTCACTGTTGTAAAACACAAAATCATAAATGATGTTTCAGGATTTGAACTTAGTGTTTCAATAATTCAGATCCATGCCCTCAATTCTCTATTAATTCTTCATCTTCTAACTGAAGACTGAGATGGCTCAGTGGTAAAGAATACACCCGCCAATCAGCAGACACAGGTTTTGTCTCTGAGTCAGAAAGATCCACTAGAGAAGGGAATGGCAACCCACTCCATTATTCTTGACTGGAGAATCCCATGGACAGAGGAGCCTGGTGGGCCACAGTCTATGGGGTGGCAAAAGAGTTGGAACGACTTAGTGACTAAACTACTGAGGACTGATGCACGGTTTACCTGCTTAATGGTTTTTAATTGCCACATAGAGAGCTGAAAACAGCAACATAACATCACCAGCATACAAACTGAGGAAACAGCATCTCTGAAGATACAGCTGCAATATCTAAGGATATGGGATCACTTGAGAATTCTGATATAATGTTTTAACATTAGTGCCTATATCCTTCAGAATTTCCTTTTGTTATCTTTTTTATTGTCTAAATGATACTGACCTAGGTATGTTAATAGACATTGGTTGCTTTTCCTGTGTTCAAGAAAAGCCTATTTTTTTTCCTTAATTTGAATCTAAATTTTTTATCTTAAAATCTGTGTAACTGCGTGTAACGTATTTAATTCTGAGCTTAGTTTTCTCATTTGTAAACTGGAAAATAATCATACTTCATACAGAATTATGGAAATGAAATATTTTATATAACATGCTCAGCAGTACCAGGCAAACAAAAAGTGTCCAAAAAAGTGAACTCATATTTTTCAAAATATTTAATATATCTGTGTTTATTAAAAACCACATATGTATACATAAATAATTTTATTTCTAGATATTGCTAGGTATAGCACTTTTAAATTATTCATTAAGTGTGGCTAAGATTCCACACTCCCTGAATCCAGGGGGCAAGGGTTCAACCCCTGATCAGGTAACTAGATCCCAAATGCCACAACTAAAGATCCTGTGTGCTGCAACCAAGACCCAATGCAGTCAATAAATAATTTTTTTAAGTCCTTAAAATAAATTATTAAGAACAATAGTTAACTAACTAGTCTGTTGACTTCAGGATGATTTGCATCATACATCTGAAAAATTCTTAGATACACTTATTTCTTATTTTTTCCTAGTAGTACCAATAAGTGGAAGCCTTTCAGTGGCACTATTGGCTGGAAGGTCCTAAGGAATGTATCCAAGTATTAAAGGATATCGTCTCTTTTAATTAAGAGACATGGGAGGTATGAAGGCACATGGCCTATAAAACAAGAAATTTTTAATGAGCAGCACTGGAGCACCCAGTGGGATCGCAAACCAACCATCTGTTAGAGAGAGAAAAATAGATGAAAGAAAAGGAGCTGACCACCAGTTCAATGATATTTTCTCCAACAATCTAAGTCACGAATTAAGTGTGCAAAACCTAACCAAAATTTGTATGTATCTTTATTCACAAAAGCAAGTGTTCCAAGGCACCATTTCAATGTAACCGAACATTACTGAAATAAAGACATGTATGATAGTTTTATATTGTATAATTTGTCTCAACCTATGTCAGATTCTGGGCTTCTCTCTACCATCTCCATCATGCAGATGTTAAATCTTGATATTATAGAGGAAATGAGTGAGGAAGCTTAACCTGAGCATTACTTCATGTATTAACTCACTGATTAATTGAATAACTTATTCTATCTTCATACCAAAGACTTGGGACAAACAGATAAATAAGTCCTAGTTCTTTAGAAACTGGCAGTCTATGATGTCTAACATAACTGAAATAATAAAGTACATCAGGCTACACCTGTATTGCACATGTATCATCTCATCCAAATTTTTCTTATACACAAAGAAAAAGGTTATAAAAGAAGAAACCTGAGCACATTTTAACCAAGGGACCATGTTTTCAATGTCTCCAATTCTGTACTGATATTTCATTACATGGCACAGAGAATGGTTTTTAAATTCATACAAACTTGGGGTCTAGTTGTTTTCCATCATTCTGTTCTCTCTACATCACAGTTTCTCAACATCACCACTACTGAAATTCTGGAACAAATGATTATTTATCCTGGAGGTAGTTCTGTGCATCACAAGTTATTTAACAGTTTCTGTGACCTCACCTACGAGAAGCTGTTAGCATAGCTGTCCACACCTGCAAGCCATGATAGCCAAAGTGTCTAATATTCCCAGGGGAACAAAACCACTTCTAGTTGAGCATCACTGGCCTATAGTTACTGAGAAACCATAATTTGCATCCACAATCAAGAAGATGTTGATAGAAGCAGTTGTGTTCCCATTAGGACTATTTATTAGGACTGTACATAATTATTCTTTTCAATACTTGTATCACTCAAAAGTAGTTGAGGCCACAGACTGCCCTATTTACATTTGTGTCTTAAGTCCCAAGACACTCTGGCTTCTATAAATGAAGAATACACCAATAACTCTTGAGGGATTAGAAAGGAGTAAGGAAACATCAGTTCAAATTGTGACTCTCCTGCTCTGATTAGATTTTTGACCACTGTATAGGCCAGCTCAGGCTGCCATAACAAAAATACCACCCACTATGTGGCTTAAAAATGGGTATTTCTTTTATCTCGATGCTAAAAGTTTGAAATCAGGTGTTAGTAGGTTTAGTTTTTCTGAGCCTCCCTCCTTGGCTTTAAGATGGCTTTTTCACTCTGTCCTTACATGGCTTTTCATCTGTGTGTCCACACTATGGTGTTCACTTTTCTTAGAAGAACCCTAGCAAGACTGGCCTAGGGGCCCCCCAATCCTCACTTAAACCACTTCATTTAACCATAATTGCCTCTTTAAAGGTCCTATTAATATTTCCAAATGCAGTCATCATATTCTTAGGAACTGAGGGCTAAGGCTTCACCAAATAAATTTGGAGAGGACACAATTCAGTTTATAACAACTTTGTTTACTCAAAAATTCAGTCCTCAACACTTCCTTGGTGGACCAATGGATAAGTGTTTCCAATGAGGAGGCCAGGGTTCTAACCCTCATCAGAGAACTAAGATGCCACAAACCACAACTAAGTCCGCCCATCTTAACCACTGACCCCTTGTGCTCTAAGGCCCGCACACCACACCTAGAGGAGTCTGGGCACCACAACTAAGACCCAGCACAGCCGAAAAACAAAAACAACGCTGAAAAACACCAAAATTCTGTCCTCCAACGTAAAGTCAGGGTTGTGGTTTGGACACTTCGCACATATTATCTTTACTATTCGTTGATATTCTTCAATCAAATTGCTGTTTCAATTATAAATTTATTTAAAAGGAAACATCATAATCAATTAAAAATGGAAAATCACCATATTCACTTACCTTAAATATAAGATTACAAAATTTTTCAAATAACAAATATATACCTTTATCCTGCTCTGCTTCCAGGCTTTGAGATTAAGGTCCAGTTTTGGCTATAATGGCAAGTGTTGAAGGTGTGTTAAAGACCCATTAGCAACATTCTGATTCATTCTCCTTGATGTATCCAGAGGGAATGAAAGAAGGCTGAGATGAGAATAACTTTCTCACTGTAAGATTCAAGGTTAATTATTGCCTTGCCAGCATGCCATCTAAAACCATCTTGTGTTCCACTAAAATTCACCCTGATTTATACCCTTGTTTCACATCTTCCACTCTGGCAAACCCTGTACTACTTGATTTCTAATTCTATTTCAAAGACCCTACCAGTTTTTTAGGATATGTAAGTGTCAAATATGAAAAGAAGTGGAAAGTCAAGTTAATAGTGAAAGTTGTGGGGTTAACTGTAAGTCAGACGGATTGAGTACAGCCAGTGAATAATGTCTTTATAATTGACATAAGAGTGCTTCACAGTTCAGCTCTGATGCAATTGTCTTAAAAAGTTCAAAGACGAGACTACTCTTCCCTTTTTGGTACACATATCAAAGAGTTTTGTAATAATTCATGTGATAGACTGAGATTGTTCTATGATTGATAAACTCAAGGGATATAATGTATCATTTTTGAAGTAGCTGTTATGGTGATTGGTTTAATAATGATACAAGGTGTCAAGGATTAAAAATATCAGGGGAAATGTCTCTATAATATGCAAATGACAGTTAAGTGCAAGCATTTTTAACTTTGATAAAGACAGAAAGCACATGCGCCATAAAGACTTGAACATCATCCTGTCTGGAACCCTTCTGTCTCACAGATACTTGCAACACCTTCAAGTTCATTGCCGGAGCGGGTGTATCAATCTCACAGAGCATCCTACTCTCGCAGAGTTCAGATATGTGTATACCACATCACAAAGCTGAAAATCATGTGAAAAAGTAGTGAGTGGAAAGAATGTTTTTATTTAGCGAGAGCTATTCGGACATGACTGAGCGACTGAACTGAACTGATTCTTAATTAAAGAAAAAAAGAGATTGCCTAAATTGTTTAATCCTATATCATCCCTTTCTCTGTAGAACAAAGTCGAAGTGGCTAATTATAATGTCTAGTATCAAAGAGCTAATAATTGGATATATCAAAAGAAATATACTGCCACCTGCATGAGATAGCCACATGTATGGAAGAATATTCTTTATTCAGGAAACTCTGTAAGCCCACAGGACTAACAGATGACACATAAACTCTACCTCACCTCCTAATGTCTCATCTATAGCTTTGGCTCCTTCTGATACACTTGTTTTATTGAAATACAGTTGACTGACAGTGTTGGGTTACAACAAAGTGATTCAGATAGATAGATAGATACATATGTATCTATCTATATATGTGTGTGTATATATATATATATATCTTCAGCTTCTTAAGGACTGTATTATAAAAGCATTATTTCATGAAAGATGTACATTAACACTGACAATCTGGGGGTTGGGGGAAGAATATATCAGGAGCTTGGAAAGAACACACACACCCTACTATACATAACATAGATAACCAACGAAGATCTACTGTATAGCACAGGGAACTCAATATTCTGTGACAACCTGTATGAGAAAGGAATCTAATGAAGAATGAATATGCATGTATAACTGAATCACTTTGCTGTGCACCTGAAGCACTACATGGTAAATCAACCATACTCTAATAAATATTTTTTTTAAAAAACAATGACAGTCTGAATCTTCCTACTTTTTAAAGAGTGAATAACTTGAGTTTAAGAACATGATTCTCACAAAACAATCTATACCAAGCAGCTCACTCAGGATTCATGACACCTAAGAGCATTCACTTGCTTTGCAGAGATACCTTCTGCAAAAGGCACCCCTCCTCCTTATAACTAACATCCCATCTTAAGAACAGCCATGCCTTCTAAATAGTGTCTTCAGTCATCATAGTCCCTCCATTACAGAAAAGGCTAGAATGCTCAAAGGAAACCGCACTGCCCTCTGGGAGAAGGGAATCTGCACACTCCTTGTTTCCTTTTCCAGGGGGAGATGCACATTTCACATCACTGTTCCTGAGTCTGCCTTCAATTAAGCACACGAAGACACAATCAGCTCTCGGCCCTCCACTAGTTCACTGAATTTCCGGTCCATAGAGAGTATGTAGGAACTCCACTCCTCACTCAGAGAATCTACTAACTACATGGACGCCCCTGAAACCAAGACTCCACAGCACTTTAAGTTGTTTGCCATTCTTGTATTCTACCTTGTGCAAGAACTCTACCCATTCTTGTACCTGTAATAATTACCCTCAAGTGCTTATTTCATGTCTTGCTGCTGCTGCTGCTGCTAAGTCACTTTAGTCGTGTCTGACTCTGTGCGACCCCATAGACGGCAGCCCACCAGGCTCCCCCGTCCCTGGGATTCTCCAGGCAAGAACACTGGAGTGGGTTGCCATTTCCTTCTCCAAGGTATGAAAGTGAAGTTGCCCAGTCATGTCCGACCCTCAGTGACCACATGGACTGCAGCCTTCCAGGCTCCTCCATCCATGGGATTTTCCAGGCAAGAGTACTGGAGTGGCGTGC
The DNA here is from genome assembly GCF_023091745.1 of Budorcas taxicolor. Taxonomy (NCBI): domain Eukaryota; kingdom Metazoa; phylum Chordata; class Mammalia; order Artiodactyla; family Bovidae; genus Budorcas; species Budorcas taxicolor. Next base: position 32,569,092 of record NC_068927.1, on the reverse strand, counting down.
CATTGCCTTCTTCAATTTCATGTCTTAGGGCTCTGGAATCAAAGGTAGGTATTTTCCCAGGTCCTTAAGACGGAGCGTTAGGAGGACCATGCACCCAGGAGTGAAACTTCAGCATGGATCGTTCAGATTCTGAGCCTCAAACTAGGCACAAACCACCCAGCTAGAATCATCAGAGAGAAGACCGTGGGACTAGTCCAGAGATGGCCCAATGCCATAATATACATTCCATATGAAAACAGTGTGCCTGCATTGTGTTCATAACAATGAACCTAACTGTCTCTTTGCACAGAACAATCTGTCTCTTTGCACAGGATCCAGACACCTGGATTTTGTAGGAAATACATGTTAACTTCATCTCTCAGGGAGAAAGGAACTTTCAGATGCTTAAGTTTTGAATTCTAGTCATTTCAAAACAGACTATGACAATTCCTAAGATCTCTTTAATTAGTAGCTGCTTTGTGACAATAAATGTATAAAATTCATTTTTTACAAGTTAGGAAAATCAAAGAATAGCAAAGAGGGACTAGAAAGCCTTCCTAAGTGATCAATGCAAAGAAATAGAGGGAAACAATAGAATGGGAAAGACTAGAGATTTCTTCAAGAAAGTCAGGCATATCAAGGGAACATTTCATGCAAGGGTTGGGCTTAATAAAGGACAGAAACAGCAGGGACCTAAAAAAAGCAGAAGATATTAATAAGAGGTGGCAAGAAAACATAGAAGAACTATACAAAAGAGATCTTAATGACCCTGAAAAGCATGATGGTGTGATCACTCACCTAGAGCCACACATCCTGGAGTGCAAAGTCAGTTTTCATTCCAGTCTCAAAGAAAGGCAATGCCAAAGAATGTTCATACTACCACACAATCACGCATTAGCAAGGTAATGCTCAAAATTCTCCAGGCTAGGCTTCAACAATATGTAAAAGCAAGAACTTCTAGAAGCTCAAGTTGAATTTAGAAAAGGTAAAGGAACCAGAGACCAAATTGCCAGCATCCATTGAATCATAGAAAAAAGTAAGAGAATTCCAGAAAATATCATCCACTTCTGCTTCATTGACTAGCTGAAGCCTTTGAAAGTGTGGATCACAAAAAACAGTGAAAAACTCTTAAAAAGATGGGCATACCAGACCACCTTACCTGCCTCCTGAGAAATCTGTATGCAGGTCAAGAAGCGACAGTTAGAACTGGACATGGAACAGCGGACGGGTTTAAAATTGGGAAAGGAGTACAGCAAGGCTGTACATTGTCACCTTGCTTATTTAACTTATATGCAGAGTACCTCATGCAAAATGCTGGGCTGGATGAAGCACAAGTTGGAATCAAGACTGCTGGAAAAAATATCAATAACCTCACTTTTGCAGATGACACCACCCTTATGGCAGAGAGCAAAGAGGCACTAAAGAGCTCCTTGATGAAAGAGAAAGAGGAGAGTGAAAAAGCTGGCTTGAAACTCAGCATTCAAAAAATGAAGATCATGTCATCTAGTCTCATCACTTCATGGCAAATAGATGGGGAAACAATGGAAACAGTGACAGACTTTATTTTCTTGCACTCCCAAATCACTACAGATGGTGACTGCAGCCATGAAATTAAAAAAAAAGCTTGCTCCTCAGAAGAAAAGCTATGACAAACCAGGACAGCATATTAAAAAGCAGAGATATTACTTTACTGACAAAGGTTCATCTAGTCAAAGCTATGGTTTTTCCAGTAGTTATGTATGGATATAAGAGTTGGACCATAAAGAAAGCTAATTGCCAAAGAATTGATGCTTTTGAACTGTGGTGCTGGAGAAGACTCTTGAGAGTCCCTTGGACTGCAAAGAGATCTAACCACTCAATCCTAAAGAAAATTAGTCCTGAATATTCATTAGAAGGACATGATAAAGCTGAAATTCCAATGTTTTGGCCACCTGATGCAAAAAACTGACTCATTGGAAAAGACCCTGATGCAGGGAGAAATTGAAGGCAAGAGGAGAAGGGGACAACGGAGGATGAGATGACTGGATGGCATCACCAACTCAATGGACGTGAGTTAGAGAAAGCTCCAGGAGTTGGTGAATGACATGGAAACCTGGCGTGCTGCAGTCCATGGGGTCACAAAGAATCAGACATGACTGAGTGACTGAACTGAACCCGTGAAACTGAGGAACACCCAAGAATATCTCCTCCCAGACCAGAAAGTGATACAAGCTCCCCTGCTGCTGTTTCAACAATCGTTAGTAGAACTAATCATTCTAAATTTTGGTTTACTGAAATAGTAACTTAATCAGAATGGGAAAGATGAGAGGAAACCCTTATTTATTTAATTCAGAATAAGATACACCAGATAGGACTGCCTCAACTAAAGAAAAATGGGCCATAGTAGACTTACACCTCTAGCCAACCGGGTAGCTTTAGACTATTTGCTACACTTTGTGATCTTTTATTTTCTCCATATAAAATAATAATTAGGAATAGATTATTTCTCAGCCATATTGAGTGATGAAATTCTATATTTCACCTAATGGAGGAGAAAAGAAACCTTACAATAATCATACCTGAATCAGGATAGGATGAAAGATGGCTAATATATAATTTAATTTACATTATCCTAACACTGCAAATTATATGAAAAGGATGTAAAATACAAAGATGAAAAGTGCAAGTGTGAGTCACTCAGTCTTGTCCAACTCTTTCCGACCCCATGGACTGTACAGCCCACCATTCCTCTGTCCATGGTATTCTCCAGGCAAGAATACTGGAGTGGGTAGCCATTCCCTTCTCAAGGGATTAAGCAGAGGAAGAGGTCAAACATCAATATTCGTAGTTGTATGATAATCTTTTCACAAGACGCAACTTAAACAACATGAAACTGATTAAGAAAATGAAATTCCGACAGTTTAGGGAATATGCATAAAGATACTCAGTTGGTAAAGAATCTGCCTGCAATGTAGGAGACTCAGGTTTGATTCCTGGGTTGGGAAGATCCCCTGGAGAAGGAAATGGCAACCCACTTCAGTCCATGGGGGTCGCAAAGAGTTGGACACGACTTAGCAACTAAGCCACCATGACTGTATAGATAAAGCATGTTTCCTATATATTCACAAGAGATGATTAGAAACCATGGCAAACATTTCATCTAAAAAGTAAAATGTGGATTAAAAATAACAATATGTAGAGCACACATAAAGTACATATTACATTTGTTTAGAGGCCTTAACATTTTTAATAATTGAGATATATACTATATTCCTTGCTAGATTCAGGGGTAATTAATACCAATAAAATTTTGATTCTTCACAAATTGATAAATGGATTTAATATAATTCCAATTATAATCACAGTGGGGTTAATGGGATTTAGAAACAACTTTAATGAATAGCCTACATTGCATGTACAAAAAGAAACAAAATAGAATACTTGCTTTTTTTTTTAAACAGTGTGACATTGCTAAAGTAAAGCTTTGCCATGCCAGATATTAAAATACATAATACTATTAATAATATTTTATATTATCCATCATTCTCTGTAAGGCTGGTCCTCTTCAAAGAGCTATGTGTATACTAATTCTTTCCTTTAGCACATATCCTGAAAGGTATTTTCAGTTTGTAAATGAAGATTAAGGCAAAAAGAAAAATAAGTAATGTACCATAATATATATACAACAGGTGGCTTATGGATGACTAGAACCCAGATCATCTGACATCAGAATTTATGCCACTGATGACTATGGTATACACTGAGAGCTAGAAACAGACTGAGGTTGTGAGGTAAACAAATAAATAGAAATGATGAGAAAAGGATAGGATTTAGAGAGAACACAAGACACAAAAGTCACATATACATCAATGCGTGACATCACTAAAATGGAACTTCAGATCTCCCGATTTCCAGAGAACCAGAAACACTCACCGTAAATATCTACATCCTGGCATTTATTTTCAGCGTCATGCCACATGAAGTATCGCTGATTTCAACTAAGGATTAGCCAGATCACTTTCATTTTTTATTTTGTTTTCCTCAAGGACGTTATATCTAGGACTTAAAATTTTGTAAAAGAAAACCAGGACTGTAGCTTTCTGATTTCTGCATATTGTGATTTTTAAGAACAGGTTATTAGCTAATTTGATAATATTTTTATCATATCTAAGTGTGCATGCAAACATGTATACTGCAAAGAGATAAACTTGTTTGAAGTGATTGGTAAAATTAAAATGAAAATTCATACCTATTTGGGATGCAAATAAGTTTTCAAATGGGAATATTTCATATCCATAAAAATTATAGCTTCTATTTAATGAGATTTAGATATATCAGGTGATTGGCTAAGAAGGTTACACGTATCATTTCATGCAAACATCTCACTAAACTCCCATGGTATAAGCAGTGTCATTCAGTTCAGTTCAGTTGCTCAGTCGTGTCTGACTCTTTGTGACCCCATGAATCGCAGCACGCCAGGCCTTCCTGTCCATCACCAACTCCTGGAGTTCACTCAGACTCGCATCCATCGAGTCAGTGATGCCATCCAGCCATCTCATCCTCTGTCGTCCCCTTCTTCTCCTGCCCCAACCCCTCCCAGCATCAGAGTCTTTTCCAAAGAGTCAACTGTTAGCATGAGGTAGCCAAAATACTGGAGTTTCAGCTTTAGCATCATTCCTTCCAAAGAAATTCCAGGGTTGATCTCCTTCAGAATGGACTGGTTGGATCTTCTTGCAGTCCAAGAGACTCTCAAGAGTCTTCTCCAACACCGCAGTTCAAAATCATCAATTCTTGGGCGCTCAGCCTTCTTCACAGTCCAACTCTCACATCCATACATAACCACTGGAAAAACCATAGCCTTGACTAGACGGACCTTAGTCGGCAAAGTAATGTCTCTGCTTTTGAATATGCTATCTAGGTTGGTCATAACTTTTCTTCCAAGGAGTAAGCATCTTTTAATTTCATGGCTGCAATCACCATCTGCAGTGATTTTGGAGCCCAAAGAAATAAAGTCTGACACTGTTTTCACTGTTTATCCATCTATTTCCCAAGAAGTGATGGGACCAGAGGTCATGATCTTAGTTTTCTAAATGTTGAGCTTTAAGCCAACTTTTTCACTCTCCTCTTTTAATTTCATTAAGAGGCTTTTTAGTTCCTTTTCACTTTCTGCCATAAGGGTGGTGTCATCTGCATATCTGAGGTTATTGATATTTCCCCCGGCAATCTTGATTCCAGCTTGTGTTTCTTCCAGTCCAGCGTTTCTCATGATGTACTCTACATAGAAGTTAAACAAGCAGGGTGACAATAAACAGCCTTGACGTACTCCTTTTCCTATTTGTAACCAGTCTGTTGTTCCATGTTCAGTTCTAACTGTTGCTTCCTGGCCTGCATACAGATTTCTCAAGAGGCAGGTCAGGTGGTCTGGTATTCCCATCTCTTGAAGAATTTTCCACAGTTTCTTGTGATCCGCACAGTCAAAGGCTTTGGCATAGTCAATAAAGCAGAAATAGATGTTTTTCTGGAACTCTCTTGCTTTTTCCATGATCCAGCGGATGTTGGCAATTTGACCTCTGGTTCCTCTGCCTTTTCTAAAACCAGCTTGAACATCAGGAATTTCATGGTTCACGTATTGCTGAAGCCTGGCTTGGAGAATTTTGAGCATTACTTTACTAGCGTGTGAGATGAGTGCAATTGTGCGGTAGTTTGAGCATTCTTTGGCACTGCCTTTCTTTGGGATTGGGATGAAAACTGACCTTTTCCAGTCCTGTGGCCACTGCTGAGTTTTCCAAATTTGCTGACATAATGAGTGCAGCACTTTCACAGCATCATCTTTCAGGATTTGAAATGGCTCTACTGGAATTCCATCACCTCCACTAGCTTTGTTCATAGTGATGCTTTCTAAGGCTCACTTGACTTCACATTCCAGGATGTCTGGCTCTAGGTGAGTGATCACACCATCGTGATTATCTGGATCATGAAGATCCTTTTTGTACAGTTCTTCTGTGTATTCTTGCCTCCTCTTCTTAATATCTTCTGCTCTGTTAGGTCCATACCATTTCTGTCCTTTATCGAGCCCATCTTTGCATGAAATGTTCCCTTGGTATCTCTAATTTTCTTGAAGAGATCTCTAGTCTTTCCCATTCTGTTGTTTTCCTCTATTTCCTTGCATTGATCACTGAAGAAGGCTTTCTTATCTCTTCTTGCTGTTCTTTGGAACTCTGCATTCTGATGCTTATATGTTTCCTTTTCTCCTTTGCTTTTCACTTCTCTTTTCACAGCTATTTGTAAGGCCTCCCCAGATAGCCATTTTGCTTTTTTGCATTTCTTTTCCATGGGGATGGTCTTGATCCCTGTCTCCTGTACAATGTCACGATTCTCATTCCATAGTTCATGAGGCACTCTATCTATCAGATCTAGGCCCTTAAGTCTATTTCTCACTTCCACTGTATAATCATAAGGGATTTGATTTAGGTCATATCTGAATGGTCTAGCAGTTTTCCCTGTTTTCTTCAATTTAAGTCTGAATTTGGTAAGAAGGAGTTCATGATCTGAGCCACAGTCAGCTCCTGGTCTTGTTTTTGCTGACTGTATAGAATTTCTCCATCTTTGGCTGCAGAGAATATAATCAATCTGATTTTGGTGTTGACCATCTGGTGATGTCCATGTGTAGAGTCTTCTCTTGTGTTGTTGGAAGAGGGTGTTTGCTATGACCAGTGCATTATCTTGGCAAAACTCTATTACTCTTTGCCCTGCTTCATTCTGTATTTGAAGGCCAAATTTGCCTGTTACTCCAGGTGTTTTTTGACTTCCTACTTTTGCATTTCAGTCCCCTATAATGAAAAGGACATCTTTTTTGGGTGTTAGTTCTAGAAGGTCTTGTAGGTCTTTATAGAACTATTCAGCTTCAGCTTCTTCAGCATTACTGATCGGGGCATAGACTTGGATTACTGTGATATTGAATGGTTAGCCTTGGAGATGAATAGAGGTCATTCTGTTGTTTTTGAGATTGCATCCAAGTACTGCATTTCAGACTCTTCTGTTGACCATGATGTCTACTCCATTTCTTCTGAGGGATTACTGCCTGCAGTAGTAGATATAATGGTCATCTGAGTTAAATTCACCCATTCCAGTCCATTTTAGTTCGTTGATTCCTAGAATATCGACATTCAGTCTTGCCATCTCCTGTTAGACCACTTCCAATTTGCCTTGATTCATAGACCTGACATTCCAGGTTCCTATGCAATATTGCTCTTTACAGCATTGGACCTTGATTCTATCACCAGTCACATCCACAGCTGGGTATTGTTTTTCCTTTGGCTCCATCCCTTCATTCTTTCTGGATTTATTTCTCCACTGACCTCCAGTAGCATATTGGGTACCTACTGACCTGGGGAGTACCACTAGCCCTGTATTATATATAAGCAGACAGGTTACCTGACCCATTCACAGCCACTTTGATACAGAATTGAAAACAAGGGTTCAGAAACAGAATTTGAACTTAGGTTTCTATAATTTTAAAATCCATGTTTTTTTTAATTCAATATTATATTAGTTTCAGGTATAGAACATAGAGGGTCGATTTTTTTAAATAAATTGTATAAAGTCCCTATAAATTTATTAGAAAATACTGGCTATATTCCCTGTGCTGAACATTACATGCATCTAAAAATTATTTTACATCAGTAGTTTGAACCTCTTAATCTCTGTCAACCCCTCTTCTGTGAGTCCTGTCCCATGTGGTACCCACTAACTTGCTCTCTATCCATCAGTCTGTGTCTGTTTTGTTATATTTGTTCATTTATCTTTTAGATCCTATATATGAGTAAAAACATCATCTCACATTTCACTAAGCAGTATATCTCAAGCACTGTATTTACAGAGTCCTTGAAACTAGAGAATATACAAATGCAAGAGAAGAGAACGCCAACATTTGTATGAAGGTGGTGGAGAGTGCTCTTTGAAATGTGCTGGTGGTATAAAAGGTAGGATGGACTGGACCCTGGGTATGGAAGGGAGGAGTTCTTATTGGAAGTCAATTTTCCAGCACAGGTGATCAGTAACTGGAGTTTTCTATGTACTGTGTCTCAAACATTTGCTCTTCACTTTAAGAGTTTTATTACCTCACGTGAGACTGAAGAAACAAAATAAGGCCAGAACAGTAAAAAGCGACTCTTTTAAGTATGTTGTTTTGGAGATGGACACTCATCTAAGGAAAAACCTCTGACAGAAACTGTGCTCATTTGTAAATAAAAGCTAACCACACATAATATTATTGTCTGCCTCCTGAAAAGAAAATCATAGACCAAGGTAGATCCTACACATGTACTAACGAAAAAAGAAAAAATCCCCCCTCCAAAAAAAATTTAAAAACAGACAAAATTATCCAAGGCAAAACTGTATTTTAAGAATAGTGCTTTCAGTAAGAAAAAAACCACCCCCCCCCTCAATTTTCTTTTAGTTTAAAAAGAAGAAATAAAAAAGAAACAAAGACTTTCAATTTTAATGGTATATAGTGATGTGTCCTGAAATAGGAATTTTAGTTTCCCAGCAGTGATCTGTGTCTTCATTCATTGATCAAACATTTCTTGAGTGATGACTTTTGGGCTTCCCAGGTGATGCTAGTGGTAAAGAATCCACCTGCATATGCAGGAGATGCAAAAGATGTGGGTTTGATCCCTGGACTGAGAAGATCCCCTGGAATGGGAAGTGGTAACTCATCCCAGTATTTTCGCCTGGGAAATTCCATGGACAGAGGAGCCTGGAAGATTGCAGTCCATGGGGTCATAAAGAGTCAGAAATGACTGAGCACACACAGTGATGTGTCCTGAAATATGAGAGGAATTTAGAGTTTCCCAACAGTGATATATAGCTTCATTCATTGAAAAAACATTTACTGAGTGACTACTGTGAGCAAAGAACTGTCCCAGGTGCTTGGATCCATCAGTGAAAAATACAGACAGAAATCATGTTCTGTTTTGGCTTAAATTCTACTAGCAATGTGGGTGAAGACCGAAAATAGATATTAAAAAATACACATAATAAACAAATGAATAAATTGTGTGCTTCCTTGAAAGTAAGTCATGCTACTGGGGAAAAAAGGAGAGAGGAACAGAAATAAAGAAATGTACAGACGAGGGGTGGGGCAGGAACACGTAGGGAAAGTAATTGATGTGGGTGGAGAAATTAGGGGGATAAAGACAATTAGGTGGACAGGTAACCTGATACCTGTTGGGGCCAACTGTTTCCTACAGAGTTCTAAAATCAGAATGCTATGATAATACTAATATGGTAATACTAACATATTAGAATATTTTATCTTATTTGTGTGTGTTATTGGGTTTTGAGGATGTGATTTTAGTATCTTCTCCAGAATGTTATTGTGGCCATCCCAAATCACTTGTGGGATCCCAGTTTCCCAACCAGGGACTGAATCCAAGCCCCAGCAGTGAAAACACCAAGTCTTAACCACTGGTGAGTGAGTGAGTGAGTGAATGATGTCGCTCAGTCATGTTCAACTCTTTGCGACCCCATGGACTGTAGCCCACCAAGCTCCTCTGTCCTTGGGATTCTCCAGGCAACAATACTGGAGTGGGTTGCCATTTCCTTCTCCAGGGGATCTTCCTGACCCAGGGATCGAACCCACGTCTCCCACATTGCAGGCAGACGCTTTAACCTCTGAGCCACCAGGGAAGCCCCCAGAAAAAAAATCTTCATAATCCACATTTGAGCAATGCAAACATTACATTTGCATTTGCTTTGTTGTTGATGTTTTCTTTGTTGTTACCGCTTCTTCTGTTGACTGTGGAAATCATGGCAAGGACATGGATTCTACCTTTAGATCAACAACAAGATGGAAATAAAGGAGAGCCTCAAGATATAAAGCCAGTCCTTAAGAGTTCAATCAAGTTAGGAAATGAGAGACCTTCGTAATAAGAACGTAAGACTGCTGGGAACACATAGTCTTGGGGAGGATATCAGAGGTACGGGATCTGCAAGCACTGTTTGTTGATATTTTGTAGGAAAATCTGACCTCCATTAGTGTCTCTATTGACTAACATGCAGAGAGAAAGTGACTGCCAAAGCATAACCCATCTACCTACTGGCTGAGCCCAAACAAAACTTTAATGTCACCTTCACCCAAGGCTGAGTTGCTTCCCACTTCACCTCATTGGCTCTTATTGACCTCCCCCTGGTCACTGTAAATACACCATCCCAATCTGGTCTCTGCCTTCCAAGGACACATAGTTTTGTGGCATAATATAAAATTCCTTGGCAAAATGATTTTGAACAGGCAGGAGAAAATAATATACTAAACACTAGAACAGAAAGCAAAAAGGATAAATGGGCATCTTGACCAAAATATGTTTACCATTTTGCAATCTCAGTGTAATCTTCAGTGAGTAATTTATATTCAATCTAATAAAAGTATGTCAGAAAGTTTATGATCAAATGTAACACAAATCATGAATGAGGGCTGCAGTGAGTATGGAAGAATTATGCCTGTCATCCACATAATATAGGCGAAGGCAATACGACATTCAGATCTGAGAAAGTTACAAACTGCGACTAAAAAGTTCTTGCTAAAGTACATGCATTTTCCCAGTGGCTGCATATGTTTGCCTGGCAAAACCCACGGCTGGGCAATGAGTCCCAAGGTGTTAACATTAAATTCCCACTCACACAGTAAGTTCTTCAATTCATGCAGCTGAGCTGACAGCCCTGTAGTATGCTTTTCCATAAACAAATTCCATTCGATAGGCTGTTTTCCCCTTTAGTTGCTGAAGAGAATTGTAATGGCTAGCTAAGATTCTTTGAACAAGCGAGAGAAAATTCTTCAAGTAAACAGGACCTGCAGACAACAGAAAATTATTCTTTATTATGTTCTACTTCCTGAGAGCAAACCACAAATGTCCTCTTTTTTCCCCCACTAATTGTTGAAAAGTTTGTGTAAACGTCCTTTCATTCCACAATAATGAGAGCAAAAAGAACATGCTCTTGTCTAATCTTGATTAATAGGTCTGCCTAGTATTTAAGCACAGAAGTTCTGGATTTCAGCAGACCTCAGTTTGTATCTCAGATGAATCTATGTGAAATTGGGCACATTAAAGGAAGTGCAGCCAAGAAGAGCTACCCCACGTCCAAGGTCAGGGGCAGCGGCCAGGAGGAGATACCCCATGTCCAAGGTAAGGAGCAGTGGCTACGCTTTGCTGTAGCAGCTGTGAAAAGATATCCATGCGCAAGGTAAGAAAAACCCAAGTAAGATGGTTCACACTGAGAGAGGGCATCGGGGGGCAGACACTGAAACCACAATCACAGACAACTAGCTAATCTGATCACACGGACCATAGGCTTGTCTAACTCAATGAAACCAAGGCATGCTGTGTGGGGCCACCCAAGACTGACAGGTCATGGTGGAGAGATCTGACAGAATGTGATCCACTGGAGAAGGGAATGGCAAACCACTTCAGTATTCTTGCCTTGAGAACCCCATGAACAGTATGGAAAGGCAAAAAGATAGGACACTGAAGATGAACTCCCCAGGTCGGCAGGTGCCCAATATGCTACTGGAGATCAGTGGAGAAATAACTCCAGAAAGAATGACGGATGGAGCCAAAGCAAAAACAACATCCAGTTGTGAATGGGACTGGTGATAGAAGCAAGGTTCGATCTGTGAAGAGCAAAATTGCATAGGAACCCGGAATGTTAGGTCCATGAATCAAGGCAAATTGGAAGTGGTCAAACAAGAGATGGCAAAAGTGAATATCAACATTCTAGTAATCAGCAAAGTAAGATGGACTGGAATGGATGAATTTGCTTGAATAACCATTATATCTACTACTGTGGGCAGGAATCCCTTAGAAGAAACGGAGTAGCCATCATAGTCAACAGAAGAGTCTGAAATGCAATACTTGGATGCAATCTCAAAAATGACAGAATGATCTCTGTTCATTTCCAAGGCAAATCATTCAGTATCACAGTAATCCAAGTCTATGCCCCAACCAGTAACACTGAAGAAGCTGAAGCTAAACAGTTCTATTAAGACCTATAAGACCTTCTATAACTAACACCTAAAAAAGATGTCCTTTTCATTATAGGGGACTGAAATGCAAAAGTAGGAAGTCAAGAAGCACCTGGAGTAACAGGCAAATTTGGCCTTGGAGTTCAGAATGAAGCAGGGCAAAGGCATTAGCCTTTGAGTTCTGCCCAGACAATGCACTGGTCATAGCAAACACCCTCTTCGAACAACACAAGAGAAGACTCTACACATGTACATCACCAGATGGTTGACACCAAATCAGACTGATTATATTCTTTGCAGCCAAAGATGGAGAAGCTATATGCAGTCGGTAAAAGCAAGACCAGGAGCTGACTGTGGCTCAGATTATGAACTTCTTATTGCCAAATTTAGACTGAAATGGAAGAAAGTGGAGAAAACCACTAGACCATTCAGATATGACCTAAATCAAATCCCTTATGACTATACAGTAGAAGTGAGAAATAGATTTAAGGGACTAGATCTGTAGACAGAGGGCCTGATGAACTATGGATGGAGGTTCTTGACATTGTAAAAGAGACAGGAATCAAGACCATCCCCAAGAAAAAGAAATGCAAAAGAGCAAAATGGATGTCTGAGGAGGCCTTACAAATAGCTGTGAAAAGAAGGGACGTGAAAAGCAAAGGTGAAAAGGAAAGATATATCCATTTGAATGCAGAGTTTCAAAGAATAGCAAAGAAAGATAAGAAAGCCTTCCTCAGTGATCAATGCAAAGAAATAGAGGAAAACATTAGAACTAGAATGTTCTAATTCTAGAAAAACTAGAGATCTCTTCAAGAAAATTAGAAATACCAAGGGAACATTTCATGCAAAGATGGGCTCGATAAAGGACAGAAATGGTAGGGATCTAACAGAAGCAGAAGATAATAAGAAGAGGTGGCAAGAAAACACAGAACTGTACAAAATATTTTCATGACCCAGATAAACACAATGGTGTGATCACTCACCTAGAGCCAGACATCCTGGAATGTGAAGTCAAATGGACCGCAGGAAGCATCACTACAAACAAAGCTAGTGGAGGTGATGGAATTCCAGTTGAGCTATTTCACATCCTGAAATATGATGCTGTGAAAGTGCTGCACTCAGTATGCCAGCAAATTTGGAAAACTCAGCAGTGGCCACAGGACTGGAAAAGGTCAGTTTTCATTCCAATCCCAAAGAAAGGCAGTGCCAAAGAATGCTCAAACTACCACACAATTGCAATCATCTCACATGCTAGTAAGTAATGCTTTAAGTTCTCCAAGCCAGGCTTCAGGAATATATGAACCATGAACTTCCAGATATTCAAGCTGGTTTTAGAAAAGGCAGAGGAATCAGGGATCAAATTGCCAACATCCATTCCATCATCAAAAAAGCAAGAGAGTTCCAGAAAAACAACTATTTCTGCTTTATTGACTATGCCAAAGCCTTTGACTGTGTGGATCACAATAAACTGTGGAAAATTCTGAAAGAGATGGGAATGCAAGACCACCTGACCTGCCTCTTGAGAAACCTGTATGCAGGTCAGGAAGCAACAGTTAGACCTGGATATGGAACAACAGACTGGTTCCAAATAGGAAAAGGAGTACGTTAAGATTGTATATTGTCACCCTGCTTATTTAACTTATATGCTGAGTACATCATGAGAAATGCTGGGCTGGATGAAGCACAGGAATCAAGATTGGTGGGAGAATCATCAATCACTTCAGATATGCAGATGACATCACACTTATGGCAGAAAATGAAGAACCAAAGAGCCTTTTAATGAAGGTGAAAGAGGAGAGTGAAAAAGTTAGCTTAAAGCTCAACATTTTGAAAACGAAGATCATGGCATCTGGTCCCATCACTTCTTGGCAAATAGATGGGAAAACAGTGGAAACAGTGACAGACTTTATTTTGGGGGGCTCCAAAATCACTGCAGATGGTGACTGCAGCCATGAAATTCAAAGATGCTTACTCCTTGGAAGGAAAGTTATGACCAACCTAGACAGCATATTGAAAAGTAGAGACATTACTTTGCCAACAAAGGTCCATCTAGTGAAGGCTATGGTTTTTCCAGTGGTCATGTATGGTTGTGCGAGTTGGACTATAAAGAAAGCTGAGTGCCGAAGAATTGATGCTTTTGAACTGTGGTGTTGGAGGACACTTGAGAGTCCCTTGGACTGCGAGAAGATCCAACCAGTCCATCCTAAAGGAAATCAGTCCTGAATATTCTTTGGAAGGACTGATGTTGAAGCTGAAACTCCAATACTTTGGCCACCTGATGCGAAGAGCTGACTCATTTGAAAAGACTCTGATGCTGGGAAAGACTGAGGGCAGGAGGAGAAGGGGACGACAGAGGATGAAATGGTTGGATGGCATCACTGACTCAATGGACACGGGTTTGGGTGAACTCCGGGAGTTGGTGATGGACAGGGAGGCCTGGCGTGCTGCATTTCATGGGGTTGCAAAGAGTCGGACATGCCTGAGCGACTGAGCTGAACTGAAGGAAAATTACTGGAGCAAAGTTTAATCATGTATAAAGCAGGGGTAATATTTGCATCTAACATATAGGGTGCTTGTTTACTTTGCTCAATATTTTTCATGTAAACACTGATCATAGATCTGGCCTTTGAAAACTCTTTAAAAAACACTATTATAAATATATCATCCTCTAGAATTAGTCAATATCCTTTTAAAGCAATCAGAAGTTATAATGGTATCATAGATAACATAAAATAAATTGATAACTATAACATTCATGTCAGTGTTCCCAAAATGAAGAATTTCATGTGTTTACTAAGTAGTAACTAAGCAGAATACTAAGTATAGTGTATATTACTAGGATTATTTATTACTAAGCGTTGGTGAGTCTACTGCGCACTAGACATCTAGATATTTTAAACAGAATCTTACTGTAAATCATCAAATGTCTTATTAATCTGTAACACAGGGAAGAAAATGGAGATACAGATGTATAATGCCGTTTCTAAAGTCACAGTTGAAGAAAAACGTGTAACAAACTCTAGTCTTAAGGAACTTAATGAATGAATATAACATTATTCTTTGAACTCATTATGTTTATGTCACATCATTCACGAATTTAGGAGTGGGGTATGCACTATCTAGGGAATATAATTTGGAGAGGTTATGATAAGCATTATTGAGAAGCTTATACAGCTTGTTGATAAGTTTATACAATTGAGATGATAGAAACGGTTGAATAGCAAAACAAGTAAAAACTATTTTAGTGAAAAAAGAGGTATAATGTGTTGATGAACACGATTGCTTAGTATATTACGTGTGCTCAGTCACTCAGTGATGTCTGACTCTTTGCCACCCCATAGACTATAGCCTGCCAGGCTCCTCTGTCCTTGGAGGTTCTCTAGGCAAGAAGACAGGAGTGGGCTGCCATGCCCTCCTCCAGGGGATCTTCCCAACCCAGGGATCAAATCCAGGTCTCCCATATTGCAGCTGGATTCTTTACTGTCTGAGCCACCAGGGAATTCCTGATACATTATAAAGGTGCCAATTCACTCTCAAATACATTTATACACATTTGCAAGTCTAATGAAATTTCAGCTGCATTTTAAAAAATTATGTAGGGAAAAATCATGGAAGCTCAAGACTATCATGAAGATTTTGAGCAAACATAGAAAATGTGCTCCACCTGATTGAAAACACTCTCTAAAGGGATTATTAAAAATAATTAATTAGGCTAAAATAGACAAAAATAAAATGCAACACAGAACACAGAATTTTCTATGTGTGAGAACTTAGTTTGTGATAGATCATTTCAGTTCAGTCGCTCAGTCGACTCTTCAGCAGCCCCATGGACTGTAGCATGCCAGGCTTCCTTGTCCAACATCAACTCCTGGAGCTTGCTCAAACTCATGTCCATCAAGTCAGTGATGCCATCCAATCATCTCATCCTCTGTTGTCCCCTTCTCTTCCTGCCTTCAATCTTTCCCAGCATCAGGTTCTTTTCCAAAGAGTCAGTTCTTTGCATCAGGTGGCCAAAATATGGGAGTTTTAGCTTCAGCATCAGTCGTCCAATGAATATCCAGGACTGATTTCCTTTAGAATTTACTGATTTGATCTCCTTGCATTCCAAAGGGCTCTCAAGAGTCTTCAACACCACAGTTCAAAAGCATCATCCAGCCCAGCATTTCACATGATGTACTCTGCATATATGTTAAATAAGCAGGGTGACAATATACAGCCTTGATGTCATCCTTTCCCAATTTGGAACCAGTCTGTTGTTCCATAAAGGAGATCAAAACTTTTTTAGGAAAGAACTTAGTTTATGGATACACTGAGAAAGTTGACATTATATGGACAATAATTATGTAAATATCTCACAATGTACAAAAATAAACTTTGAAGGGTTTATGTATTTAAATACCAAATTTAGAATTATAAGGGGAACAGAGGAAATACCATTAGTCAATGTGAGAGAGGATTATGTTAGCCGTGGTGGGGACGGAGGGAAGAAAACAAACTACATAGGGTAAACTTGCTGGGTTAAATAGTATCAAATTTAAAATTTTTCACTCAAAAAATGAAAATAGATATGTCAAGTTGGGAAAAGTTATTGGCAAAATTTAAAACAGGGTAAATAATAACTCAAGTTTTTATAAAGTTTGGATGCAAAACAAGAAAATGACAGGAAATCAAGAAAAACACGTACATTAAATGAACAGGAAAGTCACATAAGGGATGCAAATGTATGACAAGTGTATGACAAAAATACAATGAACAAATTAAAATTTTACAAAACAAAGAGAGATCACTTTGCATTGTCATTTTCATAGAGTAGAAAGCTGACTAATGCTTGAGAAAGTGAGGGAATAGGAAGCACCCCTGGGTGCTGCTTAGATTGTAAACCAACAGAGCCATTTCTATAAGCAGTGGTCATTAATAAGCATATTCCCCAGAGTAAAGAAATCACACCACTAGAGGTGTAATCTGTGCAAGACATTCTCACAAATGATGTTTCCTTAGGGAGGATATTCCAAGGGAGCTGTTTCTACAAATGATGCAGGGCAGGATTTCAACCGGGCTATTTCTCAGTACCAGGAGCCAGTTCTCTCAGTCTCTCTATAAACAACTGGAGGCAGCTGTGCTGCCTTCTCTTTCTCTCATCACCCACATTCTCATCTTAGGCAGATTGGGATAGTAGTTGCAGGCAAATGAAGTTTCTGTCACTAGTAGAATCTATATGTAACTGTGATGTACACATGTGACTATTAAACAGTCATATTTTGAAGCTTCATGTTATATTTACATATATTGGACTTGAATACAAAATTAATCCATTTTATTTGCATATCCTCACATACATAGATTGAAAAAATCCAGTTTTAAATGGAAAATATATTGTAAGAAATAATGCATGATTTATAGAAAAGCACACAGCATATGTACATATATATGTATGTGTACATATACATATAGTCACATACATACACATGTAAATATCATGTATATATAAAACCCCCGCTATTTTACTAGTTTCACACATATCTAAATATGCCACAGAGAATGTAATAATTATAAATGCTTATATATAATGGTAATATATTTTATATATAATAATGTAATATTACATATATAATCCATCTCAGTTGGCAGAGAAGGTCTAGAATCAATGATATGCCAATAGCAATAAGCATATCTCATGCTTAGAAAAATTATCCATAATGTTTTTCAAAGACAATGCCAAAGAATATATTCAAGGGAGGGGCTACTGTAGTGAAGTTTTTGGTAGACCTGAGTATAATTCTGGACCCAATAAGGAAAAATACGGATTTATAATCAAGGGCAGGGGTTGCACGGTTGGAGTAAGGAGGGGTCTGGTGGATGGAAAGCTAAGTGAAAGTGTTTAGTTGCTCAGTTGTGTCTGGCTCTTTGCAACTCCATGGACTCTAGCCTGCCAGGTTCCTCTGTCCATGGAATTCTCCATGCAAAAACATTGGAGTGGGTAGCCATTCCCTTCTGCAGGAGATCTTCCTCCCTGGTCTTCCTCACTCAGTGATCAAACCTGGGTCTCCTGCATTTCAGGCAGATTTCTTTACCATCTAAGCCACCAGGGAGGGGCTAGAATGATTCTTTGCTCTGAAAGGATTTGACCTGAGAGCAGGCCAGGGTGAGTAGGTGGTCAGAGAAAGAGTAGGGGATTTTTGCTTAACTGAGTCTGCAGGATTCTTCCTAAACAGGAGTAACTGAGCCTCAGACTGGCCCCTAGTTTAGTGTCTATTCAGAAAGAGGACTCAGTTTCACCATCTGAAAAATGAAGGAATTGGTCTAGCTAATAGCTAACCTTGCTAGATGTGATCTCTCTTTTTCTTTTTTTGTATTGGGTATATACTTAATCAAGATGAAGTTAAGATGAAATTAATCCCCTTAGAGAAACACAGTGTTGGAGAGGATTCAACATGACATTTATTTACTGAAACAGTGTAGGACACATTGGCGGAGTTGTGGAATCTGACTGGTATCCAGAACTGGAAAAGTGTATACACATATATACTTCTTATCTCTACCTCTTAAGTTATAATACCACATGCTTTATTCATCTCAGAGGTCAATTTCTTTGTCTCTGTCCCAAGTACACACAGAATCCACAGTGTTGACTCTGAATCTCATAGAACATTGAAAAGAATTGGTAAAAGAATGCTCTTTTTCTTCACAAATGCACTTATTCCAGTCACACAATTTATCACCTTATTTTCCAAGTATGCCTGAGAGGCAAGAGGTGAAAACACCACAGGAAAAAAATGAAATATGCCCTCAGAAGGAAGAAGGAATGTATAATGCATAACCACAGGAGGAGCTAGATATTGAAAATATAAAGATTGAGAGTACTTTGGATTTGGATGTATGACATTTTTGTGACTTTTTTCCTTCTAAAAAACAAATGTGTCATTTGCTGTACCCCCAAAAATGTATTGTATATTGCTTTCTATAATTTCAGTATGTAATCCTAATACCTTAGCACTGCAGGCCTAGATAATCAAACTCAATCTTTTGAAACTGAAGTCTCTACATAAAATAGAGAAAGAAAACCATATAATTGTTATGTGTATTATCTTTATATAAATCAGCTGGTATTCAAATGTACACCTCAAAATTGTATGCTATGTAACTCTGTATAACATCTGCATTAATGCACAGATTTCCCATTTGTAAAATGGGAAAATTCAAAGTCTTTAACTGTGTTGAGGGGAGAAGAGAGAAAGATTCAATGATCTCACTGTGGATGGTTTACTTTACTTAGCTCATGTATCTTGGTTTTCTGGTGCTAACCCAAAGACTGTTGGGATTTAGAACACGTCCTCTTGGTTTTCTGCTGTGCAAGACATGTTTTGGGACCCTGATTTATTTGAGATTCCAAATTTCTCTATAGTGAGCTGTTTCTAAGTATATACTTGAGACAGTGACATGTTTTATAAAGGGTTAGTAAAAACCTTTTGTACATTCTGCAATTACTGTTTACTAATCGGTTATTTTTATGTCCATCCCCAGCTCTCCTGTGTCTTATTCCAATACTGGTTCTAAATACACGATAGAAGTGAGTTTCACATAACTCGCTGGAAATACCATCTTCATCTAAAAATTATTATGAGAATTAATTGTAGGATAATATAAAAATGCACTCAGAACAGCCCAGATTCACGCTAGCACAGCAAAAAAATTATGGCTTAATGAACACTTAAGATTTACCAAATTATATCCAGATCCTAACACATGGTACTCTCATGCATACATGCATATTCATACATACGATTTTTGTCACCATTTAAAATTCAGCATTCAAAACCTCCTTCTCTATTCCATTCCATTTTAATCAAGTCTATTTATTTGGAAGGGAAAAAATCCATACAAATTCACTCAAATAGTTGGTGTCTGACTAAAGGGGCAAGAGTATAAAATCATGTACTGCAGCATTCTTCCTTCAAACACACCCACACGTGCAACCACAGAGTTCTCTTTTTACCAGTCAGGTGTCTGCTCAATTCTCCTCTCTATTTTGACTTTATTTTGTTTACCCTGTACCTTACCTTATGTGTATTTGAATTCCCCTGGATCTGAGGCTAGCCTAGAATCTATCAGTCTTATTATCAGCCTAGCTTTTCACAACTACCTGTTTCCACGGGCATGTATGTATGTGTGTGAGTGTGTATCAGTTCAGTTCAGTCGCTCAGTCATGTCCTACTCTTTGCAGCCCCATGAATCGCAGCACGCCAGGCCTCCCAATCACCAACTCCTGGAGTTCACTCAGACTCACGTCCATCTAGTCAATGATGCCATCCAGCTATCTCATCCTCTGTCATCCCCTTTTCCTCCTGCTCCCATTCCCTCCCAGCATCAGAGTCTTTCCAATGAGTCAACTCTTCGCATGAGGTGGCCAAAGTACTGGAGTTTCAGCTTTAGCATCATTCCTTCCAAAGAAATCCCAGGGTTGATCTCCTTCAGAATGGACTGGTTGGAGCTCCTTGCAGTCTAAGGGACTCTCAAGAGTCTTCTCCAACACCACAGTTCAAAAGCATCAATTCTTGGGCGCTCAGCCTTCTTCATAGTCCATACATGACTACTGGAAAAAACCATAGCCTTGACTAGACGGACCTCAGTCGGCAAAGTAATGTCTCTGCTTTTGAATATACTATCTAAGTTAGTCATAACTTTTCTTCCAAGAAGTAATCGTCTTTTAATTTCATGCTGCAGTCACCATTTGCAGTGATTTTGGAGCCCCCAAAAATAAAGTCTGTCATTGTTTCCACTGCTTCCCCATCTATTTCCCATGAAGTGATGGGACTGGATGCCATGATCTTAGTCTTCTGAATGTTGAGTTGTAAGCCAACCTTTTCACTCTCCTCTTTCACTTTCATCAAGAAACTCTTTAGTTTTTCTTCACTTCCTGCCATAAGGGTGGTGTCATCTGCATATCTGAGGTTATTGGTATTTCTCCTGGCAATCTGGATTCCAGCTTGTGCTTCTTCCAGCCCAGCATTTCTCATGATGTACTCTGCATAGAAGTTAAATAAGCAGGGTGACAATATACAGCCTTGATGTACTCCTTTCCCTATTTGGACCCAGTCTGTTGTTCCATGCCCAGTTCTAACTGTTGCTTTCTGACCTGCATACAGATTTGTCAAGAGGCAGGTCAGGTGGTCTGGTACTCCCAAGTCTTGAAGAATTTTCCATAGTTTACTGTGGTCCACACAGACAAAGGCTTTGGCATAGTCAATAAAGCAGAAACATATTTTTCTGGAACTCTCTTGCTTTTTCCACGATCCAGCGGATGTTGGCAATTTGATCTCTGGTTCCTCTGCCTTTTCTAAAACCAGCTTGAACATCAGGAACTTCACGGTTCGCATATTGCTGAAGCCTATCTTGGAGAATTTTGAGCATTACTTTACTAACATGTGAGATGAGTGCAATTGTGCGGTAGTTTGAGCATTCTTTGGCATTGCCTTTCTTTGGGATTAGAATGAAAACTGACCTTTTCCAGTCCTGTGGCCACTGCTGAGTTTTCCAAATTGGCTGGCATATTGAGTGCAGCACTTTCACAGCATCATCTTTCAGGAATTTAAATAGCTCTACTGGACTTTCATCACCTTCATTAGCTTTGTTCATAGTGATGCTTTCTAAGGCCCACTTGACTTCACATTCAAGGATGTTTGGCTCTAGATGAGTGATCACACCATCGTGATTATCCGGGTCATGAAGATCTTTTTTGTACAGTTCTTCTGTGTATTCTTGCCATCTCTTCTTAATATCTTCTGCTTCTGGTAGGTCCATACCATTTCTGTCCTTTATTGAGCCCATCTTTGCATTAAATGTTCCCTTGGTATCTCTAATTTTCTTGAAGAGATCTTTAGTCTTTCCCATTCTGTTCTTTGCCTCTATTTCTTTGCATTAATCGCTGAAGAAGGCTTTCTTATCTCTTCTTGCTGTTCTTTGGAACTCTGCATTCAGATGCTTATATCTTTTCTTTTCTCCTTGGCTTTTTGCTTCTCCTCTTTTCACAGCTATTTGTAAGGCCTCCCCAGACAGCCATTTTACTTTTTTGCATTTCTTTTCCTTGGGGATGGTCTTCATCCCTGTCTCCTGTACAATGTCATGAGCCTCATTCCATAGTTCGTCAGGCACTCTATCTATCAGATCTAGGCCCTTAAATCTATTTCTCACTTCCACTGTATAATCATAAGGGATTTGATTTAGGTCATAAGGATTCTTTGGAAACTAAACATTTTTAAAATAAAAATTCTATAGAAAGGTTGGGGAGATAACAAAGCATCAACATTTTAAACATCTTTCTTCAAGTATAATTTTCATGCAAATTCCATAGTTAAAGAGTACAATTTAAATGTATAGCTGGATGGATTTTGACAAGTGTGTGTAGTCCTGAAATAAGCACCACAGTCAAAACTTAGAACACTTTCATTATAACAGAAAGTTCTGTGTTACCCCTTTGTACTAAATTTTCACAACCACCCCATGCTTCAGGCAACCCCTGCTCTGTAATTTTTGGTAATTCTGATCTTTAGGTCTAGCTATACAACTAAATTATATACTCATAGCTCATTGTGGTTTTAATTTGTAATTCGCTAATTACTGTTGATTTTGAACATCATTTTTATCTCCTTATTTTGCTTTTGTAATACATTCTTTGCTAAATATGCTTTCAAGTTTTCTATCCATTATTTCAGTTCAGTTCAGTCACTTAGTCATGTCTGACACTATGTAGCTCCATGGACTGCAGCACACCAAGCCTCTCTGTCCATCACCAACTCCTGGAGTTTACTCAAACTCGTGTCCATTGAGTTGGTGATGCCATCCAACCATCTCATCCTCTGTCATCCCTTCTCCTCCTGCCTTCAATCTTTCCCAGCATCAGGGTCTTTTCCAATGAGTCAGTTCTTCGAACGAGGTGGCACATATTGGAGTTTCAGCTTCAACATCAGTCCTTCCAATGAATATTCAGGACTGATCTCCTTCAGAATGGACTGGATGGATCTCCTTGCAGTCCAAGGGACTCTCAAGAGTCTTCTCCAACCCACATTTCAAAAGCATCAATTCTTTGGCACTCAGTTTTCTTTATAGTCCAACTCTCACATCCATACATGACTACTGGAAAAACCATAGCCTTGACTAGATGGACCTTTGTTGGCAAAGTAATGTCTCTGCTTTTTAGTATGCTGTCTAGGTTGGTCATAACTTTTCTTCCAAGGAATGAGCATCTTTTAATTTCATGGCTGCAGTCACCATCTGCAGTGATTTTGGAGCCTCCCCCTCCCAAATAAATTCTGTCCCTCTTTCCACTCTTTCCCCATCTATTTGCCATGAAATGATGGGACCAGATGCCACAATCTTAGTTTTCTGAATGTTGAGCTTTAACCTAACTCTTTAACTCTTTTCTTTCACTTTCACCAAGAGGCTCTTTAGTTTTTATTTACTTCTTGCGATAAGGGTGGTGTCATCTGCATGTCTGAGGTTATTGATATTTCTCCTGGCAATCTTTATTTCAGCTTGTGCTTCATCCTGTACTCTGCATATAGTTAAATAAGGAGGGTGACAATATACAGCCTTGATGTACTCCTTTCCCTATTTGTAACCAGTCTGCTGTTCCATGTCCAGCTCTAACTGTTGCTTCCTGAACTGCATACAGATTTCTCTGAAGCCAGGTTAGGAGGTCTGGTAACCCATCTCTTTTAGGATTTTCCACAGTTTATTGTGATCCACACAGTCAAAGGATTTGATATAGGCAATAAAGCAGAAGTAGATATTTTTCTGGAACTCCTTTGCTTTTTTGATGATCCAGTGGATGTTGGCAATTTGATCTCTGGTTCCTCTGCCTTTTCTAAATCCAGCTTGAACATCTGGAAGTTCAAGGTTCAAGTACTGTTGAAGCCTGGCTTGGAGAATTTTGGCATTACTTTGCTAGCCTGTGAGATGAGTGCAGTTGTGTGGTAGTTTGAGCATTCTTTGGCATTGCCTTCTTTGGGATTGGAATGAAAACTGACCTTTACCAGTCCTTATTATCTGGTTGCTTTCTTTCTAGCAATCAACATTTTAAATCATACATATTTGACTGTAGTAATAGAACTATTTGAACAAAACAAACAAACAAAAAAACCCGACGCATTGGCAATATTCCCTTCCTTGATTTTCAAACACTTTGCATTAAATATTTAATTAGACTTTCTTGGAGACCCAGCTTCAATCCCTAGGTCGGGAAGATCTCCTGGAGAAGGAAATGGCAACCCACTCCAGTATTCTTGCCTAGAAAATCCCAGGGATGGAGGATCCTGGCAGGCTATAATCCATGGGGTCACAGAGAGTCAGACATGATTGACCAACTTCATCTTCACTTTCACTTTAGAGTTTAAGTTTCATGATTCATTGAACACTGTTCCAGATGTTCATGGGGTACCATGGTGTGGTGTTTGGGAATAGCAGGTTATATATTTTTGTTGTTTTAAAGTGATAATTTTGTTATAGTTAGTTATGCAGCAATAGAATACAAATTCAGTAGAAATAAAAGCAAAAATAAACAGTTGGGATCAAACGTATAACTCTGTGCAATAAAACCAAAAACAATGCAAAACTACAACCTACAGACTAGGATAAAGTATCAGAATGATGCGTCCATGAAGTGCTTAATTTCCAAAATACACAAATAGCTCATATAACTCAATAGCAAGAAACAAGCAACCTAATAAAAAATGGACAGAAATTCTAAACAGACACATTTCCAAAGAAGACACAGATGGCCGATAGGCACAAGAAAAGATGCTCAACCTTGCTAATAGAGTAATGTATTCAGAGCTATAATGAGATATTACTTCATAGTGTTTAGAATGGTCATTATCAAAAAGTCTACAAATAATAAATGTTGGAGAGGGTTTTGGGAAAAAGAAATTTCCTTACACTGTTGTGGGAATGTAAATTAGTGTGGGGATGTAAATTAGTGCAGTCACTATATAGAACATTATCGCTGCTGCCAAGTCGCTTCAGTGGTTTCTGACTCTGTGTGACCGCATAGACGGTAGCCCAGCATGCTCCCCCGTCCCTGGGATTCTCCAGGCAAGAACACTGGAGTTGGTTGCCATTTTCTTCTCCAATGCATGGAAGTGAAAAGTGAAAGTGAAGTCGCTCAGCCATGTCCAACTCTTAGCGACCCCATGGACTGCAGCCTATCAGGCTTCTCGGTCCGTGTGATTTTCCAGGCAAGAGTACTGGAGTGGGGTGTCATTGCCTTCTCCGAGAATATTATGGAAGTTGCTTTAAAAAAATACTAAAGATAGAGTTATTATATGATCCAGAAAACATATAACTGGAAAATACAACAGCTCTAATTTGAAAAGATGCATGCACTCCAACATTCCTTGCAGCACTATTGACAAGTGCCAAGATAAGCAACCTAAGAGACCATCAACAGCTGAATGGATAAAGAAGATGCAAAATACATACACTGGAGTATTACTCAGCCATAAAAAAGAATGAAATAATGCCATTTGCAGCAATATGGATGGACCTAGAGACTATCATACTAAATGAAGTCAGTCAGAGAAAGACAAATATGTGATATCACTTATTTGTGAAATCTAAAAAATATTACAAATGAACTTATTTATAAAACAGAAACAGGCTCACAGACATAGAAACAAACTTATGGTTACCAAAGAGGAAGGAGGAAGAGGAATAAACTGGGAGTATGAGAGTAACAGATGCATACAACCATATAGAAAATAGATAAACAACAGGGATTTATTGTATGGAACAGAGAAATATATTCAATACTTATAATAAACTATAATGGAGAAGAACCACTTGCTGTATACTTAAAACTAACACAATATTATAAACCAACTATACTTCAATTAAAAATATATATATACAGAACTTCCCTGGTGGTCCAGTGGTTAAGAATCTGCCTGCTAATGCAGGAGTCATGGGTTCGATCCCAGGTCTGAGAAGATCCCACATGCCTCAGAGCAACTAAGCCTGAGTAGTACCACAAGTACTGAGCCTACACTCTAGAGCCTGTAAGCCACAGCTACTGAAGCCTGCTCGCCCCAGACCCAGTGCGCCCCAACAGGAGAAGCCACAGCAACAAGCCCACACCCTGCAACTTGAACGTAGACTCTGCTTGCCACAGCTAAAGAACTCCCACACCCTGTAACAAAGACCCAGCGTAGCCAAAAATAAATACGAATTTTTAAAGAATATGTTTAATATACAATAAATGCACATACATACCAAATTGTTATTTAAATAATAAATATACTTAAAAGTTATTTTTTATATTTTTCAAGCCTTACCATCCTGTTGCAGCTACTCAACTCTGACAGTAGTGCAAAATCAGCCATAGACAATAGATAAGAACGTATG
The DNA here is from genome assembly GCF_023091745.1 of Budorcas taxicolor. Taxonomy (NCBI): domain Eukaryota; kingdom Metazoa; phylum Chordata; class Mammalia; order Artiodactyla; family Bovidae; genus Budorcas; species Budorcas taxicolor. Next base: position 32,542,721 of record NC_068927.1, on the reverse strand, counting down.
ACTAGATACCAATACAATTTTATCTACAAATAACATTGCAAATTTTTTTAGCTCATGGGCCACAGTTTTCAGACTCCTAATCTAGCAAATCTAGGGGATTGTAAATAATAAGGAGTTTTTGCTTTAACCCAGCAAAAACAGGATAAACCATTGGATAGCTTTACCATGGAGATAAATTGCTGAATTTACATTTCAAAGATCACTCTACCCGAGACTGTAATAGTGTATAAGAGAATGGAGTACATCAGAGTGCAAACCATAGAATAATTTGTTGGCAATTGCAGTTGAGAGATATTGTTAACAGGATGATTGTTAGAAGGGTGACAGAGATGGAAAGAGGTCAGTCTGTATGGGTGTGTGTGCCCAGACATGCATAAACCTTCCATCAGGATAGAAGCTGTACATTTTTTTTTCATTTTCCTTTGTGTGAATAAACAGATTCTGCAACATCTGTAACATAATTCTAAAGAAAGAGGCAGAGCTTTATCTATGAGAATGGCATTGGAGTGATTAAATGATGATTTCCTGTACACAGTGGATTTATATGAGTTATAGGGAAGAGAATAGCTCTACTGACCGGGTGATTTAATGTTCTCTTCCTAACAACTTGCAAAACATTATGAGATGGTGAGAATGATATCACCAGAGGCATTTTGAAACTGCTTGAAATTGATCACTACTAGACAATAGCTTCCTTTTTGCCTTGCCTATTCTCAGATAGTTGGCTGTTTGAAATAGCTATTTTTGAAAGCCTTTTTATTGGAATGGTTTATTTTGCACTGAATGGTTGCTTAGCTAACAAAGCACCCAATGTAGAGAGAGACACATAGTAGGCATTAAGTAAATGTTAGTGGACTCAATCTCACTTGGCTGGAACAAAGTCATTTTTATATTAAGTCTGTGTTTAAAATATTAGCGCAAAGTCCAAGATTATGGTTAATACCAAATTATGTAGAGCCAACTTTTACTTTTCTTAATATGGAAATTCAATTTTTTTTAACTTTTTATGTTGTATTGGGTATAGCCAATTAACAATGTTGTGATAGTTTCAGGTGAACAGGTGACATTTATTTATTTCTCCCTGAATCACTCTCGTTTCCACATGTGCTGCTGGTGCCACCGTTCATGCCTGAACATGTGACCTGAGCCATTTCTCAGGACTGTGTTTACAACAAGCAACTGAGGGGTGAGGTTACATTTCCCTCAGGACAAAGGTTTACTGTAAAACCTGCTTGCTATAAAATCATTGGTTTCTTAAGTCAGTGTTCCCCTTCTGTGTTACAACCCTCTGTGTATGCAGACATCTGTCTAGATGTCCTGCTTGGGATTTTCAGGGCAAGCAGAATTGATACAAACATGTGGATACTCATGTGACTTACCATATCTTTGATGTGATGTGATGAAGTTCTTTGACCAAACAGTTTCATGTCTTCTGCCAGCATCTATGAAAAAAGCATAAGGCTCAACTTAGTACTAAATTTTAAGTAGAGAATAATCAAATCCCAGCCATGAGAAATGGAGAAGGCAATGGCACCCCATTCCAGTACTCTTGCCTGGAAAATCCCATGGATGGAGGAGCCTGGTGGCTGCAGTTCATGGGGTCACAAAGAGTCAGACACGACTGAGCAACTTCACTTTCACTTTTCACTTTCATGCATTGGAGAAGGAAATGGCAACCCACTCCAGTATTCTTGCCTGGAGAATCCCAGGGACAGAGGAGCCTAGTGGGCTGCCTTCTATGGGGTCACACAGAGTTGGACACAACTCAAGCGACTTAGCAGCAGTAGCAGCGGCAGCCATGAGAAAAATGAATATTTTGCATAAATACTCCATATTGAATACTTCTAATTACATACAAAGAGACTATTTGTAATTTATAATTATAAATACACACACATATACAGATACACACATGTATGCATATGTGTCTGTTGAATTTTATTCCTTTATTAAAATTAATCATTGTGAAATTAAATAATTTTATTCTAATGCCATTTCCCCAAACATTTATGAAATAACATCAATGTTAATGACATAAATGATGATAGTACCTTTATTGCTTACAAGCACTTTTTCAAAGGTTGCTTTTGATCCTCAAACTTTCAGGCATGTGTGGTGCATATTATTAGTACAAATATACATGAAAACCTATTGTTCAAAAGGTTTCTATAACTTTCTCAAATAACTGTAATGTTTAAAACCTACACTTATAATTTGAAATTATACGTTCTATATTGTTCAAAATATAGTACACTGAAAACAATTACTGCAAGATGATTTATTCATTTATTCAAAACATTTCTCCAGACTTATTATATGACTTATACAGTATATACTGTGCATATGTGTGACTATAAGAGAGAAAAATAAACTATTGAACACAATACACAGTATACTGAGGCTTCTCGGGTGGCCCTACTTGTAAAAGCACACACCTGCCAACGTAGGAGATATAAGAGACTTGGGTTCGATCCCTGGGTAGAAAGGATCCCCTGCAGGAGGGCATGGCAACCCACTCCAATATGGTTGCTTGGAGAATCCCATGGACAGAGGAGCCTGGTGGGCTACAGTCCATAGAGTTGCAAAAAGTCGGACATGACTGAAGCGACTTAGCATGCATGCTCACACATACACAGTATATTCAGGTGTGCTGAGGAAAATTGGTTAAGATGCCTGGTTCCCTTTTATAGTAGCATCATATTAATTTTGGGTTATTAGACTCAAACATGTCTGTTGAAATAATTTTGGGAAACTAAAGTATACTGTCAATGTCTGAGTTGGGGATAGAAAAGAGAATAGGGTAGGATCAGGATCAGAGCTGACTGAGAATCATGAACTCATACAGAGAGCCAGGCATTGGAATCTCAAACTGAAGCAAACTTCAAGTTCTTCTGCTTCCTTGCAAAAGAAAATCGTACTTATTTAAAGTGCATATCAATCTATATATATATATTCATAGGGAAATTGTAAAGCTCTGACTACTATGATTAAATTTGAGTAAACTCTGAGTGATCTTTATCATGGAAGGCTTTGACTTCCTTCTTAACACACAGATAGGAATCCTCAATTATTAAACTAAGAAGTGATTGAAGGAATAAGTTGAGGTCTTGGTCAGAGGTGAATATTTGCCCATCTTTTAGTTCTTGGTGCTGAGCACATGCCTAGAGGGACAGCATGTACATGCACACACAGGGTATAAAAAGAGGAAGGAAATCATGGGAAGTAATGAAGAGGTCCAGGGGACTCTTCTTGAAGATGATAGATGAGGGACTTCCCTGTGGTCCAGTGGCTGACTATGAGCTCCTAGTGCAGGGGGTCTGGGTTAGATATCTGGTCAGGAAACTAGATCCCACAGGCTGCAACTAAGACCCAGCACAGCCAAATGAATAAATTACTATTTTTAAAAAGATAATTGATGAAGCAAGCACGAGCTTTAGACAATCTTTGGAAGAATTCGTCTCAGACTATCAAAAGAAAACACAGAAAATAATTACAAAAATATTATAAGACTTTAATTACAAAGTGAAAGGGAGAAACAGAAATCAGCTAAGTGGGCTGGGCTAGGGAAGGCAAATAACACTGAAAACAAGAGGGGTTAAAGAAGAATTAATGAAAGGAAAGGAGAGAAGAGAAAGAGAAGAAAGGTAGAGAAGGAGCCTGGGAAGAGGAGAGGGAAAGAAAGAGAAAGGAAGGATGAGGAAGAGGATAAAAGGAAGGAAGAAGGGGGTCAAATTTATTTATTCTAGTTTCACTTTCTTCCCATATGATTAGTAACTCAACTAGATATTCTGTTTGAACCTTTCAGCAGGCAAGGAGAGGAGAAGAAGGCGGTTTTTTTTTTTTATACACTTGACTTAACCACGCCTGCCGTTTATCTGGCAGCCTCTGCATATTCCCCTGACAGCACCTGGAGAGGGTGCCTGTTGAACACCAAGAGGGCGGTGGGAAAATATGACATGTGACACCAGGGCAAGATCTGATCCTCAACAAATGAAATCTGTCAGCCATCTCCTCAAAGGCTGCCACCTTTCATATCCCTGCTTGGCTGAGCTAGCTTTTTAGAGAGACTTATTGTATTATTCAGCTGGCTTGATTTTCCTTTTTGTGACAACCCTCCCCTGGAGGCCATCCATCTCTTTACAATCTTGGAGAATGACTCTAACTGAGTGGTATTTCAGTGTAATTTATAGCTCTCTATTGTAAACACAAATATGGGTTATATCTTAGCACTGGAAAGAATGCTAATGGCCAGTCTTGGGTCACTATTATTTTGGATGAAATTAGTACAGGAACACTTAAGGAATTTAGATGGGCACACTGAGTGGAGATGAAAAGAACAAAAAACAAGCAAACAAACACCCAGAAGGGAAAACGGAAAGATTAAGTTCCAGTTTTTCATGGGCATTAATTAGTTTTGTATTCACAAACTTCACAGGCAGCTAGAAGGAATGTATAAAGTAAGCTATAATTCAAACTTATTAGCAAAGTTGTAGAAAACAGCAGCCAGAACTGTGATATTTTCAAAAATACAACAAACACTAAAATGTCCCTGGTTCCTTTGAACGACTCAAAACTACTAAATATTTCAATTCTTGCACTTCCCTAGTGAACCAGTGTTAAGAATCTGCCTGCCAGTGCAGTGGATGCTGGATCCGTCCCTGGAATGGGAAGATTCCACATGCCTCAGGGAACTAAGCCTGTGGGTGCTACAACTGCTGACCCCGCGGTAGCAGCAATAGAAGCCACAGCAATGAGAAGCCCACACAGGGCAACGAGAGAAAGCCCACTGGCATCAATGGAAGACCCACCCAATGCAGCCAAAAAAATAAATAAAATAAATAAATGAACTAAAATAACATTAAAAAATTCCAATTGGCCCCAAATTCAGCTATAATTTGAACAGCCAAACAAGAACAGCCAAAACAATCGTGAAGAACAAATTCAAGGGCTTCCATCACCTGATTTTAAGACCTTTCCTAACAGCACGGTAATTCAGAAAGCATGGGCGGCAGAGGTGGACCCCTGCTTCACTCCAGCATGCTTATCTTTCTGTGATTTCTCTTCGCTCCTGGGCGTAGCTTGGCTCCCAACACTGGGACCCCCATCTCTTCCACTAGCCTGGGGTCCACTTACCCTACCCCTCCCCACAGTGCTTAGTACACAGATGGGGCACCCCACCCATCTCTGCCAAATAGGCATGGTACCTGTTTAGGAATACACTATCAGGATCACTTGATTTGCAACAAAGTCACCAACTTAGTACAAAGTGGAAAGCAAAGTTTTACCAATAAATGATACTGAACTGCTGTTGAGTAGATAACTAAGTGCAACATTTCTGGCTCATAAAATATGATTAACTTCAACATATTATCAGTTTAACCAACTGTTAATATCAGGAGTATCCGTAATGCCTCCCCCATCATTGCCAACATTTGGTGTTGTCTGTCTCGCTCCTCTGGCCTTTTGGGCAGTGGGCAGGTATACCACGTTGTGATTCCCATAAGCTTTTCCTAATGAGGCCGATTACCTTTCCCAGGCTCATTAGCCCTTTGAATCTCCACTTGTGTGAAATGCCATCAAGTATCATATCCATTTTTCTATTGGGTTGTTCATCATTTCCTTAGGGATTCATCAGAGTTATTTTATGTATTCTGAATGTGAAATATGTAATGTGACCATTGTCCCTCATTCTATCGAAATGTTTGGTCACTCTGACAATGGAAATACAGAAAAGAGGCCAGGGTAAGCATGAGAAACACGACAATTACTGGTAATAGTCTGCAGAGCAATGGGGGGAAAACAGATTGAGAAAAACAAATGGCTATCTGGTTGTCTTGCTTTGCAGAAATACCTGCCTACAGTTTTATTGTCAGAGCTGCTTCAAGTCTTTGCTCACAGCCCTCCAAACCCCACCTTTAGTTAGAGTTAACACAAATCTTTAATTTAAAGGGTACAGAGTTAAGAAAGGAAGCAACAAACAACAAAAACCAGCTGGCATCAAGACGGCAATGGATCTGACCTCTAACAGACCCTGAGTCTCATTATAAGTTCTTTTTACTGTATTAGCATACTAGATGTCACACCTACCAGCTGCTGCTGCTAGACACTAAGGACCAAAACATAGAAAGTGGGTGGCACCCTACTCCCTGGAAAAAGCCCTGTCCTTTCCCCAAAGACCAGTGAGTAAGCCTACTCATTATTGCTCGCTCAGTTGTGTCCAACTCTTTGAGACCCCATGGACTGAAGCCCACCAGACTCCTTCGTCCATGGAATTTTCCAGGCAAGAGTACTGGAGTGGGTTGTCATAGCCTCAAGCCTTCTCCCTTTGTTCTTACATTTTAAAATTAAATCCCTCTTGCCACATGGGCAAGATGTTGATCTCTGAAAATAGTTCCTGCTTCTCCATTCTTTAGCTACTGAATAAAGCTTGTGCTGTGTTGATTTTAGTTTAGGTTTTGTTATTCGGCGGCTCAAACCTGAAGGGAAAAAGAACCCCTCCTACACTGCCCCTGATGGAGGCAAGAAAGACTTGGTCAGGCTGTGGCCCCACAGCAGATCCCTGTGACTTTAATCCAGCAATAACTGGACATTTGCAAAGTCTGAACAAAAGTAACTGTTACAGTTCTTCCTGGTGGTCCAGTGGTTAAGCATACACCTGCCCTTGCAGGCGACACAGGTTTAATCCCTAGTCTGGGAAGAGCCCACCCATACACCTAACTAAGCCCATACACCGCACCTACTGAAGCTCATGTGCCCTAGAGCCCGTGCGGCACAACGAGAAGTCACCACAGTGAGAAGGCCAAGCACAGCAAGAGAGACCCAGTGAGCCAAAAATAAATTTAAAAGTGAACTACTATTACAGCTGCCCACCAATCAATCAGGACTGAATGGCTTTCTCACCTTGTTTGTAGTTTTTACCTTTATAGTCTACAGCCCATTTGCCTCAACTGTGGGACTCACTTTGTAATACCTGGCCGAACTGGGTTTCCTTGGGTTGCAAACCCATTAAAGCACCGCAGTTACTTTGCCTAACAGTAAAGTTGCCTGTTGGGGCTTTTCTTTCCATTGACAACTCCCTTAACAGAGCCTTTGAATACACTGAAGCTCTCAATTTTCATATAATGTGATACAGACACCTGTTTTCTTCAACATTTAACACTTTTACTGTCCTGTTCAGAAAATCCTCCTCCTCTTCCAAAATCCTTGTCATTTTCCAAAGAAGTAATGATGTTCTCTTATGTATCCTCTGAAAGCTTCATTATTCTTTCTCATATGTAATTCTACAGTTAATATCTGGAATTCAATATTGGTTTATAAAAAACAAAGGAACTTACATGGGAGACTCATCTTTGTCCTCCTACCTTGAGAGGAGACCAGACCCAGCCACCAGAATCTTAAAAGCTTACATGGCCGCTTTATAGGGTTCAGTCAGATATTCAGTGCAGCTGGTCTCAATAACACATCACTGTCTCAATAACACATCACGTTCTATTGTTAAACTGGCCACAGCTGTGGAAACCATGGGCTGAACTAATACATTTCAAAGGCAGGGTGTATGGAGCCTCTGACTGCCTGAGCCCAAAGAGCAGGTTCACCCGAGGTCATGTCCTGTCAGCCACTCCTCCAACTGTGGCAAGCACTATGATGCATTAATATTTTTTTTCCTTCTTCTTTGATTGTCCAACTGACCCAGCACAATTGATTGAAAACACTTTCCTCCTTTGCACTTTAGTATTTTCTTTAGAGAATGCTAAAAGAGGCCGGAGGATTTCCCCGGTGGCTCAGTGGTGAAGAATCTGCCTGCCAGTGAAGGAGATGTGGGTTTGATCCCTGGGTCAGGAAGATCCCTTGGAGGAGGAAATGGCAACCCACTCCAATATTCTTGCCTGGGGATCCCATGGACAGGGGAACCTGGTAGGCTACAGTCCACGGAGTTGCAAAGAGTGGACATGACTGAGTGACTGAGTATGAACTCATGCAAAAGAGGCCAGAAGGATACTGACTTCACATAAAGTGAATATAGACATATGACTTTATCTAAAGTAAAACCCCATTGGATTATAAACCAAACATTAGTGCAACCTACTACATGTAAGTTATACTTCAATACAAAGAATTTTTATGTATATTGATAGTCATGTGATATTGGAAAAGATACTTTAAGTTAATGATATTACATATCTTTCAACTTTTTCAGGTTAGGTCAGGTTAAACAAGGTGCTTCTAAATGGATGAAAAACAGGTTAAGTTAATAACAATTTGGTAAAGCTGTAAAAAATTTTGATGCACTTTCTAGACATTGAGAAAAGTAATGACTCCATTAACTAGAAAATAAATTTGCTTGCAAATCAGATGGTTTTCAATGCTTTTTTTTCCCCACAAAATTATAGGTATACATGATGGAGGTATCTACTGAGAGATCATTGAACATTTTTTTGGTGATACAGGAGTTTAAAAAGTTTTTTAATTACAACTTGAAAGGGACTTGCCAAATTGAGTGATTTTACATGGCGAAACTTTCATTCCCTTCTTCTCATCTGTGTACATGCGTACTCAGGAATTATCTGTTTTAAAAAAAGGAAAAAAAAAAAGATTTAACTGGTGTTGATCTCTGTCCCTTTCTAGTAAGAAGAAATATTCTTCCATGAATATATGATTTACTTGATAAAAAAGTTCCTTTCATATAAAGAATCCAATTTAGCAAAAATATTTTTATATATTGAGAAAAATGTATACCAATATTTTGATATTAATTGCAATATAATATTAATTCATGCATGCTGAGTCATATCTGACTCATTACAACTCTATGGACTTATAGCCCAGCAGGCTCCTTTGTCCACAGGACTCTCCAGCCAAAAATACTGGAGTGGATTGCCATGCCCTCCTTCAGGGGTCTTCCTCACCCAGGAATTGAACCCACATCTCTTGAATCTCCTGTATTGACAGGCAAGTTCTTTAGCATTAGCACCACCTGGGAAGCCCAATATTAATCCAGTTGAGTTCAAATACTTAGAGCCTTTTAGCTGTGTGAGTGTGCTAAGTCACTTCAGTCATGTCCAACTCTTTGTGACCATACGGACCATAGCCTGCCAGGCTACTATTTCCATGGGATTCTTCAGGCAAGAATCCTGGAGGGGGTTGCCATGCCCTCCTCCAGGGGATGTTCCCAATCCAGGGATCAAACCTGTGTGTCTGGCACCTGCATTGTCAGGTGGATTCTTTACCACTAGTGCCACCTGGGAAGCCCCTTTTAGCTGTAGGATGATATAATATAAAAATGTTCCATAATTTATAAACATTTGTAAATGAATTTTATTATAAAGCGGTATCCTATGGTGAAAACAAAATACTTTCCAGGATAAATGATTACATTAGGATAAACTTTTAAAAAAAACAGTGAAAAGAAATGCTTTTAAGTGGAAAAAGATAAAATTTCTGTTAAAGAAAGCTTTCTTGTGAATTTATAAAATGATAGATGGTGGTGTGATATCGTGATTTGTAATAAGAAATATATACTTGGTCTTCATCCCTGTTTCTGGCACAAATCTCCTAAGCCCTTGGAATTTAATAAAAGTGGCTCCTGTTATATTCATGAGGTGACTTTTGGACCTCACCTAAGGATGGGTGCTGGTTGCCAGGGGAACCAGCTCTGTGATTAGAAGTTGAAACTTTCAGTTCACCCCCTGACCTCCACGGAGGGGAAAAGCAGTTGGAAGCTGAATCAGTTGCCAATGCTGATCATTTAATCAATCATGCATATGTAATAATGTTTCTATAAAAATCCCAAAAGATGGGGTTCAGAGAGCTTCCAGTAGACATTCAGGGAGAGTGGTATATTAGAGAGAACACTGAATCTACTCACCCTTTCACAATACCTGGTCCTATGCACTTCTGTCTTGCTATTCCTGAGCTATATTGTTTTATAATAAACCAATAACCTAGGAAGTAAAATGTTTGTCTGAGTTCTGTAAGTCGCTCAAGCATATTAATCAAACCTGCAGAATGTGTCATGGGAACCTGTTATTTTAGCAGGTGAATCAGAAACATAAGTGAATATCTGGGCTTTTGACTGGCAACTGAAGTAAGCTGGGGGAGAGAGTAAGGCAAAGGACAACCTTGTGGGACTGAGCCTTTTACCTACCGAATCTGACACTGTCTCTGGGAAGATAGTGTCACAGTTGTGCTGACTTGCACGACACCCAGCTGGTGTCTGAGAACTGTTTATCGGTCCTGTGGAAACTCCCCTTTCCACACATTAGAACTGAGTCCAGTTCAGTTCAGTCACTTAGTTGCACCCGACTCTGCAACCCCATGGACCACGGTACACCAGGCTTCCCCGTCCATCACTTCCCTGTCCAAACTCCCAGAGTTTGCTCAAAGTCATGTTCATTAAGTCGGTGATGCCATCCAACCATCTCATCTTCCATTGTTCCCTTCTCCTCCTGGCTTCAATCTTTTCCAGCATCAGTGTCTTTTCTAATCAGTCAGTTCTTTACATCAGGTGACCAAAGTATTGGAGTTTCAGCTTCAGCATTAGTCCTTCCAATGAATATTCAGGACTGATTTCCTTTAGGATTGACTGGTTGGATCTCCTTGCAGTCCAAGGGACTCTCAAGAGTCTTCTCCAACACCACAGTTGAAAAGCATCAATTCTTTGCTGCTCAGCTTTCCTGGAATTGAGTCCAGGAACCCCACAAAAAGTGGTTATCAACTTGCTATAAGGTTTTCATATTGTTGAACATATTTTGAAGATTAATCTACATTTTTAAAAAGTTCAGCATTAAAATATGCCAGAAATGATAACATTTGCAACTGCCTACACTTTTTTTAAAAAACTATTTTTAAGAACACTTATTTGGCTGTGCATGGTCTTAGCTGAGATGTTATAGCCACGCATTCCGGGAAACAAACTTACTCAGAAGGACAATGCAGATAGTGGAGAGCAGTTTATTACACAAGTGAGCCCAAGGCAGAGTCTCCTCTTAGCCAAGGACCCCGACCGACTTTTGTGAAAACCTTATATACCTTAAGTATCCTGCTCAAGCCTACATCCCCAGGTTCCTTAAACCTAGCTTGAAAAGTGTTAAAGGGAGATACAATCAGGTTACAACCATGATTCATAATCAGAAGGGTCAGGTGGTTATACATTGTAGCCTACACCAGTGGGTCCATAAAGATTACAAAGGTGATTGACTACATAGGGGATTATTACATTCTTTTTGGCGATGGGAAATATTGGTATGGAGTCTGGTGTTTATCAGTCTGGGAGGCCAGTTTGGCCGTAGGTATGGGATCCCCATGGCTACTATGCACATGGTCAAAGCTCACTGAAAGTGCAAGATGGAGTTTCTTTCTTTTTCAAGATGAAGTCAGCTCAGACTGTTCCTTTCCTCCCTCGGGGCCCTCAGGATCAGCTGTGGCATGTGAACTCTTAACTGTGGTATGTGGAATCCAGTTTCCAGATCAGGGATCGAACCCGCGTCGCCTGCACTGGGAGAATAGATTCTTAGCCACTGGACCACCAAGGATGTCCCACAACTGCTTACACTGAAGGTTAAATGTTTTGCATCAATTTAAACATTTGTGAGAGGTTGAGGTTTCCAAAATTCATTTGGAAATATCTGAACCACAGCAAAAAATTTTGAAAAACACTGTCCAAAAACATAAGAGCAGGCACATAAAAATTGTCAGTACATGGACCTTGGACAGTAGGGAACCCCTGGTCTCAGACTCTGTTTTTCCAGGGTTACTCTGCCACTTCCAGGATGAAATTCACATAAGAATATAACAGGTATGATATCTGCTCACTGGCTTCTGAAGCTTCATTTCCTGAGTGATGTTTTTCACCATCATGTAGATTGATCCATGCAAATAGGACATTTAGTACTTCCTTGAAAGGACACAGCACTTTCCCCAGAGGGCTTGCTATTTCTGTCTCCACTCCTAATGGACAGGCAAACAACTCTTACTCCTCAGAACTCAGGTCAGCATTGTCCCCTCCTCTGGAAATATCCCTGGGTGATCACAGAAAGATTCACACTTTTGTCAGGATTAGAACCCTTTATTGAGTTAAGAGTTTATACCACTGTTAAAGTCCATTAATTCCCTCAGAGCAGAGATCTTTTGTTCTTCTTGCTTTTAAACCTTGAGCTTTTTAAACATTGTCTATTATATAGGGCATAAATGACTGCGGAATGAATGAATTTAAGAATAAACAAACATTGAATAGACTTTTTTTGTCAATAGAAGCAAGCGGATTAGTTTGAAACAAGCAAGTAAGATATATCTGGATGATCTGAAATTCTAAATTTTACAGTATCTGAAAGGTAAATATGTTTTACTTTTTAAATATTAAAGGAAAGAAATACTACATAAATGGAATATCTGAGAGGCATGTTGTTAATTACAGAATTAAAATCGTGAGGATTCTATAGTTAGGGCTTCCCTGGTGGCTCAGCAGTAAAGACCCCATTTGCCAGAGCAGGAGATACAGGTTCAGTCCCTGGGTGGGGAAGATCCCCTGGAAGAGGGCACAGCAACCCACTCCAGTATTCTTGCCTCGGGAGTCCCATGGATAGGAGGAGCCTGGTGGGCTATAGTCCATGGGATTGCAAAAGAATAGGACATGATACAGCAACTAGATTACAACAATTTTGTAGTTATTCCTCCTTTATTATCAAAATAAATATATCTTCCTAAAGTGAGCATTCTTCTAAGTATGGTGAGATGGCTTGTACAAACCTATTGACTCTATTAACATTTTTCATTACAGTGTCTGTTCTGATCATCAAAAATTACAAGACTGTGCTGTCTTAAATATCCTGTTTAGTTGAAAAATCTATAATGGAGTGATTCAATTTGCTCATGATTGAGCAAAATATTGAGATGATAAGCAGTGAACCACAAGAAAAAAAATAAAAAAATATTGGGCAATCGTCCTTTATTTCTAGATTTGAGGACTGACTCGCTGATAGGATGGCTGATTGATTGGCAAAAGGGATGGGTGCCTAACTGGCTCAATCACTGCCTGTCCCAAAGGTTTAATGATTAGTTGACTATTCTGCCTGGAAGACTGACTAATTTACTTGCTAGCTGACTGGTTGACTACCTTCATGGATAGTAGCTGACTAGCTAACTATCTGATTAAAGAGATGACCAATTACACAGCAGTCTGACGCTCTGTCTCAGGGGCTGCATGCTGATGGTCTGACTGACAGTTTTCCTGACTAAATACATAGCCAATGCATAGAATGTACATTTTCTGGAGGTGTTTTCAGCTGCATACTCACACTCCTCCAGAATGCAAGGTTATGCAGAAATCCTGACCATGCGTGTGATGTCTGGGATTACACAAAATTCACAGTTCCATTTCAGAAGACTTATTGCACCTGAGCAGCTCCAACTTCTAATGCTTTGTATTCCACAACCAGAAATAATTAGGGAAGAATTGGGGGTCTGTCTACCCCCAATAGTTAGATAGTTAGATATGTTAAGGCAAAAATATAAATAATCCTGACTGTGTTTGCTACAATCTAGAGGAGGCCAGCCTTATTTGATGAGGGTGCAAATAATTATTAGTTAACTATTGCCTAGGAATCAGTAGCTTCTTTTTCTTGTCCCATGTCAATAAGATGGGTAATACATTTTCCTATGATGACAGAAATCATAAAATCAGACCCCACTGTATCTCTCAGGTAGTAAATCTTATTTTAAAAATGATTAAAGGTAATCATGTTTCCTTTAGGGAACTTCTTTCCATCCTGTTTTCTGGTAAGACTGTGTTTCACTGTGAAGTCTTTCAGTCATATCTGACTCTTTGTGACCTCATTGACTGTAGCCTACCAGGTTCCTCTGTCCATTGGATTTTCCAGGCAAGGGTACTGGAGTGGATTGCCATTTTCTTCTCCAGGGGATCAAACACAGGTCTCCCTCATTGCAGGCAGATGCTTTATCGTTTGAGCCACTAGGGAAGCTGTGTCTTGCCCACCTGCCAGTGATGATCCGGATCCAAACTCGTCTTTCCAAAGAGTTAGAACATTTAAAGAGTTAAATGCTAACATTTAACATTTAAGATAGATTGTACTATGTTTTTAAGGAGGAGTTTCCCATCTTCCCTGGTGGCTCAAAGGTTAAAGCGGCTGCCTCCAATGCGGGAGACCCGGGTTTGATCCTTGGGTCGGGAAGATCCCCTGGAGAAGGAATGGTAACCCACTCCAGTATTCTTGCCTGGAGAATCCCATGGATGGAGAAGCCTAGTAGGCTACAGTTCACGGGGTCGCAAAGAGTCAAACACGACTGAGTGCCTTCGCTTACTTACTTACTTACTTCCCATCTCTCAGGATCAGTTGGCAAGAAGTTTCTGAGGGAGCTCTTCCCTCTCATGGGTGCTTGCCTAATAGAAGATAAAGTCAATAAAAAGAAGTAAGGGAAAATCCCCTGGAGAAGGACATGACAACCTACTCCAGTATTCTTGATTGGAAAATCCCATGGACAGAGGAACCTGGCAAGCTATGGTCCATGGGATTGCAAGAGTTGGACACAACTTAGCGATTAAACCACCACCAAAAAGAAGTAAAAGCTGAGAGAAAGAGAGAGAGAAGGGGGAAAAAATGGAGAGGAGAAAAGAGAGGAGAGGGGATTCCCAAAAGCTGTATTTGTGCATACTCAAAAAGAATAATAAAGCAGAAAAGAAAGGAGAGCCAAGATTGAGGGAAGTCCTTCTGAGAAGCCACATTTAAGGAGAGAGTAAGAATGTGTGAGCTGGCTTCATCCCATTTGTCAAAAGCCAAATTCAAATGGCACTAACTCCTTTGAACTTATTGCGCACCCAGTTGCTCAGTTGTGTCCAACTTTTTCCTGCAGCCCACCAGGCTCCTCTGCCTGTGGAACTTCCCAGGCAAGAATACTGGAGTGGGCTGCCATTTGCTCCTCCAGGGCCCTTCCTAACCCAGGGTTTGAACCCATGTCTCTCGTGTCTCCTGCAGTGGCAGGCAGATTCTTTATCCTAGCACCACCTGGGAAGCCTGAGTTGTGTTTATTTGGTGTTACATCCTCAGCATCAATAACGCCCTTCTGGGAAAAAGAATAAAGGTAGATTACCCATACAGAAATGTGCAAGAGCACGTTACTCATACAAAAGACATAACTAATTCATACTTAGAATGTCCTTTCCCTGGAAATACACAAAATTCACCCAAAAGGAATTCACTCACTGTTTGTGGAATGTGTCCTAAGTTCTAGGCAAGATATTTTAAAACGTGCTTTCATTTAATATTCCCAGTACCCTCATAAAAATATATTAGAATTCCCATATTTAGGTTAAAAAAAAGCAAAAACAAGTGTGTGCTAGGATAAATAAATTTCAAAGAATCTGTAGTTATTAATTGGGATAGAATTTTGATTTAAGACTAGGTTTGCCTAACTCTGAATCTTATTCTTTAACAGACATTCTTCAACATTGCTTCTGAATCATAAAAACACTTGCTGTTAAGAAAAGTAAATTCAAGGGAAAGGAGTTGACCCATATAAAAAACACCTTTGACATTTTCAATTAGATATATTTATGAGGAGGCTTGAATAAGGACTAGCGAATAAGGTCTTTTTCCCTTGTCTTATAAGATCATTTCCCAAAGTTTCCTTCAAATAGCTTGAGTCATTTCTGTCTGAGTGGTTCTTGGCAGAAGAAATGAAAGAGCTTCAAAATGACACAGTTCAAGAGTTAATGCATAAATCAGCAAGGACGAAGTATCCCATTATCTGGTCATGGATCCTCAGCCGCAAGAAGCTTTTGCTAAAGGTAAATCCACAAATGCATCAACATAGGGAGAACCTTCAAAAAGTCACGGCCAGATTCCAATATAAGATGATGAGGTGTGTGCAATGACACAGGACAGATTGGAGTCCTCTGTGGCAGAAACCTATTTCTTCAGATACCGCTTCTCTTTTCCCTGATACAAAGGTGACAAGAGAATGCCACAAAGCAGATAGGAGTGGAGAGTTCAAGCAACATTAGGAAGAATATGCAGATATGCAAGGGGCAAGAAACACCTCAGCTCAGATCAGTAGGCCATGAAATAAAACAGAATACTACATTATTAACTTAAGCATCGGGATTCATGAACAGTGCTCCAAAATTTCATGTCAGGCATAGACCATCAATCTAATAATTTTCATAATGCAAATTGATTTGTATTTCAGATAACTTATTTATTTTCATCCCTGAACTGAGGTTGACATATCTAATTTTTTGGATGAATTCAGTTACGTCTGGCATAAGAAGTACTGACCCCAAAATAAAAGTATTAACTAAACTTTAATCAGGACACTTGGTGCTCCAGGTATTTTGATAAATGCTATATATGAGTTATCTTCATAGACAATCAGAAGTCTGTAAAATAGGTACATTTGCCATCAACAAATGAAGTATGACTGGCTGCTAAGTAATATGTATATGTATCCAGTTCAAGGCTCAATGAGTCTCATTCCAGTAAATATTTTTTAAATGGTAGCTAACATCCACTAATGGCCTTTTATATAATATATCTTTGACTTAGAATGCCTAAGATTTAGTACTTTATTAATTCTCTAATTTTTTTCTTCAGATCTTTATCCTCTGTTTATAGGGTAACAAAGTTAAGGTCATGAGGAATGATTAAAAATAGGCCGTAAGCAGCAAAAACTATTAAAAACAATATTTCAAAACTGACACCCTTTTCACCCTGCCACAGCAAATAAACATGATTGGTACCTGCTGGATATTTAGGAAAAAGTGTTTATGCTATTTTCTTCTGTTCCATGTCTGTATTTTCAAATAGGAAAAACAAAGTTGCTTTTTTGTTTCATCTCTTATTGGTATCAATACAGGCAGTGCCTGGCATATTGTAGACACTCACCATTAATTAAATGAGTGAATAATCATGTAGTAGGCTTTGGAGGGGGCACATAATTCAGTGATACAGAAGTTTTAATTTACTATGGAGACTCATGAACCTACTTCATGAAGAGTGAGTAACGAAACCCATGTTCTTTTTCCTCATTTCTGCTTCTGTGTTGCTGTTTCAGGTGCAAGTCCTAGCATCTATAGCCAACATCTGTGAAAGCTCAGTTCATTGTCACCCAGTTCAAATGAGGGCTCTGTGTCACGCATAACATTTGGTGTTTCTTTTATTATGTGTGTTTGTTGTTGTTCAGTCATGTCCAACTCTTTGCTGCTCCATGAACTGCAGCACATCAGGCTTCCCTGTCCTTCACCATCTACCTGAGTTTGCTCAAATTCTGTCCATTGAGTCAGCGATGCCATCCAACCATCTGATCCTCTTTTGCCCCCTTCTCCTCTTGCCCTCAGTCTTTCCCACATCAGGGTCTTTTTCAGAGTCAGCTCTTCACATAAGGTGTCCAAAGAATCGGAGCTTCAGTTTTAGCATCAGTCCTAACAGTGAATATTCAGTGTTATTTTCTTTAGGATCAACTGGTTTGATCTTCTTGCAGTCCAAGGGACTCTCAAGAGTCTTCTCCAACATATTATATGTATTGCTGTATGATGATTAAAGTGTTGCTAACTTTTTTTTTTGTTTTTACTTTATTTTACTTTACAATACTGTATTGGTTTTGCCATACATTGACATGAATCCACCACGGGTGTACCTGAGTTCCCAAACATGAACCCCCCTCCCACCTCCCACCCCATATCTTCTCTCTGGATCATCCCCATGCACCAGCCCCAAGCATCCTGTATCCTGCTGCTAACTTGTTTTGAAATGCTCAATTAGTTTTAAAGCTATTATAACCTGAGTTCAATTTATGATTTAATTTGACAGTAGTTTGTGATTTTTCTAGAAACATATTATCTGGAGAACTGTTATTAATATTTGTTTGCATATTTTGAAATAAATGTTAGGCTATTCTCCATTCTCTTTTAGTCAAGTTTTTAAATGTAAAATATACATATCAACTTTGCTTTTTATTTTTAAGAAAACTTAAAATCTGGGCTTCCAAGTTTGATTTTCTATCATAGGAAATATTATTAGGGCTATAAAGGGCTCAGTAAAGGAAGAATGTACTGGCTAAGAGGATGTATTTTGGGATTCCTTTGGCTGAGTTCAACTTTGCCATTGTATATTGTGACCTTGTGACAAGTTATCTATCTCAGCTTCCTCTGTAAAATAGATTCGATTATATCACCTAACCCAAAGACTAAATTTGCTACTACATGCAAAGAGCTTTTAAGAGTGCCTTGTTCAAAGTAAATGTTCAATAATCATTAGCAGTTTTATAACCCCTGTTAGAAATAACCAACACTCTCAAGGTTTCTTTAACCACAACTAACTCATTGTGTGTGTTTTCCACACTTGCTTAGACTCGATAAGCATTTAAATTCATAAGCCTTGCACTTGGCTTGGATATTTTATTTCACTTTATTGGATTTGAGCTGCACAAGGCTGGATTAATCATATACTTAGTGTACAATATACTATTGTCATCACATCATTATTAAGGCACATCATCTCATTTGCCTTTTCCCTTCAAATCCAACCACTCTTTCCATCCATACCTCTAACAAAAAACTACTCTGTAAATTAAAAAAGAAAAAACTTTGTTTTGGAATATTTTAAAACTTATAGAAAAGTTGAAGAATGCTAGAGAGTTTATATCTTTCACCCAGTTTCTCGTATTGTGAAAAATCTTAAATAACCATATAAGAACTATCAAAATTAAACAAATAACATTGGAATAATACTGTTAAGTAATTATAAACTTTGTTCAGGTTTTATCAGTGTTTCCATTAATGTTCTCTGTTCTTATATTCAATCCAGGAGCCTTTAGTTCATTTTATTGGAGAATAATTCTTTAGAAATTTAAATCTCCAGTGTCCCAATTTAGACCTTCAACAAAAATTCTAGTTGTCTATTGACAATAATTTTATATAGTCTTTTAGCTTGTTTTTTGATAATCAGGTATAGCTGATTTCTTTCTTTTTTTTTCATTTAAAAATTTTTTGAACTTTATACAGGGAATTTTACCCAGAAAAATCCGTCTTTTCTAGCCAACAGGCCTATCATAAGTGGTGGATCAGGGCCAGGAGAGGTACAAAGGTGGTAGTCAGACAGTTCAAGTTCCAGTCTCAGCTTTACCTCTACCCAGCTCTAGGCTCTTAGGCAAATTATATAATATTTTTAATCCTGACTTTACTAGTTTGCTATAGAAAGTATAATTTGTACTTCAAAGACCTCTCATAAGCAACCTATGAGGTGGCACATGGGAAGTCCCGGAAGCACTAGTTACTTAACTTCTACTAGTTCCAGCGTTTTCCTTCCCTCTTACAATGGCTTCATCTCCTCTTGAATTTTTTTATAAGTAATTACAGTTATTCCTCCTAGCCACATACCAGAGAACTAATATGGTGTGAAAAGCTTTCACAGGGCTAGGTGGCTGGTGTGGGATTTGGAAATAATTACTTGATACTTCAAAATAGCTTATTAATTAAAGTTTGAAAGTCATTAACTTAAAAGCATTTAACCTGCATATTTGTGTCAATAGATCCAACACTGAGTTTTTATTGTTGTTTGTTTACTTGTTTTCCTTAAGTAGTTTCACAATTTCTCAATGCATATCAAGTATATCAGAGTTTTTGGAGTAGCACCCATTGAATTTCACATTCCAATACCTCCCTTCATGTATGCTCAATCTGAACTTCTGGGGATTGTCCCCTTTATTGTATATTTTAGAGAAACATCTTAAAGAGAGAGAATAAAATAGTTCATTACCTGCTTGGTGAGACTTTTTCTTCCTCTCGACTCCACTTAGAAGGTAGACTATTCTGGAAACAGGAAGGGAAAAGAAAACAGGAAAATATAAATAGTGAGGACATTCCAAAGTGTTTGACACAGATATATATGTCTACTCTGGGAAGCTCTGAGAAACCACATCTACTGAAACATCACAGGCATAAAGATGGAGACCATCCTTTGGCTGGCTGCTGAGATCAGAGTCAATCAGAATTTGCTTTAGAAATCTCCACCACTTGCGAAAGCATACACAGTGCCCTTGTCAACAGAAGTGGCAGGTTGATATTTTAAAACAAAGTCATCACAATGTAAATATTTTTACATGATTTTAAAACACATGCTATAAATTATAGAAAGTGGGATTATTTAATGACACAATTAATACAAATATGGGAAAGTACTTAAAAAGCAATTAAAAGCAATAACCTACTAGTACACATTACTTGGATGAACTTCAAGGATATTATGTTAAGTAAAAATAAACATTCCCAAATGAATGTGTGTGTGTGTGTCTCTCTCTGTGTGCATGCATGTGTATGTCTATCTATTTATCTCCATACCTATCTATTTAACTATCTCTCTATCTATCAAGAAATTAAGCCTACCTAATGCTGTCAAAGTTACAGAGCTGGTGTGATAATTAATTTTATGTGTCAACTTGACAGGGCCGAGGTGTCCAGATTAAACATTGTCTCTGAGTGTCTCTGTGAGAATATTCCCAGATGGAAATAACAGTTGAATCAGTGGAATCAGTAAAATAGATTGCCCTATCCAATTGGCTCAAAATCACCCAGTCTGTTGAGGACCTGAGGGGAACAAATAGGAAAAGGAAGGAGGTTGTTGCTCCTTTTGTTTCCTGCCTGTATGCTAGAGAAGAGACATTGATCTTCTCCTGGCCTTGGAGTGGGGTTCATGCTATTCACATCTGGTTCTCAGGCCTTTGCACTCACACTGGAATTATATCACTAGCTTTTCATTTGCAAAAGGCAAATGAAGGGACTTAGCTATCATGATCACTTGAGCCAATACCTCATTCTTAGTATCTATCTATCTATCTCCTATTGGATGTGTTTCTCTGGAGAATCCCAATAAGAATGTGAACCAGTGTGAGAGCGTCAAGGATAAGGCAAAGGGAGAGAGAGAATAATTATGAAGTGGTAACAAAGGGTTCTTCAGGATAAAAAGAATAGTTTTGTATTTTGACAATGGTGATGTTTATAAAAATCTATAAATGTGGTTAAACATCATGGAACTATACAGAAAAGGATGCAAAAATTGGTTTATTCATAAGTTCGTGTCCTGTATACAGGACAAGAAGCAGCATTTAGAACATTACATGGAACAACAGACTGGTTCAAAATTGGGAAAGGAGTATATCAACGCTGTATGTTATCACCTTGCTTATTTAACTTATATGCAGAGTTCAGTTCAGTTCAGTTCAGTCGCTCAGTTGTGTCCAACTCTTTGCGACCCCAAAGACTGCAGCACGACAGGCTTCCCTGTCCATCACCAACTCCCAGAGTTTACTCAAACTCATGTCCATTGATTCAGTGATGCCATCCAACTATCTCCTTCTCTGTCATCCCCTTCTCCTCCTGCCTTCAGTCTTTGCTAGCCTCAGGGTCTCTTCCAATGAGTCAGTTCTTCACATCAAGTGGCCAAAACATTGGAGTTTCAGCTTCAGCATCAGTCCTTCCAGTGAATATTCAGGACTAATTTTCTTTAGGATTGACTGGTTAGATCTCCTTGCAGTCCAAGGGACTCTCAAAAAGTCTTCTCCAACACCACAGTTCAAAAGCATCAATTCTTCGGCCCTCAGATTTCTTTATAGTCCAACTCTCATATCCATACCTGACTACTTGAAAAACCACAGCCTTGACTAGATGGACCTTTATTGGCAAAGTAATGTCTCTGCTTTTTAACATGCTATCTAGGTTGGTCATACCTTTCCTTCCAAGGAATAAGCGTCTTTTAATTTCATGGCTTCACTCACCATCTGCAGTGATTTTGGTGGCCCAAAAAATAAAGTCTGTCACTGTTTCCACTGTTTCCCCATCTATTTGCCATGAAGTGATGGGACCATGATGGGATGGCATGAAGAGATCTCTAGTCTTTCCCATTCTATTGTTTTCCTCTATTTCTTTGCAGTGATCACTGAGGAAGGTTTCTTATCTCTCCTGGTTATTCTTTGGAAATAGCAAAGGAGAAAAAGAAAGATATATGAAGAGTACATCATGTAAAATGCTGGGCTTGGTGAATCACAAGCTGAAATCAAGATCACCAGGAGAAAAGCAACAACCTCAGAAATGCAGAGTAAACCACTCAAATGGCAGAAAGAAAAGAGGAACTAAAGAACCTCTTGATGAGGGTGAAAGAGGAGGATGAAAATGTTGGCTTAAAACTCAACATTCAAAAAACAAAGATCATATTCACTGGAATATTCACTGGAAGGACTGATGCTGAAGCTGAAGCTCCAATACTTTGGCCCCTAATGGGAAGAGCCGACTTATTGGAAAAGACTGTGATGTGGGGAAAGATTGAAGGCATGAAGAGAAGCATGCCACAGGGGATGAGATGGTTGGATGGAGTCGCTGACTCAATGGACATGAGTTTGAGCAAACTCAGGGAGTTAGTGAAGGACAAGGAAGTCAGGCATGCTGCAGTTAACAGGGTCTCAAAGAGTCACACACGACTTAGCAACTGAACAACAATAAAAGAGATACTAACAAACATAAAAACTATTATAATCAGTTATTACAGTAACATTATTATATAGCCTGTTTCAAGTTAGGTATTTGGCCACATTCTAGATAGAAAATTCCTCAACTGATTTGATATTCACAACTACCCTGAAAAGTATGTGCCTTTTACTAGAACCCACCTTTGGTAGATAAGGAAACTGAGGCTCATAGAGGTAAAAATAAAATACCCAAACACACAGAGTACTACATGGCAGAGACAGGATTAACTCCAGTATTGTTGTGCTTCAAGGCATGTATATAACCAGTGCTTTCCAGAAGACATGTTTCCCAAAAAGAGGCACTGGTATTAGTGAAGGCAGATGGTAGTCCAGATGACACATATAATATCTCCAGCTCCTGAAAGCTGTGCTGAAGCCTGTACCTATATAAGATGGTGGCAAAGAAGTGGGGCATTGGGATAGATAATTTGTATTATATGTGTAACTGCTTTAACGCTTCTCAAAACCCTAAGAAGTAGATATTAGTGTCATTGTAATTATGCTAGAATGAGGAATGAAAGACATATATTTTGTCGAAGTTATATACCACTAGCATAAAAAAATTCAACTGACTACATTTTAAAGCTCTCCTTGGCTTTATTCGATGATTCATAATTGAGCAGCATTGAAGGTAGCAGAAAGGAGATTTGAGAAACTGTATAAATGAAAGACTTTTATAGGAAAAAGGGAGTGGGAACAAGAAACTTGTATGAAAAAATGCCCGTTGGTTATTGCAAGGTAATTTTCTTTTAGTGTATAGCAGGTGTCTATCAGTCAGATTGCCTAGCTAATGCTGGTGAGGTGATAGGTTTAAAGTTTCAATTCTGGGAGAGTTGAAACTAATTAATTGAAGTCTTGGTCTGATGACTGGGGCTTAGCATAAGCAACTCCTTTTTTAACCTATTATATTGTTTTTAACTATTATATTGTATTTAACAGTGGTAAAGAACTGGAAATTATCATAATAAGTGTCAGTCCACCCATCTACTTCAGCCATATTAGGACTTGCTAATTGATCCTAGGATCCTTTCTGCTAAATCTCATCAACAATCTGTATTCTTTCCCAACACATTGCCTCTGGGAATCTCTACTGATGGATTTGAGTTGCCATTAGGGATTAAAATTATTTACTCTCTCCTGAATATATTAACTCTAATAGTTGACATTCCATGATTCTTCATCAAGTAAAGTGAGTAATGACAACCTCTGTAAAGGAAATCCTATCTTTCCTTTGGCCAGAGTGTAAATATATTGTGGGTCTGCACCAAAGCAGAAATCATAAAGGACACATGAGACTTTCCTTTCTGTACCCTTGAGGGACATTAGAATTTAATAAAAAAGACTTTTAGTTAATTGTACAGAAAAGAAAATTAAAAAGAACTCATTCTGGAAGATAATTTAACAGAGCAGAGCAAAGCATAAGCCATGCAATTAGACCAAAATGTATTTTTTTTCTGTTTTGCATAACCTTGGCCAAATAATTTAACCATATTAAGACTCATTTTCCACATATGAAATATTGTTAAAATTATACTATCATATTGCATTTTTGCCCAGGTTAAGTGATATTCACATATAAAGCTCCAAGCTCAGTGCTTGTGTATAGAATGCACTAACAGAACATTTGTGCTCTTTCTCTTTCATTTTATATGTTGAGATGACTGAAATAGAGCATGTGATTTTCCAAGGACACGCAACAGTATTAGAATTTTAGAATCAGAGAATGTCAAGGTAGGAATGGTCTTTTCATTATGCTACACTGTCTTCCCCTTACTGGCTGGGACCAGGAATTATTAATCTCTTTGTAGTCTTTAATGCCTGCTTTAAAGCGATAGTTTATCTACTTGAACAGCTGAATATCTATTCAAATTCTGACTACTTAGACTAAAAGCAGAAGGCCCCGTATATCTAACACAAAATAAATAATTTGATTTCTAGAGTGTCATGACCTAGATTATGTTGACTTCAAGAGTGGTACATTTGTTCCTCTTTACAAAGTGTCCTTTTTAATAAAAGATTTACTTGAAGTAAGTTCCTGAATTTTACTTAAGGATCAGACAGGCAAGCTTCAAAAGGAACTACATTTGTTCTTCAGGGTTTGCATTACCATTTGGATGAGGAAAATGTCATCTATTTTATACTGTCAATTGTTACCTAAATTAATTCTGAATAGAATGGAATTCAAAAGCATGAGGAAAGTGTCTAAAACTCTGTTTTACTTTTTAATGTGGCATTGTTTGGTAGTAGCTTTCTATGTTGGAACTTAAAAAAAAATAGGTATATGAGTGCTTTGTGTCAGGAGAGCTGGCTACTTATGTGGCCTGAAAGAACGGTTCTCATATATATATTCCAGTGACATGAACTGCCTAGGGAGCAGTGTGTTGAATATATCAGAATGTAGCTTCCAGAAGTTTAGCCCTTCCAAATCTGGTTCAGCATGTCTAAGAATGAGACCTTTAAACCTCTATTGCAACAAGCATCATAGATGATTCTTATAGGCAACAATTGCTTTTCTATAGTCAGTAACAACAATAACAATACAATTAGAAGATGGCTTGGATGAGGAAATAAAACTAAAGTTCTCTGTGTTTGGTGTTTTCTCTCTATCCCTATAGCTTTGCTGCTGAACATCATTGCCAAAATCAGTGCAAAATTAACAGGGAGGGATTTATATTCAGGTAGTGAGCCTGGTCCGGAGAAGGCGATGGCACCCTACTCCAGTGCTCTTGCCTGGAAAATCCTATGAACGAAGGAGCCTGGTAGGCTACAGTCCATGGGGTGGCTAAGAGTCGGATACGACTGAGTGACTTCCCTTTCACTTTTCACTTTCATGCACTGGAGGAGGAAATGGCAACCCACTCCAGTATTCTTGCCTGGAGAATCCCAGAGATGGGGGAGCCTGGTGGGCTGCCATCTCTGGGGTCACACAGAGTTGGACACGACTGAAGTGACAGCAGTAGCAGTGAGCCTGGTCACCTGGAATCTCCAAAGTGGTCTATGTTCTCTGCTCTTGGCAAAACAGAACATGGAGCAGAAAATTTCTGTTGGGATATGGCACTGTGACTCATAATGAAGCACTTCTCCCAGGAACAGAGGATCCATTAACCTGTGAGGGATCAGGTAGGGTTCATGTGTCATCCCGATTCCATGGATCATATAGAAGTTTCTCGGCAGTTCCTACTTTCATCCTCACATCTTCTTCATTTCACCAGACAACCATGAAAAGTGAAAGCAAAAGCTGTTCAGTCATGTCCAGCTTTTTGTGACCCCATGGCCTGTAGCCCGCCAGGCTCCTTTGTCCACGGGGATTCTCCAGGCAAGAATACTGGAGTGGGTTGCTGTGTTCTTCTCCAGGGGATCTTCCCAACCCAGGGATTGAACCCAGGTCCTCCACATTGCAGACAGATTCTTTACCATCTGAGCCACCAGGGAAGCCCCCAGACAACCATAATGACCTTCAAAGTACATAAAATTCATCATATCAATCTCAGATTCAACCAACAGAGCCTCATTGATTAGGGTACCAATTCAAATCTTTCCTTCGTCTTCTCTCGATTCTTCCAAAATTACCATTAACTATGCTTTGACCTTCTTTTTCTTTCTAGATTGAGAATTTCCTGAAGTTAATATCTATAGTTCCTTTTCTCTTTTCAATAATTAAAAAAAATATGGCTCCACAATCTAGTTTCTCAGGTCAAAAGTCAACTTTTCTTTAGATGACTTGCCTGACCATCATTATATTTTATCAGGTAGGGGTACTTTTATTAGGTAAATATATTTTATCCTGACCATTGATATTTTTTTTATCAACCTATATTTTCCTTCAACACACCTTTTACAAACCATAATTTTCTTTTTGTGCTTATGCTTTCTACTTGTTTCTTATCTATTTTTACTTTTAGAATATAAGTTTCATGGTAGCAGAAGCTGGCTTATTTGGTGAACACTTACTCTCAATAATCTCTCAGTTTTACAAATAGCAGACAAAAGAAGAGAAGAGAAAGGCAAGGGAAAAAGGGAAAGATATATCCAACAAAATGCAGAGATCCAGAGAATAGGAAGGAGAGATAAGAAAGCCTTCTTAAGAGAACATTGCAAAGAAATAGAGGAAAACAATAGAATGGAAAAGACTAGAAATCTTTTCAAGAAAATTGGAGATATCAAGGGAAAATTTCATGTAAGGAAGTGCAGGATAAAGGACAGAAATGGCAAGGATCTAACAGAAGCAGAAGGGATTAAGAATGGACAAGAATACACAGAACTGTTGGGGAAAAAAAGGCCTTAATGACCCAGATAACCATGATGGTGTGATCACTCATCTACAGCCAGACATTCTGGAGTGTGAAGTCAAGTGGACCTTAGGAAACATTACTAGAACAAAGCTAATGGAAGTGATGATATTCCAGCTGAACTATTTCAGATCCTAAAATATGCTGTTAAAGTGCTGCACTCAATATGTTAGCAAATTTGGAAAACTCAGCAATGGCCGCAGGACTGGAAAAGGTGTTTTCGTTCCAATCCCAAAGAAAGGCAATGCCAAAGAATGCTCAAACTACTGTACAGTTGTGCTCACTTCCTGTGCTAGTAAGGTTATGCTCAAAATCCACTAAGTTATGCTTCAGCTGTATGTGATCTGAGAACGTCCATATGTACAAGCTGGATTTAGAAAAGGCAGAGGAACCAGAGATCAAATTGCCAACATCTGCTGGATCACAGAGAAATCAAGAGCATTCCAGAAAAAAACATCTACTTCCACTTCATTGACTACGCTAAATCCTTTGACTGTGTGAATCACAACAAACTGTGGAAAAATTTTGAAGATACAGAAATACCAGACCACCTTACCTGCTTCCTGAGAAACCTGTACGCAGGTCAAGAAGCAATGGTTTGAAGTGGGCATGGAATAACAGACTTATTCTGAATTGGGAAAGGAGTACGTCAAGGCTGTATATTGGCACCCTGCTTATTTAACTTATATGCATCATGTGAAATTCCAGGCTGGATGAAGCACAAGCTGGAATCAAGATTGCCAGGAGAAATAGCAACAGCCTCAGATATGCAGATGATACCATTCTAATTGCAGAAAGGGAAGAGGAACTAACAGGTGAAAGATGAAGGTAAAAGAAAAGAGTGAAAAAGCTGGCTTAAAACTCAACATTAAAACAAACTGAGATCATGGCATCTGGTCCTATCAGTTCATGGCAAACAGAAGGGGAAAAGTGGAAACAGTAACAGATTTTCTTGGGCTCCAAAATCACTGTGGATGATGACTGCAGCCATGAATACTTGCTCCTTGGAAAGAAAGCTCTGACAAACCAAGACAGTGTATTAAAAAGCAGAAATATACTTTGCTGGGAAAGATCTATCTAGTCAAACCTCTGGCTTCTCCAGTAGTCATGTACAGATGTGAGAGTTGGACCATAAAGGAGTCTGAGGGATGAAGAATTGATGCTTTTGAACTGTGGTGCTAGAGAAGACTATTTTTTTTAATTTTTATTTTTACTTTATTTTACTTTATAATACTGTATTGGTTTTGCCATACGTTGGCATGAATCCACCATGGGTGTACATGAGCTCCCAAACATGAACCCCCCTCCCACCTCCCACCCCACATCATCTCTCTGGATCATCCCCATGCACCAGCCCAAAGCATCCTGTATCCTGCATCAGACATAGACTGGCGATTCGTTTCTTACATGATAGTATACATGTTTCAATGCCATTCTCCCAAATCATCCCACCCTCTCCCTCTCCCTCAGAGTCCAAAAGTCTGCTCTACACATCTGTGTCTCTCCTTTGGACTGCGAGGAGATCAACCAATCAATCCTAAAGGAAATCAACCCTGAATATTAAGGGCTGATATTGAAGCTGAAGTTCCAATACTTTCCCACCTGATACAAAGAGAAAACTCATTGGAAAAGACCCTGATCCTGGGAAAGATTGAAGGCAATAGGAGAAGAGGGCAGCAAAGGATGAGATGTATAGATAGCATCACCAAATCACTGGACATGAATTTGAGCAAACTCCAGAGACAGTTTAAGATAAGGAAGCCTGTAGTCCATGGGATTGCAGAGTCAGACATAACTTAGCCACTGAATAACAACAACTACTCTCAATGCTTAACACAATATCTGACATATAGTAAGTGCTCAATATGTTATGTTACAGGTAAAGAGATGGCATATTTGCATTACCTTCTTAGACAAAGCCTGTCGTGCTACAGCCCACGGGGTGACAAAGGGTCAGACATTACTTGCCGACTGAACAACAATAGCAACAAAGGGCACGAAGGGCCTGTAGCTGAAAAAGTAGTTTTAATTGTTATTTTACAGATAAGATTATCAAAGTAAATTTGATGTAATAATTATCTTCAACTTAGATTTTAAAAAGCCAAAGATTTGTTACCTTATTACCCCAAAATCAATGAAAACAGATATATTTTTTTATATTTTTCAGTTCTTCTGTATGAGACTTGCCACATGCCATTAAATGTGTTTGTTATCCATACACAATGTGTGTGTGTGAATCTATCCTGTATTTAACCATTTGTATTGTTTCTAATATTTTCTATTTTAAAATGCACTTCAGAGAATGTCTCTATATATAATTGTTAGTGTTCTTTCAGGGTCATTTTTCTGCTACTTCTTGAGTGATTTTCCTGACATTATCATCCAACACATGCAAAGATTTTTATTCCTTAAATTTTAATTTCCCAGAACTCTTTATTTCTCATTTCTTTTTTTAAATATTTATCCCTCATCAGAGGATAACTACTTTACCAATATTGTGATGGTTTCTGCCATACATCAGGAGAAACCTCATTCCAGTACTCTTGCCTGGAAAATCCCATGGATAGAGGAGCCTGGTAGGCTGTGGTCGCTAAGAGTCAGGACACGACTGAGCAACTTCACTTTCACTTTTTACTTTCATGTGTTGGAGAAGGAAATGGCAACCCACTCCAGTGTTCTTGCCTGGAAAATCCCAGGGACGGGGGAGCCTGGTGGGCTGCCGTCTATGGGGTCGCACAGAGTCAGACACAACTGAAGCGACTGAGCAGCAGCAGCAGCTGCCATACATCAACATGAGTCAGCCATAGGTACACATATGTACCCTTCCTCTGAGACCTCCCTCCCAGCTTCCACCCCATCCCACCTTTCTAGTTTGTCACAGAGCACCAGTTTGAGCTCCTTGTGTCATACAGCAAATTCACACTGGCTATCCATTTTGCATATGGTAATGTATATATTTCCATGCTACCCTCTCAATTCATTCTTTAAGAGTGTCATCTTATTTCTTGGTTGAAATATACCTCTTACTTTCCATAAGAAGATGTGTGGTTTTGATTTTCTTCTCAAAGACTGTGTTCATTACCTCTCATTTCTTTTTGTTGTCTTGAGTTCCACCTTTATAGTGGAGACCCTCCTCAAATGTCTAATTACCTGGTGATATTTAAATTATGATTTATCTTGAAAAATCACTTAATGCTTTCTAATTAGCTCTGGTTCAGTGGTGGTTGGTATTTGTCAACTGGTACAATTCACTGAAGGATAAAGGAAGAAAACTAAAATGTTTTCCCTTGAAAGTATTCAATTTCTGAAAGCAAAATAAAAACCCATCCCAATCTCCAAAATGGGCTCAATAAATCTTATATTCAGAAACTTGGGAGCTAAATAGCAGGGGAAGATTCTAGGTAAGTGGAATCTCATGCCACAGTGAATAGAAATGCACTTAAGCACTTCCTTTATTTATGATTATACCTCTTCCAATCTTCCTTCCTGTTTTGTCTTTGAGTCAAGTATACCTGTGTGTGGCGGATTCATGTTGATGTAGGGCAAAACCAATACGACCCACAGAGATGTTATGGGGAGGGAGGTGGGAGGGGGGTTCATGTTTGGGAACACATGTAAGAATCAAAGATTTTAAAATTAAAAAAATAAAAAACTAAAAGCATAAAAAAATACAATATTGTAAAGTAGTTAACCTCCAATTAAAATAAATAAATTTATATTTAAAAAATTAAAAAATCTCACTGTTTTTGAAAAAAATAAAAAAATTCATATAAAAAAAAGAATAGGAGTCGTAACTGTAGTTCATTTAACCTTCAACCATCACATATCCTATCTGTAATTCCTGAGATTCCATGAGATGAGTGAACCTCCCTTTTTTTTTTTCTTAACAACATTGCACTTTTAACTTCTGATTCTCTACCTTCTGTTAAGAAAATTAACAGTGATATAACTGCTATAAATCTTTCAAATATGTGTTGAAACGTGCAAATGTTTTCTCACTCTTTTGTACTTAGGTATTTTAATTTTTAAAAAAAAAGAAAGAAAGAAGTCAACTGGTACCATTTTAGTAGTTGTCTAGGTGATGAACGCGTGAATTCTATAAAATATGTTAAGCCTCTCTTTTTTATTCCAAGATAATAATTCATTTGTATATGCATTAATGCACTGTAGGCTAGTGTTCGAAGTTAAATAAGATTGTATTATTCGAGATAAACTTCATGTTGCATCTATAATTTCCAAATATTGAACAGCAGTCAAATAAAGGGTCATTTCTGTTCAGAGATTTATAGGCTAGCAGATGCCCCAACTATTATATCTCTCTGGTTTCCACTCTGTATTAATTAAAAGTCTCATTTCTTCTGTCCTTGGCCATAGACCACTGATCTGAACAATTACTCCAGGAAGAATCTGCTGCTACCACCAGCTCAGGTGAATAATAAAAAGAGAAAGGCACGGCAGTTAATTTGAAGCCTGTCAGTGCCTTCACATGAGCAAAATATAATATTTTCTATATTAATTTTTAATTACAGAAAAATTTTAAAAAATTTCCAAAATCACCTTTGTGCTATATAATACACTAAGATATTTATATGCTTTTAATGTGACCATTGAGATTCCCTGGTGGCTCAGATGGTAAAGAATCTGCCTGCAGTGTGGAAGATGTGCATTCTATCCCTGGGTTGGAAAGATCCCCTGGTCAAGGGAAAGGCGACTCACTTCAGTATTCTTGCCTGGAAAATTCCATGAACAGGGAGCCTGGTGGGCTATAGGCCACGGCGTCACAGTCAACTTAACTGAGCGACAAATACAACAGTGTGACCATCATATAACTTTAAAGAAATCAGCATTATTTCTGCCTTATTATTGGAGCCATTTGATAGATGAACTAATTGAGGCTTAGAAAAGTTAAGAATTTGATAAAATGAACCTGTAATAGCATTAATAATTGTTTAACCTGAGCCAGTCATAGTAATCATTGCTTTTCACTTATTAGCACATTGAATCTTCACAAAATTCCATAGCAATAGGTAGTATTAAATCCATTTAAGAAAATGAGAAAACTATAATTATAAACATTATAAAAAGCAAAATAAAACATGTCTAACATTATGAAACAGTGGGAGAACTGGGGTTCAAGATAAGAGTCAGATTTCAAAACATATGCTTTTTCCCACAAGCATCACATAGCTTATTACATATTCCTGCCACCCCATGGGCATTTTGGAAACTATCAATTAATAGGATTTTTAAATTAAAGCACTGATTGAAAACCTGCACAGTCTTAGACTACCTGGAGTCTTTGATCTCTTCTCTCATTTGGTGATAAACCCAGTATAAATTTAAGTCAAGGGCATAGACTTCCAAATAAGTGAATAACTATCTACGATTTCATCTGACAGAAGATACTTCAATAAGAGTCTTTTCTTTCCAACTGTGCTTCACACCTTTAATATCATTCGAGGACATTCATTCAGTGTTGACACTATTCACAATTGTGCAAATGACATTATCGGATTGTCAGGCAAATTGAAGCAATTATCTCTTGAGTCTTAAGTAATGCACACGTTGACATATATTTGCCTTTTGATAACAAGGAGTGATCTGTCAGCTGAAAAGCAGGTCTATCATTGAAATCCTTCTTAGATATTTATTTCATTTCCAGGCAAATGACAACTTTGGCAATAAACAGTGATATTCTTTCAGTTAAGGTGAGTTCTAGGATTAGAGTTGAGTAAGCACTGGCAGCTTGGCATATATTAGCATATGAAAACACTCAGCATTTTGTCTCTTGGGAAGAACAGTAATTAATCATTGACAAACAAATTGTAATTCTGATTATGCATAATAGTGAAGAAATCATATCTCAGCTTCACGCAGGCTGAAGGGGTGAGAAGCTAAGAATTGCACAGTGGGTCACCCAGTAAATGTGTCTGAACATAAAGGACACTGTATGATGCAGCACTCAGGGCAAAACAAGCCCTGGTGGGATAAATAATAATTAACAGCCTGAGTAAGATTATTTTCCACTACCAAGAAGAGTGGCTTGATAATGGCCATTTATTTTCAATTTATGGTTTTTTTTTTTTCTTTTTTTAATACAGTCTAGTTCAAGGAAAAAGTCAGGAATTGTCAACTTCTGGCATGTAAAACCCAGATCATGCAGCTCAGTTTGGGTACCACAACGCCAGTTCCTGTCACTATCCTTCTCTCATATTGGCTTGGCATTCAGTGGTTAATATGCATGTGAGGGCAGGCATTCTCTCAGCCTGCCCTTTAAGAAGATTCAGGACTGCCACACGGCACTCATTTATTGTTTGCACAAATACTCACCAATCCATGAACTTTGTTCAAATGTTAACCATCAGGATAGAATCCGATGATAAATAAATAAAATCATATGGTGGTGGTTGAGTTGCTAAGTTATATCTGACTCTTGCGACCCCATGGACAGCCTTCCAGGCTCCTCTGTCCATGGGATTCTCCAGGCAAGAATGCAGGAGTGGGTTGCCATTTCCTTCTCATATGAGTGTGCTGCATAAAAACAACTATAATCCAGCCAGATTTACTCATTTAAATTCTTTTCCATTTTAAAATAAATTAAAATATATCCATGGGTCTCTATAGGTAAAGTGGGCTCTAGGCACAGTGCCTGCTGTACTTCTTGGATAAGTTTTCATTCTTAAGAGGTATCCCAGAATTAGTTTAGACCTCTCATCTTTATACAGCGGGAGAACACATAAATAATGTCAGGTTATTACCTTCTTATTTTTTACAGAGGTTGACTGTGGAAGTGGATCTTTGCACCCATTGTAGCTTATATATAAGATGTCCCACTGCAATTTTTAATACCTTGTTTATAAAGGTGCAATAGATAAGATTTGTTTAGACATCTTTAATACTGCCAAATGAGTTCACAAAAATTTTAAAAAGAATTCTTTTATTTTTTTCTTAGTAACAAGAGTGTATTGGGTTTTTCACAAGGATATTCCTGGCCAGAAGTGAGGATAAAATTTAAGATTCATATTTGGACTTGATTATTTCTCTACAAATAACTTATATGCACTATTAACTTTTACTTGAGTGATTCTCAAATTTGTTCAACCCCATCTCTCTTTTTTTTTGGGGGGGGGGTGGTTTGGAAGATCCTCCAGAAAAGGGAATGGGAACCCACTCCAGTGCTCTTGCCTGGAAAATTCCATGGTCAGAGGAGCCTGGTAGGCTACAGTCCATGGGGTCACAAAGAGTTGGACACAACTTAAGGACTTCACTTTCTTTCACTTTCATCTCTTTTTTTAATTGCCATCTCAAATATATTTTCTATCTGTTATGTTCAACCTTACACTCTTCTGAAAAAAAAAATATATATATATATATATATATTCAGCAGGTATCTGTTCCATTCATTTGAATGGTATATTTTTTCAGTAAATGTATGAGTAAATTAACATGAGTTATTGATATGAGCTAAATATATGGTACTAGCATATTAGCTAAAATTCTTCACATTATTTTCTCTTGACCAAAATGATGAGTGACTTCACAGTAAACCATTGCATAGTCATGTTTTAAAGTGATGTGATCATTGACATTTTTGAAAAATAAAATTTACCTTGTTTCTGAAAATAGTTGTAAGAACTATCCCAGCCAGTAGACTATATTATTATTTTGAATTTTGTTATATTTGTTTCAGCCAAATAACTTTAGATCAATTTGAGGCTTTCAAGTCTCACTTTAGGGTTTGGTATGACAGTTCCAGAAGGCCTTTATTCGTTTTTTTTTTCTTCCCCCCACTACTATGGTGATATCATTCTGAAGAATCTTACAAATACCTCATTTTCTAGGGGGACATGGGTCTCCCTGGCTACTCTGGCTACTAGGATCACCAACTCTTGCCAAACTTATGTGAGTTCTGATGAAATTTGGGCTTTTGCTTTCCAGTGGTTCTTTCTTTGACCTTGAGTGGTTTCATCTTATGCATGTATGGAGATTGGTATTCAGCCAGAGTTTCAAATCTTAGACCTTTCCCTATGTAATTCCTTCTTTTCTGGTATTGTCACCTGAAAATTCTAGTTGTTTCAGCCACCACCCCCAAAACTGTTAAATCTCTGTATTCTCTAGACAATAAGCTCATTAAATTCTGCATCATCCTTCTCTCTGTGGCCTGAAAATTGTTTCTGAGCTATAAATTGAGAAATCATAAGACTTACCTAAATTTTAGTTTTTGTTTAGGCTTGTAGTATTTCTGTGACTTTTGTTTAGTATCTAAACATTTGTGTTCATTGTGTTTTGTTTGATTATCTAGCAGCTCATGGCAGTAGGGCAAACCTAAAGCAGGACATTTTTCTTGGGTATGAGGAGATGTGTCCTTCCTATCTAAATCTACATTAATTAAGAAAAAAACTTACAGGTAAAACTTACATAATTGACAATGTGATAATTAACTTAATTTCTCTAGCTTCAGTATGGATTCTGCTTTGCCCAAAGCTGCTTTGTTTTTTATTTACATTTTCATCTGTGAATTGCTTAAAAATGTCTTACACACAGTATATTCTTAATAAACATTGAGTGAATGATTGACGAATAAATGATGAATGATTATACCTTCTTTCGTAGGAATGGGAAAATCGGTTGGATATATTATTTACAATATGGATGCACCAGAACACTCTCCTGACAGGGAGCTATTCTTTGTTTCCCTGAAGTATGAAATGTACTGCCCTGTTGGGCTGCAGATGAACACCGACGTGTGAATATGTGAGACTGCTACTTAATTTGTTCCCTTCCTTAAAGAAATGCTCGTGAAACACAGGAAAAATATTAGACCAATTTCTCCTAGTATGGCCATTCCACAGGCTCTTCTATTATAAGAAACTGGAGCATTTTCATCTGATGACTTGAGTTCTAATCTTAGCATCAGTTCAGTTCAGTTTAGTTCAGTCGCTGAGTCATGTCCGACTCTTTGTGACCCCATGAATCGCAGCACGCCAGGCCTCCTTGTCCATCACCAATTCCCGGAGTTCACTCAGACTCACGTCCATCGATTCCGTGATTCCATCCAGCCATCTCATCCTCGGTCGTCCCCTTCTCCTCCTGCCCCCAATCCCTCCCAGCATCAGAGTCTTTGCCAATGAGTCAACTCTTCGCATGAGGTGGCCAAAGTACTGGAGTTTCAGCTTTAGCATCATTCCTTCCAAAGAAATCCCAGTGCTGATCTCCTTCAGAATGCACTGGTTGGAGAATGGAGACTCTCAGAATGGAGAGTCCAAGGGACTCTCAAGAGTCTTCTCCAACACCACAGTTCAAAAGCATCAATTCTTCGGATGCTCAGCCTTCTTCACAGTCCAACTCTCACATCCATACATGCCACTGGAAAAACCATAGCCATGACTAGACGCCTTGATTAACTAAACATATAATTTGGTAGAAGAAATGTCAACTCCTTGAGTTTAACTTTGACAGTGAAAGTGAAAATCACTCAGTTGTGTCTGACTCTTTGTGACCCCATGGACTATACAGTCCATAGAAATCTCCAGGCCAGAATACTGGACTGGGTAGCCTTTCCCTTCTGCAGAGGATCTTCCCAACCCAGGGACTAAACCCAGGGCTCCCACATTGCAGCCGCATTCTTTACCAGCTGATCGATAAAGGAAGCCTAAGAATACTGGAGTGGGTTGTCTATCCTTTCTCCAGTGGATCTTCCTGACCTAGGAGTCGAACCAGGGTCTCCTGCATTGCAGGTGGATTCTTTACCAACTGAGCTATCAGGGAAGCCTTGGGTTTAACTTTACATTTAAATAATATGAAGTAGTTGGACTAACTAAAGTACCTGCTCACTCTTGAGATCTTGTTCAAAGCTGTTTAAAACAATATTTCTTTTCTCACTGATGCATTCTCATTAGATGCACTTGTCAAGTATAGTTGCCTGATATTGTTTTTTTTTTTTTTTCGTATCATGTCTTAGCAGAAACATAAAAAGAGAATGACTCAAAAAGAGGAAGTAACACAAATATCAATAATCCAAAATGTAATATAATTTTATTGCACTTGATATGACTTTTCAGAGCTAAGTTAAAGCTAGCAGAAAATTCTTTATCTGGTCATTAGTTCAGTGTTCCATAGACTAAAGTACTTCTAGAGCTATAAAATGGGGCTGTATCATTTGATTTGAGAGAACTGCATATGAACTTACAAACATACATTGCTCAATATGAGTTTTGCATCTGTTTTTATGACTTAAATAATTAACAGTAAGAAAATTACATTTAATGTTCTTTTAGTCTCATTTCACATATTTTCAAAAATTAATCCCTTAAATTGTTTCAAGGGTTGTCTTTGTATTTTGAGAAGTTGACTGTTAGTAGCACTGCAACTAAGTATATAGTGTGAAATAGCAATGAGACAAGCTATATTATATAATCTACTTGTTTTATAATTAGCACTGTGATGATTTATACATCACATTTTATTAAAAGACAAGACAAAATTATTGTGGAACTGTAAGTCTAGATACTGGAGTTGCATAATTGTAGAATAAAAGTACCACAATTTCTAACACTATTGAGATTTTGATGGTGGAAGAATGTGCTGATAACTTTTTATTCTTCTTACCATTATGGTTATAAAAGAGGAGATGACCTAGTTAAACACTGTGATTTTTGTTTAAAAATGCTTCAGACTGACCATTCATTTATTCACCCAACAAATACTAAGCATCAAGGACTATCCAGGTGCTGAAAATACACTGGCAAACAAGCTAGACACAGCATCAACCATGGCAACTTGCCTTTTGAGAATCAGTAGACAGATAACAGATAAAAATATAAAATTGACAGCTTGTGACTTGAAGGAGAATTATGAGGGTCATATATAATGATCGACATGGGCTGAAAGGTAGAGCTAGTGAGTAAAGGAAATAATCATCCACAGATCTTAAAGACTATGGCTCCAGTGATACAGCTTCCCCACACTTTTCAGTACACACTTCTGTCTGCTATACATCTCCATCTCTACAAAAACTTCACATGCATCATGAACACAATCAAATCTATCATTCAATACCTAAATTTTCTAAGTTTAGCCATTCTCCAACTTTAATGATTTACTCCTACTGATTTACTACCAAAATATCTCTTAAATATCTCAAAATATTTCCTTTCTCCAACTCCACGCTGAATACCCCAGTAATGCACTTACTTCTGGGTACTTAATGGATATCAAGTCCTATGCCATATATTTTACAAGATATACATTCATATATAATCTTCACCCCATGATACTTACTGTTAAATCCTCAGCCTTTGGACTCCAGAGCTTGCTTTTTAAGTCACTATTCTCTTACAGTTTCTTTTGTGACGCAGTAGATATCCCTAAAATATTGCTCTATCATGCACAGTGCTAAAAGATCACCAGTTCTCCCTCTGACACAAAATTCTTTGAGGTTCTCTAAATATGTACATTAGCAGTACAGAAATCTGGCTGATAATAGTGATCCCTGGGTACTTGAAGAAACTTCTCTGGTGGGTCAGTCAGTAAAGAATATGCCTGCAATGCCGGAGATCTGGGTTTCATCCCTGGGTTGGGAAGATCCCCTGGAGAAGGGGATGGCAACCCGCTGCAGTAATCTTGCCTGGAGAATTCCATGGACAGAGGAGCCTGGTTGGCTACAGTCCATGGGGTCACAAAGAGTCAGGCGCGACCGAGCGACTAACACATTTGAAGAAAAGTATGAGTATATATTATTTGATATAATATATATGTGTTATATGTGCTAAGTCGCTCCAGTCATGTCCAAATCTGAAACCTTATGGCTGTAGCCTGCCAGGCTCGTCTATCCATGGGATTCTCCAGGCAAGAATACTGGAGTGGGTTTCCATGCTCTCCTCTAGGGGATCTGTTCAACCCAGGGAGTGAACCTGCATCTCTTACATCTCTTGCGTTGGCAGGCAGGTTCTTTACCACCGGCACTACCTGGGAAGCCCATGTATTACATGTGTTATACATATCCATACAAATATACTTACATGTGTGTGTTTACGTGTGTGTGTGTGTATATGTTTGGCCTTACTCGCATCTGCAAAAACATAAATTCAAAGAGCAAATGCTAGAAATCTATGCTTTTTTCAAAATGTTGCAGATTATTTCAATGATGGGGCTTCCCAGGTGGCTCGGTGAGTAAAAAAATTGGTCTCCAGTGTAGGAGATGTAGCAGATGTAGGTTCCATCCCTGGGTTAGGAAGATCCCCTAGAGGGAAATCCCATGGACAGAGAAGCCTGGAGGGCTATAGGCCATGGAGTCGCAAAGAGTCTGACATGGCTGAATGACTGAGCATGCACATTCCAAAGATGAACCAACATTAGTGAGCTATGGTTTCCAGACTATCTGAGCTTCTTAATATCTGTTTTGTATCTACCCCAAATGCTGCCACAAGCTCCACCCCTTTCCTCCTGACATATGTTCCAATGTCACTGAGCACTATTTCTCAAACACACCATCTTCTCTTATGACTCCACAATACTTCTTAAAAATTATAATTGCCTGGAACAAGACCCATCTTTTCATCCAATTAGCAGGTTCCATCTCTGTCAATAAAAATATAAGTGCACTTCTAATGGGGAGATATCTTTCTTCCTCATCTGTTTTCAATGTTTCTTCTCTCATTCTGTCCTGTGTGAAGGATTTGATTTAGCAATTATTATCAGGCCTCTGATACCCACTGAAGGAGCTAATGGAAGGAAAATTACATAAGAGAAGGAAATTATTGATTCTGGTGTCTAAGATCTGTCATTCACAATCTTGTGATAGCAATGACTAAAGTAGAGCCAATATTTTCTTCATTTAGTCTAATAAATTCAAGTTAGCATGCTTACTTTTAAAATAAAACAGAAGTCGCGACAGAATTGCAAATAAAATACAATTAACTCCATCAAGTCAAACATGAAGGAGGAAGGATAAGAAGAGGACTTGCATGATATCTCATACCTCATGCATGATATGATTATCTGCATATGAGAAATTGTACAGACCAGTGAAGAACTAACAAGGTGAAGTGACTCTAGGGGAGTAGAAGTAGAAATATGGAAAATGAAAAACTAGATGAGGGATTCCTGATATATATTCCTGATATATATTGGGTGATTTCAGTTCTCATTAATATTAATCATTAAAATTGTGTAAGAGATAAATTCAGTTCTCATTTTCAAGACAAGAAAATTGAAACTCCAAGAGATTTTGTGTAATTAATCTATGTTTACATTATAACTTTCTGGCATAGCCAGTGTTCAAGCCTATATTTAAATCATGATCCTTTTTTCATTTCACTCTAATTTTCCCACTTATAACTTTCAGGTTAAAACTGAAACATGTATAATATCATATAAGAAATGAATTGCCAGTCTAGGTTCGATGTAGGATACAGGATGCTTGGGGTTGGTGCACTGGGAAAACCCAGAGGGATGGTATGGGGAGAGAGGTGGGAGGGGGGGTTCAGGAGTGGGAACTTATGTACACCCGTGGTGGATTCAGGTTGTTGTATGGCAAAACCAATACAGTATTGTAAAGTCAAACAAACAAACAAACAAAAAAAAACTGAATCTTTGCTCATGAGTTAGAGATGAGCAATGGCCAAAATAAATAACTAATTATTGTAGAACATTAAAATGCCATATAGCACAGAATACAGGTACACTGCAATTTTGAAACAGCAATATACAATCTGTTTCTGAAGAGAAAATATCATGGTGTAGAGAAGACAAAAACAGAATGGGAGGCAGAAAAATTTGAGTTGGAATTCTGGTCCTGTCCTAATTAACTGTATAAAATAATCTTAGCTCTATGTATACACACATGTATATGTTTGTGAATGTGTGTGTGTGTTTGTATGTGTATAGGTATAAAGTATAATTGTACATGCTGAGTCACTCAGTCCTGTCTGACTCTTTGCAACCCCATAGACTGTATCCCACCAGGCTCCTCTGTCCTTTGGATTCTCCAGGCAAGAATACTGGAATGGGTAGCCATTTCCTACCTACTTCATAATTTAGTCATAAATCCTAGAGGAAATATAAAAATACTCACAGTCATGATTATCTCTAGATAAGAGCTTAGGAAATGTGTGTGTGTGTGTGTGTGTGTGTGTGTATGTGTGTGTGTGTGTGCGTGTGTTTTCTGTTGATCATATAGTTACCTGATTGAAACTGGTTACCATATACAGACATGAACAAAAAACATGCAGTGTTTAGCTTGTCTTCAAGTAGTGATTGGATAAAAGCATTGTCCCAATCTTTTTAAAGTTTGCTCATTCTGAGATTGCTATGGAGAGGGCAAGGACATCTGGAGAGAGCAGGGTTCCCAGCCCAACCCTTTCTGATTATTCAGGGCACTTCTTGTTGAAGCAGCTATAATTGCTTCCATTCTGGTTGTCAGGGAAGGAAGGTGTTCTAGATTGGAAAATTGTCCTCTTCTGCTTCCTACTTCCCCTTCTAATGTCTAGTCAAGTACCTCTCTATTCCACAGCAGCTCTCAGAGATTACCCCCAAATGAAGGTGTGACACTGAAGAATAGTTATTTTCCCATGGAAACCATTTTACCCACAACTTATTGGAATCCCATTTACTGCACTCTTAAGAACAAACAAGCAAAATCATAAAGAACATCAGACTTCAAATAAGAAGAAGTGGGTTCTAGCCCTATTGCTACCACTGGGGTGCATGTCTGCATAAAATTTCTTTGAAATACATATCACATGGCTAAATTATTTCCTAGGGTTTGGAAATCAAGGAGGGATAAAACAGAAAGCACCTTTCCTCTTAGAAACCCAATTTCTCCATTTTCACAGAAATATGACATTAAAAAAAAAAAATCAATAACTCAACCTCTTTCTGAGGGCTGTTTTGGCCCTTCAGTTCTTTGTCTCCATGGCATGCTGTGATATTATCTGTGTCCCTGCAAGACACTGAACAAGAGAACTGTCACTATGACGTGAACTGAAAAGGACTAGTTTATCCTTAAACCAGGGCTCCTCCTTGGTCTATTCAAAAACATTCTACTCTCCCCTAGTGATTTTCTGTTACTATTTCTTTTGTTTGTTCACATAAATAGAAATGAACTAGGAAAAATGGGGATGGGAGAATAAGATAACAATCAAAACATGAGTTAACTGGATAAACAAGAAACTAATATTCTTATGGTTAAAAAGCCTACAGTTGTTAAGTTTCAATGCATGGGCTGGATCCCTGGGATTCAGAAACTGATTTTA
This sequence comes from Budorcas taxicolor, assembly GCF_023091745.1. Classification (NCBI taxonomy): domain Eukaryota; kingdom Metazoa; phylum Chordata; class Mammalia; order Artiodactyla; family Bovidae; genus Budorcas; species Budorcas taxicolor. The sequence goes on along the minus strand of NC_068927.1, from coordinate 32,500,651 downwards.
TTTATTAATTTATGTTTAATTATTTCATCTTATGTTCTGTTTGATATAATAGCCTAAATATCCAAAAGTTCTGGGTTGTTAGAGTTCTGCTCATTTAGAATGCTCCATTCTATTTGAATATCTGCAAAAATTCAACATTTTGTGAGCATGCTTCTGTTTCTCAAAGCATGAAGAAGAGCAATAAAAAACTTTTAACCAGATAAATGCAACTTTTGTTCTATAAAAATGCAATTGCCACACTTTATTTTCTTATGTGATTTGTCCTCCTACTTCCAATAACAATCTAAGATGTTAGAATGCAGGATCAGTATTCATTTAATTTCCTTTTGTTCTCTTCATGGAGCCCATTTCTTACTAATCCCCTAAATATTTGTAGTCTGAATTGGACATGGATTTGAAAAGAAGCACATAGTGTTGAAACAATAGGTAGCAGATTATTTCTCCTCTAATTGGAGCTAGCTTTTTAAAGACAAGGGGATATGACATGGAGCCTTTTAAGAGCATTGGGAAAATCTAGTGAATTCTGACTTTTACCTCTTTTTCTTGAGTGTCCAATAGAGACCTTTTGTTGCAAAATGATTATCTTGGAAACCAGTTTTGTTTTCTAGATTAGCAGTCTTGCAGTTTTCATATTGTCCATATCAAAGCTGCTTAAAATGTGGTCCAAAGATCACCTGAAAGAGTATTACTTGGGAAGTCAGTTAAATATACAAATTACAGGACTGTAAATATGAACCTTAGGGAGACAGTAATCTGGTTCTTGTAGATAAGCATGAAAAGTCTACTCTACAATCTAGTTCAGTATCTTATCAAATCATAAGTAATGTGAAGTAAGTAATGGATTGGAAATAGGTTTTTTTTAGCTGTGTTCTGTAGTCCATAGATGAGTACCATTGATAGCAAAGCGATGGTGGTCTGGTTGACTTGCTTTGCCCTCTTGGCATCTATGTGGGCTTCTAGATTGAGACATGTTTAATTACCATGCAGACACACATCAACAATATTCATCTTCAGTGATGGGTGGAGAGCACATCAGTGCATGTATGTATGCTTAGTCATGTTTGACTCTTTGCGACCTCATGGACTGTGGCCTGCCAGGCTCCTCTGTCCATGAGATTTTTCAAGCAAGAGTATTGGAGTGGGTTGCCATTTCCTTCTCCAGGGGATCTTCCTGACCCAGGGATCGAAGCCATGTCTCCTGTTTCTCCCGCATTGCAGGCAAATTCTTTATCTACTGAACCATTTTGGAGGGCACATCAGAATTAGGTTTAATTTTCAGATTTGTCACAATTAGCTGCACAAATTACTTTAATTCCCTGAGTATCATTTTCCTTTACCATATGGCTATATTGAATTCCTCTCACATTTTGAAGAGTATCATGGAGATGCACAAAAAATTATTTACTGTCAGACAGATGCCTTAATACTAGGCTTCCAAAATCCTGAGAAGTCTGCATTCTAAGTAATGTGGTTCACATTTCTTTCCCAACCAAAAAACCATGGTATTATATGTCAATCATGAGCCAATCACAAGGTATAGGAGATGTTGGGACTAGAAAGATGTCCTTGGGCATCCTAGTGGTCCAGTGGTTAAGAATCTGCCTGCCAATACAGGGGACATGGGATCAATCCCTGGTCCAGGAAGATTCCACATACTGTGGGACAGCTAAGCCTGAGTGCCACAACTAGAGCTCATGTTCCACAAGAGCTCATGTTCCTTGATCAAGCTCAAGGGCACCTCAATGAGAAGCCCATGCACAGCAACAGAGAACGGCCCTCGATTATAGCAACTAGAAAAAACCCATGCAGCAGCGAAGACCCAGTGCAGCCAAAAATAAATAAAATAAAAAAAATAGGAAGATGTCCTTACCAAGAATTGAATTTGAAGAAACTTTCTCCATAAATGTTTAGCAATAAACAAGGTATGGGACCAACTAAATTTTGGAGAATGGCCCATTTTATCCCTATCTTTATAAAGTGATAATGCCTACCTAGCCAGAAAAGAATAATGATGAATATAAAGCAAGGTATTTAAATGCACCTTTCCCCAAATATAGTTGATCATATAATCTTTTCTGTCTTCAACTACAAACATTTCAAAGACTTAGTATTCTGATGAATACATTTTTGCATATGCTAGTATAAAAGTCCATGGAGAAAATATGCCCAATCTACCTTCTCCTAGTTAATCTCAGACCCTTCCTTAAAAGCTAATTAAAACAATCATTTGAACCATTTCTGAAAGCCAAATAGTGAAGAGATCACTTCCTTTTTTCCCCCCGAGTCATGATCTTGGCATCAATTTCAAGTGATAAAAATCTCAAGAGCTAAACATCAGCCTTCAAATGAGCTCATCATATCAGATGACACCTGGTTATTGCTGAAATCACTACCGATATATAGTCTTGTTTTTTTCTGAACTCCTGCAAGAATGTGACAGTATCATTTCCAAAATATAACCTGTACTCCCAAGTCTGTGTTAATTGTTCCTTGCTTGACACAAAAGGTCTGAGGCAGAGGCACCCAGGAAAGAAGGCATTATGAGAACAGTCAGATTAGATTTGTGAAGACAATTAAGCTCAATTCTTTACGGCCGTTTCTTACTCTTAGCTTTGAAATAAATATTTCTTGCTATTGAATCATTTGGATTCCTGGTAGCACTGCTGGGAAAAAAAAAGGAGAGATATTTATTCAACAAACAAACAAGAACAAAGTAATAAATCTAGCTCTTCTTACCATGTGAATTAAATTGAGGGACTATAAAAGTTTGCATTTTTGTGTTAGGAGTTTTACAGAAAGTATCTTTAGCGTTTCCTTTTCTGAAAATATGTCTGTGCAGAGTGCTATCAAATTTTAATTGTCCCCAGAGGACAGGTTACAGGTAATTAAATCAACTCTCTCCAGCAAAGAATACTTTAAAACACTTTTGAGAGTGCTGGAGTTTTTACCTGACCTTTGAGAAAAGCACTTTGTGACTGACACAGTTTGTGTTTCTGTTAGAGGTTTCTCTTTGGCACAGATGAATTAGCATCTACCTTCATAAAGTCTGAGTTCAGATAAACTTAGACATATCTAGCCACTGGGTTGTCTTCTCATGTTGAATGATCCTTGGGTTGGGGGTTCATTCTATTCTGTTAGTTTTATCAGGGGA